>NC_138080.1:54842924-56168757 GCF_964212035.1 Myotis nattereri
TTGAAGCTTGGGATCCTTGAACTTTAGCAGTCTCTCTTGTAAGTTTTGGTATAATCAAAATTGGAAGCAGATGAAATTATTTAAGGAATTTTAGAAAATCTATTGGTTTTATATAGGTCTGAAGTGCAGTGATACCATCTGTGTTTTCAACACATACCCCAGTATAAGAATCACTTGTGAATCAGCAGTAGTGTAGCCAACCTTGCCATTTGTTGCCAGGGCTGCTTTCCACTTTAGGACCAACATAGTTATTATGATAGCTGATATTTGTATCTTTCAAGTTTTGTTTCTCCTGCCTATTGGAGCAACTCTTTTTTAATATTTATTTAACATCAGCTGTGCACCACTCACTGTGCACAGTAACCTACTTGAGAGCCAGTGTGAACAAAGCAGATATGACTCTTGCCTTCTGGGACTTTATGTCTAGTATGGGAAGTAGAAATGTGAACAGATAACTGCAAACAAATAGCTTAAAAAGCAGTGATTATAATTTCTCACTGTACATACTCCTAAGCAAAAAAATATTTTAGGGTTATAAAAGGCTTTAAAAAATCTTCAGTCTCCCTTTAGTAAAAGATCAGTGTGATTTTATGGAAAGAGCACTGTATTTCTACTACTGACTCTTTCACTGACTGGTTATGTGACAGTGAGTAAGTTAAACCAACAATTTCATTTGCATTTATTTATTTCAGACAGGTTGCCTTTGAGAAGAAGGCAGTAGCTCACCAGAAGACCTGTGTGCACAGAGCCTGAAATTTAAGGAAGGAGGAGGATGTTAACATATATTATTACAATTATATGGAATGTTACTGTCAAAATAAGTCAGTGGGTAGTGAGATCCGCTTCAGTTCTAAGATTTTATTTCAAAGCTTATTCAAGAGTTAGGAAATAATATCTAGAGCTTCATATGTTAATATTTATATCTATATATGATGTTTATAATTTAATACTAGTATATATATAGTTATTAAATTTATAATAACTGTGTAATAATAATGATACTATGAATAATAGATTATACTTTTTGGCCCATTAATTTTGACTTAGTTATTTTTCTAAGTACTTTATAAGAGTTATATCACCTTAAAAACAAAGCAATGAGATAGTATTAATTGACCTATTTTACAAATGAAGAAACTAGAGCTTAAAATTTTATGATGTGACGAAAATTAAAGGGCTGCCACATGGAGAAGTTAACATTTAAATCCATGTAGTGCAATTTAGAGCTATATTTGTAACCCTTATGCAAGTGTTTAATATTAATTAATATTAGTGTTTGAGTGCTTACAATCTGCCAGGCATTGGCTGAGTCTTTTACAAACATTTTATTGGAGCCTCACAACTAGCCCTATAAGGTGAGTGCCATCATTTCTAGTTTCCTAGGAGTAAATGAAGGCTGAGAGACGTTCATGGTTTAAAAGGGTACCTTGCTAGTTGAGAACAAGAGGTCATGGGCTTCCAACTCACTGTTGCTCAAGGCATCTCATGACAGCTTTTCCATAGATTAGTAACTTTTTTCTGGAAAAAATACATTTGAGAAAATACTGAGAGATTTCTTCTTATTTTGGGTTTTTCATACATTGTATCTCTCTAACTGAGGATAATTGAGAATTAAAGCTTGATCTTAAAAATAAAATTTCTAAATAAACTAGGATTTAGTTTTTCTCCAACAAATTGTATATTTAGAGTTAGAAATTCTTTTACTTTAAATTTATGGTTCACTAAAGTCTTATAAATTGCTTCCTATGTCTTAAAAATAGCACTTAGGTTGATATATTATGTACTTCCTTGAAAATTCCTGGTATAGTCTTATACACAGATATTTAGTACTATGATATATGGTAGAATGCAACTAATGTGTGCCTTTCCTCATTTTATGGATGAGGAAACAGTTGTAGAGAGGTTAAACAATTTGTTAAAGATGGTACAATTGATCTCTGACAAAGCAAATACTCAAAATCTTGCTCTCGTGGTTTCTGTTGTACCATTTTGAATCCTATCTAATAAAGAGGGAAAATGCTAATTGACCCTCATGCCATCACAAAGATGGCAGTGCCCACAGCCAGTAAGGTGGGAATATGCTAATTGTCTGTCCCGCCCTCAAAGATGGCAACACCCACAGCCAATAAGGAGGGATTATGCTAACTGCCTGCCCCGCCCTCACAGATGGTGGCATCCACAGCCAATAAGATGGGAATATGCTAATTAAATGCCCCACCCTCAAAGATGGCTGTGCCCACAGCCACAAGATGGCGGCGCCCAGTCCCCTCAGCCACGCCGGGGTGGCAGGCGAGTGGCATGGCTGGGCTCGCCTGCCTTCAGAGTCCCCCAGTCCCCTCAGTCCCCCAGCTGCCCAAGGCCGGCCCGAGGTGCAGGCAAGCCTCTGATAGTGGCTGGGCCACCTGAGGCACTGGTAACCAGGGCCGGCCGAGGCTTGTGCTGCCGACAGTAGCAGCAGCAGAGGTGTGATGGGGCGTTGCCTTCCTGTGATCGCTGGGTCGCCTCCCGCCCCTGAGGGCTTCCAGACTGTGAGAGGGGGAAGGTGGGCTGAGCGACCCCCCTCCAGTGCATGAAGTTTCATGCACCAGGCCTCTAGTATGACTATAATCAAACAAGTTCTGCTGCCTGCCACAAGGAAAGCCAAACTCCCGAGGCAGGTGCTGGTGCAAAAGGAAGGAGGTTTTATTTAGGAGCCACATGACCGATAGTATTGCGGGCTCCTGTCTCAAAGACCAGTCTCATCTCCCTCCTTTTCAAAGATTATCCCTTTTCTATTAAACCCCCTTGGCCTTATAGGGATAGGTAGGCCGTTTTCTTTCTTTCTTTTTCAATTAAATAATCTTGCTAGGTTTTGGCAGCTGTGTGCCTTGTTTGTTTATCTTTCTAACCTTTGGAGGTGCTCATTGTAGAACCTCTCCCTGCGCCACCTTGGCCAATGGGGGAGACTCAGCATGCGGACTTTCAGTTACTCAATTGCCAGTCCTTTCAAGTATCTTTTCCTTTCTTCTACCTCCACCCCCCACCCCCCAATTCTTCCTTTTATTGATGCATTTCTAATTAGGTTTTTAAATTAGATTAATTAGGGAACTAATATTTATTAAACATCTATTATATGCTAGGCATTATGCTAATTGTTGAAAATATAACAATGCAAAAGATAGGCATGAATATTGTCCTCATACAGCTTAGAATTTAACAGATTGCTGCTTCATTGTAAACATGGCTTGGAACTTGATGTTAAAAAGGCATTAAAATTCCTGGTTTTATACCTTCACATTTTCCAGAAATTTTATACTCTGTTCTTGTCTCCAACTTTTCCGCCATATAGTGCACTTTATATACTGCTATTTTTCCTAAATACTTCTTTCAGATCCCTATGCTAATCAGCAGCTTATAATAGTTCTCTTTGGCAATTGGCTGCTCAGGTACTCATTCAGGACTCTGCTTCACCCATGTGGATTCACCCGCCTTCCTAACATGAAGGCTCAAGCAAAGCAGGCTTTGCTTGCTGTCTGTTCCTCTCTGTTTTCTCTTTTTTCTTGAGGACTAAAGTCTTTCATGAACTTACTTATAATAGAAGGATAGTAGAAATCAGATAATATAAGGATCTCTGAGGTTATAGTTTTATAAGTTCTTTGACTTTCTCATGTAAAGACACTAGTCTTACAAGTCTCTTGGGCTATTTTGAGAATAAGTGTGATGTGAGAAATTTTGTGTACTTTTGTATAGGCACCTAGTGATTTTTTCAATGAATTAACTATCTGAGGAAATGTAAATTTCTCTTAAATGTTAAATTATTATTATCAGAACAAAATTTAGTATTTTGTAATACGTTGTTTTGTTCTCATACTATAATGGCCTATATGTGTATGTATAGATATAAATATACATAGATATAGACATAGATATAGATAAATCCTTGAAACCATTATTACAATCAAGAGTTTCCCTCCTCTCCTTTTGTGATCCTTCCTCTCCCACCCTCCCTGCCCCTAGGCAACCACTGATAATGCTATACTATAGTTCACATTTTCTAGAATCTATATATATAAAAGCCTAAGTGTCCATCTGACCATCCAACTGGTAGCTATGACACGCACTGACCACCAGGGGGCAGATGCTCAACACAGGAGCTGCCATGATGTGCACCGGTCATTTAAAAAGAAATGGCACCGCGAATGTGGCGTCGACAAACCAACACTTGGCTTCCCCCAAGTGGGACATAGGCCACACCACCACTCTGAGTGACAGCCCACCAAATCGCAGCCAACACTGCCGAGACCCCATGGAGCAAAATGAGGCCCACAGCCCAGCCCAGCCAGGAAACAGTTGCCGTGGGTGCTGGGTAATGATGTCACGTAGCAATGCCTGGCTTCCTCTCTCTAGCGACTAGCCTCCTTGGAGTTTCTTCAGCCCAGGAACATGACTTGCTTTATGGCCAGGTGCAAACATTTTACACTTTAATCAAAAGTCTGTGAAGTGTTTTCAAGTGCCTCATCTCATTTGATCCTTACAGAAGTCCTGGGATAGATAGGAGACTCAGTAGAATCCTATATTCTTTTCATTAGCAGGAAAATGGAGATTTGGAAAGTTTAGAAACTTGACCCTACTAAAAAGATGTAAGAAATGGTGGAACTTGAAAAGGACCTCAGGTTTTCTCACTGCGCAGAATATAGTCAAACACTGCTACAGTTAAATATTTCACCCTTTGTTCTCCCTTTGTGATCTACAATAATAATCTGCTTCATGTAGATATTTACTGCTGTGTTGCTGACAATTACCTGAAAGAGAAGTTGGATTGCTTCACTGGGCTGGAAAAAGTTTAGTTAAATCAGAAAGCAGGTCTAATTAAGCAAGTTTATCTATATATATATATATATATATATATATATATATATATATATATAAAGCTCTTGCTGGCGCCAATCGCACGCGTATGTTTCCATCTGTCATTGTTGATTGTGAATTTGGTTGACACTTCTGTTATAGAGAAAGGGCGAACAGCGATATTAAATATTTCTTCTAATTAATTTCCTGTCAATGTGCACGAATCTGTGCATTGGGCCTCTACTTACATAAAAATGGTTTTGTCTAGTTTGTACTCTTATTTCTTCTTCTTCACTTAGCCTCTTTATTTTGAAGTTTATCTGTGCTGTTGCATGTATCAATAGTTCATTTCTTTATATTCCCAATTACTATTCTACTATATGGATATATCACAATTAGTTTACCCATTTGAGTTGTTAGACTTTTTAAAATTTAGGCAGTCTAATATAAGTATAGTGATATTTCATTGTGGTTTTAATTTACATTTCCCTATGTGGGTTTATTCCTGAACTTCTTTTGTTCTCTTGATATCTGGCTATTCTACCAGGATCACATGGTCTTGCTTACAGTAGCTTTATAAGTCTTGAGTCAGGTTGTATTAGTTTTCCAACTTTATTCTTTTTCAGAGTTGTTTTGGAAAGGCTTAGGTTTTTGGAATTTTCAGATGTATTTTCGAATCATTTTGTCAATTTCTATATAAGAGTCCCCTGTGTTTTTGATTTGATTTGATTGATTAATTTGGGAAAAATTGACATCATAATTATAATGAGTTTATCAACTCAGGAAAAAGGAATATCTCTACATTTATTTCAGTCTTCTTTAATTTCAGCAATGTTTTGTAACTGTCAGTGCACATATCTTACCCATCTTTTTGGATTTATTCATATGTACATGATAATGTGTGAGGCTATTGAACATTTTATTTTTGCTTCAATTTGTAGTTGTTCATTGCTAATATATAGAAATATAGTTTCTTTTTGTATGTTGATCTTGTATACTGCAACCTTACTTAACTCAACTATTAGTTCTCGTGTGCTTTTTGGTCATGGTGTAGAAATATGTATCATTGTATTTGATTTGCTATAACATTATTTAGAATTTTTGTATCTATGTGCATGCAGACTATTGATCTATAGTTTTCTTGTAATATCTTTGGCACTTTTTGGTATCAGGATCGTACTAGCCTCATAAAATGAATAGGAAATGATTTCTCTTCATCAAAATCTGAGTAGTTTATGTAAATTGGATATTTTCTTCTTAAATGTTTTATAGAATTTGGCAGTAAATTCTGGAGTTTTATTGTGTGAACATTTAAATTACAAATTCAGTTTATTTAGTACATTAGAGATCCTTCATTTATCATTAGAGTTGTCCCATTTTGTGATATCAAGTTTTTCATACTAATGTCTCATTATTGTTTTAATGTTTTTAAAATATGAAGTGATGTTGCCTCTCATTCCTGCTTTGGACTTAATTTGATCTTGTTTTCCTTAAGATCATTGATTTTAGACTTTTCTTCTAATATAGGCATGTAGTCCTATAAATTTAGCTTTTAAGTACAACTTTAGCAGCATCCCACACATTTTGGTTACATTTCCCTTCAGTTCAAAATTCTTTTTAATTCTCTTGATATTTTTATGACCCAGGGATATTTAGAAAGGTGTTAGTTTGCAAATATATCTGATGTTCCAGATCTTTTGATTAATGATTTCTAATTTAAATCCATTCAGAAAACATACTCTGTATTATGTAAATCTTTCAAAATTATTAATTTGCTTAAAGACAGAATATAGTCTGTCTTCAAATTATACTTGTAAAGAATGTTCATTTTGCTGTCATTGGGTGTAGTGTTCTATAATTGTCAGTTAGATTAAGTTGGTTGATAGTGTTGTGCAAGTCTCAATAACCCTACTGTCTACTTATCCTATCAGCTATTGAGGGAGGGATATTGAACTCTCTGTTTTAGTTCTGTCCCTGGTTTTGGGTAGTTTCCTCACGTGCATGCAATAATTAGTACTCTGTAGAATACTTGGGGGCCACCTCCTTCACATCTCTGGTGTTCTTTCTCTGCTCAGCTCTGCTCTTTAGTACTCTGTCCTATGAACTCTAGCCATCTTCTCCTAGACACCTTAGGACTGTCTGTTTAACTCAGGGAGTCTGTTGGGCTCACTTAGGTTCCCCCCTTCCTGTGCTGGGGGCTAGAAACTCTGAAGACAGTGAGCAGGGAAATTGTGGGGCTCACCTTGTTTGTTTTCTCATCTCTTTGGGATCTCCGTCGTTTGTTGTCTGTTGTCCAGTTAAGAACCATAGTTACATTTGTTTTGTCTGGTGTTTTTGGTTGTTTTATTTTGTAGGTTAGATAGCTATTCTACCTTACCTATAAGCAAAGTTCTTCCCTTTATTTTATTTCAGTAAAAATAGTTGATTGGTAGTTTTATGATGCTTTTTGATAAGATATAAATTCAGAGTTGAAAAAGTTATAATATTACCCTATATAATAAAGAGCTAATATGCTAATTAGACCAAACAACCATATGACCTCCCGGATGAGCCTGGGACTGCGAGGGCCAGCTGGGGCTGTGAGGGCCGAGCCCTTGCATGAATTTTGTGCATCAGTCAGACCTTTAGTCAAGAAATAAGAAACAGCCGAAACCGGTTTGGCTCAGTGGATAGAGCGTCGGCCTGCGGACTGAAAGGTCCTAGGTTCGATTCCAGTCAAGGGCATGTACCTGGGTTGCGGGCATATCCCCAGTGGGAGATGTGCAGGAGGCAGCTGATTGATGTTTCTCTCCCATCGATGTTTCTAACTCTCTATCTCTCTCCCCTCCTCTCTGCAAAAAATCAATAAAATATATTTAAAAAAAAAAAGAAATAAGAAACAAATGGAATAAGTTACATATCATTAACTATAATGTCATATATTAAATACTGTTCAAACTCTTGTATTATAAACTAAATGATGTGACATTAAATGTAATTAGTTCTAAGTTTCTAGAAGAAACAATGACATTTTAACTGGGTTTTGAAAGATGAGTGAATTTTGCCAGGCAGAAAAGGAGTACTTTGACATATGCTTGTGTTATGCGATCGTGCACCCAACCAGTTAGATTTCTGCTTTAGTGCCTGCATGAAGTTATGAGAAAACCACTGGTTATCTCTATTTCAAACTGTTGTGGAACTTTGCACATTGTTGGTGGGAATGCAAGTTGGAATGCAAATGGTACAAACACTTTGGAAAACTATTTGATAGCTTCTTCTAAAGATGACATGTAACCTCAAAATCCTACTTTTAGATATTTACTAAAATGAAATGGAGTTGTAGTTCATAGGCATAAAAAAAACAGCTATTCTGGCCCTGGCTGGTGTGGCTCAGTTGTTTGGCGCATTGCTCGAGCTCCAAATAATCAAGGGTTCGATCCCTGGTCATGGCAAATACCCAGGTTGCAGATTTGATCTCTGATCAGGGAGCATATGGGAAGCAACCAATCCTTGTTTCCCTCTCACACTGATGTTTCTCTCTCCTTCTCCCTTTCCTTCCTCTCTCTCTGAATTCCATAAAGGCCTATCTTCGGATGAGAATTAAAAAAACAAAACAGCTATTCTGAATGTTAGTAGCATATAAAAATATCTATAGTATACCCATACAGTAGACCATTACTCAGCAATAAAAAGAACAATTTACTGATACATGCAACAGCATGGATAAATCTTAAGTGCATTATGCTGAAAGAAGCCAGACACAAAAGGCTATGTATTATATGATTCCATTTGTATGACATTTTGGAATAGGCAAACTATAGAGATAAAAATCAGACTGTGATTTGTAGACATTGACTACAAAGGGATGAAGAACATTTTTTTATGTGTGCGCATGTATGTGATGAAACTTGCTTGTATTGCAGTTACACAACTATGTAGAAGAGTTAACATAGCGGATTCTTAGAAGGAGCAGATTACAAGGTTGACCCCTGAGTGGTAAATAGTCCTTCCACAAATATAAAACTTTGTGTATATGATAGGAGTGGTTCACTGTGCCCAGGCTATGTAAACAATACGGTTTATGCTAAACTATTACCAGTTTTCCTTCTGGGAATCTGGTATTACGGCACATGCTAGGTAGAGATGTCTTAGTGACCAGCCCGTAATAACAGCTTTGGGAGCTGAGTCTCTCATGAGCTTCCCTAGACAAACATTTCACACATGTTCTCACAACTCATAGCTGGAGAAATTAAATACACCCTGTGTGATTCCACAGGGAGAGGACTACTGTCAACTTGTACCTGGTTTTCCCCAGACTTTGCTCCATGTGCTGATTTTGCCTCGCATCCTTTTGCTATAAGAAATCATAGCCATGAGGATGACAATATGCTGAGTGCCGAGTCCTCCCAGTGAATCTTTGAATCTGGGGTAGTTTTAGTGGTCCCAGCATAACACCATTGTGCATTTATCAAAACTAAAAAAATTGGCCTTAGCAGGTTTTGCTCAGGGGATAGAGCATCGGC
The DNA here is from genome assembly GCF_964212035.1 of Myotis nattereri. Lineage (NCBI taxonomy): Eukaryota > Metazoa > Chordata > Mammalia > Chiroptera > Vespertilionidae > Myotis > Myotis nattereri. The sequence goes on from NC_138080.1 coordinate 54,852,254, forward strand.
CTGCAGACTGAAAGGTCCCAGGTTTGATTCTGATCAAGGGTACATGCCTAGGTTGCAGGTTCGATCCCCAGTGGGGGGCGTGCAGGAGGCAGCCAATCAATGATTTTCTCTCATCATTGATGTTTCTATCTCTCTCTCCCTCTCCCTTCCTCTCTGAATTCAATAAAAACGTATTTTAAAAAATACTCAAAAAATTGAATATGAGTTAATTCCTCAAAAAAACCCCTCATATAATATTTTAATTGTGTTTAAAAAGAGAAAGAACCAGATGCTGTTAGGCTTCTTAAGGTTGCAACCTATTCATGGTTGCATGAAAATTATCTCATGAAGTAATTCTGTTATACAAGAATGATAATGAATTTTCGCTTTATTTGAAAATCAGCTCTTTTTATTAGAAGTCTTTTTGACCTAAGTCTCGGTTTTCTTAGTTGTTAAATGGCAGTGCTAATTCCTATCTTGCATGTGAAATGTTTTAGAAAAGTTAGACACATCTTTCCCTTCTTTCCTCATGCTCTTCTTTGTGTCTCAATGTGCTTCCCATCTTATCTGCTTAGTGAGTTCTTATTTATCTTTCAAAATCCATTTGAAATGGAAATCCTTCTATGTACTTTTTTTAAAAAAGTATTATACAGTATATTTTATGGACTTGAAATTTTGTTACTTTTATGTTTAAAGGTTCTTTCTACTTTTTACATAGATATTTATAAAATATCAAGTTCAGTGTACATATTGCAAGCCTCATTTGGAAATTTTAATTTTCTTATGGATTTTTCATGTTTTTAGTCTTTGGGGTATTTATCTGATATGTGTTAAGTAATATGGTAACTTGGTAACAGCTAATTGAGAAAGCATGGTTATATAATAATGAAAAGAATTTTGGTAGGTTTTTTGCTTGTAGAACAGTCATTATACTAGTAATAGGAATGTGTTACATATACATTGGAAAGAGCAATCTGGAGATAAAAGGATTTACCGTATGTGTTTTATATACCTTTTTAAAAAAGTATTGCTCTTCCAGAATAAGGTCAAGATAGGTTTCTGATCAGTATCAGAAGAAGGGGGGAATCTATTTTCAAACTTTTAAAGAATTCAATTGTTTTTGAGAGCACACTATCTGTGGAGTATCGATCGTCGGGGTCCCGTAGTTAGTCAAAGGCTATCTCCTTTGACTCACCCTTAGTGTGGTGTCATCCTCCCTCATGTGATAGATTGTTACAATCTCAGGCAGTGTAATTACACACGAGCCAAGTGGGTCATTTATTTCTTTACCTTCACCATTTACCAAAAATCTCCTTTATCTTTGGGAGCCAGATCTTTCTTTTGCAGTAAAAGCAAAATAATGGCACATAAAACATTAGGTGTAAGAACTAAGCACCATAAAATTATTAAGGGAGTAACTTTAAAAAGCAAATTGTTACATCTTGTATTATTAATTCTGTGACAGATATATGTAAAGCACTTAGAATAGCATTTGTCACATAGTAAACACACATGTGTTAATTATTATCATCATTAATAAGTTAAAATATTCAATATTTGGGGAAAATAAAACATAGAAGCACTTTCTTTGTTTTACTCTGTTGTACCAAAAAAAGCTTAAAGTCGTCTTTTAAAATGTTAATTTTAGTGTTCTGGGAAGGATATTATGACCATATTTTTGGAAATTTTAAGCCACATTCCTTGGGAACTTAAATATTTTTATAATAGAGGTATTAATCTTCAGATTAATACTCTTCTTTAAGTTTACATATAAGCACAATGGTAAATGTTTCCACATATCAGAGATGTCATACATAAATAATAGTAAAGTTATAATCCATAGAAATTATTAATAAAATGTTTATTTGTATGACCTAGAAGCATTTTAGCATAATTATTAAATATAGAGAAAACATGGTGTTTTTATTTAAAGTACACAATATTAAGCTTAAAGAATGGCTTGTTGGGATAACCAAACAAAACTAGTCTCTTTTGTAAGTGAAGTCTGTCTTCTCATGGATTGTTGACCATCCTTTCCTAATGTCATCTATTTGCTTACATTAATCCATCCACTTGTATATCTCTCTCTGTACTTTTGTGAGTCCTACATTTTATTTAAAACCACGTGTTAGTAGGGATTCTACCACTGGGTCATGGTATTTGAATTCTGTCAGCTCTTATACTACTGATAGAACCATTCATTTGGCTTATATTTTACATATTTGAATTTTTATATATAACCTATCGCGAACAGATTCACAGTTCCTTAAGGTCAGAGACTGTTTGTAATGCTTTCGTGGAGCCTTATATAAAATGCTCATTTATTTTTTCATTCAGTACATATTTATAATAATTATGGAGTGCCACTGTATGCAAGCACTGCTCCAAGCACTGGGTATCTAGAAGTAAATAAAACAGACAAAATTTCCTGCCCTCATGGATTTTATATTTTAGTGTAACATTTTAGTGCTCAATAAACAGTAGTTAGTAATGGTTGTGATGATTTGAATGCCTTCTGCAACAAGAGAATTTTATGACAGTAAATTATTTAAGGATATTTTTGTAGACTGTCCTGAATGGTGCTGTGGCTGCTATGTAAGTCGGTTTGACAGTCTGATGGACAGAACTCTGTCACGTGGGCAGAGGGCAGGCACTTTGAGCTGGTTTTGCTAGTATTACATCATATGTGTTGTTTTGTAAGAAAGGAAGTTGTGCATTTTTGAAACTGGCCTTATATAACCTCTGGATATAAAAATAGTTGTAAACAACAACAAGACATAAATCCGAACAAAATAAGCCTTTTCTGATAAAACAGAAGCAGCTCATGAGCACCTAGACATAAATGAATGCCTCTGAGACAGGTGTTGTATTCATGTCATCATTTTGCAACCCGATAAAAATGAAAAGGGTGGCTGATGCTGTTAACTGAAAGTCTAGCGTTCACATGGGGAGCTGAGAAGCATGATCAAAGATAAATTCAATACCAAAAAGAACAAAAAAACGGGAGGGTAGTGGATCTTAATAACAATGGCAGCTATAATTAGGATTGATAGTGTGGATCAAAAATACAGATATTTTGAGATATAATTATGCCTACACAATTCAAAGCAAATTATGTGTTAATGCCATTAGGAACTAAGATATTTCAAAGCAAGAGAAAACAGGAACATATATAAAATTGACAAAGTTAAATAAACCCTGTTATATCCTAAATTTGAATTAAAATATCTGTATAAACTCATGTTTCCTTTATTAAGAAGTATATTTTACAGTTTCATCAACTAGAATGACCTAAAAACAATAAATGATAGGATAGCAGTAAGCACACTTAAACCTAGATTGTGGTCTCTAAATACCATCCTATGTAATAAAAGAGAAACATGGTAATTGGCGTACGACCGCTACACTTCCCATTGGCTAATCAGGGCAATATGCAAATTAACTGTCAGCCAAGATGGCAGCCGGCAGCCAGGCACCTTGAAACTAACATGAGGCTTGCTTGCTTCAGTGACGGAGGAAACCAACGTTCCCCACCTGCCTTGCAGACCTCTGAGCCTGCAGTTTGAAACATTTTAACACATATAGAAGCTGAAAAACCCCCAAGAAACCAGCTTTCAGCGAGCTGGGATCTCAGAGCTGGAGTCAGAGCTGGAGTTATACATTGTTTCGATTACCTACTTTCAGCAGCGGAGGCCTAAGAGCTGGAGCGTCAGAGCTAATGCTGGCCCAGAATTAAAAAAAGAAAAAAAGAAAAAAAGGAGTGGTTGGGAGCTTCCGTCACACCTAGCCTGAAAACAGCCCTCAGCCCCTCACCCAGACTGGCCAGGCACCCCAGTGGGGAGCCCCACCCTGAAGGGTGTGTGACCAGCTGCAAACAGCCATCATCCCCTCACCCAGGCTGGCCAAGCACCCCAGTGGGGACCTCCACCCTGAAGGGTGTGTGACCAGCTGCAAACAGCCATCATCCCCTCACCCAGGCTGGCCAGGCACCCCAGTGGGGACCTCCATCCTGATCCAGGACACCCTTCAGGGCAAACCAGCCAGCCCCACCCATGCACCAGGCCTCTACCCTATATAGTAAAAGGGTAATATGCCTCCCAGCACCGGGATCAGCGGAGCCGAGAGGCCTCCCAGCACCGGGATCAGCGTGACAGGGGGCAGCACCCAAACCCCCTGATCACCCAGCAGCTCTGTTTGTGACAGGGGGTGGGGCCACAACCTCCCTATCCGCCCTGCTCTGTTTGTGACAGGGGAATGCACCCCATCCCCCTGATCAGCCCTGCTCTGTGCCTGATAGGGGGGAGCTCCCCAACCTCTGATCGCCCTGCGGCTCTGTGTGTGACAGGGTGCGGCGTCCCAACCCCCTGATCGGCCCTGCTCTGTGTGTGACAGGGTGCAGCGCCCCAACCTGCCCCCCACCCCCCACGGGCCCTGCTCTGTGTGTGACAGGGTAGAGCCATAACCTCCCCATCGGCCCTGCCCTGAGTGTGAGAGTGGCGGCGCCCCAACCCCCTGATCGGCCCTGCTCTGTGGGTGATAGAGGGCGGCGCCACAACCCCCCTCCCCCACGGGCCCTGCTCTGTGTGTGATGGGGTAGAGCCATAACCTCCCCATTGGCCCTGCCCTGAGTGTGACAGTGGCGGCGTCTCAACCCCCTGATCCGCCCTGCTCTGTGTGTGACAGGGGACGGCGCCCCAACTCCCCTATCGGCCCTACTCTCTGAGTGATGGGGGAGCTCCTCAACCCCCTGATGGGCCCTGCACTGTGTGTGACAGGGGGGAGCTACCCAACCCCCTGATGGGCCCTGCTCTGTGCGTGACAGGGGGGAGCTCCCCAACCCCCTGATCCACCCTGCTCTGTGCGTGACAGGGGGGAGCTCCCCAACCCCCCTGATGGGCCCTGCTCTGTGCGTGACAGCGGGGAGCTCCCCAACCCCCTGATCGACCCAGCTCCGTGCGTGACAGGGCAATGAACCCCTAACCCCCCTGATTGGCCCTGCTCTGTGTGTGACAGGGGGCAGCGCCCCAAACCCCGGATTGGCCCTGCTCTGAGCGTGACAGGGTGGCGCCGCAACCTCCCCATCGACCCTGCCTTGAGCGTGACAGGGGGCGGTGCCCCAACCCCCCAATAGGCCCTATCCTGAGCGTGACTGAGGGTGGCATTGCAACCTCCCGATCCGTCCTGCTCTGTGCATGACAGGGGGCGGTGCCCCAATACCCCAATCAGCCCTGCTCTGAGCCCAACCAGGGGCTGCACCTAGGGATTGGGCCTGCCCTCTGCCACCCAGGAGCAGGCCTAAGCCAGCAGGGCGTTATCTCCCGAGGGGTCCCAGACTGCAAGAGGGCACAGGCCAGGCTGAGAAGCCCCCCCTCTCCCCCCCCGAGTGCACAGATTTTTGTGCACTGGGCCTCTAGTTTTCTAAGAAAAAGAATCAAGGCTCCTTGGAGAAATGCCTGATTTCATGACTGGCAATGGATCAGTCTGGACCAACACATCATACCAAAAGACCAGGGGGCTATCAGGGGTCCCTGCTGTTAAATAAAGAGATCAACCAATGAACTTCTATACATATATGCATAACACATGGACACAGACAATAGTGCGGTGGAAGCCTGGGCGGGTGTGTGTGTGTGTGTTTGTGTGTGTGTGTGCACTACAGGATGGAGGGGTTCAATGGGCGAAGAAAAGGGAACATCTATAATACTTTTAACAATAAAGATAAATTTTAAAAAGTAAAAGAAAAATATATGTTTTCAGGAGCTAAAATGAGAGGCCTCCACTGGCCAAAAATGAGACAACCTGAAAACCTAAAAGAAAAATAACTGTATTAGATTGAAGTATGGAAAAATGTGTTTCAGTCCATGAGTTCATAATGATAGTCATAATAATTGTAACAGATTGCCTTCAAAGTATTCTAGGGAACCTGCCTATAATTCTGAAAACTGTTATTGTAGGAAGAAAATCACATATCGATCCCATTTTCCTATATAATCTGTACCTTATAGTGACTACATTGATGAGAAGTAGTTATTTTTAATTGAAGGATTGCAGATAATAAGAAGCAATAATAGAACATCAAAAATGAGGTCTGGGCATTATTATCAATGGCTACTATAACCATGATGCAATCAGTTGTATGGAATTCTCTAATGAATGGACATCAGAATTCACAGACCAATATCAACATGTAATATTTTATAATTTTTTTTTAATATATTTCATTGATTTTTCACAGAGAGGAAGGGAGAGAGATAGAGAGCCAGAAACATCGATGAGAGAGAAACATCGATCAGCCGCCTCCTGCACATCTCCCACTGGGGATATGCCCGCAACCCAGGTACATGCCCTTGATCGGAATCGAACCCGGGACCCTTCAGTCCGCAGGCCGACGCTCCATCCACTGAGCCAAACCGGTTTCGGCAACATGTAATATTTTATATTGATGTTCTTGAAATACTATTTTAGATATATTGGGTTAAACAAAATGTTAAAATTAATTTCACCTTTATTTTCTATTTTAATGTGGCTACTAGGAAATTTTTAATTACTGCATGTAAGGCTTGCATTGTATTCCTTTTGGACATTACTGCTGTAGATTTAACAATCAGTTCATGGGAAACTTAGGTGAAGGATGCCATTTAAATGATGGTAGAAGGGTTTAGGCAGCAAATCCAGAATGAAAAAAATATATAGGATAAACAACTCAGTTTGTTCAACAAACAGATGTCTAAAGCCATAAAAATAAGGGCATTAAGAAATATTTTAACGGGCACTGTATATGAATCTTACTTGGTTCCTGATTTAAATACACCAACTGTAAATAAATAAAAACAAAAAACAGGAAAATTGAATATTGATTGGATATTTAATTTAGTAAGATAGTTCGTCCCAAATATAGATGTGAAAATGGTAATGGGTCTGGGGAGTCCTCAGCTAAAAGGAAAGAGCCATCCCTGAGAGCTTCTGCATGATGTGTCCTTTGTAAATGTGGCCTTACTATCCTGTTTTACCTGCTGAAGAATAAGATGGCCCAGAAAATTCCATTTGTTGTGGTAACATCCTTTTTGTTCCAGTATTCATTCACTTAGCTTCTTGATTAGTGCTTGGTACTATGATATTGTTAGAAACAAGACAAAAGTGGTGTAGGCCATCATAGAAATATTAGATACAAAATCAATAATTACTTAAATTATTTTTAAAATCTATATAATGGGAATTGCTATAAAAACCAATCAGGGAATGAACTGTGTGGTGACACTTGAAGACCCAGAACCTAAAAGTGAATAGTATAAGTTAATCACCAAATATATATTTTCCTTTTCCCCCCAAATTTCTTCAATAAGTATTTCAGTACCTACTTATTCCAGGTACTCTGGGTGTTGGGGATTCAGTGTTTAATAGAATCGTCATGCCTCCATCTCTGTGAAACCTGCAGTGAGTGGGATATTCTAGTACTGTACCTCTGTGAATTTGTAGCAGGACCCTAAGCTGGCTTCACAACACATAGTGTTTTTCATTTTGTGATAGAATCTTTAATTGTATCAATGAGAATTTGATATTTTATTATTTACTAGAGGCCCTGTGCATGACATTCATGCTGGGGGGGGGGGGGCGGTCCTGCACCCTCTTGCAGTCCAGGATGTCCTCCTGCCAGCTTAGGCCTGCTGCTGTGGAGGCTAGAGAGGCTCCCGCCACTGCTGCTGCACTTGCCAGCCGTGAGCCCGGCTTCTGGCTAAGTGGTGTGCCCCCTGTGGGAGCACACTGACCACCAGGGGTCAGCTCCTGCGTTGAGCAACTGTCCCCTGATGGTCAGTCAGTGCATGTCATAGCAACCGGTCATTCTGCTGTTTGGTCGATTTGCATATTAGCCTTTTATTATATAGGAGGATTGATTCCATAATAAAGTATATACTAAACATGTGCTTTACAGTTTATTTATTAGCACATAATTTTTAGCATTTCAGTCAACTTTTGCCATAAAATTTAATTGCAAGTAATAAGAATTGCTTTAATAGGCTGTAGATAATTAGGGAGCTATTTGCATTCTCTCCCCACAAATTTTCTTAGTATTCTGAGCTTCATTTAATTCATAACTTTATCTCATGAGGATTAGTTCATCCCATTTAGTCACAGTAATAATAGACATGATGTTTTTTCCTCTTTAGTCCTCTCCCAGAGTTCTAATGATTCTTTGGAAAGATTATAACATTGATTCGTTTTATTTATTGTAGGTAGCGATGGAATATTTTTCTTGGCCTTTTACTCTAATGAAGTAAAATATTGTGAGTGATATTCATGGCAGTTAATTTTAGTTTTGCTAATAAAAATTTTTCTTTTTGATATTTTAATATAAACTTCAATTCAGATATTAATAGGTTACTATCTGACCAGACACTTTTATAGAAAAGTTCTAGCATGAGTGAGTTTGTACAATTTAAGCATTTTATTATCATCCATTTGCTGACTCTATAGCTGTATTTAAAAATAAGGTATTTACAATGCTCTTGAGTTTCTGTATGAGATTCTTACTGTATTTAGTCACTTAATATATATTTTTTCCCTTGTTTTCTGGAAACAAATATCATCCATAATTTGTAATGTTTTTTTGGACTCACACCCCAAATCTGCTTGGGGATGTTAGGAAAAAGAATTATTATATGGCATATTACATTTAGTAGATGTCCATTTCTTAATATTAATAGAACTAAAAAGGGAAGCATGTGCCCAAATTTATATTTCTTTTTTTTTTGTCCTCCCCCTGTCCCCCTCCCCCAGGCTTACACTGTTTTGGCTAGCTCACTAACTTCATAAAGGCTTTAAAGTCAGAAAGTTCAGATTTCTATGTATTTTGGCTTAGGGACTTTGGCCTAGTGATATAACATCACTAAGCCTTGGTCAGTGAAGACAATATGTGTTCTAAAGAAATGTGTGAATATAAAATAGCCTAGCACATGGAAAGTGCCTTGCACAGTACTGGCAAATAGAATGTACTCAGAGTAAATTGTTACTGTTACTACATTTAAACATAACCTGTTACCTATGATATATTTTCACACACTTTTTATTTGTAGAGCTCTGCCTTTGGTTTCCATAAAGTGACACACATTTATTTATATATTTGTAAACATTTAGAGTGATGTTTTATCTTGGAATAATCATTTATTAAGTTAAAAAAACTTGGAGTATTTGTTAGTCTATGTAGTTTTCTTAATTTCTGAGCCTCTATTGTAACATGTATTAGATTAAGATAACTCATAAAAGCTGTTAAAGTTACGTGATATATGTAGGTGTCCAGACAATACCCTATCCTTCCAGGGGCCATTTAGAAGTGTGTGGGGGTATTTTTGGTTGTCACAATGACATTTGTTGGAGCCGAATATTCTTAAAACAGTTTTCAGGGCAAGGAATTCTTCTCCCTACCAAATGCCAATAGTATTCCTTTGAGAAAGACTCCTGGATGGTCTCTTTTTTTCCTTCACAGTCAGGTTTTTCAGAGTTTTGAACTTTCCACTTGCTCATCCTACTTATTTTCCTGGTTATTGTAACCCTTAAAAAAACTGCTTTGGCAGAAGTCCGGTGACCTCTTCAATGTCAAAAGTGTAGTACAGTGTTTGTTTATTTATGACATTTGTTGAGGTGGATCATTCCTGTCTGAAGTTGTTTTTTTCTACTGACGTCTGCAACGTACTCTTCCTTAGTTTCTCACCTACTTTATGATGCTTTCTCCTCAGTTATCTTCATTTCCCAAATTTGTGTGGCAATGATGATCTCACTTATTTTAATAGAACAGAAAGTATTTAAAAGGTTGTTATTACTTGAGATCCAAACAGTGTTATTGAAATGACTTTAAGTTTCTATAAGGGCTGTTTTGTCTTATAATTTAGGTTGAATTTATTAAGAAATGTTATCAAGTATACAGCAAAAACTAGTGTCTAAAACTATTCAGTATTTGATAGTAACGGTCAAATGTGGTTTTTCTTATTTAGAAAAAAATTTGGTCTCAATCATAATGTAAAAAAATGACAAATTTGACTACTCTAAGCTTTCAAATTGCTGTGTGCTGGGGCAAATTAGTATATTCAGAGTGTATTTCTGACAAAAAATTTATGTCACTGATGAAGGTTAGGTCTATGAAAGTGAATGAAGTTCACCATTGACAATCTTGTTTCAGTAATACATATAAATTAAAAAAATTTTTTTTGCAGAGTATGTGCTAATGAATAATAAAATAAGTAACCATAATCTTAACATATCTTTCATTTTCACAAGCTTTGTAAATTTGTCTGACTTAACTTTCTCTGCTTCATACATTTTTACCACATTAGTTGTAACACATCTTAGCAGATTCCACTTTGTATTAAATTACTCTTTTCTCAATTCTTCCCTATCATTGTTCCATGCAGACTATTCATAGAGGGTAATTCTTCAGTCACTTTAAAATTCTCATTGACTCCTTGAGTAAACACAACTGAGCATATAGGTTATATCTGTGGACTCTTCGAGAGCCAAGGAAACAACATGAATTATTTGCCTTGTTTTTTAATTGTCTACTGGTGTTTCTCCTAAACATTCTCAATTCCTTGAACAGCTGCTCTCACTGAAAGGCTAATACGTATTCTTAAACAAGTTTATTTTCTCTGAAATTAATTCTGTGACTTTCAAATCAAATTTCATTTAATTAACTCACCATGTATAAATGGCTTTCCTTGGTTGCTTTAACAAAGGCACTCAGAAACTTACTTTGGTTATAGCCTCATTTTCATATTTTATTTATGTGAGGGGATTCTTTTGTAATGAGATACTTTGTTTTAAATTTCCTGTTTTTTGTTTTTTTTCTGACTTGCTTTCCTGTGCTTTGGCAATGTTATACTAAGTTCTTTAGTAATGTTGATGTATATTATTTTCTTTTATCATAGCTATAGAGGCATTGAATAATAAATAAAATGTTTTGTTACTTAATTTTAAAACAAAGTAGTCCACACTCTACTGAACTTCTAAAAGCATGACATTCAAAGTCTACTTTTCTATTCTTGTTTAGATATGATGGGCACACAGTGGTAATAAAAAATAAAAATAAAAAGGTATTATGGTCACATCTGTGACACTGCCAAGTTAAAACTGGATCACTGTGATTAATAGTGTGACTAGAGGCAGACACAGGCAAGGCATAAACGAATCAGCATGCCCATGTTCCAATACAACTTTGTTCATGGGAACTTGGATTTGAATTTCATGTCATGAAATCATCACCATAATCTTTTCAGTGATTTAAAATATTTAAAACCATTATTAGCTCACAGGCTGTGTAAAAACAGTTTGCTGATCCCTGTCTTAGTCTGCGAACTGGTCTCACCAATGCTACCTTTATACCTATAATATACCATATCACAGCTGAACAATCTTTTTTTTTTTTAAACCAGAGTTTAGGACTTAATTAGTCCCAAAGCTACTGAAGCAAAATTCCTCCACACCCCCAATAAACACACACACACACACACACACACAAACACACACAATTTGTAGGAGAAAAATGATTTTGTACATAGGAAGAAACAATATAAATTCAAAACTTACAGATAAGGTTTAGCTCTATCATTCATCACTTTAAAAAGTTTATATGAACAGCCAGTCAAAACCAACAGGGTATCTCCCTTGAAAGTTATTTATGTGGATTTTCAAGTAGACCACAGGACTGTGTAGTGTCATGGAATGTCCTTAGAAGGCTCTGTCATTGATCAGGTGAAAACCCTAGAATCCTTTCTTTCAAATGGAAGAGGTAAAGACAACAAATAAAAGAAACTATGTAAACTTCATCTTTTTTTGTGACTTATGGTCTCTCCCTCCTCCTCTTCCTCTTGCTCCTCTTCCTCCTCAGAAGCCTCCTTGACCTCAAAAACCTCTCTGGTCTCTGCCACCAAATCTACCTCAGCCTCCAAAACCACCTCTGTCTCTGCTGCAATCCCTGAAGCCACCTTCACCTTTAGGTTGGACAAGTCCAAAATAACCTGGTTTCCTTCAATTTCACCATCTTCCATGGCCTGCTTGGTGGCTTGGGCATCTTGCTCACTGTTGAAGTTTTCAAAACAAGCCCCTTGGAAGATGCAGTCTCCCTGTCGGTGACTATCCTTGCCTGAACAGAGCCCTCTAATAACCCCTTTGATGTCCTTTCTGTAGTCTCTCCAGACAGACCTGTGACATATAGAGTTTTGGATGGCTGTCTTCTTGCATTCGGTGATTCCCTGGGTCCTTGCAATTCCAATCTGATTGCTCTGCTCTCAATTTATCTTTAGCATATTCAAGTGAAGCAATTCTATGAATGTATACATACCCTTTAGATTTGCCATTTTAGTTCTGGGGCACTTGGATAAAAGTACTTTCTCACCTACTTCCTGAAGAGATTTTTTGACTGCTCTGTAGGACATGCTGCTTAAAACCAAAGATTTTATTTACCACTCCAAGTGCTGTCTTTCCACTTCTATAGTCTTGACTTTGACTTTTCTCTCAGGTATAATGGACTGCACGTCTGTCCCTGTCCCCTGCTTTTCTTCCAAGGTTCTCTCTATATCAGCTCCATCTTAATTTCAACATAAGCCATCCCTTTACTTTTCCATCCCTGCTATTAATCCGATCTCCATAGCATCTTTAAACACTTCTTTATTTCATCCTGAGTAACTTTAAAGTTTTATCCAAAAATGTTCTTGCATCTGGATCGTTTTTTGTTGTTGTTTTTTGTTTTGTTTTTACTGTATTTTCCCTTTTTTTTCTAGTTTAATTTCATTGCCCAAGGTTTTTTTCAGGTCCTTTGCAGATTTAAAATCCACATAGCCAAGCTTTCTAGACCAATTCTGACATCCACAACAGCAAGATCATTTTTAGCAAAAATGTCACTGATACCTGTTTTAAATTCAGCAGCCAATTTGCTGAAGTTCAGGTTTCCAACAAAGAGATTGAAAGCTGTAGTTCGTTCTGTAGTTGGTTCTTTGTCCATGTGACCATTATTTGAAGTGATTTGACCACAAAAGATTAATTTTGATGATATTTTGATATTTTGTGTCCATTGAATTTGATGGAAATATTTTTCTGTATGTTTTATGTAAAGTAAAATGGGAAAACAATAACAGAGAATTGATCTTTGTTGTAATTTTGCCTTGTGTATTCTGCCATGTTTTAAGTAGTCCTTCATTTAGTTATAATCTTTAATTTGGGATTTATTTTGAAAAAGCAGCATTTATTTACCATTAATATATTTCTGTTAGTCCTCAAGTTATTTGTCTGCTGCATCGATTTCACATGTTACCATATAACTTTGAAAATGAAATATATAAAATTCAAAACATAATGTTACTTTATGGAGAAAGTTTTCCTTTATTCTCTCTTAGCTTCCCAGGCCAGGAACCTGATAAAGCAACCTGATAAAGACATTTACAGGAGAAAAGCATACAGATTTACTTAATATAAATTTTCTGGGAGCCTCCATAAGGAAATGCAGACTTGAAGAAACAGACCTGTACTTTTATGCTAGGTTTGATGAAGAGTGACCAGTTGTGTCAAAATATGATAGGTTAAAGGAGTATGAGGCAATTGTAATAAACTGGGGGAAACTTAGCAAGGCCTGTTTGTTAGGATTCTCTTGGGGTCCCTTTGTCTTTGGAGATAAGGGTGCTCCTTTCCTCTGGGAATAGAGAGGATGCCTCTTGCATGGGGGTTTTATGCCTATTTTAGGGAGGAAAGGAGTGGAGGGGAGGATGATTAGAATGACCTCCTGCTTCTGCCATTTTTTGAAACACCTTCAGCTTAAAATATTCAGTATGCCAGGCTGCTATGTTTTTGGGTAGAGTGACCTGAATTTCATCATTTTCATAAGAGAAAAACAACCACTTTTACAAACTTATCTTTTTGTTTCTTTATTTGATGGTCCCATATTTTATAACTACATTGCTTTCTCCAACCTTCAATTCTCTAGCTTTTTCTTCATGAAAAATACTATGCAGAAATAACAAACAAAACCAAATAACAAAACTAACTTTGAATTGCATGCAGAATTTACATATAAATATGTTCCTTGTGCTTTGAAATTGTTCCTTGGTGCTTTTAGTGTCAAAGTGAGATTTTATTTTTACAGCATATTTATTTTATTAATAAAAATGTCTGAGGCAATTTTAGTTCTTTTTTAACTTAGAGTTATAAATATTTGCATTAAAATATGACAGTGTCAGGAAATTTTAAAAAAATGAATCATGTTTACATAGCAAATACCATCTAGTGTACAAGTAGATAAGCATTGATATTAACCTTTATTCCTAAAAGGCACTAATACCCTAATGCCTCACTTAACTCTGTACCTTCAGAATGATTTGCTTGATCTGATAAATTATGCAGTCCTGCATTTTTGACCTCATAACCCTTTTGAATTTACTTAAATTGACTCTTAATATTTGCCACATTAGAACATAATGACAGTGACTTATTCTTGTACTTTTAAACTTGCTTTTTTTCATTATGCATATAAAGAAGAACATACAGGATAAGGCAAAAGTAGGTTTACAATTGTTCATGTGGAACAAGTAGGTTTACTGTTCATATGGAAAATAATACAATAATTAATAAAATCTAATACAAGAATGAACTCTGTTTCATGTACTCACAATTGTAAACCTACTTTTACCCCACCCTGGATAATGGTACTGATTGATAGGACATGATGTTTAGATAGTTCCATTTGAACTTGAGCATTGAGGAGCTAGATTTAAATATATATATATATATATATATATATATATATATATATATATCCTATATGATAAAAGGCTAATATGCAAATAGACTGAATGGCAGAATGACTGGTTGCTATGTTGTGCACTAACCACCAGGGGGCAGACACTCAACACAGGAGCTGCTCCCAGCCCGCAGGCCTCAGGCCAACCATGGCAGGTGCCAGCAGGGGCCCCCCAATGGCCCCGCCAGTTGCCCCACAGATTAGCCCTGATTGCCGGCCAGGCCTAGGGACCCTACCTGTGCACAAATAATGTGCACCAGGTCTCCAGTGTGTGTGTGTGTGTGTGTGTGTGTGTGTGTGTGTGTGTATATACATATATATATATATACACACACGTACACGTATATAGATATGTTTTGCTGCAAAGGAAAAGAAGTAGGCAAACAAAGGTTTATTTGCAAATTTATTTTCCTGTTGTGTGAAAAACGTGTTGTTTCTGTTTAAAAAGTAAATGAATATCAAGTCTAGCCATGTTATTCTGTGATAACATATTGAAGAAGTAATAATTTTTGTGGAATGAGTTGAATTTTGATTTGTGAATATTTAGATACTTGTGGCCGATTTCTAGAATTTCGGTAAAGAAAGAATTTGAGAAAACTCAAAAATTATTAAATATCCACTAACTCAAGAAGTACAAGTATTGATTAAGGACCAGTGATTAAAAAAAAAAAAAATTACTCAGCCCTAACCGGTTTAGCTCAATGGATAGCGCATCAGCCTGGGGACTGAAAGGTCCCAGGTTCGATTCTGGTCAAGGGCATGTACCTTGGTTGTGGGCACATCCCCAGTAGGAGGTGTGCAAGAGGCAGCTGATCGATGTTTCTCTCTCATCGATGTTTCTAAGTCTCTATCCCTCTCCCTTCCTCTCTGTAAAAAATCAATAAAATATATTTTAAAAAATTACTCATTTGGGGCATAGAAACATATTATTGCATTTGAGAATATTGTGGTTTAATGGGAAAGTCATATCTATAATTAATTATATTGCAATGGAACATCTATGCCAAAGGACTTGAAGGTGTGCTTTCAGGCTTCTGTGAAGCAGAATGTGGACCTGGGGAGGAGTGTTACCTTTCACATAGTACATGAAGTCCCAACAGACCAAAAATGGGATAGGAATGGTGATGGGAAGTTATCTCAGACAGGGAATAGGTTATGCAAAGAACTGCCATGAAAGGATATTTAAATTTTGAGGAAGTCAGAAAGAAAGCATGATTTCAACTAAGTACATGTGGTACGGAGTAGTTGTAGATAAATCTAGAAACAGATTAAATCAGATCATAAGAGGTTCTAAATAGTACTGTGGAGAATTTGGACATTTTGTGAAGGAGAATAGGAATCTAGAGAAATAGTTTGTATTGTGGATAATAGTATTTTTAAAGGGAAAGCAATAACATTTTTGCCAATATGAAAATTATTTCAGAGGGAAGGTTCAAATGATGGATACTACTTAGGAGGGTTTCAAAAGATTTCAGAGGGCTAGTAGCAGCAGTATAAATTATGGCAATGCCAGTGGCTATGGTGAGAAAGGGACAGATTTAGGAGGTAGCATAATGTAGTGGTTTTCTATCCTTTCAAACTTAGCACCTTTTATATAGCAAATACTTTGTATTTCTCCCTTATTTATGAATTTTATTTTCAAACAATAAATAGACATTTCCTGTATAAATAATATTAAATGATATTTTCAACTTACAATAGGTTTATCAGGATGTAACCCCATTGTAAATTGAGGAGCATCTGAATTGTATGATTGCATGTATATGAAATTTCTAGAAAATTAAAAGAAGTAAAAAGCAGATCATTATGTATCTGGGTTGGGGCTAGGAGCAGAGACTGATCTCAGGTGGACACGAAGGAACTTTTTGGGTGATGGAAGCATTTCAAAACTGGATTACAGTGGTGATTGTACAAGTACATGGATATATCCCAAATCTCCGAACAGTACGTTTAGAAATAAATTAAACAAACAGACAGAAAGTTCCTTGTTCTTTGTCTCCTATGATTCAGGAACATCCTACCTGTCAGCTAACATGCATCATCCACCAACAAACTCTCAGTTTAGATCTTAGCTCCTATAGGTAATTTAGATCATAGCAGTTACACAACTGTTTTATAATTGCATATTTTTACCCTTCTAAATGATTGGGTCTATGTTCTTTGTAGCTAATCGTCTTAGTCACTAACTGTTAGCATTTGATCTTAGGCCATTCTTTTTCTCACCTAGTATTCTCTCATTCTGTGATCTCATTCATGCTTATAGTTCTAACTGCCCATATGAGTGAACTCAGAAATGTATATACCCAATCAAGATCTCTTTTGAACTCTAATTAGTATATCTAAATGCTTACTTGCTATAGTTTAGCAATTAAGAACACAGAACCTAAAGTGAGATATCTTCAAATTCTAGGTTTGCCAGTTACTAGATGTGAACTCTTGGACAAGACAGTTAAAATCTTTGTACTTCAGTTACCTCATCTGTGAAATGAGAATAATAATAACAGTACCTAACTCATAAGATTATTTTGAAGATTACACAATATAATATTTATAAAGTGTTTGGTACAGTCTCTGGCATATAGTAAGTACTTTTGTTTACTATCACAATAATGTAAACTCAGTGAAGGTAATGATTTTCATTCAGAAGATCACTGCCTAAGCTCCAGATATTTAAATAATGACTGACAAATTTTAAGTACTCAATAAATATTTTTTAATAAATCTATCTTAAATTCAACATAGTCAGAACCAAATTATTAACCTTCATCCCCAACTAGTCTTCTTCAATTCTAGTGTTGCTTGTTTCTGTGACTGTTACCTTAATTCATCCACTTATGCTATCCTACATAATGTGTTCTACACACTGAATTCAGAGGGTTTTTAAAGCATAAAACTGATCATTTTTCTCATTCCTTCCTTTATAATACCTTATGGTTCTCCATTCCTCTTTAGATAAAGGTGAAACTCCCCATGTGGCCATAAGACTTATTTCTTCATGGTGTGGTTATTATCAGCATCTCCACAAACCACGGTCTCCCTTGTTATCCACTGTCCAGCTACATGCCTTTCTTTACTTGTACTCATTATGCTTCCTTTTAAGACTTTTGCACATGCTGTTCCTCCTACCTGGATAAGACTTCCTTCCCATCTTCATCTAGTCCTACTCATTCTTCAAATTTCATTCATTTGTTACTCCCAAGAAATCTTTCCTGAGCTCCTTATCTTGGTTAACCATACCTAATTTAAAGCATTATACTACAGTTCTTCCCTTCTTTATAATCATTGCCACAAAAGTAGTTTTAAAACTGGTAGCATTAATAGCAGCCTGTCCCTTTGAATTATGTGGACTGAGAAAAAGTCTACCTTTGTTTAATATGGATAGTGACAGGCACATAGCAGGAACTGAAGAAGTATTAAATGAATAAGATAAAATTAAAGTATAATGTCCTTTTCCTTTCTATTCCTTTTCTTAGCAGTTTAGTCCAAAAGACATTAGGTGGGCTGAGTATGGTAGATATCCACAATGGTAAGGGCCAGCAGGGAGGCAGCACCAGGCAGGATAAGGAGGCTATCTTTTTAGAGGGGATGGCTCAACATAGGTTAGAGCCTAATCAGGGAAAGGAGAATGTCCACACTGCGGTATGGTCACATGGAAGTAGGGTGTAGGATATCGAAGACTGAACAGAATAAGGAGGATGTCTGTGTCAGTGATCCAACACAGGATGTTGAAGTAAGAGTCGGGTGAGGAGTTGTCCATATAGTGGGCAGACTGGTGCATGATGTTGGAGCCTGAGTGATGTGTGGAAAGCATCTATGCAGAGTGCAGCACTGGCTTAGCACTGAATGATGAGCCCTTGTGAGGTGAATAGGTCATGCCTATGTGTGAGAGGCTGTGGTGGTGAGAGAGTTTGGTTATGTTCTCAGTGATCAAATAAGTAAATATGTTAAGAATAGTAGTCAGGTTTCTCTCTGCTAAATAAGGGAATTGCAAATAGGAAAGTCAGAAATGAACCCATGGCTCATTCTTGGTTTTGGTGTTTATCTATCTATCATCTATCTATCTATCTATCTATCTATCTATCTATCTATCATCTATCTATCTATCATCTATATATCTATCCTATGTAATAAAAGGATAATATGCAAATAGGCTGAACAGCAGAATGACCATCCAGACGACCATCCGGATGACCATCCAGACGAACATCTGGGACAGTGCTATGACACTCTTTGGTGCCAGGCCAGCCAAGGCGGGTGCGATGCGATTGGTCAGGGGCCCAGCCATTACCCCATGACTGCCCCACAGAGGGAGGCCCAGGCCACCAGCCAGTGGGGTGGTCAACCGGGGCCTCCATGAACGCCCCAAAGAGAGAGGCCCACTCCACCGACCAGCAGGCTGCAGTGGGTTGGTGGGGCCTCCCTCTGTGAGGGAAACCCAGGTCCCCTGTGCCGGTGGCTGGAGGGAAACCCCAGGTCCCAGGTGCCAAAGGAAGGAAGGCCTACTCTTGCATGAATTTCGTGCACTGGGCCTCTAGTATATCTATATATGTATATACACTGAAATAAATACTGATAGGTATAAAAATGTGAGTGTGTTTATACTTGATAATTTCCTAGGTCTCTCCACTGAGAGTGCCAGGGAGAAGTATCATCCCAATAGCAGTAAAATTCCTGCCACTTGAGCCCTGATCTTGATTTTGAAACAAGATTCCCCACTGAAACTAGGGCTTTGTGGAGAAATGGTTACTTCCAGGACTATAGGAAGAAAACTGGAAAATGAGCCTGCAATACCTTGTTATGATAGAAAGTAAAAAGAAGTGCTCAAAGAATAATGGAGACATGTCCGAAGGAAAAAGAGTTCATTTGAAAACACTCTTACTGTTTATATCAGTGGAGATTTTAACACCAAAATAAATAATGATAGTAATAGATAACAACCCACTGAATAAATCAAGAAACCCAAAATCCACATCATTTGATGACATCCCTGCCAAATAGGCCTAACCTGAGTCTAACACTGTTGAAACATTAGAGAAACCCAAATTGAGGGACATTCTGCAAAACTAACCTGTAATATTTTAAAATGTCAAGGATTTGCTATTTCAGAAAGGACTAAGGGGCTTTCTTTCAGATTGATGGGGAATAAAGAGATATGGTAATTACATGCAAGGCATGATTCTGAGCTGGAGATTATCAGGGCAATTAATAAAACTTGCATGGTGGTTGAGAATTATAGGTTGTCTTGTATCAGTTTTACTTTCCTGTCTTTGACAGATATATAATTACTAGAGGCCTGGTGAATGAATTCGTGCACGGGTGGGGTCCCTCTGCATGGCCTGCAGGGATTGGGCTGAAACTGGCAATCTAACTCCACTTGCCGCTTCTGCTCATCCTGGCCTTGATGTGCCTGCTGTGGGCTCTCACCCAGTCAGTCCTGATTGGGAGAGGCCCGCGATGCTGTAGCTGCACTCGCCAGCCGTGAGCCCCGCATCTGGCGCTCATCCAAGGGGTGTAGAAGGGGTTGGGACGCAATTGGCCTTCTGGGTGGGTGGTGGGACTCTTTTGCCAACCCGAGATCTGGATCCGTCCTGCTGACATTCACGCCAGTTGTCAGAAGTCTTCTGGCAGCCGCGCTTTTATATCGTTTCTTCCTTGTGGAGCGTCTAGGGAGGGGAAGCAACTGCAGTGCCCAAGGCCAACTTCCAGAAGGCTGACGGTGCTGTCGCGATTGTGCCAGTGGCACTAGTCCATCGGTGCCTGGCCCATTCTCCGTAGATTAGATTTGCACTCCTACTGAGGGAGTGAGTTGCTACTGCTGGACTGGTGGGCCGCCGGGATGGGTTGGTCAGCTGAGCGGCGCTCCGCCTGTGGGAGCGCAATGACCACCAGGGGGCAGCTCCTGTGTTTAGCATCTGCCCCCCTAGTGGTCAGTGCGTGTCATAGCAACTGGTCGTTCGGTTTGGTTGCTTAGGCTTTTATATATATATATATTTACTAGTGGCCCAGTGCACAAAATTTGTGCACGGGGGGGGGATGGATATCCCTCAGCCCGGCCTGTACCCTCTCGCAATCTGGGACTGCTGGCTCCTAACCGCTCACCTGCCTGCCTGCCCAATTGCCCCTAACCACTCTGCCTGCCAGCCTGCTCACCCCCAACTTGCCCCCCTTCCAGCCTTCTTGCCCCCAACTGCCCCTCCCACCAGCCTGATCACCCCCAATTGCCCTCCCCTGCCGGCCTCATGGCCCCCAATTGCCCTCCTCTGCTGGCCTCATGGGCCTTAACTTCCCTCCTCTGCTGGCCTCATGGCCCCCAACTGCCTTCTCTGGCCAGCCTGATTACCCCCAAATGCCCTCCCCTACCAGCCTCATGGCCCCCAAATGCCCTCCCCTACAAGCCTCATGGCCCCCAAATGCCCTCCCTTGCCGGACTCATGGCCCCTAACTGCCCTCCTCAGCTGGTTTGATGGTCCCCAACTGCCCTCCCTGGCCAGTCTCCAGGAAGGTCTCCCAGTCTAATTAGCATATTACCCTTTTATTAGTCTAGATATACGACAAAGTCCTTCTTTACAGGAACTACACACTAACGTATTGGGGACTGATTTGGCATCATGTTGGCAACGTTTTTAATATACTTGTAACTTTTCTGTAAATTTGAGATGTTTCCAAAACAAAAATAAAATAAGATATGGCCGTCTGGAGATGAGATCTACAAGTTCATATAGTATATCAACAGGACTTAGAAACTGGAGGTGAGAGAGAAACCCTGGTTGGAAGAAAAGGAGGGACATTCTGTGTGAGTGAGGCAGAAGGTGAGAGAGGCACAGTGAATAATGATAATAATATAGAGAAAATTAGTTAAAAATGGAAGATACTGTTTTTATTGGGGGCATATTGATGTTAAGGTGTCTGTGAGTAATCAAAATACAAATGTCATTAGGCAGTTGGAAAATGCAGCCTTGTCAGCAGGGTCTGGATTAAAGAGATACTCACATTCATGGGAGTCAGGATGATCTTCCTGGTTTGGAAGAGGAAATTAACAGAGGGCTTTTGGTGGAGCACTGTGGCTGAAGAATACTGCAGGGGAGCCCCAGGACTAATGGTATTCTCAGCCTTTATCTGACATGACTTGACTTGTCTGTTTCTGATGCTCTTCTATTCTGATGGCTCTGTCTCATTCTCTTCCTTAGTTCATTGAACACCTACTCCAAGCCAGGCTCTTTGCCAGACCACTTTGATGTCTCTGGATCTTGCCTTTTCCCAATTCAATGTCTTAGAGTCATTCCAGGAAAATTCTGTTGCTGATATTTTTCTCTGTTTTTTAAAAAGTAGTTTTCTTGTCCTAGCTGGTTTGGCTCAGTGGATAGAGCGTTGGCCTACGGACCAAAGGGTTCTGGGTTCAGTTCCGGTCAGGGGCACATCCTGGGATTGCGGGCTAGATCCCCAGTAGTGGGTGTGCAGGGGGCAGGGAATCTATGATTCTCTCTCATCTTTGATGTTTCTATCTCTCTCCCCCTCTCCCCTCCTCTCTGAAAAAAAAAAAAGTAGTTTTCTTTTGTGCTCTTCATCTCTTCTAGCACTTTACCACTTTTGTGCAGGTACCTGAGATAAACCTCTCTGGTTCTTACCTCTCATCTAAGCTCCACATACCTATTTTCAAGAATCTTCTGGATGTTTTCAGGTAGATGTACTTCTGCCCTCTCAAACTCAGCATGTATAAAAGCTAAATTCATCTTCTCTTATAAGCCTTCCTATATTTCCTGGTTTTCTCATGGAATTATCAAAATCTAAGCTTAAAAGCTGAGATTCTATTCAATACTATCCTCTCTATCATATCCTCATCTGTAAGTTTGGCAAAAATTAGTAAAGTCAGTAATGCCCAGTGTTGATTACTGTTAGGAAATAGACACTCTCGTACATTCTTGGTGGAAGAGTTGATTGTATCTTTTGGAGGGCAATATCTATGGAAATTAAACACAATATTTTCTCATCTTAAAAACTCTGCATAGATACCACTCATTCAGAGGGTCTTGGTGCTTTGCTGCAAAAGGAGGAATCCATTTTTTTCTTTAAAAACCAACCTTTTTCTCAGATTGGATGCTCACAACTTCAATTTTCTTAAAAATCGCCCCTAAGATTGTACCCTCTTATTCCAAGAAACAAATCCCTTTTTGTTTGCTACTAATAGTAATGTTAGGCATTACTAGAGATCCCTTTGTCAAGTTCATGAGCCTTATTAATTACTTTATGAAGTAAATAGTATTAGCACCTGCCTTTGTTTGCTTTTTTTTAAACCTAAGAGCAAGAATAGTCTAAACACTGAATTCTCTAATAGAATTGTGAAAGATTGTCACTATTTCTGTGAGAAATCAAAGATAAAATAAAGCTAAAGAAAATATTTTAAAGACAATTATATTATTTAACAGTGCAAAAACTCTCGATTCTATTCAAATTATTAGTTTTAATATTTTTATCAGATGGATACAAAGCCCATTGAAACAGTAAGTTAGAAAGCTCAGTTTATAAGTTATTTTGAGGGTGCAAATTTGAGTTTTCATAGCTGATACAGATAGTTTTTAGCAACAAAAATCACATAATGAAGCAAATATTTCTAAACACTTGTTTCTATAGCATATTTCAAAAGTAGTTACATTTTCATTGTTTAAATGCCACCTTTGTGCCAAAGGGATATATTAAATGTGTTTATTTTCAAATAGCTGTTATGTAACATATTACTGCCACAGAAAAGTTTAGCAAATTTGGAATGATTATCTTTTTATAAGGAAAATAAGTGCCATTATTCCATTCAACCATAATGTTTTAGTCCTCATGTTATTATAAAGTATGGCAAATATTATACTTAAGAGAGTGAAATCTGTAAACCTGTTTAGCTAGGCATAGTCTACACTATGTCTCAATAAACTAAAATTGCACAACACATAAAATACGATTACTGATTCTCAGATTGAATAAAGATGCCAGAATTAAACTATATATTGAATATTAGTAAAGCTTAATTTCTTGTCTTTTTTACTGCAAGTAAATAAAAATAGAAGTTATACTTTTAACTTCTGGGATACAAATGAATTATCTTACGTATCCCTTGGGTACATATGACATACTGCTTGGATTTTTATACAACACTGTTCTCTCATATTCCTCACTGCAAGTTTGGCAAAGTAGGTCACTGCTCAGAGGGATGGGGTGCTATGGAAGTGTTTGGTGTAAGCTGTTGATGTGACCAGATTTTATATTTAATAGATTATTTTCACAGCTCTTTTTGATTATGGATTTGAAGAAGAAAAATATCACCAATAATCAAACCACAGAAAGGTATCACAATAGGCAAGAGATATGATAGTGCTGTGGTAGTAGATAGAGATTTAAGATTTTTTAGGAAGAAAAATGTTTGGGGCTTGATTTGTTTGAAGGTTAAGGGGAGGGAGGGATCAAGGATGATACGAAACCAGACTGAATGGGTGAATGCATGGATGATGGTCAATATGGGAGAGCTAGGGGATATAACAGAAGAGCGCTGATCTTAAAATTTGTGTTTCATTCATTATATGCCTTTTTGAAAAAGAGCTCTTTTGTAATTGGTGGCTATTTTCATATTCTCTATTTTAAAATTGACAAAATATATTTCTAAAAGAACAGTATTGAAAAATTTTTCCACTCCTTTCCTCATTACATGGACATTTTCTTGAACTCTTAAGATTTTGAATGGAAGGACTTAAATATACACTTGTATTAATATTGGTTATCCATTAAAATTTAGTGTTAATTATTCAACATGATTTGGGTTTACAAAATGACTTTAACAATAACTCAAGAAAGAAATAGATAAACCAAGTACATATTTTTGGAAGAGTAGGTTTTGTTGCTCTATAATATGTTAAATAGAAGTAACAGGTTAGGGAAGGAGGACTCATAATGATCACAGGTACTTCATGCCTTTCTTTCAAAACTTTAGCATTTCACACTGAACATTATAAATGACTTTTTATTGAGTTGCTTTAAAATGACATATGAAATAATATGTGTTTTGCATGTCCTGTTGTAATGATAAAGGTCATGTAGTATCATTTACATAATCTCTATCCAGAAATGAACTCAGTAATATTCTTGGTATAACATATATATTATCTGAGGTTTAAAACTCTCATTATTCATGAAAGTTAATTTTACAGTGGGTGTGAATGATCTGTCTATGGCTGTTTTTTTTTTTATCATTCTATAAAATAATATGGAGCAAAGCCTGTTCAAATAAGAGGAAAACCAGTAAAGAGTGATGCATTCGCATGACTCTCTGTATACCCGATTGGATCTTGATTGATGGCAATCATTTGTCTTTGTCAAAAAAGGGAGAAAAATTCAGACATTGAAATAGGAATGCTATCAAACTTTCTACAATGGCAGAAAGATTCTATTAATGTGGCCTTAGAGTATTAACTGTCTCTGTTGGGAAATGATAAAGAATGTTAATTTTTTTCCTTGAGCATATTTAAGTATAAAATACATTATTTTGTCTACTGTTGGGATTAAAAGAATACTTTTGATTTATGGGAGATTGGAATTGACGAAAGGGAAAAAAACCTTAAATGATGAAGAAAGCAAATAGATTTTAATTATTTTAAAATTTTTGTCAATGAAATAATGAAATTTAGCATAGTGTAATAAAATTCTTACTGCTGCATTTCAATTGATAAGGGCCTTGAAAGACGGACTTCTTTGGAATCCCCCCCCCCCCCAATATTAGAGCAAAAAGACATTCCAGATAATGCTATTTAATATTTTTAAGTCTGTTACATGATCTTGTTTTGATTTGGAGATGGAAAGAGAATGTTTGAACTGTAACATATTAAAGGACAGAATTGGTAAATAGTATCAAGACCAATTCTGACCTTTCATAATTTCTTGCAATAATAAAGATCTCATATATTATTATATAAATATTTTATAGATGATATGCAAGTTAGATATATTTTCTATTTAATTCTGAATATTTTCTTTTTTAATTATAGTATTTTAGATGATTAATTTGGTCTTAATTTCAGTTATATATGAAAATAATTCAAAATAAAATGATATTCTATGAAGAATATTTAAAAAATTAAATAGCCTGTGTTTATATTAATAATGATTTGACATTTATATAAATTGAAATAGTACTTGTTATATGTCATTTATTACAGATTTCCTTTGTCAAAGTATTTTCTAATATTGTATTGAAGTTTTATTATTTGTGAACTTATTAATTAATTTTAAACATACAGTTAGAATATCACTTTCTATTGTGTTGAACTGAGACCAGTAATGCTGAGCAGCTCCAAACAGTTTGTACCTAGCTTTAAAATGTGCTTTACTTTATTTTTTTCAGACAGGCCTTTTTTAAGGCTAATGTGAGATGAAGATAAATTTGCATTTTTTTCTACAAAACCATCTGATTGTAACATTTGCTATTTATAATATGTTCTGATAAATGAAAGTTGATTATATATTGTAAATTTTGGCATTTTGATATATGCATTGTTTTAGAAGAAATTAATTTTTAAAAACAAAATTATTATAGCTATCATATTTTTAAAAGAAAATATTTTCTTTTATTATCTTTTCAAATAAAATGTATGTCAGTCTCAAATTATATGAACATTAATTTTTTTTAAACTCTGAGTTTGGGTTTTCATGTTTTTAAAATGGTAACCTTATTCTAAATATTAAAGCAGGAACGTTTGGCTCTTGTCTATTGTAGGACAATGAAATGTTGATTTGTTAAAAATGGCTTTGTTGATTTTTCTTACTAATACTTCTACGCATGTGTATTAAATTGCTAAAGTCTAGTGCTATTTTTCTCTGTAGATTAGTTGTTGGTTTAGATGAAAGCTGTCTACATGAAAATGACATTCGCTTATTTATTTTTTAGGTATCTGTTAAAACAAGAATAAATGCTAATGGTGTGTGAACTGAAACTATATCTCTAGAGTAAAGTGATGATTTTAGAATTTTCAGTGGGTAGGATCTTAGTGTTATTAACTTTGTTACTGTAAAACCTATTTACATATATAAAAAATAGCATCTCTGCCTTATTCTAAGACGTTGTGACTTCATTGTTAAGAGCATAGGATTTTACTGGAATAGTATCCTCAAGTTTCCAAAAAGGTGCTGAAGTTGAGTTTTGTTCTCAACCATCATGGAGAATTTAGGTAGGAATTAGCAAAGAGCTCTAAAGAAAACAAATAGGATGCATGTTATAGTTAAATAGAGGCCCGGTGCACAAAAATTTGTGCACTGGCGGGGCGGGGCGGGGTGGGGGGGTGGGTGTCCTTCAGCCCCACCTGTGCCCTCTCACAGTCTGGGACCCCTCGGGAGATAACGACCTGCTCGCTTAGGCCCGCTCCTGGGTGGCAGAGGGCAGGCCCAATCCCTAGGTGCCTGCCCCGCAGCCCCTAGTCGGGCTCAGAGCAGGGCCAATTGGGGAGTTGGGGCGCCGCCCCCTGTCATGCACAGAGCAGGGTGGATTGGGAGGTTGCGATGCCACCCCTAGTCACGCTCAGGGTAGGGTTGATTGGGGGGTTGGAGCGCCGCCCCCTGTCACACTCAAGGCAGGGTCGATGGGGTGGTTGCGGCGCCACCCCCTGTCACGCACAGAGCAGGGCCCATCAGGGGGGTTGGGGCTCCGTACCCTGTCACACATAGAGCAGGGCAGATCAGGGGGTTGGGGCACTCCCCCCTGTCACACTCAGGGCAGGGCCGATGGGGAGGTTGTGGCTCCACCCCATCACACACAGAGCCGCAGGGCGATCAGGAGGTTTGGGCGCTGCCCCCTGTCACGCTGATCCTGGTGCCGGGAGGCCTCAAGGCTCCGCTGATCCCAGTGCTGGGAAGCCTTGCGGCTCTGCTTGACACCGGGGCAGTGAGGCCTCGCTGCTCAGGTGATGCTGGTGCTAGGAGGCCTCACTGCTCTGCTGATCCTGGTGCTGGGAGGCCTCACTGCTCCGCTGATCCTGGTGCTGGGAGGCACTGCTGAACCCGGTGCTGGGGGCTCTGCTGATCCTAGTGCCAGGAGGCCTCGCGGCTCTGCAATTCCTGGGGTGTGAGGCCTCACGGCTCCCCTGATCCCAGGTTCGGGAGGCCTCGCGGCTCCGCTGATCCCGGGGCGTGAGGCTTCGCGGCTCCACTGATCCCAGGTTCCGGAGGCCTCGCGGCTCCGCTGATCCCGGTGCTGGGAGGCCTCGCGGCTCCACTGATCCCGGTGCTGGGAGGCATATTACCCTTTTACTATATAGGATAGATGCCTGGTGCACAGGTGGGGGCCGGCTGGTTTGCCCTGAAGGGTGTCCTGGTTCAGGGTGGGGGTCCTGCTTGGGTGCCTGGCCAGTCTGGATGAGGTGATGATGGCTGTTTGCAGCTGGTCACACCCCCTTCAGGGTGGGGGTCCCCACTGGGGTGCCTGGCCAGTCTGGGTGAGGGACTGAGGGCTGTTTTCAGGCTGGCGGGTGACTGAAGATCCGAAGCTCTCCTTTTTTTCTTTTTTTTTTTTATTCTGGGATTTATTTACCTTCTATGGCTGTCACTGGAACTGAGAGCCTGCTTTAGCTCTGAGGCTTCTATAATTGAAACACTGTTGCAACTCCAGCTTGGCCGGCTGGCTGAAAGCATGGGGTTTGTTTAGCTTCTATAATTGCAACATAGTTGCTTAGAAGGCAAGCTCAAAGCCCAGCAGCGGCAGTCAGGGAACCTTGGCTTCCTCCTTCACTGTAGCAAGCAAGCCTCCTGTTCACTTCAGCTGACTGGCTGCCGGCCGCCATCTTGGTTGGCAGTTAATTTGCATATTGCCCTGATTAGCCAATGGGAAGCGTGTCAGAGGTACAGTTAATTACCATGTTTGTCTATCATTAGGTAGGATAATTTGTCATCATTATGTTTGAATTAGTTAATATTATTAATTGAGGCATGGTAATGTTGATGGATAGATAGATGATTTTACTTTTGTATTTATACTTTGCTAATTATTTAACTACATTATCTCACTTTATTCTTATTATAATTTGTGAGGAAGGTGCAATAGTTATCCCTACTTTCAAAATGACAAGCCAAGACTTAGAGAAACTAAGTAGCTTTATCAAGATTATTTAACTAGTAACTGTTGAGCCTACATGAGAAAAATGTTAGGATTTTCTGTTTTTTTTAATAAAAGTTTACTACAGAATTGCTAATGCAGCAAAGTTACAGAGCTTTACCAATATTTGACAGTATTTAGCACAATTTTTCTATGAGAAAACCTGAAAGATTTTTTTTTCTTAGTTAAATCCTATTTAGTATTGTCACAATAAGTTTGAAAATATAGGTAATTCAATTTGAATAATGACTAGTGTTTGCAATAGATAGGTCAATAGGCTTTCCATTGATGATGAACTCATCAACTGTTGATTGAATGGCACCTCGTTGATAGTTTTCTTGAACTTGGGTGAAAACGTCTGTCAAATTTGGGGTGTGCGTGCCTACTATTGTATGGCCTTTTGTGAGTTAAAGACAAAAATATTTTTCTGGATATTTGTTTCAGATTTTTCCTGTTGGATGTCAGAATCAGCATAGTCACATAAGCCAAAGGCATATGAATGATTGCATTCTAATGTTCTGAATTCAGGTTGCTGGGCAGCCCTGCGGGTTTACAAACATGTATGTTTCTTGTGTTTTTTCCCCCCATACCACAATGAGAATGCAAAATTAGCCCATAGCTGCCACAAAATAGGTAGTTACATTAATGACATGTAAACTCAAAGGAGATACAGATTTTTAAGATATTTTACTTGAATGCATTTACAAAGTGAAAACAATAATTTACTTTGTTCATGTAGCTTTTTGGTGTGTGTGTGTGTGTGTGTGTGTGTGTGTGTGCGCGCACACACTGTGATAGAGGGTAGGTCCAGTTATTTATGACATACTGAATTTTTTTTTTTTTTTTTTATCAGGAGAAACCTTTAATCCAGCAGCACTGCTGGCTCAGGGGATACAAAGATCCAAAGCCTGAACTGACATACTGAATTTAATAAAGTGCTGTGGAGAGAGACTGTTTAAAAAATTCCAATAGTATCTAAATTTTATAAAATTTTCTTATTTAGGTGGGGAAGATTTTTCTCAGGTCAGGATTGAAATTGGCAGACTTTGTTTTCATAGGACATAAATATATTCTTGTAAAATATTTAATCATTATGTGAAAGTCACCTTCACTACCTATTCTACCCATGAGTCCTACTGTCCTCCAGGGCTGAGGAAATGAATAGTTTGATATACAGTTTCCTGTTTTCTTTTCCTACATTTGTGAACACATGTAATTTTTAAAAATATAATTGGGGACATATCATATGTATTATTTAGCTACTTACCCTTTTAACTTATATTCCATGCTATTTCACATATAGCTACCTCATTTTTTTTTAAACAGGTAAATATATTTCATAATATGAGAATTCTGTAACATATTTGAACTTTACTTGTGAACATTTAGCTTGCTTCTATTATTTCCTTATAATAGAAGGGCAACAGTCCAGACAGATTCATCTTTGTGAATGCGTATTTCCATAGTACACAGGCCTAGAAATGAAATTGCTAAGGCAATAGGTATTATATGCAATCAAAACTACTAAATACTGTTAAAATGCCTTCTCCTTGTGATTTAAGGATAGAATAATCAGCCAGGCAGGCTTTGCCCAAGATCCCACTGTTTCTGGTTATCCGTGGCTTTCTTTTCTGTTTTTTTTTTTTTTTTTTAATTTATCTTTATTGTTGAAAGTATTACAGATGTCCCCTTGATTTTTACCCCCTCCACCCTACACACACCCTTGCTAGGCCTTCACCATTCTATTGTCTGTGTCTCTGGGCTATATATATACATATAAGTGCCCTGTCAATCACTCCCCACCCGCTGCCCAACCCTCACCTTCCCTCTGAAATTCTTCAGTCTGTCCCATGCTTCTATGCCTCTGGATCTATTTTGTTCATCAATTTATTTTGTTCATTAGATTCCACATAAGAGTGAAATCATGTGACAAGTGTGAGGTGATACCTCGTTGTTTTAATTTGCATCTCTCGGATAATTAGTGACTTTGAGCATTTTTTCATCTGGCCTTCTGTATATTTACTTTGCAGAAGTGTCTATTGAGGTCCTTTGCCCATTTTTAAATTGGCTTTCTTGGGATCTGTCTATTAACCTGAGTCCCTTAGGGTAATGGACCTAGACCAAGAATGGACAATTTGTTTGCCTTTTTGCACAGAATAAGGGGAAGGGAGAGGTGAAGTCAACTTAAGAATTGTCTTAGGTGACCACTGTCTCTACCCTTTGCTTCTATCTGTTGTCTTTAGACTGGCACTCCACCAGTTTCCTCTTCAAAATATTCCCCTTCTGTATATGTCTGTGATTTGATCCTATCAGCTTTGATCCTATCAGCTTTCTGTCTTTTAGGGATTCCTTCTTTTGATCCTGTTATCTTTCTGTCTTTTAGAAATTCCTCATAATTTCTGTTGTATTGATTATACTTTTTTTTTCATGTGCTTAGTATTCCATCTCTAGCCCATATCTTTAGTTTAAGTATTCAAAACAAAGCTAATCAAATTATAAAATCAGGTATTGAGTTTCTTCAGCTTATATGTCTCCCGTCAACTTCAGTGTAGTTCTAGCCCATGGCATTCTACAGGGTGAAGAGAAATAAACATGCTGCCACTTTCTTCCCAGTATGTCTACTGAAGTTTAATTTGCCCTTATTCATTCACAGTATGCCCTACAGTGTTAGGTGGCAAGGAGAAAGAGAGAATCCTCCAAACGTTCTTGGTTTTCCTGTAAAAGTGTTCATCTGTGATCTAAAGAGTGCAGCATTTCCATCAGTAAAAGCTAAGACCTCCTACAATTGCACACACATATGTATTTTGTTGCTTTCTGTCCTACTTACCCCAAGAGAAATACATGGAAGTTAAAAATTGATTCCATGAATTTTTCTTGCTCTAAACAAAACTCTTTGAGATTTCGGAGGAAGTGGAAGTAATAAGATTTCGGAGGAAGTGGAAGTAATAAGTGGAAGTAAAAGATAACGAGGTATCACCTCACACTTGTCACATGATTTCACTCTTATGTGGAATCTAATGAACAAAATAAATTGATGAACAAAATAGATCCAGAGGCATAGAAGCATGGGACAGACTGAAGAATTTCAGAGGGAAGGTGAGGGTTGGGCAGCGGGTGGGGAGTGATTGACAGGGCACTTATATGTATATATATAGCCCAGAGACACAGACAATAGAATGGTGAAGGCCTAGCAGGGGTGTGTGTAGGGTGGAGGGGGTAAAAATCAAGGGGACATCTGTAATACTTTCAACAATAAAGATAAATTAAATCTTATACACATAGAGAGGTGCACCAAGTACCATAATAGTGGGATATTAAAAAAAATAGAATAGCAAAACAATAGCATTTTGAAGGTGGTAGTAACATACATATTATTCAATTGAGCCATTTTATTTCATAGAAGAGGAGACTCAGTCCCAAATAAGTTAAGTGGATTTAATCAGGAACCAACAGCTAATTTAATATGAAGTCAGACTAGAATCTAGATATTCTTTCTCCCCATCTGGTACTGTTTTTCACATGCCATCTTGCTTTTACAGTACTCTTACATAGTGACATAATTTTTTTTAACGTATGTGTGGAAACATAACCTAGAATATACAAAAATTTGTAATTGGAAATTTCTCACTTTTTCAGAATAAAATTTGGAAAGATTAACAAATTCAATTTACTGATAGAAGAGATGAGGTATAAGAACATTTGAATCATAAAGTAAAATCTTTCAAAGCAGATGTTTGGAGATCACTTATGGCAGTAATTTCCATTTTCATGCAATATTTTTTCAATTGCTTTTAGTGAGAGTTGTTTTTCTTTAAAAATTCTTTCCCTTCTTTATCCTATATTCTATTGTATTTTTCTCAAAAATAGGGGGAAAAGGTGGAGAGGTAGGAGCCACAACATTAAGTGGTCGCTTTTGGGCATGTTTATCTAACAACAGAATAAAATTAAATTTCATCAAAGAAAAAGCAAAACCAATACAGTGGTAGGCAAAAGTAGGTTTACAGTTGTTTATATAGAAAAAGACATGCAGGTTACCATTATTACAATAGTTTTATTAACTTTGTTTCACATACTCATAACCTTAATCCTACTTTTTCCCATCCCTGTATTTGTTTTTAACATATATATATATATATATATATATATATATATATATGCTATCTTAAATACTTTTAGTCTGATATAGTTTTTTCTTACACGAATGAAAACAGGAGTGTGTTTAATGGGGGCATTTAAAAGCATACATTACCAAATTGCCTTTCACATAATAGATATGCTATAAAAAATTTTTTGGTTAAATTGCTTAATCCGGAATTGTGTTTATTAGGAGAAGAACACAATTTATCCAATTTGTGTTATATTGTATAAAATTGAGACTCCTTTAAAAACTGTATTCCTTGCCCTGTCTGGTTTGGCTCAGTGGTTATAGCATCATCCTGCAGACTGAGAGGTCCCAGGTTCGATTCCAGTCAAGGACATATGCCCGGGGTGCAGGCTCGACCCGTCAGTAGGGGGCATGCAGGAGGCAGCCAATCAATGATTCTCTCTCATCATCATGTTTCTATCTCTCCCTCTCCCTTGCTCTCTGAAATCAATAAAAATATATTTTAAAAAATTTAAAAACAAAACAAAAAAACTGTAGCCCATTTTCAACCTTAATTTTAGGACAAAAGTCTTTTCAACTTTGAATATCAACTTTATTTTAGATCTAGGCAACAATGACTAGGATAAAAAAATTATTTATCTTTTTGGTGGTATTCTAGAAAGCTGAGGATTTATACAAAGTGAAGAAAATAGCCCCTACTCTTAAGTCTTACAGCCTAATAGTATTGCAGATGTGTTTGTATTTAACTACAACCTACTGTTACAATCTTAATAATAGAAGTAATGAAATGACATTGGAATATTTATATTAATAAGAAATATTAATAGACTCATTGAGAGAGAGCTGAAACGTGTAGAATTTGAAATATAAACAGACCAAAATATGTATAGGTATGACCTCTTGAGCTAAGCTTATAAAAGTATCATATGCTTAGGAATAAGCGTTTATTACAAACCTTTATTGTAAAATTCTGAAGACTCACTAAAATTTTGTAAGTAATTTAGAGTTAAATAGGTGTTAAGCTTTGCTGCACTTGATAAAGATCGATTTCATTCCCCTTGAGAATGATTCAACTCTTCATGGAGAGAAAAAAAAAAAGCCACATCAGCTTCCAATTGTCAAAATTCAGTTTTTAGAAACTCAAATTTTTTCCCAATGGGTTTCCAGATTGAAGAACATATGGACTCTATCTATAAGTAAAATACTTTCATTTTCCTTTTGAATTACTTTTAAGACTTCACCCTGATAGGAGAAGTGTAAAATGAAACCATAAGGTATTTAAACAACATCTACTTCTCTATGATTTTTTTTCTTTTTCAGCTTGGATTGATATAACCATATAACATTTTAAAAGAATGGTCTCTTTTAAAACGTAATGCATTCTTTTTTCTTGGTAAAATTGCATTTATTTTTCTAGGATATGAAAATGTATGGGTTATTCTTGGTTTTATTCTCTATTGTGATCACTTTTTTGATTTTAAGTAGATATTTAACTGTCTTCATTTAAATTGCTGACTTGGATAGATACCATGTTTGCTATGAATTTACTACAGAATTGAAATAAGTAGTATTTTTAATGCTTTTATGATAAAAAAAAATACTATAGTAGACTAGAAGGTTACTCCATATTTTGCCTCAAAACTAATAAGCTGAGTAGGGCACAATGAAAGAAGCTTAATAATCAGCATAGCTTGCTATTATTTGAGAAGATCAGGACTGAAAAGATTGACCTATTATTGAGAAGATGCTACTAATTTCTTTTATACAAATTCATTGAAATTTAAGGGTTTACAGCTTTCAACTTTTTTTTTTTTTCCTTTTTAAAACTTTGTCATTTCCCAAATTGGGAGTTGGAAAAGACAAGTCACAACTCAGACAACTTAATTTTTCTGCTTCTAGTGAAAACAAGCTGAACCAAATCTCATGAACCCTTTGGAACATTTCTACCTTTGATTTATATTTTTGTTAACATGAATAATCCTCATTTATTAAAAAGTAATAAATTCTTTTCTATGGCAAGATAATTTTGGGGACAGTTGGATATTCAGACAGGTAAGAGTGTAAATGTTATGAGAAGAGGGTCTTTGTTTGCTTTTTCTCCCCATGCTGTATCCTGAGTCCAGAACATTTAACTGAATGAATGAAGTGAAATAGTGAAAAGTAAACTTTTGACTACAATAATTTGCAAAAGCTGAGTATATGGGTATACAGGCAATAATTTAAACTTTCATGTGAAAACCTTCCAACAGTGCATTTTATAGCATTCTAATATTAAAAGACAAAATTTAGTGGCAATAGCAAAGAACTGTTAGGAAAAAAAATGGATGTATAGTTTGTATGTCTGCCATGTGGCCCGGTTAGAATGAAGGAAAGCTCTGACCC
Source organism: Myotis nattereri (assembly GCF_964212035.1). Lineage (NCBI taxonomy): Eukaryota > Metazoa > Chordata > Mammalia > Chiroptera > Vespertilionidae > Myotis > Myotis nattereri. Next base: position 54,887,612 of record NC_138080.1, read on the forward strand.
AGTTTTGAGTTGTCTGATTTTTAGTGATATTTGTTATTCACTTAATATGTGCAGAATTATATTTTCTTCAATTTATATTTCTTCTCAGTCTATATTAATAATGTGATTTATAGGATTCAATGTTTTATTAAAAGTTACTTGATTCTTTGTTACTCTCTTTTTTGAGACAGTCCATACTTTAGTTATCAAGATTAATGTGGATAGTAATGTTGCTTATTAGAACTATTTCAGCTCCCATTGATGAATTTTGAAGAATCATTTTCTCTTAATTGTTCTCTTCCTCTTCAAAGTTGAATACCGATATCTGAGTATCAATTTTGGAAGTATATGCCCTGGTTATCGTGCTTGCCAACACGATGCACTAAAATACTGGCCTCTGCACATTAGTGAATTGAACATGCATAGGTGTCCATGCAGCCTTTGTGATTTTGACTTTTTTCTCTTCAAATTAAACTTATCCATACGTAGGGTATTCCACTGATGTATCCAGATCTAGTGGAACATTTTGATATTGTAAAATATAAAATTAATATAATGTTATTTGGTAGGATTGCTTGCATTCATGATGTTTTTCCTCCAAATGTTTAGTTCATACTATGTCCAGTATCCTATATAATAAAAGGGTAATCCTATATAATATCCTATATAATAAAAGGGTAATATGCAAATAGACCGAGTGGCAGAACAAGCGAACCACCAATCAAAGCATAATATGCTAATGATATGCTAAGGCTGCTCAACTGCTCTCTATGATGTGCACTGACCAATAGGGGGCAGACAGTCAACTGGTCGACCAGTCGCTGTGATGTGCACTGACCAACAGGGGGCAGATGCTCCGACCGGTAGGTTAGCTTGCTGCTGGGGTCCGGCCAATTGGGCCTGAGCGAGATGGGCCAGACACACGCTGGAGCCTTCCCGCAGTCCCTCCCTGGCCCGATCGTGCACTGGTGGGATCCCTCAGCCTGGCCTGCGCCCTCTGGCAATCTGGGACCCCTTGGGGGATGTCGGAGAGCCAGTTTCAGCCCGATCCCACAGGCCACTCCCCTTGGGAGGTTGCCTAAAGTAGGGCTCATGGCTGGTGAGCGCTGCTCTGATAGTGCGAGTCTCTCCCAATCAGGACTGATTGGGCACGAGCCCATGGCAGGCACTGTGGGGCTGAGATGAAGAGGAGTGGCAGGTAGGAGCTGCAGGTGGCCTTGGACTTGATCCCTGCAGGCCACCCAGAGGGATCCCACCCGTGCACAAATTCGTGCACTGGGCCTCTAATAGAACATAAATGACTTCTTCACCACACTACAAGTGTTTTGAAAGATTTGTGTTTACTTGCTGAGTTTCTCTTCTTTCATTATCTCTTAAACTCATCATTTTATTGAAACTTGTTTTCAGGGTCAGCAGTGACATCCATATTACTGAATCTGATAGTCACTTCTCAAGTCTCATCTTCCTTGACTTTTTGGTACTGTTTAATATCACTGATTACTACCTTCTCCTCAAAAGACTTTTCCATTTGGCTCTGGGACACCGTATTCTTTTGATTTTTTTCCTACTAATAGGCACTCCTCAAAGTCCTGCTGTTTTTTTTTTTTTTTTTATATTTTCAGTATCATATTATTGGGATTACTCGGGCCTTAATCTTTGGAGTACTCCTTTTCTCTTTTTCTTTTTTGGCTCTACCCACCTTCCTTAAGATCTCAGCTAGTCCACACCTGTATTATATATACACATTATATTGAATATTCCAAAATTAAACATCCTGTCAGGTCCTTTTCTTTGAAAACTAGCCTAAATAAATTCAAGAAGGTTGAAATCATACCAAGCATATTCTCTGACCACAATGCTTTGAAATTAGAAATCAACTACAAAAGGGAAGTAAAGAAACCCACAAATATGTGGAGATTAAACAACATACTATTAAGAATTTAATGGGTCAAAGAAGAAATAAAAGATAAGATCTAAAGATATATAGAGACAAATGGGAATGACAGTACGACATATCAAAACTTTTGGGATGCAGCAAAAGGAGTAATAAGAGGAAAGTTTATCTCATTACAGGCCTATCTCAAAACACAAGAGAAATTCCAACAACCTAACTTTACATTTTAAAGAACTAGGAAAAGAAGAACAAAAGCAATCCAAAGTCAGCAGAAAAGGAAATAATAAAAATTAGAGCAGAATTGAATGAAATAGAAGACAAAAAGACTATACAAAAAAATTAATACAACAAAGAGCTGGTTCTTTGAATAGATTAATAAAATTGACAAACCCCTGGCTCTATTCACTAAGGAAAAAAAAAGAGAAAAGACTCATATAAGCAAAACCAGAAATGAAAGAGAAGTTACTACAGACATTACAGATACACAAAGCATTATATTAGTTTACTGTGAAAGACCATACTCCACCAAATTCAATAACCTCGAAGAAATGGATAAATACCTAGAAAGATATAACCTTCCTAGACTAATCATGAATTGGAAAATCTAGATAGACTGATCTATAGTGAGGAAATTATCTTAATATAGAAACATGTCCCTTTTCCCTTCCTGGTATTTTCTATTCCCCTTCCATGGTTCATTTTTTCTGTGGAACTTACTGTCATTTGTGACAGCTATGGCTAGCTGATCATCATAGTTTCATGCTATCTTTCCCTAGTGTAGAGCTGTTTCTACTCAGCCAGGGAGCACATTTCCCATGTGTGTCAAGTGCCTTGGTAGGACCAATGGAATGTGAGTAGAGGACATGTCTGCCATTTCTGGGCTGAGTTGATGTGGCATCTACTGGACCATTCCTTTGTTCTTTTTTCATATCTAGTCTTAGATTCAGGACTTTGATCTCTACTTTAGGCCTTTGCTAGTCTATGTAACATTTAATTAGCTTTGCACATCATATTCTTTGGAACACATTTTATTTTGAACAAACTGCCCTGTATCTCTGAACTTTTATTTCATCTCCGATTCATTTATTGTCTACCTTATATCACAGAGAATTTTAGGAAAATTATAATAATGACTTAATAGGATAAATCAGAAAAAATAAGAATTTTAAAAATTAATTTTGATGATCCTCTTAATTATTTTGATAACCTCCTTGTGTACTCATTTCAGATGTTTATTCCCTCTAATAATTGTGTTTCTCATAGTTATGTTCTGCAGTCACAATACCTTCTAAAACTTCTTCAGCCTTCCACTCACTGTTCCAGGATAGCACACAAACTCCTTAGCATGACATAGATGATATCAGGAACTCAGCTGAGCTGGGAGAGAAGGAAATGAGCTCAGGTACAGGGGGAGTTGATTAAAGCAACAAACTGAAAATAAAACAGTTAAGCCTTTAATCACGTATTGCAGTGGTATAAGCAAGAGCCTAAACCTGCAGGACTTCCCTGTTCCATTTCCTTCATGGAGTGGCACACTGGTGGAGGTACGGTGGATCAGCATTGATCAGCATGGATCAGCATAGGTGTGGGGGTTGTCTCACTGTTGAGGCAGCCCTGAATAAAAGGCTCAAGCAATTTTTTGGACCCCAGGGTTGAAAGGAGCCAAAGGGGAAGGGCTCAGAGTAGGTTGAGTGAGAGTGGGAAAATTTTCTTCCAAGTTTCTCTTTTCTCCATGGTTAGAAGGCCTCTGCAAATGCTTCTGAAGAGGGTCCCTGCCCAAGGCTTCAGATAAAGAAACCTAGGGTTGAAGGTGCAGGGACTAAAAATACAAGTTGGCCAAGGGCATGACTGGCCAGTGGTGTCTGAGTCCTTGACCACAGCTCCTGTCAGGGATTGCAGTGCACTGTGCACTAGCTGTGCACCAAGTCTGGTTTTGAGGGAAGGGCAGCTTACCCCATGATGCCTGGCAGGTAAAGCCTTTGTGATTGCCGATGGTCAGACTGTAAGAAAATCACACACAAGTTTTTAAACAGGAAGCAGACTCCTCAGATGATTCTCCCTGGTCTGGCCCTGATCAGCTTCTGTAGCCTCTTCTTGGCCACTTTCTTGCCTTATACTCTCCAAAAATTCTGGAAACACTTAACTTTAGCATATATCCAATCATTTCTTACTTACTTGGCTTTGCTGATATTATTCCCTCAGAAAAAATGTTTCTCCTTTTCTTATTCTCCTGGTTAATACCTGTTAACTCTTTGACACAATTTGTGAGTTACTGCCTTCCAAGAAGCCTTCTATTAGTTTGTATAATGCCCTTCCACTATGTTCCTAAGGAATATTTTACATATTTTTAATTACATCTTAATATATCTATCTGATTCTTCTATTTGACTGTGAGGTCCTTGAGGATGGCCCTCTTTATCACCACATGACTAAATCTCCAGCGCCTCGCACAGGTCTTTGTGCCTCATTGATACTCAGGGTTTGCTGATTAAATAAGTAAGTTAGTGAATGAGTGAACTATAAACTTGCTAGTGTTTCATCCCTGGTCTTTTATGATGTGGCCAGCCCAAGCCTGTCTTTTATACCTCATTTTCTACTGGTGCCAACACCATATACTGCTTTCAATTTTTCAGCCTCTACTTTTGTTTATGCTCTCTCAAAAGCCTACAATGCCATCTTCTTCCTTGTGTATTGATTGAAATTGGACCTCTTCTTAAAGGTCTTTCTCAGAAATCTCTTGCACTTCAATAATTTCCTGATCTCTTTAAAATGTATGTTATCACTTCTTCCTTTTTAAAAAAATTTCCAAAGCTCTGGATTTGACTTTTCCTAAGGTGTGTATCTTCTGCCACAAAATACTTTGTTGCTTATTTTATCCCTTTTATTAAATTGTAAGTGCCTTGAGATTAGAGACGAATATCCTTTATGGCATCTCAACCAATGCTTTCCAAATTGTAGTGCGCCCTCAACAATATTTGTAAACAAATATAATTAAACTGAAGCAGAACTGGTCATTGAGAGCCAGAAAAAAAAAGGAATGTAGTAAAGAAAGAGAAGAAAATAAGTCACTTCAGAATGTGAAAAATTGCTTCAAAATTGAAAGTACTAGAAAGTTTCTAGGAGATGACAGCAACTATTGAAAGAACTGGCTTCCAACTGTCTTTAAAACCTGGAAGTGTAACATAATAAGTCTGTTCTCCCCTGTGGATAGGGAACACTTACTTTTTGCTAATTTATCTAGCTTGCAAAGCACAGTATATATTTTTTCTTTAATGCTAGTAAAAATCAGTTATTTGTTTTCACCAGTATTTTCCTGAGAGTTCTGCATGAAAGGCAGGAAGAGTTGGATTATACTGCATTGCTGCTTCATTTAAGCCTTTATTTATTTAAAGATAAAAATGTCATACTATAGAGCAGGGGTGGGCAAACTTTTTGACTCGAGGGCCACAATGGGTTCTTAAACTGGACCAGAGGGCCGGAACAAAAGCATGGATGGAGTGTTTGTGTGAACTAATATAAATTCAAAGTAAACATCATTACATAAAAGGGTACGGTCTTTTTTTTTTTTTAGTTTTATTCATTTCAAACGGGCCGAGTTAGGCCCGCGGGCCGTAGTTTGCCCACGGCTGCTATAGAGGCTGATATTTCTTTGCCTTTTCTTTCTCTCCCTGTAACTTATAAGCTATCTTAAGAACTATCACAACAGAAATCTGATATAAGGCCTAAGTGTGAGAAAAATTAAAGTTCTAAATGCCAAAGCAATGGGTTTGGGCTATGAGATTGCTTCATTATATATGCTTATAAACCAGCTAGTTCTTCCATATTTGAGGCAGGTGATGGAAGCTACTAGAAACATTTATTGAATATTGATTGCTTCCAGGTGTTTCAGTTACAAATACTGACCTGCACTACAAAGTACTTAGAATTTACCTCAGTTTTACTTTACTTATTCTTTAAAAACATCAAGCATTATAACCGCCCTCCCCCCCCCGCCCCATCCACCCCGCACACGCACACCTCTGCCCCCTAATCTAATGGCCTTGCTATTTTAATTTTGGGTTATATTAATGTTGGAAAAATTATGTTTTGTAATTGTTCTTTTTTAAAAAATATATTTTTATTGATTTCAGAAGAGGAAGGGAGAGAGAAAGAGAGACAGAAACATCACTGATGAAAGAATCATTGACTGGCTGCCTCCTGCCCTCCCCACACTGGGGATCAAGCCTGCAACCTGGGCATGTGCCCTGACAGGGAATCGAACCATGACCTCCTGGTTCTTAGGTCAATGTTTAACCACTGAGCCATGCTGGCCGAGCTATAATTCTTCATTGTAATGTGCCAATAGTTGTTTATATAATTTACAAAATATTCTTCAAATTTGTCATTTTATAAAAGAGGTGTTTAAAGTAAATGTGTAGAGAAAGAAAGAAAGCTAATCATTGCCAGGGACTGTTACAGGGCATTTTAATTGGTTTTGTTTTTGTTTAAATCGAGTTGTAAGGCAATGATGATACCATTTTAAATACTTCTTTAACAAAGTAAATGACATGTAGAAGTATCCAGACACTAAAATTCTTTATCAACTATAAACAATAGCTTCCATTTCATAGCATTTTACTATTGTCAAAGCAATCCCTCATGACTCCATTTTATTTGATTCCTCACTATAGTGCAATTAGATGGGCTGAACAAGTTATTGTTTTATGTAAGGCAGTGGAGGCCCAAAGATGATGAATTAATTACATAAAGGTCATAGATCTAGTATATGGTAGAGACAAGGTGATGAATTTGAAATACTTTAAAATAAATCAAAATATGTTTGTTATATACAGATACTAGTCTTTCAAATACTAGTCTTTAAAATTCCACAAGTTTTAAAGACCAGTATTTTTAAATATAAATTACTCCAAAACCTTAGTTCTTATATATCTTATAGTATTTATTAGTTGCTAATTTGATTTTAAAGAATCCCCCTTAAAAGGTTAGTTAAACTCAATTCTTTGCTTCCTTAGCAGTATTGGAAATGTTAAAAGAAAAAGTTATGCATTCTCATAGCCCTTAAACTCTCTAAAAAGTTCCAATACTAATACAAATGCCTTTTACCAGTTACTTACAATATAACTTATTTTAAAATTTGTGCATGGGTAGAGTCCCTAGGCCTGGCCTGCAATCAGGGCCAATCTTTGCCCTGCCCCCTGCTGCCGCTGCCTCTGGTTACCCTCTGTGTGTGGGGCGACTGGCAGCGTGATCGGGGCCTGACGCTACCGCATCTGTTTCCACCCACCCCCAGTTTCTGGTTCCCCATTGGGCTATCAGAGCCTGCTGGCTTGGGGGAGGGACCAAAAGTTTGGCCAGCAGGCCTCAATTAGCTGACTGGTTGTTCTGCTGTCCAGGTCCAGTTGATTTATTCCAATTTAAGAAGCTCCAAGTCAAAGCAAACACATGCACTGACTTTTTATCCTACATATTGAGAAATCCTCTACATGTCCATTCCCAAGGAAGGGAGAATGGGGAATGATGGGTAATTGGTGTGTGTGGGATTGTTTATGGGGGGAATAAACAATCTATAATTAGATTATAGTAATAGTTGCACAACTCTATCAATACTAAAACCCATTGCATTGTACACTTTAACAGGTGAACTTTACCGTGTATAAATTATATATCATATAACTGTTTAAAACACAGAAACATAAAAGCTTCTCTTCCTTCTTTGTCCTTATTTATGCAGAATTAAATATTTCTGCTCACCCACGGCTTTTTTGTCCTTTATGGCCCCCTTCTATTTGGATTCTCCTATTATCTCACTGACTGTAAGGGGCAGTTGCTTTCTTCTCTGTTTCATTGATCCCTTTCTCTTCTGCAATATTTTAAATATTGGAATTTCCCAGATTTTATTCACACTTTTCTCCCATCCTTTGAATATAATTTCCTCTGGATCTAGCACACTGCCTACCTTATAATAACTGCTTGATAAACTTTTGTTAGATGAAGGTCTAATTCACTGACTCCCAAAGCTGATAAATCTCCTAATTCTGTATCTCTGGCCAGGCTACTTTTTTGAATTCCCAAGTTATATTGCTTATTTATTAGACTTTTCTGCCTAGACATTATTAGATATCTAGGACACGATTATTCTTCCCTACCACACCTACTTAACCTGCATCATTTCAGTTAAGTAGCATCTTTATCCCCTCATTGCCCCCTTTGTCACAAACCAGTTTTATTCTCATTATCTCCTTTTTTTCATCTCCCGTGTTGAATGTCTCAGCAAATCTAATCTATCCCAATTCAAATATGTCTCTGGAATCTTAGCCTCTAGGCTCCAAACCCTCTGCCTTCTTTTATTTATATTGCTGCCATGTAACATGCAAGGCTGATCGGATTAATCCTGTATTATTGAGGAAGCTTGGTTGTCTCTTGACTATAGGATATAAAAGTAACTATTTCAGTTGACTGTACAAGCCCTTTTGAAATCTGGGTTCTAAACCTTTGTTTCCTATCTTAGCTATTGCTACTCTAAGGCTGCTTTTTAAAATTATTATTTCATTTTCTTATTTCCATCACCGTTTATCCCCTCCATGCCCTCTTCAATCTCCAGGTGTCCCCCCACCCCCCGCCCCACCCCCTCGCCCCACCCCCTCAGCCACCACACTGTTATCTATGTCCATGAGTTCTCTCTCTCCTCTTTTTTGCTGGATCCCTCCTCCTTTGCCTCCCACAACCACCAGACCTGTCTGCCTGCTCTCTATCCATGAGTCTGTCTCATATGTGGAATTTAATGAACAAACTGAACTACTAAGGCTGCTTTGAAATGATCTTTCTTACTTGAACTTCTTTAGATAAAAGTGCCTTTTTAGGTTCCCATGCCTTTGTTTATACTCTTTTTTCTGCTCTATGATGTCGTTTCCATTTTGCCCAGCAGATTCCTGTTTGTCATTTAAGTTTCTTTAAAAAGTCATCTTGTTCATTCTTTAATCGATTTTTTACTAAGTTGCAGCTTTGTTCCACTTACTGTGCTTGGTCAGTGAATTAGACACAGATCCTTGTCCTCATAAAACTTACAAAATAGATCTTCATTGAAATCTTAATGAAATCCTCAATCCTCCCAGGCAGGGTTCATTAGTACTTTGATTTTTACCATAACAGTGTCCAGTAAGAATTTCTACAGGAAATGTCATGTGAACAGCTCATTGGTTTTGAAGTCCATGGGCTTATTATTTACTGCTGATGGGTGAGACTTAGTTTCTTCTACTTTAAAATGAAAATACCAGTATTTAATCATGGCAGGGTTATTGTGAGGCATGGTGGTAATGAACATATGAATGAGCCCAATGTATAGCATCGAGTAGCCCAATGAAGTAGATGCTGTCTATTTCAAAGTTACGTTATTTTTTATATTTGATCATTTCCTTATCCTAATTATGGCACAAAGAAAATTCTAGGCTGAGTCCAGCATAATTCAGTTGTGTGTATCAAAATCTAGTACTGAGTTAGCACTCAAGAAATGTTTGGTGAATTTTGAAAAAATTAGATGTTGGGAAAATAGATCAGATTTGTCTAAATAGTATGGCTACTGAGGTGAATTTTAGGGCTTTTACTAACCAGCAACATAATTTATTTAAAAAATTTTTTTCAGTTGTGTTTTGTTAGAGTTTTAATTGGTAGTACAATTAACACTATATATTTATTTTCTCATAACTTTGCTTACTGGTAAAAATGCTGACTGAATAAGAAAATGGTTAACAGGCTAACAGCAACTAGGAAAAGCTTGGGATTATTTTTCAAATAATTGACTTTGTTGCAAAATTGTATTTTTATAAAATACTCGAAGTAACAGCTAATTGATGATGAGTATCTACATGCCTCTAAAAGCAAATGAGGAAATGCACTGAATAGTACCATGCAAATATTCATAACTACATAAAATATTATTTTACATAAGTAATATAACGATGCTTTAGTGACTGAACTTAATATCAAATCCCTATGTCAGGCCTCAATAAAGAAAGAATTCTGCTGTAAAACATGTCTCTTCCCCTGGAATCCATACATTTGAACGGTTTTGCTTTCATTTCATTAAGACAGCACAGTCCATAGATCACCTGCCTTTGACATATAGTTGGTACTTGGTAAACAGAGGTTTTAGTTAATATTTTTTTCTGCCTATCTGCATGACGGCACCGTAGAATTCAGTTTGTGAGATAACGCATTATTTTATGTTGTATGATACCCTATAGTACCTGAACATTATTTCACCAGGATTTATGCAGAATGTGAAACCCCTGTAGAACTTAAGCACTTCTGTCTTCTAGCTGACAATGCACTGAAAATGTTTAATTTTTTTTAGAGGTTACTATTTATTTTAGTTGTAATGTCTAGCATTCATTTTTAACCTAAAAATATGAAAATAGAAGCTAGCCAGATACAGGAGTTATTAAAACAGGTAATATAAAAATTGAAGAATAAATATGAAGCACTAAACTTTTCTAGGATTTAGAACTTTCTGTGGCCAAAAGAATTTATTACTGGCTTTTGTAAGGTCATAAATATTAGGTATTGTCACAAGAAAGTGGGTAAGGTGGAAAATGGAAAATTTTTCTAATATAATTTCTTTGTGACAATTCTTTTTTAAAAACTAGCATTCTTTTATTGATGTATATCCAAATCACATGAAAATGACACTAAAGCCATTGAGAAGAGAGATGTATATATATCTGGCTAATTTGAATAACAAGTGACAATATATTTAGGCTATAGAATTAGTGGAATTAGTGGAATACTTATATTACTATCACTGATTTCAGTAATTAGCATTGTTTTACTTTAATACACTATCAAGAAAGTAATCTTCCTTAAAGTAATATGAACTTCATGACTTCATTGAAATAAATGTTAATGTTTTTCTTTTGTTTTTGATTGTTTTATTCTACATTTTGAGTTTTGCCTGTTTTTTCACAACCATATCTGTTCCCTGGTCTGAACACCTTTTCTTGTAGCAGAGGAATAAGTACTGACCATGTGACTGCTACTGATAGCATTGAAAGTACCTTGTTCAGGTTCCTATCTCCAAGATTAGATTTAACTGTCAAAGAGAAGAGCATGAGCATTGTATGGAGAGGGAAAAATATAGGCATTCTCATAGCACCCTATTGTTCTCACACAGCCTTCATATAGCAATGCAAGCCAAGCATTGTACAACTCCAGAAGTGCCACTTACACACATTTTGATTTGAACCATGTTCCCTGGAATTGTGCAGTTTAATAGCCACTTAATAAAGTTCTGCTCTATCATACATGTTTTTTTGAATTCTTATTATTTATTTTCACATTTGTTTTGTCCACCAGGTCAGTGACAGTATCTTTTTTTGAAGTCTTTATTTTTTATTTTTCAATTACAGTTGTCATTTAGTACTATATTAGTTTCAGGTGTGCAGAATAGTGTTTAGACATTTATATAACTTAAGAAGTATTTCCCCCATAAATCTAATACCCACATGGCATTACACATAGTTATTACAATATTACTGACTATATTTCCTATGTGTATTTTACATCCCAGTGACTATTTTGTAACTACCAGTTTGTACTATTAATTAATTAATTTATCACCTGAGGATATTTTTAGAGACTGGAGGGGGGGAGGGAAGGAGTATTGGATGAGGGGAGGGAGGGAGGGTAGGAGAAAGAGAGAAAGAATAGGAGGGAGAGAGAGACACACACAGAGAAAACATCAATGTGAAAGAACATTGATTGGTTGCCTTCCCTATGTACCCTGACCTGGACCGGGGATCGAACCTACATCCCAGGTACTTGCCCTTGACTGGGCATTGAACCTGAAACCCATCTGTCTGCAGGCCAACTCTCTTAACTACTGTGCCACATTTGTGCTTCTTAATTAGGGACAATATCTTAATAGTCTTTATATCCCTAGCATCTTGCTCAAGGTAAAGAAAGTGTCAATCATTGTTATTAGAAAGTAGTTTAGAGTTCTGTTTCAATATTTATCTATTCATACATTGTTAACTGGCTTATCATACTTTCTTTGAGGAAAAATGAACTTTAAAAAATCTATAATTTACTTGTGGAAAATAATAGATTATTTTTGGTTGAATCATTCAACTATTAGAGGAAGAATGTGGGTCATACCTTAGTTATTGATTCTCTGTGAGGTTTGTTTTTAACTCTCACCTGAGGATATATGTGTATTTTTTTCAAAATTGATTTTGAAGAGGGAGGAAAGGAGAGAGAGAGAGAAAGAGATGAAGAGAGAGAAACATCTATTAGTTGGGGATTGAACCTGCAACCTTTTGATGTATGGGACAATGCTCCATCCAACTAAGCCACCTCCCCAGAGCTTGATTCTCTCTTTTAAATACTTTTACCTTTTCAAACTGATTTTCATTTTTCCTGTTCTTATTCATTTGTTTTGCCTGACCAATTCACCTACCACAGTGGGCCTAGGAAAGGGAATAAATTGCTATCAATGCTTGAGTTATGTTTTCTTCTAAGAGTTATTTCAGTAGTCTATCCAATTCTGTGTTTGTTGAACAGAAAATACATACTTTGTATATATAAAATAGCATCATTTTGTATTCTTTTCTGTATAGATTGTAGTGATATGTAAAGATGTGTGTATACAAACACATAAATGTAAAATATTTACATTTATAAAGATAATTAGATGATTTATAATTAGAAAAAGACAATTAGAACTACCTTGTAATTTTAATCTCAGATTTTGACATTAGGCCAAATATGTGAAATAAAAGTTAGAACATTTAATTTCAGTATCATCCTCAACTTTCAAAGACACATGTATTCCTATTAGTCAAAGATTTGAGACTTGGAGGCTGTGTATTGATAGGGGACCTAATTATAGCCCCTTTTATAGGAAAGGCTTTATTTCTAGATTTTATAGATCTCAGGCTCACATCCTTAATTTCAATGATTTTTGTGATCTTAGTTTTAGTTATTAGTGGAAATGGATAAAGATGAAGTTTGTGGATGTTGGCGTCATGTACTATTAATATAATTTTGGGGAGTAGATACATATATAGAGAGGTAGAGGTATACTATATAGTGACCTAGACATATTTGTAAGGCCTCAGAATAAATGATTTCTCATCCATGCTTGTTTTTGTTCCACCATCTGTTTGAATACTTGGAGTCCTGGTAATTTTACTAACCATACTATGATAGTAACTCTAAAAAATACAATAATTTGTTTTGTTAATTCATAACCTTATGGGGAAAAAGTTGGGACAGTATGCCAAGTTTGCCATTTTTTTATCCTGCTTCTCCTAGCAGGGGCTTTTGAGGGAGGGGATGGCAATATTTCTTAAATGAGAGTGAAATCTTTATGTGGATGATCAGAAGTTACAGTATGTTGATAATTGAAAACTACACATTCTCCTTTCTGATCTTTTCTCAAATGACAAATCATGCCTCTTTTGGGAGAGATAGAATTTTATATACTGAATGTAGAAGTTGTTGGAGGGAGTTAGGGTGGAGAGAACAAAACATTGCACTCTTAGGCCAGATTTGTTACTATGTAAGTGACTTTAAACATGCTTGTAATTACCCTCATCTGAAAAAATGAGTAGGACTTCTATCCAAAGAACATGTGTTACTCTCACCAACAGAAATTGGGTGATAAATGCTATTGTTTCAGATGAGGCCAATAAGTATTCCATTATGAGTAACTTCTCTGGGGGTTTCATCCTATGTCACCTAGCACAGTGCTTTTATATGGAGAGACTCTCAAAAATACATTGAAAGTGTTGGTCTCTCTAGGTGATTTTTGTAATTCATTCTAGATTTGTGATCTGAAATTAGTGGTGTTCACTTTGTCTTCAGATTACTTTAAAGCGTTGTACAGGAAGTAGATGACTTGTATGGAAAATATAGTCTGAGGATATCGCTTATTGTACAGATTATGTTGAGGTATAAAGTTCTTCATTCTGTTTGGGTTATATCTAAGTATTTTTTAGTTTTGGTAAAATATTTACATTTGAAGACAGAAATATATAGTTAGTGCAACTAAACCTTATCTTAAACATTTTTTTTACTATGCAGACAAATTCTCAGACCTGATGTGTTGGGGCTTTTGTTGCAGCCAAATGTCATCATCGTGACCATTTTTGTTAGTGTCAAAGAGCACAGACATACATATTATAGTTCTGCTTGCTTCTAATTTTGGTTATTATTCTTATACATGCTGTCTTTGAGTTACTTGATAATTTGTGGGTGATTTTGTAATTCCTCTATTTTTTTCTACTGTATGACAAAACCACTACACACACTTTATTAGCCTTCAGTTTGACTTCACTCTCATGCATTATACTACAATCTGTTGTTACCTAATTTAGTAATAATTTTGTAATAGCAACTCTTATAATTTTAATTGTTATCAAGAAGAATGACATCGTTTAATTTGATTCAAAATTCAGAAGGATGGATGAATGACGAATTAATAATTTACCACCTTTGCATAATACTGAAGCATGGAATATTAGAAGGATTGATGGCAGAAAAGGTTAACAAATTTTAGCAGCTTTCATTAGCTTTACATGGTCATATGTTTGTGGTGCTGACTGAAATAGGCCTTGTAGGGGATCTCAGTCTAGGGAACTAATTACTTGTGCCGATTGCCGCACTGATGAATAGACCCTCATTGTATCATTCCCCTGAAGACGAGGAGCAGCCTGTGATTCACGACTGCATCCTGGCTGATATTTGATAATAATTTTAACAGATAAATGTAGGTAGGCAGAATGATGAAGTGGCTATCCAAGCTCCATGACTATCAAAGCCAAGCACAGAGCCATCTGTGTGCCTTTTCCCCTCTCACCTAAGGAGAATTTTGTTTCATTAATCGAGATCAAACAACTGTTGTCTTTTGCTTGTGTGTATATTCTGTAGGTATTCCTTATTTATTTTTAAATGATAACATTAGTTTTCATTTAAAATTTAAACAGCAAAATAACAAAGAAGGATCAAAGAGTTTTTTAATTTTTCTTTTGAGGTCTTTAATTCTTACACTCTTTGGCACTCCATTTTGATTGCATTATATCTCCTGTTTATGCATGATCAAATCAACAAAGGAAATCTTTGGTGTTCGTGTCTATCCAGCATTCTCAGAAAAGAGCATGGATTCCTATTTTTTAAAAAATATTCCTATTCCTATTATTTTAAAAAAATAAATATTTTCTTTAAATAATATACCGTTCGTTATCTATGCTTTTATTAATTTGGGATAATTTTTAATTAAGTACTTATTTATAAATCTTTTGAATTTTGTACCATCTTTAAAACATCAAAACGGGTAACTTTTATGTGGGTATTTTGGGACTGTCAATTAGTCAAGACTACTAATTTGGCAAAGCTGACAGGTACAATTTTATTAGCTCATGAAACACAAGTGAGATTTTATTTTGTATTAGACATTCCTTGCAGAAATTTTGATTATGAATTTTAAAAATTTCATTATCGAGACCCATAGGTTTTCATGCTGTGTATCTTTAGTGAATAAATACATTCTGCAGAGATTTTTTTCCCTTACTATTAGTGTTTTCTTTATAAAATATTTTCCAGCATGTTAGATCACAATTAGTTAATAGGAGAGAAAGTTGACATTTATACATTGCCATGTACAACATCTACATAATTGGGGAAATATAGAACTTGAATTGAGTGAACCCTTTAAAAAATACATTTCCAAAAGTATGCTTTTGATATAGCAATTATTGCACATCATATAGCATGTAGTTTTTAATTAAATATAAAAACAGACTACATAAAACAGAAATCCAATCTGATTTGCTTGAAAATAGATTGCTATTTCACTCTATAGGAATGGTTTATTTAAAAACAGTAAATGGAAAAGAAATGCATTTTCTTGTGTTGTTCTAAGCCTCAGGGGCTAAATGTAATGAATATTTTAAGAGATTATTTTAATTAAATTCCTGCACATCTAAACAGAGTAATATTTTATTATCACATACATAACCATGTAACTGAGATATTCATTAAAGTTAACACTTTCTGGACCAAGAATTCATGGTATGATTTACTGACCTTGTGCAAAAAGGCACAAATTAGGAAGAAAAATGAAGGGGGACAGACTTTGATTAATATAGGTAATGCTATACCATATTTATAATAGCCTTTTCCCTATTCTGGTTTATAAATGCAGCCACAGAGAAAGGTGCCCTGCTGAGGCTGAAATGAGGCTGAAATCAGAGCACATGCCACTAGAGTGTGGGGAAACTGATCACACTGTCAGCAATTCATTTCAAAATGATGTATTTAGTGCTCATTTCACCTTCCAAGAAAAAGGAAAAGGAGTTCCTTAGACTGGAAGGTGATATTGTTATTTTCAAGGACATACCTAAGTTAAAGATTGCAGAAAGGGGAGTGTGAGGTGGAGGGAGAATTAAGAGGAAAGGGAGAAAAAAAAAAGGCAGAGCAAACAAGGAGAGCTTTATGCAGAAATTCAGTGCTACCACGCTGTTTGATAATTGCTAACATATGTGGCTTCTCTGTTTCATTGTAGTCGTCCTCGTGAGTTCTGGCGCCTTGACTACTGGGAAGATGACTTGCGGCGCCGGCGACGATTTGTGCGTAACCCTCTAGGATCGACACATCCTGAAGCGACACTAAAAACAGCCGTGGAACATGGTCAGTGTATAAACCACTCCTTGCCAGTAGCAGCAGGTACAGTACTTGGTAATGAAGAGCATACCTTCATTATTACAAGGCATTGTAAAATGGTCCAACACCACATTTCCTAGTTACCCCAGAAAGAGAAGTTACATTTTTTATAGTTAGTGTAGGGTCCTATTAAATTATGGTGTCTAGTATATTTATTTATTATGTTCACATGCAAAACTTACTTAATATAGACCCTTTGTTTCAGAGCAGGAGGATAAAATATTTCTCCTTTTAAATGACACCTTCAGCTTTGAGTGGATTAATCCAGGAAGTCTGCCTTAAATCCATGAATAACAGAAAGACAGCATTTACAAACCAAATAGGTTTCCAGGTTCTGTTGTGTGCGTATGGTTTTCCCTCAACCAGGGTATTTTACCATGAGATTATGAAGTGAGAGATGTGGTAATAAATGTCCAAGTGGCTAGATACATTCTGAGCCTTGATTTGTAGGTGGTTGTGACAAATGACTCCTGGAAGAAGAGAATAGGCATTATTTTCAAACGTTCCTGTTCTGCATCATCTCCTTATCAGAGCTTAACAAAACACTTTTCCTATTTTGATATAATGCATATCACTATGATTCAGTTTAGGTAGAAGCCTGATGAGCAAATTGGAAAAACTGAAAAAGTCGTTTGCGTTTGATAATTTATTCTCTTTGGACATATGGTTTCACTTAATATTTTATAATTTTTGAAAGTCTATTAAGATATATTGATTAAGGAAGAAAATGTCCCTCTCCATAGTAAAATTACATTGATTTATAAAATAAAAATTGGCTATTTTTTTTAATAAGTTAATAAATAGTGTTATTTTCTCTTATGGGAGGGATTAGTTTAATATGCAGCAGCTTATGGTTAAACGATAGTGTCCAGTATACAAAATACATGTTAACTTACATAAATAAGGATATTGAGAATTTAGATTAAAAGTCTGTGGTCTTAGATTTGGTCTCAGTCAGGCAGCTTAACCTCTTGCACTCAGCCTTAAAGAGCCATTTCTGGAAGAAAATGTCCACAATATGTCATCAGATATAACACCAAATGTGACATCAGTCCTTTAAAATAAATGATCATACAGAGACTAGTCAATAACAAAGTGATCTAAAAGCAATAATAGTCTCAGAGCCCTACATCTTCAACTGCAGGAGGTGGAGAAGGAGAAATAAGATGTAGAATTAATTAGGCCACTTTTGCTTTTAAGGTTCATGGACTTTTTATGTGGTTTTAGAGATTTCACACACACACACACACACACACACACACACACACACACACACACTTCTTTACTGTTTTTATTTTTTTGTTTTTGGTTAATGACCCTTATATTGAAATATCAGCCTTTTTGTGGTTTTAGCCTTTTCAGTCAAACAGTTGTTACCATGTGCACTTAAAATTTAATAAGTATTTTTCTGTCTTCTTAACTGATATTTCACATTGAGTTGTGAGTTCTGCAGTCAATGAATGAAAATAAGATGCTTTTATGAAAATTTTTTCTTTTATATCTGGAGAAAGGGATTGTTTTCTAAAATTGCACAGAGGCAAACTGTTAGTCTTTTTATCTGAAATATCAGTAACTGACTTTAAAATCTGTGGAATATATTTAATTACAGAGCTTATTAAAATCTATTTTTTAAAAAATAGTATATTTAGCCATTTTGGGGACTATAAGCTTCCTCATAATGAATCAATTTATATTTTATTGTTGAATTCTACATTTTAAAATAATTATCATGACAACTTTTTTAATACTAAGGCTGATTTTAAAAAGGTATTAGAAATGCTTACTATCATTTAATGAAGACGTTTTAAATCCTATATAGAAGGAGATTTCACTCTAATGGTCTAAATAGTAATTGAAAGATTAATATAATATTAATTACTTATCTGTATTTTATTATGTACTTTCACATTGAGAGAGAGAAGTATATCTAATCATTTTATGCAGTTTTCCTTCTACTTGGTAACACTTTACATTAATACCTAAAAGGCTCTGAAAAGATAAAAAACAAAAATTTAAATCTGAAATGTATATTTTAAAAAACTAATTAAATGTATAGGAGATTCTTCAGTGGTCTTCCAATTAAGAAGATATGTCATATTTAACATAACATTTTTTGAAAAAGATAGAAACTCTAATCATACTTTGTATGTCACTTTTATTTTAAATAATAAAGAAACATTAGACAATTTTGGAACTCAGCACATGGATTGTGCTATAATATTGTTTGATGTCATCATAATTTATGCTAATATGTAAGCAAAGAGCTTAATTTTAAAATATTTTTAAAGTATCTTATAGTTGACATTCATTTTTAATTTTGTGTTAATTATAAGTCTTTGTTTTTTATTCCTAATTTAATAACAACAGAAAGCTAATGAAAAACATAGGAAGAGTCAAGAATGCAAAATAGAACAATTAATATGATCAAAAAGCAGTTGAAATTACAGAATTTAGAATGGATAAATACTATGCTCTCATGTGGAATTTGAATATTTAAAATAGATATTACTGACTAATGTCTCGGTTTTATAACTTCTTACTTTTTTATAATTTATTTAACTAAGGAGACAGGACATTTTGAAAATGCAGTATCTTAAAACATAATAAATTATATTATCTTTATTAAATGACGGCATCTAAATAGAAATGCCATTGGAGATTTGTTATGTATTTTAGTAGTAAGAGCCATCTTTTTTATGGATTGATTTGATTTGAAGGAAAGCCTCTGGTGTAAAGGTGGCAGAGTAAATACCTGAAGAGTGATGTTCTCTGTTCGGGCGATCAATACTAGCCCCATGACTCTACTTCTGGCTACCTTCTAGTTAAAAACAAATTTTTTAATTCTGACAATTTAATTGCCCTTCCCAAGTTCACATTAACTGGCTTGGGGAAAAGGGCTTTAGGTAATTTTTCAAAGAGAGACCCTCCAAAGTGGTTATTTATAAAAGTCACTTTATAATGGGAGATTTCTTTAACTTTGCAGAAACTGAGTCATATTTTAAAATTAAAACCAATACTTCCTTCTATGATTAAATATTCTTTATTTGGAAATTAGCAGCAGCAAGCATATGTGGATATTTGATTCTTCAGGGCATTTTCTTCCATTTTATAGGTTTAATTTTTATTAGAAATGAGTTGTAATGATTTGTAACATTCTCCTAATGCTCAGAGCCCAGCTTATCAGTTATTTATTACCACAGCATTTTAGATTTGGAAAGAACTTAAGGTAAAGTTTAGTCTTAACTTTATTCTTTACAGAAAAGGAAACAGAAATTTTGAAAAGGCCAAGATAATTCTTGGCAAATGTATGATTGAGCCCAGGTTAACCGATGACTAATCAGATTTTTTTTTTTTTTTTTTTTTACCATTGTGCTATGCTGTTTTCTAAATTCTATTGTTAAATATAATGGGCATTTTATATTCAAATTAAAGCCACATGAAACATGTTTCAAATGGTAGAAAGATTGGGTTTAATTCAAACACTGAAAGAATTTAGCAGTAGAATCCTATTGAATTCAAGACATTTTTATTTTGTAGAGCTGTGCATGTTAATAGAAATATATGAGGAGGATTTAACATAGTTTAAACAATATGTTGTAATCATATAGAATGATACAAGTACCTCATCTGGTTTTGTAGGGATGGCAGACCACGTAAAGGTCCTAAATGATACCATTCTCTCATAACTTCAATAATATCAGATACTATTTCTTTCTTTTTACGATTCAACATCTATTAGGTTCTCTGTCTAACACTTTCAGGGAACCTGGGATTATTAGGAGATGAACTTGGTTTGTTCTCCTCATCATTCTTTGTAGTTCCACCAATTTTTCCTAGGGTAAATCATCTTAACTTGGTACCCTTTGGAAACTGCACAAACTATATAAAGTGGAATTATTTTAGGAAAATAGTTGTGTATAAGATATTCTATTTTGTTCTGTTCAGAATAAATAGTTATGCTATGTACTTCACATCACACTAAGTGGGTCCCCATATTTATTTTATGTACATTTGAGGTCACTGCTATTTCAGCAGTAATTTTTAAAAAATAAAATGGTAAGTCTTAATGTTTAAACTTTTACTGTAATATGGATTATTGATTACTAGTTCACTGTGCAGTGGACTTTTAAAAGGAGATTTATATCATAGGTGGAACAGTTTTCCATGTTTTTATTCTGTTTTAATTTTACTTACCTAGCCTGTGTTGAATGGATCAATCAACTCATGTCCAGTGCTAGCTCTGAAGAACCTGAACTTTACATGTTGAGGACCAGCTTCTCTCTGATTCCTCTCATTGCTCTTAGCTTCAGTGAATCTAAAGTCATTGTGCTCACTTCGGCAGCACATATACTAAAATTGGAACGAATCTAAAGTCATGATTCAAAGAGTGCATTTTTGACAAATTTATCCAATTTATGTAACAATTGTACTCTAGTTATTAAGTTAGTATATTAAACCAGAGTAAAATGTAAGATTAGATGAAGGCGATCAGTTAATAGTGATATAAAAATTTAAACAGTTACCATCTTTGGCAATAATTTGATTAGCCAGAAAAAGATCCGAATCAAGCTTTAAAACTGAACCAAAAATATGTTCTGACTTCATTCAATGAAACTTTTATAAAGTGTAGAATATACTCACATCAAAAGAGTTGATACTTACTTCGATGGTTGATTGAGTATAAGGCAAACAAAAGTTAAAAATATACTTTTCCCAGCACATAAACATGATAATTATCTTTCATTTTATGTTTGGAGCATTTTTGTTCTAATTTTGAAAAAAAAAAAAAGTTCTTTTGCAGAAAGCTATTAGACCATTGAGAATTGAATGCCAGCGCATGTGGTGTGTATTAGAGTACTGTTGGTAATTTTACTGCTGCTAACTTAAAATCCTCAAGGGGGAGTTAATTACAGGAAAACCATTTTAAATATCAGTAAGCTGCATATTTTCCATGACAAGAGGTTTTTCAGTTGAGGTTGAACAATTCCAGAATCTGAGCTTGTAAAAATAAGTAAATAAATAAAAAGTGCGTGTTTGTATGCGTATAGTAGGCCTATAATACTTTAAACTTCTTTTCATAAAATTTTATTTAATTCAGAAGTTTCTGTGTTTTAATATATCAGCATGATGAAAACATTTAAAAAATTTTAAATTCCAGTTGCAAGGGATAAAAAATTATATTTAATGGTCATTTAAGTAAATGTGAATTTATTTACTGAGCTATTTTATATTGCCACTGGCTTCTCTAATTTTTTTTTCGTAAATGTTTGCAGATTAAAGGGGTTTTTCTATCTCTTTTTTTTTTTCCCAAATAGGCTTGGCACACTTTGCAACATGTATGGGACTAATCAGAGAAGTAATGAGCAAGGTGTTGAATTTAGTTGTTTTTGATGTGTTTGTCATATGTTCATCAGATCTAGGTTTGGAAATGAACATTTTTTAATTCTTTACTTTTTTTGTTATAATTCTGACCTCCCCTTTTAAAATGCACTATGAGAAATGTAAGAATTAGTAAGATAATCAGTAAGTCGCATATGCATTAATATTTGTATAGTGGTTAAGAGCCCAGATTCTGGGGACACAGACTCCTAATGCTACTTCTCAGTAGCTGTGTTCCTTCTCTGAGCCTGTTTATTCATCTGAAAAGGAGAAATAGAAGAGGTTATGATAATTAAATGAGTTAAATATGTAAAGTGCTTTGAACACTCCCTGACACGTGATAAGTGTTGTTTAATATTAGCATTATTATTATTTCTGCTTAGAAGAAGGAATTTAAATCCAGGAAGTGAGAACGTACGTAACATGCTGATTTTGTACTAAAATCTGACTGGTAGTTGTTAATTTGTTGTAATGTACTTTATAAGAAAATATAGAAAATGGTGATTTCTCTTGTATTTATTGGTGACCAATTTATTTTTAGTAAAATTGATAGTAAATTGAAAAAGGTCTTGTTTGGACTTAAGGGCAGTGTTTATGATTTCAAAGTAAGGAAACAAATACTTGAAATATAAGCAATGATATAAAAACATATACTGCTATGTTCTTTAAAAGTATTGGGTTTGGGTATATTTCTTTGTAGCTTTTAAAAATATAAAGCCATTTAAAATGGATTCTTAAATTGTTTTCCAAATATTTATTGAGACCTTCATATGTGTGCAGCATAGGAAAATAAGATTTTACTTACCTATAAGAGGGTATTCAGAGCTAAATAATGAAAGCTTTTTTTTCCATGACTTCGTTATTTAATAGAAGGCACCTATGTTCTTTTAAGTAGTGCCATACATATTGTATGATACATGGTGAACTCACAATAAATGATAAAAATAAACTTATACCTTTTAAAGTTATCCATAACCTTGCCTATTCATCTCAACGAACCTTTGATTTCTCAGGTTAACCAGGTAACATACATATAGTTTAACTATTGGCATAAATGACAGATAAATATTAGTCATGTTATTGCAAATTGAGGGCTTTATCCTTTGTGGGTTTTGGGCCTTATGCCTGGGCAGAAACTGCAGTGGAGCAAAAAACCCGTCCATCTGATTTTCATATCAATAGCTGCTGCCTGGGCAGATCAGGTGCTTTGCCTCTGGGATTTCCCTAGCTGGAAACCAGGGATGGAAGGAGGATGCTAAACTTTCCCTTACGTGACACAATGAGCTTTTAAAAATCAGAATCCAGCAGTTAGTATCTGCTTTTATGTATTTCCTAGGGAGAAAGCTCCTCAAAGCAGCAGAGTCTCTCTGGAGGCACTTGGGGTTTTGAAGTCAGTATTTTGAGTATCAGTGTTTCTCCTTTTGGCTGCACCTCAGCTTCTGTCTGTGGTTCCATTGTTGGCTGTAGGTGCTCGCAGAGCTGCTTCTTCACTCCTCGGATTTTCTGCAAGCTCTCCCTCCTTTGCCTCGCGTCCAGCAGCAGCCTGTAACAGTGCCTTCGAGTCTGCTGCTCTCCACAGGCTGCTGCAGCTCAGGCAGCATGAGGCTCTTTGCCCAGATGCCTCTCATCCCAGGCTCTCTGTTATGTTTGCCCCCGGGGTGTCTTAGCCCTTTAGTTTAAACACAGGGAGGAGGTAGTGTTTGAGCCTCCACTTAGTTTCCACATTGCCTTGCTCTTGGATATTTGTCTAAGGACTGAAGTGGGGGTGCGGGTGGGGTGCGGGGGTGGGGCAAGGGCAAGGTGAAGGAAGGAGGGAGGGTGGAGTTAAGAGGAAGAGAACACAGCCTCTAAGAACTGCTAGAGCTTTATGAGTGGCAGATATGGCTTCAGGGTCTGGCCTGAGTCCTCATTGGCTGTGACTCTCTCCTAGCTCTGACTCTTCTTCTTCCTTCTGGATTCTCCTTCACAGTCATTCCCCAAACATTTCAAAATGTTTTCACTATATTATCCCAGGAATGTGAATCGGTCTTCCTTATTTTTCAGTGTTATGTAG
Source organism: Myotis nattereri (assembly GCF_964212035.1). Taxonomy (NCBI): domain Eukaryota; kingdom Metazoa; phylum Chordata; class Mammalia; order Chiroptera; family Vespertilionidae; genus Myotis; species Myotis nattereri. The sequence continues at coordinate 54,911,632 of NC_138080.1, forward strand.
GTATTATTTGTAAAAATAGGTTCTGATTTTTTCTGTTGACAAATTTCCAAAAATGTGCTGCTTTTGAACCTTCTCCTGCCCTAACTCTGAGTAAATAAATGGTTCAGTGAGCGGTGCAAGGGTCAGATTTAATGGGATTAGGGTGCTTGTTCAGACTAGGTTTGGGGAATCCCGTTTGTCAGAAGGATCATGCGTGCCATCCCAGTCACTTTCCCCAGTGTGGATGACTCCCTGTGCAAATGATTGCCCACCTAGCCTTACCACAGTTTCCTGCCCCTCTGCCAAAGTGCTCTTCAGGGGCTGATGGACAGCTTTGTTTCCTTCTCATTTCAGCTGCAGATGAAGATATCCTTGCTAAAGGAAAACAGTCCATCAGGAGTCAGGCCTTAGGAAATCAAAACTCAGAAAACGAGATCCTCCCTGAAGGCGACGACGACACTCTGTCATCCGTGGATGAGAAAGATTTAGAGAATTTCACCGGTAAATTCAGTGCTTGTGCAGATATTTTAAGCTTGTTCTGGGCCAATAAGCATCTAATTACTTACTTTTTCAGCGGTGACCACTAGGACTACTAAGTTTACACCCACAATTACACAAGATAAAAATTTTTTGTGCCCTCCAACATTTTCCACCTAATCTGCAACACTTTATCCTTTATTTTCTTATGCTGTTCGGTCTCCACCCTGCTCATTTTAATGAATTATTTTCACTGAAAAAGAAAGAAAAGTTTAAAAGCAGCAACAACAAAACAAAATTGCTTCACCCATTCCATGGGAGTTACCTACTCTCTGTAATGTGAGAGTTGTAAGTAGAATTCTGCCAGTTGTTTTGTGAATAAAGCTCGGAGGCAGATAAGCTATTTGCTTTGATATACAGATCTTAGCAAACATGCTGCATATACCGTTAACTCCCTCCAAAACCCACTTCAGGAATGCTGTGGCTTTACACAGGATTCACATATTTTACCTCATGTAGGAATTTTGATTTGTACTCTGCAGATTTTCACTTTTACTTCCCTAATGGGAAAAATTCTCTTTTTAGCCTGAAATTTTAGTCATTCATTAAATGGCTTTTTTTTTTTTTTTTTTTTTTTTTTAATGCCTGTGGCTCTGTCCCTCTATGAGGAAAGTCTGAAAGATTCTATGATTTCTTTAGGGAAAATTATATAACCTGTTTTGATCGTTTTCATTTAAGAGAAAAGGCATTAGAAATCTTATATTTAATTACATATATGTTCAACCTGTGCTACTATGCAGTGAATGGCAATGAAAAGCCAAAATGCATAATAGCATCTTTTCTGATGACCTGTGGACCTCTTTGTAAAGTAAAGTAAAATTAATTGGAGCATAGTGTGAGGGACTTAGGATAGGAATGGAGAATAAGGTGGACAATGCTATTCTCTAGTCTTTTCCTTCATATCCATTTACCCATTTCCTCCTCCTTTATTTTGCTTCTATTCTTGGTACTAGTAATACATTCATACAGTAATAGAGGTGAAAGGGGAGTTTAATTATATAATCCTGACAATGGCAATAGGATTAGGAAGTAATCCACACTAATAAAGTGGTGTGGGTTAGAAATGAAGTGGAAATTGTCAGGGGTCTTCTTTAGGACCTAGGCTGCCCTAGCTCCTGCAGCTGTCTGCTTACCCTGTAATTGAATGTCTGAGAGTGATTGAAAAAATGTTATTTCTTCTCAGGATTACATGCTAATGTACAGAGGGCAAAGGAGACAGCAAAAGAACACATAGCTGCTTATTTCATCCATTTATAGGGATGAGCTTTGGGAAATCATGACTGTTCGTAGCTATCTGCTGCCCATCTGCAGACACAATGTATTTGTACATTGGGAATAGAGGGCAAAACCTGCTCTGATCTCTGCAGAGCATCCCTTCTATTGTCCTACTGGCACACATTAAGATTGATGCGAGATTAAGGACCAACACCCTTCTAACAATCGATAGAAATGTCAATTCATCTGAATTTTGAAACACTTATTCACCCATTGATTACCTGAATAGGTGTGCTGTGTTTATAGGCACTGTATTAATTCAGACCTCTAAGTGCCAATCTTCTCTTGCTGTTTTCTTCACCTATAGGATTTGTACAATGAAGAATTGACATGGGATTTCAATTTCTTACTACATCGAATCTTTACATAAATCTATATGTATATATAATATAATCATTATTTTTAGTTATTTTAGATTTAGCTCTAATATACTTTGTGCTTTTCTATCTGTGTTGAATCTATTGTTTTCAGTAGCAGGCTGATTTGTCTCTTTGATAAGCCCTGTGGAGATTTGATTATTCCAATAAAAATTCATTCACTTGGAAACCCACCCTCCAGCTGTTTACTCCCAGAGTCCCTGAACTACACTAATATTAGATTTGGAAGCACTGAACAAAATTTAACAGTGGAAAGGCAGGCTTAGAAAATAAGTATTTTTACCAATCTTTCATGGGGAAAGTTATTACGGAAGAGGCTTTGTGTCAGCCTGGCACAAAATCTTTACCAGAGAATATGGTGTAATGTTTCTCACTTTGCTAATAAGCTAGTGATCTTTTTATAATCATGCCTCAGCCAAACTCTAAACTAACCTCTGGCCTTGGGAGCCTATTGAGTCCTCCTTGCTGCTGGTTGTTGTTCCATGTTGTTTGATAGCCTGAGGCTTGTTTTCTAAATGGAATGTGGATGGACTTATTTAGGCAGAGCTGCCCTTTTTTCCAGATTAGACCAAAGCTTTGCAGACTCCCAGTAAAATAATTGCATCCTAGCTTACTGTTATCATTATTTGCCTGTTATAAATCTCTTAGTATGAGAACCTAACTTTGCATTTTCAGAGGAAGTTTGGGGGGCACAACAGAATTTGTATAGGAGTTGGCAGGCAATTTGGTGCTAGGGATGAGAATTTTTAAATAAAATTTCTGCTTGAATCTATTTGAATTTTTGAAAAATGTCATTCCAACTTATGCAGCTTGCCTTTTCCTTTTGGCAGGTCCTGTTAGCCTGAGCACACCAGCTCAGCTTGTGGCCCCCTCTGTTGTAGTAAAGGGCATTCTTTCTGTCACCTCCTCCGAGCTCTATTTTGAGGTGGATGAAGAAGATCCCAACTTCAAGAATATCGACCCCAAGGTGAGATGATGAGGAGCGGGCTTCATTTTTATGGAACTGTATTTTTCTTTGGATGGGATGATGCGCTGTTATTAAGTAGGATTGGCATTGGTAAAATCTGACAGACTTAGTTTGAATTTCTTGCTGATTTCTCTGTCTCTGCAGGCAACTATTTCCTTTAGCTTATGGCTCCCTTACCAGTTAGTTAGATTATTGAAGTTTATTTAGATTCAAAAACAATTCCCACTTAATTGCATTTATCATTAGCTCATTGAAGGGTGGGGGAAGAACCTCAGGGAATATCTTCTATAAATATATTTTGCCTGAAAGGGTCCAGGGTGAATTAAGCTACAAAATCCAGTGAGATCGAGAGGCGAATTATTTTGTTTAGCCTTTCTGCTTCCTAGGTATAATATCAATATATCACTCTCCTTGCTTTGTCCTCATGACTTACTACTCTGTTGTGCATGCGTGTCTCGTGTGTGTATGAGGTACTCTGTTTCCCATTACCTGAAGTCGATTTTACAAGGCACTGCATAATTTCCTATTCTTAAATGAAAATGTAATTTCCCCTTTAAAATGTATTTCTGATTACTTTTCAGACCTTGGCAACTTTATTTTACTAAGAAACATTTGTGGCTAGGCCATAAAGCCCAAATTAGGTTTATTTCATGAATGTGAATGGTAGGATTTGTTCTGAGAGGAAAGTCTCGTTTAAAATGAGCAAAATAAGCATCGTATAGAAAGAAAAGTGGTTTAAAAAATTGGAATACTTTATTTTACACACTGATAGCTTTTGTGTGTGCATACTACATACATAGATACATGCATACACACATATATACATTCTGAATTTATTGGTTTTGTAATCATGTGAATTAAGTTTTAGTGATTTAGAACTATTTCAAAGTAGTTCTTGATGAAAATGTTATAATTTTATTGAAAACTTTATGATCATCTCTTGTCTTATGTGCATTTCTAACACAGTGTTTCGAAATTGCTGCCTTTATTAACAGGATTTGGTAGATTGTACAAAAGGAAAGCTACAGTGAAACAGCTCATTTTGACCTTGATAATTCAGCTAATCCAGCATAGAGAAAACTTTAATTCAGATTTTTGCATTATTTTTTTTACTTTGTTACAGAGCTGAAATGTCTGGAAATGTTTTTTAGTTTCTTTAGGAAAGAAAAGTAACCAAAATGAATTACATTCTCTAATTTATGGCAGTTTGTGAGTTTCAGAGGCTAGAATTTAACTCAGAATATCGATTATGCTTTTGGACATACATGGCTTAAAGTCTAAATTGTCATTTAAGGTATCTGAGTAATTTTACTCAATATTGGAATTTTTGCGAGTCTTTGCAGTTAGACTCATTGAAGTTATTTGCTCCTTTGGGGGAAGTTATAACTTTTATTTCTCTCTGATCTTATTCTGTGTAGCATCATGAAATTAATTTTTCCCCTGTTACTTGTGCAATGCAGGGATCTTTTACCTTAGTCACAGAAATTGTTTTGTACCACAGCAATCTGCCTAACGTTACAGAAATAAAAACTTCTGCTAGTTTATATTGAACAATTTGTCAGTCTGTTTTTGGAAGAATTTTTTATTTTGTATAGACATTGATGCTTTAAGGTTGTTTGTAGTGAGGACACTTACGTTGTTACAGTGGTTTTCTTTTTTAGTTGCATCAAATTAAATGAGGAGGAGAAAAGATACTGAATTTGGGGAAATTTTGTTTCTTCTTGTCAAAAGTTAAAAGCTTTTCCTGGGATAATTAGAGGGAGATATGTGTCTAATGCTGTAAGTACTTTTGAGAGTGAAAAAATGGTCATTTTAAGATGTTATTTTAATCTTTTAAACTAAACATTGTCTTTAAATCATTACTTTGTAAATGTTAAGACCTATTACTTGCTTTGAAAATGTTCTTAAAAATCAGAACATTTCCCCCAGAGAATAAATTCATTTTTATTATTAAAAAAAAAGTGGTGTGTTTGTCTGCACCACTTACTGTTACAGTGCATTTGTTCTGCAACTACAGGAAGAGAGACCAGAAAAGACATAGATTTAGAGTAGAGATGATTTCAGAGCTAATAAGATCAAAGTTTATATTTCTAGACTAGAACTATTTTTACTATGGAAATTTCACCAGGAAATCTTATGACTAAACCCTGTTTGGTCAAGTGAACCAGAGCTCTAAGTACCTTCCTTGTTTTTCATCCATCTCTCCTGTTGTCCTGCTGCTCATCCATCCTTATACTCCCTCCCCGACTTCTCCCTCTGTTCTTTAAATTTTTTCTTTATATCTCTCATTCATGGATTTTCTCAATAAATAAACTGGGATAATTTAAAGAATAAATTTTACAGGATAACATCTGACATATATTCTGTAGCTGTGCCTCCTCATTAGCATATCTAATGGAGTACATAGTTGCCTCCAATATGAGGAAGAGAAATCAGTTCATTTCGGATACTTTCAGTTTTACAAATTACTTTATAATCATTTATTTCCTTGTTTTAAAAAGAAACCTTTCTTAAAGTTGAAATGTAATGGGTATATTGGATTGTTACCGTAGAAAGGCAGAAAGAGCAGAAAGTACTTTTCCTATTTGTAAATTCTTGAAACAGTAATATTCTTTTGGTCAGAAATATTGTATCCAAACCTTTTTTTGTTTGAATTGCCTATAAGAAGCTTCAGAATAATCATGAAAAATACTGGGGATTTAAAAAAATGACCATAGTGTTGGCATTTATAACTAAGCAATTTAAAATATTGAAGTAATTCATAAATCTGGATTGTTCACGTTTGCTAGGAAAAGGACTATTGCTATAACCACTTTATTCATTTTTGGTGCGGTTGATTTAACTGTTAAGTTTTTATTATTTAAAACTTAAAGAGGACAAATGATTGAAGGAAAAGTGTCAACTGATAGTGCTAACTCTTCAGAAAAGATCCATAAGTATTTCCTTTGTATTTCAGACTCAGAGTGAATTTTTAAAAATTATGGCATAAAAAGCAAATGTCTTCCTTTTTAATGTGAAAAAAAATTTTCTCTTTAAAAAATTAGGATCAAAATTTGTTTTTCTATATAAAATGTGTTCTTTTTTCAAGTGTCTAGGAAGATATTACTTTTAATCTTAAATCTATAGTACAAACATATTATATATTTGGGTAAAAATTAATATTTTCTCTTTTCTAAGGATTTTGGTGAGAACTTGTATGATTAAACCTACAAAATGTGCTGTATTTGTAATTTTGCAAATTAGAGTTCAAATGGCAGCTTCTTGTACTTAGCTGCTCAAATTCACATCTTTACATTGTGAATTTTAAATTGTGATCTCACCTGCCTTCATTTAAGAACAATCCACAAACAGTCAATTACAATGTAAAGTAATATTTTTATTACTGTTTTCAACAAGACTGCTTAGGGTGAGGGTAGAGGTGCAAGAGAGGGAGGAGCACAGTCTGACATTGGCACTGAGATACATTTAACATCAGCAAAACTTTTTTTAAAAGAGAAATTTTACATATAATTAAATACTTTTTTTCACTTGGTGACAACATTCAGGCAACCCAAAACAAAATGAAATGGGGGGGGGGGGGAGAGAGAGAGAGAGAGAGAGAGAGAGAGAGAGAGAGAGAGAGAGAGAGAGGGAGGGAGGGAGGAGAGAGAGAGGAGAGAGAAGGAGAGAAAGGGAGAGAAGGAAAAGGGGAGAACTACTATACATTGATTTGAAAATGTACCTTGGGTTTCATTTTGTGGTGGCAAAGCCCGATTGCTTCTTTTGTGTGACCTCTTAAATTCACATTGTTTGGAAGAAAACGATCACTTTGTGCAAGAATGTGATTTTGTGTTGTTTGGTTTGTTGGTCGGGTTGCTCTCTTTTTGTTGGTTTGTGCATTCACGGAGGTCTGCTGCTTGGTTCCTGTTTCTTTCAGGTGGCTTTCGTAAAAGTTTGTGTCCGGAGTTCCCGCTGTTTGTGGTGTGTTGGGTGGATGAGAGCATTCCCGTTTGCATCGCTTTTCAAGCAGTCCCCAGCACCCTATAGTTTGTCCAGGCTTTTGGGATTGGTGAGAATTTCCCTGGCCAACCTCCAGGTCTGCTTGGCAGCACTCTCCAGGGCCGAGTGGGGCTTGCCCTGGAAAAGGTCGAGGTTGGGCAGAAAGTAGTGTGGGCAGCGGCGGCACTGTAGGCAGGAGATGAGCTGCAGCAGGATGCCGTTGAGCCGGTCGCCCAGGCACGCCTCGTCCCAGTCCGTTTCCCGCGGGTGTTTCTCGCACTCGTACAGCAGCAGCGTCTTCATGTGGTAGTTATTGAGTGGCTGGCCTGGCAGCTCCAGGTGGCGGTCCCGTAGGGTCTTCAGCACCGACAGACACTTGTTTCGGCAGCCGCCCATCAGCAGGCGGTTCTCGGCCTCCCCGAACTGTAGCACCCAGGCATCGCTCTCCGCGGAGCTCTGCTTGCCGGTCAGCGAGTAGCACTCCTTGGAGAGCAAGTTGAACCCTTCGGCCTTGACCTCCGCCACCCGATTGGGGCCCGGCCAGGGGATGTGAGGCATAGGCCACTGTGCCGCACTGCGAGGCCAGATACCAGTGCACTTGAACGCAGGAGTGATCTGCACCACATAGCGCTCCCTGATGCGCAACTTGACTTCGCTGGTATCCGCGATCATCTTGACCACATCCCGATAGCTGCACTTGTCCACCGCCTGAGCCACCAGCGTCTGGAAACGTGAACGGATCTTACGCGCGGAGAGGTAGCCGGACGCTGTGATGAACTCAACCCAGAGAGACATGCTCCGCTTCCTACCGTCGCTCAGTTTGAGCACCGCGCAGCCGGGCAGAGAGCCGTCGTCCACGAAGTTGAAGACGCCCATCTGGTTGAGGTAGAGCACCACCTCGAATTCTGTGGGCGAGATGACCTCCAGCCCCTCGTAGCGGGCATCGATCTCGCTCAGGGAGCTGATGAAGCGAGGCTCCTGCACCTCCACTTCCTTTAGCACGTCCGAGACCACCTTACAGACCTCTCGGATGGTCTTGGCGATGGCCGCCTTGCGCGCTTGGCAGCGCTCCGTGTAGTATTTATTGAGCTGGTAAACCAGCTTGGCCTGAGCGGCGATCATGTTGGGGCACAGGTCCGGGCTATACACCGGCGTCTCGCAATACGTTGAGGGATCCAAGGCTCACACACTGGTGGTGGCCCTGCGGCTTGCAAAAGAGGCAGTGCGCTCCCCTTAAGCCCCACTTTCACTCTTGCTTTCCACCTGGGCTGACCCGCTGATGCTACAGCAGGCCAGATCTCTCTCTCCCCTCTGTCCGAAATCCTTTTCTTCTCCAGAAAATTAGAGGGGGGAAAAAGTGATCTTTCAAAAAGAAAAGTACCTGCTGGGACTTTCTTGCTTTCTCTTGATATGTAAAATAAAGATGTGCTTGCCGGAGAGATAAGGGGGAGAAGGGAAAAGAGAAGACAAGAAAACTTCAGGTTAACAAAAGGTTTAGTTTAGATATCTGCTGCCGAGATTGTCCAGAAATCTGGAAATGAGGTCTTTTAAGTGCCAAAGTAAATTTAAAAATAAAAGCGAAACATTCACTGTTTCATTCTTAAACTTGTCTCCCAAGCTGGTAGGACTTCTTCACTCAGCTTAGGTGAGTGCCTTCCTCACCCTCCCCCAAATGTAAGGTGAAGGATGTAATTAATGTCCAGAGAGCAGCGAAGTGCACTGAGCCAGCGGCACCCTCGGAGGTGTGCAGACGTCCTGCGCTCTCAGCGTGCTGGTCTGGTCCCTTCTCAGGGGGTCCTGTTGTAGCGGTATTCCTCTTTTCCTGCTGGAGGCGTTGTTTAGACTGGGCTTGTTTGCAGTGGGTTCTTCTTGTTTTTCTCTAGGTGCAAACCGCTGGAAGTTGTTTGATATTCATTTCTGCTTCGTAATTTATAATCTTGGCCCTCACAAAATGTATTTTAATGTGACGAAGTCTTTGCTTGCGTTGCATCTGGGGTTTAGTTATAATGATTCTAGGGTTTTTCTTCTCCTCCCCCTTTAGGTTGCTTGTGCAGATTCCACTTTCTGAGTCCTCTCTCCCTCCTCCCCTCTGAGGTCTCTCTCCCTGTCCCCTCCTAATCTCTCTTCCCTCCCTTGCTCCCTCCCTTCCTCTTCTCTCTCCCTCTCTCTATCTCTCTCTCCCTTTCTCCCCCCTCCCCCCTCTCTAAATCTCTCTAGCTCTCTTTCGCTCACCTCTCACTCCCCACTCTCCCCTCTCCCTGCCTTGCTGTTTCCTGGAGTTATTTAGTTTATGAATGGTCCAGGGCCATCATGAGGGGGGTGGAGCTTCAGTTCGTACAATCGCTATCCAAGCTGTCACTGCTTTAGCCAATCCGAGAGAGAAGACAGGCATGCTTGGCCCACAGTAGCAGCCACCGCTGCGCTTGATAAAGAAAGAGGGTAAAGGGAGAAGTAAGAAAATAGGAGGAGATAGTAGAAGTCAAATGCACACACACATTTTACAGCCCCCTCTTCTTTATCCTCCTCTCTTATCAGTTGCAAGGAAGAACAAGAGTCTATATCGAAAGGACTTTCTGGAGATGACAGAGTAACTGGAGGGAGAGTAACAGTGGTTCAGAAAGGTTCACTCTCCCCCCCCCCCATCAACATAGTGAAGAAGGTGCAAACTAACAAAATTACTTTCGCTTAAGGCAAATGGAAGGAGGACAGGAATTTGGGAAAGGACCTAACGTTTTCTTGATTTTCTCCCATAAAGTCTCCCCACCCCCATTGTTGCTGAGAGCCAGAGCAATTGCTGTATAAGTGCACCAGTGTGTGGGGGGTGGGTATGGGGTGAGGGTTTATGACTATAAATCCCTTTTCAGTAATTTTCATATGCTGTTGAAAAAAATGGGAAGGACAAAAGTGGTGCAATCACCTTGTTTGATAATTGCTACTTCATAATTAAGAGTCAGATATATTCAATGCTTTTCCTTTATTGTTACAAGGACAACCATATTAACCATTTATTAGAAAATATATTTAAGTTGCGAGAGATGGTGCAGATTTATAGATGGTAGAATTTTGTTGGAATATGTTTACATCAAAATAAACCACTGAAATTGTTTTAAGCTTAAAAACGAAAGGAAGTTAATGTGAACCTGAATCAAAATTTTCTTAAAATGCCAATGTTGTAAATCTAATTTTGAATATTTTTGAAGGTAATACAGTTTCATTTGTAAAATGAATTTATTTTCATAATTGACTTTTGCTTTTAAAAGACTCACTACTGCAATGCAAAAATCTATAACTATCCTGTTATTGATTACACAGATGGCTTCACTCCTCCCTTGGCATTTCAGTGAAACACATGTCTGTGTTTTAGTGTATGTATTTTACCCATTGTAGCGTTTCGGTACTTTTGGATGAAAAAGCTGTAACAGTGTTTGTGATTTGCTTAATATTCAGGGTTTATGTTTGAACCTTGGATGTCTGTCTGGTTTCTGAGTCTTTTTTAGATAAATAGGCGGGATTATTATTATTACTATTTTTAGAGTTGGTAAGTTGTATTCTTTGATAATGCTGTAAGGATAAAACTCTATGAAGCCCTTCGGGGAAGACTGCATTTTGCAAAACCTGGCATACAGCTTTTTCAAAATCCCTTGGGAGGGCTTGACTTGCTCTCTTAAAACGGGACCAGGTGAACCTGAATTCAGTTGCTTAGGGGAAGTTTATGTCTCTCCTCCTCCTTGATGCCAGATGCTTGGATCTCTTAGTCCTTTCTTATGTGGCTGGTGTGGTCCAATACCTTGTCACCCATTCACTTTTTTTTGCCCTAAGTCCCTTTCTAAAGAACCATTGGGACATTTTTAAAAAAATTAAGTCGAATTTATTGCGTGGAATCTGTGTTCAGTAGTGAGGAGTTGGGATGAACAGTTGGAAGTAAGCATACTTGAAATTCGGACACAGCTTTAGTCAACTATTCAGAAGTGGCAGAGAGGTGGGGCGGCCTCGGGACCCCAGCCTTGGGGGAGGGGGGGAGGGGACGCTGGGCTGCCTTGAGGATCCTGGGCTACGGCGCCTTCGGGGGTTGGCGTGTGGGAAACCCAGACTCCGTGGATAACCCGCTTATTGCCTGTGGGTCACACCGGCGCCCTGGGAAATATTAGTGGGCAGGAGGGACACTTTGGTGCAGGGAGCTGTGTGACCAGCCAGGAAAGGGTCCTTAGCCTCGTCTCCCGAGGGCAGTTACTGGGGAGAGACTCCTGGCAGGGCCAGAGAGGGCAATGCTTTCCCTCCCGAAGCTTCCCTTCCAGGTGGCCGCTTCTTCAGTGCCTCCTGTCCTCGCGGCTGAGGTGCCCCTGGGAGTGAGTGTTTGCAGAAAGGTCTGGGGTGACCGCGGTAGTGCATCTTCTGGGCCATGGCGCTGCCTACTGCCGGTGCAGGGTAGGCGCCCAGGGACGCCAGTCCATGCCTTTGCCTAGTGAGGCGGCCCAGGCCGTGCTGCGCTAGACGCCATTGCCTGATACCCCGCTCCTCTCCGCTCCTCTCCTCTTGTCTCCGCTCTGTCAAGCACAGCTAAGTTTCTTGCACCCTTTTCCCAGCGTTTCTCCACTTTTACAACAGAGGCTGAGAGTTGATAAAACATTACAAATGTTTTGATTTAAAAACAATCCATTACCAATTTACCCTGTCTAAGGTAGATGCTCTAGTAAATAATAAATCAGTTAAACAAAGGCGACTTTAATTTATTGTCACGGTACTAATTAGAAACATCATTCGAGCAATAAACTTAAACACTTCCAGCAAATAATGCTCCCTCTTGCCAGTTCCCTTCTCCCCCTCCCCCACCCAACTCCCTAGGCCGCCTCTGCTCTCCGAACTGAACTGCTTCTGCTCTGTGTTTGCGAATCCGCTCTCTTCCTCTGGTTGAATAATTGAAGGGGGAAACGGTATCTGAGGAGGCTGTAATTGAAGAGCCCCTGTCACCTCTGCTTTTATGTATGTTAGTATAGAAGTCCATCAGCAGCTCCTTGATGGTGTATTAAAACGAAGTGGCAGCCCCTTCTGCAGGAGATACCATATTCTATTAAAGGAGACCAAGTGAGAGAAAGAAACTCTAGACTAGAGGCTAAAAGCCACTTCAAGTCTTCAGGCCGATTGATCTGTATTCTCTTGTTATAATCCATCTCATCATACTTGAGTTAATGAGGCAAAAGAGGGGGAGCGAAATCTGATGGTCCTTGACAAATTCATTAGGGAGGCTGCAGGACATTTTATTTGACTGTTAAACATCTTGTTTGTTTGGTTTAGACAGTGCCAACATCAGCTTGCTTCTGCCCAGACCTGTGATGTTAGGATAGCTGCAGACATTCCTAAAAAGAGTAGGACATTCAGGGTGTGATTTGAATTTTTTGTTTTGGATTTCCGGTAGTCCATAACCTTCAGACTTCTCTAGGCTTTACCTTCACCATCATCATTGCATTCGGTACGTTTTATGAGGATGCAGAAGGTAACACTGAGGTGTTTTTAGTTACTATAAACTAAAATGTGTATGTTTAAACTTAAGTCTGAAAATTTCCTGTATCCTTTAAAAAATGAGTCAAGTTTTAGCAAATACTATACTAGTTAGTAAAAAAACGTGAATGTGTAAGTTCCAGATTACACATTACATCCTGTTTTTACTTGATCATGGTTAAATAAACTTTTAATTGTTAATTGAATTTCCTCCTGTAGTGAGACACGAAAGCCAGAAACTTAGAAATAAAAATTTTAAGTATTTGTACAAATACGATATTTGCAAAATAAAATTGGTATATTTTAACTTGGGGGCCTTTTTATATTTAAAATTAGAAGCAGAACTGAGTGCTCTTTGAATGGTGTTAAAGTAAGGTGATGAGTTAACCAAATACTTAAAAAACTGAAAATATTTCTTATTGAAGAATAATGAACAATTAGGCTAAATGCTAATGTTATATTTTATTTGAAGATAATAATACAGTATTTTATTTTCTCAAAAACCTTTTCTTGGAAGGAAACAAACAGTTCAATTGTGATACTTTCTTGAATAGAGAATTCAGTTGTATTTTCCTTCAGCAGTTGACTTAAAGAGCCTCAGCTCAAATGCTTTCAGAAAGAACCCTGGCTTCCATTTCTAGGAAAACAGTATGAGGGAAAAGAAAAGCTAATGCTTTTTGCCTGTCATTTTTGTGCATTGCTGCACCGCTGATGAAGCTGGAACTGCTGGAGGGAATATATGGATTTGAAAAGAAGGGATTCAGTAGTTCATGTTGTGTTTCTCAGACGCAAAACCAAACTAATGGTTGACGTCAGTGCTTCTGTACATCTGACAGTTATAATCCTGTTTATATTTCCAGAGAATACAGAATCCTCAAACAACTTTATTTTTTGCTGATATTTACTTATGAGAAATAAATGTATTTACTGAGTTAAACTTCAGTGCATTTTCTACTTTATCATATCACTGAGAGTAAAAAGATACCATTATTTTATTATCTGTAGAAATAGCATATAATAATATTTACTAAAGAGTATACAGATACCAGATTGCATGATAGTCTTCTAAGTCATATTGTCTTCTAAGAAAACATTTACATATTAAAAAATAATCAGATTATTAATTTAAAAAACCAGCTCTGAAGGATTTTTATTTTTTTTACTTTTTATTTATTTTTTTAATATGTTTTATTGATTTTTTTACAGAGAGGAAGGGAGAGGGATAGAAAGTTAGAAACATCGATGAGAGAGAAACACCGATCAGCTGCCTCCTGCACACCCTCTACTGGGGATGTGCTGCAACCAAGGTACATGCCCTTGACCGGAATCAAACCCGGGACCCTTCAGTCCGCAGGCCGACACTCTATCCACTGAACCAAACCGGTTAGGGCAGATTTGTACTTTTTAAAAAACAAAGGACCACATGTTTGCCTATATATGTTCTGGTCATCTAAAATCTGATTTTGAAACATATATGAGGTTGCTAAATTTTTGCTTCGTATACAGTTAATCATTCAACATATTTATAAAAATGCTTGGCTTTTTTAATGCTTGACTTTTTAAAAACAAAATTTTTTTTGTTGGTCAAGATATTAATGGGGAAATAAATAACTATTAATTTTCTGGTTTTAAAATTCCAGTCAAAACAAAAAGAAAATAACCCAGACAATGTGTTAGTGTATTAGTTGATGAAATTTTATTGAAGTAATTACATTAAAATATCTGTAAGAAACTTTAACAACAACACTGTCAATTATACTATTCACATTGTATTAAAGTCAAATCAAACCACTTTTTTTCCCCCTATTCTGATCTAATTTTCCCAAACTCTGAAGTATCATAGAGATTGTTTGTGTGTATTGATAATTATTATTCTGGAATCAATCTAGCAAATAATCAGTAACTGAATATTTTCTTTGAAGAGTTCACTGTAGTGCCTATTAATTATAAATGATAAAAAAATGTTGCTGGAACAAGTTTTTTCTAACACCCCCACCCCTCACAAAATAGCTTTTGATTGGTAACCCAGGAGAATTATTGTTCTCATTTGAACAGTTTGAACTTAAGATAACATTCTGTTAAGTAAAAGCAATAGCTTTAACTTTGTATAGTAAGCCTATCAAGCTGTACTGAAAAATAAATGTTTTTATGTACTTTTGAGTATTGTTTGTGGGCCTTTTATGTTTGTTTGGGTTACGTGGGGCAATATATATGATTAGTGATGTTTATACCTATTAGACATTTGCAAGTCTAATCTTACATTATTTAGTAGGATTAGAAAATTCAGAGTATGATACATGTTAGTTTTTCCCCAAGCTGAATAACAACTGTATATATGAGTACTTTATTAAGCTGTGCAGAGTTTGATCTCACCAAAATGTATAATGATAGAGCAAAGAACCTGGACTCATGAAAGTGGAAGTAAACAGCTTTTAGCCTGACTGAGAAGTGAATACTATTGTGTTACTGAGCTAGGATATGAAATTTAAGGAAATTCAAGTTAATTCAGCAAGAATTTTTCAGAAGGTGTTTCATTGAACTTATTGTAGTCTGACTTATGTTGTATTCGTCTTTTGGTCTTACCAATAAATCATTTAGCCTTTTCTCATTTCAAATATATACATTTTTGACTTGTACCTATGATATTCTTTTATTTCCATATATAGTTAAACATTTGCTCTGAAAAGTTAGAATAAGATCCATCTATCCTCCCTTCCTCCTTCTATCCCCCTCTTTATCCTTCCCTTTCTTCCTTCTTCCCTTCCTTTCCTTAACAATTTGAACTTACTAAAGTACTGTGAGGTAAATATTAAATTTTACCTGTCAAATAACTTTGTCTTTCATAACTCGCTATAAAATCTTCAATAATGAGAGGGTGCTTTTAGTGGAGCCAACTCTTAACCATTTAAGGAATGATTACATAATATTTGGAATCTTATTTGTTTTTCTTCCACAAATTTTACTGGTCTTTTAATATCACTTACAGAAGATAGATAGGAAAATAAGGATTAGTGAATATTGAAATTGATGCCAAATAAATCCAAATGTTATGATTTAATGAAGGTGTGATATCCTTTGTTTAGAAGCTACTACTGCTGACTCACTTGTAGAACATGGTTTTTCAGATCTTAGAGCCATCCCCGTTCCCATTTCTACTTCCCGTTTGTGATCAGTGCCAGACATTTATGGAACGGATGATTGAGATTAGGGGTGTAGATTATACCGTACTGAGCTGTACTTAGTTCAGATTCTATATATTTTTTGCTCATTTGAGACATATTATGGACCTGTGTTTAAAATTATTAGTTAAGCATATCCTATTGGTAATTTTTTGTTATTCTGAAGGAAAACTAACCTTTTTAAACATCTTAGTTTATTTTAAAATATATCTGTTCTTTAGCACTTCATCTGTATTATTAGTAGTAGTAGTAGTAATAATCTGGCATCAATCTTCTAAGATTTCAGGGAATTTTTAATAGACGTTCTGTTATTTTCAATGGAAATGTTAAAAATCTAGCTTGTTCCTTCTTTCAAACATTGTGAATTAGAGTAAAAATGATGTGCTGAGAGGTTACACTAATTCTTCGTAGTGGTTAAACAACAACAAAAATCCTTCATGGTTCTAGTCTAGGTATAGAAGATATCTGTATGGTATAAATGAAATAATATTTGATGATCTGAAGAATTGAAAATTTTCTTTAACCATCTGAAATAAAGCTAGGATATAAAACAGCTGTCTTGGCCTGTGAATATCAAGGTTCTGCCAGTCTGTTTCTTTTCTGAGGTTTTTCCTATCTTCCCTTATTATCTTTGGATCCTACAGCATTATTCTCTTATGTTCCGACTGGTTTTGTCTCTCTACAAAACCTGGGTTAGTGGGTTTAAATCAGCCTACATAGAGTGAAACATCTTTGATCTATGGCTATGACTGTTTTCAAATGATTTGCTTGCTGGGACCAGACACTATCCATGCCCTTTCACTTTGCTATCAGATAGGTACACACAAAGGACCTGAAAGGCTACCAGATGCACAGTTAATCATCATATCAGATAAGTGAAGGGTTCCAAGAATGCTCAATTAGAACTTCTATTT
This sequence comes from Myotis nattereri, assembly GCF_964212035.1. NCBI lineage: Eukaryota > Metazoa > Chordata > Mammalia > Chiroptera > Vespertilionidae > Myotis > Myotis nattereri. The sequence continues at coordinate 54,928,334 of NC_138080.1, forward strand.
CTAATACTCATTTGTTCTACAGTACCTTGTTGGGTAAATGCTCTGCACATCTTCTAATCTTTTCTGCAAATTAGTCAAAACTTTCTATAAATTGTAGCATCAATTAAAAATGAATGACACAAAACTATGTATTTTTTAAACATTAGAAGGCTGTTGCTATCACATAACTAACATGGATAGATAAAGTAAAGGGAGACAGTCCTGAATTTTGTTCCAACTTGGCTACAAGTGAGCTAAGTGAACTTGATCAAGTGACTATTTCTACTCACTGTTTTTTCAGTTTTAAAATGGGGATATGGATTAGGAGGTTTTTTGTTTTTTTTGTTTTTACCTTTTCTAGATACAAAAAAATCATCAATTTCCTACCATAACATGAGTAAAGTTGTTTATATCTTATTAGTTTATTTCAAAGTAGAAATATTTCTGCAAAATTTAGGTTTTGGTGCTGCTTCATTATAAGTTCATGAAAAAACTTTTTAAATCTTAACCCAAGGATATGTTTTTTTTATTGCATTTTTTTTTTTTTAAGAGAGAGAGGGAGAGAAACATCTATCAATTGTCTTCTGTACACACCCTGACCAGGGATCGAACCTGCACCTAGGTGTGTGCCCTGACCAGGAATCAAACCCATAACTTTTTTGGTGTACAGAGCCATTTGCCAACCAACTGAGCCACCCGGCCAGGGCAATACATGATATTTTTTAACATGAAAAAAGTCATATAAACGAATGGTTATAGTTTGTGTTTTAGATTTAAGGAAAAAAATTACAAATTATAGATTGAAGACAGTTGTGAGGAACAACCAAATAGCAACATGTAATAAATTCTAAGAATATGCTGATTATTGTTGGTAGTCGTTGCATCATAAAATATGAAAACAAGCCAGGCTGTGTATTCTTGTATATATAGAAGAACATTGTTTTAAAGGTGTCCACAAGGTTAGCAGGTTTGTTTTTTCTTAAAATGTTGAGTTGACTCAGTGTTTTTGGCATTTCCATTAAGATTAGGTATTCTATAAATATTAGATCTTGAAGCTAAAAAAAAAATCAAGTTCACAATTAACCTTTTAAAAAATATAACAACACCAGTCTTCTTAGAGAAATGACATTCTTCTTAGCAACTATAATATTACCATATGCATGTTGTGTTAAAGATAGATCTAAGCAGGGAAATGGTTTTGAAAACATGAGTCACTAAAGTAAGTAAAGTTTTATACTGCTGTCTCATGCTTTTCTCTTGTTTTCATCAGAAGATCTGACAAGCATAAAAGTGTTAACATCTTTTATTTTACAGATGTTCTTAGTTTCCTCTCAAACTGTAAAAGATGCTGTATCAGAGCAGCATGGTAGGAAATAATTTCAACACCTCCCTTCACTTATGCAGTCGTTTATTGTCTAAGCTTGTGGGTATTTTTGGAGAGAGGGGGAAGTGAGGCAGGGAAAGACCTCATATGGAGGCCTAATTTTTCTCATTTTGAGGTATCGCTCAATCAGTCTGTCTTCTGTATTATAAATTCTTTCTAAAATAGTTTTTCAGTTAGAGTTATTTTCACTTCTGTGTTGTGTTCATTGGAAGTATCTCATTAATGCAGTAGCAGTGCCAGGTGACCACTGAGAAAGTTGTTGATGGACACTCTGTGGGTTTGCAAAGTGCAAACCTAAAAGACTAAGAGATGAGAAATGCATTGCTATTGGTGAATTTATGTTTTATCTCACTTCTCTTGAAAATTTATGAGTGGCATGGCTTAAGGGTGCTGGAGCTGTGTGTTCCAGGGCTTGCCCCTACTGATAACACCCTTGTTGGCGTGAAAGTGCAATGCAAATTATGACAGTTACAACCTTCTGTTTTGTTTAACCTGTCAGTAGATTTCCTGGCTCAGTGCTGAGGGCAATGGTGTGTTCAGCTAGTCCATATTCACCTAAACTTAAAAGGTCAGGTTTCTACAGGCAAGCCTAGTCAAAGCCTAATTGATGAGGAGGGCATGGAGACAGAATTTACTGTTCTGTTGGCTAGTTTCATATCGTTAGGTTGTCCTGAAAGCATCAGGCAGTCACAGCCCCTTTCATGTAAGTGCTGACCCTAGACAGGAGCTGACAATCAAAGGAGGCAGCCACAGGAACCAGTGCAAGTAGGCTATTGATTTTTCAGTTAGGTCTAAGTAGTTTGTAGTATGGGTAATGGGTGACAGAGGCAGGTATGTCATTATCAATGAGCTCCAGAACAGTTGCGACAACCCTCTCTCATATTTCCTTCCGCACTGACAGTATGCATCCAGAGGCGGTCAATAAATCGCCCAACCTTTAACTGACAAGTGACTTGGAGGTTTAGGTTGAGGGGTGGAAGTTATAGAGCTAAACTTCTTTACTCGAACATGTACTGGATCTGGCAAGAGAGTCAGTAATTATATTGTAAGTTTCTGAAGTTTTAATTTCGATAAGACTGTGCAACTCTGAATATCAGTTTGCTTTTAAGCTTTTGAGAATTTAAGAAGCATATTTACCTAGTTAAGAAATAAATGAGCCAATTAGTTATAAAGGTAACCTGCAAGATTAATTAAGATAGGTTCTTATGTAAAGTTTTGCTTTTATTGTAGACTAGATCCTTATTTAAGCATGATATCCCTGTTAAAAAAGTTCAGCAGTTAGAAATTGCCTCTCAAAATCCTTTTTAATTTCTAGTCCCCTCTTAAATGTTTTGACTGCAGACCAATTTTAAATAGAGAAAAAAAAACTTGAACCATTTGTAAATATGATGTATTAGCCACTAACAGTTGCTATTTGACCTTCAAATTCGTTTTATATTACTTTTCACAATAAAATAGTCAGGAATAGACCACTTAATGATTAAAGTTTGATGAATTATGGTTGCTTCTGAATTTAAAAAGAAGTGAGGCTGATTTTTGTTTTAAAAGCATTTCATATGGATATTTATGTTAAAAGATAGATACAATTTATGTTCACATAAACACAAAAGTGTAACAGGTTTTGACTAGAAGTTCACATGTTCTAAAAGGATATAAAATAACTTAGAGATACTTTAATTTAAACCAACCTCTATTTTGTTACTAAACGTAAGGAACATACAGAGAGGATAATATTTATAACTAGAAGTGGGAGTTTGGGCTGTACCAGGTTCCTTGCAAACTATCACATGCTTACATTTTTTGAAAACTTTAAACAAATTGAAGTAAAACAGAAAAGTAAATGTTTTTTAAAACTTCCTTAAATAACTTATCACTGTGATATCTTGTTTAACACTGTGATATTGTACAGAACCAGAGTGTAAGTCTAGCATCATCTAGCTGCAGAGTACCCTGCATGACCACATGAATCATTTTCATTTGTCTAATGCAACTGAAATTCCTTAAAAACAACAACAACTAACCAGCAGGTTAAGGGTATTGGTGCTTAAATATTTTCTTAAGTTTGCAGTGATATATCTGTAATACCCGTCTTCTACTCTAAGGAGCAGAGAATATAAATTTGAATGTAGTGAAGGATGGCTACTATTGAACTATTGCAATCTTATTTTAAGGAAGCTTTGGGGTTATGTAATAAATATTTAGAGAAATTTTATTCAGATTTCTTGAATTAATTACCTATGGGGCTTACACATTATTAAAGCAAGATTGCTTTTAGAGTCAGTTTCCCCCACGTTGTGTATTAAGTCATTCACTTAACCTGTGTTTTTCTATTGGATTACATAAAAGATTTAGCTGAGAATCTTGTCATCTTTATATTGTTAGCTGTATTCTAGTTGCAGCTTCTTTTGCTGTACTTGCAGTCTTTCCTGAATAGAGTGTTGTTGTTGTTTTTTTTCACGATTTTTTTTTTTAAAAAAAAAAGCTGAAGAAGGGACAAATTAAATTTTCATGAAAGAAAATCCTAATCAGCAGTGACAGTATAAGAGAAAGATGATTGCCACTTGGTCATTGTGGAGAGGCACTTAGATTTGGTGTCAGTGCTTCTGTTAATGATGACTAATGTCTTTCTTGAAGCAAGTGCATGCTCCCACACACTGCTACAGACTAGACAGGGCTCAGCAGTAGGCACTACTCAGCACAGGCATTGGGTGTCCTACAACAAAGGCTTTTTTTTTTTTTTCAATTTGGCAGTCTCTGTTATTAGAAAAATGCAAACATAATTCTGAGGCATTTAACAACACATTTGAAACTTTTATGTCTAATACTAAGAGATGTTATTTTTAAATTAGAGTGTAAAGAAATCAAGCAACATTAATGAGATGTGCTCCCTATTTTGTCACCTACAGGAATGGGCACATAACATACATTTCCACTGCACAGGATCACTTCTATAAGGAAAGTTTTAAAAAGAGACAGACTTGCTGCAGGTTCATTTCATACTGCATGGCTATATCCTGAACAGACACTTTGTAGTTATAAAAGAGAATGCATGACTCAAAAGATCTTTTTAGATCTTTTCATCTTAAATATATTGGTTACAAAAAAGATGACATGTGTTGTTTCTTCAGCCTTCCCCCAAAGTCTAAGACCTTTCAGAAGGGCATTTGCAATGCTTGTCATATTTTTTCATATATATCTTATTGGCCTGACATGTCTTGAGAACCATGAGAACACAGATGTCATTGCATTCAGACAACACTAATTACTCTGGGATTTTTGCAGCCTCAGTGCCCGCATGTAACTGTCGATTATGATTGTTCATGCAGCCTACAGTGGGAACAGTTTGCACATGAAAATAGTGAGACACAAGAATAGTGAGATGGGCCTTTTAATCCCCTATTGTTCTCCAATAGAAGTTAGAATTAAAAAAATTCCTGACACATCAATTTCATTCCCTATTTTACATTTGAACCATATTCGGGCAACATTTTCCTTTCTGAAGTAAGTGTGTTATGCTTTAGAGTTCAGTGAAATCTATTATCCATCTGTTCTTTAACCTTCTTGAACAATGTTCTACATTACTTTGTCTTTAAGCTACATGGGAAATTTCTTTATGTAGCTTATAGTTTGAGAGAAACACTAATTGTCGTATGAGTCTTTAGAAAGTGACAGTGCAACACAATAAATATGTATGATGTGTTCTTCTGGAGTGCAATTTAATGTTTAATGAGAAGCTGCAGCAAATATGGTTAGTCTCAATTTAGATAAGTGCAATCATCTTATGCTTTTAACACAGGTCAGTTCTTTTCTTTGTTTTATTCTCTCTGTAACATTCTGGATTTCAGTTGATGATTCATGGTGTTTAGGTGGTTTTCAAATATCAGAGGTCAAATGGTGGTCAGATCTGGGTCCTCAATATTAAATATGAAGACCAAATACATGTTTTGATATAAAGCATAATCTATGTTAATCACCAATTGAAAATAGAAAATGCCAATAATGTAACTTCATATGCTGATAAAGCAGAAATGGAAGCAGCTTGATCAAAGATGTATGATGAGATAAAACTGCAGTCTCTGCTGTACAGTTATAGTAATTATGACTAATGAACCGTCCAGTCTGGATGAAATGGCATGCCCACAGGGACTGTGTCCAATCAGTTGTGACTTATGCAAACTGAACAAACCATTGATGGGCTTCCAAATTCTGTATCACAAGAAATATATTCTTTGTTATTCATATAACTTTTGTGAGGGTAATATACAGGAATTGGAGGATATCTAAATATTGTTAAATACAGAATATAATTATTTTTCTCTTATCATATACTTATTTAATTTAAAACTAAACACTTATTTTTGTATGGCCTCTGTTTAATTTTCCTTTCTTAAACACACTTTGGTTGGTACTCTAGTACTAATTCTGTGACTTCCCACTTGTTCTTCTATTGTACTCCTTTTGAACATTCCCTCTTTTTTAGAGCTCATTGTCAGGGTATATTGTTCACTAACCAGATATTGTAGATATGTTTTTACCATAATACAGGACCTGCAATGCATTTACTATGTGAGAGCCCTGTTCAAGTACTTTACCTATGTTAAGTCACAGATCCCCACAACAACCCATTGAGGTGGGTGCTATTTATTATGACCATTTCACAGATGAATAAACTGAGATGTGGGAAGGTGAGTAAGTTGCCCAAGGTTATCTGCTGTTATTAACTTCAGATACCCTTATAAAGGTTAGTTATATTCTTCTGGCCCAAACCTATTTCTAAATTATCCTCGCTTTCTTTTTCTTCCAACCAGGATTACTTTTTGTTGTTTTCTAGCATCTGTCAAAACTACTATGATATTTTAAAATTGATGGCCGATGTACAGTTTTACAATAGTTTTTCATGTCCCTAAAGTCTAGTTTCAGGCCCCTAGGCTCCTTCATTTGGTATATTTTAGTGACTCCAGCTCTGGTGATGGAGTTTAAGAATGCATAATTTTTTAAAATTGATTTCAGAGAGAGGAAGGGAGAGGGAGAGAGGAATAGAAACATCAGTGATGAGAGAGAACCATTGATCAGCTGCCTCCTGCATGCTCCATACTGGGGATCCAGGAACCCAAGCATATGCCCTGACCTGTAATTGAATGGTGAACTCCTGGTTCAGGAGTTGATGCTCAACCACTGAGCCACACTGGGCAAGAATGCATGATTTTGTTTTGAATATATATTTAAAATGTAATAAATGTGTCCATTTGATTTACTCTTGAAACTGTAATGAGAAAACAACCTACTCATTTAAAAGAAAGTAAGTTGTGCTGGTAAAATAAGCTTGGTTGTTTTTTTTTTAATTTAAATTCTTTATTGTTTAAAGTATTACATAAGTCTTCTTTTCCCCTCATTGACCTCTCCTCGGCCATCCCAATCCCCAGCACATGCCCTCACCCCCCTACTATCTGTGTCAATTGGTTATGCTCATATGCATGCATACAAGTCCTTTGGTTGATCTCTTATCCCCTCACCCTCCACCTTCCCTCATAGGTTGGACAGTTAGTTTGATGCTTCTGTGTCTCTGGTTCTATTTTTGTTCATCAGCTTATGTTATTCATTATATTCCACAAATGAGTGAGATCATGTGATATTTATCTTTCTCTGACTGTCTTATTTTGCTTAGCATAATGCTCTCCAGTTCCATCCATGCTGTTGCAAATGGTAAAAATTCCTTCTTTTTCACAGCAGCGTAGTGTTCCATTGTGTAGATGTACCACAGTTTCCTAATCCACTTGTCTGCTGATGGGCACTTAGCCTGTTTCCAAATCTTAGCTAATGTAAATTGTGCTGCCATGAACATAGGGGTGTGTATATCATTTCTGATTGGTTTCTTGGGATATATTCCTAGAAATGCGATTACTGGGTCAAATGGAAGTTCCATTTTTAATTTTTTGAGGACACGCCAATACTGTTTTCCACAGTGGCTTCACCAGTCTGGTTAGTTTTCTTTTGAGATTATCCACACTAAAGGTTTTCTCATCAAACCAAGTATAGTCCTCATCTTAATGACTTATTTCCAGCGCCTTACACCTCACTACATTTTAGATAGTAAGTATTCAACAAATATTTGTGGAAAGAAGGAGGGAACAAAGGAAGGAAGGGGGAACTATTCAGTAATTTCGTAACTCAGTGATGCTACCAAATGCATGCTTTTAGAAGAAAATAAAACAGACTGTTACTATGCTATTATTCTTTAAAATCCTTAAAACCCTACCTGACCAACTCATTTCCCATTGACTTCCAACCTGAAGTATTCATCTTTCCAGGCTTGCTTCCATGCATTTGTCCTGAAGTGCCCCACAGAGCTCTTTCCATATTCCACTTATCATCAGTCCCATACAGTCTAATGTATGTTTTTGTCATCTCCCCAATGTCATTTTTCATGTTTTCTCAAACCTTAACTTACCAATGTGAAAAGTTATGAAAAGGCATCATCTTACTTATTTGATAGCATGACTAGATACAAAGTACATGCGCAATAAATACCTTTAAGGTGGATCGATAATTCTGATCCTCTCCTGTTTCCAACAGATTTCTTCCCCTATCACTAAGGTCAAATTTTTAAAGTGAGATTTCTAAAGGTAATGTTCTGAAAGTCTTTTAAGACTCAATTGAAATAAGATTTATGCAAGGATAATATTGAGCTCTTACTCTGTGCCAAGCAGTAAGCTAAGCACTTTGTCTTAATCCTCTCAACAAATCTATAATGAGTTATATATCCTACTAGAGGCCCAGGGCATGAAATTTGTGTACTCGGGGCGTGGGGGAGGTCCCTCAGGATGGCCTGCACCCTCTCGCAGACCGGGAGCCCTCAGAGGATGTCCGACTGACAGCTTAGGCCTGCTCCCCGTGTACATACTTAGTGCTGCCAGGGAGGCGGGAGAGGCTTCCACCACCGCCACTGCACTTGCCAGCTGTGAGCCTGGCTTCTGGCTGAGTGGCACTCCCCTCTGGGAACACACTGACCACCAAGGGGCAGCTGCTGTGTAGAGCGTCTGCCCCCTGGTGGTCAGTGCGTGTCATAGTGACCATTCTGCTGTTTGTTTGATTTGCATATTAGCCTTTTATTATATAGGATTATTCTCCCTATCTATACAGAAAGCAAGGCACAGATAGATTTTATAACTTGGCTTATTCTAAAGCTAGGAAATAGCAAAGCATGACTTGTAAAGATGGGTGATGGTTTATTTTAAAGTCATCAGAGGTTAACGGTATCCTGTCAATGCCATGTTCTTGGTTTTTTAATGCCCTTTCTGCAGTTGTCTATGACAGTTCTGTACATTCTGCTTTTCTACAATTAAATGACATATATCACACACAACTTATCTTTGTCTACTCAAAATACTCCAACAGAAGAGGAGGATAAAACCTTGGTATCCTACACTGAAATGTGACATGATCAGGTAATACAGAAAGATAAAGAGTTTTATTTTTTAAATTCATGGAGGACTAAATAACAGTTTCTATTATCAGCATTTTATACAAGTTTTAGGCAATGATTGCAGTGTAAACTATGTTAGATAGTCTGGTTAGGAAATTTCCAAAGTAATATGTATTAAATCGTAGGAAGAATACTTGAAATTTAAATCTGGTTTTAAAGTGATTGGTATGTACCTCCATGGCTGTTTATCAGTGATAGAAATGGAGTTAATAAAATGATGTGTATTTTATACTTAGGAAACATTGTGGCTTATAATGAGTCTATATAAAACTGAAACCACTGGGTTAGCAAAGAGGAAGCTGTTTTCCAAATATAGTAAGCTCCCAGAAGTAAATTGACATCAATTTCAATTTCTGTTTAGATTTCAGTTTTTACATGGAAATTGATGGCATTCTGTTTCATTAGTGCTGTAATACTCTCTGTGTATTTTAAAAAGTCATATCTATATTTTGTAAGAATCTGGTTATTCAGGTTCTTGCTCACTGAATAAAGGTCATTTCACATTGAGCTAAACCTTTTGTCATGGTAAGTACTATTTGTATTACTGAAAACATTTTAGTCTGAAGTTAATATCAGTTATTCATCTTCTTTAACTTTTAAGATTAAAACTACTTTAAAGCCTTTCTTAAGTAGTTTACTTAGAAATCTTTAATTAGAATAAAGGTCCAGTAAGATCCTAAAATGGTAACGTGTTATTTTGAAATGAGTCTTAGTTTCTTTATTGTACATTATTAAATCATGGTATTCATTCACGAAGTATACCTTTGACTATTTCAGATATTATTCAGATGTTATAAACTGATATTCAGAACTCAAAATAATATAAGATTCTTTACAAGTTTCTTATAGAAGAATGAATATAAATGGTATTCTATATAATAAATAAAGAGGTAATATGCAAATTGACCACCACTCCAACACACAAGATGGCCACAGGTGAAGACAGTTAGGGGTGACTGGACCTGCAGGGGAGGGCAATAGGGGGGACCAGGCCAGCAGGGGAGAGCAGTTGGGGGGAACCAGGCCTGCAGGGGAGGGCAGTTGGGGGGAACCAGGCCAGCAGGGGAGGGAAGTTGGGGGTGACCGGGCCAGCAGGGGAGGGCAGTTAGGGGCAATCAGGTCAGCAGGGGAGCAGTTAGGCGTCGATCAGGCTGGCAGGGGAGTGGTTAGGGGGTGATCAGGCAGGCAGGCGGAAGCAGTTAGGGGCAATAAGGCAGGCAGGCGAGCGGTTGGGAGCCAGCAGTCCTGGATTGTGAGAGGAATCCCAGATTGGAGAGGGTGCAGGTTGGGCTGAGAGACACCACCACCACCACCACCCCCCACCCCCGCATGAATTTCATGCACTGGGCCTCTAGTATTTATATAATTAGGACATTAGTTATATTTAAAGTATTTCAAGAGGTCTCATTTTAAATGAAAAAGAACACAAGAAGTATCTTTGTGCTCTGATTTTACATATGCTAAAGTTATGTTATATTCTTAAACGAAGACTGAGCAGAATGGACTAAAAATGAAAACAGTTAAAGTGTATGAATAGTGGTTAAATTTGGGGGGTTTAATTTCCTTCCTTGTTTTTATAATCAGTAAATTAAAATATGTCACATATAAGTAAACATACTTCAAAATATAATGTTTTTAAATAACTTTTACTTTATATGGCTTTACCTTATTTTATTGTGTCATATATTAAAGAATTAAGCCAGGATTACTTTTTTTTCAGCTTATTCTTTGCCATAGAAATGGTTAGCTGGTGTTACAGGAGAGTCATATAAATAGTACATGTAAAATCATAGTGCATGTGCTGCTATTCTGCAGTGTTATTTGTGATCAACATTAAACAAATTATAAAGAGAGAATTTCAGCCTTCTGATTGTGTGATGCTAATATTAGTGAGTCTTGTTGTTACACTGCGGAGTCTACGTATCTTGGCTTATTTACAAATTTGTCATTAAGTGAAAGAGTATTTCAAACCAAACTTAATTTTGGGCAGCAGGGAAACCGGATATCCCAACTAGATGTCCAGAACAACTAGTAGCTCTCAGTTCAATAATGTCTGAACTGTTTAAATATTTGAAGGCCTTGAATGTATTGAATAGGGGTAAATTTTAGGAAATATACTGTAGATTATATATTATCTGTTCTGATACCACATGTAACCACTTTGTTTGCTTATTAGTTTTCTCTGCTTGCTGTCACTTTCACACTAGAAAGTTAAGAGCTTTTTTTTCTCCCCTGTCGTTTAAATATTTACTGAGAATATACCGAGCAGGGGTGGGGGAGATGGCATATGTGTGGAGAAAATGAATTTGCATGTCAGCTGCCTATAGCAGTGAGAGTATGTGTGTAACTATACTATCATTATCTCCGCTGCTTCTCAGTCAAGCTTGTATATTGAGTAAATATACATAGCCTTCTACAGAAAAATTTAAGGTTCAGATTGCATATAGGTGGAGAAATACACTTGGAAAACAACCAGTGAATACTCAGCAAAAATAAAAAGAGCTGAGGTGAGCAGAATATTACATGCTGATTGGTAGATTTGCAGACAAGGGAAAAAGGCATTGACTAGCCTCATGTGTTTAAGGGCAATCTTTACGCAAGAGCCAAGAACCCCAGGAGATATTATCTGAGCAAAAAATGGCAGGAAAGAATTAAACTGGGGATAGAAAGAGGAAAGAGAATAGTAGTGACTGAGGGATAATTACTGATGTGGAGAGTAATGAGAGCAGAGCCATTCACAGTGGATGAAATGTAGTAAATAGGCAGTAGAATATTTCTTATCAAAAGATCACCTAGAAACCATATTATAAGCATGGGTATGGGAATCTTCTGGGTGTACTCTTGGAGGTTGGGGTAGATAGGTTGTTGCTTAAAACAGTAATTGATTCTCATAATGATTCTCTTCGATTTTGAAGATTAAATTATATTTATTACACTTTCTATAAGAGAAAAGAAAATAGTGCATGTATTAGTTTTGTATTGCTGCTGGAACAAATTACCACAAACTTAGTGGCTTGAACAATATGGGTCTCATGGTGCTAAAATCAAGGTGTTGACAGGACTGCATTTCTTTCTGGAGGCTCTAGGTGAGAATTTATTTTCTTGCCTTTTCCAGCTTCTAGAGGCCTCCCGCATTTATTGACTCTTGTTCCCTTCCTCCATCTTCACAGCCAGTAACCAAAGGTCAAGGCTTCTTACATCACATTACTCTGACCTACTCTCCTGCCACCTTCTACTTCTTTCACTTTGAAGGAACCTTGTTGTTACATTGGGTACACTGGATGATCCAGGTTAATCTTCTTGTTTTAAGGTGAGCTGATTAGCAACCTTAATTCCAGCTGCAACCCTCATTCCTCTTTGCCATGTACCAGGTATACCAGTTCATAATGCAGATTTTTTTCAATAGATGGAGTTACATTTATGTTGATTTATATGCGATTTGATATGTATGCTATTTTGTTATATTGACAGCAAGCTTCAAAACTTCATATGTCAAATTTTCTGAAAGTGTTAACATCATAGATATTTTTACGCTTAAGAATGTAGAATTTCGTGACAAAAAAAAGAGCATTTGTGGGAAGTTTTAATTCATTACTTTATTTTGAAGAAACATGCTGCTGAATATTTCAGGAAGCTTATGGTGAACATGCTCCATCTCAAGATACTTGTGAACGCTGGTTTAAATGCTTTAAAAGTGATGATTTCGATGTGAAAGACAATGTCCAGGTCAACCGAAAAAGTTTGAAGACCAACAGTTACAAGCATTATTGGATGAAGAGGCAAGGCAAACTCAAAAACAACTTGTAGAAAGGCTCAGCAAGCAATTTCCCAGCATTTACAAGCAATGGGAAAGATTTTTAAAGGAAGGAAAATGGGTGCCAAATCAACTGAACGAAAGACAAATGGAAAACTGAAAAGTCATCACTAAAATGTTGCTTCAATGGCACAAACGAAAGTCTTTTTTTTTCATTGAATTGTGACTGGCGATGAAAAGTGGATTTATGTTGAGAATCCCAAACACACAAAATCATGGGTTGATCCAGGTCAACCATCAACATCGACTGCAAGGCCAGTTGCTTCGGAAAGAAGACAATGCTCTGTGTTTGGTGGGATCAGGAAGGTGTGGTGTATTATGAACTTGTAAAACCAGATGAAACTTAATACTGATCGCTACCACAACAAATAATCAGTTTGAACCACACTTTGATCGTGAAATGACCAGAATGGTCCAGAAGACACGGCAAAGTAATTTTGCTTCATGATAGTGCACCATCACACACTTCAAAACCAGTTAAAGACACATTAAAAGATCTTGCCTGGGAAGTATTAACCCACCCGCTGTATTCACCAGACCTTGCTCCTTCAGATTACCTCTTGTTCCAATTGATGGTACACGCACTTTCTGAGCAGCACTTCAAAACATACGAAGAAGTGGAAAATTTGGTCTCTGAATGGTTTTCCTCAAAACCAGAAAAGTTCTATTGGGACTGTATCCACAAATTACCTGGAAGATGGGGGAAATGTGTAGCTAGCGATGGACATTACTTTGAATAAAGCACTCTTGATGTTTCTCTTGAAATTACCGTGTTTTCTTCGATTACAAAATCCGCATTATTAACTGGTACACCTGGTAGGTAACATAGTTACAGGTTCCAGGGTTGAGGGTGTGCACATCTTTGGGAGGCAGCATTATTCTGCCCACCACAGAATGCCATCATGGTTTAGAAATATTTCCACCTAAAGTGTTATAAACCTTCTCTTATTTAGAAAAAGTTCTCATCTATAATAGCTCTTCCTCACTGACTTCAGAATAACATAATTTTACCATATGAAGAGTCAATTAAAACATACAAAAATTGTGACAAAATTTTCAGAAAGAATTTTATTGTAATTTAGAGGATCACTTTTTATAAATTGTTATTGTAGTTTCAAATAGCACTTACTAATTATAACTCTTTCAATTGGCAGTGCTTTGAATTATGAATATAGCCTATATTCTGTCCTACTAAGTGTCAAGTTGGACTTCTTAATATTTGAACTGGGGAAACCTCTGAAAGAATAGGCCAAATTTGTGTTTGTGTATACTATATACATTAGTAATTTTATCACTATCAGCCAGCTTTCATAGTGCCCAGTTAGCTTTACTCTTTTTCAGCGATAGCTTTCATACAATTCTTGGTCACAGAGGATATCACTGGAGAAAGTAACCATTTCTGGAAAATATTCCAGAGCCTGAGCTTCACTGATGTTGGCTCAGGTTTACCACATACATGGCATATTTATCACGTTCTTTTTAAAAATTTACTTGAATGTACTAGTATCTACCATTTAACATTTTTGCCCCATTTGCTTTATCATTTGCTCATTCCCCCTATATACACATATATATTTCCATATATTATGTACATGTGTATACTTACACACATTTTTTCTAATCCATTTGTATACATCATGATCCTTTATCCTGAAAAACTTCAGTGTGTATTTCCTAAAACTAAGAACATTTCCTTACTTATATAACCACAATAGTTATCAAATTTATGAAATTTAGCATTGACACAATAATCTACCATCTGCATTTTACTTTCATTATTTGACCACAATGTTCTTTAGAACATTTTCTCCCCCAGTACAGGATCTAGTCTAGGATTAGGCGTTGCATTTAATTTCTTTAGTCTCTTTTAATCGCATACATTTTGTCTGCCTTTCTTTGTTCTTTTCTTTTTTGACATTGTCACTTTTAAAGAATACAGTTCTCCCCCTCTCTTTATAAAAGAAGGAAGGAAGGAAAGAGAGAGAATTTCTTTCTAAAATAAATGAGAGTTCACCACAAAACCTGGATTGATAGGAGTTTGGATTTTTTAATATTCGCCTTATTTTCAGATTCTCCCTCCGCCTTGTTTAAATAATAACCCAAGATAATTTAAGTTTCTTTAGGTCTTGTTTTCTATAATTAATATTTATTGCTATAAGTATAGGTTTAAACAGAATTTAGTGTGATTTTTCTCTAATTCTTAATAAAACATAGTCTCCCCCCCCCCATCTTTTCAAATTTCTGTATCTAGTGGCTATAAAACAGTGTCTGAAACATAGTTTGCATTCAAAAAAATTTATTTGAATGAATTAATTTGAACATATTTTCCTTAAACATTGACTATAATATAAAGAGAAGCCCATTTTGCCTGCTTTTCTAATGGATTTAGTTTTTGAAGTGCTCAAGAACATTAAGAAAGTTGATAATACCTTACCCAAAGGGTTACGTTCTGAAAACCTTAGGTAGTAGAATTTTTTGAAGCTTTTAATATATTTGGGGAAATTAAGGTTAGAAGGACAGAGGTCAGCAGTGAACCTTTTGATATTATTATATTTCTAAAGTATATTGATGAAGTTTAACTAAAGGAAACATCACCATCATTTCATACTACTTTAGTTATGATTGATTCTGTGTTATTAATTCCTATTTAGCATTCTTTATTTGCTGAAAACACTTTAGGATTTCTCTTCTCTGTGGTTCCAATTACATGCATATGTAGTAACTCTTTTTTTCTGCAAATTTAGTAACTTTTGTTCTTCTGATCATCCTGAATTTGGCTTTCTCACTCCAGCTCAGTATTATAAATGCCAAGTAACTTGAGTCTTAGATTTTTTTTTTTTTAGTATCTTTTTATTGATTTCAGAGAGTAAGGGAGAGGGAGAGAGAGATAGAAACATCAATGATGAGAGAGAATCATTGTTTGGCTGCCTCCTGCACACTCCCTACTAGGGATGAGCCCGCAACCCTGCATGTTTCCTTGACCAGAATCGAACTTGGGAGCTTTCAGGCCACAGGCCAATGCTCTATCCACGGAGCCAAACCTACTAGAGCTGAGTTTTTAAAAATATTTTTATTGCTTTCAGGGAGAAAGGAAGAGAGAGAGATAGAAACATCAATGATGAGAGAGAATCATTGATTGGATGTCTCCATGCCCCCCACCAAGATTGAGCTCACAACCCTGGCATGTGCCATTGGCAGGAATCGAACCTGGGATCCTTCAGTCTGCAGGCCGGCACTCTATCCACTGAGCAAAACTGGCTAGGACTTGATTTTTTTAAAAAGGGATTTGAGGGCCTCTCTTTAACCAAACTACCAACCCCTATTTTCCGTCTTCCTTCCTGCCCCCTCCCTTTGTCCTGTCAAACCTCCAGTTGCAGAGTCTTGGTTCTACCCATGAACATCTCCTTAACAAAACACATCCTCTTCTCATTCATCCCCTCTTTTGCACATCGCTTTTTCCTTAGGCACCAGCTGGGTGTTCATCAAAAGACCTGCTTTCCATATATATTTTTTGTTATACATTCCAGAATATGCTGAAAATACAGTCACCAAGAAGTCAGATAATGGTGAACTTTGATAACTTTTTGTAAAAATCATATAAATGTAAACTTAATTGTTAAATATGTTTCTTCTTTGAAATTAAAGAACCTTTCTTCGGGGGGGGGGCGGGGTTGGCAAGTGTGTCTGTGTATGTATATATAGTTGTATGGGACATAGTTATTAGTATGGAGATTGGTATGATACTCTTGACTCTTTGATTTCATCTCTTTGGATCTTGGTCCAAACTACTTTCGTGCTCTTCTTTTAAGGGGTAAACATGAGGTAAAAATATATTCAATATAAACTTCTCATGGAGCTTAAAACTCATTTTTGTTAATGAATTAAAATGCCACTTTGATATATAACTTTGAAAATTCTTGTGTTGGAATCCAGCTTTGCCCACAAAGTGTTATTAATAGGTTTTGTTTCTCCAATTGAATATTTTACCATATACATGCTTTATATATTTAATTGTTTATTTACATATTTTTTGTATTAAATGTTTTGTAACACAGCAGAATCTCATTGTAGGAAGCCAAGATGATGATAAAGTCTTTAAGATAAAGAACTATTTCCCATGAAAGGTTAAGTGCCTCTCACTGAGCAGTGAATAAAGGCTTGAAGTTATTATTTGATGCCATAGAAACAGTAATTTATTTTTTAATGAACACCCAAATGGGACATAATTTCTAACTCATCATAGTTTTTGGCCACCCACTTAAAACTAAACCATGACATATAGAAACTTAGCTGAAGTTGTAAAGAAGCATAAATGCACATGGGACATGATGAACTACATTACAATTTACTAGGATTTTACATACTAGCCACTGAGATTTACATATTCACTTATCTATTAGTAAAATGGCATAGAGGAAAAGAATCGTTGGATTTCTTAATTTTAATAAGCTCCAAAAGAGAGAATATGTCTTACTTTTATATTTTCAATGTGCTTTAACAAGTAAGTAATTTTATTGGAGACATTTGTAGATTCTGATTTTTTTTATTCCATTTCTGGTTCTTTCCACAGCTACTTTTTAAAAGGAAAGTCAGTGATCTTTTCAGCATGAAGATATTTTTGGGGTTTCATAAATGGAACAGTGCAGCCACCCCTAAAATGAAAAATATATATGTCTATAAAGTAATTTTATTTATTCAATTAAAGATAGTTTTTGATATTCAGAATATAGAACTTAAAGTTTTGCCTTACATAAAATTTTAACAAAATCATTCAACATATATTTATTAAGACCCCACTATTAGGGTTCTTGCCATTGTACTAGGAACTTGCTTTATTTGCTGAAAACTAATTATCGTACTACATTACCCCAAACCAGTTTGTTTATTCTTTGTTTATGTACTATATTTATTCTTTGAGAGGGCCTACAAAAGCTGTGATGCCAGGATTCCATGTTCCTTCATCGTTTTCCTCTGACTGCACCTTCTTGTATTTACCTTTGACCCCTCCTTCTTACTGCTCTCAAGAACCAGAATCTCTCCCTGGAGTGTGTGCTTTCTTTTTTCCAGAAAAGGCTTTCTTCAGCTTCAATAGAAGAGATCTGGGACAGATGAATGGATGTTCATTCCTTAAAAAGCAGTTATGAAAACTGGTCAATTAAATTTCACAAATTTTTAACACTATTGTACCAATTTTCAACCAAAATAATACTTTTAAATTATGTAATAGTGACAGAATTATCCTAAATAAGATAAAATGTTGAAAAAGATAGATGGGTTTGAAAATAATTAGTAATCAGTATGAACTGAAAATTTCACATATGAAACACTAACATTTTAGTTGTACTTGAAATAGGACCAGATAACCGTATGGTCTTAGTTTTAAAAAACTGAATAGTTCTAACAGTACTGCTAAGAATATAACTATTAACTATATTAGAATTATATACTCATTGGAAGAATATAGTCATATATATTTAATATACTCAAGAAGAACATTCTTTATTTGTAATTGGTAAATAGGTAATTTTGATAATTTAGGCAAGTTTGTTTTTTGGAAGAAAGGAAAATTGGCTTCCTTTCCTGTGGGAAGCTTTGCAGTAGAGTGATGAAAAAGCTTTCACAAAGCTTGTTTGTTTCTGGAGCCACACAACCTTGGAAACTGTAATTGAACTTTTTAAGACTTAGTTTCCTCATATTTGTAAAACAGATAATGGCATCTACCTTGTAGGTGGTTGGAGAGTGAAATGAGGTCATTCAGGTAGTAGTGCCAGCATAATACCAGACACTTTTAGAAAGGGTTCAATAAGCATGCAGCGATTATTAACTTACGATAAGGGTTCCAAAACAGAGGGCATACTTTATGAGGATTTTCTTGAAATTAACTGAATTTCTTAAAGAAACTTTTCAAAAGTGCCATCACTTAAATCACTAATATTGTTTTATTTTCTTTTGATAAAGACTAGTAGCCTACATGTAGTGTCAAGTTTAATTGGAATGTTGATCTCTCCTAACATTTATCTTCCACTGTTTTAATAAGGAATATGTGGATTTTAAAGAGATTAATGTAAAGTTGGTAAGCACTTTATAGGTTTTATTTTACTTTAGATAAGAGACTTTATTAAATGCCTTTCGTTCTGTAGGAGAATGAGTGTGGGCTGTAGTCCCATCTCACTATTGATACTCCAGATGGTTGGACATGAAACCCTGGAAGAGCATAAGACAGCAGTACACAGACTAATAGAGGGTATTTGGAAGTGGGGTGTGTATGAAAGAAGCCAAGAGGATAGTGGACTAAGGGGAAAAGAGTGACTAGTCATTTTGTATTTGACTACCTGTAAGAAAAAAAAATGTATTTTTGCTTGGGAACATGCTTGTTTTATAGCAGTGCTTCCATAATATGTATAGGATTTAATTAAATAAAATATACTTTAAAATTTTCTCCTTATATATTTAATAGGGAAAATATATGTGTAGAGTGGAGAGAATATAAAAAAATATATTTAAGACATTTTTCTTGCTCCCTGGCAGAGCAGATGTCAACTGAAGAAAAGGAAGTATAAGTTGTTTATAAAGCCAAAAATCATTATTGTATAAATGCATTATTATTCTTAGGATAAAATTTTAATTTTAGTTTTACTATGCCATTTATTTGGAAAGTTACCTGTTTAAGGAAGCAATTCATTTGTGTTCTGGATTTTATGAATTTAAGAGAGCCACATTTTAATCCTTGATTCCCTGAGGATTTTCTTTCACAATACTTTTCTCATTTAAGTTCCTAAAACTACAGTCCTTTAGAGTGAATAGGGGCTATTTTATACACCACCCTGCTCCCAATCCAATTAAAGGTTACATAATAGGTGGATTAGGGGAAGTTTACTTCTTAGCAGAAATAAAGCTTTAGAAAAATGGTGCCCAGATAGCAAGAGGGAATGTGAGGGAAAGCGGAGAAAATTATGGAGATAATGGTCAGTAATCTTAACTTGTCTGATGTTTGCGCTGTTCACAATATAGTGGACTTTTAAAATAAGGGGAACAATACTTGAGATTCTTTAACCATTTTGTTGCTGGAGTTTGGCTGTCTCTTCAATTTTCTTCACTTTTGCTTTTGTTATCTGCATCTTGGGCAAATATGTCTAATCCTTTACTTCAAGTGTCTGTGTGTTTTGTCGCATTTTCCTTTTTTTTTTTCTCCTTCTTTCTCTGTGTGAGTGATAGTGTTGGAAGGGAGGTAAGGGGATGGTAAAGTTAATCTGGATACCAATCTGCTTGCATAATTATAAAAAATAACCCAATAGCTATGAGTATACTTCAGATTCTATTTTTAAGTGTGTGTATTATGTTTTTGTATGTTTCAGATATTACAGCAATAACTTAAGTTTTAAAACATTTTACAAGTGTTTTTTTTTTAATTTGTTTCTATGATGATTTATTTAGGTGAAATTAAACAAAATAAAAATACCAGAATTAATATTTTGGGCTTAAATATAAATATTAACTGTCATTGAAAATCAGTTGAGTTTTTACTTCAAATCTCTCAACATAAACTTGGAAAGTTTTTGCTTTAGAAAATCTGGTCATTTTTATCTATGATTTATATATTAAAGCCAAAATAAAAAGTGACCAGGAAAATTACTTTGTTCTATTATATCACCTGTGGAGCAGATAAATTAAGTATTTCCAGTGTATAAAATAACTGGTACACATTTTTAAAAGGATTTTACTATGTTATATTCCAAAGTGGCTCTAGAACCTCCCTTTTCCAAGGATAGTGGATCGTGGTAAGGCTAAATGTTTAATGAGTCTCCATGTTAAAGGCTGCACTTATCTTCCAATTAACCCCAAGACCACTCTGGCATTTCTGTAAATCCACAGAAGTATTTTGAGTGAGGCCTAAAGGGTAAGCTGCAGGCTGCCTGTGAAAAATGTAAAAAGACTAACCTGCTAACAAACCCTGTGCAATGGGACAAAGAAAGTTTAATCCGTATTATGGTAAATTCGGGCTTAGTGTCCCTAAAGGGCTTTGCAGAGTGGAGCAAAACAAAGAAGGGGCAGCACTAATAAAAATCCAGTGCTTTTATTTTTATACACAAAATTGTTGCAAAAGAAAAACTGATAATAGCATTAAGAAAAGGTTTGAATGGTGGTTTTAAATATGATACTAAACATTGTATTTGTTCACCAATTGAATGCAGTTTGTTGTACATAAAGAAGGTAAAAGTAGCATGTGCTGCTTGGCCATGTTAATATTGCTGAAGAAACCTTTGGCTGAATAGTATGATTTTAGAGCTTTAGTTCAAAGCCCTAATATAGTAGTAGCATTCCTTTCGCAAAATATACAAATACTTTTTGTATATGAAAAATGGGGATTAAAAAAAGAGCTGTTTATTCAAGCTTTAATTACAATAATTTGTTACATGTCTTCAAAGTTTGGGGGAAAACATGATGTTTATAATTATGCCTGTAATTGGGAATCAAAGTAACTTTCCTCAGAAAAATTATAACTGAATTTTGCAAAGCTTAAAGTTTATAACACTCAAAAATTAAGGATCAGGATAATTTTTACTCTAGTAGATAATACAAAAATGAATCCCATAACAAGTTAAAAGAATTTGATTTCATCATTATTTAGTTACATTTTTACATGACTACCTTAGGGAAGCCTTAAAATGAGTTCTAACTAACTTTTTTTTTTTTTTTAATCTTTAGCTGTAAATTTGAAATAAAATATTTCAGGAGTTGAGATTATAGCAGGATCTGAGAATATTAGAATTTACTTCATGATTGGTTTATAACATTCTCTTGCCTAAAAACTTTTGTAATTATTTTAAATAGTATATTTGAGTTCATATATAAGCCAGAGATTTTCTGCAGTGTTTCCTAAGCAATCTTTTTACTTATATTACCTTAATTGTGATGTTAATAATAACGATACTAACAATTTCTTATATTATGAAGTGCTTTATGGTTTTTGAGGGCTTCAACAAGTTTAATTTCATGAGTACCTCACAACTCTGAGGTATTCATGTTCCCTACTTTAATGTTCCCTACTTTACAGATGAGGCATTGAGGCTTTGTGACATTACACAACTTTTACAGCATCACATAGATCATTTGAACTGAAATCTAGAATACTGACTCCAAATTCACTACTTTCCCCGACCAACGCAACAAATTGAATACCTTGTCCAAGCATTCAATTTCTTCTTCTTTCTCTTCCTCCTCCCCCATTTCCCCTCTTCTTTCCAGTCTTCCTTCCCTTCTCATTTTTCTGTGTCTGCCTCTTCTTTCTCCTCCTCTTTTTCCTTCTTCTCCTCCTACTCCCCCATCTCTTCTCCTTCTTTCCCCTCTCCTCACCCTTGATCTTCTGATTACAGAACATTTTACACTCATAGAAAGGGACTCCTCATGACAGGAAGAGAGAGTATAATATTTAAAATGAGTATTTTAATACATTTGAGCTCTGCTTTAGCTTGATATATATGACAGTTTTAGAAATTGGATAATTATTGAGGGTCAGGACCATATGTATAGGTATTGGGAATCTAACCATGAACAAGGCAGACATGGTTCCTCTTAAAGATGCTCACAGAGCTCACATTCCAGCAAGGAGTGATCACCAAGCAATTCTAATACAATATAGTGATTGTTGTGTAGGGGGAAAATGCCTGGTATGGAAATCTATATCCAGCCGTCTAATATATTTGGAGGGGATAAGAGGAAGAGGGAGTTCATGGAAGGCTTCTTTGAAAAATTGACATTTAAACTGTAAATTAAAGGATGAACAGTAATTTACTAGATAAATATGGGAAGATACATATTCCAGACTCAGAGATAGATGCCAAACTGAGAGGGAGTTTACTGGAGCTGAAGGAACAGAAATAGCTGTAGTATGGTTGGAGCTTAGAGTATCGGGAGAAGGTTGCAGAAGATGAAGCTGGACATGTAGACAGATGCTGGTTAAAGGAATTGAGCTATTCTAAGTGCAGTGAGTGACCACTGAAGAGTTTTAAGCCAGTAGCTAACCCAATCAGATTTATTTAAAAAGTTAATTGGGGATGATGTTTGCTTTATTTATTTATTAATTTATTACTGTGGTGTAGGTTTTTTTTAAGATTGAATGTATTCGGTTGACATTGTTTAATAAAATTATATAGTTTCAGGGGTACCTTTCTGTAACACATCATCTGTATATTGTATTGTGTGCTCACCACCCCAAGCCAGTCTCCTTTTATCAGCATTTATCCTCCCATCACCCTCTCCTACCTCTCCCCGCCCCCATTTCACTCTGGTAATCACCATACTGTTGTCTGTGAGGTATTTTTTCCCCCTTAATCCTTTGATGTTTATATTTTAAGAGGACTCTGCTTTACAGAGTACGTTTATATTACTTTAAAATATAATATAGGTACATACTAACATATATAAGATATATTTTAGTTGCCCTTTTAGTATAAAATGATGGGTATTTATTGCGGTACTCTGGTAATGACATGCTACACTTCAGAAGATTAGGACAGGTTTGAGCATTTTGAAGTGAGGATTGTCTGGTACACTTGCTAAAGAAGAAAAGTCTCTGTAATTATCCTGAATTTCTAAAAAGATAAATGAAGATTATTTTTGCATCTTCAAGAAAATATTTGTTAAAACAGATAAAGGGATAAGGGAATCATATTCTAAACTGCCTATTTGAACAAAATAAAAAGGAGGGAGTATGGCAAATTTCATTCACTTAGCTCGCAGTGGATTGTATCTCCTTTCTAGGTGTGAAATGTTATTCCTAGACATTAAACAAATTCAGGATGTATTCCCTCATGCAAACTGCCTGCTGGCAACAAGATATAGGAGTTCAATGTGTATACAGAGATAAGAATGACATGTAATTTGTGTTAGAATTTGACTGTTAATTGTGTATAAAGCTGTGGCCTTTTCAAGTCCAACCATTTGGCAGGGTTGTTAATTGGGGAAAAGAGAGGAAGTTTGAATGAAATTACATGTAGAATGATAGACATTTACATAATTAGCAAAGCCCTTTGAATTAATAAATATTTCTCCAGGTTTTTTTTTTTTTTTGTGTGTGTGTGTGTGTGTGTTCTTGTTTTTTTTGAGGGGGGAAGGTTAATATTTCCACTTTTGGTTTTGGTAATATGAATGGCAATTTATTTGCATTTTTGTGTTTTAGTGGCATGTCTCAATATAAAATTACTTTGGTCTAACTTTTTTTTTGGCCTAACTTTTTAATACCACCAGTATATCTCGAATATTCTTAAGGTTTTCTATAAAATTTTTAAAATTTCTTTTAAATATGATTATGGCTATTTCATTACTAAACTTATAATTATATGGCACAAAATTCTGAAAAGATTGAGTAACCTTAAGGTATTAAGATTGATTCTTGATTTGTCCTTTAGGTCACTCTTTTTTATAAAGAATATATTTTATTGATTATTTTACAGTGAGGAAGGGAGAGGGATAGAGAGTTAGAAACATCCATGAGATAGAAACATCAATCAGTTGCCTCCTGCACACCCACTCCTGTGGATGTGCCTGCAACCAGCCAAACGAGTTAGGGCCGAGGCCACTCTTACCTGGGTATTATAGGTGGCAGGAACTTTTCTAGGATCTCCAATCCCTTATTATCGTTTCATTACTTTATAATAACTTTATTTTTACTCTGCTTTCTTCTCTATAGCTGTAGAAAACAAACTCAGTATTCATTTATTTGTAGGGTGCTTGGCACATATCTGGTACATAGTTAAGCATTTAATGAATGTATCCCAAATGAAAGGAAATGTCATAACTATAAAGAAAATACTATAATACATGAAGTAAGAATTTTACATGTGTTATCTCATTTAATTTGTCTAAAGTTGAACTTGGGTTTTGAACTCGGGCAGTCTGATTCTAGAACTGATACTCTTACCTATTGATTGTAGTCCCTATGGGGAATTGGGGACAGGTGGGAGAAGAGGAAATGTCTAGAGATATCTTTGTGAGGGAAGCAGTAAACCCATTTGCTGGAGATTTGTTTCAAAAGTAAAAAATTGGTTCAAAAGTACTGCAAATTGTGAAATACCATTCTAAAGTTCAATGTGTGATTCAGATATAATATATTGCTTTATTGATTGATTTTAAAGAATGCAGTAGAAACCATAAAAATTGACACCTTTTGCCAAATAAGTTATTTTATATCTGATATATTTTTCTTTTTGGATGATTTTTCAATGAGTATATTTGGTATTATCTTCTGAACTCTTTTATAAGAAATGGTTGGAATAAAATTAGGTTCAGGGGTATATTTTAAGAAGACATTTAAACTGCCAGGTCCCTGAATTTTGAAAGGCATCAATTTTCCCAGCTTAACACACCAACACACATAATTTAACTAGTTTTCCTTGAAGGTAGGGCTAGCAATTAGATGTATAGTTTTGTCTAATAAGCTGTGATTGGAAGTTTGTGGGTTGGGAGAGTTTTTATAGGTGGAAGGGTCTAAGTTTAGACTTCCCTTTTGTTCTGTGTCTTTTCCTTTCTCTTATTCCTACTGGAACTTAAACATAATAGTTGGAACAAACCAAGAAAGTTGGAGACCTCAGGCTTGATGGACTGATAATCTAAAAGGTATTCCTAGAGTTCCATTTCTGATAAATATACACAGTTCCAGTAGTGATGAAATATTTTGAATAGTCTTCTTAGAGATATCTTCCTCACTTCCACTTGTGATTCTACAGTATAGATGCATATCAGTTTCTGTCCTCTAGACTACTTCCCATATTGAGTGGGGTTCAGGCCAAGTTAATGTATACTATTCTGGCATGTTACTTTGAACTAGAGTTGCACTGTACAATCAGTACCATTTCCAAGTAACTATCTAGAGCAGACCTATCACTTAATATGCATGTGAGAATTAAAACTAAGTTAATACTGTGAATTTTCTTTCAACTTTAAAAAACTAAAGGCATTTATTTCAGTTCAAAACTCCTGTACTATATTTATTTCAGAATGTTTCCAAATATTAGATATCAGGAATTAGAATTGTGTTTTGAAATGAATAATAAAAGTAGTCTAAATTGAAAAACAGAAGTTACTTTAGAAATGGAGTTATTGATGTAAAAGAATAATTATTTATGGCTAACATTTTACAGATGAAGAAATAGAGATATTAGTAACATACTCAAGGTCAGATGTGTAGTACATGGTAGAGCCAAAATTTAAACCTAGGCAGACTGTTTCAGAGTCCATGCATTTTAAAATAAATTCACTATTTTTTTAATAATGATGAATTTCAGGCTTTTTATTGAATTACATGATGTAGAAAAAGTGCACAGAGTTTGTACAAGTTGCTGACTTTTGTAGACTGGACAGACCCATGAAACCAGCAACCAGGACAGGAAGTGAACATTACCAGCCCCAGAACCCTCACTACCACAGTGAAAATGCCAAATAATTTCAAAGTAACTTGGATAACCAGCTATCTTTTTTGTTTCTCTAAATACTTTGTTGTTTCTCTAGGATAACATAATTTTCTACATAGACCAAAATATTATTATTACCTAACAAAATTCATAATATTACTTAATATTATTCCTAAAGTACATTAAATGTATTGTCTTGTCTCCTAAAAATATTCCTTATTATTTGGTGGCCCAAAACAGGATTTGATCCAGGACTGGGTTTTTTTTTTATTGTCTTATTTTGTCCCATAGGTCTTTTTTATTCTAAAAAAATCCTTTATTCATGACACTCACTTGAAGAGACTAGACTATTTGTCTTGTAGAATGTCTCACCCTCTGAATTTATCTCTTTACCTTCTTATATATATTAACTAGAGGCCTGGTGTACAAAATGCGTGCACTGGGGTGGGGAGGGGTCCCTCAGTCTGGCATGCGCCCTCTCGCAGTCTGGGACCCCTCACTCCTTACCGCCTGCCTGCTCACTCCTTACCACTTGGCTCGCTGTTCCTCAGCGGCAGGCTCCTTACTGCTGGGCTTGCTGCTCTTTAGCACTGCTGCGGAGGACAGAGAGGCTCCCGCCACCACCACTGCGCTCACCAGCCGTGAGCCCAGCTTCTTGCTGACTGGGGATCCCCCTGTGGGAGCACACTGACCACCAGGGGGCAGCTCCTGCGTTGATCGTCTGCCCCTGGTGGTCAGTGCACATCATAGCGACCAGTCGTTCCAGTCATTCCACCATAACGGTTGCTTAGGCTTTTATTATATAGAAGACTAGAGGCCCGGTGCACAAAAATTTGTGCACTCGGGGGTGAGAGGGGGCCCCTCAGCCCGGCCTGTGCCCTCTCGCAGTCTGGGACCCCTCGGGAGATAACGCCCTGCTGGCTTAGGCCTGCTCCCGGGTGGCAGAGGGCAGGCCCAATCCTTAGGTGCAGCCCCTGGTCGGGCTCAGAGCAGGGCCGATTGGGTAGTTGGGGTGCCGCCCTCTATCACCCACAGAGCAGGGCCGACCAGGGGGTTGGGGCGCTGCCACTCTCACACTCAGGGCAGGGCCGATCGGGAGGTTATGGCTCTACCCCGTCACACACAGAGCAGGGCCCGTAGCGGGGGGGGGGGGGGGGGGGCGGGCTTTGGGGAGCCACACCCTGTCACATACAGAGCAGGGCCGATCAGGGGGTTGGGGCGCCGCACCCTGTCACACACAGAGCCACAGGGCGTTGGGGAGCTACCCCCTATCAGGCACAGAGCAGGGCTGATCAGGGGGTTGGGGCACCTTCCCCTGTCACGAACAGAGCAGGGCGGATAGGGAGGTTGTGGCCCCGCCCCCTGTCACACACAGAGCTGAAGGGCGATCAGGGGGTTTGGGCGCTGCCCCATGTCACACTGATCCCGGTGCTGGGAGGCCTCGCAGCTCCGCTGATCCCGGTGCTGGGAGGCCTCGCGGCTCCGCTGATCCTGGTGCTGGGAGGCATATTACCCTTTTACTATATAGGATAGAGGCCTGGTGCATGGGTGGGGGCCGGCTGGTTTGCACTGAAGGGTGTCCTGGATCAGGTTGGGGGTCCCCACTGGGGTGCCTGGCCAGCCTGGGTGAGGGGATGATGGCTGTTTGCAGCTGGTCTCACACCCTTCAGGGTGGGGGTCCCCACTGGGGTGCCTGGCCAACCTGAGTGAGGGGATGATGGCTGTTTGCAGCTGGTCACACACCCTTCAGGGTGGGGGTCCCCACTGGGGTGCCTAGCCAGCCTGGATGAGGGGCTGTTGGCTGTCTGAAGCTGAGCACACACCCTTCACGGTGGGGGTCCCCACTGGGGTACCTGGCCAGTCTGGGTGAGGGGCTGAGGGCTGTTTTCAGGCTGGCGGGTGACTGAAGCTCCCAACTGCTCCTTTTTTTCTTTTTTCTTTTTTATTCTGGTCCAGCTTTAGCTCTGGCTCCAGCTCTGAGGCCTCTGCTGCTGAAAGCAGATATCTGGTTTGTTTGGGTTCTATAATCGAAATACTGTATCAACTCCAGCTCTGAGATCCCGGCGGGCTGAAAGCAGGTTTCTGGGGTTTTGTTTAGTTTCTATATTTGTAACAATTTTTCAAACTGCAAGCTCAGAGGCCGGCAAGGCAGGCGGGGAACGTTGGTTTCCTCCATCACTGTAGCAAGCAAGCCTCATGTTAGCTTCAAGCTTCCTGGCTGCCGGCCGCCATCTTGGCTGGCAGTTAATTTACATATCTCTCTGATTAGCCAATGGGAAGGGTAGCGGACGTATGCTAATTACCATGTTTCTCTTTTATTAGATAGGATTATTTAGCTTGTACTTCTATTCTCTGTAATTCCTATAAACTGCAAGTTAAATGTCAATGCTTAATTAGATTAAAACACATATTTTTTTTTAAGCTGTGACATAGGTGATGGTATCTCATCTTGGAACACAAGGAGACATACTATCTCCTGGCCCACTATTAACATGTAAAGCTGCTCTTACCCACACCAGCTCTGGGGGTGTAACACTAGCATTTTGTCTTAAGAGTGAAAGTATTTTATGCTATAAAATGTCTTTCTCACTGTCTTTCAGATTACTTAGGAAACAATAACATAGGAAAATATAGAATGTTAAAAGGTAATTTCTATCTTCAATTTAGAATATTCTTACCATTGTTTTAAAAGTAAATAGTTCTCCATGTTGTGGGGCAAAGCATTACCCAGCTAACAAGAAAACTTTAAATAATGTGTTTTTCTCTTAACCGATAAGTTGGGAATACTGTTTGCAAAAACAGTCATTAAAATTTGTTCTTGTTTGAATGCTTACATTGCATGTATATTTCAATGTAGAAAGAGAACCAACAGAGGAGAAAATTTAGAGAAATGACTAAGCACTAAAGATATTGATAAACTGAGAGAAAGGTCAGGAATATAAAAAACTGAAATCATTATGTTCAAATACAAAAACACATTAAAATGTAAAGTATATAAATAAAAATGTTTTTAAATTACCACATTTTGCTATTGGCTATTAATTACATGAAATGTTGATTTTAAGGAGAAATGGGCTTTCATCAGTTTGTCACAGTTCTATCACACCAATTCTGTCAGCACTGGAGCCAAACCTTTGCATCTTTGCTGGAGTCCTCATGTAGTAGCTGATTTTTTTATCCACATCTGAGGATATTTTTTAATTGATTTTTAGAGAGAATGGGAGAGGGAAAGACAGAAATATCAATGTGAGAGAAACACATTCATTGGTTGCCTCTTATAGGAGCCTGCAATGGAAGTTCGTGTCCTTGACCTGAATCGAACCTGGGACCCTTTGGTCTTCAGGCTGATGCTCTATCTGCTGAGCCTTTTGGCTAGGGCTGTAGTAGCTGATTTTCCTGACTCATTAAATAGATGAAGTCATTTGCTTATAGGCAGTGGTATCTGATATTATTCAGTGATGTTTATAGATTGAAATTAATACTTTTGCATACTTGGGCTTACTTATTGACTCCTTTCCAATTTTTACATGCTAAATAGTATTAAAATGTTAATATGTCCTTTTTAAAAAGAAAAATATATTTTCAATATATACATATAATATAAACTAAAATATATTCTCATAGGTTCTTTGTAGGAAAGAAGTATTTAACAATTTTAACCTATAATAATATTATTTTGTGTAGTTTACAGAAAATAAGGACTGTTTGTGGAAAACCTAGTGTAATTATGACTTGTAATTCATACCTAACATGAAAAGTATCTTAAAAACCCTCCACTAACACAAGAAATGTAAAACATGCAAAAGGAGAGTAAGCTTATTCATAGGGACTGGATGATGTTCTAAAAAGTCTTAAATATGTGTAAACAAAAACTGATACCTATTCTTGATTCTGCAATACCAAAAGATTGAGTATACAATGCTATAAAATTTAATAATTTCATAATTATTATTTTTTATATTTTAGAGTCATTTTAATGGATAAAAGAAACACATTTTTTTAAAAGAACAGTATAAGAAAATAGGTTTACATGTATATTACAAGTTTTCTTTTCCATAATAATCATGAGCATTATTCTCAACAAGTGGTATAGTTTAGGAGCTCAAAATATTGATATTAAGTCATTTGCTAAATTCCTTCCTAGAGTCAGAACATATTTTTAGGATGATAGGAAGATAATATTAACCGAGTCTTGATTATCTAGTTGTTTTCTAATATTTTCTGTAAGTCCAGTTTTTAGTCAATTGGTGAGCATGCTCATTTACAAATAGATGGGTGACACCTACTTAACTTAGTAGAAAATCTTTTCTCCACAATACGATAGCTATTTTCCCCCTAATAGTTATAGGACTGTTAGAACTCAGTACAAGTGCTTGTGGTAATGTATATAAAAATGTTGTATGATTTTAGTTGTCATTGTTTCTTTTCTCTTTTGAAAACCATAGTCTAATTATATATTAAATGTATTCCATTCAAAAGGCTAGTTTTAAAATCTTAAATCATTATGCCTTTCTATTTTATGTATATACCCATTCCTTCTGTTTTATATGACAGTTATAGACTTCTTCACTAATAGGGCTTACATTAGAAGATAAGGCTGCATGTAAACAAATTAACTTTTAAAAATAGAGAGCAATTTCATCTGTAATAATGTACCAATTCATAAATCATCACTAGTAATTTTTTCTTGAAGATAAATGACACATCATATAACACATACTATTAGGTAGTCTAGATGTCTTTGTGTTCTGAGAGATAAGACTCTTGTATTATTATACCCTAATAAAATGAGTTAATGTTTTAGTATTATCGATAAAAGAGCACTTGGATATATTTAATAACTGAACTGAGAAACACTTAATTTTAGTTGTCTGTAGCAATATAACACAAATTCTCCTGTAAAACAAATTGCACTTTTGGAATATATTTTAATGTGTATTCAACAAAGGAGAAAATGAGGTGATTGAAGTTCAATTTGTAGCATGTTATTAACCATTTCCGCTTGACTAGATGAGTAAAAGGATAATGGATGAGGGTTTTATTATTACCTTTCTGCTAAAATGAAGTGGTATAAAAGATAAGGTGATGAGATTAATGAATATAAGGAAAAAGAGTGATCAATCAAGCTCTAAGAAGGAGGTGATAATGACAGTACTCATAAGATGGGTTCGAGCACACCATACGAAAAGTAGAGTTTATCATGCAGTTTTCATTAAACTGTGGAAAACTAAAGGTTGTGGCTAGAAGACAGAACTAAAGCTAGTAAGATACATTGAATCAGACATGCATGAATTTGCATTTAGGTTTCTTTGGTGCTCATGGTAGTAGAGATCTATCAGGCAGCTGAATTTCTCACATCCAAAAGCTAGAAAGTGTGTATTTTGGGTCCCTGTGTGATGTCTTTAATCACTAGAATCTGAACATAAGACCTTCTCTTGGATTGCAGTTACAGCTAAGCATGGAGTGTCACTGTGCCAGTCTCCTTAGTTTTGTATTTATTATTGATACTTTAAAAAAAGACTTCAGAAAGACTAAGTAGTTTTGTGGAGGTTGATTTCATAACAGTATTAATTCAGATTATGACCATCCACTCATTCAACAAAATTTGTTGAGTGCCTACTATGGCCAGGAGCTTTATTTTAATTTTTGAGACTGTACCAGTAAAGAAATATGGACAACATACTTCTCTCATTGAGCTTATAGTTTGGTGGGGATAGGCATAGAAATAAATATGTCTGTCAATCACTAATAATCACCAAAGAGAAAAATAAAGTAGCAATGACTGTAGTGAGGTGCTGTTTCAGAAGAAACCTGAATGAATTGAGGGGAAAAGCCACGTGGCTGTCTAGGAAAGAATGTCCCAGATAGAGGGAATGGTGAGTGCAAAGGCCTAGAAGCAAAGATGTAGTTGGAAAGGCAAGGAGACATGGTGTTTCTGGGAAGTTAGCAAAGTGGGATTGAGTTGCAAAAAATTTGGAAAATGAAGAGTTATGAAATAAAGGCCAAAAAAATTGTGTTTGATTATAAGGATAAATTAGTCATTCAGCAAATATGTATTGAGTGCCTGAATCTATTCTTAACTCTGTGGATATCCTACTGAGTACCAAAGTCCTTGCTCCTATGTAGCTTCCATTCCATAGGTATGAGGAAGAAAAATAATAAGTAAATAGATGAACAAGATAATTTCAGGTAAGATAGTACTTTGAGGAAACAAAACTTGTATGATTGGCTTGGAATAGAGGCATATCAAGATTCAGTTTTATTTTTTATATGTTTTTATTGATTTCAGAGAGGAAAGGAGAGGGAGAGAGAGACAGAAACATCAATGATGAGAGAGAATCATTGATTGGCTGCCTCCTGCACACCCGACACTGGGGATTGAACCCACAACCCGGGCACGTGCCCTGACAGGGAATCAAACCGTGATCTCCTGGTTCATAGGTTGATGCTCAACAGCTGAGCCACGCCAGTCAGACAAGATTCAGTTTTAAATAATTAGAGTTACTGTCATTTTCCCCAGTGTTATCTTATTCTTGAATTCAAATCCCAGCAGTGTGGCCATCTGATTGTACGTTGGAAGGATTAATGTCTTGCTCAACTATATTTTGTGTTTGTTTTAAAACTTTGTTCTTTCTTATTTACATTGTTTTCCTTTCCTTTTTACTTTTAAGAAAGTAAGACATTATCTGTCTAAAATATCTAACGTTGCTGGAAGACTTTTTATTACCTAAAAGCAGTCCTCTGCCCCATGCTTTGACCCACTGCTCTAAGGTAACCTAACTGCCTTTTTACAAAGTATGGACTTATGTTGCTATTTTTAAAATTACCAACTTTAAATATTAAAGGCTTCGTTTGTATGGAAATTGAAAATATGTCCTTCTATCATATTCCTCACAAACGATTTCCCCTATCCCTATTCTCTGTATATAACTACATCACAACCTTAAGTCACAAGTCAATGTGTATTTGTAGTGACTATGCAAATAATGGTCATTATTGAACACTATGTAAATAATTGTCATCAAATGATCTATCACTTCTTTATATTTACCTTAAGTTTTCCCAAGTCAGCAAGGGATGTATTAGTTGGAATAGAGGCTAACATAACCAGTGGAAAACCGCTTATGGTTTTTAAGAACGTGGAAGTACAGGAATTGCAGGTGAACCACAACTACTACTGAGATCAATGGTTTATACGTTTCTTCTGCCATCTAAACCTTTTGCAAATGTTTTCACTGTGGGCTCTACACTAAAATCTGCTGGCAAGGGATTGAGGAAATACAGTTTATAAGTTTCCAGTTCCTACTATACAGGATAGAGCTTAGGGGAACAGGGATGGTGCTGAGAATAAACAGCATTTCCTAGCACATTTTGTTGTCTTTCATTTTCTGCTCCAGCATCCCAGATGGTTTGCCTTTTAGGCATGGCTCATCTTTCACTTTAGGATATTTGCTACTTTGGAATCTCTGCCTTAATGTGGATCTTATTTCATTCATTGTACTGGCCACTAGGTAGACTCTGTGACCTTTAGTTCTGAATTTTTTTTTTCCCTTCTCTGGATTCATCTTTAATTTCTGTGTATTCTCTCTCTCTCTCTCTCTCTCTCTCTCTCTCTCTCTCTCTCTCTCTCTCTCTCTCTCTCCCTCTCTCCTCTTCTATTTCTGTGACATTTTTCTCAACATTATCTCTTAGTCTTTTCATGGAAGTTGTTATTTTTTTAACTTAAAAATTTAATTGTAAAGAGTTCTTTTATTTTGCTTTGTTCTTTTTGGGGGTGGAGGGCTAGCATCCAACCTAGGTTAATATATTTGTAAGATCTTCTGTTAGTTTTTTGTGTTGTTTTTTTAAGTTTCATTCTGATCTCTGTATTTTCTTTCTCTCTTCGAGTTCTTTTTTCTTTTCTTTTTCTGTTTTGATTTTTGTCATGTTGGAGCCTTCTCACAAATTGCTTGGCTGTCACATGCAGCCCTTTCAGACCTAATTGGAAGCTCTGTATTTATAGATAGGTATGTTTCTTGGTTTTTTTCTATATTGTTGGCAGCCTGTGAGCCCTCCTGTCTATTCACGGATCCAGTCAAGTATCAGCATCAGAATGCTTTTTTAGGCAGACCATTCGGTTTTTCCAAATAAAAATCCTTCGTGTTTCTTTTTAACCTATCTGAATGTCTATCTGCTGTGCTATACACCTAAAACTAATACAAAATAGTGTTGCATGCAGACTTTAATAGGAAAGTCCCACGGAGGATTCTTCTTTTACCTTCAGAAGGCTGTGTAGGGATAGAGTAGAGGAAGCATAATGAGAATAAGTAGGGAGGAGTGGGAAGTCTGTTGACTTCTTCGTGCTTTGTTTAGGCCATGCACCTTGTCCCTATTTTCCACTGCTCCTGGGGTCCCTAAGTTACCAGCAAATCAGTCTCAGGTTTCCCATTAGGAAGGAGACAGGAGAGAAAAAGAGTGAACTAGCTCTTCAGCTTGATGGAGAGAGTTTTGGAATCCAGCTAGTCTTTAGACATTTTTTTTTCTTTTTTTATTTAACAGTTGTTTTTTTTTCTTTATTGATCAAGGTATTACATATGTGTCCTTATCCTCCATTGCCCCCCCACTCCCACCCCCCAATCATGCCCTCACCGCCCTGGTGTCTGTGTCCATTGGTTAGGCTTATATGCGTGCATACAAGTCCTTTGGTTGATCTCTTCCCCTTACCCCTACTCTACAGTAGAACTTTAGTACTGAGAACCTTAAAGGTCTGCAGAATGAATTAGGTGACTTCTTATCAGTCCTCTTGGTGACTGTTTAGGTTGTGACTGGTTCCTTTTGCTAAAATAATGACCACAGGTATGTATCTGTGTGTCTTCTATAATGCTATTGAGATCTCTTTGCCTCTGTCTTCCTTTCAATAGTCCTTTGCTTATTTGGATGGATGCCTTTTTATGCCTTTCTACTGATTTCTTTGAGGTTAAGTTAATAGATATGAAAACACTTGGCTACAAGTAACTGAAACCCCAAGTAAAAGTATTTTACAAAAATAGGAATTGTATTTCTCACGTAACAGATAGTTATTGATATGGTTCACCTGTTCAGTCATGCTCTCATTTATTTGAATCTTGTTTTGTTTCTATTTTTGAATATGTAAGATTAGTGAAACTCTGGACTCTGTTGCATTTACCAAGGTAATTTTACTCTATAAGTAGCTTTCTAGGCAGCCAGTCTCTCTCTCTAATTGGTTTGCTTCTTTCTTCTAATAGCAAGATAAGCAGTAAGAGAAAAGAGGTCAGAAATTTGAGAGGATAAAATAAAGCTTATTTGAATATGAAAAGAGATGTTTGCTTGTAATGGCTTTTGTTGTCTGCCACCTTAGAATACTATGGTTTACATACTTCTATTCAGATTGAAATACCAGAGATTTAGAGGATGTCCTAGTGTAAAAGAGAAGTCAGATATAGGTATATATTGAACAGTTGGTGGTTTGCATAACATAGGAAATATCTTTATCATTATATTTCTGAATCTTGGTTGTTCAAACCTATGCCATAATGTTTTGATGACATTGTAACTATCTAAAAGGAAGAAGCTACAGGAAAACAGAAACATCAGCTAAAGTGAACCTGTGTTTCCTAGTATTGGTTGTGGAGCTATGTGGTTAGTTTGAATGATGACCTAATCTATGTCAGAGGCAGGTAGGCCATTTATCTAGGACACAGCCCATTTTCACACACACAGTCACTGAGGCTGAATTATTTGCTATCTCAATGGGTATTATAGATTGAACTTGAAACTCTGATAAATGGTCATCAAAGTAATGAATCTTTTGGACTATGAAAAAAGAACATAACTGAAAATATATGAAACCAAAATGTGTTCTCTTAGAAGGAAAAAAATAAAAAGTCAGAGTATGTCATCTGCTGCCTAAGGAACAGCATAAAATAATATTTTGTGCAGTTTTCCAGTATGTAGAACATGAAAAATGCCTTCCGAGGCTCACTTTAGCTGATACATTACATAAAAACATTAAGAGAAAAAATTGGGTATACATCCATTTTCAGTAATACAAATTTTTAAACCTATTTAAAAAGAAGTTTGTCCTTAATAGAATTGAACCTGTATAATTGGACAACATTAAAGAGATCTTGAACTTTCTGAACAAATCTCAATATATATACAGACTACTCTCTATTTAGACACTTTGAATTAGTAACTTCTATAAAAATGATTGTTTCTCTGAGGTTCTGGGGTTGAGATGGGAAGAAGCTAAGAGGTCTTTTGGCCTTGGATGATTAGAATTCGGAGTTTTTATATGATTCGGTTATTCTGGGGGCAGAATAGCACTTTGTGAGCGAACCTAGGAATCTAACCAATATTTATAACATTGTTTCAATGGGACTAATTGCTAGTGTGTGGACTGGGTTTTGAAATATATCACGTTTGTGGGTTGTAGGGATTATCTGCCCTTAGCCTAAATACAAAACTCAACATTTTTTTCTTTTTTCTTATAATGCTGCTTACTGTATTTCTTCATGAGTGAAATGTATACCTACAACTATAGAAGCCCTTAGTAAATGTAATACTAAGTTTAAGAAGCAAAGTCCATATTACTGATAAACATACAAAATACCTGAATTGTGCTTTTGGGTTGGTTTATTTTTCCATTGAGTAGAGCACAGTGAAATCAGTGTTTATGTGTGTTGATCTTGGTTATTCCTTAGAAACTTTTGAATTCACAATTAGCCTGAGCATACCGCACCCTGCCCAGTCCTCCCTTCATGTTTATTGAGGTAAAATTGTGTTGAAATAAACAGTGGAAGATGCCTGTGGTTTAATTGCTGTGAGGAAAAGTATGGATTATAATCGTTTGCTTTGGGGTAAAGTGGTGTTGGGAAGGAAAGTAGTATGGATTGCTAGTGATCCAACTGTAAGGTAAAATCAATCTATGCTACTATTATCCTGCTCCAGTTACCCCATTTTATGACTAAGTATATGAAGTGCTTATAGGTAACTGCTCTGCTCTGTCCTGGGGTAATAAATACCACTGTATACTTGTCTTAACAAAGCTTGAAACAACCCTGAAAAGGAATAATCTGATCCACAAGTAAATTAGCTGTCTGCTAGAACAAACTTGACTTCTCTCTGATGGAAGACAAAAAAACCTAAGGAAAATAATTGTGAGTCCTTATGGATATGAATATTATTATTCAATATACAAAAAGTTACTTGAAATGCCAGCAAGCAGATAAATGTGATTCTAGGAGAAAATCACTCAATAGCAAGAGTCACAGAAGTGATAGAGGTTATGGAATTTAAAAATATATTTTTAATATATATTGTATTTTATATTTATAATCTCTCCATTCTAGAGGATGGACCTTAATTTCACTTTACCCACTCCCCTCTAGGGCAGTGGTTCTCAACCTTCCTAATGCCGCGACCCTTTAATATAGTTCCTCATGTTGTGGTGACCCCCAAGTTCATTGTTAAAAATTGAACATAATTAAAGCATAGTGATTAATCACAAAAACGATATGTAATTATATATGTGTTTTCCGATGGTCTTAGGCGACCCCTGTGAAAGGGTTGTTCGACCCCCAAAGGGGTCGCGACCCACAGGTTGAGAACCGCTGCTCTGGGGGGAAGTTGTCGCTAGAGTAGTGACAACTTCCAAAGAATAGAGTAAGGGAAGCAAATAATAGTAACTTTATTTATTACTAGAGGCCTGGTGCACGAATTCGTGCACAGGTGGGGTCCCTTGGCCTGGCCAGTGATTGGGGCTGTTTGGGACTGCAGGAGGTTGGCCGGCGGGGGGAGGGGGCACAGAATGTTGGTTGTGGGAGCACACTGACCACCAGGGGACAGCTCCTGCATTGAGCATCTGTCCCCTGGTGGTCAATGCATGTCATAGCAACTGGCCATTTGGTCACTTAGGCTTTTATATATATAGATTATTACTTTTTATTCCTCACCTGAGGATATTTTTTTCTTTGATTTTTATAGAGAGTGGAAGAGAGAGGGAAAGACAGAAATATCTATGTGAGAGAAACACATAGATTGGTTGCCTCCTGCATAAGCTCCTACCAAG
Organism: Myotis nattereri; assembly: GCF_964212035.1. NCBI lineage: Eukaryota > Metazoa > Chordata > Mammalia > Chiroptera > Vespertilionidae > Myotis > Myotis nattereri. Next base: position 54,966,473 of record NC_138080.1, read on the forward strand.
GCCCTGGCCGAGGAGGAGCCTGCAACCAAGATATGTGCCCTTGACTGGAATTGTACCTCAGACCATTTGATCTACAGGCCGACACTCTATCAAGTGAACCAAACTGGCTAGGGCAATAGTAAATTTGCAGATGTTACTTTAACCATGTGATGAATGTTACCATTACTAGTGATATTTGGTGGGTATCATATAACTACTTCATACGAAATGAGTATAGAGGCACTTCACTCTGTTGTTTTCCTAATGAAAACCTATAACCCCATTCTAATCCTCAGAAAAATAGACAAACCCAGATTAGGAACAGTCTATAGACTTTCCCAGCCAGTATTCTTCAAGATTATTAAAGTTATGAAAAGCGAGGCAATACTGAGAAACTGTCACACACAGAGAAGACTGAGGAGACTTGAAAAGTAAATTCTTTCTGGTATTTCTTAATGGATCCTAGAATAGAAGGAGGACATTAATTGAGAGATTTGTAAAATCCAAATAAAATCTAGAGTTTAGTTAATGGTAAAAATAAGTAAAAGAAGAAAATAAAAGATTAATATGGAAAAATACTATTATAAATATACTCAAAATTTAATGCAAAACATGAAAATATAGGGAACCTCAATACAAAAATGGAAACTATAGCCCTGGCCGCTGTTTCTCAGTGGTTAGAGTGTCAGCCTGTGTACCGAATGTTCGAAGGTTTGATTTCTGGTCAAGGTCATGTACCTGGGTTGCAGGTTCAATTCCCATCTGCTACCCAGATCCTCTTCTCTCATACTTAACTGATATATTAACAATCTAGTGTGTATCCATTCATATTTCTCTCCATTTTCATAGACACTTATGTGTTGTTTCGGCTTTTTTCATTGATTTAGAAAAATGAAACCCTGCAGTACACATTTCTTGGTGTGTTGCTTTTCTCACTCTTCTATATATTGATGGTGGATATCACCCAAGGCAGCTGAAGTAGCTTTTTTCATCCTTTTCAGTGAATGAAGAAGACATATCACACTTTTTCAACCATTTTTCTAATAACATGCATTGGATTTTACAGTCTTATTTTCCATTTTTGTTTTGTCAGTATGAAAAATATGGCTATTTTAATTTTTGATAAATAATATAAGATTACTTTCCAAAGGGGTTTTAGATTTCATGTTTTCATTAGCAGTATATACATTTCTTGGTAAATACTATTTTTATACATCATTGCTAGGTTTTATTAGTTTATGGCTTATTTAGAAGTTCTTTATTTTTATTTAGTGATGGCATTGCCCATCAAGTTTCCTTTTTTAGACTCTTATTTAAGTTTTTGGTATTAAAGTGGGGCTGACTATAACTGAATTATGGAGCTTCAAATTTTTTTGCCTTTGTCCTATAGTAATTTTTGTAATTTAAGGTTAGGTAAAGATTAGCTGTGAACCTGTTCTGAGAGAAATTACCTTGCTATAATGATAGTAGCCAGCAAATATGTTATAAATTAAGATTCTCAAATCACATGACTTATTAAATCAGTTTAAAGCACACAATGAAAAGAAAGGGAAGTGAGATGAACTAAGTTAATATACTTAGGATAGAATGCAAGCAGACTGGAAGAACTTAAATCCTGTTTATACAACGTTGACATGTCCTTTCTCTGCCTCATCAACCTATTGATAGTATTATGAATACCCGTGTTTTGGTTTGAACTAGGGAATGCACACATGGAAAATGCCGCGGGCCAATGAAAACTACTTGCTCTATTGAAGAGTTGCAGCAGCAAGTGTCCCTGACCACAGATGAATAGTTAGTTACTGCAAGCTAACAGTTTGTTTTGCCAAAAGTTCACCGATGAAGATATGAGACTCCCGGGCCAGAGACAAAGATCTTTCTTATAGCACAATTATGAGGTGACTAAGAGGGGTGCTATGGACAGAATTATGTCCCTCCCCCCCTTCATATGTTGAAACTCTAACCCCCATTGTGACTATATATGGAGATAGGGTCTTTAGGAGATAATTAAGGTTTTATGAGGTCATGAGCTTGGCACCCGAATCCAATCAGACTGTTCTTGTAAAAAGAGGAAGAAAGATCTCCCCCTCTCTCCACTAGAGGATACTGTGAGAAGGCAGAGATCTACGAGCCAGGAAGAGGGTTCTCTCAGGAACCAGATCTGCTAGCACCTTGGCCTTGGACTTCTCAGTTTCCAGGACTGTGAGAAATATATTTCTGTAGTTCAAGCCATACAGTCTGTGCTATTTTGTATGCAATCTGAGCAGATTGAGATAAGAGACCCAGATAGATACTGTGTACCCCAGTGAGTTTACATCCTAGTTGAGCAATGTCAATCTTCAAGAACCCTAAATGTGTACACTGGGCAGTAAAATCTGGCCTTAGCTCCGGAAAGTGTCATTATCTTTATTATACTGGGCAATAAACAAACCTGCCCTTGGCATTAAGGGAGACATTATCTGTCTCTTCCAAGGCTGTTCACTATACAAACTTGCATTTTGTTTTTTACTTCTGTACTCTGCTATGTTTGAAGAACAAAAGCACATTTCTTGAAGAAACACTCTTTATTTAGCTTAAATAGCTTACTCACCTTCTTTGTTCTGCTTCTTCATGACCATATTTGGCTTTTGACTCATTATGATACATATTAAATGTTCAATAAATGATTGCTTTTATGCTACATCATTTATAATGTAAATTATTTCACCAGAGAAAATTCCAATCATATTATATCTGCTACAAAGAGGTAAGTAGTTTAGCTACAGGCTGATACTACTCTAACTTGAAGCTTTGGTTCATATATCTAGGCAGGATTTTTGATAACAATCTGAGGCTGAGATTGAATTCATAAGGTAAGAATTTGCATTGAGAAGAAAGATAGTGCTCATTTTTGTTTTAACAGTATATATTATAAAGCAATCTAATATATTTAAAATTAGACAGTTTTTATTAGTGCTGACTTAAATCCAACTCTTTGTTAAGGAGTAGAAAGCTCAACTTCAGAGAGTCAGCTTGTGAAATAATAGGCAAAAATACTTCATAACTTGGTTTCAATGACAATAGCATGTTACTGATATACGTTTTTGAAAAGTGATTAGGAATCTTTCCAAGCAAAATAGAAAAATTATTGCCCAGCCAGTGTAGCTCAGTGTTTGAGTGTTGACTTATGAACCAGGAGGTTACAGTTCAGTTCCCAGTCAGGGCACATGCCTGGGTTGCAGGCTCAATCCCCAGTAGGGGGCATGCAGGGAGGCAGCCAATCAGTGATTCTCTCTCATCATTGATGTTTCTATCTCTCCCTCTTCCTTCCTCTCTGAAATCAATAAAAATATATTTAAAAAAATAAATTATCATTTATATTACTGTTTTCCCCATATCATACCTGTAAGGAAAACTTAAATATAGATATAAATACAAAGTTAGGCATAAGTGTTAAACCATTTTGGGGGGGGGAAATTAGCTAATGTAAGGAAATGTTTTAGCCTTTCTCTTATTTTAAGAATATAGATTAATACATAAATTTATGCATGTTTATGCTTAACTTACCATATTAATAAAATGAAAGAGTATTGGTGTAATTATCTTATCAAGGCATTTTTTTTTAATTAGACAAAACTCTTTACTGGATAAAGGTAATAAAAACTTGCTAAGGCACCAGACTATATCTTTTAGTAACACTTTTATTACCTCAAAACATTGAGGTTTTTTTCTGCAGATAAAAGGTAATTCCTTTATCACTTATGCTAAAATCAGATGGGTGTTCATACTTTATGATAAAGTTGACTTGGTTACTTTGTTTCATTATGTTTATATAATAAAAGGTACCTCCAAACCCATATATTTCTATTTTAATTTAGATAGTTATCTAAGTTCAATCTACTCTTTTTCTGAAAATTTAATACCTAGCTTTTTACTTCATGTACTACTATGAAAAATAAAGTAAGATGCAGTCATGGTCCTTAATATTGTTCTTGAATATTCTTTTGTGGTTTATTTTTGATTCTTCTTTTAAAAAAAGTATTCAGACTGCAGATATAGTTTCTTAAAAATAAACGAAATTAAAAATTAGTAGGATGATTGATAAATACCTTCTTTGTTCTGCTTCTTCATGACCATATTTGGCTTTTGACTCATTATGATACATATTAAATGTTCAATAAATGATTGCTTTTATGCTACATCATTTATAATGTAAATTATTTTTTAGCGGAAGAATATTGAAAATAAAACAGAACTAACTAAAGATTGTGAATTATTTACAGGCCAAAGGCTTAAAGGTGCATCACTCCAGCACAAATATTAAATTATGAAATGGGAATTTCAGTTTGCCATAAATCTGTCTGCCATAGCAGCTTAAAATAAAATAGTCTTGCCCATCGAGAGCAACATCAATTTGCCAGTCAGTGCTTCATGTATCAAAGAACGTTCTGTGAAAATATCAATATCATTGGTTAATATAAATGAAATTAATTTTTAAAGCTGGGCTAAAGGTTGACATCTGAAAAATTGCATTACTTTGCAGAAGAGAAATTTCTGTCTTGTAGTGAAATTTCAGGTCATGAGGGCAAGTAATTTTCACAATCTTCAATGGGAGCCAGTGAAATATGAACTTCATTGTCACCTAGCCCCAAAGCGATAAGATAAAATGAGCTGATACATCATTTGCTGTGGTTTTATCATCTCCCTCAGTAATTGGAAGAGAAAACATAAGAGTGTATGTGTTTGTATGCTCCCCACTTGTCCCTCCCAGCTGCCCCATCATCCACACCCAGGCTAAAACCATTTTAGCCCAATCAATACAGAGGTCACATAGCATTTTATTTCTATATTTTTTATTTTTCATAGTGACGAAACTGCCAAGTAAAACATTAGAGTAATGAATATGTTTAATTGAATTTGTCACCAATGAAAATACTAAGGAGAATACTGTACTGCATCATAGTACTAGTAAGCAGAAGGAGGAAATTTACTATAGAGATGAAAAAAAATTACTCATAATTTAAAAGTTAATTTTCTGTTGTATTTGTAACTTCCATATTTTTGTTAGCATCATTCTGAGTTTTTTTTCCAAAGTATGCTGATAATATACTTAATAACAAAATTACCATGTTGCAGTTTACATCACAGTAAACTGTGTCATACATCACAGTAAACTAAATGTCATTTTTATATTTAAAAAGGACCTTTAAGTTTTATTCTTATATCTGAAAACTTAAAACTAAAAGTCAAATGGTTAGTGATGAAGTAAATTCTAAACCAAGTAGAATTCAATGTTTCTAGAAAAAATTGAGTGCTTTGCTTTGACACCAAGTTTCAGAGGAAATTGTATGCAATAAAAATCTAAAAGCTATGTTAATAATAGAGTAGTGTAACTTTCAAGTACTTGCATAAAATTACTTTGGTAAAATTATTATAAATAAAAACATTTACACATATATTTAGTGGTGAGTTGATATTGAATGTTTTCAACATGGGTTTTTATTTTAAATACTATTTTATTAACTTATAATTCTTGTGACTGATTTATAATTGTATTCTATAAAATGGAATATGACGGAATATGAATATTTTCTAGACTTTCCTAGTAGTGGTATTATTACTTAATTGATGGCATAATTAGTTTGTATTTTGTATACTGAGTTTAAAACATTTTTCTTGATGTTAGATATATCCTTATTCTGGAAATGGTTTTGTTGTGAAAATTAAGTACTTAAATTTTGTTGGTGTATATTATCTGTTTTTCTATTATCAGATTGTTCAAAAGTCAATACGGAATTATCAGAAAGTAAAACCTCTCCAAATATTGGCTAATATTTGGGACTAGGATATGTAATGTAACTTTTACCATTAAGGATAATATTATAAAAATATAACACTCCCAAAATATTTTTGAGGTAAAATATGTTATCACTTTTTAATATAATTGCCTTACAAAAGGAACTTTAACACATTTAAAATTGATTGGTGGTAGGTTTTTTTTTTTGTTTGTTTGTTTTGTTTTTTTTTTTTAACAAAACCTTTTTCTTTCCTTTTGTGAAACAAATACTGCTTTATTTTCAGAGACTAATTTAACTCTACTTTTAAAAATGCCTGATATTCATGCAGTTGGGCAATAAAGGCATGTTTCTATTTTTCTTCTTTCATAAGGAAGAGAAAATCAATGAAGGTTTTTATTTGGATACATTCATAAGCTTTGCAAACTGAATGGTTAATGGGAAAGTAAAAAAAAAAAAGCTTTACTTTCAAGCCAGTAAATGCAACAGGGTGAAGAAGTTTTCATATGTATTCATAGTATCCTATTTGAAGGGTAGAAGGAGGAAATGTGTGTATTAGTGGGGGAGAATAGCATATTTTTTCAAATATAAATTTTAAAGAAGATATGGTAGCTTTTTTCAATGTAAAGAAATAGTATATATGTGTGTTTGTATTTAAAATTAAATACTGTTCTTTCCTCTCTAATTCCCTCACCTCAACATTTAACTAATAAACTATCTTGTTGAAACAAATTATTAAAAAGTGAAAATTGAATTTTCTGCTAATAATACTACTCCCAATATTAAAACAAAGTGGTAAACATTTAAAGACAGTGCTGTGAGCTTAAGCTTTCAAGCTATTCTGGACTTGGGGTCATAACTGCAGAGCAATGGTAATGATACGGTTTCCATAGCAACTGATTCATTGGAGGGCTAGACCTCTGTCTAGGGTGCTGTCAGTGGATGTGGAGTTCCAGTGAACAGAAAGTCCCAAAGAAGGGTCTGCTTCTACCTAATCCAGTTTTAATTGAACCCTAGAGACTTTGAAGTGAAGCCTCAGACCAGGAATATACTATTCTGATAAGAAATAAACCTCTTCCTTAGCTAGGCCTCAGCTGCTTTTCAGTACTGGCACCTTTTCCTAATGAATTCTTTAAAGAAATGTTATTGTATCCATTTCAGCTAGTAATTCTGTTAGTTAAGAGAGTCTTTGTTTCTATTTAAAACGCTAGCTATCTTTATTATAAGTATAGATTTTAATTTTTTTGAAGACAGGATAGTTTTTGTGTGTATGTAAATTTTCAATTTTTGATACCTTTGGCAAGTTTAAATAATTTTCTTTCTCTCCTCCTATTTCTCTTCCTCAGAGTTTTAAAAAATTAACAGACCTGCTTATATTTAACTTTGGAAGCACACTGTCATATATTCAATATGACACCATTTGTCAGATTTGAAAACAGTACAAAAAATGCTGGATGTTATTTACAAATATACATGTACTAATAGTATAAAAACTTACATGGGAACAATAAGCCTCAAACCCAGGGTAGTGATTGGCTCTGACAAAATAGGAAAATGGGATCAGGAAGGGTTATACATGAGAATTTCAATACTATCTGAAATGCTTTATTAGTTTCTTAAATGTATGCAATAATGTGGCAAAATGTTAGGATTTTATAAGGTTGAGTAGTGGGTACCTGGGGCTTATATCATTTTCTGTAATTTTGAATAGGTTTGACATTTGGTAATAAAAACATTTTTTTAGGAGCATGCCACTTGCTGTATTTTAAGTAGATTTTAAAAAAAAAAACTATACTGCTTAATGGAATGGGATATAAATTGAATTTTTTGATTAATTGGAAAATGATTTTAATACATTGAAAACTGATATAATAATGTTTCAGTATACTTATTTTAGTTAAAAATTGGAGTATCCTGAAATATAATTAAATCTTTAGTTGGATGACCATGCTCTTGCAATGACTGACATCACCCTCATGAGCAACAGGTCTTATTATATAGCTCTATAGGTATAAAAGATGGACTTTTCAGACCAGTGTGTGATATTAACATATCACACAGCTGAAAGACTCCCCTGTTTTCTTTTGATTTTCCTCTTTCACCTGTAACCCAAGTGCAGGAAGAACAAATGTAGTTTATTATAATTTCTGATGAGTTGAGTTCTAGTTTAACAGACATTTAAAACCCTTTTTTAGAAATGTGACAATGTGCTATTTATGTAAATTCTGGACTTTGGGATTTGAAAACCTGGAAGTATTCCAGACTCTTCCACTAACTTCCCAAGTGACTTTGTTTTAAGTATTGAACTTGCCTGGGTTTAGTTTCCTTACTAGTAATTGTTGGATAGATGGGAGTATGTGTTACAGAACATATATTGGATTTTCTCCAATTTGATAAGTCTAGGGTGACAAACTCAAATGCCAGTGGAAACTAGAGAGATGATAGTAAATGAATGAAAGAGTGGAAACTGCAAAAATGGAGAGTGCATGCCAGTTTCACCATGTGGCATATAATTCTAGATCTGACAGATAACTTCACTTTTTCCTGAAAAACAAAAAAAAAATCTGAATTTCTATATCCATTTTCTCATGGACTTTCAACTGCTTGAAATTTTGTTAAATATCATACGGCTCAAACAAAAGGAATATGGGCCATATACGGAAGTTAGGCTACCATTAATTCATTGATTTAATTATTCACAAACATCTATCGTGTCAGATAATGTTATAGGTAATGGAAATAGAGTGTATTCAGTCTTTGCTCTGGTAGAACTTAGACTGTAGGAAAAATTCTTACTATTCATTACTTTTCTTCTCTTTGCTTATTCCATCTTTGTCCCTACAATACAGTGTCATAATCGAATTTTGTTTTATTTGTACTTTTTTATAGTTTTTACTTTTGAGAGATATAGCTTAAATGTTTAATTTGCTTTTATGGGTTTTCACCAGGTTTTGATAGCAAACACATCTCATTTTCTTTATTAATATTATATGAAGTACTGTTGTAGAGAAATTCCACATCTGGTTTTTCTTCAACACCTTCATAGTTAAGCTTTTGAAATGAACTTTAAAAAAAAACAAAACAAAAAAAACCACCAGAAAACGTGAATAACAAAGCGACAAAGTGGCTTAGGACTAAAGACAGGATTACTTTTAGTTGGCAAAGCATTCTAAGCTACTGCATCTGTCACATGGGATGACAAGAATTGTAACAAGTTACTCTGACAACCATCTACTCCATAGAGAGATTATGCTGAGTTCATTTGCAGGTTTGTGTTTAGCCTGGCTGACAAAATGATACTTAACCTCTTATACAGTCACTCTTTGTGCTTTCTGAATGAGTGACTGTTGCCTTAACAGTGACCTTAAAAGTGTGATTTTTAAAAAAGTTATGCACTTCAATATATTTTTAAAAATATGTAAAAAGTAATTCTGGGTCCATTAAAATCACATTATATGTAACTGAATTGTATATGTGATCTTTTCAGGTGTTCCTTCTTTTTAAAGTTTTACCTAAAATTTTCCATGATATGACTCAAAAATCAGTCACTAAATAATGCAGTATACATTTCCTGAAAAGAAATAAATGATACCACTGCTTTAGGAAGCCCCCAAATGTATTTATAAGTAGCTGTTTTATAATTTTACTCTGCTTCCTTTCCATAAGTTGCAATCTATATTTTTAGTCTCCTTCCAAATTATTTTAATAACTGTTCATTCAATTCTTAGAAATTGTACTGTTTTTTACTTACTTGGGATTATTTTTTCCTCACTAGATCCTGGCATATACAGAAGGGCTTCATGGAAAATGGCTGTTCACAGAGATACGATCAATCTTTTCTCGCCGTTATCTTTTGCAAAATACAGCCCTGGAGATCTTTATGGCAAACAGAGGTAATATGTTTCAGAAGTCTATTGTTACAAAGCTAACCTCCATCTCTTTGCATTTCGTTTTTTAATAGTATATCATGTTGTTTCCATTTTGATAGTGTTTTGTAGTCCAGCCTCTGCCCTGCTGAACTCTTTTTTGACCCACTTGCATCTTCATGGCTTTTACCCCCTTGGTCATTCTAAGAATTTTTTTGTAGTAGTTTTATTTTTCCGGCCATATAACAAATTAGTTCAAAGCTTTATCAATATGGGAAATTACTAAGCATTTAATCACTTCTGGAATTTGATGTCCTCAATATTGCTCTGATAGTGGAGCTCCTTCTGGAAGGTGGCTTCATTTGGAGAGGGGAAAAGGGTAATCAAATGATTCATTCATTTATTTAAACTTTGGTCTAATCTATTGCCATTTATAAAGTGACCATCAGAATATGGTACTGAACTGCTCTGGTTGCTTTGTATTTCATCATTCTTGAAAGAACTAAAATTTAATTTTTGGGTTTAGAATGGAACTTGGTGAAATTCATTAGGACAAGAGAGGCAAGGTCAACTTGACAAAGGTATTGTTCAGTGTGAGTGGAGGCATTTAAGAGAGAATATGTAAAACTTTAGTGCCTTCTTGCACATACTCTCTGTACATAAGTAGATTGAAGTTTTCTTGTTTTCACTTTCTATAATCTATAAGTTGTCAGTTTCAAAATCTACACATAATAATATAGTCCACGCACACTTTTTCTTTTTTCCTATATGAAATCATGTGTCTTTAGAGAATACAGGTTTCTTTAGGTAAAGATATCTTTCCCTTTCCTGTTTGGTCTCTTCCCCTGCACATACATCTTTTTCCTAGTGTAAACATTATTCTTCCAGGCAAATAATCAAGTGAATGTTTCACATTTTAGTTCAGTCTGCATTCTTGCTGCCCCAAAGGGCTTTCAACCTTGTAGTATTTATTGCTTGTTCATTCTCATTCATTTTTCTTCTTTGAAATTTCTTATGCATCCTTGCTTTGTATGTGTGTTTTTCTATTGCCTTTCCCGCTTGATCTTGGTCATCTGCCATAGTCCCTGATAGTTTTCCTTTTGTTTTGTATTTTTCTCCAGTATTGAGCAGAATAATGGATACACAAGGAAGCATTATTAACAAAGCATGTTGGGTATATATTTGACAGTTCTAAATGTTTTAGGTGTTTAGTGAATGATCATGTACTTTTTTACCTGAAACATGTTGGTAATTCCAGTGTTTGAAAGCTACACCAAATTGAAAAAAGTTTTTGGCCATAAGTATTTTTTAGGCTAGGTGATCACTCACAGCTAATACCTGCTTCTCTTACTGAAATTAATATAATTGAAATTTTAAGACTGACCAAAATAATATTTTCTAAATTCTTCCTCATGATTTTATGACTGTTATTTTCATATTTTAAAAATACAAATTTACCAATGTCTAATAAATTAACATTTATACACCAAGTATGTTTACATATATTAATGTACATGTTTTGATACTCTCAAAATATGTACTTACTAAAATAGAAATGATCAGAAAGCATTTAAATTTGATTATTAACCATAGAGGAAAAATTTTCCTTCAGGTCACACATTATTCTGGATTATATGAACATATAAAATGCAAACATATAAACATTATAAAAAGAATATTTTTAAAACTGATCATCCTTGGAAATAAAGTTTGTAGTCTTTTTGGTGATAGATTGTTACCATAGTTAAAATTTTAAACAGTTTTTTACAGAAATTCATAGATATGTAGTTAACTTGCCAAAATTCAGTTTTGTAAATTAAACTAGTAGCTAGGTAATCTCACCTTCATGTCACAGTAATGCAACAACAGTTGTTACAATCTGACAGCATTTAGGAAGGAGCTGTCTAAGGTATGAGTTTATAAGCGAAATGAATATTACCTCTGATATATTAATATTAAAACTTGAATGCACTATGATAAAAGTAATATGCCAAGAATTGTATTTAATAAATATCTGGATTAAGAGTAAATTTTTTATCAGATCAAAAAGTCTATAGACTAGAAAGGAAATCATTCTGTGTTCTAATTTTTGAAAATTATTTTCCATAGTTGCTGTAATGTTCAACTTCCCAGACCCTGCAACAGTCAAGAAAGTGGTTAACTACTTACCTCGTGTTGGTGTTGGAACATGTTTTGGATTGCCTCAAACCAGGTACTCTTTTATATGAGAAAAATGTGGAAAATAATCTATATTAATATGTGTCCTTGTTTTGAAATGCATAAGCTTGTGTTTTATGTTTCATAGTGAATGATGATTATTAGTCTATTGTTTTATTTTGAGCCAACTGAACTTCTGTCTGAAGAAACTAGAAAAAGAGGAGCAAATGTAAACCAAAGTGAGCTGGAAAAAAAAAAAAAGCATGAAGGCAGGACATCAATGAAACGTAAAAATAATAAAGAAAAATTGATGTAATGAAAAGTTGTTTTTCTGTAAAGATTAAACAAAAATATAAAACTTATAAACAAAGAGAAAGAAAATACTAATTACCAATATCAAGAATGAGAGACTATCACTATTATCTTCTCTGATAGTAGGTACTGATTCATCATCAATACAATTTTGTTAACAAATTGAAAAGTGTGAAGAGAACCAGTGGGATTTTTCCGTTGATTGCTTTAAACATATTAGCTGTAGAAATTTAGTTTACTTTTAGCATACCTAATTTTGTATTGATTTGAGTTGTTTTTTATTAGTGTTTATTTCAATTTTTTACAGTAATATCTTGTTACAAATGCACTTGAAATAGAATGAATAAACAACAGTCAGGATGTTAGTCATTCTGAGGCTGGATGATTGCCCAAGATGAAGCTCCTCTTGGCAGTGTTCTCCACAGGCTGCTTGACTGTCTGCATGACTGGGAACTTACTTTACTCAGAGCAAGTTATCTGAGAAAATGCAAGGCAGATGCCCCAGTTTCTTCTCTATGACCTACCCTTGATAGTATTGTGCCTTCATTTTTGCTGCATTCTATTTGTTACAAGTGAGTCATTAAATGTAGCTCATGTGCCCTGGCCAGTGTGACTCAGTGGTTAGAGTGCAGGCCATGTACCAATGGGTCTTGGGTTTGACTCCCAGTCAAGGGCACCTGCCTGGGTTGCAGGTTTCATAGTAGAGGCACATATGGGAGGCAACCAATCAATGTGTGTCTCTCTTTCTCTTTCTCTTCTCCTTCCTCTTTTCTCATCCCCTCCCTCTTCCTTCCCTTTCACTCTTTAAACTCAGTGGACAAAATATCCTCAGGTGAGGATTAACAACAACAATAAAAAATACAGCCTAGACTCTAGGGAAGAGGAATCAAACTTCACCTTTTAAAGAGGAAGTATCAAAGAATTTGTGGACATGCTTTAAAACTACTAATGATCTCTGCTTTTAAGTAATCAGGGCACAAAGAGGCCCCTCTGGGTTATAAGGAATAGTTGCTTTACAATGCAAATCAGTGTTTTGATTAGTTAATTTTTTAATATGTAACTAGATGCCCGATGCATGAAATTCATGCACGAGTAGGCCTTCCTTCCCCCAGCTGCTGGTACTGGCTTCCCTCCGGCACCCAGGAGCCGGGCTTCCCACCAGCACCCGGGACCTGGGCTTCCCTTGCAGAGGGAGGCGCCACCCACCCACTGTAGCCTGCTGGTAGGTGGCCTGGGCCTCCCTCTTTGGGGCAATCGTGGAGCCCCCAATTGATCGCCCCACCAGCCAGTGGCCTGAGCCTCCCTCCATGGGGCGATCATGGGGCGATGGCTGGTCCCCCAACCAATCCCATCACACCTGCCTTGGCTTGCCTGGTGCCAGTGGGTGTCATAGCATGGTCAGGGATGGTCGTCCAGATGGTCGTTCCGCTATTTGGCCATTAGGTCGATTTGCATATTATGCTTTTATTATGTAGGTTGGGGAATTTAAGGGTTCAGAAGGAAGCAGCTCAGAATTGTATAGATTTCCTTATCTTAATAATAAAAGATTTATTTTTTTCTATTGTAAAAAGGTTTTATTTATCACCTAATAATGTGTTACCATACTTGGGAATTTTAGTAATGTTTTCCTATAGTTAAAGCTAAAAGTCTTAACTCAATAAATCCGTCACTTAAATAGATTTTCAGCACTTACAATGGTATATTTTATATTCATACAATGGAATACTGTTTAGCAATCAAAATAGATGAACAACTAATACATGCCAGCACATTGATGAACCTCAAAAACATTTGTGGTTAGTGAAAGAAGCCTGATGCAAAAGACTACATGATTCTAATTCTTTTGACCTGAAATGTCCAGAAAAGGCAAGTTTATAGAGACAAAAAGCAAATTGATAGTTGCCTGGACCTGGGGATAGGAATGGTGATTAACTATAAATAGGCCCAAGGCAAGTTTTTGTGGTGATGAAAATGTTCTCAAGTGCACTGTGGTGACAACTGCACAATTCTAGAAATGTAATTTTAACAAATCATTGAATAGTATACTTAATAATAGGTAAATTTTATGGTATGTAAATTACACCTTTGTAAATAAAGCTATTTAATAAGTAGCTATCTTGTCCTGATTTATAGAAGAACTGTGACAACATACTTACCTGAAATTCTATGCCCTGACTAGAATAATTAATCCTGCTACTGATTTCCCAGTGCTTCTTATTATTGGTTGGTTGTATCCATCGTTATTTACATTGCATCAAGAAAACAGAAAACATCTTCTATTAAGATGTATAAAAAAAATAAGTTTTTTTTAACCTCTAGCCTAACCTTGAATAGACCACTAAAGAGTTTACTATCCTCTTTTCCCTGTTACAAAGGGTATGCAAACATAATATTTAGCTGTATGAGGACAAATGTGTTATCTTTATGTAATGACTATTAAGATTGATAAAAATATTAATACAATTTTATATGTATTTTTAAGATAGGATGATAGGATAATTCCTTTTATATCAGTAAAGCAGTGAATTATTAATTTTACTATTATTAATCAACCTATGGAGCCTAGATATTATAATGGCATTGTAATAAAAGCTTACCTTAATGAATAGAACTTGTATAATAGACCTGTGGCTAATCCACATCATTTGTTTAACCATTAATTGTAGATGGAAACATCTCTAGTACTCATTAGTATGACATAAATAGAACTTTTCAGAATATACTGGTATCATTTTGAATAAGTAAAGATATTCATGATTTATTATTGTGGTATAATCTTAAGTTCAAATTGATTCTACATCAATTTCCTTTTTCTTTTTTTACAGGCGTATCTCATTAGCTAGTCCACGTCAGCTTTTTAAAGCTTCTAATATGACTCAGCGATGGCAGCACAGAGAGATTTCAAACTTCGAGTACTTGATGTTTCTCAACACAATAGCAGGTAACCTAAACTCACATGTTGACTTATTTCAAAGAGTAAACTGTTTACTGTGACATGATTAGATTATTTTTATTACTGATATATGTAGCTTATTTTTATTTTTATTATTACTAAGTAAATATACCTTATCAAGAATAATTTTGATAATCAAGTTTAAAGCTTTGTATACAAACAGTTGGCTACTTGAGAAAAATAAAAAATGGGTATACACAGTCTTTTCCAAAAATATAAAATGACAATTTACAACTAACTATTCAATATAGTAAGAATGGACTCATTATGGAATAGAAGGAATGAATATCCATAACAAATCCTAAGAATCTTTTAACAACTTAATTATAAATGTATTATGTGTTGAGTCAATGAAACACAATTTGGAAAAAAGAAAACTGTGGTTAAATATTAAGTAAAGGAATATTATGACCAATATATGAAAATATAAAGATTAAATGGTCCTGTACAAGATCTATAATCATAATATTATTAAAGATTACCTATTGAAACTGTTCACTTTTAAAGACTAAAGAATAGAAATGTGTCATTACTTTTTATTTGTGATGATTTGCATAAAGAAAACAAGGAATGTAATTATGAGACATTTGAGATTTAGGTCAAGAATCTGACAGAGTTTATATTTGAGGCACAAAGAAGATAAAGAGCATAAGGCATGTTGCTTACTCTCACAGAAGTTATTTTAAGTAAAAATGGGAGCATTTATGTGATTCTAGAGCAAAGGGGTATAGAATCAATAAAAATTACAAAATAACCCTGGCTAGGTGTTAGTTGAAGCACCACCAAAAGGTTTCAGGTTCAATTCCTGGTCAGGGGCACATACCTAGGTTGTGGGTTGGATCCCTGAGCACGATGGTAGGCAACCAATCGATGTTTCTCTCACATAGGTGTTTCTCTCACTCTCTCTCCCTCCCTCTCTCCCTCCCTCTCTCCCTCCCTCCCTCCCTCTCTCCCTCCCTTCCGCTCTCTCTAAAATCAATAAAAATATAAACTTCCAATTGGTAGGAGTAAGGGAAAAATATCAAGAAAGATTTCATGTTTGAGTAAGGATAGATATTACTTTAATTAACTGTGGAGGTAGTTGGGAGAGAAGTTATTTTATGTAAAACTGAAGGCATAACCCAAAAAAAGATAAGTGGAAAATTATGAAGTAAAGCTAAAGAACAGTTAATGGTATAGTTATATGCACACACATACACAAGGTATTTATTATATGTAAAGTAATCCTCCCTATTCATGTGGCAAACATTCAAAGACACCCCTCCAATAGATCCCTGAAACCACGAATAGTACCAACCCCATTTATACTATATATTTTTCTCTATATACTTATACTTTTCAGCTTCTGACTGTCAACATTACTGCGTTGTGCTTTAGAGCCATTATTACATAAAATAAGTGTTACCTGAATGCAAGCTCTGAGATGCTCCACAGTCAGTTTGATAACCGAGATGGCTGCTGAGTGACTAAGAGCGGGTGGTGTCTACCAAATGGATGTGCTGGACAAAGGGATGGTTCATGTTCAGGTGGACAAAGCAGGATGCTGGGAGATTTTATCACACCACTCAGAATGGTGTGCAATTTAAAACTTATGTATTGTTTATTTCTAGAACTTTCCATTTAATATATTTGGACCACAGTTCACTGAGAGCAACTGAAAATGAAGAAAAGAAACCATGGATAAAGGGGACTACTGTATATGTGCATATATATGTGTCTGTGTGTCTATATTTGTGTGTATGTATGTATGTGTGTGTGTGGGTGTGTGTGTGTGTGCGCATGCATAAAAAGTATATATTCCTAAAGGTATAATGAGAAAGAAAACTAGAAAGGTTGTGTGGAATTGACTTTCTGTCAGTTTGAGGAGTTAGCAGTCAATTCATTGGGAAACTTGTGAAAGTTTTTGAACAAATGATTGATAATAGAACTGTGTGAAAAGGTAACTTGGAGGCAGAATGAAGGATACATGGGAGTGGAGAGAGACTAGGCAGAATCAAATTTAGGAAGCAATAAAAGTAAAAAGAAATGAGGGCCTACATTAGAGAGATGACAGTGGTAATTAAAACATAATGTTAAATAAGAATTTACAAGGTACAGACTGTTTGATATCAGCTAACTGTGTCATTGCTTGTCATTAGTTTGGAGGAGGTATAGGAGAGTATGGCAGCATTCGGGAGTGAGGGGAAGTAACATTGATGATGGTGTTCATTATGTTCAGAGGATCATTGGTTTTGAAAGCTGTCACAGAAATTTCAGAGTAATTTGGTGCAACTCCTTCATTTTACAGATGACTAATGACTGCCCACAGGGCTTAAATCACTTAAACTTGGTTGATTAGTTGGTCTGTTGGTTAAATAATGGCAGAGAAATGAACCTAGTTTTGAAAAGCTCTAAGAATTGCAAATTATTTTTTTAAAGTTTTAATAAAGAATATTTTATTTGGTGCAGGCTTTCAAATAACAAAAAATAGTCAATGGTAGTTTATGAGAACATAATCATGGGGGCCAGAGTATCTGTATTTGAATATAGTTTGACCTTTACTAGTTACTACATCGTTTTGGGTAGATTAGCCTTTTGTGCCTGTTTTTTCACATGTAAAATGGGGATATTGTGGGGATTAAATGAAATAATGTATGGATAGCACTGAGAGCAATATCTGGCACTCAAAAAAGTTACTTTTACAAAATTATACTCTTGAACCTTCTCATCATTTTATTTTATTACTAGAGGCCTGGTGCACAAAATTTGTGCACTGGGGCAAGGGGGTGTCCTTCAGCCCAGCCTGCACCCTCTCCAATCTGGGATCCCTCTCACAATCTGGGACTGCTGGCTCCTAACCGCTCACCTGCCTGCCTGCCTGATTGCCCCTAACCGCTTCTGTCTGCCAGCCTGATCACGCCCTAACTGTTCCCCTGCCAGCCTGATTAACACCTAACTATTCCCCTGCCCGCCCGATCACTCCCAACAGCCCTTCCCTGCCAGCCTCATCTCGCCCCCAACTGCCCTCCTCTGCTGACCAGTTTGGTTCAGATTGGTCAGTTTCTATGCCAGTCAGCGTCAAAAGCTCCACCTCCTAGGCAGCCATTGGCTCCTCACAGTTGACCTAGATTTGGTTCTGATTGGTCGGTTTTTATGCCAGTCAGCATCTCTGGGCCTATCAATGGGGCCTGATCAGAAAGATGGGGCTGAACAGCAGCCCTGGTGGAGGCCTGGAGAGAAATGGTGGCACGGCTGCTGACCAGGCCCAGAGCTAGAGAGGCAAGTGCTGATCAACAGCTGCCACAGAGGCTATGGATCAGACCCTGCTTCTCTCTTTAGGCCTCTCTCTGGGCCTAATTCGCAGCCCCCTCAGCAGTTAGTGCTGGGTCACTGTGCCTGCAGCCATAGCAGTCAGTGCTGGGTCACCATGGCAACCCAGCACTGACTGCAGGACTGACTCCCAGTTGGTCGAGCCTCCTGATCATTGTGGATGTGACAGACCCATGGTTTTTATATATTAGGATTTTAGATTGAGTGACTGTTTTTTCTCTTCCAGGACGGAGTTACAATGACTTAAATCAGTATCCAGTGTTTCCCTGGGTCATCACTAATTATGAATCAGAAGAATTGGATCTTACCTTGCCAAGTAACTTCAGAGATTTATCTAAGGTAATTTCTCAGTAATTATCTGAAATATAATTGTCTTACATTTAAAATATATTTGAATATATTTAATTTTCACATTACTTTTAAAAAATCTTTTAATAATTATAACTTTAGTATATTTCTTTTAAATGTATGTTAGTATTCTCCAGTTTAAAATTGAAAAATTTAATATACAGAAAGACTTGATGCCAATTAAAAATATTAGCTTATATATATTTTTCCATATGCATTCAAAAAGACATTATTCTTAGATAGCATCATCTTCTAATTGTGTTAGTATTGTATAAAACTTACAAAGAAAATCGTGGAAACTTCTCATCAGTACTCTTATAAAAGGACAAGTAGCCCTTCACTATTGCAGCTCTCCTAACCAACCTCCCTGCTACCTCTTTTTCTTCTCTCACCCATTCCTTGTTCCAACGGATTCTTTTTAAGTTTAATGTTGAAATGTATAACCCCAGTGCTTAAACTTTTCTTCACTTATTGGAAGCAGAACAAATATTTCCCAAGTTAGAGCTTTGCTTTCTCTGCCTTCACTGTTCATCTCCCCGCTTTGTAAGCAGCTGACTGGCTCCGCCTTTAGATCACCTCCTCATAGAGACTACTGCTGACTGCCTTTTTCCCGTTAGTCCGCTCTGTTTCTTTCCAAGCACTAAAACATCCTGCATTTTACGTATCTTTCTACCTATTTTTATTGGTTCTTATCTCCCTCACTAAGCTTTTTTTATAATGATAGAGTTCTTGTACATAATTATTTCTCCAATGCCTAGCACAGAGCCTGCCATTCAATAAGTGTTAAATGAATTTAATAATAAAACACATATGGCATTTCCCCGCAGTTATAAAATATTAATATTAAATGTATTTGATTTTTTAATATGCTGAGCTAAATAAGCTATTCTGAGAAAGATAAGTATCACATGATCTCACTCATATGTGGAATCTAATGAACCAAATAAACTGATGAATAAAATTGAGGACTTTATTAGTTTGACGTGTGTAGTGAGCCATGAAGTAGGACAGTTGTAAACACTGGACACTATTCTTGGGTAATTATAGCCTAGACTCTATTATTTGAATTTCACGTACAGAAAAGCAAAATTTCATTTTTTGTTAATTTGTTAAAATGTAAATGTGCTTCACAATATAAATCACATTTCAGTAAATAACCTTTCTAGGGTTTTAGAATAATTGCCCTTTTTTTTTCTTTTTCTTAACTGAGTCCTTCAGTTCGGACTTCTACTTAAACACATAGCTTATTAAGACTTTCTTGTGCTGTAAAGGATTTTTTTGTATGCTCCTCAAGATGCAGTTGGTAGTGAGATGGATTGTGGATAGGGTCCATGTTTCTGTCTTGATGGAACAGTTACTAATAATGATAAGTGGGAGCCTGTTTGTATATTTCTACGGAGGCTGTATTTCTGTCTTGTGCCATCATTGTCCCTGAGCAAGAGTTCCTGCAGCCTATTACCTGCTCACACCACTGTTCCTTGCCGACTGTCTCCTTTCTCTGACCCTCATCCTTGTTCTCTGTCCCACTAAAAATCTTGCCTGGCCAGAGAAAGCCACTCATTTATTTTTAAATGTAGGCTTTATGATGTTTTCATTATGAGAATTCATAGAAATGATATTAACAAAATGCTGTTATAAATTATTTGCCAGCTAAACAGGATTCTTTATTAAAATTGAATTTTATTTGTATATTACTATTAACGCTGTTTCTAAGTAACCTGCCAAATACTTTTGTTGGATGGGTAAAAGACTGTTTTAGCTATAACTTATCTTCTGTATGTGATAAATGAGGAGAGGGCCCAGTTCAAAATCAAAACAAGAGTTGCTTTCATTAGTCTCTATCCATGTATTTCATATCCACTATAGAAACATAAAAATACCATTTTTGTGATTTAGTGCCTTAAATTATATCTATTTTTATATTATAAGATTTTGTGAAAGATTTGTATTTTGGGCTGAGGAAGGAGTATTTATAAAGAGTGCTTACAACAAGAACTGAAGGTTACACAGTTGAATAGCAAACAATGGTGTAATTAGAAGGGCTGGGAAGAAGTGGGGAGCTCTAACACTCAGCCACATATAGGTAACATCTCCTTTCCTACAAAGCAACAGTAGCTCGAATGCTACATTCATTCAAGTTTGTGAAGGTGAAATTCCACTAATACTTATTGTTTCCATTTAAATATTGATGGAAATAGTGAGTTTGGAATTATGACATTAATTTTAGTGAAATAAAAATATCAGATACTTGAAAATTATAATTTACACATATGGAATACTGGTAATTGTTTATAAAAACATTTCATTCCTGTTGGTGTTAAAGACTGCCACAATGTGTACAGTATGATTCCATTTTCAAATATCTGCTTATGCACATATTTTCAGGATGCATCTCATATGTGAAGTGAGCTATATCTCCATGAATAATGACTATAATAGAATTATATTAAAATTTTCCCATAGTATACATTTAACAACCATTACTATTTGTTTAAATAAACTTGCAAAATTGAAGAAAACATTGTGTGTAAAGCTTAATTTAAAACAAACAGTTCTTATCCCTATTCTTGAATAGATAATATAGCCTGACTAGCTTGAAAATGTCTTGAATTATTTATGCATATTTATGTCCCTTTAATTTTCCCAAAGCTGGTTTTCAGAGGGGTTTTTGATACACGGCTACAATTTTATTTGGCAATCTCTTCCATATTACACAGGGAATTTTCTTTCTCAAGCTGAATTAATGTAAACAACACTCTTTCCTCTGTATTATTTTTTTCTGATAATTTTTTTTTTGATGAAAGAAAATGTCTGAAGAGAACAATGTAAAAAAATGTTTTCTTGAAGTTACAAAATTTTATTTTATGTACAATTGTAATAATTGCAAGTTAGTATTGTCAATCTTTTAGGAAATCAGATCTATTTTAGTCTGAAAAATCTGATGAAAATTACATTTTTTCCTCTATTGAGAAAGCCCTCCTTTAACATAATGGTTTAATTCTTTCACAGCTGGAAAAAGTAGGGGTCGATTTTGAGGTTGATTTTTTTTTTTTTTGCCTCCACTTTCCCAGGCTTTACATCATGAGTCTAAAATTCTTCTGATGAGAAGACAGATCTAACCATGCATAAACTTTGGAGTGACATTAATTTATATTTTATAAATATATATTGATTTTTATATTTTGACAGCCTCCTTGACAGAAATAAGAAGCAACATTCTCTTTTTGTCCTTTATAAGAAATTATAATTAGGGTTGGAATATATTTACAAAATGTCAGACCATAAAAACATATTATGATGGCTGTCTCAGTACCAGGGCTTTCTTTGTAGATGAGGAAGATTTTCTTGCTACGGTGATTTACTATTTTTCCTTAGTAGCAGAGGGGTTGTGTAAGCCAATTTTTTTCTAAGTGAGGAGAAACCAAGAGAGTCTAAGGCAATCATTTCTCTACTCATCCATCCACATCATTATTTGGGAATATTGAGTATGTACTGTAATCTGGATGCATATTCTATAAAACAAGTATGTTCTTAGATTGAAATGCATTTGATAACCATTCACTTGCAAATGAAGACTCCCTATGGAATTCAGGAGCTAGAAACATTCCATTTTATTGTTAACTGATATTTACTGAGGACTTACTATATGTCAGGCTGTTATCTAAGTATATTACATGTGTTAACTCTTAATCCTCACAAAGACCTTTTAAGATAGGTGACACTATTAATTGCCTTTTACAGAGACAGAAACTGAGGCACTGTGAGGTTCTACAACTTCCACACGGTTTCAGAATTCAAACACCAAGCTAGTGTTTTTCAAATTGCCGTTTAGAGCTAGCAATTTTTAAAAATGATTAGAATAGTGTAGTATTACATAAGTAAAAAGAAGTATCAGTGTGCATCCTCTATGAATCTTCTGCTTATGGTGTGTGTGTGTGTGTGTGTGTGTGTGTGTATTTTATGTTTGCATTCGGTTAGGATTTAAAGCAGGGATAGAGTCTTAGCTGGTTTTGCTCAGTGGATAGAGAGTCATCCTGCAGACTGAAGGGCCCTGGGTTTGATTCTGGTCAAGAGCACATACCTGGGTTGGGGGCTTGATTCCCAGTAGGGGCATGCAGAAGGCGGCCAATCAATAGTTCTCTCTCATCATTGATGTTTTTTATCTCTTTCTCCCTCTCCCTTCCTCTCTGAAATCAATAAAAATATTTAAGTAAGTAAGTAAATAAATAAATAAAGCAGGGGTAGGGAAAGTCCAGCCCTCGGGCCCTATAAGGCCCAAGAAAACATTTGGTCTGACCCTGCCAAGGCACTCGGGGTGAGTTAAGTAAATGTTTGACCATTATAGCAGGCTAATTTTTAAGTTGTTCATTTTGTATGGCCCGCGAATGATGTTATAAATATCCAAATGGCTCTTGGCAGAAAAAATGTTTCCCACCCCTGAAGTTTGAGAAACAAATTGCTTTGCTGCCTCCTACTTTTGACATCAATGGCTAAATCTGTTTTAATGTTATTTTATCAAGTAGCCTTTCACCACTTGAAAAGGAAAGCTTTCTCGAATTGCCCACTCTTGGGGTGTTTGTTCCAGGTGATGCTCCAAGCTGTTGTGACTTCACCTGTTTATGGAAAAGCTGATTATTTGGTTAAACTAGAGAATTCCTGATGTTACTACTCAATTATTAATTTGCTGTTGTTTTCATTTATTGGTGTGTTTTTTTACTGAGTAATATTGCTCACCAGGGATTCTTAGTTTCTGGAGATTTGAGAGAACAAAATCAGGTAGTTACTATTGTACTAAATAGTAAACCAAAAATTGGGGGAGAAAACCAGGACTGACCAAAGTATAAGCAGGCATTTTATTTTTAATAATTAGTTTTTACATTTTAAAACGAAGGAAAATACTGAAAGAGAGTTTAAGATCGAATCGAGAGAAAAGAAAAACCATCCATTTTTCATTAAGCATAACATGAGTTATTTGGTTCAGAGGCAGAAACATGAAAAGTCAACATTAGGGGAAGATGATCCTGTGCTGTATTCTCCTCACTCCTATTTTGCAATGTGGAAATCTGAGGAAAGTTTTCTATCATCAGATCTTCAAATGGAATGTTAAATTTTTATCCAGGCCCCAATAAATCATAGTTTCTTCTTTTTTTTTAACCTATGTTACAATGCTTTACCATTCACACTCTGTTAAAACGGCAGCTTCCATCGCCCTTATCTGGATCAAAATGTTTCTGAAGAGTAAATTCTCAGATAAACTGAGAACTAAGGGACGAAGCTCTCCTGAATCTATTTTCTTGCTGATGAGTTCTTAGTGGTTTTCTCTCTCTCTCTCCCCCTCCCTCCCTCTCTCCCCCCGACATCCCCCCCCCCCCAAGAAAAAGTAGGTGATTTTCTCTCTTGGTCTCTCATTTATCTCCTACCCTTTGGTTGTATATTTTTATATGTGAGATATTTCTCTCTAACACACATATTTAATATATACAGCATGCATCTTGACCTGGAATTGACTACCGACGTTTAACTGTTGTTTATCAGACAACACTTCTTTATCTCTTTAAGTTTTAAGTGCTGTTTCTGACAAATGCCAGTCCTTTTAGTCTGTTCTGTAACAGATATACCGGGAATCAATATACCATCTAGATGTCGCAGAGGTAAAAGAACACTCTGTTTTGGGGGGTGGGGGTGGAGAGGGCGATATTGTTTAAGTATTGTTATAACTTTCACTTTGTTTTCTATATATTGAGCTTCAATCAAACCACAGGAATTCAGACTTAAAACAAACCTTATGATATTACAACAGTAAATACAGTGTTTAAATAAAATACAAATGCACAAAGAGAAATTTAAAATTACCTCACACTTGGATATTTTTTATTGGCTGATAATATATCTTAAACATATTTTAATCTAAGGCGTCAAACATAGATGCTATTATGTTGACATTGATTTTAGGGATTTTGTTATAAATTGCATTCCCTGGTCTTGGGTGAATTCACAGCCTAATAAGCAGAAGAATGACATTGGGATAGTTTAGCATATATTTGTAGTGTTGTGAGTGAAGCTCTGGTAAGTGCCTTCCACTGTAACAAACCTTTTACATATGCTCTCTTCATTAATTCCCTTAACAGCACTGTAGGAATGTGTTATTATCTTTATTTCATAGATAAGGAAACTAAGACATGGTGAGGTTAAGGAACTCTCCAAGGTCACACATTTCCAAGTGTTAAAGCTAGGGTTTCATCTCAGACCTGTGTCTGTCAGTGAACTGGTATATTTTAGGTATAACAAGAAAGAATAAACTTACATTTATATGTACTTCTTTCCAAAATCTATTCTTCCCTTTATCTGAACAAAAAGCAAGAGGTTTACTGTTTGGAGAAATTGTACCAGAGACTTTTCTAATTTGAGAACTCCAAGAACAGCAGTAGGTAATGAATGGAACACAGGGGGATTAACTAAAAGCTTAAGTACTGAATGTGAAGGCCCCCAGACCCCTTTGCTGTCATGCTATCAGAATTCTGGCAGGCAGGCCAGTACTAAACCCACCCTGTAAGACAGAGGATTATATTATATATTATTCTTTGGGAATATTGACTTGTTCAAGAGGCAAAACCTAAAAACTACTAACGTTTAGGGATTCTACTTGAAGCTCACCTGATTTCCCGCCAATGCAGTCTACCGGTTCACGTTGCTACTTACACTGCATATACTTCAGTCAGCTCTTTCAGGTTTCATTTTAAAAATGAAGGTATGCCCAAGTGTTAGCAAACACATAAAGATAGTCTACCATGTGAAAGGTGACAGAGACAAAACAAACAGAAAAATAAACGAAACCAGAAAAAGCAAAGACAATTTAAGAAACAGAAAAGAAACAAGAAACAAAACAAGAAAACTCTTACAACAATAATGCTATTGCATTGATTAAAAAAAAATTATGCTATAGGAAGTAGAATGTAGTGCAGATCTTTTCTAAAAGGAACATCAAAATGATATGTGAAAAATAGCCTGGAAAGATGAAAATTAGAGGACCAGAGAGGAAATCTTCAGATTTATGTAGACTTGTGTCAGTCTGCCTCAGTTACTAGTAAGGGACCTTTAGACAATTACTTAATTTTGAGGGGTCTTATATAGAAAACTATATAACTATATATTGTATTCTATGGTGTTTATATAATACTGAAGAAAATATGTCATGGGTACACAGACCTTTTTAAAGTTTAAATTATTACTTGTTCAATATGATGTAGTTAGTTTAAAATATGGCTGTGCAACTCTTTCCCCAGAATGTAAAATTAAGTTCAGGAAAGTGTGAATGCATATGTACATTTATATATATATATACACACACACACACACACACACACACACACACATACATACATATATACACACACACACATATATACACACACACATACATACACACACACATACGTATATATGGTTATAAAATTAGAAAACAATCTGTTTTGTGTCACTATTTTTTAAACTTTACATTTATTAAGTATTAGCACTCTGTATAGCATAGTGGGTTTTCTATTGGAAGTTACCTTCCAGTGAAAGTTTGTAAATGACTAACAGAGGTTAACCTTATACTTTATTTAAGCAGCCTTCAATGACATTGTTTTTTAACATTAGTCAGTAAACGATAAACTGAACTAACTGAAATGGATTGTGGTTAATATTACTGTCAGGGTGATGAATAATCCTGACATATACCAGCAACACATTGCCAGTCAGTAATCCTTCTCCAAGTTAAGTATTTATTCACTAATCATCCTAAGTTACTGTGGTGTGGAGTGACCATTTATTATTATTTATAAATGGATTGTTTTTTATATATAACATTACCAGTTTTATCCCATAATACTTCCTGTTTTCTTAGTTTAGTGCTGGGTATACTAACTTGGTTAGATTCAGAGTAGGGGACATGTATACTTACCATGAACTTACATAGAAACTGTTTTTAAAATACCTAGAAAAAAATTTTTTAAGTTCAATAGGTACTAGTATTATACGTCTGATTTCAGGCTGGGATATTTTTTCTTTTTATAGAGAGTTAAGTGCAATAGGTTTCTAAATATACTTGTATGTGTCAACTTTTCATTCTTGTATTTTCCTGTGATACTCAACACTACATGAATATGTACTATGCTTTTCACAGTGGGTAGTATAGTAGCTTATCTTTTAGTCCACATGTGCACATTCCTATCCAGTTCTTTTTTAAAAATGTTTTTATTGATTTTAGAGAGGAAGGGAGAGGGAGAGAGATAAAAATATCAATGATGAGAGAGAATCATTGATTGGCTGCCTTCTGTACACCCCCCACTGGGGATTGAGCCTGCAACCTGGGCATGTGCCCTTGACTAGAATCAAACCCAGGACCTTTCAGTCCACAGGCTATACTCTATCCACTGAGCCAGACCGGCTAGGGCTCCTGTCCAATTCTTTATTCTCAAAGCCATTTATTTGAATAAGCATACTTAGTCAACATTAACACCTGTTTTAGTGCCCTATGTATATTGAATAAATGTGTTTATTCATATAATTGATTATTGAATATTTACTGAGCACCTTTTGTGGATATTATTCTAAGAACTGTACCAGAAATCGAAGTGAATTAAATAATCCCCACTTTTAAAGAGTTTTATAACTGAATGTATGTTATATATGACCCATTTATAGGGAAATAATTTAATTAGAAACTTTTTATTTCTACATGACTTTATTTTAAACTGTCCCATTTTCAGAAGAGGAATTTTTTTAAATGAGTCCACTGTTTATAATGTAAACCAAGTATTTGAAAGTAGAAAAAGGGAAAATTCTGAAAACAAAAACCATAGTTATCATTGGCCCACTATGTAAACTAGAATAGACAATTAAATAGTTACCCTTTTTTTAAATATAGGAAGATAAACAAGTAGAATTTTATTGAGGAATATATTCTGTTAAACTACGTAAAATTATTTACTTTAAAGATATGTTTTCCTGTACAATTAAAATATAAAACAACCACAAAAACAAATGATTGATTAGGTTAGTGATTTTCAACCTTATTCAGCTCATAGCACACATAAACTAATTACTAAAATTCTGCAGCACACCAAAATATATATATTTTGCTGTTCTCACAAAAAAAAGTAGGTATAATTTTGATTGATTAAAAAATAGTAATTACCTACCCTTTATGCTCCAACATTACTTTTTTAAAAATTGGGTATCTATACTTGTATAATACAATAAGGATTTCTGGTACCAAGATTTAATCAATCAGACCCAAACTTATTAGAGAGGTTATTAGAAAGGGTCCAAGTCCTATATGATTAGGGTCCTTATGAGAAGCTTAAAAATACCAGGTTAAAGACAGACATCAAAGAAGAGAACACTCTGTGGTGATAGACACAGAAATTTGAGTTATGTTGCCATAAGCCAAGGAATACTTGGGTTACAAGAAGCTGGAAGAAGCAAGGAAGGATCTTTCCCTAGAGGCTTCAAAGAGAGCATGGCTCTGCAAATACCTTAATTTTTGATTTCTAACTTTCAGAACTCTGAGACAATATTTATTGTTTAAACTGCCCAGTTTATTTTACTTTGCTATAGGAGCCCTAGGAAACTAATACAGTACATACACATTTTGATTAAGTTTTATTTATAAATGAATATCTTCCTCATTGTGTAGTGCCCCTCTTTATTCCTAGTAATACTCAATGTTCTGAAGTTTACCTTTTCAGACAGCAAATAGCCATTTCGATTATTACTTGCAGTATATTTTTAGTCATTTTTTAAAAACCTATGACTTTATATTTAAAATTTATTTTTTTGTGGACAGCATACAATAGTCTTGCTTTTATAGCCAATCTGATAATCTCTGTATTTTATTAATTGGGTTTGAGACCACTTATATTTAATGTAATTTTTATACAGTCAGTTTAATTGTACAATCTTGTTTTTTAGTCCTCACATCAGTACCTTGTCTCCCTTTACCTGCCTTCTTTTAGATTAAATGTTTTTATGATTCCATTTTATCTGCACTATGGCTTATTACTTATGGTTTATTATATATGCACTAGAAGCCCGTTGCACGAAGATTCGCACAATAGGCCTTCTTTCCCCTGGCTGTTGGCACCGGTTTTCCTCTGGCACCCAGGACCCAGGCCTTTGGTCCAGCCGCAGTGGAGAAGCCAAGCCTCGAGGCCTGGGTCCTGGGTGCCAAGCCTCTTGTCTTCAGTCTTCGCTCTGTGCCTGCATATGCAAATTAACCGCCATCTTTGTTGGTTTAATTTGCATAGTTGCTCTGATTGGCTGGTGGGCATAGTGGAGTGACACCAATTTGCACATTTCTCTTTTATTAGTGTAGATAATTTAGTGGTTTATTGTTTGAAATATACACTTTTAACTTATGACAGTTTATCTTTAAATTATATAATACAACTGCATGTTTAGTTTTCAAACCTCATCACAGTATCTCTCTATTCCAGCCTTTGGAGCTATTGTTCTCATTTTTCAGCTAATTATTCTCTAAACTCAATACATTGTTACTAATTTTGCTTCCATCTTTTAAAGCAATAAAAATAAGAAAAAAATGTTTTATGTTTACCCTGAGTGGTACCCTGTCTGATAATCTTTATTTCTTTGTATGGATATATATTTTAGTCTCTTCTATTTATTCTAAAATATTTAATATTTCTTGAAGTGCATGTCTTCTAGCAATTAATTGTTTCAGTTTTATTTTAATCTCAAGGTATTTCACATTGATTTTAAACAATATTTTTACCCGGTACAGAACTCTAGATCGACAGGTAATGGGGAGAGCATTAATACTTTTAAGGTGACTTTTTACTGTCTTCTGGCTGGCCTTGTTACTGAAAGTTTGTATTATTATAATTTTGTTCCTTTCTGTTTAATAATGTTTACTTGTTTTTCTTTACTCTGGCTTTAAGACTTGTTTATCTTTGATTTTCAGCTCTATGATCTCTCTTCTTTGTTTGTTTGTTTTGTTTTCCTGCTTTGAGTTTTTAGAGTTTCTTGAATCTGTAGTTTATTTCTTGTTATTAATTTTGAAAATTACTTATTCATTGCTTAGATATTTCTTTTGCTCCTTTATATCTTTCCTCCCTCTGAGACTCCAAGTACACCTATATTAGACTCTCTGATATTGTCCCATAGCTCTTGGTTACTCAATCCTGTTTGTGTTTTCATTTATCTTCTTCATTTTGGATCATTTCTATTAACCTACCTTCAGAATTGATTATTATTTACTTAGCTGTGTCCAGTCTGAACAGACTAAGCTCATCAAAAGAATTCTTCACCTCTGACAACTTATTTCAAGCATTTATATTAGATTCTTTTTCTATAGTTGTCAGTTCTGCTGGAATTTCCCACCCGTTTATATAAGTTTTCCACCCTTCCACTAGCTCTTTTAGTTTATGAATTACAGTTACTTTAAATAATCTGCCAGGTACTTCTAATCATGTGTATTATCTCTGAGACTAATTTGTTTGATTGCTTTATCTGTTCATAATGTGTCATTATTTTTCTGTAATATTCTCAGTGTCTCATAGTTTTTGGTTGAGTGCCAGTAGAGATATGATATGAATACTGTTTTACGCCTAGAAATGCGGGTGCCTCCTCCTGTGTCAGGCAGTTTGTGTCGGGAGTTCAGTCAAACTAGTCAATAGATGAGCTTGGTTGAGTTTGTTATTGTCATTATTACATTCAGTGCAACACAGACTTCCAATTCCTCCTTTTGAGTTTGTACTTCAGGAGGGCCCTGCGGTGCTGTTCCTGCTCAGTCTTTTAGCAGACCCTCTGTACCTGTGCCACAGGGAGGTTTTTCTTTCACTT
The DNA here is from genome assembly GCF_964212035.1 of Myotis nattereri. Taxonomy (NCBI): domain Eukaryota; kingdom Metazoa; phylum Chordata; class Mammalia; order Chiroptera; family Vespertilionidae; genus Myotis; species Myotis nattereri. The sequence goes on from NC_138080.1 coordinate 54,997,015, forward strand.
TCTTGCTTTTTTCTAGGAGTAGATTGCCATTGTCATTCATTGTAAAGCTTGTGGTAGAGGTAAGGCAACTTTTCCTATCTGTTATGATGTGTTGTTATTTTTCTTTTTTTCTTATTTTCTCATAAGAAAAAAAGAAAAAACTAGCTGAGTTGCTCAGCTAGTCTCTGGATTTCTTTCAGAGGGAATTGTTCCATATATAGATATAAGTTAGGTTTCTCTTAGGAGGACACTGTCTTGGACTGGAACTTCTGATTTTAATGGTCTTATATGATTCTGTTTACAAATGAATAGGTTTTGATATATCAGCTTTGGGTGTCTTGGTTGTTTATCATTTTCATAATTATTTCTAAGACTTTTTTTTTCCAGTTTCCCTTGCATTGTTAAGATTGCCTTTGGGGTTATGCTAGCATTTAGCTCAACACTGGCATTGGATTAAGAGATTATTTTAATCCATTTATGTAGCTGTCTCAAATTCAGATAAAAACCTATAGTAAAAATCACTTAATATGAACCATAGGTGAATAATAAGTGTAAAGGCATTGCTATTAATTCTACCAACATGAGCATTTGAAATGATTTAGATTCTACATAGGCACAATAAGTAAAATGAAATACTTTCTTTTCCGCAAGATGTGTTTGTTAAATTGAAATAGTATAGTGAGTGTATGTTTAATGCTACTTGCAAGAAAGTGTGTTTTCAGGGGATTAGAAACTGCTCTAGTACTGAGAACTAAAGTCCTTATTTGTTAACTGTAAAAGCCACACTGGTGTACCAGTAGAATTTTTTTCTTGACAATATTACATAAAATGTAGAATGCATGAAGAAAAGTACCAATCCATTTCAGCCATATAGAGCATTTGACAAAATACCTTAAAAGCCAAGGTTGTGTAAAAATGCTGATCAGGCTATTTGTTGCAATTGCCATTTAGATAAAAGAGCTGTTACAACTGACACAAAATAGTTGCTGTACCTCCCAACAGTGGCAACATTGCTTAAATGACAGAGGCTCTTTCTTTATTTTCTTCTCTTGGAGGGTAGGAGAGAAAGGCAGGTGGTGGAGATGCACAGAATAAATTCATTTGGGTTCGTGGATGGGGCTATACATATTTAAAAGTTTAGAGGAATGTAAAGCAATACACTTTGATGACAATACTTACCTTTTTTGTTTACTTTTTTAAATAAAAGCTGTTTTTACACGCATAATTTTGGTGTCCCAAGACAAAATACCCATATTCCCAACTATAAAACCTCCACTAAGTGATATTCACATAAAGAACGTAAATTTTATTTTTTTAAAGACAATCTAAACCTCCCGTGAAAGGATTCTAATGGCCTTACAGATTTGGCACCAATGTTTTCATCAATCTACACAATCCAGATCATTTTAGGATTTGTAGTCAATTTAGTTAGAGTTTGCTCTGGATCTTGTCCCTGTCACCAACTTGGTAACCAACCAACAATAGTCATCTAACTTCTCCCAGACTCATTTTTTTTCCCAGTGGTAATTTGGGAATGCTAATAGGTGTGTATATTAAGGGATTGTTGTGAATGTAATGATAAAATTTATATGAGACTTGAGGACCATTGCTTATATCCAATAAATAGTAGCATTGGCATTAAATAGAATGGCCCCTTTAATCTGCATATTATAGTTATTTCCGGTAATCTTTTAAAACCAAATTGTTACCATCTTTTATGATGTCACATTTCCTGGTAGTTCACCCTCTTTCATTTTTGAAGTTAGATGAAACTAACATTTAATCTGACATTTTTATAACAAAAACCTTTTAATTCGTATAGCATTGAGTCAACCACTTTTCCTTGTCTTTCCCCCCCTTCCCCTAGTTTTTAGCAGTGGCTCTCTTTCAACATCTATAGACCTTCCCTCTTCCAGGAAAGAATAAAATAATGTATGACCTCTTTTGTCCATGACCTCGTAAATGCTGTAGGATGGACTTTATATGTAATCAGAGAATTAAAGGATGTTTCCAATTTCCTAATCATACCAAATGAAGATGACATTGGCAGATGGCTTTAGGCCAGTCATCAAGATCCTAAAGTAGCCATGCTCTTTTGTTTGCCTTTCCCGAGCCCCTTTTGACATTTCTCCTATACTCCTATATACACACAAAATTTATCTATATGATACACTTTCCCTTAGCATTTACAAAGGCCCTATTTCTGAGTTTTTATGCTCCAGAATGATTTACTTATTTGTTTGTTTGCTTATTTTCTTTCTTTTTTCTTTCATCTTCTCATCTTCTGCTTCTCATGCTCATGTTAGCTTTCATTGATTTTCTAAAGAAAGCCTTCATAGAAAGATGTAAAAACCTCTTTGCAGACTTGGATTTTAAAAGAGAAGTTTGTTAACTCAAGCAAATTTCTGCTCTGTAAAATTACTCAGATTTCTTGTCAATTCCCTATAATTTCCTTACTCTAAGTAACTGTAATCATGGTCCAGCAGTTGGAATTTTTCACGTCTGCAAGGTTGGTATAAAATGGAACAATTCAAACATAAATCTCAAAAGGAAGAAGCAAAGAAGGAATTATGGTGACAGTGATGATATCAATTACAACAGTAATAGCAATTGTACTTATTGAGGACCTTCTTTGTGCCAGTATTGCTTCTTAACCCTTTACATGTATTATTAGCCTTTAAATCAATCCATTAAATAAATATCATTTCAAATTGGGTAAGAAATGGGGAATTTGTTGAAATTAGGAAGAACAATTTGTAATACAACAGTTTTAGATGGATAAAATGGCCCAAAGACCAGATTTTGAGAACTAGGTTTTTGTTTCTCGGATTTATATTGATTTTCAGCTATATTACTCAATATGCTTCTTGTCTTCATTATTAAAATAGTGATCTCTAGCTAACATATTTGTTGTAAAAATGCATAATAATGTTTTATAAATTGTAAAATGTAAGTTGGGGATATTATTCTTAATTATATAACTTCAGGTGAGATTTCCTGAAATTTTAAAAAAGAAAAACTTTGAATGTATCAATATAAAAGCCTTTTCTTTTTACCACTAACTTTTGCTAGTGATTATATGAGAGTCTGTTGTGTGTCCTTGAAGGGGTCTGTAAATCCAAAACTATTTTTTTAATTTAATGTAGTAGAAGATGATTGCAGCGTACTTGACATTTAATATAATTTCATAGTAAAATTTGGGGGACCTTTGGACTTTTGTAAAGTAATTTTGGTTTTGCTTATATTCTTGAGGTAAGTGTTTTTGGGGGACTATTGTGTACTATTAGGCTTCTGACATATAATGCACAGTATAAGTACTATATGTACCAATGGAGGATTATGATGTTTTATTACATTCTTTTCTAATAGAGTCCACTGATCTCATCAGGCTTGTTTAATGGATTTTAAAAAATATTCTTTTTTTTTTAATCTTTATTGTTAAGAGTATTAGAGATACCCCCCTTTGTTTTCTCCATTGCCCCCCTCCACTTTGTTCCCGCCCCAGGACTTCACCACCCTGTTGTCTGTGTCCATAGATAGTGCATACATGCATACAAGTTCTTTGGTTAATCTCTTCCTGCGCCTCCTACCCCTTCCCTCTGAGATTCTTCAGTCTGTTCCATGTTTCCATGCCTCTGATTCTATTTTATTCATCAGTTTATTTTTTTCCATTAGATTTCTTTTTCGTTTATTTTGATTTTTAGATTCAATTGTTGATAGATAAATATTTATTGTCATTTTATTCGTCTTCCTCCTTCTCCTCTCCCCCTCCTCCACCCCCTCCTTCTTCTTCTCTTCCTTCTCCTTCTAAAGAATACCCTTCAACATTTCATGTAATACTGGTTTGATGGTGATGAACTCCTTTAGCTTTTCTTGTCTGTGAAGCTCTTTATCTGACCTTCAATTCTAAATGATAGACTTGCTGGATAGAGTAATTTTGGTTATAGGTCCTTGCTTTTCATCACTGAATATTTCTTGCCACTCCCTTCTGACCTGCAAAGTTTCTGTTGAGAAATCAGCTGATAGTCATATGGGCACTACCTTATAGGTAACTAATTGTTTTTCTCTTGCTGCTTTTAAGATTCTCTCTTTGTTTTTAACTCTTGGCATTTTAATTATGATGTACCATGGTGTGGGCCTCTTTGGGTTCCTCTTGTTTGGGACTCTCTGTGCTTCCTGAATTTGTATGTCTATTTCTTTCACCAGGTAAGGGAAGTTTTCTGTCATTATTTCTTCAAATAGGTTTTCAATATCTTGCTTTCTCTCTTTTCCTCCTGGCCATGCAAATGTTGGTATGCTTGAAGTTGTTTCAAAGGCTCCTTACACTATTTTCATATTTTTGGATTATTTTTTTTCTTTTTGCTGTTCTGATGGGGTGTTTTTGCTTCCTCATATTCCATATTATCTAACTGAATTATTCAGTTAGTGTTTGCTTAATTTCTGACTGGTCCTTAAGTCAAATAAATTGAAAAATAATTACTACTCATAATTTGCTATGTGGTAGGCACTGAGCTGGGCACTTTACATGCAGTATTTTTGTTATCCTAATAATTAGAAAAATTGCTTCTCAAAAGAGGTAGTAAGGTATTTTAATTATAATACTCTTAAAAACCTGACTTAGGAAGTTTTTTTCAAACATCTGGTTCTAAAAGGTATCGTTACTATATCTCAAACGTAATACTTATACTCTACCACAGTTGGCAGTTTTGCTATTTGTGAGATTAAAATATCCTAGGTACAGTGATTTTTGTTGTTGCTATTTCTACATTTTTAAGAGTTTTAGTGCTCTATTTTCTTTGTCTTGGTTTACTATAATCCAAGTTACTTCCATTTTCTTAAATGTTTGTGTTGGTAGTCCTTATACTTTAATTTTTAAATCATATTATTTCAAGGTTCTTTTATTATTTTGTAGATTTAAAAAATCTTATATAACTCTTTTTGTTAGTTTCATGTAATGTTTATAATTTTTTTTTATATTCTAGGGTTATTTATGTTTACGTCATTAGGAACTTGAGTTATACCGCTCTAATCAATTCTTATTTTTTGTTGATTTTTTTTTTCAGGAAGTTATTTTAAATGACCAATATTTTTGCTCTTTTCCTTTAATCAATTTGCTGATTTTAAAAAATCTTTAGCCAAGCTTTTACAGTTGAATTGTACAAAGAGCTCCCTATAGGATGATAGTGCTCCACATTTTTCTGAATTGTACTCTATTGATACTCGTGATATACTGTATAAGAGTAGCTCTCAGCATTTAATTTTATTTCTTTTGTAGAAATAAACATCTTGAAATGCTGATTTAGACAATGTTTTAAAAGTGCTATGATGCACTTTGGTATGTGACAGACTCTTGCTTAGTTAAATGTTTTGCTGCATTATAACATAGTTGGATTCAGCTCATCTTTTAAAGCAGTTGTCAGAAAAATATGGGCCAGCATGGTAGAATGTATTAGCTCAATACATTGTCTCCATTTTATTATGAAGCTGCTGAGGAAGCTGTGATATACAGCACTGTCATTACAGATCTATTGTTAAGACGGTTCCACAGCCTTCTTTGTACCACCATTAATTTATAGCAGTAAACAATATGTAGCCTTCCAACTGCAGCAAAGCAGAATCTTTTAATGAGGTGGATGTTATTACCACAATAAATCAGTGCTTTCGCGTAATGTATAATTCAATGTGTGTATTCCCACTGTAACTTCTCTGAGTAAGCTGATAGTGTATCATTGTCATTGCACAGCTCCACTGTGTGTTTTTTTTTTTTTAACCTTCTTTTATTTGGGGACTTCTTTTTTATATGCTTGCAAATAAATGTGGTGTGTCTTGATAGCTGTCCTGGAGCAGGCTTCAGAAACCAACTGTAACAATAACAGCTAGAATCAATACTGTGGGTTCTACCTATATGGATCTCTGCGCAATGCCTTTTTTTTTAGATGCTAGTGAAATCAATCTTAATTGGTTTTAGCATTATATTCAAGAAACGTGATTCTATAACTATTGATTTTGGGGGTGCACTCATTTGGAGAGTAATAAAAATAGGAGCAGATAAAGTGAATACTTAATATGCTGCAGAACCATACAAAAGGAGCATTGATTCTATTTTTAATTCACATAATTTGTCTTCGAATGATTTTATTTCTTTTTTCCTTTTGCATAGCTCAGTCTTTAGGGACAACAACTAAAATTCATTTAAAGGCATTCAAAATGGGTTCTGTAACAAAGATTTCTTGGAGTCAGTTTCATTCTTAACTGGCATAAATTTAGTAAATCAGATATGATTCTTTTGTGCAGAAAGTAATGCTTTAAAAGGTGGCATTTTAACTTAGTATACTGTATGCTGATTTAAAATACTAATCAGCTAAAGACTTAAAAAATTGCTTGTAACATAAAACAGTCGCTTAAAATACAGTGTGGATTAGAATCTTTTAAAGCTATTGAAAGAGAATGGTACTAAAAATAAATAGAAGCTTTGAAAAAAATAGTTAACTTATAAAAGGTAGCTAAACTGATGATTTAAAAATGTTGCTTAAAATCCTATATTAACATGAAAAACAGTTTAAAAACTAATTTAACATTGCTTTATATTCAATAGAATCTTTCTGAATACATCTATTTTTAAACTAATATCAAAATTTATTTTAATATTTCCCCCATTAATAATCAGATATTTTCTTCCTCTTATAAATGAGGAGTGACTAATTCATAGGTCTTCATTAAAGAAAGTGATTTGATTTAAAAAAATAAACAATAGGTGTTTTCTAAAGGTCAGAATGATTTATTAGAATGAATTGTTACTTAAAGAATTGATCTTAACATCATTTCAGCACTTAGACCCCTTTGAAAATCTTGAGACCACTATGTATATTTTTCTTAAGAAAATGTACATGTGCATAATCACACAAAATTTTGCATACTGTTTAGTGGAGTTCTTGTGTTCCCTGAATAACAGCAGCAGCAATAATAACAACATAAGCTAACATTTATAAAGCTTCTTATCTTATGCCAGGCAATGTGCTGGCTCATTACAGGCTATTATTTTGTTCAAACTTTACTCCAATTCTAAAGATAATCTCAAAAATAATAGGTAGCATTCATTAGATGTTGTCATGCATGGTTTGTAGGACTTTACCTATACTGATTCATTAAATTTTTTTTTTTTTAATCCTCACCAAAGGATATGTTTTTTTGTTGATTTTGGTGAGAGAAGAAGGGGTCAGAGAACTAGAGAAACATTGATTTGTTGCCTACTGCAAGTGTCCCAACTGGGGATTGAACCCTTTGGTGTGTGCCCTGACCAGGAATTCAACCCACCACCTTTTGGTGCACAGGGCAACGCTCAAGCATTGTGCTACCTGACCAGGGCTATACTGACTCATTTTATTTTCCAAAATAACCTTCTAACTTGGCTCTATTATAACTCCAGTAAGCCCCTTGTAATCTGTGTATGATTCTTTCTATGTGATGTATTTTTTATATTTCATGCAGGCATATTTTCCCCTTAAGTTCTGGTTTTACTCATACTGGTAGAAATTTCTACATTTAATCCCATTTAATCTCCTTGCTCACTCTAATTTTATTCCATCCTCTTTTCAGAACCTCTTATAAATTAATCCTCTAGCGTCAAGATTCTGTTTCTGGTTGTTGCTTCTAATTAACTAATTAGAATTTTATAGGTGCTTTCCAAAATATTATATAGCTAATATTTACTTCATGTAATTGTCTTTTTAAAAATGCTTTTTATGGGCTGATTAAAGACACTTATTCAACAGAAACTAGACTTATTGAGAAATGACAGGTTTCTCCATTCACTTATATGTGTATGTTTAACCTGTGTTGAAAATGTTTGTTTTCCCATCTACTGTCAGAATGTAGCAGTCTGTTTTAATTTAAATAATACACATAGTTTTTAATTCACTTTCATACTTGCTAATAGGACAACATTTTGAAGAGTCAAAGTGATAAACAACGCTTACAGTTGTGTTCTTATTTGTTTTTCCTCCCCATTGGCAGCCAGTAGGAGCTTTAAATCCAAAAAGAGCAGCGTTCTTTGCAGAGCGTTATGAATCATGGGAAGATGATCAAGTTCCAAAGTTCCACTATGGTACTCATTACTCAACTGCAAGTTTTGTTCTTGCATGGCTGCTAAGAATAGTAAGTTCAATTTGAATAATAAACCTTGAATAAATAAATTCATGTTGTGGAGAATATGCAGTGATTAAAAATCATCAGCATCTTTTTGGAATGCTAATTTTTTTTCAGTGATTAAGGTTCTAGTTGTATCTCTGTATTCCACTTGGTATGTATTACTGTAGAATTGCCTTAAAAATGTTTCACCTCTGTGTGAATTTTTCCCTTAATTTTGCCTCTTCAAATGGTAGATATCTTACCAGATTCTAGATTGTATCATAGATTATATTCAAATGTTGTTTTTTAAAATAAATACAATTTAATTAACATAGACATATATTCATATATTTTGGAATTTCATTTGCCCCAAATGGAATAAGGTATATTTGTAAGTTACACCAAGGCTACCTTGTATTGATAACATATTGGTTAAACAAGAAATATTTCTGTAAAATTGAAAGGTGATTCATCTACTAGAAAGTAATTTCTTTGGGAAAGCATTAGCAGCACATCATTAATTAAAGCTTGTTAGAAGGGTACAGGCAGACATAAATCCTAGAAGTAATTTATAGTGCTTAGCTAATTTCAAGCAGTTATCCACTAATATGTGTTTAAATGTTCTTTAACTAAGAGGAGGCTTTTAAATCTTCCAAACATTTTTCTTTTCTTAGTCATAAATTAAATATTGAGCCGTAACAATAGGAAAATTACATATTGGACAATTTCCCTGTACTATGAAAAAAATACCATCTAATTTATGTCTGAATGTTATTAATAAATTGTTCTTGGAAAAAAGCGTGTTTAAAATATGTTGCACATGCCAAATTTTGGGAATAAGTCTTTGGAAAGAGAAGTAATTTGAGGACATTAATGTAATAATTTAGGTATACTTCCCATTGGATGCCTATTACTAGCTAATGTATATTAGTCATTAGAATATTTAGATGTAAAGATTTATAAAACCACATTTTTATGCATGATGGATTTTTTCAATTGTTTATTTTTAGGAACCCTTCACAACTTACTTCCTAAATTTGCAAGGAGGGAAATTTGATCATGCAGATCGAACTTTTTCATCAATTTCCAGAGCTTGGCGAAACAGTCAGCGTGATACATCTGATATTAAGGTACAGAAACATTTCATTTCAACAATTATTGCCAGTGTGTCCCTTGTTGAATGAGTGTGGGCAATTTTTCTCTTGCAGTACAGTCTTTTTACTGAAGATAAGCCTCAAAGAATGAGGTCTCAGTCAAGTGGCCAAGCACCACTGTACGGAATTTGTCTCTCGCCCTTCTGAGTCTGATCTCTGCCTGTCTCTATATCTGCATGTCTGTCTATTCTCTCTTGTCTCTTTCTTCATTTGTGGAATTGTTGTTTTCTTCCTCCTCGCAGTCTTTTTTTTTTTTTAAGGAAGTCTGTTATGGATGTAAGGCAGCTTGCTCAATGGAATTCCAAATTCAACAACAAAAAAAGGTATATAGTCAGAAATATACTATGAGGACGATCTCAGACTTTTATTTTATTTCGTTTTATTTCAAAGATCCCATGTCTCTATTCTTTTTTTTTTAATATATATAATATATTTTTATTGATTTCAGAGAGGAAGGGAGAGAGAGATAGAAACATCAGTGATGAGAGGGAATCATTAATTGGCTGCCTCCTGCACCCCTCACCCTTGGGATCGAGCCCATAACCTGGGTATATGGCCTGACCGGAAATCGAACCATGACCTCCTGGTTCATAGGTTGAAGCTCAACCACTATGCTGTTTGTTATAGGATTGCATTATTTTGAGGAGAAATAAGAGTTCTCCTATCTAGCCGAAACCAGTTTGGCTCAGTGGATAGAGCATCAGTCCACGGACTGAGAGGTCCCGGGTTCAATTCTGGTCAAGGGCATGTACCTGGGTTGCGGGCACATCCCCGGTGGGGGATGTGCAGGAGGCAGCTGATCGATGTTTCTCTCTCATCGATGTTTCTAACTCTATCTCTCTCCCTTCCTCTCTGTGAAAAATCAATAAAATATATTAAAAAAAAAGAGTTCTCCTATCTATATGTTCACTACTGTAAGAGACCAAAAACTTTGCATAATTAGCTAATATAACCCTTCCCAGTCTTTTGCATGTACCCTCAGAAGTCCAGAATTTTATTTTCATAACAGTAATGTCTCTTTCAGTAAAGTGTCAATGTTAGATGCTGTTGAATATAATGAGATATGTCTATGGTTGTGAAACTCCTTATAGTCTCATAAAAATAAAAGAATTATACATAGACTAGTGGCCTGGTGCATGAAATTCGTGCATGGGGGGGTGTCCTTCAGGCCAGCCTGCACCCTCTCCAATCTGGGACCCCTCAGGGGATGTCGACTGCTGGTTTAGGCCCGATCTTGGCAGTTGGACATCCCTCTCGCAATCCGGGACCGCTGGCTCCTAACCACTCACCTGTCTGCCTGCCTGATTGCCCCTAACCACTCTGCCTGCTGGCTTGATCACCCCCAACTGCCCCCCCTTCTGGCCTGATCACCCCTAACTGACCCACCCCTGCTGGCCTGATCGCTCCCAACCGCCCACCCCACCAGCCTACTTGCCCCCAACTGCACCCCCCCTTGCTGGCCTGCTCACCCCCAATCGCCCCCCCCCGCCAGCCTACTTGCCCCCAACTGCCCCCCTGCCGGCCAGCTTGCCCCCAACAGCCACCCCCTGCCAGCCTGATCACCCCTAACTTCCCCACCTGCCAGCCTTCTCGCCTCCACCTACGCGCTCCCCCCCCCCCCCACCAGCCTACTCACCCCCAACTGCACCCCCCTTGCCGGCCTGCTCACCACCAACTGTCCCCCCCATGCCAACCTAATTGCCCTCTACTGTCTCCCTCATCCCCACCCCTCCCACCCCCCACCAGCCTGATCACCCCTAACCTGCTTCTGCCTCGGCCCTGCCACCATGGCTTTGTCCGGAAGGATGTCTGGAATATCTCCCAGTCTAATTAGCATATTACCCTTTTATTAGTATAGACTATTATACTATATTTTAGAAAATGACAAGTACCCTATGAGATATATTGGGGTTCAAAAGAGAAGTTATATTACTAATGTTTATGTTACTAAAAAGTACTTAAAAGTTCAATATAATGATAATTATATTTTACTTTTTAGGTGTGGTACTTTACAGTCTGTAAAATGTATTCACATGCTTTGTCTTATTTAGAGTATATTATTGTTTATATCAAAGATATTTTAGTAAAGATTTTGTCATATGCAGAATAATCATAGATATTGGGATATCTGTAGAATTTTTTGATATCACTAATAATGTAGTATATAATACTCTTGCAATTATATATCATACTCTTTAAGAATCATCAGATCATTTTGAAATGTATGTTAGATAACAGTAAATGAGAATAACAGATTTAATAGTTGTTATTTAATTCTACTTCTAATCTCAAATTACTTAATTAACTCTTTGGAGAAGTAGTCGGAGATATAGACATATGAAAACATCGATAAGTCTGACTTTTTATTAGTTTGAAGAATTAAGAATTTTTAAAACATTTAAAAGTCTTTCATTTACTAAGCATCTAATAACCACATTTTTAGATTCAATGCTAGTAGCGTAAACAAAAACAAAATCATGAATTTGAAAATTATTTTCTTCCTGCTTTGTAACAGAGAGATAGTGGATATCGGCAGCTGTCTCCCTCTCTCAGTGTTAGGTTTCCTGCTTAAAGCTTCCTTGGACAGAAGGTGGCATATGATAGATCCTTGTAGTTTTATTGTCTCTTTTTCTAAATCTCAGTCTTTTTTCTCAGAATTCTTTAATTAGCACAGCACATGGTTCCATTTTTTCTAACAGTTCTCTTAACATACCCCACCTGTAAAAATAATAAATAAATAAACTCTAGCAAAACAGCTACAACATTTTAAAAAAAAAGCACTCATGAACTTCTTTACTTTTCTCCTTCCTTATTTTGCTCATTATTTTTGTTTATTCACAAATAATAAGAAATTACATCCTTCTTGCTTTCCTTTGAATGACCCATCAGACTTGAATAAAACAGACCACTTACTAGACCATACTAGACCAGGGGTGGGCAAACTTTTTGACTCGAGGGCCACAATGGGTTCTTAAACTGGACCGGAGGGCCGGAACAATAGCATGGATGGAGTTGTTTGTGTGAACTAATATAAATTCAAAGTAAACATCATTACATAAAAGGGTACGGTCTTTTTTTTCAATAGTTTTATTCATTTCAAACGGGCCAGATCCGGCCCGCGGGCCGTAGTTTGCCCACGGCTGATACTAGACTGTTAGTTCTTGCTATTGTGCTACTGCCTTTCTAGCTTTCTAGCAGTGTTCATATAGGACATCTATATGAAAAACTGGAGAGCATGGGAAAAGTTGAATTTAAAATTCCAAGTGTCAGGTTAATTGGAGCCTGGTTGGAAGTATAGCTTCATCTTCACCACCATTTCATTGTGTTCAGAGGCACAGAAATTTTCTTCATTACTAACTTTACTGAAACTTACTTGCCCTTCTAACCAATATGAATATTTTCCTTTTCTTTTTTTTACCATAAAACATCTGTAGGTTAAGTAGCATATTATTAATAAATTACCCCATTTTCTATATTGATAACCAGCAAATTTGGGTTCTACAGCTTATGTTTACATAGGCTGTTAAAGAACCTCCTTTCAGTCGCTCCTTCTAAAACTAAGGGGGGATATAATCATACCTTTTATTTTAATCTTGCCTCTTTAAAAGTGTGACATTTTAACATGTTAGAAAGCATGTTTAAATTATTATAATGCAGTGTGTAAGAATAAATGTATAAAAAGCACATTTAAATCACTCTAACAGTGTAAACATTTTATTGAGATATAATGTATTTTAGATGGAATTATATTAATTATAGTCTGATCTTTATTTGTATTGTCTTGGAGTTTCTAGAACCATTGAGAAAAATATTACACAGTAGAGAGGGAATAGTGAAATATGGGGGTGGGAATCAATTTATTGAGTGGATTCTAAATCATTACCTTGATTGATTAATACTATCTAATAAAAGAGAAACATGGTAATTAGCTGTACCTCCGCAACCCTTCCCATTGGCTAATCAGGGAAATATGCATATTAGCTGCCAGCCAAAATGGCGGCCGGCAGCCAGACAGCTGGAAGCGAACATGAGGCTTGCTTGCTTCAGTGACGGAGGACTCCAAAGTTCCCCGCCTGCCACTGCAGGCCTCTGAGCTTGCAGTTTGAAACATTGTTACAAATATAGAAGCTAAACAAAACCCCTGAAACCTGCTTTCAGCCAGCCGGGATCTCAGAGCTGGAGTTGAAACAGTGTTTCGATTATGGAACCCAAACAAACCAGATAGCTGCTTTCAGCAGCCGAGGCCTAAGAGCTGGAGCCAAGCCTTAGAGCTAAAGCTGGCCCAGAATAAAAAAGAAAAAAAGAAAAAAGGAGCGGCTGGGAGCTTGTCACCCACCAGCCTGAAAACAGCCCTCAGCCCCTCACCCAGACTGGCCAGGCACCCTAGTGGGGACCCCCACCCTGAAGGGTGTGTGACCAGCTGCAAACAGCCATCATCCCCTCATCCAGGCTGGCCAGGTACCCCAGTGGGGACCACCACCCTGATCCAGGACACCCTCCAGGGCAAACCAGCCGGCCCCCACACGTGCACCAGGCCTCTATCCTATATAGTAAAACGGTAATATGCCTCCCAGCACCGGGATCAGCGGAGCTGCGAGGCCTCCCGGCACCGGGATCAGCGTGACGGGGGCAGAGCCCAAACCCCCTGATTGCCCTGCGGCTCTGTGTGTGACAGGGGGCGGGGCCACAACCTCCCTATCTGCCCTGCTCTGTTCGTGACAGGGTGTGGCACCCCAACCCCCTGATCAGCCCTGCTCTGTGCCTGATAGGGGTGAGCTCCCAAACCCCCTGATCGCCCTGAGGCTCTGTGTGTGACAGGCTGCGGCCCCCCAACCCCCTGATTGGCCCTGCTCTGTGTGTGACAGCTTGCGGCACCCCAACCCCCCCCCCCACGGGCCCTGCTCTGTGTGTGACGGGGTAGAGCCATAACCTCCCCATCGGCCCTGCCCTGAGTGTGACAGGGTGCGGCGCCCCAAACCCCTGATCCGCCCTGCTCTGTGTGTGACAGGGGGCGATGTCCCAACTCCCCTATCGGCCCTACTCTGTGAGTGACAGGGGGGAGCTCCTTAACCCCCTGATGGGCCCTGCTCTGTGTGTGACAGGGAGGACCTCCCCAACCTCCTGATGGGCCCTGCTCTGTGCGTGACAGGGGGGGGCTCCCCAACCCTCTGATCGGCCCTGCTCTGTGCGTGACAGGGGGCAGCACCCCAACCCCCTGATGGGCCCTGCTCTGTGGGTGACAGGGGGGAGCTCCCCAACCCCCTGATGGGCCCTGCTCTGTTTGCACAGGGTACAGAGCCCCAACCCCCCTGATGGGCCCTGCTCTGTGAGTGACAGGGGGCAGCCCCCCAACCCCCTGATTGGCCCTGCTCTATGCGTGACGGTGTGGCGCCGCAACCTCCCCATCGACCCTGCCTTGAGTGTGAGGGGGGCGGTGCCCCAACCCCCCAATTGGCCCTACCCTGAGCGTGACTGAGGGTGGCATCGCAACCTCCCAATTCGCCCTGCTCTGTGTATGACAGGGGGCGGCGCCCCAACTCCCCATTTGGCCCTGCTCTGAGCCCGACCAGGGGCTGCCCCTAGGGACTGGGCCTGCCCTCTGCTACCCGGCAGCAGGCCTAAGCCAGCAGGTCATTATCTCCCGAGGGGTCCCAGACTGAGAGAGGGCACAGGCCGGGCTGAGCCCCCCCCCCCCCCCGAGTGCACAAATTTTTGTGCACTGGGCCTCTAGTATAATATATGCTCTTATGGTATTTTAAAATATGAAATTTTATGAACAGAAGATTTATTTAAATTAATTTTTTCAGAAAATAATAATATAACATTTCTAATACTTAACTTTTTTTGTTTCATTAATCCTCACCAGAGGATATTTTTTCCATTGAGTTTTAGAGACAGTGAAGGGGAGGGAGGACGAGAGAGAGAGAGAGAGAGAGAGAGAGAGAGAGAGAGAGAGAGAGAGTGTGCGCACAAGAGGAACATCAATGTGAGAGAGGCACATCGACTGGTTACCTCCCACATGTGCCCTGACCAGGGCTGGGGATCGAACCTGAAACCAAGGTATGTGCCCTTGACTGGGAATCAAATCCATGATCCTTTGGTACATGGGCCAATGCTATAACCACTGAGAAAGATAGCCAGGGCAGCTTCCTTTTTGTTTATTTGTTTCTTTGTTTGTTTTTTGTTGCTAAAGGGGGGAACTGGCACTTTAATATCTTAGAATCCCTGTTTTTTTTGCATCCTGCTAATCCTGAGAGAATAATTTTTCTAAAAAGTAAAGTTTATTCCTATGAAGTAAAGGTAAAAATATGCATTCTTTTCATTTCAGAGAAGAGAGAGACTTTATTAGATTTAACTAAAAGCAGTCTTTCATTTTTAGCATGACTTACTGTTTAAAGTTTTGGCGACCATTTGTATTTTGTGCATTCTTCGTGGTTCCATTTAAGATAAGACCCTCAATGGTGCTTTTTATTCTGCTTGGTAAACAGTTGAGAAGGATTGCTCAGTTCTCTAAGTAGGCTTACTCCACGGTCCAAATGAAATATAATGCAAGCCACATAGACAATCTTAAATCTTGTTTTTGTTTTTTTTGACCTGCCACTCTCCCTGTTGCTTCCTAAGAGATTTCCACGGGGAGCCAGGGTTTGGGACTGGAACGTAGCACAACCGCCTTAGCTTTCCACACGGGACCCAAGCAGGGGCCAGTGGCGTCCCCACCGCACGGCCTGCGGCTGTGGGGTTGCCTTTCGGCAAATCACCTGCCAAGTGGCCTCCCCATCACCCTGCCCCTCTCCCTCCCCCCATTTTCACAATCGGCCCAAAGCTGAGCTGGGGGCAGCACGTGGGGTCCACTGGGCCGTTCTCCCCATTTTGGTGTGTGTTTGAAATGGTCCAAAATGAGATCTTTTCCGAGGCTCTTCCTCCGGCCCCGGGAAGATTTCACCATCACTTTGCTCTGGCTGCCCTGCTCTGTGAAGGGGTCGACTTGCCAGCATTACTTAGCCGTGGAACCTTTCCTCACTGCCCGGTGAGTCCATGCCATCATGCGACTTGCCAAGGTGATCTGCTAGGATTTTCACCCCCCTCAGTTGCAGGCTCCGCCGGGGCTCCGGCAGGAGGCAACCAATCGATGTGTTTCTCTCATATTGATGTTCCTCTCTGTCTTTCCCTCTCTCTTCCACTCTCCCTGTGGCGAGCCAGCATGGCCATGGCATACTCAGCCCCACGCTGGGTGCCATATGTGCTGCGCCAGCTCAGCCAGGTTCGGTGAGCCTGAGGGCGGGCAGTGAAGGATTGAGAAAAGATAGACAAGAGAAGAAAGCTGGGTCTGGGTGGGATGCTGCCCTCTCTGATGGAGAGCTAGCGACAGCGCCCTTAAATTTTCTTAAAATCACATTTTAAAAACTAAAAAAAAGCATGTAAATTTTAATAATATATTTAACCTGATATATCCAAAGTACTATTATCTCAACATATAACCAATGTGAAATTTATAAATTAGATACTTTGCATCCTTTTTTTCACACTGTCTTTGAGATCAGGTGTATATCTTATATTTACACTATGTAAATATAACCACATTTCAAATATTTACTATCCACTTGCAGCTGGTGGCTGCTGTATTGGGCAGTGAAGACTTGGGGCATTGTTTCAGAATCACACCAAGGAATCACTTTTTGCTTGTGGAAAGATAGATGCCTTCATCCGTTTGTAAAACAATTTTCCTGCTGTTGTATTTCATCTATATATATAAAAGCCTAAGAGATCATTATAAAAGCGTTCAGTTGACCAGTCGCCCATGACGCGCACTAACCACCAGGGGGCAGATGCTCAAAGCAGGAGCTGCCCCTTGGTGGTCAGTGCGCTCCCACAGCCAACCTCCCGTGGCTGGTTAACCTCCCGCAGCCCCTCCCCCTGAACAAGGCTAGATGACCCTGATGGGCTCCCATCATCAGCCAGGCCGAGGGACCCCACCCATGCATGAATTCGTGCACTGGACCTCTAGTCTAAATATAAACTGACAGGTAGTAGATATAATAGGTAGTCTTGAGGACTGGCGTAGAAAGTGCTAAAATTGGGTTGGAGAATCATCACTGTGATAAATAGTAATATTTAATTCCAACCAGGCTCTCTGTTTTAAGTCTTAAAAACTCACTTAACTTTAGAAACTGAGGTGCAGAATAGATTACTGTCTTCAGCTTGAACCATTATGACTAAATTTTGTAGAACAAACCACAGACTCATAAAACTTGAATGAATTTCATGACACAATCACATCTAAATATTAGGCAAATCTCTAAGCTTTTCTAGGCAGAATTCTCATTTCAGGTACCTTTAGTGTCAATAAATTAAATCTAATGATTAAATACAAACGGACTTACTGCCGTTTAAACCCTTTTTCATCTCTCCTGTGGAATGATTAACAGTCAGGCTTGGAGAGTGGAAGGAGTCATAACTGTCACCAAGGTTCATTATTTTTGAAAGGGGGCAGTAATAAATGCATCTAAAGGGGAGATTGTTGGAGACTCATATTTCTCCAGAAGCTAAGAATTTAGTACAATAATTTATTACTAAAATAACCTTTGCTAAAAATAAAATTAGAGTGAAAGTTAGACAGAATCTTGAGATAGCATTTAATATTTAAATTTTAATTTTGTTTATACACAATCAGGCCCTGGTTGATATAGCACCAAATAAAACATAGTCATTGCCTTGGTTGAACATTTGCACCAGAGTAGATACTGATATTAAAACCGTCTCAGCCTTTCTGTGTAATAAGGACTCTGTAGGCTCATAGGTACAGCATCTGAAACCGAGAGGAGGGAGAGGAAAGATGAAAATTGGGCTTTAAATGCTTTGGTAAAGAGGTTACTTCATCCTGAGGGCAAGAGGAAGACATTGGATGGGTGGAAGCAGAGAAGATATGAACTGAGAGATCACTGTGATTGGTGTTTGAATATGAATTATGCTGTGAGCAAGAGTGAAAGCAGTTTAAAAGCTGTTAAAAGAATTAGGCCAAAGGCAGTGGAAGCTTAAACTTAGTAGTGATAATGGTACTACTAGAGAAATGTGTATGAATTTAAGACATATTTAGAAGGTTAGAATTGTTAGGATTTGGAGACTGATTTGTCTTGCCAGATGAGAGAGAAATAGAAATTTAATTTGACCTGGGCATGTGTATAGAGAACATAGAAGAAGAGCAAGTTTGTTAGGGCACAGGTATCTAGCTTCCTGTCTTCATAGAGAAAACTTCCTATGACAGGTGAATTAAAATCCTCCAAACACATTTAGTTAAGCCAGCATTTATTGATTATTTATTATATGCAATATAAAGTAGAGAACACTTGGGGTTAAAAAGTTAAGATAAACATAGTTCTTTACTTCACATATCTCCAGGTGAGAAAGACAGGTATACATAAAACTATTTTTTATATAAATTAGGCAGTGATAAGTGCTATAAATAGATAAGAACAAAATGAAATTAATTCTGACAGGGGAGAAGGGGTTGTGGATGACTTCATAGGATATGTGATATTTGAGTTGTATTTTAAAGGATGCAAGGGAGTTTTAACAAACCTCCTAAATTTATGTCTTTACTTTGGACATTTCTTCTGATATCTGACTCTCTCCTTGACATCTTTATTTCAACATGTAAAATGTATCTCAGACTTAAAACATTAAAACCAAATTCCTGATCTTTATTCCTTCAAACCTGCTCTTCTCACAGTCCTCCCCGTCTTAGTAAATGATTTTCCAGATGAGAGTAAAAGCTAAAGTCCTTACCAAGTAAGATCCTATACTGCCTCCTCTCCCCTCCAGAATCCTTTTACCTGTTGGCCTCTCATTATACTGTTTGCTCCTTCCTAATTCAGGCCTAGCTTAACAGGACCTCCTTGGTATTCTTCAGATACTCCAGGTATCTTCCCACCTTGGGGCCCTTGCTTTTACTTTTACTTTCACTTGAAAATTCCTCCAGAAATTCTTAATGGATTTATTTCTTCACCCCTTTGAAGATTTTGCTCAAATGTCACCTTTGAGAAAAGGCCTTGTCTGTCGTCTCTATTCAAAGTTACATTATCAATGACTCACCCTGTGCACGTTTACTCACTTCCCAATTTGATTTTTCTTCATATCACCCACCATCTCATATGCATATATTTACTTGTTTGTTTATTATGTCTTACCCTACTGGAACATTAGTTCACCAAGCAAGAATTCCGAACTGTTTTGCTCATTGTTTTTTTCCTAAAGCTTAAAATAGTGCCTGGAACATAGTAGGCACTAAATTAAATATTTATTAAATGGATGCTTTGATGAAGTGTAGAAGAATATTTTAAGCAAGGAAAATAACATTAATAAAATTAGGGAAAATGCTTTGCACCTTGGGGAATGCTTTATTGGTCTGCTAATTGGTCTTATGTACTTTGATGTATAGAAAACATAAAACGAGACATACTGAAAGACAGTTGTGGTCTAATATGAAGACTTTGGTAATATTCTAAAGATATTTAGCTTAATTCTATAGGCCAGTTAAGCAAATTTTTTCTGTAAACAGACAGATAATAACTTTTTCGATTTGAAGTCTATGCAATCTCCCACTACAGACACAGACAGTATGTAAACAAATGAGTATGAATGCTTTCCAATAAAATTTTATTTATAAAAATAGGTGGCACGTCACTTTGGGCCCGTGGGCTATCATTTCCCGTCCCCTGCTGGTAACTGGCTCCTGTATGAAAGAGACCACTGTGGACCAAGTGTGGAAAATAGGTCCAGGGATTGGGGAAAGAGGATGAGAGCTTGAGGTAGGGAGAAATGTCAGGAGGCCATTCCAGTCAGGTAAAAAGAAAGATGTTAAAACACATTGCGGAAGGATCACGAGAATTCTCATATTTTCATATTACACAGTGTTCTACCAAGTATCATACTTTAAAAAAAATATTAGCTTGCAAGAACATATAATAACCTCAAAATGCAATGGGTATTTAATTTTAAGGTGTGCCTTTAACATTTATAGAAAATGGTTTTTGTACTCGTTCAATAAAAACTTATCTGGCCAGTGGGTAAAGCTAGCAATTAAATGACTGGTCTGCAATGTGTTAAGTTCCTCAACTAGCTAACGGGATGAATTCAAGAGACAGGTTAAAAATAATTCTCCAGGACACGGCATTTGGTTGACTTCCCACTACTTTATTGAAACCAGTCTTGTCAGTCATTGAGGATGAACAATTTCCCTGTTGTCCAATGCGCATTGTCAGTTCTCATCTACCTGATCTGTCAGCATTACTGACACAATTATTTGATCTGTTTTCCTTGTAGCAGTTCTTTCACTTGGTTTCTTAAATAAGGATCCATCCTCTCCTAGCTACCTTTTTTTAAAAAAATAGATATTTTTTATTGATTTCAGACAGGAAGGGAGAGAAAGATAGAAACATCAATGATGAGAGAGAATCATTGATCGGCTGCCTCTTGCACACCCCCCTACTGGGGGTCAAGCCTCCAACCCGGGCATGTGCCCTTGACTGGAATCAAACCCTGGACCTTTAAGTTCGCAGGCTGATGCTCTATCCACTTAGCCAAACCAGGTAGGGTTCCTAGCTACCTTTTTATCCCTTTCCTAAGTCTACTGGGTTATCTTGTTTTCAGACCCTAAATCACTGGAGTACCTTATGGCTTAGTCTTTGAATCTCTTCTGCATGAACACTCACTCCCTAGTGGTTGCCCCTTATCTCTTCCTGAATTCTAGATTTATACATCTAACTCAGGCATTTTTTTTTAATGCCCTCAAATGTCCTCTCTTCCCTCAGTGTTTGCCATCTCACTAAAAGACAGTACCATGTACTGAGTTTGCTCAGGCCTTTAGAAAGCTTAGAGTCTTTGGCTCCTCCCTTTCATACACTCACCACTGCCTACCTTTTCACCCTTCAGAATATATACAGAATCTGACCACTTATCACCACATCCATCCCTAGGGCTGTTTCCCATGTGGTGATTTCTCTATAGAGCACAAAAAGAATAATCTTCTTGTATTATAAATCAGGTCATAGTCCTCTGGTAAATCCTATGATGGCTCATCTAATAGAACCAAACTCAGGTTCTTACTTTAGCCTTGAGACCCCATATATCTGGTTGCCTCTCAGATTCTTCCTCCACTGCAGCCTCACTTGCCTTAGTTGTTGTTCCTCTTCAAAAATGCCAAGCGCACTCCTGTTTGAGTGGCATTGCATAAAATGTTCTCTATGCTTGAACCACTTTGCCTAGATGTCACCTCCCCAGAGTGGACTTATACTGAACTCCCTCTCTAAAATCATTCTCTATACTCTTACCTTGTTTTATTGTTTACACAGTACTTTCACTCTTTGACATGATACACATAAAGTGGTTTATTTATTTTATGTCTCCATCACCAAGGGTCTATGAAAGTGAAGACGTTTTAATTTTATCCACTTTATAACCTCGGCGTTTAGAACATGCCTTGCAATTAGTTAGAAATCAGCAAATATTGGTTGAATGAAGTGAACGAATGAGTAGATTTAAAGATGTCCAAAAAAGTGAAGTCAGTGAAAGAGCCTAGGAAAAAGAGAGAAGGCATTTGTGGAGAAAGACGAGCATGGCCACCCTAGTCAGAAGGGCACAGCAAACCCAAGTGGGTATGTGTTCCACATGGAATAGGCTACTGACAGCCCATATTTTAGGAAGGGGTTTTCTGGCCACAAGAAAACTGAATGCTGTCATCTGCTGACCAAGAAAGATAGAGTTTTTACTGTTATCACTTTACAAAAGAATTCCATATGGATATCTTGTCACTGGCCATATCTTGGATATTCAATTTAAAAACCTATCTAATAATTCATTATGGATTGTTAGTGATGAATATAGAATTTATATTAAGTTATGAAATTGGTAAGGTCAGTAGAACATATTTAATACTTATAATTAAGTAAATGGAATGCAATTAAATCCTGATATTTTTAAATATTTTAAATAAATACCCATCAGTAATATTATAATAATTAGTTTTAGCTTTAAAAATCAACCCTTAAAAGTTTTAAGTGCACACGTGTTTGTTAAGGACTGCAAAATGGATATGACCATATAATAGTTTTATTTGTGTCTTGTGAGATTTGTAAAACATGAGACCTTTGACTTGCCCTCTTCTACCTCCAAAATCCCAGGGGTCTGTAATTTGAGTTAGCTTCCTTATCCCCTATGAGGACACTGCCTACCATAATACATTCCGTGGACGCTGATAGCATCAGCATTACAGTCATCTGTAAGTAAGTGTTTAGCTACAGTTAAATGTAATTGCTGAAAATATATTTCTTGATGCATTTGTTTAGAAAAATATACCTTAAACTTTGATGATTGGGTAGTTTTATTTTCTTAGTTATCATTTATTCTTCCTGTTTTTCAGACATGCTAAAGGAAACTAAAATTAAACTCATCCTTGCCATTTATCCCTTGGACATTTCTGGCTCATATACTCCCTTTCTTCTGCCTCCTCCCTCCCTTCCTTTCCCCTCTTCTCTTTCTCTCTATTGTTTATTTTTATCTTTTTTGCAAGTTTCTATTTTTCATCCTTCTCTCTCCCTTTCACAAATCCACTTTAGAGTGTGCTCTAGCATTCTCAGCTCTTTCTTAGCAATGTAAAACACTTATACTAACTGAACTGTTTATCTGTTCATCCTTTTTTTATACATCACTTATGCATAACTTGCAGATTCATTAATTTAACCACATCTCTTTAATCTTTTTCTTTTTCATGTATCAGTAGGTTAAATGATGTGCATTAAGTCCTCACTTAAAGGTGACTTTAAGCAAAACATACAACAAAACCAATTTTGGCATAGGCTAATTGATATAAACAACAGTTAAGCTCCCATGGTATCTCATCAACCAAAAAAAATTATCCAAGGACCTGCTGTTCTATATTTTTAGCATTGAACTTTGTACACTTATGTCTACAATGAGTTATTTTGTTTTTCTTCTTTGATAAATATTACTTGAAACTTTTTGTGCTAGGCAGGAAAAAAATATTTTAAGGCACTTAGAAAATGTTTCCTGTCATCCTGAATTATAAAAATGTATGCACATCAGCTTTGACTTTTTTTTTTGACTGGTGATCAGAATATACTTTTGTTTAATTAAACATTTAGACTATTCATTAATGTGTTCATAGACACTGATATTAACTCTTCTCACCTAAACTCATAGTAATATGTATGTACTTTACAACTTTTTCAGAAATAATTTAAGGTGGGCATTTAATTTATGTCTTCTCTTCCGGCAGCTACAGCATACCTGTTGTTTGCATTATTAATGATTATTCTCTCTTCCCAAGTTACAATTTCCTTGAACATAGGGGCCTGGAACAGCAAAAGTTTGAGTGAAAATGTCCAGTCCAAATATGGAAGTGAAAAATGTGTTGAAAGCAGGAGAGAACTATAACATATTGAGGGTATTCATCATAACGTGAGACATGTTAAGCCATACTGTCTTTGCTAATAAAAAATAATAAATTTGTTTTTAATGTGATAGTTATTTAGTAGCAATTATGAAGTCTCAAATATTTTTGTGCGAACATTAATTTTTACAAGTCAATTTTATTAAATGCCTGTAGAATGACATTCAGTGCTTTTATGAATGAGCATAATTCAGTGAATGTCCTATTGGCTTTAAGAATCAGGCAAGTTGAGTCTATAATTTGGGGTTTTTATCAAGGGTCATATTAATGATGCTAATAATAGTAGTAAGATCTTACGTGCATGTAGAGGTCTGTATTATCTCATGTTAGCCTCACAATAACCTTGTGTTTTAGAAATAGCAATTGAGGGGAGTCAAGGTCAGGAGAAATTGAATTAATTTAAGGGCATGTGACCAGTAATTTGAGTAGACAAGACTCAAACCCAATTATTGTCTTCACTATATTAGATTGAGATAGATTATCTATTATCTATTAGTTAGTAATTTATGATTTTTCTTTAATTTAATACATTAAAAATGAGTTTCTAATATCTGAAACCACACAGTATTTACAGGATTCTTCTAGAAGTGTTATGGATTATTTTCCCTTCTTCAGTTTTAAAAATTTTTGTTATGTTTCTTTGACTAACCATACACACACACACACACACACACACACACACACAAACACCCCATAGTATTTTATCTAAATAAGGAGAAACTAAATTTAAACATTAATTTGAAAACTTTCAGATATGCAGTTTATTTAAAATAACTTCTAGGTACAATTCTACTCTAAGTTTTTAAAAAGACTTTTCATTTTTGGGCTAACAAAATACTTGAAAGTTAAAATGTATCAGAGCATATACACTATTGTTTATAATGTATTGTTCATTCACTTTTTTGTTATTTTTAATTTTTTTCTTTGATAAAATATATTCTTTTCCAGTGGTGAAAATCTAAAATTTTGCTTTCACATTTTTATTACTATCAATGTCCCAAAAGCAGTGTATATATTAAATTAGTTACCTTGCTATCATGCTGATATTTGAGTTGTAAGGATTTCATATTTTAATAAGAATAAAATAAAAATTTAATTTTAGCTGTGATGTAGCATCTTTATTTTTATTTTGATTATATTGTTTCTTTGGGTTAGTAGGTTATATTTGTCACCGGTGCCCAGGCATTATTGAAGTAATGATTTTAGTTCAGTTGACAAAATTGGTGACTGTTAGCAGGAGAATCATACAGCCTCTCTGAAGAGGCCATTCACATCAGTGGGGATCCTACCTTAATACAGAAAACTAAAGCATATGTGTGGTCACAACCAATCCTTGTCATTATGCCGTGAAAACCTTGGGATTTGTGATCAAAGCAATGGGCTTATCCTGAACTGTGGTATAACCTTTCGTTGAACCTTTCAAATTTTTATTTTAGGAGATGATACAATACATTTTGACCATGTTACCTGCCTCTAAGACCCATCTGCCTAATTAAGTGATAGAGATTAAAATCATTGTCAGCAAGTCAGGAGAAAATGTGAATTGTAAATATCTCTGTCTTCTGTCAGTGTTGTTTACTTATCATTTTCTACTGATGTTTTAAAGAATTGCTGAACATGTGTTTTTTATCCAGAGCTGAATGTTCTGTTCTGATGAATATAAAACATACTTCACTTTGTAAGTATACATTAGAAGTCTTAGAAAGACTTAATCTTTGACTCTGTTACTAAATTTCATCTGTCAAAGGAGATAATTTTAAAACACTAATATTCGGTAATAGCGAGTCATGTTTCTTAGAAAGATGCATTCAGGATTAAGATGAAATTCTGCTGTATAACTTGAATGTCATTGTCATGCATATTGCCTATATATTTTTTGTCTATGTCTGTGTACCTCAGTTGAATTCAGCATGTTTATTTCACATTAAGGGGATATTCAACCCCATCAACTAATTTATTCATGCAGATTTCCTTATAATGAGGTTGTAATATGTTTTAAGCATATATGCTCACTGTTTTACTTAATTTTGTGCTTATTTAATGATGTCTTTTATACTATTTCTTTATCTTCAGCATTTCTCTTGGAAAAATCCTATTTTAAATTCATGTTCATTTTTTAAATTCCCTTATGGAAAAAAAAATTTCTTATGGAGAATAAGCTGAACTTTGTAGCCTGGTATTCAGGCTTTCCACACTTTGACCCTACCTATGTCTCCAACTTATTTCCTACTTTGTTTATGTGGTCCTCTCTAAACCAATGAAATACTTCTTCATTGATCACTGGACACAATCATACGCATGTTTTAATGATCACTGTACCTCTTTTAAAATATTCCCCTTGTCAGAACTCTTCTAGTTTTTCCCCTCTGATTACTTATCATTGAGTTTAAATAATTTTTCAGTCATTCAGTCAACATATTTTTACTGATTCGCTGTGTCAGATTCAGTATTTAAGGCTTTGGAGGTGTGTAGTGGTGAACAAGATATGTAAAGTCCTCAGTCTCATGGAGCCTTCAATTTAGAGGGAGATATAAGCAAACAATTGCAATACAGTTTGACGAGTATTGTATTAGAGAAATACAATGTATTATGTTCTTTTCCCTAAGGCTTACTCTGACCATTCCAACTTTTAGACATCATTTTCTTTTTTGAATTTCTAGAGTGCCATTTGTTCCTATAACTAATTTCCTCTTAATGAATATACTCTTTCACTCTTTCTTAGCAATTTAAATGTGATCTGTAAGGGAGAAGACCCTAACAGATCCACATTCCAGACCCTACCATAGTTTCCCTCAAAGAGTAAAAACTAAATAAATGTGGGGTTTTTTGTGATAATGATATGTTACATTACCCTTTGTATCGACCCAAGGCTTAAGTAAAATATTTTAGCAGGAACTCCTTAAAAGTTTTATTTTTTTTAATAAAAGCAACACATTCTATTTGTATTTTTGCCCATACTTAGTTCTTTTTACCATTTTGTTTCCTAGAAATAATTATCATTGAATACATTGGTAGTTTTTTATCATTGAAATATATATAAATTCACAACCACCAGTTCAGGTATATAAGACATGTTCCAATTTGAATTTAAGTCTTTTTCAAAGTATCTATATAGAAATTCATTCCACAGCATTAAAGGAGTAGGGCAGGAGCCTCTTTTTTCCAAGACAAATGAGATTTGGACGTATGTGGTCCGCATCTTACTTCCTTTCTGTCATATCCTCACTCTCTAAGGCACAGGTTTTTTTGGAAGACAACTCTGCTAATATACCAAGCTTGGATTAAGAAATATTTGCTGATGCCAAAAATCCTGGGACCAAGGGACTAGCTTCCCTTATGTATACACTCATATGGTCACCACATATATTTCAACAGTTTGTTTTCCATGCAAGGGTTCTTGACTGAAGGGAAGAAGAGGAACAGAAATCCAGTACTCCACTTACCAACCTGAGTTCCCTTGGGGCTGCATTAGCCCAGAAGGCTTGCCTTTTTCTAGTTCATACAGAGACCCCAAATGAGCAAGTAGTGACCCCCATCACAACTCTGCATCCCCTGGGTTCCAGCCTAACTTAATCCTTCTCCTTTTGTTCAGGCTGAAAGAAAGCTGATTGCAGATTTGCCTCCCTAATCTTGGGGATATCTTCTCTCTCTTCTTTGGCTTCTGTCTTTTTAAAAACACTAACCTTAACACTGCTTGTCCTGGACACCTTACATAATCTGCTTGTTTAGAATTTCACAAAAGAGAAAAAGAGGGTGTCTTCAGGTGTATGTGGTACCTAGAAAATTGAGTTTAAATATCATTTTTCAGTCATTCAGTCAACAGATTTTACTGATTCGCTGTGTCTCTTCTTCCCTTCCCTCTGCTCTGGACCATGCAGAAGTTCTGATTCCTCTATTGAAATGGGTGGATATGGGGGTCAGAGGTCATACTAAGAGGCCAAAACAAATATTAATGAATTTCAAGTGAAATGTTAAGCTTAATTTTTAATTAATAAGATTTAAAATTTTTAAACATATTTTGCAAAATTTATAGGATATCTTCAGTAGGAAACCTCAAATAAAATCTGTGGTAATTATGGAAATTGATGAGTTACTATTTCCCTCCTTTCATGTTAGAAATTATATAACTGAAAAGTTAACATGATCCACTAAGACTTAAAAGTGCTTTTCTTCATATCATCTGTGAAAATTTTCTTATTTGTTTTATGTCTGTATTTGCTCCATTTAATTTCTAGTTAAGTAAACTTAAATTTAGTATGCCAAGAAGCACAACCTCCTCCATTTGTTAGTGTTTGGGGGTGGGGATGGGATTAGTGGGTATTATTGAAATGGGAAGAATAAGTAATTCATTAAGCCAAAATACTGCTTTTGTTTTTTAATACACAAGGTAGGCATAGTCATCTTTCTTATTGTAGAAGTAGCTCAAGTAATAGGGAATAAAAAATAAGACATTTTGGTACGTTTGTCTAAGTTGAAATATATTGAATGCATACTTGAGCAAATTATTAATAGTTATAAAGTGGCTTACCTTCATATTTGAATAAATAATTATAGCATATTTTAAAATTTCTTCCTGGTTTGATGAATTTTATTAAATAATAAATGCTATATGTGTAGTATATATACATGTTACATGTATGTACTATATTTTTTTCAGGAGAACGTCTGTGTGTCATGAGAGAATGAAAAGTTTATGTTTGCTTTTTAAAATAACTTAGAATAAAGGTCAAACACATTTTAAATGATTAGCATTGTGGATACTGTAGAATCCATGTCATTTGCTGATTAAGAACATAGGTTTTACAGATACACAAGTCTTAATCTAAGTTCTAAATATGTCATAAAACAGCTGTGTAAATTTGAGCACAATTACTTAACCTCTTTGACCCTTAATTCATTTTTAAAATGGAGATCATACCTTACTTTGTATAGTTATTGTGAAGATTAAATGTAGTAAGTTTTATTGAGTTTATTTTAGTACCTGACCCATCTCATGCAACAAATGTTAGCTCAAACAAGTTGGCTATAGCTTTCCGTTGCATAAAATAACACTCATATGCCTCTCCTCCTTTTGTCAATTAGACTTGCATGTATCATTTTTGGAGTTGAGAATCTTAAAATTTGGGGGTGGCTATTTTATCTTTTCATTTATGGTGAAATTTTAACAGGGTTCTTACTTTTTAAAAATTGCTTAGTTTAAATGTTTTTAAGTCCAATGACCAGGTGGTTGTCAGGCATTTGGAGGACAAGCTCATTTCTACCATGCTTAGTTAATTACTGTGCTTGTAAACAAAGGATGTACAACTCACAGTCAAACAACATTTCACATGGGTGATGGAGGTGATAATAGCTTAATTCCTGCTGAATCTTTTTCCTTTGCTCTGGCAAGTTCATACTGACCTTGTCCTAAATCTGATGACCTCTCTATTTTACTCAACTGTTTGGAAAGCCTGGCCTGCCATAGCTAGCCCTGAGGGGTATCTGAAAGACCACTGAGTCACTGACCCATGTCAGGACTGGATTTCAAGTCTGATCTATAGGACCTCAGAACTAGTTATACATGGGGCTTATTAAAAACCCAACTGGCTTCATTTCTCTGCTTATTAAATATCCTATTAAACTCATATTTAGTTTAGCCAGTTTCTTATGTAGGTCATTTTCTAGACTAATTATAAATTTTGATTTTTTAAAACCAGTATTAGTGCCTTAAAACTAAATCTGAATGTCTTGAAATATGAGCAGAATATACTGTTAAAACATAAAAGTGTAATAAATACCTTACTAGTTAATGAAGGGATCAAGGCAGTGGCAAAAATTCCATATTTCTCAAAATATCTAGTTTAAGTTGTTATTGACATAGTGTGTTAATCTCTATCTTGTCAAACCTCAAATATTAATTACTCAAATATTGGTATTTAAGAATTTTGAGGTTATTTGTCCTGAAGGAAAGCATAGAACCAATCAGTAAGATGTTACTTAAATTTGGTTTCTACACTAATAGAAACTTTGTGATAGGGCTGTAGTATGAAAAGAGAAAAACATTTATTTTGTTTTCCTTCACAATAGGAAGTAACTAGGCCCTTTTATGAATATCTAGTCAGTATTCTGTAATGTATAATAAGACATTGTCTTTTATTTTATATAGGAGTTGATCCCTGAATTTTATTATCTCCCTGAGATGTTTGTCAACTTCAATGATTATAATCTTGGAGTGATGGATGATGGAACAGTAGTGTCTGATGTTGAACTTCCTCCTTGGGCCAAAACCTCAGAAGAATTTGTTCGCATAAACAGATTGGTAAGATAATAATCATCTACTCTGTCTGTCATTAGGCTTTCTTTTCTCAAAGTATCTTTCATGTGTTGGTATAATCATTAACCCTTGATCTTCTGGACGAAACTGGAGATGATGGAATAACTGAGAGTGACATAATAGTTCATGAATCTTCATATAAACTTGATAAAATTTTATTGACGTGAAAGGTATAATGGTTTTCTTTTATTGTCTTATACAGAATTTAGGTTACTTTTATATGTATGTGATAATTCAAAATTATAAGCCTACGTTGTAAGTTAAACTGCTTTTTCCCATGTGGATTTCTTGTACCAGCAGAACATAATTCTGTGTTCAGTTTAGGAGGCCATTGCACATTTTTTTTTTAATTTTTTTTTCTTTTTTTTTTCACATTTTGATAAGGGGAATGATATTCAAATTATATCCTGTCTCTGTCTTTTGAAGAAATTCTTCATGTAATATTTAGAATATAAATGCTTAAGAGCACAGTAATTATTGTGCTTATAAACAATTCCTTAGAATCTTCTCTAGTGGACTCTAATGTCCTATCATATGGGTTAGCTGTTTTTAAAAAAAGTAATACGACTTTTCCTCTTTGCTTTAATTTTCATAAAAGTTTAGAAGCAGGGAGCTTTAAACTTAGTGTTTAAAAGTAATATTTTATACTCCATATTAAATATGAAATCTAAATTACACTTAAACAAGGAAAATTATTGCATTCTAGTTTTCTAGGTGGCATTTCTTACTTTTTATGCCAACAATTATATTTTAATCCTATCTTCCAGATCCCAATTGTAATCTCATTCTTCCTGAAATTTCACGTGGTACATATATACTGAGAGCTATGCAGTGGGAGTGAAAAGAATATAGGCTTTGAAGTTAGACCAGTTTTCTTAATCCTGAATAAATCACTTTGCTGATTATGGGATCTTGGGGAATTTAATCTTTCTGAGCCTTGGTTTCTTCATTTATAATTTGGAAATTATGATTATAAAATTGTAATTGTTTGTGTAAAATATCTAAAATAGTCTCTGGCTTATAGTAGACACTCAGAAAATAGTACGGAATATTATTCTATTACAGTCTTTTTTTTTTTTTCCTTAAAATTTTTTCTATCACAGTGTTAAGGTACATGTTGCATTATACTTCCACCTCACGCACTTTTGAAAATTCTCATTAAATTATTAAAATGACAGCAAAAGACAAAGCTGAGCTCTGAAAGATATTAAAGGAGAAGTCAGATTTTAAATGTGGCAGTTGTCTATAGTTGTGTGATTTTGTTTCCCAGAGCACATAGAAGTCAATAGAAGGTATAGTCATTTTACAATTTTGTGTGTGTGTGTGTGTGTGTGTGTGTGATTGCCCTTTTAAAACACATTTATTGAGGCATAATTTACATACCATAAAATTCTCCTTTTTAAAAGTACACAAATTCATTTAGTTTTAGTAAATTTATACAGTTGTGTAACCAGCTTTAGAACACTTGTATCACTTCACAGGGTTTCCTTGTACCAGTTTGTAGTCTGTCTCTGCTCCCACTCCTTGTCCCAGGCAACCACTGATTCTGTCTCTATAGTTTTGCTTTTTCTAGAAATTTTATATAAATGGAATCAGGCAATATGTTGTCTTTTTGTGCCTGGCTTCTGTCACTTAGCATGATGTTTTTGAGATTCATCCATGTTGCTGCATATATCGGTAGTTAATTTTATTGTATTGCTGCATGGCATTTTATTGTAAAGGTACAATAGATTTTGTTTACCTGTTTACCAGTTTGTGGACATTGTGTTTTGTCCAGTTTGAGGCTATTATGAATATCTGTATATGTCTTAAAGTGGACATCTGTTTTCATTTCTCTTCTATTCCTAGGAGTTTAATTGCTGGGTCATATGATAAGAACATGTTTACCATTTTGCATTCCCACCAACAATGTGTGAACTTCCAGTTTTCCATATCCTTGCCAAGACTTGGTATTGTCGGTCTTATTTATTTTAGCCATTCTAGTAGACATCTCACTGTGATTTTAATTTTTTATTCCCGAATGACTAATGATGTTGAACCTTTTTACCGGCTTATTTTCTACTCACATATGTTCTGTGAACATCTTTTGCCTATTTTTCAATTGAACTCTTTGTCTTTTTATTATTTAATTTTAAGAGATCTTTATTCTCCAGAAAAGCCCTTTATTCAACATATCTTTTCTAAATACTTTTTTTCCTCATCTGTGGCTTATCTTTTTCATTTTTCATTGGTTCCCTTGGAATTGCCAATTAAAATCATGTTTTTACCATAGATAGGTATAAAATAACATTTATGTAATATTTGAAAAGTATAAATAATCATCTCCAATCTGGAATAAATTTTTAAGAAAATAATTAAAATCATATTATTTCGTGATTGAAATGTTTTTTTTCTCAAATATGGTTTATGCTTGTAAGTCTCAAGGATGTCAGCTCTCTATTAATCATAACCATAGTTAGTATCATTTATAGTACAAAAAAGTTTGTTAGTGTGTTCACTTTGCTGTAAAAGAGGTCTAAGAGGCAGAGACATTGAATTAATTGCATTAAAAGCTTTTCAACAATATTTTGACAGTTAAGAAAATGTAATTGTATAGATTGAGGTAAGCCATTCTCCTGGCAGTACTTTTCATCTTTACTCTCAGAAGAACCAGATTTATTTGAGACTCGTTTCTTAAAGGCATCAGAAAAAGAAAAGAAGGGGCAACTTACCACATTGTTTTCCAGTCATATTTTGTATTGCCTGCCCCTGATTTAAACTTAGACATGACTGTGAAATTATCTACAAAATAGTATTTTACAATGCTAACTGCATAGTTATTATAACCTATTAAGTCCTTAAACATTTCTCCCAATGATTCCTCTTCCTATAAGTGTTACAAATGTCTTCATAGTTTAGGCTCTGAATAAGCATACATTCTTAGCAGAGTATATTTTTAAAAATCACTGCAAATTAAATGCAAATATAGTTCAGAGTTGAATATTTACATCTCTGATCATTTTAATCCATAATTAGGAAGGATACTTGATTTTACTTACATGTGTCTTTATGGAAGAATTTAATCATTCATTCAAAAAATATTTATTATACACCTATCATGAACAAAGCTTTCCTACAGCACAGTCCATATTGTTTCATTTCATAATTTCCTGTTAACTTCATATAAGTGACTGAATTATCAGTATGGTATTTTATGTATCTGTTAGCATGTTATCACATAAGGGTTTTATCCCCTCCTCCTTTTGGTTTACCTCTTCAAGTCCACAGATTTTATGCAATGATTGTAGCTCATGAAATGCATACTACTTTGATCTGTGACCTTTTTGTGGTGCTAATCGGGTTCCTGATATCATTATACCTTACTCATTAATCATATTTCCTGCAGCCCGTCAGGCAGCCAGACAGCACAAGTCCCTGTTTTCAGCCCTCTGTTGGCAGGTTTCTGCTTTTCCAGATTATTACAGACGATACTTTGGCTTCTCGTAGCCAGAGCCACATCAAGCTGTGTGTTACAATTAAAGTCAGATGGTCCTCAGGTTGAACAGGGATATAGTGTTGCAGCTGTCTCTCTTCCTGGAACAAACCAGCACCAAGAACAGATGATCTATAGGACAGTGAATAATAACAGATTGTACAGTACTCTGCTGGTAGCAGGGGATCACAGAATTAATTAACCGACAGACTCATTTTAAGATATCCAGCACATTTTTTTAAAGTATTTGGTTGCCCAAATATTAATTCAAGGGGATAGGACATTTTTAGGAACATGATTTCCGTGGTGGACTGGTAATGCTACATTTTCTGTTTGTGTTAGAAGGCCATACCTGCTGTCTTATCTGGCCGTTTTAATCCTCGGAGCTTCCTGTAAATAATGCAGATCTAAACGCAGGATTGGCAGATTGCTAAAGTGTTGGATTTATGCACAGAAGATAATATCCTGTGTATTTTAGAAGGGAAACCCACCTAGGTCTGACTAGTCTTTTGGTAAATAAATTATCTTTTCTTTGTTCTGAAGAGTTGGAATCTCGGTAAACTCAAAGTAGTCTTTACATCCCAAAGATTGGTCTGTGTTACTTAATATTATCTGGACAAAAAATCAATTTATTTTTATTCTGCTTCAGAAATGTAAATGAGAAATAGGCTTTCATACTTTCAAATAATATAAAAATGTATGCGTTCAGACCGATCATCATATATCTCTTACAATATAATGTTGATACTATGAACCTATATTATGGAGTGAGAGACAAAGAAAATCATACTCTGAGCAGAAAGATAGGTCTGTTTATAAAAGTTGATGAAATGGAGCATTTTACTTTAGCTGAAGGATATATAGTTTATTTAAATTTTAATAAAGGAAACTCATTCATTTAACAGGTATTGACTGAGTGTCTATGAGACAGACTGTATCACTCCTCTTCTGGAGGTTTCTTCCTCTTTGATAGCTTAGGCTGTTGACATAGAAAACTTCTCAGTGCTCAAGGGTGGCATGAATCTAATGAAGGCGTCTATTGATGAATTGACCCAAGTCTGCTAGTTAGAATCACATTTGCTTTTGTAGCTTTTGTCTTCCCTACCATTTCATGAGTAGTCACTTTCTTGAGGAGGTAAAGAAAAATAAAATGAGTATGTTATCTCTTTTCCAGATGATATATGGATAAACTAAAAGCAATGATTTTTTAAAATCTTTTTGTCTGAGAGAAAACAAAAATTTTCAGATTTTGTTTTCTCTACCATCCTTGTTTTTCCTATCTATTACTAAATATAAATCTGTTCACAGATCTTATATCTGAATGAACTGGGTCAATTTTTTCTAACCTTTTCATTTGAATAGAAAATTTACAATTCTCAAGTGATGACAGCATAGTTGATACAAAGAACCTCATGTTGATCAAAAAGTGCTGTAGGTGCCTATAGCAAGACCGAAAGTTTGAGATGGCTACGTTTGTAATGATGTAGCATTAGATTTTTGTAGTGGCATATTATGTTCCAAATTACAGTGGTTAGAAACACTGTAAAGTTGAGAGGTTTGATTGAAATTTGAAAGGGGTTGTACTTTTTTTTTACCTTTATTCACATCCTTGTTTCCATTTCCTGGGTAAATGGCATTTAAAAGCATGTTTCTTAAGAGAGCTGTCTAGGATAGATATGGCCTCTTCCAACAAGACAATGCGCCATGCCACGGTGCTTGTATTGTGCAGGAGTGGTTTCAAGAACATGAGGGAGACTTTACCTTGCTTAGGTGGCCCCCACAATCACCACATCTCAATCCAATTGAACATTTGTGGGACGAAGGTAAAAGAGCCATCAGGCAGTTGGTTCCACAACCATCAAATCTCACAGAACTGGACAGTGCTATTCATCAAGCATGGTGTCAGATTCCTCGCATCACCTTTCACATCTCGTGGAGTCAATGCCAAGAAGAATTACCACAGTATTGAAGGCAAAAGGTGGTCCGACGAAGTACTGATGGGGTGCTCATAATAATCTGGCCACTCAGTGTGTATCTATTTGCTGGAAGCTAACATGCTTTTTTTTTCCATATTGCTCCTTTTCCAGTTGCCTTTTCCTTTTCCACATTGATAATGATGTGGCCAAGAGTGTATATAGCCATGGTAGCTTCAGTTGGTACTAATTATTCTCTACTGTGGACTTATCACTCCCTCTGCCCTCCCCACTCCTTGCAGTGATTGGATCTAAATCCCTGGAGAATGGGGGCACATTTGTACAAAGTTTGAAAAAATTCTTAAATTACTATTGTTTGGTTTGCTTTTAGTCCTGACATGTAATTTACTGAGAGATTCGTAGTTCAGAAAGGACATCTAAATAAGTGGGGTGTCCCATGTTGATAGGTTCTTAATTCTCTACAAATTTATTTATAAATTCAAAATAAAAACCAGTTCAAGTTCCAGCAGGTTTGTTTTTGTTTTGTTGGAATATGAAAAAATAATATAAATGAGCAAAGGAACAGGAACAGATTTCAGAGGGATTCTTAATATAGATCAAGAATTATTATAAAGCTGCAGTAATTAGGGAAAATTAGGAGAAATAGACTAACTGAGGTGAGCAGAGACCCCACAAACAGACCCAGACATATGAATAAACTTCATCTCTTGTAGAGCTGATATTTCAGATCTGTGGGGAAAGGCATGACTTTTCAATTTAGGTGCTGAGGTAAATAATAATTGTATTCATTTCCTAGGGTTGTCATAACAAGGCAGCACAAACTGGGTGGCTTAATCAACAGAGACACTTAACTGTCTCCCAGTTCTGGAGGCTGAAAGGCTGAAATCAGAGTTCAGCAGGGTTATTCCTTCTGAGGCCTCTGAAGGAAGAGCCTGTCTAGGCTGTTTGCATCTGGCACCTGTCTTCTCCCTTGTCTCTTCACATCCTCCTCTCTGTGACCTGTTTGTGTCCACATTTCCCCTTTTTTTTAAGGATACTGGTCATAGTGGATGAGGATCACACTCTACTCCAGTATGACCTCATCTTAAAATAAGTAATGACATATGTAATTATCCTATTTCCAAATCAGGTCATATAATGTGTTACTTGCAAGTTAAGATTTCAACATTTGAATTTCGGGGACACAGTTTAACCCATAACAACAAATATCAATAAAGAAAAAAAATGAAAGTAGAACCTTTTTTATGCCACAAACAATAATTAAAGTATACTAAAGCTTTAAATATAAGAGGAAAACTTTTAGAAGATAATGCAGGGGAATTTCTTTGTGATCTTGAAATAGAGAACAGTTGTCCAACCAGGAAACAAAAAGTGAAATATGATTATTACATTAATTGATTTTGGGATGGTAGACTAATCTTATATTTTCTTAAATGTATCACACTTGGATGTTATACATTCTCTTGATGTGTATTTTTGTTTGTTAATATTTTATTGAGAAATTATTGCTCTTGAGGATTTTTCATCTATGATAAGGAGTTAATATTGATATGGGTTTTCTTGTGATATCTTTGTCTGACTTTAATATCAGGATAATATTTGTCTCATACGATGCGATGTAGTAAAGTGTTCCCACTTCCTCTACTCTTTGAAAGACTTTGTGAAAGATTAGTATTATTTCTTCTTTAAATATTTGGTCAGATTCACCACTGAAGCCATCCGGACATGGAATTTCCTTTGTGGGAAGATTTTAAATTACCAATCAATTCTTTAGTTGTTGTACGTTTATTCATATTTTATTTTTTCTGTCATTAGAATCAGTAATTTGGAATTTATTTATTTAAATATTCTAACTTATTGGTATACAAGTTATTCATTATATGCCCTCAATCACTTTAATTTCTCTAAGGTTGTTAGTGATGTTACCTTATTCATCCTGATTTTTGGTAATTGGGGTCATCTTGTTTTTCTTGGTTATTCTTGCTAAAGGTTTGTCAGTTTTGCTGATTTTTTTAAAACACATTTTTATTTATTTTGCCCTATTGTGTTTGTTTTTCTTTTGTTGGGCTTTCACTCTAATACTCATCTCTTTCCTTTTGTTTGCTTTGAATTCAGTTTGCTCTTTTATTAGGTTCACTTGACGTGGCTGGTGGCTCAGTTGGTGGGGGCGTTGTCCTGTACCCAAAAAGCTTACAGCTTCTATTTCTGGTCAGGGCACATACCTAGGTTGCAGGTTCCATGCCCAGTTGGGACACATAATCAATGTTTCTCTCTTTCTCCCCTCCTCTCTCTCTCAAAATCAAAACATATCTTTGGGTGAGGATTAAATAAAAAAGTATGGGGACTTGCTCTATGACTTAGGATATGGTCTACATTATACAAGTCTTCATTTGCTCTTGAGAAGAATGAGTATTTTGCTCTTGTTGCATGTTCTAAAGATTCCAGTTGATCAGTTTGGTTTATTGTGTTCAAGTCTTCTATATCTTTGTTGATTTTCTGTCTCTTTCTATGCATTTTTGCTAATGGGATGTTGAAATCCCCAAATATTGTCAGCTCTGTCAGTTTTCTCTTCATGTATTTCTAAGCCCTGCTGTTGAACATGTGTATTAGTTTCCTATGGCTGCTGTAATGGATTAACAAAAACGCGGTGGCTTAAAACCACATAAATTTATTCTCTCACAGTTCTAGAGCCCAGAAATGGTAAGTCAGTGTTACTCTTCCTACAGAAGATATCTGCCTCTGTCCCCGCATCACCTTCTCCTCTCTGTTGTGGAATCTCTGTCTTGAAGTGTACATGTGATTACTTATGGTACTCCCAGGTAATCCAGGGAAATGTTTCCATGTCAAGATCCTTAATCTAGTCATGCCACAAAGGTCCCTTTCCCAAATAAGTTAACATTTATAGGTTCTAGAGACTGGGACATGGTATCTTTGTTGTGATAGGGGTCATTTTTCAGCCTGTCACTATACACATATGTTTAGAGTTGTTATATTTTCCCAATGAATATTTTTTCATCATAATTTGTTTCTGTTTCTAGCAATGTTTCAGTCTATTTTGCCTGATATTAGCACAGCCAATCCAACTCTCAAATGGATACTGTTTGCATTGCATATATTTTTCCATTATTTTACCTCCAACCTATTTTGTCTTTAATTCAAAAGCAATTTTTTTGTAGATAGAATATTTGGATCATAAATATCCAGTCTAATATTCTCTGCCATTTAATGCTATTACTGATGTGGTTGGATTCATATCTGCCATTTTGCTAATTATGTTCTTTAGTCTTGGGTCTTTTTGTTTTTCTATTCCTCCTTTATATATTATTATATTAAATAGATATTCCTGGTCCACCATTACATTTCATTAACAATTTTTTTTAGTTATTTTCTTAGTGCATCTTAATTATTTCAATTTATCTCAAGTATCTCAATCTACTTCAGATTAATACTAGTTTAATTCCTGTAAGATATATTGACTTTGTTCCAACTCATTTCCATTCCCTCCTGCTTTGTGCTATTGTCATGTATATTACATCCATATACGTTGTAAGGCCGCTATACAGTATCATAACTACTTCTTTGTACAAGCTTGTGTCTGCTAAAGAAGTTAACAAAGCAGAAAAGATACCTACTAACTTCAGTTACTACTCTTACCTGATAGAATCATTCCACAATGAGTAGAAGAGTGCCTCAGATGTCAGCATCTGTAGGAACGGGATAGTCCCATACTGAAAAAGTTCCATAGAAATGAAGTTCATACTTTCAAATAACAGTGTTTTTTTTCATCATTTTCCTTGGAAAAATATCATTTTATGAAATGGATTACATATGCATAGAAGGCAAGGTAAAAGCCCGAGAGATGACAGTGACTCCATCATTACACTTCCTAAGTTTTGTGCTTGTTTTATTCACGCCTTTTGATGCTTTGAGTCTTTGCCAAGTTCTAGATTCTCTAAACACCTGAAATCTGAATTGTGGATACATGAAATGGAAACTATATTTTGCTTAGTGACATATTACTGTGCTATATACAAGCAAGATAAGGTGAAATGATATATTATTTCCCAGGTATATTACATTTGTGTTGGAAAAAAATATACAAATTTTGTGGTTCTTCTGAAGTAACTCTATGCTTTCCTATCAACTTTACTTAATATTTCATTAAAAACATTAATATAACTTACTAACAAAAACATTTTTAGATTTTGTAAGAATAATAGAAAATTGCTCCCCAGTAATATCCCATCCACATGATGTTGAGAGGAATTGTGTAACAGTAATTGCTCATTCCTGTAGTGATTTACCTGGAAGTATGTCGGGGGGAGAAACCAGACTTCTACCTCTTCCTGGTACAGGAGCCTGTAGTAGTTGTGCTTTTAGCTTCTAGCTTCTAGAATATGTCATTCCACATGCCTTTCTCACTCACCACAGTGCCTGCCACGTGCTGTTTCTACTCATTTCAGTGTGAGCCTACTCCTTTTTAAACCAAACCATGTCACAAAGCTTACCACCTTAACCTTCTTATCACCACTACCTAAAAAAAAAAGACACCCACAAACAGCTCTACTCAAAACTTTTGTTTTCCTTAAAATATTTTATAAAAACCCCTTCATATTACCCTATGACTTTCCTGCAGCCTATTCTCAATCTGTCCACATGTGACTCACAGGTCATTATTCTCCTTATCCAGTGGAACTCCTATGCTATTTTGCATGTAGATTTTTGGTTTTAGGTGAAAACTGTATCCTTTACACTAAGTAATATATATTTGGTTCATGGAAAATACTACCTTCATCAGAATTTCCTGAGGTACAGTTAATAAATTATGTTCTTTCATTCATTTATTTAATCATCAAATATTTGTTAAGTATCTATTTTGTCCTATCCTAGTGGCTCAGTGTTGGTTGGGGGAAGAAGGGATATTAACCCCCATCCAAACTCAAAACAGTGGGGAAAGATAGACTTTATAATAAATGGTATGTGCTAGCCTTATGAAAAAAAAATCTTTTATCTGTTTTGCAAAACCAAGGATCAGATACCTAAATGTGAAAAAATGAAACCATTGCTAGGAGAAAATATTAATGAATTTCTGTATAATCTGAGAGTGGGGAAAACTTTTGCAGCTATACCTCAAAATCCAAAAGTATGAGAAGAAAGACCTGACCATTTTGGTTACCTATACATAGATAATAACTTTCACATGACAAAATACATTAGAAGCAAAGTCAAAAGACAAATGACAAAATGAATAAAAACATTTGAGATTTAAAACTTAGGCAGATGGCTAGTGGACCTCATTTATAAATAACAAAATTAGAGAGAAATAAACCCAACAATCTAATAAATGGCAACAATTCACAGAAAAATAAATGTCACTGTCCTTTCAACACATGAAAAAATACCCAACCTCTTTCATAATAAAAGAAATATAAATTGTACTGAAATTCCATCTGTGTCTTTCAGATTGGCTAAACTCCAATATATTTCAGTCCCAACATATTCTGTTGATGAGGCTGTGGGATAATGGGCATTCTCCTACATTGCTGATGGGAATGCAAAATGACACACTTCAAAGAAGGGAACTTTGCCATTCTCTAGCAAGATTCCCTAGCTGTTTACCCTGTGACTCAGTTTACAGTGTCTTTCCTAAAGATATACAGAGTAGAAAATGTCATTCACAAATAGAATCTATATTCTTTAATAGTTTTGACTTTGAAATTATGAAATGTTTTATATTATTTAAAAAATAAAATCAAAGAGAGGAAAAATCCAATACCTAAAAATTGAAAACACATTGGAATAAGTAACCTTAGTAAGATAAGTATATCTCTGGTTAGATATGTTTTATAAACAAAAAAAAAACCAAAACAGAAAAGATCCTAAACTTTTTAAACTCCTCTTATGTTTAGGTAATAATGATATAGTTCTTTTTGAAACTGTTATGGGAATATTGTCAATTAAGCAAAAAAGTAATTCTGTTAATGTCAAGATCAAGATTTTAATACAACAGATAAAGAGATTCAAATGTAAAATCAGTAAAGTCAGCCTGACAATAGCAGCTAGAAACCTTTTTTTTTAATGTCCTAGTTATTGATAAATGTTTTAGTTATTAATTTGTACTAAGCAAACTTGCAAGTGATAGTATAAAAGCAGAATTATTTGTCATGAAGAATTTTGCTATCTAGGAAACCAGAATATTTATTTTTTCTGGCCAGCAGAAACTGTTTGGGGATCCAAATATAAGCAAAAATCACATGTGGTAACATTGACTTCGAATAAAAGAGAAATTTGATTATCTTAATTCATTGAACAATATTTGTTCAGTGCTTACAGTCTTCTAGGTTCCAGGGATACAGAGGCAACCAAAACAGACAAGGCCCTGCCCTCATGGAATAATGAGTGGATTCCAATGGAGATCTTAATGGTCCTGCTAGATGATACCTCTGTCCCCAATATAGAGAAAGAATGCCTGCAACAAAATCAGTATGTTCACATTTATGTGGTTGAACACCCTCGTCTCTAGGTCTGTGTAGGACACACTGCCCAATTCTTACTTTTTGTGCTTCCCTTTTATAATCTGCATGCTGACCATCCCCCTCTGTCAAGCTTTTCTTCAAAACAGGCATCACTGTCTTAAACACGCTAATAATGTCATGCCTGTATAAAAATCCACCATGAGTAGAATTTGGATACTCTTTCTCCAGTGTGTCATTTACAGATTGGCCAATTTCATTCATTTTGGGGCAATTTTTCATAATTTTTTTCTTTAAATTATTGAAGTACCTTGATGTATTGACTTGAGGAAAATAAAAATAAGCAACAAAACCTCATTTGTGGTAGCTTCCTGCTTGTCCAAGCAGTTTACGTTTTCTAGTCGTTAGAAGGCAGAAGAAGGGTGGAAGGAGAGAGACTTTTTATAAGAAAGAAAGAGAAAGGCTTAGAAAATACACTTTTTTCGTTTTTAATCTTCGTGTAAATTTTCACAGTAGTGTGCTACCAGGTACAGCTGGAAGTTACCATTTTGCCAGGATTAATGATAATGGTTGGAGAATAATGAGGCTAATGGGCTCACACAGTGGGACTGGATGTTGAATTCACAGAAGGCGGCTTTCTCACCCTGTTCCCTCACACCCCTTTGCTTTGGGTGGTGTCCTGTACTGCTGTGAAGTTGCCTCCAGTCCCTCGCTGCCTCTGTGCCTGGCACTGGGCCATGTCACCTGCAGTGGCAGTTTATCTGAAAAGCAGCATCTCTGCTGTGGCTTTTGTTCTGCCTGTGGATGCTTTCTTGCAACTCTGCACAGCGATACCCAATAAATGACTACTTACTGTGGTATTTATGTCTGCTTGATATGCCAGTAACTGGTATCTGTCCAACACATTTCTTTCCAACTAAGAATTTTATGTAAACTGGCAAATTTCTTTGGTTATGGTAACCAGAAAGGAACCTTCCTTTTCACCGCCCCCCCGCACCCTCCCCAAAAAAGGAAGAAGAGAATTGATTTATGCTTTTTCTAGCGTAACTTATCTCTCTCCATCCCTTCTCCTCTCTCTCTTTCTCTTCATTTTATCTTTTATTACTCTGTTGTTTATACATGTATGTTCTATTAAAAACATTTCCAACAGTGCCTTAGCATTAAAGTTTCTTTTTTATTTTTATTTTTTTTTATTGATTACTAGAGGCCCGGTGCACAAAAATTTGTGCACTCGCAGGGGGGTCCCTCAGCCCGGCCTGTGACCTCTTGCAGTCTGGGACCCCTTGGGGAATGTCCACCTGCTGGCTTAGGCCTGCTCCCCAGGGGATCGGGCCTAAGCTGGCAGTCAGACATCCCTCTGGCAGCCCGGCAGCCCTCAGGGGATGTCCACTTGCCAGCAGGGAGCAGGCCTCAGCTGCAGTCGGACATCCTTAGTGCTGCTGAGGAGGTGGGAGAGACTCCCGCCACCACCACTGTGCTGGCAGCCATCAGCCTGGCTTGTGGCTGAGCAGAGCTCCCCCTATGGGAGCGCACTGACCACCAGGTGGCATCTCCTGCATTGAGCGTCTGCCCCCCGGTGGTCAGTGTGTGTCATAGTGACCAGTCATTCCCAGTGGTTCTGCTGTTAGGATCAATTTGCATATTACCCTTTTATTATATAGGCTAGAGGCCTGGTGCATGGGTGGGGGCCGGCTGGTTTGCCCTGAAGGGTGTCCTGGATCAGGGTGAGGGTCCCGCTGGGGTGGCTGGTCAGCCTGGATGAGGGGGCTGATGGCCGTTTTTAGGCTAGCCAAGCCTGCCAGCGTGGACCCTCACCCCATGGGGGTGTGGCCAGCCTGGGTGAGGAGCTGATGGCTGTTTGCAGGCTGGTCACAGCCCCTTCAGGGTGGGGGGCCCTACTGGGGTGCCTGGCCAACATGGGTGAGGGGCTGATGGTCATTTTCAGGCTGGCCATGGCCATGGGCTGGAAGCAGGTATCTGGGATTTATTTATCTTCTATAATTGAAACTTTGTAGCCTTGAGCGGAGCCCAGGGCCGGCAGGGCAGGCAGGAAGTTTGGCTTCCTCCATTGCTGGGGGCAACCCAAGCCTCCTGCTCGCTCCAGCTCCGTGGCGCTGCCATCTTAGTTGGATTAATTTGAATACTTGCTCCTGATTGGCTGGTAGGCGTGGCTTGTGGGTGTAGCAGAGGTATGATCAATTTGCATCTTCTCTTTTATTAGATTAGACTAGAGTCCCAGTGCACAAAAATTTGTGCACTTGGGGGGAAGGGGCGGTCCCTCAGCCCGGCCTGTGCCCTCTCTCAGTCTGGGACCCCTCGGGAGATAACGACCTGCTGGCTTAGGCCTGTTCCCGGGTGGCAGAGGGCAGGCCCAGTCCCTAGGTGTAGCCCCTGGTCGGGCTCAGAGCAGGGCCGATTGGGGAGTTGGGGCGCCGCCCCCTGTCATACACAGAGCAGGGCGGATCGGGAGGTTGCGATGCCACCCTCAGTCATGCTCAGGGTAGGGCTGATTGGGGGGTTGGGGCACTGCCCCCTGTCACACTGGAGGCAGGGTCGATGGGGGGGTTGGGGCTCTGTACCCTGTCACGCACAAAGCAAGGTCGATCAGGGGGTTGGGGAGCTCCCCCGTCATGCACAGAGCAGGGCCCATCAGGGGGTTGGGGAGCTCCCCCTGTCAC
Source organism: Myotis nattereri (assembly GCF_964212035.1). Taxonomy (NCBI): domain Eukaryota; kingdom Metazoa; phylum Chordata; class Mammalia; order Chiroptera; family Vespertilionidae; genus Myotis; species Myotis nattereri. Next base: position 55,041,609 of record NC_138080.1, read on the forward strand.
GCACAGAGCAGGGCCCATCAGGGGGTTGGGGAGTTCCCCCCTGTCACTCACAGAGTAGGGCCGATAGGGGAGTTGGGGCACTGCCCCCTGTCACGCACAGAGCAGGGTCGATCAGGGGGTTGGGGAGCTCCCCCCTGTCACGCACAGAGCAGGGCCTATCAGGGGGTTGGGGAGCTCCCCCTTTCACGCACAGAGCAGGGCCGATCAGGGGGTTGGGGAACTCCCCCCTGTCACTCACAGAGTAGGGCCGATAGGGGAGTTGGGGCACCGCCCCCTGTCACACACAGAGCAGGGTGGATCAGGGGGTTGGGGTGCCGCACCCTGTCACACTCAGGGCAGGGCCGATGGGGAGGTTATGGCTCTACCCTGTCACACACAGAGCAGGGCCGGTGGTAGTCGGGGGGGGGGGCGGGGGGAGTTGGGGCGCTGCACCCTGTCACACACAGAGCCGCCGGGTGATCAGGGGGTTGGGGAGCTCCCCCCTATCAGGCACAGAGCAAGGCCGATCAGGGGGTTGGGGCGCCTTCCCCTGTCAGGAACAGAGCAGGGCCGATAGAGAGGTTGTGGCCCCACCCCCTGTCACACACACAGCCGCAGGGCAATCAGGGGGTTTGGGCGCTCTGATCCCGGTGCCAGGAGGCCTCGCAGCTCCGCTATCCTGGTGCTGGGAGGCATATTACCCTTTTACTATATAGGATAGAGGCCTGGTGCACGTGTGGGGGCTGGCTGGTTTGCCCTGGAGAGTGTCCTGGATCAGGGTGGTGGTCCCCACTGGGGTGCCTGGCCAGTCTGGGTGAGGGGCTGAGGGCTGTTTTCAGGCTGGCGGGTGACGGAAGCTCCCAACCGCTCCTTTTTTTCTGAGGGCTGTTTTCAGGCTGGCGGGTGACGGAAGTTCCCAACCGCTCCTTTTTTTCTTTTTTTTTTTTTTTTATTCTGGGCCATTTTTAGCTCTGAGGCTCCAGCTCTTAGGCCTCTGCTGCTGAAAGCAGGTATCTGCTCTGTTTTGGTTCTATAATTGAAACAATGTATAACTCCAGCTCTGAGATCCCGGCTCGCTGAAAGCAGGTTTCTGGGGTTTTGTTTAGCTTCTGTATTTGTTACAATGTTTCAAACTGCAGGCTCAGAGGCCGGCAAGGCAGGCGGGGAACGTTGGTTTCCTCCATCACTGAAGCAAGCAAGCCTCATGTTAGTTTCAAGCTGCCTGGCTGCCGGCCACCATCTTGGCTGGCAGTTAATTTGCATATCGCCCTGATTAGCCAATGGGAAGGGTAGCGGTCTTGCGCTAATTACCATGTTTCTCTTTTATTAGATAGGATGGTATTACATATGTATCCTTATCCCCCCTATGCCCCCCTACCCTTTCACTCATGCCCTTACCCCCTGGTGTCTGTGTCCATTGGTTAGGCTTATATGAAGGCATATAAGTCCTTTGGTTGATCTCTCCTCCTTAACCCAACCCTCCCCTACTTTTCCTCTGAGGTTTGCTGGTCTGATAGATGCTTCTCTGTTTCTGCATCTGTTTTTGTTCATCAGTTTATGTTGTTCATTATATTCCACAAATGAGTGAGATCATGTGATATTTATCTTTCTCTGACTGGCCTATTTCGCTTAGCAGAATGCTCTCCAACAGATGAGTGGATTAAAAAAACTGGTACATCTACACAATGGAATACTAAACTGCGGTAAAAAAGAAGGGATTCTTACCATTTGCAACAGCATGGATGGAACTGGAGAGCATTATGCTAAGCGAAATAAAGTTTCTTTTTTACTTTTTGTTTTTGCAAATAATGTCAAACTTACAAAAAAGGTGTAAAAATTAAAATAGCACACGGAATATTGACACGCTCTTTATCCAGATTTAATATTGGTATGCTCCTCCTTCCCCATTTTTAATGTGAGCTTTCTCCTTCCTCCCATTCTTTTTCCTGTGTGTGCATACACATATATATATACATATATATGTGTATATATATATATATATATATATATATATATACACACACACACACATATATATGTAATGTTTTTACTGAATCATTTGAGGATAAGTTACATACTTCATGTTTCTTTACCCCAAATACTTCAATATATATGTAATAAGAAAAGGGATATTTTCTTATGTAACCACAGTAACAGTTACCATTTGGTAAATTTAAATTAATTCAATAGTTTGATCTACCTTGCATATCTCAGTTTTGTTAGTTGATCTGATAATATCTTCGTTATGGAATTTTTACACTACAGTACAGAATCCAGTTATTGCTTTTAGTTGCTATGCAACTTCTTAGAAGTCCCTTTTCCTACAACTTGCTGTATTATTTTCCCGGGCTACCGTGATGGCATGAACAGAGTGCCCTTGCAGTTCTGGAAGCTGGAAGTCTGAGGTTAGGGTGGCAGCAGGGTCGCGCTCCCTCTGAAGTAGTGAGGAAGGGTCTGTTCCAGGCCTTTTTCTCAGTTTTGGTAGTTCCTTGGTTTGCAGCAGCATAACTCCAGCCTTCACCTGGCCTGTTCCCTGTATGCATGTCCATTTCAAATCCCCACCCCCCTTTTTATGGACAACAGTCATAATGGTTTAGGACCCACCATGATGACCTCATTTTAACCTCATTAGCTCTGTAGACTTATATAGTTGATGCTTGGGTGTTTTTCTCTTTCCTTCTCATTTTTTCTAAAATGAGTAGCTCTTATTTTTAATAATGAAAATAAATATATTGAGTTTTGAAAATTGCAATATGTGGCATATTATACATTAGAAAAAAATGTTTAGTAATCTGGGAGAATATATTGAGGGAGAATTATTTTTCAGTCATTCTAAAAAATTCACTACTAATAGAATACAATGATTGTTGGTTTATTTACTAAATAGAGATTGGTTAAAAATGTCCCTTGGCCAAGCACTAACATTTGACAAATGCCTTGTTAAATGGGTAAGTTTATAATCTAGAAAATGTATGAAATGACTAGGTAATAATGGAATTTTTTATATATGTGTGGCATAGGTTTCTTGGGAAAGAATAGCCAAGGATGAGGCTTGAGAAGTGGGGTGAGGCCACATTTAGGAAGGGACCTTTATGTCTTGCTAAGGAGTTGGTACTTCATCTACTCAGACTGGAGTGGAGACAGGAAAATCAGGAGGCTGTTACAGTCAAAGGGAACCAAGCATGAGATGATGTCCATTTTAGTTAAAGCAGTGGCAGAGAGGATAATGAAGACATTCTGCATAGCTGAGTGTAATGGACCTCAGAGGAAACAAAAGATCACCTTGAGATTTTTAACAAGGTTACTAGATGAATTATATTACTAACAACTGAAATAGGTATTACAGGAATAGAAAGAAATAGGCTTTTTGAGAAAGATAAATTCAGTTTTGAACATAATATACTGTGACTATATTTTTAATATGGATTTTAAAATATGTTATGATAACAGGTTATAATTAATAATAGGATAAGTTATAGTTCTAAGTTATTTTTAAATCTTGTTTCATCTTATAGGTACAATAATAGATAATATTAACATATAATTGATCCAGGTTATTAGAATATCTTTTCCTGACTCTTCTGGCTCATTTTCACCACACTAGCCTTCCTTAGGAACTATTTGAACTATTCAGTGGCTTCCTTTTGGTCTCCGTCCTCTTAATACATTTAATATACTGATGATAAATTTATCTTCCAAATGGGAAGTGCATTCATGTTATCTTCCTGCATTTAAACTATGACTATAAATGGATAATAGTGTTTATTCAGGTACCCCTGGTCTTAAGTGGGATTCCTTTTTAGAGAACCATCACCCACCAAGCTCACCTTTGGGACCTCTGCTACACCTTTGGGGCCTGTAGTATATTGTCATAGGAATTTTCTGTCTCTGACATTGTATTATCAAGTTTTCTTACACTGAGTGAAATCTGTTCCCTGTAATTTCTTCCCATTGATCCTCATTCTACCCCCAAGACCCAAACAAAACAAATTTAAATCTCACTTTAGTGATATATAAATATAGTAGTCATGGCCTCCAGGTCTTTTTTTTTTCTGTGAGGTTCCAGGTGTATTTTGTATTTCTCTTATGTTTCTCTTTACCCTGCCCTTTATTATGCTTACTGCTCTTAGCCTTATTTTTTCTCTCTCTTATTACTTCTAAATGGTGGCTTAAATTTAAGATTTCAGTGAATCTTCATTGATAGACCTACAACTCTAATTCAAGTAAACTTAAGTAGCATAGTTAGCATTAGTAATGGACTTGGTCCATGTGTTATATGCTTATAATTACAACTACCTCATTAATGTTGTAAAATTGTATATGAATGCTCGAACATGTCCATATATATACTAATAGAATATTAAGAGAGTAGTCCCCTATCTTCTTTATTAGTTAACGTGTAACCATAAGTTACCTAACCTCTCTTGGCAGTAAATAGATACGGATATTGAATAAGGACAGTAGGTTTTAAGCTTTATGACAGATTTTGAATAGGTGTAATATTGAGTGATCACATGGCCACTGAGGCAAGGGAATTGTGATGTAAAAGAAGATTAAATCTTCTCTCTCTGGTAACATAAAATAATGATAGGTAACACTTCTTTGATGTGGAAATGCATTCAGTAGAGAAAATTAATAGGTGAGTCCTGTTGCTGAATTTCTCACAAGGACATCTGAAGTTATTTATTACTCCAGTGAAAATGTGTGCTGCCTACTCTTTATGTAAAAGTGTCTGCAATTCATGAATTAAATGTTCACAGTCTAGCATTGGTTGATAGAATCTTCATTTCAACTCCAGAAAAATTAGTGGATATGGACAACTTAAGATCGATGATGCCATGAAAGAAATAAATTATGAATTCAGGGTCTGGAGTGGGGGATTGAAGGGGAAAGATTTTATTATAATGCATGACTTGCAAGTAGAGAAAAGCACTTTAAAAAATATTTTCAACACATTTATTGCTACAGAAATCCAGTGTTTCATTTGGCAAATATCTATTGGTACCTACCATGTGCCAAATACTGTTCTCAATTCTGTAAAGATACAAAGATGAATATGATAGAATTCCTACCATGCAGGAATTCACCATTTAATAATGGAAATAATTACTACCGAATGGAATAGATTGGAGCATAGATGATGAGCAAATGACTTTGTTCAGGAAGTGATGATATTTAAGAGACATTTGAGCTGGGTATTGAAGGATTTTCTGACCTTAATAAGTACATTTCATGTTTGAGTATAATTAATGTATTAGGGCTTCCATCTGATTATATTGCCTTTTTAGATTGTGTATACATATTCTATTTTACCAACTGTAGCTGTTTTTACTGGTGGTTTTATGAATTACAGTTTTCATACAAACCCAAAAGTACTTATTTAGTTGGAGATGGAGGTTGTTTTCTTGGCTAAAGTCTGAGCCCTTAGCATTCCAAGGAATTATGAAAAATCTAATCAATGGCATCATCAAGTTCCTTTTGCTTTGTTCCATTCCACCATTGCCTGGAATTTGTTCATTTTTTACAGTCACCTTTCATATTCACATTCTAGCCCTTTGGAATGAGGAAAGGAAGTAGAGGACAAGCAGCTTCTTTTTCTAAAATTTACTTATGCAGTCACTCTTAGCTTCATGGGAGTGTGGCAAATTCCTTGAGGAACTTTTCTCCTATTCCATCCCTCTTCTCCCCTAAACTTCTATAGAATTTAGGAATTCTATAGTAATTCCTACAGTTTAATTTATGTTCCTTTTCAGTTTGATTTTCTTAAATGTGTGAAATTCTTCTAGAGCTGGTATCTTACTTTTTCCATAACAACCTTAAATCAGCTTCATCCTAATGAAGAAAAGATAATTGACTTATCTCAGGCCAAGGGAATTTTTTAAATCAATTACAAGTTGCAGTTTATCAAATATATCAAGTCTAGTAATTTGGAAAGTGGTAAGTCTAATCTTTGAATATCAAGGCAGTACTTTGAACCTTTTTTTTAAAAAAAAATACATTATTGATTTTTAGAGAGAGAGAGAATGTGAGAATAGAGAAACATATATGTGATAGCACAACAATCAATTGGCTGCCTCCTACATGCGCAGTACTGGGGATCAAGCCCACAACCCTGGCATGTGCCTGACCTGGAATTGAACCAGCAACCTTTCGATGCATGGGATGACACCCAACTAGCTGACACTCACACTGGCCAGGGCTTGAACCTTTTTTTTAAAGCAGAATATGAATGAAAATAACATGGGAGAATATTATTTCCGGAGTTTTTTCAAAGATTTTCATGTTTCTATTTTACCTCTTCTCTTGAGTGCCATAGGGTCACTAATAAAGCATAGGGAATTTTGATATGTATCCCGTTTTGGTTTGTTCAACTATGCTTTATGAAATAAGATTTAGAAAACAAATACTGTGTTATAAAGTATTTTTCTTTTAAATAATTATGGAATACTACTTAGATATTTATGGATAATACTAATTTTTATTATTAGAAAGCTAAAAATTGAACGTATCTTAGTTATATCTTTTCAGCAGAGCTACTGTTCCACCGTGTTAAATTAATACTTAGCATAGCTTGGTAAACTGAATTTTAGTCTATTGCATCCCAGTTGTTGATTAGTAGCCCACTAGCATCAGAAAGACTGCAGTGTTATTTCCAGGCAGTTTGTTCCTCTAAATATGGAGACAGGCCTAGTCTGCCTTACTTGCCTAAAGCTGCCAATTTTCCTGTGGCTTCTTTATTTCTTTATCCCTTTATCCAGCTGCTACTCACTGCTATGGCCACATTTGCCCTCTGGCTCTGGGGATAGAAAGCTTGGCTTCCCCTGAGGCTACTGTTAATGCTTCCTTTTTACTCTGCTGGCTGGGAGTGCACTTGGCATCCTCAGTCTCAAACCTCTCCTCCCTCTATTTCCACAGACACCAGGCACTTAAGTAGCACTTTCAGCCTCCACCAGTTATCAGGAGTAGCTTTCAACCCCTCATTTCTGGTCTGGTAACTCAGCACACCCTCCCGAGAGAGCTTGACTAAGCCAATTTGCCCCTCTTCCCTCTTCCCGTCTGTTCATCTTCCTTTTCTCTCTTCCTCATCTATTTCCTTGATTCCCCTTTTATTTTTTTTACTCTCTTTTTAATCTTCCTCATGATTATTTTTTCTGCTTTTAGTAAAGTGCCACAGAGTTAGACCAATATTTGTAGTAGAACATAAAACAATAGTAAATTTTAAAAATTAAACAAGTTTTCCCATAATTTTAACTGAATCAACTCAAAAAAGGGTTGTTGTTTTTTATGCCTCAGTCTACTTGTCCCTGTATGACTATAATGCAGATTCCATATTATATGTTTATTGGTTTTTTGTTTTGTTTTGTTTTGCTTTTATATGCAGAGTTGTAGATTTTATATTTATACAGGTTTACTTGTTCAGGATACTACATAATATAGGAAAAGATAAGAAGTATTTACATCAAATGTTTTATAAGAAAACATCACTTAGATGATTTTTGTTATTTTTCCTGAAATGATTTTAATATGCAATTTCATTTGAAACTAACTCCACTGTGAATATTCTATGAATGTTAGCTTTTCATTTTTCACATAATGGTTTTCTAAATGTCTTTTACAAATTTATAATTTAACACTTCTGACCCAAATATTAGAAAATAAAGATAATACCTGTTAATTTGGGGATCAAGAATAATAGAAGTATGCAGGCCTCAGTCATTAACTATTGACAGAGTCTATAGGACACTTCCAAATGTCTGTATGATAAAAACATGAAGAATTAATATTGATAGAAATAGACCTGAATGAGTCATTTAAAGCCTTTATTCCCTTCCCACCCTCACTCCTCTTTATTTTAATGATTTTATGTGGGGGAGGAAAAACCTTTAGGTGAAGTTTATGTTTTCTAAATCTCACTAATTGTGTAATTTTTTTACTATAAACCTATTTAACAAAATATATGTATATTGTTTTATTTTTTCTCCACAATTAAGTCTTCATTTTAAAGCTACAAAATTTCTTTCTCATCATAATTCCTTAAATGTGTTTTTGTTTAGTTTGTAAGGTTTAATGTTGGGTTTATGTTTAAAGGAAGCATCAACCCACATAAGAAGTTGTTCACCTTTCGGAACCTTAGCTTGGAGTCTCAGGCACTGTAAGCCTTTGCAGAGAAAATGCAAAAGGGAGGGGGCAGGAAAGGAGAGAAGGATCTACTTATCGCATTTCTAAGTAAATATTCTGAATTTAATGCTCTTTAGAAAAGAAGGTTTTATATATCACTGTTTCAGTCTTTTAAATAGATATGAAAACCGTTCCTTAATATTTGTATTAAGGAAACAGTAAGCAATAGGTATCATATTACAATAAATTGAATATACTTATTAAGCCACATGTGTGACCCCTGCCAGACTGTAATACTACATACAGTCTCTTTCACCACCCCTGAGGCAGATGGGTGGGTATTGACAATTTTAGCATTTAGGTAAATTCTTTTTTATAGTGTCTTGCTCCAAGAGTTCAAATACAACTCTAAAATTTCTGCCCTCAGGAAGTTAACAGGTACTACTTCCATTTTGTTAAACTTATTCTATGCTGCACGTACAACAGTGTTAGATTTGGCCCTTCGTATCCATTTCATTTATATACATTGCTCTGATACTTCTGTCATATGGGAGTTGTATAATACCTGCATGACAGACTTCTACAAATGATCTGAGTGCTTCATGTGCTTGAGAAGTTTTTTTCCTGTTTCCTATAGAAAATTAACCAAAAGGTAATTAAGCTTTCCTTTGGTGATGTTAGTAAATATGCTTTTAAAGACCAGTGTGTACCACTTTGAGCAATACTCTCCCATTGTTCCATGTATAGTCCTTGCTAATGTTCATATAATCATCTATAAGAAATGCTAATTCAAAATGAGTAACTAAGTATGCTTTTTCTGGATATATCTGAAAGTAGTAGTAGTTACCGATAAACCTGGTGAAGGTCAATGTAGAGTTTATATAGATGTTACAAATACAAGTCATCTTGGCATATTTTAATACTTGTTTACCATCATTTTGGCAGCCTACACAATTTTTGCTGTTTATTTTTTATTTGTTGTTGTCATCAGTTGGTTGGCTCCTATGAACATGAGAAATTTGTAAAATATACTGTCAGTAGGTTAGGCCATATTTCCATTTTTATTACTCTCTACTATATTCTTTTAAGACCCAATTGAAGGTCTATGTTAATTTAAATTTACTTAGAAACTATTGACTTAATTTGCTTTAAAAAGCACAAGGACCCTGTGAATGTTGCGACTTCACCTTTCAGAGCCACAGTCTTATAGAGGGTCTTCCTTGCTTCATTCCAGCCCTCCCTATGTCTCCTGTGATCAGACACCTGTCTTTGACTGGGAATTGTACTTTTCTGAGTGTGAAACAATGGATTGCACCTTTAACATAACACTCATTATTGTATCTTCTATCCGTTTTAACCCCCAACAACTTTTGTCTTTCTAATATAAACTTGGTGTCTAAATTTTTAGACACTTATATTTCTAGTTATGGAATTTGTATATATAGGTATTAATGATGAATTCTGATCCAATGTTTACTTTTATGCATTCATTTATTAGTGTACTTTAATAATGGATTAATTAATATATAAGAAATCATTATTAGTATATAATGAATAATAAGAATAGCTAAGAAATTATTGTAGTGAATTTTATATTCTGAATTTCAGATGTTCTTTTATTCCCCAAGTAGCATTAAGCTACAAACTAGTTACATTTGTGACATTATTATCTTTCTATTTGAAGACATTTGTGCTATTGCTTTTGTCATACGGCAGTGTTTTTCCTACATTACTTATATAACAGTTATTGCAGGTTTTTTCTACATTACGTATATGTTAAACTTACCTTTGGATTGTGGCTGTGAATTCTGTTTACCAGCACTCTTTTTGCTCTTTCTTCCCTGTCTATAAGGCAAGCTAATAGCTTTGCTTAAAACAGTCTCTCTGTCTCCCCGTTGCACACAAGTTACCTTGTCTGCTCCTGATATTCCACATCTTGAAGTTATTTTTAGTATCTGGACTTCCTTTTTAGAAAATTGATTTGGGAGTTTGCATCCATTTACATTCTTTACAGAATTAAGATCTTTGAAATTATAAAATAATAAAAGCCATTAATAAAAGTATTTTGTTTTCATCTGGAAATAAACTCAGGCAAAGAAGAAATAGAGGCTTTGAATGACTATGACCAATTTATGAAAAGCAGCACTTACTATTTTAGGGGGATTGCTGTCCAATCAAGCAGAGAATAGTAAGTGAGTATTTGACCTGGATTCAAATACTTTACACTGAAGTGCTTAAAGCGCTTTTACTAAAGCTAACTGTTTCTGCTTAAAAGTTTATAATAATATTTAATAGTAGTTTTAAACAATAATATGCCCTGCCTTGATGAAAGGATCAGTGTTCAATTGAGTCAAAAACCAAACTAGGCATGTAGCCGATTATCAGACACTTCTATGTAGGAAATGAGGGATGTGCTACTAGTAAAACGTCCTGCTACTTTTCATGAATGACATGATTTTGAATGCTATTTAGAAGGATGGTAAGATGTGGGAAAGTTAGGAAGATATGGACTTAACATTTTTTAATTCAGGTGATTACCAAGTAATCAAACACAGATTCTACCTGGTATGCCCATGGAGACCTACAAGGATAATGTACTTTTACATTGGTGTAGAACAAAAATTTAAACCAATATAATAAATTCTAAGCTCCCATAAATGGGGCATTCATTTACAATCATGATTAATTACTTATGTTATTTACAATGTGTTATACTGTAAAACTTTCTTATGATCTCTTAATTGGACATTTGTCTTGTGAGAAATTAGAGGTCTAATAGAGGCTTGAAGTACCTTTTAGTTGAGATGTGACGGTCTTCTTTCCCACTTTTAGAATTAAAACAATTCTCTCTTTGTAAAGATTTTAAATCAAGTCCTAGTTTGCATCAGTGGCTACATATTATAGGATTTCCTTATTTACTTGATTGACATGTTTACTGTAAACTGTGTATTTTATGAGTGTTACCCTAAATCAGGGGTCCTCAAACTTTTTAAACAGGGGCCAGTTCACTGTCCCTCATACCGTTGGAGGGCCGGACTATAGTTTTAAAAAAAAACTATGAACAAATTCCTATACACACTGCACATATCTTATTTTGAAGTAAAAAATCAAAACGGGAACAAATACAATATTTGTATTTGCATGTGAGGACTCCTGCCCTAAATGCTTAATCAAGGACCCAGATTTCCATGTTCAAAATATTGCATAAACTAATGTATTGCTCTGTTGTTTCTTTATTTGTGACCTGTATTCAAATACTTTACACTGAAGGTTTAAAGCGTTTTTACTAAAGCTAACAATGTTTCTGCTTAAAGGTCTATAATGATATTTAATAGCAGTTTTAAACAATAGCTGCAAATTCTAAACAAATTTTACTCCTACTAAATTATTAATGATAATAGTATTTTAGGTATGAGATTTAGAAATTACAAGTAAAGAATACATAATAAAATAACTTAAATTTGTATAGTATTTATTCTTTTACAGATAGCTTTTACTTACTCATTTGATCCTCATAATGTTCTTGAGAGGCTGTAGTAAAGATATATCAGTTTCTCTAGAACCTTGGAAAGGCTGATAGGTAAGGAAGGTCACACAACTAATATGTAGCAAAAATTCAAAATCACATTTGCAGAATCCAGGTCTCTTACCTTTTCTTTCTGATTACATATTATAGTACTTTGTAATTTAGAAAGCAATTTTTACACATTTTATTTGAACTTTGGAATACCTGTTTTGTAAATAAGGTATTAGTTTAGTGTTTTTATAGTAAGTCTAATGGTCTGGAAGTCCTAGCTAGTGCAATTAGGCAAGAAAAAACATAAAAGACATCTAAATTGTCCTTTTTGCAGATGACATGGTTTTACATACAAAACCCCTAAAGACTACACACACACACACACACACACACACACACACACACACAACTGTTAGAACTAACAAATGGGTTCATTAAAGTTGCAGAGTGCAAAATCACCATACAGAGAATCAGTTGCTTTTTTTATACACTGACAACAATGTGTTTGAATAGGAAATAATCTCATTTACAATAACACCAAAAAGAATAAACAGTTTAGGAATAAACTTAAGGAAATGAAAGATTTCTACACTGGAAACTACAAAACACTGACGAAAACTTAGATACAAACAAATAGCCAGATATCACACATTTGTGGATTGAAAAACTTAATTATGTTAAGACTAGTGACCCGGTGCACGAAATTTGTGTACATTAAAAGGGAATTAATTAGAGGAAATATTTTAATATTGCTATTTACCCTTTCTCTATAATAGAAGTGTCAGAGATGGAAGAAAATTAGTAAAATGTATATGAAAATCTTCCTCCTGTCAGAGCCTGGGGTGCACCATGGGAACCAGAGTCAAGTCCCTGCCCAACCATGTGCGCCTTGAAATCACGTGAGACCCGGCCGGCCCCACCCCCATTGGGCTAGATCCAGACCCGGCTGGCCCCACCCCCATCCAGCACCATCAGGTGGGAGGTGTAGCCTCAGGTTGCCTGGCCCAGTGCCAGGGCAGGGGGCGCAGCCTGAGGTCACCTGCCGAGCCCCGCCTGGTGGGGGGGCACGGCCTCAGGTCCCATGGCCCAGTGCTGGGGTAGGGGGCATGGCCTGAGGTCCCCTGTCAAGCCCCACCGGGTGGGGGATGTGGCCTGAGGTCCCCTGTCAAGCCCCACCAGGCAGGGGGCGCAGCCTCATGTCCCCGGCCCCGGCCCAGGGCCACGCAGCCTCAGGTCCCTGCTGATTGCTCGTTAAGGCTCGTTACGGAACTTGGCCTCTGCTGTGGGCGCAACCATCTTGACCATTATGGCCTGTCAGTCAATTTGCATATTCCCTCTTTATTAGATAAGATGCCCATACTACCAAACAATCTACAGTTTACATGTAATCCCTATAAAAAAAATCCCAATGCTATTTTTTACAGAAATAGAAAACACAATCCTAAATTGATGGGGAACAGCAAAAGAACCCGAATAGCCAAAACTATCTTGAGGGGGGAAAGGAACAAAACTCGCAGGCATCACACTTCATGATTTTAGCATATATTACACAGCTGTGCCAATTAAAACAGTGTGTCGTTGGCATGAATACAGACACATAGACCAGTGGAACAGAATTGAGAGCCCAGAAATAAATGTGTGCATATAAGGTCAGCTGATCTTCAACAAGGGTGCCAAGAATATAAAATAGGGAAAAGATAGCCTCTTAAATGGTGCTGGGAAAACTGAATAGCCACATGCCCTATATTACATGAGATACAAAAATCAACTCAAAATAGATTAAAGACTTAAATCTAAGGCCTGAAACTGTAAAACTCCTAAAAGACAACAGAAAAGCCTTCATGAACATTGGTGTTGACAATGATTTCATGGCTATTGACATCAAAAGCACAGGCAATAAAAACAGAAATAGGCAGGTGGGACTGCATCATACTAAAAAGCAAATGAAACAGCCAACAAAATGAAAAAGCAACCTATGGAATTAGAAAATCTTTTCAAACCATGTATCAGTTATGTAAGGGGTTAATTTCCAAAATATATAAGGAACTCCTACAATTCAATAGCAAAACATGCAAAACAAAAACACCCAAAACTAATAACATGATTAAAAACTCAGCTAAAGACTTGACTAGACATTTCTCCAAAGAGTACTTTACACTAACAAAGGGCCGACAGGTATATGAAAAGATGCTTAAATTTACTATTCATCAGGGAAATGCAAATCAAACTACAGTAAGATATCTCACAGCTGTTGGGAAGACTATTATCAAAAACCAGAAGACTACAATTTTGGCAAGGATGTGGAGAAATTGGAATTTTTATCTACTCTTGGTGAGAATGTAAAATAGTTGCACAAGCCGAAACCGGTTTGGCTCAGTGGATAGAGCATCGGCCTGCGGACTGAAGGGTCCCAGGTTCGATTCCGGTCAAGGGCATGTACCTGGGTTGCGGGCACATCCCCAGTAGGAGATGTGCAGGAGGCGGCTGATCGATGTTTCTCTCCCATCGATGTTTCTAACTATCTCTCTCCCTTCCTCTCTGTAAAAAATCAATAAAATATATTTTAAAAAATAAATAAATAAATAGTTGCACAAGTAAGTAGTAGAGCAGAAATCAGTGTTGCCTGGCATGAACAGCAGACACTCTAGAGTGGCTAACATTGGCCATTGTCTCAGGAGATGAGTTCTACTTCCTTTCTTGATATGGAATGTGTCAGAACTTTTCTAACCTCTAGAATTTTATTCCTGTTAAGCTCATTTTGAATACTCTTTCTTCAGTTACTTTGACCAGCTGATTTTATCCTTTAAGTCTTAAGTCGTATGTCACCTTACCAAAGGACTTTTCATTGCTTATTCTGTTCAAAATTATGCTAGTCTATATCTCACCATTTTGTTTGTAGCATTAATTACTATCTGACATTATCTTGTCAAATAATTTGAGCTTTCAGTCTTCCACAAGGATGACAATGGGACCTTGTTAATTTAATTCACTGCTGTGTTCCCAGTTGTTAGCACTCTTTCTGAAATGTATGATAAGTCCTAAATGAAGATATAGTGGTAGAATAAATGAATGAACTTATGGTCAAGAGGTTTTGTGGGTAAGGAGGGGAAGTGGTAAAATAAAAGATGAATGTATTTGTTGAACACCTACTATGTGCCAGACATTGTTTTAGGTCTTTTTTCATGTATTATTCCATTTTATTCTCTCAAGATATTATCCATATTTTAAAGAAATTGAGACTCAGCAAAACCAAACAACTTATCCATTGTCACATTTGGACTAATGGGATCCTTTGGAGTTAGATTGTAGCTCATAGGTGGCAGAGTAGATGTCTGGCTCCACTGAGGAAGAAGCTATTTTCTTGCAGATTGGAAGTCTTCTGAGACAGTATCAGAGGGAATAGAAAGAAGGAACATACCATCAGGGGCCAGATAGAAGCCATGTTTCCTGAGTTATTAGGGCCATCTGCTGGTTTGGGTTCTAGATCTAATCAGCTTCTTAAAGTGTAGCAAAGATCAAAATTCATCTAACTTACTTAAAAGTTGTTTTCATGAGTCTGAAGCGGGGACCAGCAAACAAGCCCAAAGGCCAAATCCAGCTTGCTGCTTGTTTTTGTCAGTAAACTTTTATTGGTGCACAGCTACCATGTTTTTCACATTGTCCATGGCTGCCTTCGGGTTACAGTAGCAGAATTGAGTAATTGTGATAGTGATCATGTGGCAAATCCTAAAATATTTACTGTCTGGACTTTTATAGGAAAGTTTGTCAACCCCTGATCTAATGCATAGTTAGCAGCAAAACAAACAAACAAAAAAACCCCACACAATTATTCCTAAAAGCCAACAACAAAAATCCATAAAAATTAAAAGATTACAGCAGTTACATTTTTAGCTAACCTTTCTAGCCAGGGATTGAACAAACCTTAATGTCCTTCGCTGTTGCAAATCCTGCCTTTTTAACTGCACAGTTGTTAATCCAGGTGAGATAATGTTCTCTTAGGAAGTGCACAAAATACTTCTTTCTCTTTTTTATTTAAAAAATATATATATATTTTATTGATTTTTTTTTTTTTACAGAGAGGAAGGGAGAGGGATAGAGAGTTAGAAACATCGGATGAGAGAGAAACATCGATCAGCTGCCTCCTGCACACGCCCTATTGGGGATGTGCCTGCAACCAAGGTATATGCCCTTGACCAGAATCAAACCTGGGACCCTTCAGTCCGCAGGCCAATGCTCTATCCACTGAGCCAAACCGGTTAGGGCACTTCTTTCATTTTAATGGGTCATTTACACTGTGCCATCAAACTCAGAGAATTTACCTCTCATTTTATTGAATTATATATGTTCTGTATATCAGAACCCATATCAAAACTAGATCTTTTTCAAAGTAGACATTCCTGAGTAATTTAGAACCACCAGGTGATAGCAATATTTCTAGTTTCATATACAAGTATATTTGGTTAAGAATAAAGACAAATTACAAATATGCTAGGGAAGTGGAATGTTCTGTTTAATTTTATGATAAACTAAAAGTCATTCAGAAATCACATATTTATTTATTTGATAAAAGAACCTGGAGTAACCTTGTTTTGCTGTGTTGTCCCTGAAATGCAGTAAGCTCCTCTGCATTTCCCTTAGGGCCGATTATGTGGCTGCTTTGTGAACACTTTAGTTGACAGGTGGAAATGTGTGTGAGTGTATTGAATAAGGGGAAGAATGAAGGAAGAGGAAGTTGGTAGATATCTGTTTAATTTTAATTGAATTCCGGCTAAGAAAAGAGCCTGTACAGAGATATGGATTACTGTTAGCCAAGATAACATTTTTCAAAACATGTTGTCCCTGGAGAGGAGAAGCAATGAAATAAAAGACACCGAAATAGTTGTTCTTCAGAAAAGGACTTCTTTAATAGGTAGTCTTTTAGTATTATTATTTTCTTAGTTTATACCAAGTAGTACTTACCTGTGGGTATAAGGTCATTAAGTCTTCCAACAGCTATTCATCTACTAGCAATGTTGACCCTAATAACTAGTGTTTAAATGTTCTTACTCAAGGTTCATTCATTAAAAAAAAAAAAAAAAGATAGCCAGATTGGAACTATCAGCTTCTGAGTCCCCAGTCCCTTTTCCCTGCAGTCCATACACTGTCAGATATTTAAACACTCAAAAAGTTTAATCTGTTTTAGTTGTGTTCCAGTAGATTCAAATACGGCTCACAGAAAGACATCCTTCTTGTTAACATGAGTGAGAGGAAGAGGACAATTAGATAATGCAGTGATGTTTTTAGATGTATACACTAGAAGCTCTTTTTAGAACGATTTTTAAATTACTTGACATCAACATGCCTAAGTTAAACAGGATTTGGTTCATAGTATTTTCTCCCTTGAGAACTGTCTTTCCAAGAGGGATGATAAAGTGAAATATAAACACCCCATGAGAAGTGCACTGGTTTCTAAACATGTCATTGATTCTTTTTAAATAAACAACTGATCATTGTTACCTTCAGTGAGGGTACAGTATTTCTTCAGGTTGTTACATAATGAAAAGTAGGTTTTAAATGTTTTTACTAGTATATAGTGGATTACATATTGTTTGAATGTGAGCTTCTTGTTAAGAAGCCAATCTCTGTAGGTGCTTTCCAGAATGATGCTAATGGTAGATACAAATCAGCCTTTTGTTTTTAAAATGTTAGGTTGATTTTGCATTGCAGTTTTGTTTTTTCCTTTTTAGAGATGTATCTGAGGCTTTTAATCCATGTGTCTGAGTAGTAAGTGCTACTGATGGGAATGCTTTCTGGAGCTCAGTAATGAACAGTGAGTTTTTCTGAAGATAAGCAGTGTAGGTCACTGTGACCCCTCCCTTGCACAAGAGAATGAGGACCTCAGAAGACCAAGTAGCACAGAGTACCATGAAAACCTCGAACCTCTGGAGTATAAGGACCAACTCCTAGGTCATTAAAAGCAGAGTTTGAAGGACTATCTACCCTGCTTGTGTTTCTTTAAGTCCTTTTAAAGAAACAGCTGGCTTTTATATAATATTTCATAGTCTTGGCCTTATTCATATTCCTGTTTCTAAAATTATAAAATATAGTCAAAGGTAAGAGTTATATTGATAATCTTAAATCTGTGTGTGTTTCCTTTGTTGATGTTAAAGTCATTGTCAGTGTGTATAAGGGGAACATTCTTCACGGGAGAAATGTGAAAAAATGAGCTAAGACAGTTGGGTAGACATGTAGCCTTCTGTGCTTTTTATTGGAATGCATTGCTAAACGTGGTTTAGGGTATAAGCAAATTATTTTATTTGGATTCTAGATTCTCAGCTCCTAATAGCTTTTAAATTTATACAGTTTTTGTTTAGCTGTCAAAATATTTAATTATATCATGCCCAAAGGTGTAAAGCTGTCAAATAAATCCGAGTTTAGGCATAAACATTTGCTAAGTTACATGTGCTACTACACCCTTGGTTGTTACTGGGCAGCTTGTGAACCTGTTTGAGAGGGAGGGGTGTGTTGGGAACATTAACTCAGCAGGTACAGAACAACATTGGTCCAATGAATTAATGATTACTTGTAAAACAGCAGGTAGTAATGCCCCTAGTCTTTATAATTCTCCTCTTGTAAAATAAAGCAGACTGGAGAGTGTGGTGGATTCTTTGGGTCAGTTTGCACTGTAAGAAAGCTGTCTTTTTGCAAAAATATGTTCTCTTTCTTTCCTTGCCTTACATTACTCTTTTTTGTTTGTTTTGTTTTCCCTTAGAACAAAAGAGAAAGTACGCCATTCACCCTATGCCCCTCTCCCTCATTCTAGAGTCTCTTGCCACAGTGGCACTTACAAAGAAAGCATTTACACCGAGCAACACTGAAGTTTAAAGTTTTCTATGTAAAACATTTTTCCAGCTTCATTGAGTATGGTTGACAAATAACAATTGTATATATTTAACTTGTACATGCAATGTGGTAAAATACTTTTAAAGAAAAGGAAAATTTTAAAATGTTAATTGTCCTTATCTGGTTATTTCATAAATAACAACTTTTGCTATTTGATGACATTATTTGGAGTTAGACTGTTAGCGTAAATACTAATGCAGACTTTACGAATGCAAAATTCACTAAGAGGTAGGGGAGTAAAGTAAATTAGTTCTACTTTGAAGCTTTTATTTTCTTCCCCTTTCAAAATGAATGGGAAGGTCCTTGAGAGGCCCTTGAATGAAAGCTGCTTTTCATTAGTGCTACCAAATACCTACTTGAAAGAGTTGAGTTCTAACTGAACACCCACACAAGAGAAAGGGAAAGCTTCCTTTTTCTGCAAGAGGACCATCAGCTAAATAGCTCTTGGCTTCTCTTTTCCAATCAGGTGGTTTCACATCAGAGTTAATTACTCCAGTCATTTATTCTAATCACCCTCCTCTTATGGCTAGCTGCATTCTGTCATGGGGTGGCATCGTTTGAAGCCAGTTAAGTTTGAAAACCACTGCAGGGTACTTGAGGCTCATTAGTGAGGCCTATCCATGCCTGGCTTTGGATTTGCTCCCTGATTAACTCTGCATCTCTCTGCCTTGTTCCCTCCTCCCGCCATCTACCAGCCCCCACTTTTCAACTCCTTTGCTCTAAAGAGGAATGTTTCAATTAACTCTTGCCTTGCTGTTTGCCTTTTCACCTACATATTTAAGAAAAAATTAAATGTCAGTATTGCTAATAATATATTTGATAGACTCTGACCTTACAACTGCATCCTTTGTATTGAATTTAACTGAAAAGTTATATTTTTGAACAACAAAGGAGGAAAATGATGGTCTCTCAGAATAAATAAATCTGTGTCCTTGATCCATTTGTCCTAACTCTAACACAGGTAGTGATTCCCAGTTCTGATTTTACAGTACTCTACTGTGTCTTACAACTTACCATAGAAGTTATCTGAAAAGCTTAAAAATATCTTAACATCAGATTTATTTGTTAACATTGTTGATTATTATTATAGTGGTTTAATTTAGAAGTGTTTGCCAAGAGGGATATGTAAGGGCTATTAAATCACAAAAGCAAATAATGATTGTGCTATGCTTTTTAAAAAAGAAAAGAAAAACATATAATTTGTGTCCTGAGTGAGATAGTTTGAGACAGCAGTATTGTATAAAGTATTTAAAGCATTTAAAAATTTAGCAAAAACATATACCGAGTTTTGTAGTTAAATGAAAATGTTTATTTAAAAAGGAAATAAGATAATTTTCTTTGTTCTTTTTGCACAGTAGTTTGATTTAAAGAATTCAGATAGTTCATGTGTCAAATAAAATAATGACACATATTAAAATACATGAAATCACATCTTTTTAAGTTGCTAATGCTCATGGATGGTCAAAAATAGCAAAATGAACTCATTGTTAAGTCTCATCTCAAAATAGTGTAATGGCATGCTTTCTTATAAGAGTTTTTGGACCTAGCAATTAACAAATAGGGTAATATTCTCTGTCTTGCTCAAATTTTTAAATTTGATTTTTAAAATCTCTGAAAGAATAGTTAAATTAATGAAAAATTAGGCCTAAAATGTGTGCTTTTTATTTAGCTCTATTACTGAGTGTCTACTATGTGCTCAGTTTCAAGAGTGCAGAAATAATCTCTTCCAGGAATTCACATTTTGTGAGGAAGACAGAAAACTAAACTAATACATGGTGAAGATTTTAGTTTTAAAAAGCTAGGTATAAAAGCAAGAATAGTTGAAATAATAATAAAACCTGTAAGTAAACCTGCAGGTTTACGTGGCATATCAGATTTAGTATGTACTCAACTTACTTAATATTAGTGTTATCAAATGTTATATGTGAAACCCATTAAAATATTTCTTAGTGCAAAATGGTCTAAGATTTTCATAATGTAACTTTGGGATATACCATTCTACTTCAGAAGCTTTAAAAAGGATGTAGTAGTTAATAACATGACTTTAGAGGTCAGATCTGGGTTCAGACTGCAACTCTGATAGATACTTACTTCCTGTGTAACATTAAACAATTTAGCATTCTTAGCCGCATTTGTAAAACAATTTTTTTTAAATATAGTGCTTATCTGGTAGTATTATTGTGAAATTTTAAATAAAATAGTCCATGTAAAACATTTTGCATAAAACGGGGCACATCATAAGTACTTACGAAATGTTAGGTGCTACTGTTATTATTATATTGTTATTGTTTAGCTGGTCAATGAATTTCTTCCAAGTTGACCTTCTGATGCATTTTCCTTGCATAATATATTGTCTTTTTGACCCTTTGTTGGGTTTATGATAGACATTATTTGCATCCATCAGGAGAAAATAAAATCTTCAAAGATGATACTGTAATATGTATTTCCCTTCTTCTTCATGCTATCATCCTACCCCAAATTTGACTGTGTTTAACCAACGATGGACATCTCATTTGCAATGGCTAGAAATCACAGAAATTCTTCACATTTTATAAAACTCTACCAAATTAGCATTGTATCAACTGGTTAAAGTTTCTATGGTCCATTTCTTGCTTCTTATACAAAGTTTTAAGATCATAGTTCCTGAGCATAAACAATGAATTGTGCTAAATCGCAAGAATTTCTTAAATACCATTCATTCATTCAATAGACATTTATTAGGGGCTACTGAGTAATTAGGTCTGTGATCACAGAATTGGAAGAATATGACACCTGCCCTTTGGGGCTGTCATTATTAAGATCAAACAGACATGACAGTAACTAATTAGAGAAGTAGATTAAGTAAAGCATTTATTCAACAAATACTTTGTGAGTGCCTACTCTCTATTTGTCTTTGGGATTATAGCAGTGAGAAAGTATAGTACCTGCCCTTTTCAAACTTAT
This sequence comes from Myotis nattereri, assembly GCF_964212035.1. Taxonomy (NCBI): domain Eukaryota; kingdom Metazoa; phylum Chordata; class Mammalia; order Chiroptera; family Vespertilionidae; genus Myotis; species Myotis nattereri. The sequence goes on from NC_138080.1 coordinate 55,063,048, forward strand.
TTAGTGAGGGAGATGACAATAAATAAGAAATTAAACAAATAAACATATAACTTGTGATAATATATACTGTACTAGTAATATAACAAGTAATATAGTAGTTGTGGTTTGTACCATGGAGGAGAACAACAAGCCATCATTAGAGCATTTAATATGTATTTTTTTTCCCTTATTTGCACGTGTAATGTTTAAAAATATTTTTGGGATATAATTGACATGTAACATTATATTTGTTTCAAGTGTATAACATAATGATTCAATATTTATATGTGTTGTGAAATGGTCACCACAAGTCTAGTTAATATCTGTCACCAGACATTGTTTTATATATATTTTATTCTGAGATTAAAAGAGGAAATGCCTTATTTTGCTTCCTGGAAAGATTGGGGAAGTTTTAACCGGGGAGACTACATTTGATCACAATCTTGAAGAATGAGTAGAAGTGTGCTGGGGAGGGAGCAAGATAATGGAAAGGGCATTACAGATAGAAGAAGCAGTGTGAACAGAAATCTTATTGCTATAGTATAGCACAACAGCTAAACTTAATTCAGAAGGTAGAGTGCAAATGTGTGTAAGAGAACTGTGAGTGATGCCTATGGAAAGAAAAAACCACAGGGAGGTTATATGAACAATCTTTAATGCCTTGTAAGTAACATGGACTTCTTTCTTTGGGGTCGTGGTGCCTAAAAGAGATTGCCAGACCTGGAGCATCAGTGTTACCTGAGGACTTTTTAAAAAGGCAGATCTAGGGCTCAACTCCAGATCTACAGAAACAGACCCTGTTGGGGGATCCAGGTGCTTTTAGGGCATGTTCAGTTGGATGGAGATCAGCTGCTCCATGGAAAGAATAACCATAAAAAGTCTTGGGGGAGAGTCAACATTTGGTCATGTTTTAGAGCAGTGGTTCTCAACCCTTGTGGCACATTAGAATCACCTGGGAATCTTTTTAAAATCCTGATTTCTGGGCCTCATCCTCTGGAAATTGTTTCTTTGGTACTAATGTTGTGGCCCCACCCCATAACAAAGAAACAGAATTTCTGGAGGATGAGGCCCAGAAATCAGGATTTTAAAAAGATTCCCAGGTGATTCTAATGTGCAGCCAAGGTTGAGAACCACTGTTTTAGAGGAAGACCCAAAGAAAGGAAATTTTAGAGAGAAAGAGAACAGTTTGGATAGTGTTAGAATAATTGAATCGAGAAATGATGAAACACAGACGCAAAGATAGTCAAAGTGAAAGAAGAATGAAATTGAGAGGTATTTTGGAGGCTCGTTATCTGATCTGGTTTTGGAGTGAGAGGAAAAGAAGTCAAAATGACTGCCTCAGTTTTCAGATTGGCTGACTGGATGAAGGACTGGGCTGCAGACATAATCCAAAAAGCAAGAAAGGAAGTAGTTTAAGAGGAAAAAGTATTATTTTCCTACACACGTACACACACACACACACACACACACACATTAACTTTGAGTTACCTGAAGCACACAACAAAAGAAGTACTCTGATGGTCAGTTAACATTTTGAACTTGACACCTTGACACTCTGGAGATGGTAATAATTGTCAGGTGAGGTAGTTGATGTCTGGCTCATCTGGCCTGAGTTACTTCAGAAATAAGGGCCTGGAACTGAATAATGAGGACAACAAACACTGGAGAGGTAGACAGAGGGATAGGACCCTACATTTAAAATTGAGAAGGATAGTCAGAAATGTAGAAAGAGAATCTGGAGGGAGGGAATCAAGGAAGCTCAGAAAAGAGAGAGAAACATAAACACCATTAAGCAAAGAGATGAAGTAAGGAAAGATAAGCACCCATTGGACTCAGACAGTCAGACATGGTCATCTTTGCCAATACATTTTCAGTGGTGTGCCTGTAACAGAAAAATTAGAGATTGGTAAGACGTTGAAAGGGAGTTAAGGAAGCATAAATAACAAATTTACTTAAATCTTCCAAAAACTTAAGGTTATTGATCTCATATTGCCCAGATAGTCATGGATATATACAAATAACTAAAACTGACCCTATAACTAGTCATTATTCCATTGATAACTCGGAAAGGACCGTACCTACAATTTACTGTGATGTAGAGTCTCATAGACTTTTATAACAAACGTGAAAGGATTTCTAGGAGTGGGCAAACAGAGGCTAGTTCCAACTGCTGCTAAAAGGAGGTGCCTTTTATGAGGTGTGTGAGTATATCCACAGTGTCTGTAGATTTATTGTATCTGAATTTTAGTAAACCCTGTGTTCCCTATAATAAATTGTAGCCCATCCTATCTAATAATAGACAAAGATTGAAATTAACCGTACCTCCGCTACGCTTCCCATCGGCTAATCAGCAAGATATGCAAATTAACCTCCAACAAAGATGGTGGCCAACAGCCAAGCAGCTGATGCCAGCTAGCAGAGGCTTGCTTGCTCCAGTGATGGAGGAAGCCAAGTTTCCCCGTCTGCTGCGGCCAGGCTCTGAGCTCCACTTTAAGCAACAGTTGCAATTATAGAAGCTAAACAAACCCCAGATACCTGCTTTCAGCCGGTGGTGGCCACGGAGCTGGAGCGGCAACAAAGTTTCAATTATAGAAGGTAAATAAATCCCAGAATAAGAAAAAAAAGGAAAAAAGGAGAGGCTGGGAGCTTCAGTCGCCGGCAGGCTTGGCCAGCCTGAAAACCCTTAGCCCCTCATCCAGACTAGCCAGGCACCCCAGTGGGGACCCCCACCCTAAAGGGGGTGTGGCCAGCCTGAAAACAGCCATCAGCCCCTCATCCAGGCTGGCCAGGCACCCCAGTGGGGACCCCCACCCTGATCCAGGACACCCTTCAGAGCAAACCAGCTGGCCCCCACCCGTGCACCAGGCCTCTGTCCTATATAGTAAAAGGGTAATATGCAAACTGACCCTAACAACAGAAAGACTGGGAATGACTGGTCACTATGACACACACTGACTACCAGGGGGCAGATGCTCAATGCAGGAGCTGCCCTCTGGTGGTCAGTGAGCTCCCACATAGGGGAGCTCTGCTCAGCCACAAGCCAGGCTGATGGCTGCCAGTACAGCGATGGTGGTGGGAGCCTCTCCCACCTCCTCAGCAGCGCTAAGGATGTCCGACTGAAGCTTAGGTCTGCTCCCCGCTGGCAAGTGGACATCCCCCGAGGGCTGCCAAGCTGCCAGAGGGATGTCTGATTATCAGCTTAGGCCCAATCCCCCAGGGAGCAGGCCTAAGCCAGCAGATGGTCATCCCCCAAGGGGTCGCAGACTGCAAGAGGGCACAGACCGGGCTGAGGGACCTTCCCCCGCCCTCCCTCCCGAGTGCACAAATTTTTGTGCACCGGGCCTCTAGTGTCTATATAGTTCTTAAAGTACATAACTGATACAGCTGAGTAAACAATATGCAAGAATTCTAACCATGAACTTTTAAAGATGGAGTGTTTACAGATGACATTGTAGTTAGTAGAATTATCCATTTACTTTTATTGTTGGAGCGGTCAGTTATAGTTCCATCTTTCACATGCCACCACATCTCTTCAGAGATTTGTAAATGGCTAAAGAATATACATGACAGAACATTATGTCTGTTTCACACTTGAAGATACTATATTTCTGCTGTTGTGTCCTAAGGTATAGCCATTCTTCATGTGCTGAAAATTATAACAACCTTTTCAGAACCACATCAAAGGTCATTTTGTAGTCTGGAGGTGCTTTGTGCTTTGGGAGCTTTATCTTTATCTTCAGTAAGAAAAGGTATATTTTATAGAGGGTTAAATAATGCTAATCCCTACATTCTAATTTCAGAACTAGAGTCCTGGTGCATGAAAATTCATGCACTTCGGGGACGGGGAGGTCCCTCAGCCTGGCCTGTACCCTCTCGCAGCCCAGAACCCCTCGGGGGATGTCCAGCTGATGGCTTAGGCCCACTCCCCTGGGGATTGGGCCTAAGCTGGCAATCAGACATCTCTCATGGGAAGCGGGCCTACGCCATAGGTTGGACATCCTTAGTACTGCCGCAGAGGCAGGAGAGGCTCCCGCCACCGCCGTAGCACTGGTCAGCCAGGAGTCAGCTTCTGGTGGAGTGGCACTCCCCCTGTGGAAGTGCTCTGACCACCAAGGGGTAGCTCCTGTCATGAGCGTCTGCCCCCCTGGTGGTCAGTGCACGTCATAGCAACCAGTCATTCCTGGTAGTGCTGCCATTAGGGTCAATTTGCATATTATCCTTTTATTATATAGGATACTGTAAAAATTTCAATGCAGGTTTAGTTCAGGGAATTGAGTAGAAAGCTTTTCTGTCAATGTTGTAGCCACTAGTCACGTGTGGCTGTTGAACACTTGAAATGTGGCTCATCTGAATGGAGATGTGATGTACATTGTAAGTGTAAGATGCATGCCAGATTTCTAAGACTTAACACAAAATAATACTTTTTACATAGCTATATGTTTAAATGATATATTTGAATTTCTGATTAAATATACTCTGTTAAATTAATTTCATCTGTTTATTTTTTAAAGTGTGACTACTAGAAATTTTTAAATTATATATGTGGCTTAAATTAATTTTCTGTTCGTAGTCACTTTACTACCCAGAATTGTTTTGGCTCGGACATCCCAGGACTGAACATGAACATAACTTAATACTTAAGTAGTATACATATTTCTATTAGAATTAGCAGCCTTAGATTGAAAAAGAAAGGCTTAGGATTAACTTCAAATCTATAAAAGAAAATCCAAAATACTAATATTAATTTCAAAACTGAGTTAATCTTTTACTATATAAACTGTTCCTTCTCCATGATGAAGGCCAAACTTGAAACCTGGATGTCATCCTGAACTCCTTTTCCTTCATCTCTCACATTGGTAATCAGTTGGTGGAGTCACATCTTAAATCAGCAGTTCTCAACCTGTGGGTCGCGAACCCTTTGCCAGTCAAACAACCCTTTCACAGGGGTCGCCTAAGACCGTCCTGCATATCAGATATTTACATTATGATTCATAACAGTAGCAACATTACAGTTATGAAGTAGCAACGAAAATAATTTTATGGTTGGGTCACAACATGAGGAACTGTATTTAAAGGGCCAGAAGGTTGAGAACCACTGTAAATCTTTCTAAAATCTTTCCCCTCCTCTTCACTCCCACTGCCACTATCTTGAGGCTCTCAGTGCCTCTCATGTTGACTGCTGTAGTCATCTTAGAGATGGATGACCTTTTGCCTACCTACCACCCTCAAAGAGGCATCTCATCTCACTATCCCCAGAATCTAGCATAGAACAGAACCTATAGTAAGCACTCAATAAAAGCTTGTAGATTGAATGGATGACAGAGCTGCTGATATTAATCAAAAGTTGCAAAATGAAAAAAAGACTTTGAGTCCTACATTTAATGTATGTATATACAATTGCAGACACAAAGTAAATGCAGATGTCATTTTCTGGCTGAACTTGTCAATGCTTTAAAAATATTCAGCAACTTTTGTGTTCATATTCTTTACTTTAAGTTTTTCTTTGTTGGGTATTCTTGGAGGTGGTGATATAATAAGCATACTGTCTTGCCAAAGATTTTGATTTGCCAATATAAGTTTATGGCAGTCAGTCCAGGGAGCCACTGGTGCCATGAAGACAGCTCCTTGGTTTTGTCTGGAGTCCCCATGGGATTAAACTACATCTGGCAATAAGTAGAGATTTTGGTCTGGCCCTCTTCAAAGGAAAAGACTGCTAGTATTTATCAGATCTATGTGGATAAGCAAATGGGAAAGGATTACATATTTTAGTTTTATTTTCCTTCCTTTTGTAACTAACTAGAAATTGAAACTTCCAGAACTTTGTACAACAAATTAAGACATTTTTTCCATGATTTAAAGAAGAAACCTATTCTTTTTTCTAGACCTAGGTGGATCATTGAGAATTTTAGATTAATGTTTTAATTACTTAAGTGTATGTTTTTATAACTAGTGTATCTCAGAGAGCATAACAGCAATTTACAATGCTCAGATTTAATTTTCTAGGGATTTTGCCGTCCGTAAATATTAGGACATCATGGCTGGCATTTGGAGGCTTTTGTTGCCCATCTATCTGTGAGGGAAAGTTTACCTAAAATTACTTTCAGAGGAGAAACTTGGACCTGTCTCAGGACAGGCCGCTGTCCCTTCCAAGTGAAGATGGGCCTTCCTCTACACATTTTTAACAGATTATTAGCCCTGTGACTCGGCTTAGCTGTTGTTGAAGCCTGTGGCTCTTCATTTAACTGACAGAATAAAATGGCTGCATTCCAGGTACTTGTCATGGAGTATAATCTAGAATTTACCATTCGAAGCCTCACCTACAAGAACTAATGTTTATGCAGGGTTGCCTGAAGAATATGTAGTCTCTCCATTTGTCTATACTTTAAATCTATCTAGGATTAAGTCAGTCCCTTCGAGAGTCACATACCTGGATTCCATCATATTGCCAAGGGAGGAATTTCTTATCTCAGGAATAGAAATAATGTGTGTTTTTTTCTTTAGGCCATCTGGTTTATTTTTACATTATGGTCATATTTGACTCTTGTAAGTGTTCGTGTTTCTTTCTTTATGTTGCCTAATAGAATTCTAGCTGAGAGCCAGATATATAGTGCACCTTTACCAAGTCGATGGAATTTCATGGCGTGATTTTTATGTACTTCTTATCATTATTTTTATAGTTAAATTTATTTTATCTTGATGATTATGCATTGTTGTAAGCTCTTAATTGTTTTCTGAATGAAGTCATGCAAAACATAAACAAATAGTAAAGTAGATGAGTATCTCTGTCCTTGTATATAGTTGTTTGCCATCCATTCTTACGGGATAGAGTTTTTTTTAAAAGCTCCATCTCCTTATTTGTATTATACTATAACTAGTTTAAAATATCTGTATATTATGAATTCCTAGATTTTAGATTAGGAGTGACCTAAGGTTGAAATGTTAATTAAATGTTTTAATGTTCTGTAGCTCTAAAGAAAATAGTTGGATAAAATGTCAGCGTGCAGGACTATTTTAAACATTGGGGAAAAAAATCATCTCCCTGAAAAGGAGGGTAATTGTACAAGTTTGCCTAATCCTTTTGATCTTGGCACACAGCAATACAGACTTCAGTTGAGATTAAAACTATGAATTTCAAAGGAAACATGGCCTTCAGTGTGTAAAATATATAACAGCTGGTTGACTAGTCCATTTAAAACTACACAATAACAATCGTAGACAGAATGATTGTCCTGCCAAAAGATGCACGAGTGCTTGATGGTTATATCAAGATATGATACTAACTCACACTTTTCTTTAGTAATGGTAGAAATGTAGGAATGAGCGGTGTGCTGCCGACTCCAAAATCTCTCTTCTGCCCAACAGTTCAAGGGCAGTTTATAAGTACAGAACTCCCTTTACTGATTTTTCTATCTGCTTTCAGCCTGAACTTCAATGTGTTGTTGACTAAATTTCATTTTTTTAAGCTGTCAGATACAATTTTTTTTTCTCAGCATCCAACAGTTCTTTTTCCCCCCCTTTTAATCCTTGATCCTACCTTTCCCCCTATGGTTTTCATGACTTATTGTTCTTAATGTCACAGCTTCACACAATTTTTAAGCCATAGAAATTAAACTTTTCTTTGTAAATAGTATAAAATTTTGATTTACATTTTTGTTATATATTTATATTAAGGTAAATATCTGGATTCTGAAGCATGGTGATGTATTGTAATCAATATGGGAGAATGTTAACTTCTGTTAGTATATTTCATCAGCATTTTAATGTTTTCACTGTTGTGTTTTACCTGAAAAGGTAATCCTTAATTGGTTAATTAATGCATATTTTAAAGAAAATGGGGATTAATGTGGATTTGCCACTTTTGAATAATTCTATTTGGAAAGCATATTTATATTCAAAATCCATATCTGTTCATCATGAAAATATGTTAAATTTTCTGTGACTTTCGTTTCTTGAAATTTTTTGATATAACAGCTAATTTTCTATTCATTCTATTTATTTCAAAGAAAGAAACTGAAAATTTGCTAAAGTTACTTGGATTCATCACAAATTCAGAGCCAGCATTTAAGGAGTTAAAGTATCTTATTAGAGAGACAGGAAATCTGGCAACTATTGCAGAAACTAGACCTAATGGTGCACACAAACAATTTGTCAGTCTTCTTAAATGTGAATAGCTTTCCGCAAAGTGGCTGCTCTTGCTTTGTTTGAACAGGCTAAACTTTTCCTTTTTGGACTTTAAATCTTAGAAGTGAAATGTGATCCACATATTCAATCAAAATCATTTAATTCAAAGCATATTTTGATTGGAACAAAGTTGACATGGAAAGAAACTCTAGAATAAAAAAGTTGAAAGGACTTTATATCATATATTTAGCAGGAAAATTTGAAACAGTTCTAATTAGGCTGAAAAAAACAGCTTTCTTCAATGTAAATTACAAAGGTCATATATCAATGTTAAGGAAACATTACCACTAGTGTTTGAAATCCAGCACATGCAAACATAACAGACCAGTTCATTTTAAATATGTGTGTGTGCGTAGAAGGCTGTATTACATGTATTTGAAATGAAAAATACTTAAAATTCCGAGTCCATAATGTTGTATATTACATTTTTGCCAATCCAAACATTAACTCCTTTGAAACATGTCACTATCTACACTCAAATGAATTCTCTTAATTATAAGTACAATTAAAATTTTATAAGACAAATTTTTATTTTTTCTTCCATTAAAAATATGATTAAATGCATTTTATAATACATATCAAGTCAAGAGAGTTAGTGATTTTTATTTTTTTATTTGAAACTTCAAGCTATAGGGTTTTATATCTAACAACATTGAATATGGCCTTCCAGAAGCTTGGGCATGCAAGTAATGGTAAAGGTGTGCAGAAATGTGTATCTGGGCTGGTTATTTCTACACTTAAGGTTTATAAGTAATATTTACTTGTTTTGTTTGATTTTTTTAATAACAATCATTTATCCTAAGATGTCAGTAGGTTTTATTTAGTTGTTTTCTTTTAAATGGTGTGGTATGAGAACATTCAGCACAATATAAATAAACATTTGGAGTTATAAGTATGAGAAACAAATAATATACAAGTAAGTTTTCCTGGTCTTGAGGTAAACAACATATAATTTCTTTTGTTAATTGAAATTGATATGCTTGATTTTATGTCATTTTTACATTAAAGAAAACTTGATTGTTTGAAAATAAAAGGAAATTGCTAGAGTATCTCTCAGCCATGCATGGGTTAAACACATGATTAATGCCTTTTATTTTAGACTTTTTATTCTCAAATAGCTTAGAGTTTCTTGGAAAAAGCAAACTATTTCTATGGAAGTTATAATATTATTTGACCCCACTGTAGGAAACAAGAATAATTTTATATAACTTTTTTTTTACCAATAAATAATTCATCTCCTTAATGAGTTAGTTTCATGAAAACAGATTACATTTTTTCAGTGAGATTTATTGTGAGACACATATTCATATATGTTATAATGATTTCTGACACAGGGTTATACAAACGAGTTATTTATGAATAATTTACTATTATCTTTAAAATATTAAAGGTTTATTTTTTATGTTCTGCATGCATATCAAGCAAATAAAAGTCACTAATAAGTTGTATTTGACATCTGTTTACTGTACTTTTTAGCATATCTAAAAAAGTATTTTAGTCTTTGTATAATAGATCTCATTAAAGAAACAGATATCAACCCCCAGACAGTTTGTCAAGACTAATATGAGTCCCCCTGGATTGGATTGACAATTTGTGTGAGGTTTCATATGATAGTCTTTTCATAGTCTTATTTGATCCTTAACAATTGGACATTAGTCACTGATTTATTTTATAATAACTCAGATGAGTTGGATATTATTATATTGTGTTGGACATTTTAGTGGATTTTCTTGTTTACAAATTTTACTCAGAGCACACATTGGATGTAAATGATGTATTCAGCCTGCTAGGGGAGTACTAACAACTGATTGGTTAGGTTTGAGAGCAGCATGGGAAGCCTGTTACTATCCCCTAGCTGCAAACCATATTTAACTCCAACCTTAATGAGGACTGCCTGTCCTAAAGGCTTTGAAAAACCTCAAATGCTTAACATTCCACTGGCATGTTTTTATTTACTTGTGACTAAAAATGTGGATATAAATAAGTATTTTATATAGAGTATTTTCAACAATCAACATATAAAAAGGGATTTAAGGAATTTTTAATATGTTTTATGATTTATGTTTTTTGACTCTCAAAAACAAAGGTTATAAAAAATGTAATCCCAAGGTATTCTATTTTGAATTACTTGTATTTTTTTTTCCTCAACAATTTCTTTCCCCCTTCTTGTCTTTACCTCTTCCCTCAAGTCCTTAGTAAGTCCATTTATATTAAATACTTTTGGTTAGGCAGTTGTCATTCACTGATATCAAAAGAATGTTAAAATCCTGAACTTACTTTGTACTGAAATGTACTAAAAGTTTTTGGAATTCTCTTATATCCTTAACTCGCTGTTCGTTTTTTGTTTTTTTTTTCTTTGTTTTTTGTTTTTTTTAAAGATTTAGTATATTGCAAGAAATGCTTGAGGACAGTTAATGAGATTTTTAGTGTAGTCTTCAAATGTTTATTTAAAATTTATTCATGAAGGCAGTGTGTTTATCAACCTCTGCAAAGATGTTGCCAATCATTCCATGGTACTGGTCAACCCCTTACGGACTGACCAGTATGATATTGAAAGGGGAGGGCTGAACCATGACACTGGAGTCATCTCTGTGCGTGTGTTTATGGTACAGTGTGAGCACAGTGTCTTTAAATTCAGCATTTTTGCTTAACATTGTGATGTGGTATCAAGGTTTAAGCATCTAAATCTAACCAACTTCAACATTTTGAATATGCATAAAAAAGTAATCAACATTAGTAAGACAATTCTTTGCTTGATGACAGCAAAATAAAATTGCTCTGGTTTTTAGGGCTTTAATATTGAGAAAATTCATTTGTACTTTGTCATTTGCTGAGCCTTCTAGAATTTTATAGTTTCAAATCACAATACCATGGACACTTGGGAGACTCCTGACTGTTTTATCTTATTAAACAATTTTGAAATCATTAATTTTTAATTAGCTTGGATGCAGGGTTTTTATAGTTTCAATAATGTGTGTATATGAACTAAACGTTTTTTATTTAAACTACTGGCGAGAGTATTATTTACATAAATAAGTGTAGGTTCTTTCCGAGAGTACATACTGTGAGTTTGCTTCATATGGTGGCACCTTTTTTGTAGATTCAGATATTTCATGCTAATCTATTACATGCAGAGGTTTTCAGCAGTTTATGGACTCAAATTTTGAACAAATAAAAAGGATGTAATCTCAAAGATATGTAGAGGCTCTTCCCTGATTGAAAGTTCTAATTAAGTGAATTGGAGAAAATTAACTGAAATTAGCTGTCAGAAAGTCACATTTAAATGAGTGATGAGCTAGTCTGGCAGTAAACATTTAAATGATATAAATTGCCATTTAAGTGTATGGTTTAATGTTTGTCATGCATTAATGTGACATGAGACTGTAGTGACAATCAAGCAGCTTGCTCTAATTTGAACATATTTAGGGCTTTTGTGTGGAGTGCACTGCACACAAATTAAGACAATTGCTGTTTTTATGTGTCACTTTAAACATGTTCCCACCCCCCATTCCTACCCAAGGCCTGAGTTAATGAAACAAACGTATCACTTTGGGGTGCAACTTGCATTAATAGTTCCTGGATTTGGGGATTGATTTTTTTAAATCCACGTACTTAAAATAGAAATTTATTTAAAGCTATTACCAGACATTCTCTTCTTATGTCAAATAAAATATGAAGCAGTTTTGTGTTCTCAAAGTTATTACAAGCCATCTCTTCTTATGTCAAATAAAATATGAAGCAGGCTTTTGCTCTGTTAGCTATTTACTAAATGTATAAATACGAGTTTTACAAGAAATGTCTAAAATAGTAACTTTGACTATTGAAACATGCTAAATTATTTTTAGGTATACTTTTTTTTTCAGGTACACTTTGCAATATAAGAATTGCCTAGAGTTTTATTTACAGAATTATTTTTTATATTTTAAAGTACACCATATATTGTGAAGCCAAGTTAAATATTATTAAAGGAAATATATTTGAATTTGGCCATAAACATCTTTCTTATTCTTAGGCATTTATTTTAATAAACCAAATATTTGCACAAGTCTACATATGTGAACTAATAGGAACTTATTTTGTGACGAGATAGTTATTTCATTCTCATTGCTTGCTATAGAAGTTAGTCAACTTTGTTTTAAAAACAACAGACTTCTTTTTAAAATATTGATAACATAGCAAGTCACACCAAAACACATCATAGTCATTCACTTATTATTCTAACAGTAAGAATTTCAATGAGACACGTAACCTGATAAAACTTGGTACACTTCGGTTCACTCTTCAAAGTTTGAGTTTGAGAGATCTCTGATTTGAATCAGAGATAAAGTGGTCCATAATACTAAACTTTCATGTTGGAATAATTTTGAACAATAATAAATAATATAAATATAAATACCTCAAGAATGTCTCCAGTTTTCTTAAACTCTTATTTTTAACTTTATTAAATTTAGCAAACATTGGCATCTATTGTGTTTTAGGTACAGTGCCCGTAACTGGGAATGTAATGATCTGGAGTGGATCTGTGCCCAGCATTTCTACTGAATACTTGATTAAGTTCATTCATTATTTATTGGACATTGTTATGTTACCAGAATCAGATAATTTGGACTCATTTGATATTAATACCTAGAATAATAATTCAGTAATTATAAGTATCCCTCCTAAGATCTCATTTGTTGGCATGAAAATTCAGTTGAAATAACTAAATGATTTGGTTACAGTTATCACATGCAGTAAACAAAAAAATGTTTATACAGTATTTAGAAAAATTATAAATATTCTAAGTGGACAGTAAATTTTTAATGTTTTCATATTTGCTATTCTACAGTAGCCTTTACATTATATGACCTATCTTTGAAGCATGAATTGAGTACCTGTCAGGCCTTGAGTTATGTGACCAAGATAGAACCTCATCCCTGGTCTTCACTGTGCTTACTCAACAGTATGGTAGAATAACACCAAAATGTTAATGGTAGCAATCTATTATAATTCAGCATGACAAGTGCAGGAAAGACTCTAATCCTGTCTAATAAAGAGGGAATATGCTAATTGACCCTCACACCATCGCAAAGATGGTGGCGCCCACAGCCAATAAGGAGAGAATATGCTAATTGACTGCCCCGCCCTCAAATATGGCAGTACCCACAGCCACAAGATGGCGGTGCCCAGTCCCCTCAGCCCCCCAGCTGCCCAGGGCCAGTCTGAGGTGCAGGTAACGAGGGCTGGCCGAGGCTTGTGCTGCTGACAGTGGCAGCAGCAGAGGTGTGATGGGGGCCTCGCCTTCTCCTGATCTCCGGGTCGCATTCCACCCCTGAAGGCTCCCGGACTGTGAGAAGGGGCAGGCCGGGCTGAGGGACCCCCCACCTCCAGTGCATGAATTTTCATGCACCAGGCCTCTCATTGTAAATAAGGGAGAACAGATTCTGGTGGAAAATAGGACATCAGACTTAGTCTATTCACAGTAAATTTAGCATCAAACTTTACTGCTTGTTCTCAATTTCTCTACATATTTTAAAAATAGAATTCAGCATAATAATACAACCTATGCCCTTTTTCAGGCTCTGGAAAGTGAATTTGTTTCCTGCCAGCTTCACCAGTGGATTGATCTCATTTTTGGCTATAAACAGCAAGGACCAGAGGCTGTTCGATCCCTCAATGTGTTCTATTACCTGACCTATGAAGGAGCTGTCAACCTGAATTCAATAACTGATCCTGTGCTGAGAGAGGTAACTACCTGACTGGGGCTAACAGGTGTCTTTAGACTAGAAGGTACTAGATGTCATCTTCCTCCTACTTTCTTTTGACTAAAGATGAAACTGAAACCAGGTGGATGAAGTATCTTAAGCAGAATAGCCTTCCAGTTAGAGACTTAGTTGGGACTTGAACCCAGGACTGTCTTCTAATAAAATGCTTGACCCAATAAAAAAACGAGAGCTTCTTCAAGCTGAAACCATGAAGGGATAAATAATAATATTTATAATTTTTATAACTTTGAAGGCTACTCACTAATTTAAAGTATTAGGAAAATAATTTAATAAAGAAATAAGACGGTAAGCATATATCTATTTAAATGTGATAAAACACATATATATATATGATACATAAGTACCTGTATAGCCATAGATGGTAATAGTAGGAATGAAATCTAACATTTTCATACATTATCTTTATTCTTGAAAGTCTTACAGATGTCCCCTTTGTTTTTTCCCCTTGATCCCTCCACCCTGTACCCGGACCTCCGAGGCCTTCACCACACTATTGTCAGTGTCCGTGGGTTATGCATATATTGCATACAAGTTCTTTGGTTGATCTCTTCCCACCCACCCCTGCCTTTGAGATTTGGCAGCCTGTTCCATGCTGCTATGTCTCTGGCTCTATTGTGTTCATTAGTTGATTTTGTTCATTAGATTCCACAGATGAGTGAGATCATGTGATAGTTATCTTTCTCTATTGGCTTATTTTGCTTAGCATAATCACTTTAAAGAGAACATTATGTGTAATAAGTAAGGTTTGTCATTTTTCACCAGTACTCAGTACATTCCTTTATAATTCTGTGTATGACCTGGTCATGTTGACAGTACTTAAGCACTCATCACACTCATCACACCTTAATTTATGTTTATATTTTACTAGAGGCCCAGTGCATGAAATTCATGCACTGGTAAGGTCCCTCGCACTTTCCTCCGGCCACCTGCCACCACCACCAGCCAGGGAGGGCCTCCCTCCCTTCCCCCAGCTGGCCTCACCCTCTGGTTGAATTCCCGGATGAACTCCCAGTCGAAGGGACAATTTGCATACTATGCTTTTATTATATAGGATGCTATATAAACATATATTTATATTAGATTCAGCATGCATTTCTAATAATGTGGCTTGCTGTGTTCTAAGTATGGTAGGTACCTGATGTGTTTGAAAGAATATATCACTTCATTACTTAGTACTATTTATATAAATATATATGATTAATTCACAAAGCTTTTTTTTATGTAACATGTCTAGCCAATTCTTTTTCTTTTTATTGAATTTATTAGGGTGACATTGGTGAATAAAATTATATAGGTTTTAGGTGTACAATTCTATAATACATCATCTGTATATTGTATTGTGTATTCACCACCTTAAGTCAAGTCTCCTTCCATCACCATTTAAACCCCCCTTTACCTTCTACCTCTACCCACCTCCCTTTCTCTCTGGAAATCACCATACTGTTGTTCTACAAGGCTTTCTGAATGTTATTTAACAAATGTGATCATCTTTTATTATAGCCATTCTATGTCATAATGCTAAATCCTGTGGCAGAGTGCAGTGTGATATAGTAGAGCAGGGGTCCTCAAACTTTTTAAACAGGGGGACAGTTCACTGTCCCTCAGACGGTTGGAGGGCCGGACTATAGTTATAAAAAAACTATGAACAAATTCCTGTGCACACTGCACATATCTTATTTTGAAGTAAAAAAACAAAACGGGAACAAATACAATATTTGTATTTGCATGTGACCCGCGGGCCGTAGTTTGAGGACCCCTGTAGTAAAGAAACAGACAGACAACCAGTCAATAAATGTGGATTTCATTCCTGGCCCTGATGTCTACTAGTTGTATGACATGAATGAAGACTTCATGCCTGAGACTTCATTTCCATCAGACATAGAATTGGTGTGATAATGCCCACCCCCTCGAGCAGCAGTTCTCAACCTGTGGGTCGCAACCCCTTTGGCGGTCGAATGACCCTTTCACAGGGGTCGCCTAAGACCATCCTGCATATCAGATATTTACATTATGATTCATAACGGTAGCAACATTACAGTTATGAAGTAGCAACGAAAATAATTTTATGGTTGGGTCACAACATGAGGAACTGTATTTAAAGGGCCAGAAGGTTGAGAACCACTGACCTAGAGGATTATATGAGGTATAGCGCATGATAAGTGCCTAGTGGTCTCTATATCATCATAAGTACTCAGCAAGTGTTAGTTCCTTCCCTTGTGTTGTTCACTGTTAAATCCCTGGGCTAGGAAACACAACTGTAAAAAGAATAGGAATTGCTTATTACATCATAGAAAGAATTATACAATGTTAACACCAGAGAAGTTATTAGAGACCGTTTCCTAGAGGACCCAAGAAAAGTTCACTGTGAAGTGAACCAAGGAGAAACAAAACAAGAATAGGTCATTAATTCATTCCTTTTTCAACAGCCTTTCACTAAACCCAAATTGTGTAATGAGGTTAAAGAGTTGAAGGCCCTGCCCTCATCAGCTGGAGTTCACTGTCTAGTGGGGAAATATGGGTGGGTAAACAAGTATAATATGCTGTAATAAATTCAGTATAGGGTTAAGCACACTGTATGTATGTACAAGGATAGAGGATTGGTACTAAACCCAGGCAGGAGAATCCAGGCATGTTTTCTGAGAAATGAGAGGCTGGGGCTGTACATTGAAAGATGAATAAGAATATTGGGTAGAGTCATGAGCAAAGGATATATACACATAGATGAAAGAGATCATAGCTGGAGAATGAAATGAACTGAAAGTGATAAGATGATAGAGATAGGAGCCAGACCACCAAGGAACGTCAGTGCCATAAAAAGTATTTTTACCTGTATTATAAGGCAGTGGATTGAAGGTTGAAGGTTGGTTACAACACCACATGTACTGTTTTTTAGAACATATCTAGAAGATTGAACAGATAAGAACTGAAAAGTACCCATTGGGTTATTCTCAGAATCCTTGGTGACCTTAGAGAAAGTAAATTAGACACTACAGGGCTGTGCTGTGAATGGTTGCTGAGCAAGTAAACACAGTGGGAAAGGAAATAATTGAAGGGAGAATTTTTAATAGCTTTATTGAGATTTGGCTCACATTTGACACAATTCACCCATTTAAAGTGTCCAATATAATAGCTTTTCGTATACTCACAGTTTTACAAGCATCACCATAATTTAATTTTTGTCACCGCAATAAGAAACCCCATACCCATTAGCAGCCACTCTAAGGGAGAGCTGTTTTGTTTTTTTTGTTTTTGTGGGTTTTTTTAGCATATAGATTTGCATTTATTTATTTTACTAAATGCTTCCTATCCCCCTCCCTTCCTTTCTGGATATTGGGAGAGAGGTCGGACCCTTTCCTTTCAAATGATTCTCCTCTCCCCCATGGGGAAAGGTAAAATCTAAACTAAAATTTTTTAGAAGTACTTTAAGAGATTTTTTTTAAGTGGGTAGATATTTGACCATGTTTCTGTGTTTATTAAAAAGAGCCAAGAAGAGGAAAGATGTCAAGCATACAGTAAAGAAAGCTCATAATAGACTACCAAGCTCTGTGAGAAAGAGGACAGGAACAAAATCCAGAACACAGATAAGCCCTGTGCAGCAGGGAACAGTAGTGCCTTGTCTGAGATTAAAGAGGTTAGCCTGGGGACCGGTATGAGAAAGTGTGCATGAATGGGGTGGGAAGGCAGGAAGATTATGAGGATTTGAGATAATACTTATGGACATGCTTAACATAGTGATGGGTGTTTAACAAATTCCCAATAATAAATAAATAAATATTTTCTTTCCACTGTTTCTCCTGTGTTCTCAACACCAAGAGAGCAGGTGTAGGAAAAAGCTTAATAGAGAAGGTGTGTGTGTGTGTGTGTGTGTGTGTGTGTGTGTGTGTGTGTAAAGTATATATGGAAAGAGAGAGAGAGAGAGAGAGCAAGAGAGAGAGAGAGGGGGGGAGAGAGAGAGAGAGAGGGGGAGAGAGAGAGAGAGAGAGAGAGAGAGAGAGAGAGAGAGAGAGAATTTTGTCATGAAGTATGGTAGAATATGTAAAAAAGGATTGAATGTGGAAGGGTGATTGATGATATTGTTAAAGGGATAATACTGGAATGGAGGATCTAGGTTAGTTTGGATAGATGAGGGGCTGATGAATTGGGACAGTTTATTCTTTTATTCATTATTCATTCACTTATTCAACAAACACTCATTTTGTTCAAGGTGCTGAAAATACAGTGATAAACAAGAAAATCAGACAAAGTCCCTACTTTCACGGAGCTCACTTTCTAATGGGGTGCACAGAAAATCAACAGTAAAGACTAATTTTATTTAGTATTAAGTGATACGAAGAAAATAAGGCTGGGTGAGGGGATTCAGAGTGCCTGGGGGTAGTAGGCACTGTTTCGGAAGTTGCTCACAGACGGCCTCTTCCCTCATACACACTGTTTCCTTCTAAACCTTGATAGTGGAGCAAAGCTATAAACGGAGACCCAGGGAGGCAGGTCCCACTGCTCTCACCCTAGCCCAGTGGTTCTCAACCTTCTGGCCCTTTAAATACAGTTCCTCATGTTGTGACCCAGCCATAAAATTATTTTCGTTGCTACTTCATAACTGTAATGTTGCTACCGTTATGAATCATAATGTAAATATCTGATATGCAGGACGGTCTTAGGCGACCCCTGTGAAAGGGTCGTTTGACCACCAAAGGGGTCGCATCCCACAGGTTGAGAACTGCTGCCCTAGCCAACCACATGCCTGCACAGCCTCCAAGTCAAGTCTTGTCACAGGCCTCCTGCCAATTGTAAAACTCTCACTATTGCCATCTCCTAATTTACTCCCACCCCCATCTTCAGGCTATACCATCTTTTCTTCAGAATCTCGTTCCTCAGAGATGCTGTAACATGTTCAATATTAATAGATTTGTGCATATACTTGACATATTAAAACACGAGTGGCCTGCCCTAGCCAGTTTGGCTCACTGGATAGAGCGTCGGCCTGTGGACTGAAGGGTCCCGGGTTCAATTCCGGTCAAGGGCATGTACCTTGGTTGCAGGCACATCCCCAGTAGGGGGTGTTCAGGAGGCAGCTGATTGATGCTTCTCTCTCATTGATGTTTCTAACTCTCTATCCCTCTCCCTTCCTCTCTGTAAAAAAATCAATGAAATATATTTTAGAAACACACACACTAGAGGCCTGGTGCATGACATTTGTGCACTGGGGGGTCCCTCAGCCTGGCCTGCACCTTCTTGCAGTCCAGGAGCCCTCGGATGTCTGCCTGCCGCAGAGGCAGGAGAGGCTCCCACCACCACCTCTGTGCCCGCCAGCCATGAGCCGGCTTCAGGCTGAGTGGCACTCCCCCTGTGGGAGCACACTGACCACCAGGGGGCAGCTCCTGCATTGAGCATCTGCCCCCTGGTGGTCAGTGCACATCATAGTGACCAGTCATTCTGCCATTCAGTCAATTTGCATATTAGCCTTTTATTATATAGAATTATTTTTGCAAAACCACAATAATGGTTCCTGCATAGATTTGTGCCTTTCTAGTATTAAAAGCAGACTACACTAGACTTATTTCTGTTCAGTAGCTATATATTGCATATTTGTGGTCACATTAACATTAAAATTAACATTTTAATGTTTATTTGGGGCACTTAGATGTTCACACAGTCATGCCCAGAAGCAAGTTGTGTACATACAAGTCATGCCTTCCCCTTCTACTTGAGAAACTTTTATTCTAGAGTGAATGGTTAATGCATATGGTATAATAAGTGGTCATAAAAATAATCTCTCTATAAAAAAGGTACTAAACGAAAGAAATAATAACCGTAAGAGGACAAAGAGTAATCAGAGAAACAGCCTGCAGCACATTAAACTTTTATGTTGTTTTTAATTTTTAGAAAACAGCTGGGTTATCAATATACAACATTGTTTGCATTTGCATAGATCACACAGCTGAAAGAATTATTTTTCAAGCAAATATGCTAATGTTTTCAAATATCTGTGACCTCCAACTAAAGGATATATTCTTATCTTTAGCTATTTATCTAAAAATTCTCTTTACTCTACTTTATTTCTCTGTCTTTGGTTCTATTTTTTCCCCTTTTCCTCTTCCTTTACCTTTTTTTTAAAAATCTGCTGTTTTCCTAGCATAGCATCTCTCTTTTTTTCATTTTTAAAAAATTGAAGTATAATTGACATATGTTATATTAGTTTCAGGTGTATAACATAAGGATTTAATATTGTATATATTGCAAAAATGATCACTATAGTAAGTCTAGTTAACATCCATCATCATGCACAGTTACATAATTTTTCATGTGATGAGTACATATATTCTTTTATAGACAAGTTACAAAAATAATTAAAGCTGGTTATTTTCTGATTATTAATTCTATTGAATTTGGTTTGACTCATTCATTTATCTTCATACTTATCAAATGTATTAAGATCTTATCAAGCCTAACACAATTAAAAAAAAAAAACCCTAAAAATTAGGGAAAGAAGAAATTCAGGAGAGAAAAAATAGGATAATTAAATTCAAGATGAGATATGAGTAAGAGTAAATATTTTTATTAAAGAAAAAAAATACATTCACAATAAAGTAATGTAACATAAGCTTGTTCCATAAATAATTCTTTTAATGTATTTAGAATACAACATATATTTATAGGCATGATTTCTAGAGCATTTTTATATTCTTATCCAGAATGCACCTACCAATTCTCATATAAATAACATTTGATATATTCAAAGGTTGAGAGCTCAGTTATCTAGCCCTTAGTATAAAATAGTACATTGATGGAGTTTTAGTAGGTCAGAAAGAAAATTTTTTAAATTGTATATATTGTGATGTGCTCTGAGTGAGACTGCCAAAGTGATAGTTTAAAGTAGATCAGATTATGTCACTCCTCTATTTAAACCTTCCTATTTCATCTTAAACATAGAACAAAATCCTACTCGATCCATATGATCTGGCCCCTGCCTATATCACTGATCTCATGCCATGCTATTCTCTTCCTCATTCATGGGCCCTGTCCACTGACCTTCTTTCTGTTCCTAGTCAGGTGAAGGTCATCACTGACTTAGCACCTTTTTAGGATAGCTCTTCTCTCTGACTATCTCCAATTTTCACATGCTGGCTCTTTGTCACATATGCCTCAGCTTAAAGGTCATGTCTTCAGTGAGGATTGTCTCCATAACTCCAATCTACTTATGTTTCTTTTTGTTACTAATTTTAACTGAATTTAGAGCTGAAGTGTGGTATGGATGATATAGATTCTTTGAAATCTGTTGGGACTTGATTTGCCTTGGGAATAGTCAATTTTTATAATATGTGTACTTGAAAAACAATGGTTCTACCGTTTTTAGTAGAGGCCATTTTACAGTAAGATAGTGAACAAAGAGAAGTGAGGAGTATAATTAGAGAATATGATATTTTGTTATTAATATTAATCATTGTTCTGTGCTACATTTGACCTTAAACTAAAGAATTCCATGGTGCTCTTTTCTTTTTTTTTTTACTTCTTGTGCTCTTTTAATCTTTTCCCTATTTCTGCCCTCAAGCCATCAGTTCTCACTTCTTGTTACTGTGTCAAGTATGTCTGTCTACTTTCAGGCACCCGTCCACCTATTCTACAATTTATTGTGTCTTAGATGCGATAGTCAGAGAAACCAAATAACCAGATTTGGTAGAACTAAATTAAAGCTAAAATAAGTAGGTTTTGATTACTCTACCAGATACAAAAACATAACCTGCACTAATCAAAACAGCATGTTTTAGTGGGGAAACTTAGAGGTTCAGTGGAGCAGAATAGAGCTTCCAGAAAGAGACACACTGCACACGAGGGGTGTCATAAAGGTGGCATTTTAAAGCACTGGAAAAAGATTTTCTTATTTGATATGTGATGTAGGACATCTAGCTAATTGTCTAGAATATAAATTAATTCAGATTCCTAGTTCACATCTTACAGTGAAAGAAATTATAAATGAAATATATATATTTATTTGGTATAAAGAATGTTATAAGTATAAAAAAGTGAAACTATAACTTAGAAGATAATATAGCTGAGTAGATTTATAAACTTGAAATAAAGGGTTCATTTTGTGAGACTACTAACAAACTAAAAGTCATTAAGAAAATTGATGTATTTAGCTACATAAAAACTGAAGTTTTTGAACATCCAGCTATCAGGAACAGATACTCCACAAAAGATAAAATACAACCCACAAATGAAAAATAGTTTATCCTCACTAGTAATCAATGAAATTCAATTTAAAATTCAGCAGTATTTATTCATATGAAATTATGTAAGATTTAAGAAATGAAAGTTCCTAATGTTGGTTTGAAAGCAGACATTGTTACATATTTGGTAAGGGTCAAAATCGGTTAAGTCTTTATAGTAGTCTCCATCAGTTTTTAAAATATTCATGCACTTAGCAGTTAACCAAAAGGAATAACTGAGCAAGTATTCCAAAAAGAACAAGAAAAGGTTCAATTGTACAGTTGTTTTAAAAACAAATACATAGCCCTGGCCGTTGTGGCTCACTTGGTTGGTCATCATCCCAAGCATTGAAAGGTTGCTGGTTCGATTCCCAGTCAGAGCACATGCCTAGGTTGCGGGGCTTATTGTTTTTCTCTCTCCCTTTACCTTCCTCTTTTTCTAAAAATCAATAAAAATATTTTAAAACCCCACGTAAACGTCTAACAATAGAGAACTGGTTTAATAAATACTGGTAAATCCATACAGTGGAATGCTATATATATAGCACCAGAAATATTGCTATATAGGTCTGCATCTATTGCCATGGAATTATATTTTGCCATAGTACAGTGAAAAACAGATTATGTTATGAAATATGAGACACAAATTTTACATGTGCATATGCATATGGTCATGGAGCCAAAGATGGTCATTATCTTTGGTTAGTGAGATCATGGAATTGTTTCATTTGCTACTTTTCTGTTTAGCTTTAAAATCAAGGAGTAAAAGCCAACCCACAACTCTTTTTCTCTTTTGAGGGGAAAAGTCTTGGCTTAAAAATCTGAACGTGTGATGCACGTTAACGTGAGGATAAGGATTCTGACTGCTTTTGCTGTTTGGAGGTCTTTTTGATTATTTTGTGGGTTTTGGCCATGTTTGTTGTTGCTAGGATAGTGACTTTGTATAATGATCTTTATGTCACTTTGATAAAGATAAAGTCATTTATAATTTCTTAACTTTTATCTCACTCAGAAAACAGAACATCTCCCATCTCTTAATTTTCTATTTTACTCACTGAGCTATGATTTTTTTTAAACTTTTTAGCTAGTTGAGTTAATTTCTTCATTTTTCCCGTCATATTTGAAGATCAGTCAGATAACTTCTACTGTTAGGGAAAATATCTTAGATATGTCACATTAATTGTAGTTCTTGTCATTTTTTTCTAAAAGCAAGAAGGCTTTTGACCTAAGATTTGTGAATTCTGCGTCTTGGGTTTCACTACTTAGTGGTGTGTGTGTGTGTGTATTTGTGTGTGTGTGTGTAATTAAATAGTTACATAAAGGGCTTTAGGAACTCATTTATCAAAGTAATGCATGTTAACTATATAAAATTCAAATAGTATGAAAGTATAAAGTAAAAGTGGAAAGGCCTCACCCCCAAATTTGGACTTTGTTAACTAATGCCTGAGTCACATGCTGACATCAGCTGTGACAGTTCCTGCATCATGTGGTTTGATAGGTACCGAAAAAGCCTCTGCCACAGAATACATCACGTTTGCTAATGCTTAAAATTCCATCATCAGAGATCATTTATTTGCTTACAAATCTTATATGTGTGTTTTTTAAACAACCCTTTCCAATCATGCAGCTCTCTGTACACAGGATTTGGTAATAGGTTTTGACCAAGGGAAAGTAGAGGCAGAGTGTGGGGTCTGAGCAGCTATTGTGTAAGGGGTCCCCGAGCAGAGCCTGGGCTGAGTCCAGGGTGCAAGGGGTGGGGGGCGGTTCAAAGGCTGCTGACACACTGCAGGTAAGTGTTGCTCAGGAGCAACATTAATACAAACAATATTGTCTATGCTGTTTCATCGTGTCCCTTGCCGTTAAGTCCTTCCTACATTTCCTCTGGAAGCGTCATTTTCTCTTACTTTTCAAACAAATACAATGTTTATGTGAGTTCAGAAATTAAAGACATTAATTTCCTTTGTAAAATGGAACTCAGCGCTATTTACATAGATGGGTAGGGAAGAGGGGCAGGAGAGCCATGATGTTGCTCAATTTAAAGGATTATATGCAATGAGTCTCAACATGGAAGTCAGACCTGAAATTTCTCTCTGAGTTGTGTTTAGTGTCAGGGGCTGGTTTTCTCTCTTCTAAATTTATCCTTCCAAATGCTGTTTGAGCAACACATAATCACTCTGAGAAGGTCTGTTTTCCAAAAGCAGCAGCAGCAGTGTTTAAGTTTACATGACCTCAGCTTCATGACAGCAGTAGCAAATCAGATATCTTATCCAAGGAAAAGCATTTTTGGCTTAGAATTCAATCACTCTCATGGTGGGAGTCAACAGCTTATTTCAACTCTAACACTGTTGCAGAAGACTGGCTGCAGTGAATCTTTCAGAAAGCATAAACACAATTGGTATTTATAGCATTGTTAACATTTGTTAAATAGTTGGGGGAATGGTCTGCAGCCCAGTTCAAGCAGGTAGGGCAGGAGTCTTTCTTGTGACTGCAGGGAGATTTAAGAGAAGGACAATAGGACAACATGATTGTGATGGTTATAGCAACAGAGTAAATTAGAAGTATTGAATGCAGTAAGTTAAGGTTTTATGCAGCCACAGTTCAGTGTTACAGACATAATGCTATAGCATCCCTGGCCAGAAGTGTGTTACCCAGATGGCATATTTGACACAGTGCAGGGCAGGAACTGTACAATGAAAAGCCAAATAAACTGTAAGGATTAGTCAAGTTTTAATTGAAAACCTACATAATAAATACCTTGAAATTATGCCAGACTTTCTTATATATCAAAACCACAATAATCAGCATTTCCCTTAGTGAACCAAATGGACATCAGAGTTGACAGTAAAGCTAATCTTTGTTTTTTGCTAGTTATTGTGCCTATTGCAGACTTCTTAGTTAAATAGTTCTGGCTGAATTGCACATCCAAGGACATAACAGCAAAGTATTGATATGTTATGATTTTATTTCATTATCAACAATCCAAGGAATCCCGAGTGATTCTGTTATGCTGATGATTTCTGTCATGAACCTCTGCTTCCTTTAGACACCATATTTTATTTTATTTTATTGAGATTATATTAAATTTATAATAGTTTCAGTGCTGATTATTTTATTTTTAAAGTTCGTAACTACATATATTGGGGTGACATTAGCTAATAAGATTATATAGAATTCAAGTGTATGATTTTATGTTACGTCCTTTTATATTTTTTATTTTTAAATGTTTTTATTGATTTCAGAGAGGAAGAGAGAGGGAGAGAAAGAGAAACATCACTGATGAGAGAGAATCACTGAACGGCTGCCTCTTTCACTAGTGATAGAGCCCACAACCCGGGCATGTGCCCTGACCGGGAATTGAACCTGTGAACTCCTGGTCCATAGGTTGATGCTCAGCCACTGAGCCACACCGGTCAGGCTTTGATTCATCATTTTAAATCAAGCGTGAGAAAAGTAGTTTCAAATCAAGTGATTGAATTTTGTTCTCTAAATTTTAAACTAAATACAAGCTTATAGAAAGGTTAAGGTGAAAAAAATTTCATAGACTGGAAAAATCTATGTAAGATTGTATGTATGACAGTTTTCTAAATGTTCAGAATAACAACTTTATTTTCTTTTATTTCTACCAAAGAATAGAATATAATCACTACTTTTACTTTTCTTTATCAGTGCAAAGCAGCAACTGACGTTCTATTAGTATTTGTGAAACATTTGAGTCAAGTGAAAATTTTTTAAATGTTAAATTTTGTCCTTACCTCTTTCTGTCCTTGCCAGTACTGTGTGTGTGTGTGTGTGTGTGTGTGTGTGTTGCATTTCATGTTTTAAGTTACTTGAAGTCGATCTGATTTCTCACTGTATGGACCTCATTTCAGTGTTTTCCTGTAGTGGATGCTTACAAACACTATTGAGAAAATAGACTAAATGAATCTTACCAAATAAATGACCAAATGACTGCTTCTTTCTGTGACATAGTTTAACCATATTTTTCTGGTTTTAAGAAACAATTTAAACTGTTAAATGCAGAATATTAATTCCCCTGGTTTTTCTTTAAGAACTTCCCACTATGTTTCACTGTGTTTGCCTCTTAGCATTGGAAAGTCCTTTGAAGCAGCATTCCACTTATTTTTCTAGGCAGGCGGCTTTATCTACTCATTTCCAGTAGCTGGAGATGGAGGTGTTTTGAATGAGCACATCAATGTTCTAGACAGAGATACTGTTTGAAATTATCCATGAGCACAGTGCCGCTGAACATTATTGAGTGACATTTGTTTCTGTTGCTTATGTCTGCTCTGACTAGCTGGTTTATTTCAGATTGGCAGCTGGGATTATGCTGCAGTGGATGGACAGCTACAAGAAGTGGAGATTGTAGTGAGGTTGAGCTAGGCTTCGATTTAATGTGCTGGAATATATAGGCTCAGTTAAAGGCACTAATGGGAAATCTGAATATTTTCAAAATTTATAATTAGTTTTACCCTAGTAACTTCCATAATACTATTGAATAGATGTGTACCCCTTTCCCACCCTAATTTTATCTTCCTCTTGAATTCTTATCTCTGCATTCTTATTTTTTTAATGTTTTACTATATTTAGCAAGCTACTCTTTCTTTTTGCTCTTTATGTACTCAATACCATCATGACATTTTTATGCCTCCAGATACCTGCTGCATTGTAAAAAGCATATACTTATAAAATGTATACACCTTTCTAAATATTTAATTTATACTAAATGATGATAAACTGTTGCTAAAACTAATGGCTCCTTGAAATCTGATAGAAATAAATTAGGAAATGAACTAAAAATTAAAATTAACTTTATAGCAAGGTCTACTGATTTCATAGTTACAACCAATTTATCAACTAGAGTTGTTCCTAGATGCTTAAGAAGTTTTCTGGCTACACTCTGAATGGGAAATTTAAACCTCATGAAACTCTATCCGATGTTGACAGATTTTTCTTTAGATTTTTATAGTTTTTCAGTTTTAGAATTTTTTTCAAAATAAAAAATTTTTTATTCTTTATTTTTGTTATTCTTTATTTTTTGGCTTCTCATACATGCTTTGTGTGAGAAGCCAAACCTCACCAGGAATAACAGCTGATAATAGTTTGGTACATTCTCTTCCAGATTTTATATGTGTGTATCCACGTATGTATAAAGATTTCTTGGTAACGAGTTTTTCTAGTTACTCTTTTTAAATTTTTTAATTATATGTGAACTCACATAACACACATAAGTATATGTGTGTTTATATTTTTTAATTTATGTTTTTACCTAACTGAGATCACATACTATATTCTTTCATAATTAGGAATTTTTCTTTTGTCAGTATATTGCAGACTAGTTTCCATGTCAGGTATATTCACCTCAACTCAACTGACTACATAGTATTTCATTAGCATAGGTTAAGTAGCTTTTCCCTAATTTTTACTGTTATAGGATGCTATAATAACTATATTTGTATTTAAATATTTTTTTGCATTCATCTAATTCTTTCCTTATGAGAATTTATAGAATTGGAATCAATAGCTCAATCTTTGTTTGAAAACATAAAAACCAACTTCTTGTTTTTCTCTATGTCTAATTTCTCAAAATTAAAGAAAAAGTCTTTCAAATCTAAATTTACATAGATTTCTCTTTAATTTAACTTATTTCTTCACCATAGCCCTTTTCTCTATGGATTATTTTATATATTTTGCTGATTAAATATCATCTGGTCTATACTTTGAACATTTATCTGATTGACTTTTAAATATTCCATATGCTACTATAGCCATGACATTTTTTTTCTGATAGACTATTTCCATTGTTGTCTTATGTATTTTTTGTATTTCTAGGGCACTTTGAATATTTACATTTCAATATTAAATAATTCCTTTTTAAAAATTTGAATTAGGCTTTTATGCTATTTTTAATTTTTTTGATGCTTTTAATGCTCTGACTACTAAAAAGTAACTTTGTATTTCACTTCATAGGTTAAGAGTTAGTCTGCACCAACTCCAACATAGAATGACTAAGCAGTCATTTGAGTAGTGCACTTTTTAAATTTACTGATACCAGAGCTAGATGTCATAGTGGCCCCAAATGGCACTGTGCTGGTCACCTAGAATGTTGATCAGTACACTTTGAGTGAAATATCCAACAGGTTGTTCTCCAGCTTAAGTTCAAATGTGGAAGGGCAAGAAGAATACTGGCATAAGTGAACATGATACGTAACACATATTAATGTGATGGAATCACTGGTGGTCTTAATGTGACTCTTAAAGTATTGAAATTCGAGTTGACTCTGAAATCCAAATATGAACTTTTGTTTGAATTTTTAAACATTTCTTGGTAAAGAGTTTCTCTAGAATCTTAAGACAGCTTTCTAGAATTTTCTTGGTGATGGCAGAAAATTTTGATATATTAATAAATGGCATGTTTTTTCTTAATATATTTTTAAATTTATTTCAATTTTATAGTGCTTTTAAATGTAAATATATAGGGGATAAAATTCAATTTCAGAGTTGTGCACTTAAAAAAGGCAGTGTGCATATGTGTTTATTTTAACTGTATCCATATGTTTGTAATTTCTTCCCCAAATCCATCTTAAAATAAAATTTTACAACTTTATTGTTGGTTACTAAGTGTTGTATTGAGTTAAATTGTTTCCTCCTTCAGATTAAAAAGACTAGTTTAGAGAGACTAAAATAGTCATTATTAAATTGAAGCCAAATACTGCATTGTCACTAAGCCAAGTCTGCTTTCCTTGACCTTTATTTCTTTTCTTTATCTGTTTCTTCCTTTCATTGAATCTAATGTGTGTATCTGTATTCTCTCTCAGATGTACTATCTCTTTCTCTATATATAGCCATAAAATCATGCAAGTATGCAATAGTTGGCACCGAAAACAATAGAATACACAACCTGTTGAAAATCTTTTCATAATATTTCCATTTGGAAATCCATTAATAAATTCTCTAGGTAATATTTGAGATTCTGTTTATAAAATATAAATAATGTGGTTTTACTAGAATGTCTCGGTATTTGCATAGTCTTTTTTATTGCTATGTATTTCAACATCTGGAGTGCTGCCTGCTGAATTCAGGTTTTATTATAGAAAGTAGTAACAGGCTATTTACAGAAATAATTGGGAATTGATGAATAAGAATGTTACATAATAAAGGAAGCTTTTTGGTAGAAATGTTTAATAGAATGTTTTATTCAATGGTGGACTGCTCTGTAAATGTAGAAGTATATTTCTTAGCTGCATCCCACTGAATTTTGTTGACTTAAATGGCCATTCATTCATTAAGTGAATTGAGCATCTACTATATATCAAGCCCCCAGAAGCACAGAAATATGTGGCAGTCTCTGGTCTTGAGGAGATTTCCAGTCTAATTGATAAGACAGAAATGAAACCAGTATTTAGAATGTTAGATAAGTTGGTAGTATGCACATTGCTCCAAGAGCAACAGGGAGGGACAGCAACAGTTTGGATGAGAGTAGGGAAGAGATTTCCCAAAGAATGAGAAAGGAGCAACCACACAGGGAAAAGGAAAAGAAAACAATATATACAAATGCAGTATGACACATTACCTCTCACATTATAGAGTATGAGAGGACAGTGGCAGGGGATGAGACTGGGAACATAGACAGGAGCTAAGTTCTATTACTCATCCTAATTGAATAGTTGGTAACATCTGTTAAATGCTTGCCTAACCCTAGCCAGCCATTGTGTTTGAAGTCTTTTGTGTGAGATGCTTACTGATAGCTTACAATGTGTCAAGAACTGTTCTGTCTTATATTAACTAATTTAATCTTCACAACAACC
The DNA here is from genome assembly GCF_964212035.1 of Myotis nattereri. NCBI lineage: Eukaryota > Metazoa > Chordata > Mammalia > Chiroptera > Vespertilionidae > Myotis > Myotis nattereri. The sequence continues at coordinate 55,092,982 of NC_138080.1, forward strand.
CAATGAAATACCCTCTATTATTATCAACATTTTTGGATGAGAAAACTAGGGCATAGGAGGTTGAGTGACTTGCCCAAAGTCACTTGGCTAATGTGTGAGAGCTAAGGTTTGAACTGAGGGGGTCTGGTTCCAGTCTGCATACTTAACCCTGTGCTGTGGTGCCACCCCAGGATAAGGAATTTGGATGGAAAGATTTTTACTGGAGAAGTTACATAATTAAATTTGCAGCTTTAGGTTTGAACATCTCCTTGCAAGTCTAGTTGTGTTTAACCCCCACCAAAGAAAGATGAGGCTACTGACTAATGTTTATAACCTTTGGTCATTATAGAATATTTGTTCTCAGTGTAGCTTCGTAGTAGAGGTAAAAAATAAAATAAAATAAACTGCTTAAAGGCAAGAATACTCTCTTATTTTTCATATGGCCTAGACCAGGGGTGGGCAAACTTTTTGACTTGAGGGCCACAATGGGCTCTTAAACTGGACCGGAGGGCCCGAACGAAAGCATAGATGGAGTGTTTGTGTGAACTAATATAAATTCAAAGTAAACATCATTACATAAAATGGTACGGTCTTTTTTTTTTTTTTTTTTTTTTTTTTTTAGTTTTATTCATTTCAAACGGGCCGGATCTGGCCCGCGGGCCGTAGTTTGCCCACGGCTGGCCTAGACTGAGCTCCTTTAAGATGACAGAAGGCCAAATGTGTTAATAATTATTGAAGTTAACTAATGGGTACATTGGGATTCATCATCCTCTTCCATTGCAAATTTAAATGTTTAAAAGGTAACACCTGGCATTAAAACTTTCTAGGCCAGTGATGGCGAACCTTTTGAGCTCGGCGTGTCAGCATTTTGAAAAACCCTAACTTAACTCTGGTGCCATGTCACATATAGAAATTTTTTGATATTTGCAACCATAGTAAAACAAAGATTTATATTTTTGATATTTATTTTTTATATTTAAATGCCATTTAACAAAGAAAAATCAACCAAAAAAATGAGTTCGTGTGTCACCTCTGACACGCATGTCATAGGTTCGCCATCACTGCTCTAGGCAAAGGAAAGTTCATTAAAAACAGTTTAGGCATTTGGTAGCATTCATTTGGCTACCCTATTACCAATCCCACTTCCTAAACCTCACACCTGTGTGTTTCCTGTGATTTTTTAAACCTCCCTTTGAAATTTTCTGTTGCTCTATACAAAGGGGTAGAGCAAAAAGTGAAGAGAGAGAGTGTTAGGCAAAGTTACCTGAGGGGCTCTTTTCAATCGCACATTTCCCCCAGGACTTCTGACTTGGCCTCACTGCTTTGGTGAGACACTGGAGTGTTGTCACGTCCCTCAGGTGTGTGAGCTGAAGAAATGAGAATCACCACCTTCAGTGACATCTTTCAGAGCTTCCCTGAAAGGCTCTTCTGGTCTCTTGGTAATAGTAGCTGTCAGCCTTTCCATAACACAGCCCATCCTCCCCTGCACGTCTATTTTGCCCTCAGGAACTGTGCTCATCTCTCAAGCTCAGTTTTATCCCTTACGACCCTAGATGAGGCTGAGAGTCTGGGGGAACTTTCTATATAGCAGACACTTGGTAAACTTTTTTGTTGTGTGAATACTAGGTGCAAGGTACTGTTCTAACTGCTGCACAACTCTACAATATATGTTATTCTGACCCTTACGTATAGTTGTAGAGACAGACTAGTAATCTATTAAAAGTTGACTTTATAAGGAAGCCCAAACCAAGTGTGTCATTGGCAGTGTGAACAGGCTGTAAGATTTGGGAAATGTTCACCACCAAGGCAGAACGTAAACAGGATTTGCTAGAGATGGGTAGATCTTAGCAAATTAAAGATGAGGGCGGCCAATCTAGGAAGGGCAGTGGTGTGAGAAATGATATAAGGTCGGCATGACTGGTTATATTTGTGGAAGAAAATGAGCCTCGCTGAAAAGAAACACTAAAAGGGAGTTGGATGAAGGATTGAACATTGGAGAGGTAGGAAGACCTTCACTGCCTGGCATCAGGCCTTTACTTTTCAAGTGCTGGGGATCAAGTGAAAACATTGATCAAGGGAATATTGCATAAAGGAGAGTTTGGGCAAACTCGGTGTACATTGAAGGAGGAAACCAAATGGAGACCATTGCCATAGCCTCAATACCTTAAATTATAAGGAACCTGGTTTCAGTAAGGAGTGATGAATATGAGAAATTTTATAAAAGAAGTGATTAGGTCTGCTGACTGCTTATATATGAAAGAAAGAGGTAACATTTTTAAATGGCAGTAAGATTTTGAGCATTAAAAAAATGAAAAGAGGAGTCTAACCCTTGACCAGCGAATAACAGTAACATATTTTAGATACGTTAATTTCAGGTGTGCTGAGACATACACGAGTATGCATAGACAGGCATCAGGCAAAAGTGTAAGTGGGCACGTCATAGAAATCGATGGTCCTCTGGTTTTAGATTTGGAAATCTTCCTTCTAAGGTTTGAAGTTATGACAATAGAAAAGGTTTTCAGGACAGAAAGTTTAGATTGCAAAAATGGGAGCACTAAAAGAGAACTCGCAGTGATGAGTTCATTTATGGCTGAGAAAGAGTAGAAGTCAGCAAAAGACAGAGTGAACGGTGGAATAAAGGAATAACTGAGAACCAGGCTACTATAAGGGCGTTGATGCCCCAGAAAAAAAGAGTGTGGACTGGGGGTGATCAGCAATGGAAACTGCTTCCGAGATCAAGGTGAATAAAAAATGGCAGGTGAGTCTTAGAAGCAATGAGATGGATCTAGACTAGAATGATCATTTGATGATATAAAGTGTGACTATAAATATTTGGGTTATAGCCATTGCCTTACAATCTTATTCCATACTTTTCACATTTTAAAAAGCTCTTTCTATTGTATTTTTATCACCAACAATTCAAAAGTTAGTCAAGAAATAAAGCATTTGTGTCTAAGAATTCTATAATCTTTTTAGTTGTCTTGAGGACTTGGAAAGAGAATTTTTTTTTTTTTTTTACCTATGTTGAATAATATAGCTTGTATTCTGTTATGGAGACAAAATAATCAGGCCTCGATATTATATGACATGAAAAAGTCTTAAGCCCTGGCCTGGTAGCTCAGTTTCTTAAAGCACATACAAGAATCAAGCAAAAAATGTGTAAATAAGGGAACAACAAATCTCTCTCTCTCTCTCTCTCTCTCTCTCTCTCTCTCTCTCTCTCCCTCCCTCCCTCCCTCTCAAATTAAAAAAGAAAAAAGTATTTTCCTCAAAGAGGTCAATAATGTGCAAATTATATTAAAACTAGAGGCCCAATGCACGAAATTTGTGCAAAGGGCTCAGCACTCGCAGCCTCAGCTTCATCCGGAAGGTCATCCAGAAGGTCGTTCCGCTGTTTCCATCCAGTCTAATTAACATATTATGCTTTTATTATTATAGATGTTAAGACTTTAAGTGTTTAAGAAAGGAGATTGGTATTTTTTAAAGTTTTCTCATCAATATTTCTTTTATTTCGAAAGTGTTAAATACAAAGCAGGGTATGTGGTATTAAGATCAGTTATATTAAGTATCCATCTATAATAAAGGCTTATATGTAGTAATGTCTGTATTCTTAGTTTCTCTACAGTAGTTGGCATTGCTGACCACTCTGTCATTGGAACGCTCTTTGTCAGCTTCCGTATCACCCGACCCAGCTCCTCACTCTAACCCTCCTCTCTGTCCCCTCCACATTGTACCACACACCTGAGTCTGCGAGGGTTTAGGGGTGCGTGTGTGTGTGTGTGTGTGTGTGTGTGTGTGTGTGTGTCTTTGCTTTCTGCAGCTTAACCACTGGGTTTCTAACTGTGCTGCAAAGCCCTAATATTTCTCAGAATCGTCTCTGGGGCTGCTGAGGAAGTTTAATAAAGCTTCTCCCACCTTCTAAGTAGAAGAGCCTCATCTCTGTGGGGTTTTTTTGTTTGTTTGTTTTTTATCTCTGTGTTTTTTATATATTGGAGTTTCATTTGAAAAGTCATTTCTGCTGCTTCAAACTACACATGTATATATCTACAGTGAGAGGAAAAGACTTAAACTTTTCTTGTGCCAGTGACAGCCAGATCAGTGCCCCCATCTTTCACCTCAGAGCCAATCTTGGGCTTTTCTTTTGCATTGTGCACCTCGACCTGGAGAGATGGCTATCACTATCACTTCAGATTCCACCTCTGACATGAAATGTGCTGTCTTTCTTCTGCCATACTAGTTCTCCCTGACAGAAATCTGTATTTCCATTCATTACTTTACCACTCTCTCAAATATGCAAGTTCAAAAGAAAGCAGTTAGTTTCACCTCTTTTTCTTTTTGTCATTGCTCAAAGTCATCAGTCTCCAGGACCTTTTGATTTTTCCTTGGGCCATGGTTTGCATATTCATCCCTTTCTTCCAAATACCACAGCTTCCACCAGGATTAGGGCATGTAATTCCTTATGTTTTAGAGTGCTCTCGGAACCTCCAAAGAGATCTGTCTCCGGGTGCTTAACTCTGCAGTGTATTTTGAAACCTCAATCCAGATTTCAGTTTCCTGAAATAATGTGTTCATCATTATCATCATGAACTCCTGAAGTATTTCTTCCTTCCCTATTCTAGCTGTGTTAAATGGGGGTCACACTGAGCCCCACACCTAATAACAATATAGCATTTCATTTAGTGTTTTGTATTTGCGAGGTACTGTGCTAAGCACTTTATTATTTTATTTAATTTTCCAAATGATTCTATGAGTTGGGCGTTGTTATTAGCTCTGTTTTATAGATGGGAAACAGGATTAGGCTACTTGTCCAAGGTCACACAGCAGGTAATTTGTAAAGTCAGAGTTAGCTCTCTGAACCATCCGACAACATAGGCCAAGTGCAGAAACTGCCTGTTCTCTCTTATAGGGGAAAAGGCATTTGGGCTGTTTGGCAGGGACCACTAAAGGCAGTAGTCAAGGGAAAGGGCATTAGCTTTGCTAACTACTCTTACAGAAACATAAGGCTCACATTCATAAACTTAGCCCCCAAATCTACATATCATAAAATAACAGTGCTCCAATTTTCATCTTTGTGACTACTTCTAGGCTTCACGTTGCCCATTTTGTTGTATTTTTTCTTCCTCAACCTCAAGACTGTCCTTGATGTTGATCATAAATTGATTTACCCCCATCAAAAACAACTTAAGATGCAGTTCTGAAATGGTCAACCTCAAGACTGTCCTTGATGTTGATCATAAATTGATTTACCCCCATCAAAAACAACTTAAGATGCAGTTCTGAAATGGTCCTAGTCCAGCCGTGGGCAAACTATGGCCCGCAGGCCGGATCCGGCCTGTTTGAAATGAATAAAACTAAAAAAAAAAAAAAGACCGTACCCTTTTATGTAATGATGTTTACTTTGAATTTATATTAGTTCACACAAACACTCCATCCATGCTTTTGTTCCGGCCCTCCGGTCCAGTTTAAGAACCCACTGTGGCCCTCGAGTCAAAAAGTTTGCCCACCCCTGTCCTAGTCTCTGTTCTTAACTTCCTATTGGCCTCTTTTCTTGTTTCTAAAGTCTAGGCCCTGTCTTATATCCCAGCCCTTGCCTAGCCACACTGCTCTACTGATTGTGTCTGAACAAACTTGGTGCACTGCAATAATGATGGTGATGATAATAGAGATACCTTATTAATTCATTCATTAGATTGTAAGCTCATGTTTTTTTTGTGCTTAGTCTTATCCCCACGCCCTGCCATAGGCCCTTACAGATATGGAGAAAGGATAGCTGAATGGTTGAGAGTATGAGATCTAGAATGAAGTTGCTTGCGTGCCAGTATTGAGCTTAAATACTGTATGACCTTGGCCATGATATTTAAGTTCTTTGTGCATTATTTTCCTCATCTACAAAATGGATATAATAAAGTACTCACATCATGCAGTTTAAATATGAAATGATATAGTTGTAAATCACTTAGAAAAGCTTTTGGTAAATAGTAAATACTAAATAAAGATTCATTATTGTTGTTGTTAGTAGCCCTCAGTGATTATTTGTTGATGGCATAGTATTGCACATCTAATCTGTACTAAGCATTTTGCTATATTTTTACATTTGTATCATTTAATCCGTAATATAACACTATGAAGTGGGTACTATGCTTACCCACATTTTACAGGAAAGAAAATAGAAACTGAGAGAGATTAAATAACTTACCCTAGGTCACATAGCTTATAAGTGGTGTGCATTCAGGATTTGCATGCGGTCTGTTTGACTTCAAAACCCAGGCTACTCTACCATACCCCTCAGCCTTCACAGAGGTGCTTCCCAGTCCTTACTGCCCACACAAGTCACAGAGCATGCCTGAACTTCCTGGACTGAATGCATCCAACTATTATTTAAACATCCAATTACACTTACCCTGTTTCCTATATTAGGAAGACATTCTTCAAACATTGAGACCTGTCTGTGCACATAGTTGATCATCATTGAATGCATAAATGAGTGAATTGCTCATTGTTTCATACACGTTCATTGTAAAAGTTTATTAGTGGTATTCTCTTCAAATAAAAAAAAGGAAATTATTACTGGATAATGATTATATTTTCTTGTTTATGATTTATTAATTTACTACAGCCCTGCAGAACATATAAAAGTTGAAGACCTGTTTTCTTAGAGTTTAAAAAAATAAAATGATCAACATATAATATATTCTCTTATGAATCTGGGGTTTTCTTCATCCTGTTACCCTGGAAGTTAAGAACACTGACTGGGGAGGTGTACAAGTAGTCTTTATATATCTCTGCTTCCCCCTCCCCTCACATATAGCATAGCATATATTCGACCAGCTTATGGATCCAACAGTGAAGAAGATACATACAGTCCTTGCTCTTGTGGGCCTTGTATTTCAGTGGGAGGAATCCAACATAAACAAGTAAACAAATAAAATAATTACAGACAGTGATGGCATCTGGCATTTCCTAGTTTCCCTGCTGGGGGAGTCATTGGTGATGGGAAGTGAGTATCTGTGGAGGTGTGCAGGAGAGCCTGGGAGGGGAGTGCCTTGCACAGGGTGCATGCACACAGCTTTCGAACAGGGCACACACATAACACACACATGTTTAGTTTCTGGTTTAACCATCGCATGCTTGGATGCAACATATGGCTTTTACTTTGTTGCTTAGCCACCTAAGTTCAAAGAGACTGTCAACAATAATGCTCTTTGTATGGCAAAACTAATAGCATCAAGCCATTTGCACAGGTGCTCTGTTTCTTTCTTCCTCCTTTCCACTGTCCAGGATGAAATGGGGTCTAGAATCAAAGCCACAATGGGTTTTCTCTATACCTGTAAAAGATTAGCTTTAGTCATCGGGGATGATGCAAGCAGCAAAAAAAAAATGCAAGAAAACAGAAATGAAGCCAAAAAGGACAATTTCTGATTGTAATAGCTGGTTTCTGTTTCATATCACTGAGCGAGATGAGAAAGTTGTGCAGGATTTTACAGGAATGGCTCCCACAGTACTGCAGGATGACCTCACCTCAATGCCCTTGCCAGGTGCTCAGCCCCACTGTGGAAACACGAGGCTAATTTTCAGCATGAAACAAGCCAGAAGTAGGGAATGACATTTTCAGGTGACAGTTGTGGTTCTATTGCCTGTGATTAGCACCTCTTAACCCTCCAACTTGCCCATGCCTTTTTCAGGCTGTTGAAGCTCAAATCCGAAGCTTTGGACAGACGCCTTCTCAGCTACTCATAGAGCCCCATCCTCCCCGAAGTTCCGCCATGCAAGTGGTAAGTGGTGCTTTCACTCTCCTCGGTTCTTGCCTCTTGGAGACCACACTTGACATCCTTAATAGTCTTGCCTTGTACTTGAGATTCTCCACCATGCCTGGGCCTGTTCTCATGCGATGCTTATTAACCTGCTAACAACCAGCAGAGGATTTTGAGTGCAATCCAGGAGTCTCTGGGAAAGCAGACTTTGCTTCAGTACTCTGGTGTTTCATCCATTCGTGTTTTGTGTTTCAGAATTTACAGGTTTATAATCATCACGTATCATCACATAGAAAAAAAAAATCCAGTAATAGGAATGATTTGTTTTCTGGTTTGATCCTATGAGTTTCTAGATTAGTTTTGTTAATTATATTCTTGATGTCCCAGTATGTTTTTCATTTTGGGGATTTTAAAATGAATCCTAATATATAATATATTGTTGCTGAGAGTCAGGGACCCGAGGGAGAAAAAAATACTGGTTTGGTGTACCCAACCATCCAAAGCTTAGTGGCATAAAACAGTGATCTGTATTTCTTGTGATTCTGAGGCATTTCTTCTGCTCTGCTCATCCTGACCGCCTCACACACTGCCTGGGTAGGGCGGAGGGGGTGGGGGGGGGTGTAGGCTGAGATGTCCGGGCCTCTCTTTCCATGGGGTCTTTCATCATCAAGGACATCTGGAAGGAGCAGGTTCCATCAGAACGCTCCTGCCAGACTCCTTGGAGCTCACTTTGGAACTCGCACATCACTTAGGCCACGTTCCACTGATCAGAGTAAGTCAGAGGCCTATCCAGAATCAGGAGCAGGGAAATGGACTCAGTCTGCAAAATATGAGCTGATTCTCCTTTTAGAGTTCCTGAAATTCCAGGGGTTACATTTTTCAGTGATTAAAGGAAATAATTTCTTTAAAGAACAGACTATGGGTATTATGCTTTTTTCTTAAATTGTCCCTCAACAAGATTGTTACTGTTTTAAATCAAGAACATGAAATATACAATCTGTTTCCATAAGTACAGTGAATAATTTGAGATAGATTCTGATTCCATGTTGTGGTGCAGAGGTGGCAGAATTTTGACAGGTTCTAGGAAGGGGAGTGTAGCAGCCAAGAGGGGAGAGATGAATTTGGTCCCTTCTACCTCTGGCTCTTTTCGTTTTTCTTTCTCTTTCCACCTTCTTTGTATCTTTCTCCCTTTTCCCTTCTTTGTCATCATCTTTCTTCTTCCAAGCCTTTTTTTTTCTAGTTATATGAATTGATGATTGTAATTAACAATAAGCATTTAAAAATTATTTGCATTATCTTTTCCAAGTGTTTTTAAACAGGTGAAATCAGATATAAATGAACATAAAGGATGACTTTAGTGAGCAGAAGACTACACAAAAAGTGAACATTTAGCAGAACAATGGGAGATAATGCCATAAAAATAGTAATAAAAACAGTAAGGATGATTTATGTTTAGGGTTTGGAATTAGTTTTAGTAATAGCTTGTCTGTGAGACTCAGGCCATGGTGCTGGCTGATGGAGGCCCTGCTGCTGGTCTGTTGCCGTTCTGCCTGGGTTACTGCTCAGCCGTGGTCACTGGGGCAGCCAGAGTTCCTACTGCCAGCTTCCCTCTCCGGCAAAGGGATCACTGGTTCACGGGGCAGGTCAGCTTCACTGGCCCTGGGGTGGGAAGGCACCTGTTCATATGGGGATGGGAGACCATCTCTCCCAGGGGCTTGATCCTCTGAATTGAAAACCTGAACTCCTTTCCAGACACGTGCAAATTGTGTTTTTCATCTTACACATATGTGGGTGGGAAGGAAAGGTGTGTTAGAAAGAAACCAGAGTTGTCAACAGTATGGACACTGAGTCTGAGAAAACTGGGTGAAATGTGCCTCGTTGTTTCCTGCTTCTGCCTCGGACTCAGCTCACAGACACGCCCAGGATAAGGGGAGGTCTGTTTCCTCCGCCCTGTTTCACCAGTTGCCCTGCCCTCGGTGGCTTTTGCCATCATGGTTGGCCATCCCTGTGTGCTGGTGTTGCTGCTGCTCCATACTTATTAGCCATGGATGTGATGGGGCTTGGAGAGAATTTCCTGCTCTTTGCCCGCATTGGTGGCTGAAGTCAGGATGGACTGTAGGAACAGGCTGGAGGGAGGCCCCTTGTAAGAATGTGGAGGACAGTTCCAGGGGGCGGTTTCTGCGGCTTCTTGTCTAAAGTGGCTTGTCCTGGCCATGTGGCCAAGAGTTGCCACTGTAGTCACTATGTAAACATTCCTTCTACACGTTGAAGATTTTTCTATGTTTTCTTAAGGGCATAAAATATAGTAATTATTCGACTTGAGTCTAATTGATTTACAGTATGAGCTGTTAAGCTCAAAAATACGTATCAACTTCCTTGCAGTGAGACTTTATGATGTATGTTGAACTCTGACTTCCTCAGAGTTTATAAATTGACTTTCGTAAATATTATTTAAAAAACTACATAATTGGAAAATAAAGCTTGGCAGTCTGAGATGATGTTCACTTCCTTTCCCAGGACTTCTTCATAGCTAGTTAGATTTTTTTTGATGTTGCTCTTTGTTTCTCATTTTTACCCAATTTCCCAGAATTCCTTAAAACTGTATACAAGATCCTTTGTATGACAGAGATTACTTATTGATTTCAGAGGTTTAAAAAATGAAAGGTACAAATGTTTATTGTTTTTAGTGCCGTACAGATGAGTTCCCCCATCAACTATCAGTGCACCCAAACACACACACACACACACACACACACACACGCAAGATATAGCAGAAATTAAAGCCACGGCGTGCTGCGTTGAGTGCATGAGCCATAATATACACCAGGTGTAGTAATTAGCAGGCACAGGAAGGCTGCCTATTTGTCTGGTGTTGCTGCTGTTGCTGTATCCCCCTGTGTTTTCACACCATCAGATAGTTGGATTTAATTGAGGCCACATCAGATGAGGCATTACTGACACCTTTAATTGAATGAGCATCCAGGGAGGATTAACTCATAATATTGATTGGCTTTTAGCCACTTGCTCAGAAGGGTGTCTGGGTAGCTTATTAGTTGCCTTTATTTACACCTTTCTGCAAAGAGTGCAAATAGGAATTCTTAGTGCAATATGTTTTTCTAAGTACTCTTAATAACTTTTTTAAAAGGACTGATAATAAAAATGCAAATGTACTTAATTTTTTATTAGCAGTTCTGAACAAATACATGTTAAATATATGTGCTTACACACATTTACATATACCTGGTGTTTTGAAATATGGCCATAGGAAAGCAGCCAGAAGCACTTCATCAAAGCGTTTCAGTTCTGAATGATACTAATCAGCTATTAGAAAATAGACACGGTAGAAGAGAATTGCTGAAAATGTACAGTGCAATTACTGCATGGGAGCCTGCTCCCCCGAAGTATAAATAAAGCCAGTAAATCAGAGTGGGGTTATATATGTCTTGGATTATGACATATGGGTTGTAGGAATGTTCTAAATCCTTAGTAGTCTTCAAGATTTATTTCGTTTCTAGCTATTAGAACAGACAGTGTTTTGTGAGACATTTTTAATTACTTTCTGCTTTTCAGAAGAGAAATCAAAGGTTTTGAGTTTCAGGTGTTTTTTTTTTTTACCAGAGGGACAGGGGCATCTAGGTATTCCACTTTTTCTTAGCTGCAGCAGAAAACAGTGGCATTTGCATTATAATAGGGCAGTGTTTATGACTTGGTACACTATATAAATATATTGTTTTTACAAGTATATTTAATTATGCATTGCTTTGAAACACTTTTATAATTAAGTTTGTGTATTATATTTGTAACTTATTTCTCTACTGAAATAATACATGCAAGTTGCCTAACTATTGTTTATAAATATATATATTTGTTTTAATTATCTCTTTGTTTAGTTGTCAAAATATTCATGCTAACTCAACACAATTTTTGATGATCTTTGGAAATTACCTTGGCTTGCTTTTGTGCCTATTGCCTATTCTCATTTTTTTTAATTTATTTTTTGTACTTGACACATATTAGCAATCAGTATGGTTTAATGTGATCCCCAATACTTTTTGCCTATTTGGAATCTAAATCAAATCATTCTTGTAGTTCTTCATGAGAGTGGGGTAGGGAAGGCAGCCAATAAAATTTATTGATTTTTAAAGTGTTTCTGTTAATGTATTGTTCTTTAATCACCAAAAAATTCAACTGATGACATGCATGAAAACAGGCAAATCCTAAGTGCTGTTTCTAGGAGCCTGTCTGCTCTCTGTGCTCTCACTTGCAATTGTGTTAACACGGTCTCCTCTTCTTTTCCTGCACCCTTTCTCTTCTCGTTTTTCGTTGTCTTTTCCTTCTTGTATGTCTGGGTCTTGTCATGCCCACTCAATAGTATCTCCTCCTGCAGAGCCCATTGATGTTCACAGACCAAGCCCAGCAGGATGTCATCATGGTCCTCAAGTTCCCCTCCAACTCCCCTGTCACTCATGTGGCAGCCAACACCCAGCCTGGTTTGGTGACTCCTGCTGTGATCACAGTTACCGCTAACAGGCTATTTGCTGTGAACAAGTGGCACAACCTTCCTGGTAAGAAAAGAAACATCATTATATAAGGCATGGTAACTGATGAACACTGGATAAAGATATTGTAATATCTACTCAAATATATATCTCAACGATTAAGCTTTTTAACTTTCAAGCATTACTCAGAATCAAAATGTTTAATAGTGTGAAAAGCTTAAAGAAGTCCCATGTGCGGCATATAATACAAATGTTAAAACATAGACTATTCTTTGGCATCTGGTGGTTTGTCTTTATTCTTAGGAGATAAATGCTATCTATATATATAAAAGCCTAAGCAACCATTACGACCAGACGACCGAATGACGGGTCGACTGGTCGCTATAACGTGCACTGACCACCAGGGGGTAGACACTCAATGCAGGAGCTGCCCCTAATGGTCATTGCACTCCCACAGTGGGAGCGCCACTTAGTGAGCTTACCGAGTGGCGACCGCAGCAGGCACAGTGGGGCTGGGATGAGTGGAGCAGCACGGGCTCATCCCCAGCCACCTGCGCTTGGCGCACTATTACATCCCTCAGGGGATGCCAGACTGCCAGTTTCAGCATGATCCCCACAGGCCGACATCCCCCAAGGAGTCCCAGATTGTGAGAGGGTGCAGGCGAGGCTGAGGGACCCCACTGGTGCACGAATTCGTGCACCAGGCCTCTAGTTTCTAACATACTATTTAATATAACAACATTTCTATATTATGTCTATAAGTTTTATGCAATTATTTATCACATGTTCCCTTTTTTCCACTCATTCATTTACTGAGTAGACATTTCTGATCCTCTACTATGTGCCTTTTGGTGTGTGACATGGTAGTATTGTGTGGATGATAGAAAAAAGAATACTTAAATTGTCTGACAAAAACCTAAGTACATTCTCTTCTTCCATTCAGTGCTGAATAGTTATGGTAGCTGACAGAAAGGTACTGAAGTAACCATTAGAATCATAAGCCATCAGATAATAAGCGACATCAGAGTTCATCTAGTCCAGCCCCACATTTCTCCCGCGGAGACACTGAGCCACAGGGAACCCTGCTCGTTCAGTGTCACGTGGGCAGTTAGTGGCAGGGCCAGGTTTGCACTCATGTTTTCTGACTCAGACTTTATGATCATCCCTCTGTGATTTAGTGCCTCTCATTAGAACAGGAATGTTTGGATCTGGATTTAGCACTGTTCTTTTGGCCACTAGTTAGAAATTCTTTTTTAAGAAGAAAAATCAAGTCCTAGAAATTATAGGTTTTTCCCCTACAAGCTATAGTTTGTTTGTTTTCTTAGTGAGGCACCGTGTTTTTAATCTAAAAAAAGTTATGTATGTACATTCCTGAATTTCTTCCTCATCACAAGCTATTGTTTAAGGTGGGAAATTTTTAAAAATAGATTTTAATAGTCTGTTAACTTGTCATTAAATCTGTAAAGTGTAAAAGCACTGCTCATTTTAATACCTGAATTGTTTGCAAAAATATATATATAGTTTTGAACAAGGGCCTTATGCCAAATTAAATGGAAGAGTTTTTATAATGGGATAGAATTGAATTGACATTCAAACAAAAATTTGGCACACTGACTATGCTCAGTAAGGTACCCATGATGAAGAATCTGTGTTGGTATCAGAATTTATTAGAGACAGAACATTTTTCTGGCCATTAGAAATGAAATGAATGCCAATATTTGATTAGAGAACAGATTTCAGAAAAAGTTCAGAAGGTAAAAATCAAGGCAAACATTTTTCTTCAAGTGAGCTTATTTTAGAGAGGTAAATGTGTATGCAAATATATACTTACTAGAGGCCCAATGCACGAAATTCGTGCAAGGGGCTCAGCCCTCGCAGCAGCAGCAGCAGCAGCAGCGGCTGCCTCGGCCCTCACAGCCCCGGCTTCATCCGGAAGGTTGTCTGGTTGTCCGTTCTAATTAGCATATTACGCTTTTATTATTATAGATATTTTGGGACTAAAGATTATAATTTTATTAACAAATGTGATTTTTGGAGTCTCTAAATGCCACTCATTAGAGAAAAACATGCCGGTGGTGTGTTTATCAAATGTGATAAGAGGATTTGCCTACTCTTTGCAGTTACCCTTAGAGCTGGTGGAAGCCCCAGTGCCTGTGACATCAGGGCCACCATGGTGCTTATCCAGGGGGGCTATTGGTGGCGGCTCTGAGAACTTCTTCAGTTTAAACAGTGACACTGTGTGAGGAGAGAAAACCTTTCCATCTGCTGGAAAGACTTGATTGTTCTCTGCCCCATCTTTACTTTAGCTTAGCAAAGAGCTCAGCCATAGTATCACCAGGTCCACAGCTGGGACTCTTTGGGCCCACAAGCTCCTGACTCCCCTTTGGAGCAAGCCCATTTTCCTGACTGTAAAGCTTCTTCCTTCATGCTTGGTTGTCAGGTGTCCTTTTCCCAACTTCCAGCTTTTCTATAGAAATGTAAAGTGGTGTAGGGGCAGCTTTCCTGTGCTAATGTGCCCTTATTATTCCCAACACTGTTCGTTCACCTTACTGTAAGACAATAGCTTGGGGACTGCATATATTTTGCCAATTCTTTGCCTATAATTCTCCCCAATGAGGCTGCTTTGTGCCTGTACCTTGTGCCGCTCATGGTTTCTGTCCCCACCTTCTGGCTTTACAGTATGACCCAGCAACTCTTCACCAGATAAACACAGAGTGGTAACACGGTAATACCCAGGTGCTTAGCTTTCCACAGTGTGCTCTCTAGTTCTGAGCTATACCAGTACCTGCACCTAAAGAAATTAAGCACCCATTTTATTAAATCTGTGCCTCCTTTCAGGTATAGTTACATAAATCTGGTCTTTCATCCTATCTTGTACTACCTTTACCTGTCAGGATGCCTTGATTTAAAGCACCAGTGGGGAACCTTTTGTCTGCCAAGGGCCATTTGGATATTTATAACATCATTCATGGGCCATACAAAATTATCAACTTAAAAATTAGCCTGCTCTATTTGATCAAACATTTAATTAACTCACCCGTATTGCCTTGGCAGGGCCAGACCAAATGATTTTGTGGGTCTTATATGGCTCGCGGGCTAGACGTTCCCCACCCCTGATTTAAAACGAATGTCAAAAATCCCTAACAGTTTTCTTCAATGAATATCAAATTCATATTACACTATTAGGTGGGGAGGGTATTAGATTCTGTTTCTTTTCTGAGAGCCTGTAATTTCCACAGCTTGTTGATTAGACTGCTGGCTCCTGTCATTTATTTCAGTTGTGTCTGAGTCTTGATTTAGAAAAAAAAATATATCTTTACCCTTCCTTCTCATTTAAAAGCCCTTGCAGAACCTCCAGGGGGAAAAAATCAGCTAATGTTTATAGAACATATTCTAAGTTCTAAATACTGTTTTAATCACTTTACATGTATTCCCCCAACAACCTTAGGATGTAGATTCTGTATTTAGTTTGAACCATATCAAATTGCCATTTTTAATCAGTCAATATGTAAGGTATTGGTAATTTCATGTGGTTTAGCCTAATAAACCTGTCTAACCCATAGTACAGGTTAGGAAACACACAGGGACTACATAACTTGCCCAAGGTCACAAAGACAGTCAGTGCCAGAACGAGGACTTGAGACATGACAAAGATGGTTGACTCCTAAACCTTTCACTGACAGTTTGGTTTTACCGTTTCTGAGGCCAGATTCTCCAGGTGGTAGTGTTGGTCGGCACTGGTGTTTCTGGAAGTAAATGGCACTGTTGGCTACATCAGAGGCTGTGGTACACTTTCCCAATCGTTCCCTGTCTGTATGTGTCCTGTGATTTCTTTACTGGCAGAGCCAGTCATCAGCAAAGAAAAAATCTTCAGCAAAAAAGAGTGAGTCCTATGACTTCCTCTTTCCAGCTATTTTAATTTCTTATAAGCACTCAACTATAATTTTTTGAGTGCTATTATTGTACTTAGTTATTTTACCTTCCAAACATCCTTGAAAAGTTGCTATTTACTAACAGGGGAAATGGTGACATAATAAATTTAGAATCTCGTGCACTCATTGGAATGTACCCCATTTTTTTCCCCAGCCCCTCAAGGACAGTCAGAAAGACTTCCTAAAATCAGATGGTTTTTAGCAGAGCTCTAATACCCACCAAGCAGCTTAGAAATGCTTGAGTCCATAAAAGGCAGATACTAACCAGGGTGAATGGCTGAGTCATTTGGGGAAAATTATTTGGAAAAGGGCCCAGCACTTAACTATCAGAATTATAAAGCTGAAAAGATCATTTATTCTACACCCTTCATTTTGGGGTTTATGACTTGCCCAAGGTTGCATTGCTAGCTGCTGTCCCTGCACCTCCTCTCTACCCAAAGACCTCTGCCCTTCACAGGGAGACAGCCTGCAGAATCTCTTCTCAATTACCAAAAAAGCATGCCTGAGCCTTTAGAACCGTTTTGAGAATTGAACCAACTATTCTTAGTATGGATTGATTTTTGTTACGCATTTGCTTCTTGGGGTATTTTAAAATAGAAACCATGGAAATAGTAAATATTAATAAAACTTAAAAAAAACCCCTCAAGCCTTTAGGAAAATATTTCCGTCAAAGGCATTTAACTAAAACATTTATCTGCAGATAGCTTTCTTTATTTTTATTCAAACTTTCAATTGATTGATTTTAAGTGATGGATGAAACAGTAAATGTTCCCTGACGTAGAGCCTTCCCTTTCTCCATCATAAATTGACGTTTTCGTGGATCCTTTGTGCTGCAGCATTCAAAACTGCCTTTTAAAAAGTAACAAAAAAAATAGTATTTGCTACAGTCAGCAGATGGTTGTCACATTTTGTTTTCAGTGCGCTTTACCACTTAATTTTGTTTTGTTGCAGCATCAGAGGTTGCCAGTCAAGCATCTGCTCTAGCTTATGGCCCAGGACTGGAGCCACTGTGATGGCACAGGTTCAGAACAGCACTAATCTAAAATAAATGTTTAATAAGCTCGCCAGGAAAGCACCTGAATTTTTTCCCCCTTAAATTTCACAAAACTATATAATTTGGGGGTTGGAAACAATTGTACATAAGATTTGACTTGTGCATTTTTATGTAGTTTATGTATGAAAAATAATGCTTTTTTTTTTAAATCTTTTGTGAATTCCAGCTCATCAAGGTGCTGTACAAGACCAGCCATACCAGCTGCCAGTGGAAATCGATCCTCTCATAGGTCTGTCACTTCCTTCTCTCTTTGCGATTCATTAAGCTCTGTATGGTGGCCCTGAAGTGTAGATTACAGTTGTTTTTCACTTGCTGGTTGCTGGGAATGGAATTTTCCTGATAAACCATTTGCATGCAAATTGGAATGCAATGAGCTGTGGCTATGCTGGTATTTCATCAACTCCCCCTCGTTGGTTTGCCTAATTTGAACAGGCCTAGGACGCGTGTCACTGAAAATTAATATGGATGCTGTAATAATGTGTGATTGAGAATGCGCATGAAGTACTGTCAGGATAATATTGGATCTTTTCATCACTCAGACTTGTTGATGAGCAGGAGCGAGGCGCGTTATGATGAATTGGTGCCCCAGTAATGTGATGGAGCTCCTTTGCTAGGGAAATTTTCATAATAACAGTGGGGTTCTTAGCAGCACTGTGTTGTGAAAAATAAAACTGTAGTGCCAGGGTTTCATCATTAAAGGAGATCAATCCTTTCTTCCTGGACCCTCTGTTCATTCGGAGGGGATTAATGGGCAATTGCAGAGCAGTTTCAAAGTTGAAATATATTGCTTAGCCAATGGCAGTGTTAAGATATTCGTATTCATTTTCCTAGGGTCCTACAGCCCAATAAATTGCCATTGGAGGTTAAATTTGTTCAGGGGGAAAGAAAAAGAAAAGAGGAGCAGAAAGAGCCATGGGGATGAAATGAGTCCCGGCAGCAGGTGACTCAGAATGCTTACTTGCTGTTCTGCCTTTTGAGTAGCTCTGTTAAAATTGCTAGTTTTAGTATTCTTCATCCTCATGGGTGGGGATTGCAGATGTGGCTTCACTAAGAATTTAAGCTTCAATATTAAAGATGCTATCCAATAACTTTTAGGATAAGGAAACTTAATTGCATAACTATGGGGTATACTACTATTATGGGTGCTTGCATTATGACTGTCAAATTTTCCTGGCACAAATACATTGTTAGGATTTTAAAGTCTTTAAATGAAGCATTTGAGTAAGCTGATTTAGTAGTTTGAAATTCAAGATATTCCTTGTGTGTATGTCATCCTTTTTGTGATTAAAACCATTGTTTCACCAGAGAGCTAAATGGCCAAGATTTGCAGATAAACTATCAAGATGAGCTAAAATAATCTAAGCTCTAAACTAAATCATTTATCATTTCCCCAAATATAAGTGGAAATCTAAGAATTATCTATATGTAGGATAAATGCTACTCTTTCTTCTAAATCTTGTTTTACTTCGAGTAGATATGATTTGCCATATATTGAAAAAATTTTAAATGCTCACTTTGGTAAAATTTTAAAAGTCAGAAAAATAATAAAGGCTATTTGCTAAGTCATTTAAAGCGTTATTTCTGAAGTATATACTTACTATTTACCTTAAAACTTGACAATAAATATCCTTTAGTATAAAGTCTATAATTAAATGAATTTGGCAATTACAACCCATTAGAGCAGTGATGGTGAACCTATGACACGTGTGTCAGAGGTAACACGCGAACTCATTTTTTTGGTTGATTTTTCTTTGTTAAATGGCATTTAAATATATAAAATAAATATCAAAAATATAAGTCTTTGTTTTACTATGGTTGCAAATATCAAAAAAATTCCTGTATGTGACACGGCACCAGAGTTAAGTTAGGGTTTTGCAAAATGCTAACACACCGAGCTCAAAAGGTTCGCCGTCACTGCATTAGAGTAAGCTTAGGTAAACATTTTTGGTGAAGGACCAGATAGTAAATATTTTAGGGTTTGTGGGCCATAAGGTCTCAGACACAGGGACTTAACTCTGCTGATATAACACAAAAGCAGCCATGGACAATGTGTAAACAAATGAGCATTGCTGTGTTCCAGTAAAAATTTATATACAAAACCAGACATGGGCCAAATCTGGCCTGAGGGCCATAGTTTTATTTCCTGCTCCAGATCACTGGTCATCATTGTTTGCTCTTATATCTCCTAAAATAATTGTTTAAAACCATGTACCTTCCCACATGCTTTTAAGTTGACAGCTGAACAGTTTCATCACAAGTTTAAATAGTTGCAAAGTGTATAAAATTTTAAATATATCCAATGGAATCTAAATATGAAAAGGAATCACAAACATTTTGTTTTTAAAAAATGTATAAAAATCTCTAGTTGAAAATTATACATTATTTCTTTTTCATCTTGAATTTATATTTTCATTTTATTTCCCCTATACAATTATAACTTTAAAATTTATGGAAAATTAAACATTTTAGACATTATGAAACATAAAAACATTTATTAGAAATATATTTTTAATGAAACAGCTCCTGTATTCATGGATGAATATTACTTGTTGCTGAATGGGACAGGATTTGTCAACAGTTCTGTTTACTTTTTTTTGTTTTGTTATGGGTGGAAACTCTGATGAATGTCACTCACATGAGCAAATAAATGGGAAAAGAAAGAGTTTTGTTTTAATAATGTCACTCAAATCATTGAGCTCTTTCTGGGTTATGTGAAAACATTCATATAGTGGTCTACTAAGAAATATCATTATGGTCTATCATTCAACAGCCATTTTAACAATCTGTCACTGAAACTTATTTTTAATGATCTGTCAATTGACAGCCTGATTAGATACTCTTTCCATTTGATTGAAAGCATTGAATTGGAAACCACCTGCTCTGCAGAATGATTTGCTACCTACACATTCACTTTCAGCATCACATTATAGTATTTTGAATTTTCCAATTTTTTGGCTTTTAAGAGGTTCTTACATTCTGAGGTGAAGCACCACAGTAAGAATCTAGATAGGAGAGAAATAGGCCTCAATTTTATCTAGTGGAAGAAGAGCATGCAAAAGGTGAGGTTAGAAAGGACTCCTTAGGCCAGTGGTTCTCAACCTTCTGGCCCTTTAAATACAGTTCCTCATGTTGTGACCCAACCATAAAATTATTTTTGTTGCTACTTCATAACTGTTATGTTGCTACTGTATGAATCATAATGTAAATATCTGATATGCAGGATGGTCTTAGGCGACCCCTGTGAAAGAGTCGTTCGACTGCCAAAGGGGTCGCGACCCACAGGTTGAGAACTGCTGCCTTAGGCAAACCTGTTTCAGGCAGAATGTATGAAAGTTGAACTAGAAGTTGATTCCCTTAAAACCATCTGTGCTTGTGTATCCTCGGGGAAATCTTAAATCCCCAGGGGTATGCACACCCAAGTTTGAAGACTGCTTATCTAGACAAATAAATTTACCTAATTTTCATTACATAAAAATGCTTTCAGCATTGAATCTCAGGAGGTATGCCAGAGAAAACAATAAGATAAAGAAAGGCAGTTGTGTAGGTTGTGTAGGTTGTATAGATTAGATAGGTAGGTAGGTGGATAGATGATAGATAGATAGATAGATAGATAGATAGATAGATAGATAGATGTTGCAATGTTAACTTATAAGTAAGCACTTACATGGAATAAAATAATTCATCTGAATGCTCAAGGGGCAGCAGCCTTTATTTGTTGGCACTTTGTGGTCATTCAATTCAAAATATGCACATGCCCAGATCTGTTAAGCTCCCAAGAGATCACACCCCAAAAGAGGCCAGTATCAAACTTTATATCATAGTAGTAAAAGTCATATAAACACTGAGAAAAAATGGACATTTTTTACAATTTTCATGTGGAATAAAATACTGTAATAACCAGTCTAGAAAGTACTGCATACCTTGTTTTTAATTGCTAGGTTTCTTGGGATTAAAAAACAACTGAATTGTATCCCACAGCTTCACTCCAGTGGGATGCTAATGTCTCTCTGTGATACACGGTGATACCCATAAAAGTTCTCATCTGTCAGTAACTTCCCTTTGTGTGGAAGGATGGAGGAACGTTCCCAAACTGGAAACCTGCCCTTTTAACTACTGCTATTACTTTCTAGCCCATTAATCACCCAAAAGAATATGAATCCCATGATCAAACAGTTACCTAATAACCTTATAGTTAAGTTGTGTAGCCAGACACTAGCAGAATTTTGCAGTATTACACATGTATGTTTGCCATGTTGTAATGCCCTGAAGGCAGGGAATATTTTATTCCTCTGTATCCCCAGGTGTTCCCAGCAGAGCACTGGAGAGTATTTTGAACGCAGTTTTCTTCTGTATTATCCTTTGAGCCTTCCATTAAATTGGCCACGTTAACTTAGTTATTATAAACAACAAATATAATATAAATATTTTCCTGTTTTTATCAATAATGCATTTATAGTACTTTTAAAACTACAGACTATAATGCAAAATATGTAATAATCTGATGGAGAAATTTATTGTTTGTTCCAATTTCTGATACAATCAAGATTCTTTAGCAATGTAAGAATCATTATTTATGTTGGAAAGTTGGTGTGAAATACCCCTGAGATGACTAGAAACAAAGCTTTCTATTTGGCTGGCCTCATAATGCCAAAAAAGGTACCTCGGTGAAAATTCCTTTTCTGATAATGACATACTTGATAGTGTGTTTCTAGAGGATTATTACTCTTCCCGCGTGCTTAATGTCGCTCCGAGTCTGACCTTGTGCCTTGTGACAAACCCCATCTCAGGTGCTCTGTAGCACTTTGAAAACACACTGCCAGGCTGTCTTGTTTTATTGCTTACATACGGGGTAAGAAAGTGGCCGCGTGCTGTGCTTTGACTTTTTCAATTACAAGTATCTTTAATAAATAGTCATTCTCCCCTTTCCATACATGCAAGTGCAGCTGTAAACAGGGGGAAGGGGAGTTCACATCTAGTCAAATTAAAGACCTGTTACAGCCAAAGTAGTACAAGATGCTACAATATTTCAGCTATATGACATTTAAATTCTAATATCTCTTCCTTGTGACAAAAAGTTAAAGGTAATGGATTGTCACAACACGAATCCATTCTCATGGCGATAGGTGTAATGAGATTGTCAGAAACACAAACCTAACCATGATGCAATCTGCAGATTGTAATCTAGTTTGGTCCTGCCCAAGAGCTAGAAAGCGTGTTCCGGGAGTTGCACACTCTTTTTAAATTGTAGCATGTTATTGTTTCTTTCCTCTAGGCAAAATTTCTTACTGAGATGTTGGATTTAGCTGCCCACATTCTTCTAGCATTCGGATGTGTTTTCCTATTTGGTTTTTCAAATATTACTATATTTAAAATTAAAGATCAAATATTCCCACCCTGGAACATGCTGCTTCTCCTCCCTCACCCCCTATCCTGAGCATGACAGACTATAGGATTTTTTCGCACGTGTGGGTTTAGTAAGCTTATTTTTTTCTTCCTCTGTTCTCATAGCCAGCAATACAGGAATGCACAGGAGGCAGATCACTGACCTTTTAGATCAGAGTATTCAAGTCCATTCCCAGTGCTTTGTCATCACTTCCGACAACCGCTACATCCTCGTCTGCGGCTTCTGGGATAAAAGTTTCCGAGTCTATTCTACAGACACAGGTAACTGTTACTTTCTTCATCCGTGAACTGAAGTTTACTATAAGTAACATTGAGACACTTAGAATGCTTTCTCGTCATCTTCCTTCCAAAAATTACATGATTCTAACATTTATAAAATAAGGAAAAGACATTTTTCCCCAATCTACTATATAGTCTACCATTAAGTTAGCTTCAGCATGTTTTTAAGAGGCAGCTTTTTATCGTAGATTTGTCACCCAAGTGATGGTATGTAAATACCATATGCACATGTATTTGCATAATCTTATGACAAGTGCATGTGTGTGTGTATGTGTGTGTATTTTCCCACTTTTGTATTACTTAAAGGATTTTTTTCCTTACTGGAAATTCTCATTAGGTGTATTTCTTGGAAGTAGAAATTTTCATCCACCCAATTCTGCATAGAATCTTGCTGAAATCTACACCATCATGAAGAAAGTAGCTGACTACTGATTTTATATGACAGCTCTTGTTAGAATATAAAATGTTAAGTCTATATATTCATTTGCATGCAGGACAAACCAAACTCACCTCGGAATTATGACAGGAGACCTGATCCAATAAATGCATATACATTTTTGCATCTAGGAAATGTAGAAACATTGAAAAATTTCATGGAGTCTCTTTAAAATATTTTAGAAATTGTTAGAGGATTAAATAAACGTAGTAAATATATAGGTGAATATTTAAAAATAATTAAAATGAGATAATGCATTAGAACTTGATGGATACTGTTGAAGTACATATTTCAGCTAAAACAAGGCTCTACAAATATCTTGATTTAAATGTTTTGGGAATAGAAAATTCTTTCTCACTGAAATTTCTAGTTTATTAAATGGTTTACAGCAAGTCATCTTTCAGTTTTGTTAACGATGTTTATAAAATGTTTGAGTCCATTCTTCTGCCTTAGTAAGTACAGTGTATTGAAAAGACAATTGCTGGTATTAGGAGTTTGTCCTAAGTGTATTTTGGTGACAGTATTATAACAGCTATGAAAGAGTAGGGAAAATAGTTTAACATGTACTGTTCCTACAATAAACCCTACAAGTTGTTTTTAGGCAGGATTTTGTTTATGTTTTATTTAATGGAATTGATGATCTAGGGTTTTTTAATAATTTGCATCTTTATTCTGTATGTCCAGAAAGAAAACTTCCTCATTCAAATCCTTATTATTAATTGGGCTTTTATTACATGTTTAGGCCTATGAGGTTGATTACTGCTGAAGCTAAAACTCCTCTAGAATTCGTTAAAAAATACAATGGGGATTGATACGTTTTCCTAAAATAGCTGTATAATTATAATGAATTTTCTCTGATTTAATAACAAAATTTAAACCTTTATTTTCACCATGTGGTAATGACAACACTAGCACTATTTGACCTCAAATTGTGCTCCCTGTTTTCACAAATTTTCAGATTAAAATTGCTTCATACTCTTAAAGATTTTCTTAAACATCCTTTTAAATTGCACATGGTTTTTTACACATTTTTGAAAATCATTTTTTGAATGTATATGCAGTAAATTTCATTATTTGATATACAGTTCCATTAGTTTGGGCAGACTACAGAGTTCCATAACCACCACCACAAGAGATGTGCAGAGCAGCTCTCACCCCCAGAATTCCCTGTGCTGCCCCTGTGTAGTCAGCTCTTCTCCCCTCTCAACCTCTTTGCAACCACTGATCTAGTCTTCATTTCTAGGATTTTGCCTTTTCCAGAATGTATAAGTGCAATTATATATTGTCAGTCTTTGGTTTTGACGTTTGAGGGCTCTTGAGTTTATTGTCCATTCATATCATTTTTAAAAGGCATTGGATATTAATATTTGTAAAATTGACCTTACATTATGAAATAGTTATAATTAAGATAATTCTATAGAACTTACAAAATTCTTTCACATTCATATTGTTCCAGCCTCACAATAATCCTCTGAAACAGGACAGGTGTCCTTATCCCATTTTTCAAATAATAGCCCTCATAGCTTTCTTAATATCTTTTATACAAGTAAACTCGGATGCTAGTTTTATTTAAAATAATTTCAGTTAGGTTAACTATGTGCCTTACAAAATGTGTACATGACAATAGGAATATTAAATATATTATCCTAAGTTTAGCAGAGAAGCAGGGGGAAAATTATATGATCAATAACATATAATGGCTTAAAAAGGGGACATCTGTAATACTTTCAACAATAAATATAAATTTAAAATAATAATATATAATTGCTAAGCTATCACGAGTGTTGAATTCAATTATATTTTAGCACATAAGCAAAAAAGAATCCTTATTAGGTTTGGGATGGGGAGGGGGAAGAAACACGGTTGTAACAGGAAATTCTTTTAACATAAATCATGTTTTCAGGACACAACCAGAGCAGCAGAGGCAACAATAAAACCTTCCCTCAGCAGTGGGAATTATTTTCAGGCCACATTTTAGATTCAGTGGTGTGGAGTCCTGAGCTTGGATTTTTTTTATTTGTAGCACAGCTGTCAAATAAAACATTAACTAGAAAATTTGTTCTGTCAAAAAAGGGATATTCTAGTGCTTGTGGTAATATTTGATATTAGTGTGTGGAGAGGTGGACTGGTATTAAAGGAAACAAAAAATAAAGGTTGAGGAACACTTATGAGATTATCAGAAAATAATTTACCAAAGAGCAGCAGGTATTTATATGCTGTGATTTATTTAGGAGGAGTGAACTTCAGCCTCGTAGCAATAACAAATATCACTCAGAAAGGCTGCCAGAACAGGAAAAAGTAAACTTAAAAAAATAATGTTTTTCAGAGTTGAGCCCAAAGTATGCATTGTAGAGAATAAGATTAATTTGTAGTAAAGTATGAAACCCTTTATATATTAATACTTAAATGTCACTCGCTCATTTTTATCTTCCCTGGTGCCCAGTACACTTTAGTTCTACTTATTATTCCCACTAATCCTACCCTGTACTCTTCCTTTTATAAAACTAATCACTGTTCCTAGTTATATATCTGTGTTTGTCTAATGTCTGTCTGCCCTACTAGACAGTCAATACTCTGGGGGCAGGGACCACGTCTATTTGCCATGTCTATTTACTGCTATACAGATGTGAGGAGGCCTCCTGCTTGGCACTTAGTAGGTGCTTAGTAAGTGTTTGTTGAATGGAAGGTCACTGTGATAACTTTTGGGACAAAATTTAAAACACTAGGAGATTGTAGATGGAAAAGAAACCACAGTGAGCGAGTATCCATTTTCCTGACACTGGTGTTCTAGATACAGAGTGATGACTCAACTGATGAGAATTAATAATGAATCTTGGATCATTCTGTCACCATGCTTACTCCATCCCACTTTTACAGATAAAGCTTTTCACTTTGTCCTCACATGAGCTGGAAATTACACAAGTTACCGAGTGAGTAGCTGCTCTTTTGCAAGCGCCAGGTGCACATGGAGGGCTCTGGTTTCCTCTGTGCCACGTACCCCACATACCTCACGTAGCCACTTGTAGTTATTTCACTCATTCTCACTCCTGTGGCCCACTGAGTTGATGGGTGAGTCATCTTAAATGAGCCTATTCTAAATGACCTATTTAAGTCACTCCTGGTTTACACGCTCTCAGCACTTAGGTACAGGCTGAGCCAGAAGTCGCTGTGCATACTCCGTGATCAAAACAATCACAGTGTTGTGGTCCTGTTTCTTTAGTAGTTAAAACTCACTGATTCAACCTTCAGTTTTCTAACCTGGCCTAAGAGTGACCTACTTAACTTCTCTCTTGCCCTTTGAAAGCCCTGCCTCTAATTTAAGCCCATCCATTTCACACTAAATCTCCACTTTGTTCGGCATGAAAATTGTAAATGATGTGAAAATTATTACTTTTTTTCATATTTATTTGCCCCCACACACACTTTTTATTCTACAAAGTCTTGAATTCTTCTTACCATATTTATTGATATAGCTGGTTTTAAAAAAGAAATGTTTTAATGTCAGTTTGAAAGACTGAAGGAATTAAAAAACGAACATTTTTAATATTTTGCAGTTAAAACACCTGCTTTTACCAAAGTCTTTATTCACAGGAAAAAATTGTTTGAAGTGTTTTTTATTAATTTTGCAAGTTTAGATCGAAATGAATCTGATTTTAAAGTTACTAGTAGTAGTCTTTGTGCAAGAGTGGAAAAACACTGTATTTGACTTTTCATTTGATTTAGAACAAGTATATTTCAATGTTTTATTTCTAAAATTGCAGCATTTAAAATAAGCTTTACATTTATTAAAATAGAAAATTAAAACAATTTAATGTAAATATTTTAGTTATACTTATTATTATCTTAAAAATTAAATACACGTACATACCAGTATTTAATTGAGACCGTCAGCTTTTGAATAGATTATGATGTGTCCCAAGTTAAGCATGCAAACTTTTTTTCAGCTTAGTGTCTTTTTTCCTTGAACATTTGAGTTATGTTCAAATGACCCCTGAAATACTTATAAAAAATAAAAAGTCATGGTAAATATTAAGGATAGATATTCTATGACATTCATTTTTAGATTCTTCAAATATTTCAAAGGCAAATGTTGGCTAGAAACTATAGGGATGGAAGGGAAGATCTACGGGTATTTCATTCTTTGGACAAGTTTGTGTGAATTATAAATATATCTAATTAAAACAAAGATTCTAATAAGTGGGGCTTTACTTTTTTTCTGACACCATTATGTGAACAATTCATCCTATATTTGAAGCCCTAGATACATAGTAAGTTCACTGGGTTCCTTCCCGCCCCCCGCCAAGTCATTAGTTTAGATAAACTGCCT
This sequence comes from Myotis nattereri, assembly GCF_964212035.1. Lineage (NCBI taxonomy): Eukaryota > Metazoa > Chordata > Mammalia > Chiroptera > Vespertilionidae > Myotis > Myotis nattereri. The sequence continues at coordinate 55,120,642 of NC_138080.1, forward strand.
TAATCTCAATTTTATCATCACAGCCCCCCCTAGGAAATTTTCATCATTCAGATGAAATTAAAACAAAGAAATAGTGACCTGGTTCAGATTGCAATCACAGTATATTAGTCCTTTTAGCAAAACTTAGTTCATGTAATCCCGATTTTAAAAAACAAGCTCTCCAAAGTGACTTACATTGAAATGCATTCAATCGTTACTAAGTCAGAGAGGGGTTTGTATTAGTGAAGTCTGAAGTAGAGTACTTCTAAAAGGCAACTAGGTTTCCTTGTGTGTTGAATCATATAGACTAGAGTAACTTAAGAAAATGTTGAAGTGGTTCCCAATAAGGGTTCCCTGGGCCTACTTCCATCAGTAGATATGATTCATTTGTAATTTATAGTAGCTATTATAATGATACTAGAGGCCCGATTAACGAAATTCACCCAAGGAGCTCGACCCTCGCAGCCCCAGCTGCCTCGTGGCCCTGTGGCCCCGCCACTGATTGTTCAGAAGGTCGTTCCGAAGCTCTTTTTTTTTTAATTATTATTAATTTTTTTAATATATTTTATTGATTTTTTACAGAGAGGAAGGGAGAGAGAGATAGAGAGCCAGAAACATCGATGGGAGAGAAACATCGATCAGTCGCCTCCTGCACATCTCCCACCGGGGATGTGCCCGCAACCCAGGTACATGCCCTTGACCGGAATCGAACCCGAGACCCTTCAGTCCGCAGGCCGACGCTCTATCCACTGAGCCAAACCGGTTTCGGCAACATATTAGCTCTTTATTATATAGGATGGTGTCATAGTCCTTAAATATTATAGTTTGAATTGAAAATAGTTTTTCCTTTCAAAACATTATTATCACAGTTTATTTTTTTGTTTGTATTACTATCCATAGAAAACTCTTAGATTGGACCAGATCAAATTTTACTATAAAATCTGAATTATCAGAATCTGAATTTATAAGGCTTTATTACCTTAGAGGTGAAATGGTCATAATGAGCGGAAATTTTTTAAAATTTTATAGCAATTTTAAAGAATATTGTTTTGTGTTTCAGGAAAATTGATCCAAGTTGTGTTTGGCCATTGGGATGTCGTCACTTGCCTCACTCGTTCTGAGTCGTATATTGGGGGAAATTGCTACATTCTCTCTGGGTCACGTGATGCAACCCTTTTGCTCTGGTACTGGAATGGGAAAAGCAGTGGGATTGGAGATAACCCAGGCAGTAAGTACATTTTATTTTATAACTTTTACAAATGAAATGTAATAACAATTTGTAATAAAGTTATCTTTTACATCATGGTAAAGTGAAATTGAATCATCAAGTAGTTTTAATTTCTTAGTTAAAATTTAAGAAAGGTCTAGATAGCCTCATTATTGACATTTTGTGACCACTGATAATTCAAATCCAAGTGTGAAACCTCATTTTTCACATTATAGGTTATTCTTATGATCTGAAAATGCTGGTTCTTCATTGTAAATGGCTGTCATCACATAAAATAGAGGTGTTTCATTCACGAATAGTAAGGTATAACATAAAAAGAACAATCATATATTATCTTGTTTATTGTATTCATATTTTAAAACAGCAAAATTATAATTTCATGGAAACAAACCATTCTTTATAAAAAAAAATATGCTTTCATTTACATATTAAAAGGTAAAGCAGGTCATAAAAGGCCAATATGGAATATTCAAATGGCTCTTGGTTTTTCAGATGGGAAATGAAAATGTTCAGCAACAGCCTTAAACGTCTTTATGAAACTATGCTGAAGGCAGTAAAACAAAAAATGTGTAACCATTTAAAATTGTAATTCACAGAAGGCAAAAAAGGAAGCAGCTACCATTAAAACCAATCGCACACAGCTGCAGCAAAGAAATGGCTTTAGAAAAACACATTAAGAAGTAGGAAAAAACAATTAAAGGGACCACCTGAAAAATGAGAATTTAATTAAAATGATTATGACAACACAAAAGTTCCTGCAAAAATAGCTTTAGATTTTTACTTCATAAGGTGGAGCTTTTTAGCTGCTCTTAAATATTTACAGTTTCTTAATTTAAAGCAAGTTGCAATGTATTTGGCTAAGGAAGGATCGTGTTGTTGCTGATTACTTTACCTGAATCCTGCTGTACATCTGTCACTCAGCCCCAGGTTATGAAACAGTCTGAATACATTTAAGTCTATCGTATTTTGGGTTGACTTCTTTGAGTTGTGCTTATTAAATGTATATTATATGTATGAAAGTGAAACTTTATAATTGAAAGCCAATACAATTTTAAAAGAAGTATTTGCAAAGTATTTTATCAGAGCTGGTTCTGCTTTGTTTGTGTTTGGTTGGTGTGGTTTTTATTCAGTGAACCTCTACTGTATATTTCTTATTTTAAGCAAAGCACAGATCAGTCTCCATACAAATAGAATATAAAAAATAAGGCTGCAATGCTATGGATAACACAGTCTTTGTGATCAGATCAACTTTAATGTGTCTGTATGGGGGATAGTGTGTACGTGTGTATTTCACATGTTTATACAGACAGGTCCAATTTATATATAACTATGATAACATTTTAAAATATGTAAACTTCAGGAATTTTTTTCACATTATTTTGAAAGGTGCTTCATGGTCTTTTCATTATGGACCCCTACATTCGGCTCTTTCTCCTTTCTGGCCTTTTAGGATGAGTGACTACTTTCAATTTCTTTTTTTCCTGTGTCTATAAATTCAGTTATTGAGATATACTAAGTTAACTCAGACCTAGATTTCACATAGATAATAAATATACCATTTTGTTATTTATCCGAAAATATTTAAGAACTTTCTCTTGCCTTAAAATAGTGCATGATGTTTCATGCACATATAGCAATCCAGACACAAGAAAATATATATATATATATTTTTTTACTTATGTAACCTAATCGTGTTCATGTTATTACCAATGTGTATTCTGAGAAGAAGCTAAAGGCTTACTAGCTATAGCACACTTATAGGCAATAGTTGTTACATTTCATAGATTTAAGTATATTTTAAAACTAGAAATATTCAGCTTTCCATATAGGTGAAAAATGTATTTACATATCTAAATACCTTATGAATCACCCTAGAGGTGGCTTTTACATGCATGTTTTCTAAAAAAATAAATCAAGTAGGATTGGCCACGTTCTGGAGTTTGGAGTAAAACAAATCTGAGTTCTAAGCTTTGCTGTGGTCCTTGTGTCTTGTCTGCAAAATGAAAGCAACAATGGGAACTAACTAAGGTGTTATCAGAAGCACTGGGTGCTTAGAGCAAATAAATCACCACACAAACACCATCATGTTGGCATTAGAGTATATATTATAATGTTATATTTTTCATAAAGCACTTCATCTGTACCCGCTCATTGTCTGCAGTATGGTGGACATTAACTCCTAGCAGTGCTGGAAATGCAAAGAAAAAATAAAAGAATAACATAATAGCACAGCTAATAAAAATTTTAGAAAATTGTATGTATATTGACTAAATTAAATTACCTTTCTCAAAGTGAACCTCGTCCTTTCTGGCCCTTTTCTAGCATCTGATGTCCCAATTTAATTTTGCTTTAGCTTTGAAGGGTGGATCTGGGAGAAAGACAAATAGGCACTTTTTCATATAATGAGCATATCGCACATTAGAATAGAAAAATGAACAAGCCAGTTAAAGCTTTTCAAAACAAAATGAGAGAGAGAGAGAGAGAGAGAGAGAGAGAGAGAGAGAGAGAGAGAGAGAGATTTCACCGTGTGTTTTAAGGATTCATGCAAGCTGGTTCAGATTTTATAAGCCTCTGGCTCATTGATGGCTCCACGAAGCAGTCACCGAAGTCAGAGCCTTTCAGATGAGTAATTTTAGGCTGTGTTTATTCCTGTATTATATCTGTTGGATGCAGTGTAAGTGTTCTTTAAGAGATGGTCAGGCTTTTATATATATATAATTGCACTGTGGTCTATAAATGCACACAATGCCTCAACCTAAATTTTTGAATTTAGACTTTTCTTGCTTGAAGGGAAAATAGGTAAATTAAAAAAAAACTAGGGTGTTGCTTTTTATGCATTTCATAGATCTTATTCAAGTATTTTGTGCACTTTTTATTTCAAAAATTATGAGAATAAGCTAATAATTTTACTTGCTGAGATCATAAGCCTACAGCATTTTGTATAAACCTTAGTGCTATATGTAAATTTAATAGCTTTATTACTATTTTTTAAAATCATATTAATATGCGCATTGGTTGGGCAAAGTCAGGCTAACTCTCTATGTGGTACAATTTGGGGTTTATGAAAGGATACGCGTGTTCTCTGACATCTGGATTCTGTGGCAAAGCCTCGCTCGCCTGCACAGCAGAGAGGTGCTGTCCGTCTGTTGGCTTGTGCAGGTTATCTCCTGTGGAATGCAGTTTCTCCAGGAAAAGAAAATTAACATAGGATTCCATTTAGCTGTGACTTTAAAAAATAAAATCAACCAAGAACATTTCAATGAAAGATGTTTTTGTTTGGAATCATATCTCTGCCCTAGCACTCTGTATGTTTTTGAACCAAATCTTGTCCACCAAAATGCTTTTCCTGAAATAATCCTTTTTCCTTCAAAATGGAGAAAATGCTGCCCAATACATTCAGTTGACAATTAAATATTTTAAAACTTTGAAATGATCTTACAAGCAAGATGAAAATTTCCAAAATCGTTATTTATCCACCATTTTATATTGTATTAATAGACCATAAAATTCAAATTAAATGCTTATTAAAAGTAAGTATTTAAGTATTTTTAGCTATCTGAGCGATTTTTTTAAAGCCACAGTTGATTAGCTTTAGAAGCAAATGGTTGCTGACTGTGAGGTGGTTGTGTAGATTTGTGTGTATAGTATTTTGGTAAAGTAGTTTTCCATTCTCACGTTCTGTTTTTGATTTGATTGAAAGGTGGCATTTTTTTCCTCATTGCAATCAGACATGCTAATCTATGTCAGCTTTCTTCTTTATGGGCATGGCGTCTACTGGAAGAAAGAAAAAGCTAAGTTTTTTTTTTTTCAGAACACCGGGATTCTGTTCTTTAAGAATATTTCAGCACCGTTAATTAGAAAGAAGGTTTTATTAACCATAAGGCTAGCACTAACAGACCACAGAGCTGCTTTTTAAAGTACTGTATGCCATAGCTGCCCTGCTTTTTTTCTCTGTCTAAAACTTCATTTTGTTATACTCTCATCAATCACTTAAGTCATTACCGTAAATCCTACTGTTGTTAATTTTACTAGTATCACCCTAATGAGGCATTCTTGCTATAATTAAAAATGAATTCTAACTTTAAGGCATTCTAAATTTTTTTTAATGAATTTAGAATGATCTTGCCATATGAGCATAAATACCAGATATACATAGACTACTCATCAAGTCCATAACAAAAGTAGTATCATCCAGGTGTGAAATATTTACTGGTTGCCTCTGTGCACATGTCTTATGCATATGTATTTTTGTGCACATATTTAGGAATTATGTTCTTTTTATCATAAAGCCTAATATGTTTTATTGAAGCCACTGATAAATCCTTATTCTTTGTCTTGCCAAAGTAAGGTTAGACTCAACACAAACTGTAGATGTCCTAGAGCACCATCTGCTGGATGCATTTGGGGACTTAATGTTAGTAAATTTGAAAGTCAGCACTTGATAAGACAGGTGTACTTTGGTTTTAATTGCCTGTGACATATTATTTATGGGACCCAAATGTCAAGATGTATGCATATGTGTTGAACCATAGCAATTTGTAAAATAACTCACTTTCTTCTTTCTTAAGCCCCATGCTGACCTGGATTTGGAACTTGATAATATTTTGTTTAAGGAGAAAGTGAGCAAAATATATGCCCAGTGAAATAAAGCATCAGAGTTTATCATGAGATTTAAATTCTTATTGACCGCAGGTCTTTAGTAAGCTATAGTTGGAGAAAATTCTTTGGATGATATATTTTTTTAAAAAATATAGTTTATGGATGATATTTTAACTTTAGGTTCCTTGCGTTCACTAAATTCTGAATAGAAAAGCAATGTTTGGAACAAGTAGCCTTTTTATACCTTGGATGTGACTCTTGATCTATTCTTTTGTCAACAACATGAGTTTTTGTATGTCTCATCGGGAGCTTTCCTGTGGCCCTATTTTTGGTGTGCACCTTTGAACAAACACTGAGACTGCCCTTGTTTTTCTTCCTTGAAGAATTCATCAAGTAGGGTTTGAAACAATATGTTGGCAGTGTTCGAGTTCAGGTGACATTAAAACTACGTCTATGAAATTCTCCAGAAGGTCCAGGATGTTTAGTGCTCCATGATGTAATGCAGGCCCTCAAGTTCCAGCAAAACAACTCTGTATTTACTGCTTGTAACTAATAGTAGATGTGGTAAAAGGAATTATATTCATATGGCAAATGAATACAACCTTAATGTGCACCATATGCAGAGTGGCGGGGTGATGTGCCAATATATCACATTTATTTACCTTGTTTAGTTGCAGAGAAAAAATGACTATACCATTCAGCCCGTAGACTATAGCCATATAAATATGAGAACAGAAGAACTGATGATTTATGCCCTCAAATTGAAGCTGAGTGTCTTCATATGTAGACTCTCATAGTGCCACACCAAAGAAAGCTGTTTGTCTAATACTATATGCTCAGATAGGAAATTTAATTTCAAACAAGTGCTGGAATTAATTTAAGAAGGTACAGATTCCCTTTAGTCAACTAAGTATTGTTGTATAGGCTCTCAAAGAAAATCTTGAATGTCTTCTTTCATTTAATTGGGACTGAATATGCTCTGAAATTGTAAGCTACTTCCTCCCTCCTTTTCGCCTAAAAGAGGGGTTCTTCTTTTAGAATATTGTGAAAGTGCATGCGCGTGTGTGAGAGAGACATTATTGTAGAACTACTAATGATAGATTTAATTAATACCTCCTGGAAAAACATATTAGACTGACTTTATCACCTTCCCCAAAGTTGGCCTCATTAGAGAAATTATATGGCAGCTTTGGCCATATGTACCTCATATTACACTTTAGATATTCCTGAGGATTTATGAAAAGAGACCTATTTTTATAGGAAAGTAAGTACTTAAATGCCTCTGTTGATTTCTTTTACAAAACAGCAATTGCCCTATCTTTTTGAATTATTTTTGTTGCCTTCAAATAGGTTCAATCTGACTTTTGATTTTGGATTTGAAGTGTTTTTAGATAGAAAAAATCCTCAGAAGCCATTTCCCCCCTCATGGCTTAGGGCTTCATGACTGTTGATCCTTTTCGCTTACAGTCTTGTAGTTTGTAACTTTCTACACCTTAGAGATTGCTTTATTTCCTTGGGGTGAGTGGGGTCAGGGTGTTTTCTTTTTTTATTAATTGAGATGTAATTGACGTATAATACTAGTTTCAGTTGTGCAACATCCTGATTCGATACGTATATATATTACAAAGTGATCACCACAGTATGTCTAGTTAACATCCATCACCACACAGTTACAGATTTTTCCTTTTCATGAGAAATTTTAAGATCTACTTTCAGCAAATTTCAAATACACAGTATAGTGTTGTTCATTATAGCCACCATGCTGCCCATTACATCCCCAGGACCTATTTATTGTATAAGTGCAGGTTTCTACCTTTTGACTGCCTTTGCCGGTTTTCCCTACCCCCATCTTTAGCAAACACCAGTCTGTACTCTTTATCTAAGAGCTTTTCTTTTTCTTTTTTTAAGATTTCACAATAAGTTTAATTCTATGGCATTTGTCTTTTTCTGTCTGACTTCCTTCGCATAATGCCCAGGTCTATCCAGGTTGTCTCAAATGGCAGCTTTTCCTTTTTTACTGTTGCTGCACAATATTCCATTGTGTATATAAACCACATTTTCTTTATACATCCATCCGTCGCTGGGCACTTAGGTTGTTTTCAAGTCTTGACTATTGTAAGTAATGCTGACTAAACATGGAGGTGCAGATATCTTTTCAAGTTAGTGTTTTTGTTTCCATTGGATAAATACCCAGAAGTGGAATTGCTGGATCATATGGTAAATCTATTTTTAATTTTCTGAGGAACCTCCATACTGGTTTCCACAGTGACTGCACAGCTTACATTCCCACTAACAGTGCACAAAGGTTTCTTTTTCTCCACATCCTTGCCAGCACTTGTTATTTCTTGTCTTTTGGATAATAGCCATTCTAATAAGTGTAAGGTTATATCTCATTGTGGTTTTGATTTGCGTTTTCCTGATGATTAATTATTTGGAAGGCCTTTTATGTACCTGTTGGCCATCTGTAGGTCTTCTTTGGAACAATGTCTGTTCAGAAACTCTGCTCATTTTTTAATCAGCTTGTGGGGGGGGGGGTTGTGTGTGTGGCGGGTTTGGGGTTTTTTTTGGTTTTTTGTTTGTTTTTTGCTGAATTGTATGAGATCTGTAGATATCTTGGATATTAGCCCCCTTATCAGATATGTGATTTGCAAATATGTTCTCCCATTTCATAGGCTGCTTTTTCATTTTGTTGGTGGTTTCCTTTGCTGAACAGAAGCTTTTCCATTTGATTTAGGCCTCACTATTCATTCTTTGCTTTTGTTGTCTGCTTTTGGGGTCAAGTCCAGAATGTTTCTAATAGGTAAAGATGCGAAAACCCTTTATAATTCTCACTAGTGCCTTACTTATGTACCTTTAACAAAGGAACCTTTAAAATTTTAAGGAGGAGCCCTGGCTGGATAGCTCTGGTCATTGGAGCATTGTGCCGTGCACCAAAAGGTTGTGGGTTCGATAGCAGTTAGGTCACATACGTAGGTTGTGAGTTTGATCCCTGGTTGGGGCACGTACGTATGGGAGGCAACCTATCAGTGTTTCTCTCTCACAATGATGTTTCTCTCTCTCTTCCCCTGCTCCTTCCTCACTCTCTAAAATCAATAAACATATCCTCAAGTGAGGATTAAAAATAAAATGTTGAGGACATATTACAAAGAATTTTATGTGACTTGGGTATTTAAGATAGATAGATTAAAAAAATAATTTTTACTTTTAATTACTATTCATAAAAGGCTTAATTTTGTATATCAACAAATATGAATAAGATTGCATATCAGTAACTGTTCTATCTGCATTCTTTATTGGAGGCAGAATTGTATAGTGTTTATGTTACTAGAAACCCATATACAGCTACAGAAGCTGGGTGAAAATATGCATCATTCTATTGCCCCTGCTTCCTGGGTGCTCACTACATGCCAGGCGCATTCTCAGCACTTTACACACCAGCTCATTAATCCTCATCGTGGTCCTGTGTGGTGACTACTGTTTCCCTTGCTTTATAGCTGAGGCACAGAGGGATTATAAATATGCCTTTACGTTTCCCCCTGACCTTGAAGCTCCTGCATCTTACTCTAACTATGAAAACTTGCCCAACAAGGGTCACAGAGCTAGCAATGCTGGAGGCTGAATTCAAACTCAGGTCTGGAGGCCATTGGCACCATTCTTAACCACTTAAAAGGACTGTCAGCTGTAGACAGTTTGGTGCAACCCTTTCACTAAAGCTCTCTCAGTATCTGCAAAGGACAATACAGAGATAATTTTGTTACACTGTATTCTTATGTTAGTATTTGTTATGATAGGGTTTTGTTTTTTTAAAATATTACACATTAAGAGTTATAACTTTACATGTACAATTATAGATACACTAGGGGCCCGGTGCACAAAATTCGTGCACTGGGTGTGTGTGTGGGGGGGTGTCCCTCAGCCCAGCCTGCCCCCTCTCACATACTGGGAGCTCTCAGGCGTTGACCCCCATCACCCTCCAATCGCAGGATCGGCCCCTTGCCCAGGCCTGACGCCTCTGGCCTAGACGTCCGGCCCTGGCAGCGGGGACCTGCAGTGGCAGCGGGGGCGGGGGGGGGGGGGGGCGCACGATCGCGTGGGCTCCGCCCCTGCCCCTGCAGGATGCCTCTGGCTGAGGCGTCCGGCCCGGGCAGCGGGGACCCACAGCTGCAGCGGCCCCACAATCGTGGGCTTCGCTTTAGGCCAAGGCAAGGGACCCCTAGCTCCTGGGACTGCCAGCTTCGACCATGCCCAGCTCCCATTGCTGGCTCCACCCCTACTTCCTGCTATCACTGGCCAGGGTGGAAAAGGCACCTGATTCTCCAGTCATGGCTGGGGGGCAGGGCAAAGGCGGCCCTGAGGCCGTCTTTGCCCTGCCCCCCAGCTCTTAGCTACCCCCTGGGTTTCCAATCACTGTCAGTGGCAGGGGGCTTCTTCCTGCTTTCCCTTTCGCCTCCCTGCATTGTGCCTACATATGCAAATTAACCGCCATCTTGTTGGCAGTTAACTGCCAATCTTAGTTGGCAGTTAATTTGCATATAGCCCTGATTAGCCAATGAAAAGGGTAGCTCGTACGCCAATTACCATTTTTCTCTTTTATTAGTGTAGATATCTACACAAACCCATTTTCTAATGTAGTCTTAGAGGATGATTCCATTGTCATAAACTATATGTATGCATATAAACTATATATTACATATGTAATATATAATTATATGTCATAGAGGAAGATAAAGATTATAAACCAAGAGGAAGGGGAAGACTTGGTGGAGATAGAATGAATAGAACAAATTTCAAATAGTTTCTCTTTGCATGATTACAATATAGTATTATAATGCCCATTGAAAAATTAGGAAGTACAGAGAACAGACTGACTACTATTAGAGAGGAGTAGTTTTTGAGGGCTAGATGCAAAAGCCGAAGGGATTAAGAAAAAAAAAAAACCCTCATAGACACAGGCAACAGTATGGTGATTACCAGAGGATTAAGGGGGCTGGGGGGAGGTAGAAGAGAAGGTATAGGGGGGATAAATGGTGACGGAAGGAGACTTGACTTTGGGTGGTAAACACACAATACAAATGATGTATTATAGACCTGTATACTTGAAACCTATTTTATTAACCAATATCACCCCCAATAAACTTATCAAAATTTGAAACAGAAAAGAAAAATTAGGAAGTTAATGGGACAGGGGGACAGGTTTAAGAAACATTTAATAGCTAACCTCATTTCCACTTCAGAAAAGTCATTTTTTTTCTTCTTGATTTACTATTATGATGAGTCACATGAGAAAGCTTAGTATTCAGTTTTTACATGATATTTATTCTCAATGAGTCCTCTCAAGTAATCAAAATATAATTAAAATGGAACAAAAGGCATCTGTAAAACAGAAGTATCCATCTTTAGGAAATGACTGGCATATAGTAATGTATAATACTTAGATTTAAAAAAACACACACATATACTTGATAACTTCATTTAGATTCTTAAACATTTTCCTTTATTTTATTTTTAATTAAATTTATTGGGGATGGCATTGGTTAATAGGATCATATAGGTTTCAAGTGTACATTTCTTTGGTATATCATTTGTACATTGCTTTGTGTGCCCACCTCCCAAAGTTAAATCATCTTCCATGACCATATAGTTGGTCCCCTTTACCATTTTCTACCCCACTCCACCCCCTTCCCTCTGGTAACCGTATTTTCTTTCAACATGAATATTCTATTGAAATGATTTTTTTTAAACAAAGCCAGGTTTCATGTTTTGTTTTTACCTCTCTAAGAGATCAGATGCTATTAGGTTTTACTGTGGGAAATTATATCAGTTGTGTGGGGGGTTTTTTTGAAGACTTTATTGATGTTAATTTTGTATAAAAATTCAGCTGTAATAGTTTGGACTTCTGTAATAGTCAGTGCAGCTTTTGGACATTTCCAATTACAGAGATATATGTAATTTGCAGGTTTACCGGAAGGTCGACAAAACCTGATAGTGACCATTTGAAATCAAGTTACTTACAAATGCAGGCCACATTTTATTCCCCTCGTTTCCATAGTACATTGCACAAAATATATAGCCAATAAATGTTACCAAGTGAATGGATGAGTGAAGGAATGAATGAGTGAACAAAGGAGACGTGTTAGCTTCTGGCACAGGAATCTCTAAACTAAGCATTAATTGGAAGAACTAATTTTATTTCTACAAAAATAAGAATAGGGAAATGTTAAACCGTGCTTCATTTTATAATTGGTGGTATAAAATATTTAAACTGCTAATGAGAACTTTGCAATGCACTGTAAGGTAATGTAATATTAAGACTGAGATGATGCCAGAAATACCAAAAACTTCATTCATTTTTAAAAATGTAATTCAAAATTTGCCAGAAATCTGTGTCAGGTCTATTTTTACCTGGATTATTAATCCCTTTTGCCTTAATGGAAACAGAGCCTTTGAAATATTTTTCTCATCAGCTATTTATGAGCAGGATACTAAATAAATTACTGTCTCCTCTTCTATCAGGTATAACTGTAAGTAGTTCAGAGTCCATTTGATGCAGAAATACACTTAGTATTATGAGGGCACCAAAGAAACACATTTAATAAAAACATTTGTGCCAAAACCGGTTTGGCTCAGTGGATAGAGCGTCGGCCTGCGGACTGAAGGGTCCCAGGTTCGATTCCGGTCAAGGGCATGTACCTGGGTTGCGGGCATATCCCCAGTGGGAGATGTGCAGGAGGCAGCTGATCGATGTTTCTCTCTCATCGATGTTTCTAACTCTCTATCTCTCTCCCTTCCTCTCTGTAAAAAATCAATAAAATATATTAAAAAAAAACAAAACATTTGTTATGCTGCCTGATGGTGTAAACATTTCACCTGGTATTTTAAAGCACAGACCCAATATCAGTGCTAACTGATCATATGGAGATCTTGTCAATGCAGTGGGTTGTTACAACAATATAAGTTACTGCTGATCCTTAGTGTTGTGCACGGAGCAAAGCACATCTGTAAAAACCGGCGCGTCCTGGTATCAGTGGCAGGATTTGGCCTGTCTTTAATCTCCTTTGAGTTGTTCATCTTCCTTTAAGGCCGTCGGTCCATAAAGATGCACCGAGCATCCCTTTCAGCCTTTGGTGGATTTGCACCAGTGGTCATAAACCTGCTCTCGGGACAAAGACCCCCTTTCCTTTGAAGTAATTGCTCAGGCTTTTCAAGGCAGTCCAAGAGTCTATCCTCTTTCTCTTTTTATTTTTCTTTGAGATGAGTTTGACATGTAGCCCCTTAAACTAGCATCAAGATAAATTTTTGTCTCGGCTTTATTGAAAGCCATGACGATTTTTCAAGCACTAAGACTTTAAAAGGTTCTTAAGGGGATCTGCTCCGCTTTGTGATCTAGCTTTCAGTGGATCCTGCTATCTCAGCAGCAACAGTGGGACTTTTGGTATCCATTAACTACTGCAAACTTTTATCAAAGAATTCGCCTGATATTTTCCAGAAGACTTTTTCCCCTCTTGTTCTTTATTTGGTTTGGAGACGTCAGTGAGAGATGGTGATAGCTTTGGGGGTCTTTGAAAAAGTAATATGTGGCCAGTATTGTCTTCCTGAAGCTGATTTCCCCCTGGTAGTAAGTCTGTGGGCTGACAAGTAGTGGGGAGGGGCAGTCTAGGTGGGTGCTACAGTGAGCATGAGTTATGTGGTTTCTAGATTTTGTTTCTAGGTTTTGCAAGCAGAAATATACACAGGTATATAGGGTTTTGCCTTTCTTTTCTGTGGGAGGTGATTGCTTGGGCTCTGGGATCCAGGTGATGTATAATCGTGTAACTACAGAGGAATCAATTCTGAGCCACATATACCAGTAGGTCTGTGTTCTGCCTCTGAGTATGCCCTCTACCCTTAGTAGCTTCAGTATAAGAAGTTCCCGAAATACCTGGCAAACTTAAACAGTTTGAACCTGTTGGGTTTAAATCCCATATCATAGAATTCTATTCACTATAGTGAAATATTAATATTTAGAACATTTGGCTTCTTTGCATTTATAAAAATCCACAAGTATTTATTTTGAACAGAGTTTTTGATGAGAAAATAAAAAGAACACTCAATTTACACAGCAGATAATAAGGGAATACAAAGTCCGTTTTTAAGCAAGACTGAAAACAGCTTTTCTTAGGGAAAATGCTGTTTCTTCTTATGTTGTCATATGTGGATTTTTAAAGGCCATTAATGTGTGTTTCCTAAAGGGACGGAAGTTAAGTAGCACAATCTTTTTACTGGAAATTCAGTGAGTGTTTGTGAAACCAGTTACCTGAGAAGAACCCAATGATTATAAGTCTGCCCTTATGCTTTTAATTTGTTGTTTTTCTTTTCCTTTCCTCCTCCCCCCCCCCCCCCCCCCCCCCCGTATTTCCTGAACTGTCTGACCTGCTTCCTGGGTTAGAGAACATTTTGCCAAACTTTGAAGGCAACATCCTAGCATTGAACAGTTCTTCATTTAGAGATTGGGCCTAGGAAAAGAAAAAACCTTTATTCTGTTTTGAAATTTCATCGTATGTGTGTAGAGGCAAACATGATTGGTATAGCGTGGATTATTGGAAACTAGTATTTTGCAAGTAGAGCATATTTATTAAAATTTTAATTATGAGTTTACAGAAAATAATGCTTATACCTTAACTCACTTTTTGGGGTTAATTGGTAGGCTTTATAGTCATAGAAAATTCTCAATATTCGAACTGTTTTGCATGAAAGAAATAGTTGTCAGCAATATTCTCACTTCCTCCCATGTTCCTGAGAAAGTATTCTTAGCTCTAGGAACTAAAGAAAAGTTAGCCTTGACATGCTTAGGTGATAGTGTTCTCTGCGTCCGTCATTACCCATCTGCCTGCCCTGTGTTTACTTTGGTTGACACTTAGGTTATTTTCAGTTGCCATCCGTTTTCCTTCAAACCTTCATTTACCACTAAGGAATTCCAAGACAATTTAAATTAAAACAGAAATCTCACCCCTCCCCCCCTTAAAATGGTTGACTTATGAAAACAGAAGAGTAATCACTGAAAATGTATGCCTTAGATCTTAATGATTTTAATTCTTGATTTTAAATAAGTTGATGATATAATTAGACATTAGTTTCAAAAATAACATTGTAGGTATTTTTGTGGAATGTAGAGCATCTTGGGAAAGGGAGGAAGCATGAATGAGGGTGAAAGTATTGGTAACTTTAAAAATACATTAACACCTATTTCTAATTTCTGTGGCAAGGCTTATCTCTAACAGAAAATTAAGCAATTCAGATTGGCTTAAATTATGTGTTTCTTTTCTTAAAAATTTCCCCAAATTTGTCTACTTTTTTTTTGGGGGGGGGGGGGAATGTTGTCTTTGTGACAGATTCTTTCTTGTTTAGAAAAATGTCAAGTAAACTTTGTAATTAAGGTAGGGTTTTCTCCCCAGAGGAGTTTTGAAACTTGGAATCAAGTCAACCTTCTTATTCTCCTTTGCCTTTTCATAGGTTTTTTGAGGTCTCCCTTTATCACTAAGCATTTTCCACCAGCTCCAGGTCAGGCCACACGCAGCAGGCCAGTGTGGTGCAGTTTGCTATGCTGCAGTCTCGCTCACAGGGACCCATAGTCACCAAAAGCCACGAAGGACACTGTGGACACAGCTGTCATTGTGTCCTCCAGTGACATGCTGTAGTGATTATGTGTAATGACAAGATGTGAAGTAGCTGCAGGCTCCGGGGGAAGTGTCTTCATAGTAGACACTCTTCACCTGCTTCTGGTCATGGATACCCATGCATTCAGTAAAATCTATCTCCTCCACCCACCCCCACCCCGCCCCGCCCCCCCCCCCCCCCGCCCCATCCTTCCAGAAAAAACATAGGCATGTACATACATTTTACATGAAATTTCAGAGAACCCATGGACCCATTGTAAAAACCACTGCTTTGGAGTTAAATGTGTTTGCCTTTTCAAGGACATTAGGATCCTGCTGGATTTTCCCTGACCCACCAGGTCTCTCCTCAGTGTGACTGTACCAAGGACAGCACATGTCTGGGTTAGGATGACAAGTTACTCTTCTCTGCAGAGTTCCACAGCTGGTGGCAGTGACCTACTTTCTAGGCGCATTTGTCCCATTTCGATTATACTGTATTATTTATCAATAATACTGTGAAACCAGCCAGGTCAAGGAAATCTAAGAATGCTGACACCCTGCTCCTGAGAGTCCCACTTGTAAAGGCTTTTGTGTCTTGGTTCTTAGTGACTATAGAAATAAAGGACTCGTTTAGTCTTAAAGTAGTATCTTTGGGCTATGGAATTCAGTTTATCCTTGTGGCTCAGCATGAATCAAGCCACAAACGAAGCCCATCTTTGTTTTCCTTTTCTGTGCTGGGGCCAGTCATGGTGTGGGTTCCTTATCAGCCAGTTTTCTCTTTCGCCTGTGACCGAGGTACAGGATGGCTTCTCCTACCTGTGAGGATGCTCTGCAGCAGCTCCTGTTACTTGGGTACCCCGCCTCTGTCCTCTTCACCGCCTCCCTGATGTTCAAGCACTACCAGTAGAATTACATGTAGGAGCTTTTTTCTCTTTGTTTTTTGACTAAATCATAGAGAAATGTACTCCGAGATTTATATATGAGGAACATACATATGCTTAGTAAAGATGGTAGATATTTAAGAGGGGCTGCCTTGAGACACCAGGAATCCTACTCAGAACTGTCTTCCTTGTGGCAGGGTCTCGGTGGCCCACAGAGGAGGAGGAGGAGAAAGGAGAAAAGGCAGCTGCTTCTCTTTGAAATATGAATCAAGCCTAAATCCCTACTTTTATAGTCAACCATCCATAAATCATCTGATCAGGGGGCTTATATGTATATTGGGAGAGTACCTGGGGCATTTTATAATGCAGATTTCTGACTTACTTTACCCTGAGGTTTCAACCATTGCTGCCTGATAATCACATAAGGATTACACATTTAACGTGTGGTACTCACAATATAACATATAGTTTGGATCTGGTTCTAAAATAGGGTTTTTGGACAAATTCCAAAACTATAAGTAAAAGATTTAGCCATTATGGGAATTAGGAACAAGTTGATCATTTCATCTGAGGAGAGGGAGATAATCCCCTGCATGAACTTGAATTAATTTGCCCTTTTTATCTCTCTTTTCCTGAAGGTGGGACCACCACCCCACGGGCCATTTTGACTGGCCATGACTACCCGATCACCTGTGCTGCCATCTGCGCTGAGCTCGGCCTGGTCCTGAGTGGCTCTACAGGTAAGTAGTGGCACTGCCATAAAACATGTGCTCTTTGCTTTCATTCGGGGGTAGGGATGAGGACTCTTTAGGATTAGCATCTAGCTCCAGCCACATTTCAGTGTTCTTGTATCTGAGTATCAAATCTAAAATAATGCAGTAGAGGACACCTAGACCTGTCTCTTCGCTTCAGGCTGGTGGGGGGGTAAGAATGAGGACTATTTAGCATCTAGCTCCAGCCACATTTCTGGTGCGCAGCGTTCACTAGTAGCTACCACATTGGACAGCACACGTGCTTCTGTTTCACAACCTTGCTCTAAGCAGTGGGGCTGGAACAGGGACATCTTTGTATGTTTGTTTACTCTTCGGAACTCTGGCTGGGCTGCCTCCATCTCACACCTGAATGGAAGCGCCTGACCCATCTGTTTTAACTTCCAAATCCCAGGTCTAGTCAGGAACCAGGATGGCACCAGGAATGGAGTGGAAAGGTACTTAGCTGGTCTGCCCAGAGGTTTGTCCTAGCAACATCAGCATATATTTAGACCAAAGATACAAAGCAGGCATTCCAAGAGCACACGCTCGGAACACACAAAAACGCTCATCTCATGGGGAAGCTTGGAGTATTTGAGTCACCTTATCTATGTTTTGAACTATAATACTTAGTCTAAGTAACAAGCCTTATTAAATAGTCAATGGATTGTGTTTTTAAATGTTTTTAGCTGGTCCAAACATTGAAACACTAATGATGATAGCAAAAATTCTATACCGACTGGAATTTTTACCTTCTTATGCCCAACAATGTCACATATCCTTAGCTAGCATGAGGTTTTGGACTAGATGTGATTCCCATTAGCTATGTAAATAAACCTGTCATACTGCAGGCTGTCCTAGCTTTGCACTGAGGTGTGGGACCACGCATGTGACTGTACAAGCTAAAACCAGCAAAGTGAGTTTAATAATCAACAGGGATTTTATGATTGCTCTGACATTTTTAAGAATGTTCTCAAAACATTAAAAATTCTTTATACACACATCTGCATACATACACGTACTTATATATGGACATGAAAAAGCAGGAAAAACACACATTTACTTATTCGCATACTGTCATTTAAAACAGAGAATTCATGTGTTTTCTTTGTGAGGACCTTCTCAAGAGCAGTGCTTGCCGCTTTCTCTTCATAGAATAGGACGCGGAGTGAGAACCTGCCAACCTGACCAGTTCTCACACTCTGTGCCTTCAGGGCCCCTTTAACAGGAAGGTCTGTGCTGGCTTCACTCCTGGCCTAATGATTTCACAGAGTAACTTGCACGTGACTCAGCTCTCTCCTCTCCCAAGGGCAAGGTGAGACTGCCGGCATGCACAGGGAATTCTGCACAGTGGCACTGGGAAGATGTGCCATTTTGAAGGCTTTCTGTAACGGCACTGCAGTTCTGGGATGCCCTTTGACCTGTGCTCACGATTCACTCGCAGTGGGCTGTTCCCACCTTAAAATGAATCTTGCGTTTTGCTTCCCCCTTTCTCAGAAGGACCGTGTCTCATACATTCCATGAATGGAGACTTGTTAAGGACTTTGGAGGGTCCTGAAAACTGCCTGAAACCAAAACTCATCCAGGCTTCGAGAGAGGGCCACTGCGTCATATTTTACGAGAACGGGTTCTTCTGTACATTCAGCGTGAACGGAAAGCTGCAGGCCACCATGGAAACAGAGGACAACATCCGGGTGAGTGCCACTCAGACTCTTCAGGATTTGCGATACCTCAGGGTGGTACGTGGGGAAGGGAGAGAGTTCCTTAAAGAAACCCCTGTTGAGTTGCTGAGATTCTCTTTTCCATGCACCCCGTACGTCCCAGCTGTGCTGCCGTATTGCTCGGTATGGGAGCCCTCAGCTGGAAAGGCTGGCGTAGATCTCTTGGGGCCATTCTGGGTGGCTTGCCAGGGCACGGGCTCAGTGTTTTTGTATCTGAGCATCAAATCTAAAATAATGGAATAGAGGACACCTAGACCTGTCTCCTCGTTATAGGCTGGTGGGGGTGAGGACTATTTAGGATTAGCAGCTAGCTCCAGACTTGACTTCTCATGGATGATAAGACCCAGTCTTGCCAAGGTGACAGAGTTGGATTTCACATTGTGATTTGAATTAGGCAAACATTTTCCCATTTTGCTGTGAAGAAACGGCAATGCTAGTGGGCCTTCCAGGGTTTCACTTCCTCTTCAAGACAGGGCTCCCTCCCTCAGGACTAGGTGGGGAAGGGGTTTGCAGGTCCCTGTCTCACCTCGGCCTCCTGGTGAGGCTCAGGGTGAGTGTGATGGGGAAGCCTGTGCCCGCTGGGTGTGGTTCTAGCTGAGCCTGGACATTTATCCACTGTTGCTCCTGAACAGGGCAGCTTAGATGACAGATTCTCCCAGACCTGGTCTGATCACCCCTTCTCGCAAGTAAACCCTAACTATAGATTCCATGATGAACTCAAGGGCACTTGCCGCTCCTTTATTCTGGGATGGGTTTCTTAATTCAGTAAGTGGCGTGGGTCTCTCTCCACGTGTCCACGCTGCATCCGCCTCTGCCACAAAGGCAGGCGGGGACTCTCACTCTGCTTCATTTCCCCTCCTCCCCGTAGCACTTCATTTAAACCAAGCACCCAGCAGAGGGTTGCCTTTCCTCTTTGGAATAATAATGCTGATCATCTGTCACTCTGAGTTGCGATTATAGTGTCAGCTACACTAATAAATCTGTAAAATCATTTGAAATCCCCGGCTGGCTAACAGCTTCTGGGGCTCGTCAGGACCGAAGGCTCTGGAAGTGCCTGGAGGCGGTGGTCGGGCTTACTGCAGACTGTTTGTTTACACTAGTTTTCCTCTCTATGCTATAGCCATTGCTTTTTCTCCTCTAATATTTCCCACTGGGCTTCAAGCTTAAACAAGCCATTGCTTTTCCACCAGCACTTTCGTACTTTATCACACTAATTGTAAGTGGTGGCACTCTGTGATCAGTAAGCTTGCCTGGCAGGGAGAAGGAGAGTGGATAAAAGAGGAAAGATGAAGAGAAACAAAAGGTGAGTGTAGTGGAGAGAGATGAAAAGAGAAAGGAAAGGAGAGCATAGAGGAGAAAAAGCCGAGAGAGGAAGAGTGAGGTGAGGCAGAAAGAGGAGAGAGGAGTAGAAAAGGGGGAGGGGACCCAGACAGCAGGCAGTGCTGGGGACCCTCTTACTGACAGTCCTGATGGGTGCGCTCACCCCCAGCGCAGCACTCGGGATTTCAGAGGGTGAGGTGAATGAACACCTCTGAGCCCACTGAACCCGAGTCTCAACCCGCCCTGGTGCTGAGGCACGTTAACGTTGAGATCTCCCTGGGTGTTGGTCTGGATGGAAGGTAGGGCGCTGCTCGGGAGAAATGGACAAGTCCTTCCCGGGAAAGGCCGAGAAGACATCTTCTCCCTTATTCAAATAATCTGGATGTTGATGAATGGATGGTCCTAAAAGTCCAAGTTTAAAGTAATTCCAAACAAAACTAGGATTAGAGATTCTCTACTAAAACAGACTTAAAGATTAATGGTTTTAATTTATGTTTTTATATAGCGCTTACCCAGTAAAAAGCCTCAAGCATAAAACTCCAGTGAACCACAACCAGAAGGTTAATGGATTTTCATCAGCTGGATTCTCTAAGTGTAGCAGACGATTACCTGTCCCAGGCTCCTTTGCAGGTCCTGACCCTCAGAGACGGCCACTCGTGAAATGAGGGGAGGCAGAGGATATTGACTTTTACTTACTTTGAGAAATCTTACTGTTCACATTTGGTTTAGATTTGGAGAATACTTCTTATATGTAACTACCTTCCACACTTGGGTTTTTATATCTTAGATTTTTGTGTTCGTGAGAGTAAGCCATATTTAAGAGACCACTAAAAGTTGGCATTTATGTGAAGTGAATGGCTATGAGACAATCCTTACGATGGTTTTTAAAAAATTGGCAAAGAGTATATTAAAGACTTAAGGCAACTATACGGAAACTCTGAGCATAAATACATTTATCAGAGGTTAGATGTATCCTTTCGCGCTTGCTAGCACAGTATTCCCCGGCCCATGGTGTCCGGGCGGACGGATCACAGATGGTTGCAGTAACTTGTAGAACTGTGTGTCCCCTCCCTAAGAAAGGCGATGGATCTTACTAACTAGGAAATGAGGTTTGGAGGGCAGTGGAGATAGGATTAGCTCAGGGGTAGGAAGGACAAACAGTAAATATGGTGGGCTTTGCAGGCTCTGTGTTCTGTTATGAGAGGAGCCATAAACGAGCAGGTGTGGCTAAGTTCCAACAGCCCTTGTTTATGGGCACTGAAATGTGGAATGCATATAATTTTCCACCTGTCATGAAATATTCTTTTATTTTTCTCAACCATTAGAAAATGTAGACAGTCATATAACAGGCACTGGTCTGCCTTTGCCCCATTTTACAGGATGGAAGGACAAATTCCGTGTCTGCCCTGGGCAAGAAGAAAATGCTCAGCCTGGGGGTATGAGTACCTGGGAGTCGTGGTTCCTACCACATTGTCCTCCCCTGCTGTGAAGGCCCCGCAGGCAGCAGCATTTTACTGGGGACACGTGTCAGGAGCTCTCTCTGCCCGGCCTTGGTACAGAGCGTGCCTAGCCCGTCTCCAGGGTCCTGCAGAGGTGCCCGGGCCTCCGGACTGCAGTGCTGGTCCCAGTCCACAACACGCAGCTCTGAGGCATCTGTAGCACTGGAAGCATCTGCCGCCTCGTCCTTAAAGAGGAAACACAAGAAAACTCACACAGGGCCTAACCGTCCATTTGATTTTGAAAAATAGCAAGTTTCCTGACTCCCGATTTCCTAAAACTCAGGAGCCCACATGGTCTCTCCCTTCTCCCTGCGCTGCAGTAGCTGCTGTTGCATAGGAATTCATCAAACTCAGAGGTGAAATTTCCCTAGAGCCACATCTCACCTGAACGTTGCTTTGTCTCACAGGCCATCCAGCTGAGCCGGGACGGGCAGTACCTGCTCACAGGAGGAGACAACGGTGTGGTCAAGGTCTGGCAGGTGTCTGACCTCAAGCAGCTCTTTGCCTACCCAGGCTGCGATGCTGGGATCCGGGCCATGGCCCTGTCTTACGACCAGAGGTAACACTGCAGTCAGGTCTGCTGATGGTGGCTTAAAAGCAGCCGCGGGAATTTAAGTGGGCTGGGTTGTGGAGGTCACCTGAGCAATGAAGAGAGCCAATGAATAGTGGGGTTTCCTTTCTGATGGCACAAGCCCGTGGACAAAGGCTGACTGCTCCATGAGTAGACAAGACATAAGTAACAAAGGCTCTGGTTACATTTCAGTTAAGCCTTTTGTGTTTCTTAAAGTACCTTTAATGCAAAATGCCTGGGTCTCTGTTCATGAGAATTCCTACATGCTCCCAAGTGGTAAATTTGGGGGTGATAATTTTTATCTGGTTTCCTATTGCCTCTTAATAGACAGTCACTCATTTTAGTTCCTAATTGTTTTTGTGGCAACATTTTCCCAGAAAGCCACCTTTTGGTATACACGTCAGTGGCCTTAGGTCCATTCACAGTGTCACACTAGTGCAACTGCCACCACTCCACCATGTTTAGTGAACTTTTCGACTCTCACATCTCCTTGTGGACTGAGCTTTCTGTGGAGATCGAGTGCCCTTGTCTCTCCTCAGGTTTTGACTTGAAGCCAGTTTGTTTCTTCATTACTGTTTGCAGGGAATGTCCTTTTCCATCCTTTCACTCTCAGCCTGTTTGTCACTAGGCCTAAAGTGAGTCCCATATAGACAGCACATATTTGATGTTTAGCTGGGCTTGTGTAGCGACACGTTAGTTCGTGATCTTGCTGTGAAGTGGTAGGGAGGGTACTGAATAGGACCTCCGCGGCCTGGCTCAACCAAACCGTCCAGAGGCGCTCACCCCTGCGCAGGGACAGGAGAGCAGTGCCCCCCCCCCCCCCACACACACACACCTGCAGCAGTCACCTCAGGAAGTCACTGTGTTCTGAGGACTGGGCCCTGCTCAGAGCGTGATGGACACATCCGGCCACATGGCCCCTTCATTGAGTCTCTACCTGTCAGCAGCATCGCTGTCCCTGGCTGTGTGCACCCCTCCACCAGCAATGACTGTGGGACTGGGATTCTTTCCTTCGACTGCGATACCCAATGTGGAAGCCAGGCCTGCTCAGGTGTCCGTGGCGCATCCTGCACGGACTAGCTGTGTTTTCTGTAAAAGGGAAGCTGTGGCTCCTTTTAGAACGGCAGAGGCGGCACTCAGAGCTTACTCAGGGCTGCGTTTTAGTCATTAAAACACATACCTTTGTTGGCACACACTGTAGCTCTGACCGCCAACTCTACATTTACCTTGTAGATTTGGGGAGGGCAGCTCCTTCTTTCGTAGCGGAGACCTTGGAAAGGAGTAGGTGTGTGAACCCCTCTCTGCTTCTCCCAGGTGCATCATTGCTGGCATGGCCTCAGGAAGCATTGTTCTCTTCTACAACGACTTTAACCGGTGGCATCATGAGTACCAGACCCGCTACTGATGGGACAGCACACGCCAGCCTTGCTCCCAGCCCAGGAGGGGACGTGCCCTGGGGCCTCCTTCCCTTAGGAAGAGCGAACACATCTGAATGTAATCTAAATTTGCTCAAAGCAGCAAAATATTTTTTAAAGTTAATTGCTATTTTTGTAGACTTTGCTTGACTTTTGGGGGGGAGGTATATAGCAAAGCAGAAAACTGGCTGCTGGGTTCTGTAGTTTAAAAGAAATCTATATTTTTAGTCATAATGAGAAGTCTATTTTCACCAATTATGGAAAATACACATTGGAGTGAGTAAACCCACTTATTCTAGCTATATTATGAAAAAACATTTCCCATTTATCTGTAATCTTGAGAAATCTATGATTTTAACAAAAGGAAATGGGTTATAATATTGGGATAGGGGAATTTTATGCTGTACTTTGGGTCCTGTATTTTTCCAAACAATTGTGCTTCTTATGAGCTGAACTTTCTGGGATTTAAATAGTAATGTTTAAATTATGCTACATGTAATTTAAAACATTTCAATGAGTTATTTCTATCAATATTCTTCTCCAAGCATGTTATAGACCTAGAAAATTATGGTTTGGGGGAAGCTATTTTATTGTGTGGTTAACATGAAAGGAGCTAATGTTATAGCAAGGGTGAACTATTTGCAATGTTTTCCTGACTTGCCGTCTTCATGGCACACCAAAATGAAATGATGGAAATGTTCTTGGGCTCACAACTTTGTTTTTCTTTAAGTTGCAAGTACCAAAGGTCCCCCCTGAGGTGTGACTGTGCCCAGCACGGAGGCCAAGCCCCACGGGCTCCCCCACCCCCACCGGGTCTGAGGACAGAGGCTGCCAGGTGCTGTATTAAGTAACACCCGTTTTACCTTCTCTTTGTTATTGAACTATCTTCATCTTCCTTTTGATCAGCAATTTATACTAAGAAACAATGTTATTTTGGTGTTGTATAATTCTACTTTTCTAGTAGATTGCTGTGTGGAATTCTGTGAAAAATATTTGAGAAAAGGTCTGTATTGCATAAATAAACTCTTTGTATGTTGTGAACTTTGACATCCCATCTCTGTTTTTTTTTTTTTTTTTTTTTGCAACTTACCTTCTCTGCATGCTCTGCTCTTCTCTGCAAGCCAGGACTTGGAACAGCTCAATTTGACAGGGAAATTAAATGCCACTGTTTACTGAGTTGTTTGAAATATATTTTCACTCCTAATTTTAAGACATTGATAAAACAATTATTTAACCCAAAAAATGTCTGTTTCAGTCACAGATTCTGAACAACAACCAATAAGAGAGAGACTCTTTTGAATAAAACCTTCTGTGGCCAGACAGCTCCCAAATGAGAACACTAATCTCCACTCACCATGGACCAAAGAGGGAGCTTTCTGTCTTGTTTCATTTAAAATGCACGTTGCTTAAGGCACTAAAGGAAACAGTAGCTGGTAAAATGTGGGGAAGGGAAAGTACACCTTAGAATCGCAGAAATGCCCACATTACTGTAAATTAGCCAGCATCCTCCCTGGACTAATCTGAGATCTCAGACTTTGGAAACTTCAGGGAAAATGGTGGAAGAAAATTAGGAATACTTAAGTCACGTGCCGGGCATATGATACTTCAGCTCTCCCGTAAGACAGCCCTAAAGCAAAGTTAACAATAAGGCAACTTCCTCTTGAAGCCTCGGAAGAAAACTGGCGCCTCTACTGCCTTCAGATGGCTTTTAAAATTAGAACTATCAGAAGTAACTGAATTTACAGTTAAGTATAGTTGGCGTCAAACAAGGGCTTCTGAATGATAGAATCGGTGTAGTACTGTTTACTCAACATTCATTTATCCAAGTTAACTCCCTTTAAAAAACATTATTTTAAATAAATATAAACTAGTTAAGGGGGGGAGTCAATGTTGGCGTAGCTTGTGATTAAATTGGACGAAGTACGGAACAGACGGGAAGCGGGGCATGCGCACTACGTGGACGCAGTTGGAAGGTCCGCGCGTCAGTGACACAGATTCACGGCTGGTTTCAAAGCGGGTTGCCTCAAGAAATTAGGATTTCCCTCCCTGACCGTGTTGACTCTTTCTGAAATGTCACCAACCAAGTCCCCGAGGCCCTGTGATGGAAGGAGTACCACGAGGTCTCGGGGGGACGCGTGAGGGCTGGGAGACCGGAGATGAGACTCGGGCGAGCGCACGATACAAATGGGACAGACCGCTCTCGGATGCGCAGCTCAGACCACAGCCCAGCAGCCCTCCAGGAACAAAGGCGCTCACACGTGAACTCCACAGAGAGGAGCCACTCTGACCCTGAAATAGCGCCACCCGTCGGCTGTATTCCTTAGCATGCAGGGCGAGAGTCAGAGTATCCGCGTGGGAACCAGAAGCAGCTCAGTGCAGGTCATGCGGCCAGAACTTACAGCCCAGAGCTGCCCGTTTCCATTCAGCCCCAAGAGCAGAGCGCACATACTTGGTGCCGCGGGTTCTCCCACCTCCCTGTCGGAGGGTTGGGGAGATGGCAGAGATCGCGGGGGTCAAGTTTACGATGCAGGCCAGGGAGTCCCGGATGCAGCCAGACCACACATCCACTCAGCACCCTTTTCAGCAAATACATTTGCGTTCAAACAGCAGATGATATAACTGATCTACCAAAATAGGAATCTGAGGGGAGGGCATTTCACTGGGTGTCTTCAATACCTTCTTACTGGCTGTGATTTCAAGAGCTCCTGGCCACACAATGGCGGACCTACCTGGTTTGGCCCTCCTCTGCGTCAGCCCTGCCCCAGTCTCCAGTCCTGCCAGCGAACGCGGAGGGAGGCCCAGGGGAAGGTCCCTCTGCGGCCAGAAGCAGGGTCTGCACAGCTGGAAGGCCCCTCCACTGAGCGGAGAAGCCTCGCAGGTGCCGGGGTGTGTCCCAGGTCACGGAGGAGCAACCGGCCGGCCGTAGCCTCACGTCACCACGCGGCATCACATTGGGCCCAAGCACACACACAAACAGAAAGGAGCGGGACAGGACTTAAATGCTGAGATCTGCATGACCCGCATGGCGTCAGCACAGGCCAGGGCCTCTCCTGGCTGTTCCTGCCGCCCCCACAGAGGACGGGACGTTTCCTCCTTCCCCCAGGAGGGCAACCAGCCTCGCTCCCTTCCCTCCTTCCTCAGCTTCCCTCCTCCCTCGTGGCACGCAGTGCGATGTTAACCCCGTGGCATGGCAAGTGAGTGCAGGGGAAGCTGGGAAGCCTCACACTGTCCTAACTTACAAAGGAAGGAAAGGACCATACGTAGCAAGTCAATAAAACAACAAAATAAAAAAGATTCCATTTCCTCTCAGATGAGTAGGAGAAACCTCTCTGGGATTTTCTTAGATGTGGAAAGTGTGGTCCATGATGCATTTCTCGGGTTCCCCGGAGTCATAAGATCACTATTTAAAAAGCTCAAGGCCACTCACTATCAACGACACTGACACATCAGCGCCAGCCCTGGCTGCTGTGAACCAGAAATGCAGATTGCTCACACCAGGGGACATCACATTTTTCTCTCTAATGAAACCCAGGGTGGCTTGGCCTCTGGGCAAGCTATCTCCCCGAGACAGCCAGGCGCTTGGGGCGGGAAGGCGGCCATTACAAGCGTGCCTGTGAATTCTGAGACCTCCGCAGTCATATGCCAGAAACATGAATTATTTTTCTCTCTCGGGTTCAGGAATATTTTTCTTTGCCAAACCCAAGAGTTGGGGGCAGCTGGGAAGGCTTGTGATTTCCCCAGACCTGGCAGGAAGCAGCTGGCTGCTTTGCAGCTTTGGGCTTGGATCAGTGGAAAGACATTCTCCAGGCCTGACTGCAGCCTCAGCACAGACAGGTGCCCCGTCCTCACAGCTCGCCCAACCCCACCGCAGGCCTCTGGTGCCCAGCTCCGCCAATAACGAAAGGGCTTATGTTGGGGAGGGCATGTCGGTTAAAAGTGCTTATTACTGTGCCAAATAAACCCTTTCTTCCCCTCATCATTCAGTGGTGGTAACTCCTCCCCACAGTTAATACCTGAGTTCAAGGCTGCAGGTTTTATCTCCACGCAGCCCTTTCAAATGCCCTGGGCAAGACCAGGGCATTGGCCTCCCTCTAAGACAGCGGTTCTCAGCCTGTGGGTCGCGGCCCCTTTGGCGGTCGAACGACCCTTTCACAGGGGTCGCCTACGACCATCCTGCATATCAGATATTTACAGTACGATTCATAACAGTAGCAACATGACAGTTATGAAGTAGCAACGGAAATAATTTTATGGCTGGGTCACAACCTGAGGAACTGTATTTAAAGGGCCAGAAGGTTGAGAACCACTGAGGAGGGACAGCCCAGCTGTGAGATGAGCTACCCTGGGAGCCGAGAACCCGTCCCGGCTCCCGTGCCTGCGGGCTTCCTGACCCTGGGCGTTGCTGCATCTAGTGAACGGGGATGTGAGCATCTCTCTCGGGGCTGCAGTGTGACTAAGAGACAGGATGAGATGCTCTGTGGACGGAAAGCTTCCGTGGTGGTGATTACTTAGCATCTAGGCATTTCCAAGAACTAGAGGGTCACTCCTTTACAACGTAGCTAAGTCTGTCCCTGGGCTGCCCTGGGATCAGACTCATCCTCCGACTGTGCACTCACCCCTGGCCCCTCATGCTCCTGCCTCCCAACCTCGGGCCACTACGCCGAGCAACCGAGAGAAGTCTGCACCCCTGCTACAGAGCAGGTCTCATAGCCACAGACACCGAGCAGGGGTGCCCTGGTTTTCCTGACACCCGTCCTCGGCTGCCAGGGCTCCAGCCCTCACCACGCGGGCCGCCCTGACCTGCACTGCACACCTCGAGGGCCCAGAGCAGAACTCCACACCGAGGGGGACGGGGCCCATACCGCCCACATCTGCACGTACTTCTCATGGCGCGTTTACAATGACGCTGACCGTTAAGCAGCTCTGTCGGCACCTAGTGCAACAGCGATCCTGCAGCTCTCCACGCCCAGGACGTTCCCAGGCGGAGGTGCCCTCGGAGGCCTCGGGCGGTTCTGTAATCGCACACAGGACTCACACTTGGGCCTCACCCCCAGGTCTGCACCAGCTGCTGAGGTCACTGACCATCAGTTCCCCCGTTAAAGCGATGGGGAAGCATTCCTTCTGCATCACCATTCACATCAGATGCCGAAAAACAAAGCGAGTAAGAACAGAGACAAGGGCTGCGGCCTCTGCGCTGTCCGGTGCAGCAGGCGTGGCCACAGGTGGCTCCCAGGACTTGAAGGTGCCTAAGCCACAGTGATGTGCCCTCACTGTCAATACACACCGACTTCAAAGACTTAGTACCAAAAAACGTAACATATCCCAATGGTTTCTCGCATTGATCACATGTTGAAATCACACTTTGGACATATTTAGATGCCCTGCATTAAAAATAATACACTCTGCCATTCATTTCACCTGTTCCTCTTTCCTCTTGTTTTTTAATCGGGTACCAGAAAAGGTTAAATGATGTGGCTTCCGTTGTATTTCTATGGGCCGGCAGCTGCTCCAGAAATCTTTCTCTGAGACAACATGGTCGGTCAGCAGTCTTTCTTCCGAGATGGTTCATCTGCTCTGAACTGTCTCTGTGATCTCCTAACTCACACACCACGGTCTTACCCGTGAAAATATTCTGGGCAAGTTTTGCCAAATGCTTTTAATCCATATATTTCCAGATCTCCGCAACCGTTAGGAAGGAGACACACACTCCCTGACTCTTGGCTGGGCTGCTGAGCCTGGATGGTGGTTGGGCAGGTCAGCGCTTCCCTTTTCCTACCCCTGGTCAAGGGTCAATTTCGTCAGGCGCTGATCACCTGCTCCGGTAAAGGAATGAACATAAAACAGGCATGTGCCAGCTCGCTGTGCAGGAGTGGAGGAGCCCAGCACTAAATTTGCGTTCTGTTTCCTAAACGCATGGGCGAGCGGCCAGTGTGTCTGTGGTGGCAGATCCATCATTGAGAATCGTTATTCAGATGGCTGCTCACACGCAAGCTTTTATTTGCATCTGGATGACAGGGACCTCCGAACGGGACAGGCGTTGGCATCGGCAGGACTTAACACAGCTTCGTGGCTGCCTCCCGCCCATCCCATGACCTGGGTTCTATCACCTAGGTTCTTGGGCTGCTCTGTCCACACCACACTCTGCTCTAGGTGTTGGTGGGATAAAGATGATTCCAAAGACCTGCCAGGCCGCGCTCGGCCCTGCCACACCTGGTTCACGCCCCTTCCTTTCCCTGGGCCTCCCCACCCCCATCACCTTCCTGGCCTCTTGAGTGTGGCACAGAGGGCGGGAGCATGTGCCAGAAAGACGGTGCTCCTTCCTCCTGCCACCAGCGACTGGCAGTGCCCTGGCCACTTATTAAGTCTCCTGCAAAAGCCTTTGGACGGCACAGCTGAAGGGCCGGGGTCAGGCTCCGGGGTCAGATCAGCGCCAGAGGCCTCGTCCCATCACTGTTTTCATTTCCTGCTCCTCCCTTTACGTTACATTTTCCCCTCCATTAGCAAACGCATTTTAACGGACACTGCGGAGAGAGATGAGCAGCAGATTCTAGAGCCGTCCATCACAGCTTTTTGGAAACCACCTCCTCCTGCTTTAACGGAAGCCGGTACCTGCTGCCGCTGCGGGCCAGGAAGCCCGTCTGTACTTCGCAACCAGCCTCTCCATCCAGGGGCAGCGCCGGCCCGGAATGAGTCACTGCACGATCACCTCATCCTTCAGCAATCGGAACATGAGATCCGGAGCCGACCTGATGGCTTCGAGGCCTGGGTTGTACGGGCTTGAGCACTGGGGGCAGGTGCAGGGCCGTGGCCTGAGCTATAGGCGAGCAGACATTACAGAGGGAAAAGCCAGAGCCTAAATGCACCAGAAGCAGAGGCAGGAGACCGCACAATCTGAGAGAGAGAGAGAGAGAGAGAGAGAGAGAGAGAGAACACCTGTCCTGGCCCCCCATTTCCATGAAGCCTCACCTTCCTGCCGGCGCGCCGTAGGCTCCGCAGTGGTCATGCCAGTGACCCCCGGCGAGCCTTGAGCTTCGGCTGCATGCGCTTCTGCACCTGTAAGAAAGCAGCTCCGACCAAAACACACCTGCCTCCCCGAGCACCATCCCTCCACCCCCCGCATGGCCCCGAGGCTTCATGAAAGCAGACACTGGCACCTGCTGAAACCCGGGCCTCTGACCACACGTCCTTTGAGAAATGACGACACACGGAAACCTCTGCCCACCCCAAGTTTTTCTCAGTAAGGAAGAGTTTATTGCAGGAAGGAGGCAAAAATCTAACAATGCGAAGGAACTACAGGGCCCACCAGGTTAGAAGAGAAGCAGGTAAAACAAATACACGGCTTATGTACAATTATTAAAAAGAGCAGGTGGTGGAAAACGAGGAAAAACTGCCAGCAGCCTTCCAGGAGGTTAGTAACAGAGGGGGTCTGCGGGCACCCCCGCCCGGTCCTGCCTGTGCCCTGGGCCGGCAGCTGTGCGGGCTCCGGAGGGGACGCAGGTGACGGGAGGAGGCGGCCGCCCGGTTTGTCCAGCTCCTGGCGCTGAGCCCGTGATGCCGCGTGCGCCAGGCCTTTCATTCCAAAGCCCAAGGCCAACTTTATTAGCGTTTTCAAGTCATAGGAAGAAGGAGTGGTGGGGAAACACACAATGTCCAGGGAAGAAAGGCACCTCCCCGGGGTCTGTGTACAAATAAATACCCAGTGTTGTCTTCCGCGAGCCCAGCCCCGCGCTGCGTGGAGGCGCCTGGCGGCCTCGGCGGGGCCTGTCCATGGCCCTGTCCTCCTGCTGAGTCTCCACGGAAAGCCAGTCCTCCGCGGGCAGCGGGAAGGCTCCCGCACCTCCCAGGACCCCACCCGGGACAAACGCGCCCTAAGTTCTCCGTAAGAAAGGGGCGCGCGGAGTTACTCTGAGCTCCTTAAATAAGGGAAAGTGTCTCTATAAAAATGCATTAAATGCTGGAAAGAAGTTGCACATTCTGGTGACGCTGTAAAACGTCCATTGAACTGAAATGCAGATCCTTTAAAACAAGCCGCTCCGAACAGGTCGCCACCGCTGACGCTGACGCTGCCTCTGCCGCCCCAGGCCCCGAGGGCAGAGCCGGGGGAGCCCCGGGCAGCGGCCGCAGAGGAAGGTGCGGGGGTCAGTCCCGGTGGCGGCGCCAGGTCCCTGCGCGCTCCCAGCCCGGGGTGGGGGAGCAGGGGCGCGGGGGAGATTCCGGGGCGCCAGGGGGCTCCTGGGCGGAGGGAGGAGCTGGAGAGGCGAGCTCCGTGCCGGACCGGCCGCCGTCCTGGCCGTGTTTGCTGCAGAAGATCTGGCCCTCCTTATCTAGAGCCGTGTTCTGCGGAGAGACCAGCGGGACCGCGCGTTAGCCTGCAGGCCAGGGCGCCGCGACCACGACAGCGCACGACGAGCATGCAGGGCTCAGGGACAGAGGAGGAGAAATAACCGCAGGCCTCTCCTAGCAGAAGCCTGCGCACCAAGCTGGCTCAGGGCCCCTCCCCTGCCTCTCCCTGCCCCTGCGGCTCACTGGGTGTCCCTGCACCCTGCCTGGCGGCTGCGGGGACCCTTCTAGCTCCAAGCTGCACCTGAGTTCTGAGTGTTTCTTCCCCGGGCCCAGACCTGGAGCCCAAAGGTATCTGGTCCCATAAGCAAACCCTAGGAGAAGGTTAGGGCTTTGACCGTGAGCCTTTCTCCGGAAAGCTCTCCATCACAGGTGGAAATACAAATAAGTAATCCCCTTACACCTCGCGAGGCTGCTTACGCCAGGAAGGCCTGGGGACCGATGCTGCCATAGCACCCGTTTCAGGTCCTCCACGATCCCTCACCTGCTCTGCTTTACCTCCTCGCACCCCGACGTTCCTAATCTGCTCAAGAGGCAGCCACAAACGGTAATAAATCGCCTTGCTTTCTGGCACTACCCTGGGAGGGGAGACTTTCCCTCCTCTGACTCATTTTGAGGATTTCTTGTTTGTCCAGCGAGACCCAGGCAGCTCTCAGGCACCGAGCTAAAAGGCAGGGCCATCAGAAGGCGTTCTGTAACCTAACTACCTCGGGGGGAGCGGGAATGTACCCCCGATTCCTTCAGCACTCTGACTGAAGTTATAAAGAGGCCGGGAGAAATCTGAATCATCCAGGGGCTTGCTAAGAGAGAGGGCCCCTGGCTGCCTTCCGGCCCTCGGTGTCAGCGGCCCATGGGCCCTTCCGAGCTCACGCGGAGCATCGGTAATTTCCAAGGACAATGTCAGTGACCGAGCAGAGGTGACTGTGGAAAAGCCAAACCAGATCCTTAGTGTCGCCCTTCCACAAGCTTCCGGCCCCAGCCGCCCTTTGCAAGAACAGAGACCACGCGAGAGGCAGCCTTCAGTTTTTTCTACCCCAGAATTCCTGCTGGTAGAAGAAACCACCAGCCATCCCGTTATTTCTCCTCTTCTCTTCCTGTGGAGATCGTGTGCAGTGGGACCGAGCATCGCAGGCAGTTAGTACATACCATGGCCTTGGACCTAGTCAGAGGGAGCAAAGGCAGGCGGCGGGGAGGCAGGAGAGGGGGAGAGAAGCAGGGACAGAAACTAGACTTACTTTAAACAGAAGCAACACGATTGAAACAGTTTTGTCTGTCTTAAATTAAGCCCAAATCATTCCCAGAGTACCCGGGAGGGAAGCATAATCCCCCTGAGCCGAAAGCACTCTGTTTGCATTCATGGCTCCTCAGAGTCAAATTCCATGGGAACCAGGTTTCTTGTCGTTCCCTTTTCGGCCACAAGGTGGCGCCCTCTGATCCCCCAGGCTGGGAGGAGCCCAATGGGACAGACAAATAGCCCCCTGGGCAAATGCACTGTCCTTTCCTCTGGCTAAGGACCAGCTGGAGAAATGCAAGTGCAATCCAAACCAGCAGGCCTGTCTTAAACCAAAACCTACCCAATAGAATTCTCTTCTCTTATCCCAAAGGCTGACGCTACACTGTCTTGCTGATAAAAATGCCTTCTCTGGGAAAGTAGTTGGAGAAAGAGAACAAAGACCTTCACAAAGGTACCCATCTTATGCTGTCACTCACATCACAAAAAAAATGCTTTTTCACAGAAGTGGAAAAAAACAACACATTTATCAAGAGAACTCCTAGAGCCCTCCTATGCACTGGCCAGCTGTTGTCTGCGAAGGAAGGCAGTGTGGCAGCTGGGGAAGCTTCCCAAGGGGGTGCTCGGTGGCCAAGAGGGTGGCAGCAGCTACAGGAGACCTGCACTGAGAAGCAGCTGAGAGCTGGCCGCTGGCGTCAGAAGTCTGAGAAAAGCATGCAGATTTGGGGGGCCGAGAGCGAGAGCTGCTCTGGGAAGCACAGCGTGGTGAATACCAGATTTCTGCTTCAGGAGTCCCCACAGTCTCAACTGGGTAAAGAGTGGAACTCAGAAGAGTGTCTCAAACTGTCAAATCAAACTGTCAAATGAAACGCAGACAACAGCATCAACTGCACTTTCTTTCACTGTTATTTACCATTCCTACCCTTTCATTTCTCCCAGGAGCCTCAGGCACCAACATTCTGTTTTTTGGTTTTTGGGGGTTTTTTTGGAGGGGGCTCTAGGGGTGACAGTGGGTAATAAGGCTCTGCCTGTAGGTTACACAACAGTTAGCTGGGGGCCCCACCTCCAACATGTATGCACTGTTCCCACTACTGTCTGCATCGGCAGGAACCGTATCAGCCTCACATACTCCAGTTATGGAGAACATATAATACCAGGGAGATTAATTTGTGATTCTTTTTAATATGAGAAACATTGAAAACTGTTCCCAAGGGCAGGACACACAGACACACAGGATAACGACACGGAAGCCTTGCAAGCTGCCCCCACACAACCGTGCCCCCGTCAGGTCCTCAGTTGGGTGAGGAGGAGCATGACGTCACCCCTGCTTGGGGGACAAGCCAAACTTCACAGGCCAGCTCTCTGGCCGTCGGGGATTGGTACCTCCAGAGACAAGCTCTACTGATTTCCCCTGTAGGTGCTGAGTGGGACAGTGTCACTCAGCAGCTCCTCAGGGCTAACAGCCCGCAGAGTTGTGTAGGGAACCGGGGTCAGACAGAGCCCTGCCAACATGCCCCGAGTGACAACGGGATACACGTGTGAGCACACAACGTTTACAGTCCCCAACGGAGTTACAGGTCATAGCAGGCTGTTCATTCACAGAAACACCCAGTTAAAGCTCAGAAGTTTAAAATTTGACCGTGGAACTCCATCAACACATGGAGAAATGGGTTCTGTCCGAGGGGGTCTCAACGGCATCATCCAGAACCAAGCCTGTGCTGAAGCCTGAGGCAGGAGGGCAGGGGCGCTGGAGCCTCAGCAGGCCACAGGCCTCCGGCCAGCGATGCCCATGTGGCCCTGAGTCGGCTCTCCCAGGCCCTGGGCCCAGCTCTGCAAAGGCCCTTCCTCCAGGGGACCAGGCAGCTGTATTAATGTACAGTTACTAGATTTTGATTCTAACTAATCACTCTTCTTAAGGCTCTTCATTACGTGCCAAGTGCACCAATTTATAATGTTTTTCTAAATTTTCCCAGAAGTTGCCTAACTTTGGGGGCATGTGGCAGGCTGCACACTCCTTATCTCGTCCACCATCAGGGAATCACTGAAAATGTGCTCCTGCTGTTGGCTCAGTCAAGGAGGTTCTTTTGGTCTCTCTCTCTCTCTCTCTCTCTCTCTCTCTCTCTCACACACACACACACACACACACCCATATCTCCCTCTTCCTCCCTTCTCTTCTATCTCACCTTCGCACCTCCCCCTCCCCCCAGCCCATTTTCTTTGTCTCTATTTCCCTTAAACCCCAAGGGCCCTTCTTATGCTGTTCCTCTATGGCTCACTGCTACTACCCCTGTGACTTTCAAAATAAACTTTCTATTAAATTTGGGGGGGAAAGATGGTTCTTTTCAAAGTGTGTAAGCTGTCATTCTGTGACAACGCCGCCTTTCTCAGGCTTTCTGCGAGCACGGCTGAAACGCCAGGAAAACCACAACTCAAGAGGCCTTCCCAGATTTTGGCACAGAACGCTCCAAAGTCCTGAAACGTGTCAAAAGATCCTGTTTACAGGCTTTGTCTGGGGGAGGGGGGAGGGGGGGAGGGGGGAGCAAGCTTTCCAGCAGGGAGAGCTGAGGGAGGTGCAGGGACAGACAGAGGGCTGCCAAGTGCACGCAGACTCCCCCGGGGACGGAGGAGGGACAGACCAGCGAGGCCAAGAAGGTGGTGGATACTCAGCAGCTGTATTTCATCTTCACTGGGGAGAGGAGGCGTGTGCTCCCACCCCAACTCCTATCGGGATATCCTTAGGTTCCTAGACTACAGTGCCCCAGGAGAATAAGCAACTGGTTTCCTTCCAGTTGGTCAGGAAGCAAAGCAAACCTTCCCAGAAGGGGCGGGGCCTGTCCTGCCCTGAGGAGGATGGAGCTGGGAGGCCGCCAGCAGGAGCCGCCAGGCGGCCAGGTGGCTGTAGGTGCTGTGAGACCCAAGGCTGTCAGGAGTGGCCTAGATGTTAGCAACACGGGCACCCGTTTCCTAGAAGGTCTGGTGGTGAGGACACCCCAGCTGAGTCTCTGGCTCTGGGGGGTGGGGGAGGGGCCACCCCTCCTTGCTCCCCGAGCCTGTGAGGGGTGTGGGCAGATGGAGCGCCCAGGCCCAGATGCTGGCTGTTTCGCACCCCGGCTCCATGAGCGGGTGCGGGGCTGCTCAGAGCTGGCTGCGTGGTCCCCCTTGGCCAAGGGCTCGGGTCTGACAGTGTGGCTGGGGGTGCTGAGCGCAATTCCGGCTGTTTTGTCTGTTCTGCCCTTATTTCCCTTTCGCTGAACTTACGTAAACTGGTTGTGTTTGTGGATTTCGGTAAACTGCCTGGGAAACACTCTGGAATAAGGAAGGCCTGAAAAAATATGGCGATTGTTGTTCCAGACTTCTCCTAACATTCTACCCTGAAAAAAACAATTTCTCTACAGTGTTCCGTACTTTTATAAGCCACAAAAGACCGATTTTTAAAAATGGCATTTGTTTAACTTGGGCTGTTTCTTATCCTAAACTTCGAAGAATAATTCGCACCTCCGGTCGTCTGTTTTGGAAGCCTCAGGCAGGCCGGGGGTTCCTTCCTGGTGCTGTACACCCCGCAGAGGGGAAAGCGGCAGCCACCGCCCGAGGGCACTGGGCCCAGACAGGCAGGAGCGCCTGGGCAGGACCCGTGGCCTGGCCTCGCTGGTATCTGCGCAATTCCCCGCCCTGTGCACCTCCCATGCCAAGCCCATCCCGCAGTGAGAAGAGGACATGGAAGGCACCAGCTTCCATGTGCGGGAAGCTCTTTAGCTATTTACTTTCCAAGCGTCAGGGTTGGCCGAGAGTCAGGCCAGACAGGGCACTCCCCAGGCAGAGCCCGGCCAACTTACCATGATCACGGAGACCCCGGTGGTGGTGCTGTTCTGTTTGGGGAGCGCGTTATTAAAGTGCTGTTTTAGTTTACCTGTCACTTCAGCCTGCATATTATTCTCCTGGGAGGCGTCATCCTACAGAAAGGAATGGAATACAGTGGTTTGGATTTTCAGGGCTCCCTTGTCTATTCCTTAACAGGCAGGCACACACCACCCACCACCACCACCACCACCGTCTCTTCTGAATGGGCCATCTTAGCCACGAGGTCAGGGGAACCACGACCTATGAACAATGGCCCTGTTACTCTGTAGCTCTGGGCCCTCAGAGAGACCCACATCATTCACCCGGCTCCTGAGGTCCTGGCGGAGAAAATTACCCTCACGCTCTGGGAGCCTCCCCTCGACTTCCCAGGGTCACTGTTCACAGGACAGTGTTTGCCCTAAACCCACAGGCACCGCCTAAGTCCAAAGAACTCTAGTCAGCAGGACACACCCTCCGCTCATCAGGCTCTGGAACGGGCTGTGCCTCTCCCCCCACACACGTCAGGGCTCCTGTGGCCACGGCCATGGAGACAGAGGGATCAGGGTCTGAAACATGCTCACCTCTGGCCAAATCCTGAAAACCCTCAGCCCTAATGCCACAGAAGGCAAAGCCGAAAGGCTCCTTAGAGGACAGCGCAGCCAACCCCTTCCTTCTGCAGTGCCGGGAACTGAGGCGGAGAAAGTGACAGTGGCTTCCCGGGGCCACGCACAGAGCAGGATCGAATACAAGAAGATCCTGGTGCCAACTGCTCCAGAGAAGCCCTCCATGGAGAGAACAGGCATCTACCTGCCGCGGAAGTGGGTGCAGAGCTTCGCCCGTGCAAGAGCCGTGGCGAGGAAGCACGCCGTCGGCCACGGGACGCGCAGGTGAGGTCACTCCCGGGAATGTGGGTACCTACCGACACCCAGGGGTGGCTCAGGATTTGTCCCGCAGTACACCGCGCTTCGACGTTGACCTGCAGCATCTGGCTGATTAATTCCTGGAAAGAAATGAAGAAGACAACAGAGGTGACCAAAGAGCGACAATTCCAGCATAAATACAGAAATCGGAGTTTGCACCAAGTACTTCAAGGAACAGCCAGCACGCTGCTCAGACATTTGAGCTGAAAAGCTATTATTGCCTCCACACCCAGCGCCCGCCAGGCGGGTCCGCAGGCACAGCTGCCTCACGCGGGCAGCATGAGAGGAAAGAATCTCCTGGGCCCACCTTATACCCAGATGTTCTCCCCGAAGAGCTCTGGTCATTGCCACCCTCCCACAATGTAACACTGCGCTGCTATTCCTTCTGGCAATTCAGTCTGTCTCACGAGTCCACCCCCATGTTCTGATGGTGCGTAGTGCATATTTCTTGAATAAATGAACAAATGTTTAGGACTTAAAGGAGCAAAGGAGGATGGCGGATGCCCGCTGGGAGGAGAGCCAGGCCAGCTTCCAGAACCTGGTTAACCGTGTCCGAGACGATACTATGGAATGAACTTGAGAAGAACCATGGTTCAAAGTCAAGAACAGACCTGGAGCTAGTTTTTTAAATATATTTTTTATTAATTTCAGAGAGGTAGGGAGAGATGGAAACATCAATGATGAGAATGAAGAGAGAGGGAGGGAGAGAGAAACATCAATGATGAGAATGGAGAGGGGAGAGAGAGAGAGAGAGAGAAAGGGAGAGAGAGAGAGAGAGAGAGAGAGAGAGAGAGAGAGAGAGAGAGAGAGAGAAATATCTATATGGGCGGGAGATATAAATCGTCTGCCTCCTACAAGCCCGACATGGGCTGAGGACCCTTGGACATGCCGAGCCCACAGACAGGCCTGGAGCGTACCTTTGCGGAGTCCGTTATGTTATCCCAGTAGGGGGCTGGGAACTCGAGCTTCCCGGCCAGGATCTGGTCGAAGAGGTCTTCCTGAAGATTGTTCTCGCTGTTGGCAAAAAAGAAACGGAAGCAGAGTCAAGGTCACCTCACGGGAAGGGTGGGGAGAGGAGTCCAGCCTTGGGCTTGGGCATGTCCCATCTCCACTGCATGTGTGATGACACACTTTTCCCTTTAGATGTGAAAAGTGAGCTTGAGAACACTTCTAAAGGCCTGGGAATGAGAGAGAGAGGGAGAGGGAGAGGGAGGGAGAGGGGGGGGAGGGGGAGGGGAGGGGGAGGGGGAGGGGGAGGGGGAGAGGGAGTGGGAGAGGGAGAAGGAGGGGGAGAAGGAGGGGGAAGGAGAAAAGAGGGAGAGAGAGAGGAGAGACCCACAAAGACTCCAGAAAGGTGCGGAGTGGGCACAGCTCAGCTTGGGGAGATGAAGGAGGCTTGGAGATGGATGGTGGTGGTGGTTGCACAAAACTTTGGAAATGTGCTTCATGCCACGGACCTATATACTTAAAACGGTTAAAATGATCCACTTTGTTATGTATGTTTTGCCACAATAAAAAAGACAAGAAAGCCCTAGCTGGTTGGCTCAATGGATAGGGCGTCAGCCTGCAGACTAAAGGGTCCCAGGTTTGATTCCAGTCAAGGGCACATGCCCGGGTTGCGGGCTTGATCCCCAGTAGAGGATATGCAGGAGGCAGCCAATCAATGATTCTCTCTCATCACTGATGTTTCTCTCTCTCTCCGCCTCTCCCTTCTTCTCTGAAATCCATAAAGATATATTTTAACAAAAAAACAACACAAAAACAGGAAAACACGGGGTCCACGAATCACATAAATCCTCATTGCAGGAACAAAAGGCACCTCAGCGTCTGCCTCACTGCGTTGCTCACGGCAGTAAGCGCGGAAACGCAGTGATGCTGAGCCCGGCCTCCTTGCCCTTCCTCTTTCCCCTTTTCCAACCCAACAGCCAAAGGTGAGTGAGCGGCCAACACGTGAAAATGTCATCCAGAGGTCAGAGTCGGGTCGAACAGTCAGGACATAATTGGCTCCCCGCGGGAGCCCGACGTCCAGGTAAGCTCAGTCCGGAAGGAAGAGCCCCTGGAGGACGTCAACGAGAAGGACACAGGTTGAAACGAGCTCTCCTCGCCGCCGCCGCCGCCGGTGGGCAGCGTCCCCACCTGTGCCTCCCGGTCACAACCTTAACGGTGCACTGGCTGGTGCCTAACGAATACGTGATGACGTGTGACAGAAAGTGCAGGGGGGGCGGGGGGATGCAGCAAGCGGATGCCCCGCCCCCCACCCCCAGGAACCTGCTTCTGCACAGCCACAGAGCCCCTCGCCTAAAGGGCTCATCCATGGCCAGAGGGAGAACAACGTCCTTGCCTTCCAGGGTCATTACCAGGCTCCAGCAGAAAACTCAGCACAGACTGTCGGAGTCAAGATCACAACCCGGAAGTGGAGTCCAGTCCACCTGGCCGGTGTCCAGCATTTCTTAGATTCCCAACACGACCCCCAGCCTGGTGCTCGGGGTGCTCACGGGCCCGCCGCCAGCCCTGCCAGAGCGGGCAGGCACGGTGCGGTGTCCTTAGACACAGGCAGTTTAGGACAGTACCCAGAGTCAGACTCCGGGGCAGTGGGATGATGTGGCTATTTCATTCTTGTTCTATGAAAAAGAGTAGCGTCTTTGAGATTTGCAAATATCCATGACATCTACCCAAGCCCAGTTCAGTGCACAGCTGCTGGCCACGGAGTCTGGGTCAACAGACACACTGAGAAGCTAACGTCAGCCTGAAAACCGGGCAAGGCAAGAGCTCCCCACCGCTCCCCTGAAAAGCGGTGTTCTTTGAGTGTGGACAAACTGTTTCTATTTGTGTGTTGTTTTGTTTTGTTGTTTGTGTTTTTATTTAAATATATTCTTTATTGATTTCAGAGAGGAAGGGAGAGAGAGATAGAAACATCGATGAGAAAGAATCATTGATTGGCTGCTTCCTGCACGCCCCCTACTAGGGATGGAGCCTGCAACCCGGGCATGTGCCCTTGATCAGAACTGAACGCAGGACCTTCAGTCTGCAGGCCGATGCTCTATCCACTGAGCTAAACCGGCTAGGGCATGCGTTGTTTTTTCTGGATTTCTTTTTTTTTTTTTTTTTTTTGAGTTTTAGAGAGAAAGGTGGAGAGGGAGAGGGAGAGGGAGAGGTCTATATGAGAAGGAGATATAAATCGCTGCCTCCTACAAGCCCCCCACTAGGGATTGAGCCTGAAACCCAGGGAATGAGCCTTTATCAGGAATCGAACCAGCAACCTTTCAGTGCACGAGATGATGCCCAATCAATTGAGCCACACCGGCCAGGGCAAAGTGTTTCTTTCTAGATGTCTAAACATTTTCTTTCCTTTTCACTTATTTCCTTACTGACTGCACTAGGCTCAACTGGCCTTCAAAATACGTGAAGGATGCACCTAAAACATAATGAGGTTTTACGAAAACCTTTAGAAAACCAGGGGACGCCAAGAGACAGTAGTAGAAGCTATAAAATAAATCACCTCTTTCCAGAATCGACCCCTCCATCCCTATGACTCCAGTCATCTCCCTTTTTCTTTTTTTTCCTGGAATCTCAAGTGACTTATATTCTGTTAATGCATATGGCTCTTATTTTGTTAATAAACAGCTAAAAAGTTGGAAGTGAGTCTGCAGCATTCATTCCGGTTCTTGGCAAACATAGCCTGAGTCAACAAACAGAACCATGGAATGTTCTGGCAATTAGGATTCACCCCAAGCATCCATGCTGTGAGCCGCAAGCAGTCCAGGCTTCCCTCACTAACAGAACAGAAAGCGAAAGATCATTTATCCTTCTTAGTAGTCACAGAAGAAAAGCCACTCTGAATCTACACTGGATTTATTACCACATGTATACGCCACAATCTGGCTAAGATGCTTGGGGGCACTTATCCTAAAACAAGACAGCCCGGAATCAAGGTGCTCTACACCTAAAAATGTGCATTAAGAAAAACCTCGAAAACAACAAAAGAATTTGCATCCATTCTCTCTCTTCAGTGATGAGTCAAGGCAACATCAAGGTCAGGCTAGGTAACCTGAGACCGTGGTGAGCTACTCTACACGTGATGCCCAAACATTTCATTTATGGGCTGTGCCTATTTTTAAGAGAAACAAACAAAACAAAAAAGTCTCAGTCTAGTCATGCAAATACTCCTTTTTGTCAGTGCCCCTAAAACAGACTTGGTTAGGCAATAACTAAACTGTCGGTTGCCTCTAGAAAACCAATATCCTGGGGTTGAGAAGATGGAAGGAAGAATTCATGTCAGCCTAAAACCAAAGCCTGGAAAAAGAAAAGTGAGACACACCAGAGCTAAAGAAGCGGAAACTGTAAACCCCACGTAACAATTTCAATTAAAAGGCTTTGGGTTAAAATTACTTTGGGTATAAAACAAAGACAATGTTTTGAAATACCTGTTTGAAGGACTTTCATTTTAGGTACAAATTTATGCAATGTGTTTCATACCAGGGCCCTTTATCACGATTTACGGGACCATTTCCATACTGTGCTCCCTATGCGGTCATGGGGTCTCTCCAGAAGGTCTCTGTGCCGTGAAGATGCTTCTGTAACAAGCACTTAACATTACAGATTCCCTCTCATCACAGCATAGGAAAGACGGGAAGCATTTTTGTAAATTTCCTAAGTAAGCTGCCTGGAGCTGTGGGACCAGCTTCTGAGTATAATGTTTAAGGGCAGTAGCTTTACTGCCTTTGATTAGCCAGCCTGAACTCAGATCCTACAAAGAAGCTACTATCCACTGGGTACCAACTCACAATAAGCACATACTTGTTTAAATGTGAGCCTCACTTTTGTTCAAAAGTAAAAAAGCAAAGTCAAAGGAAAAGACTCCAGCTGCACTGACAAGTGGAAACACTAGAGGGAGTTGTGAGCACACCTTCCTCTAACACTGATCCCTCCCTGATACCCTTTTCCGATTGGTCTCCACTTGGGTCAACCATCACGGAGGGGAATTATGCTGTAACTGGCCCCAAGATCAACAGCTAGCATAATACACTACCCTCTACGCTTTACTAGTTCCCAAAACTGGTCATTGCTGAAACCAGCCAGGGCACCGTGTGATTGAAAAAATGGCCACAAATGATTCCCTTCCCTGTAAGTATGGGTAATCTTCTCCCACACCTACTCGAGGCTTGGCTATTTGACTTCAGTTGGTCAACAGGACATCAATCAGCAAATGTGAAGCAAGTGGCGACTTGAAAAGCACTCAGGCCCTCTTCTAGCTGCTTTGGGGAGTCCTGAATCCACTGTCATGGGAAACCCAGGCTAGCCCACTGGAGGCTGAAAGGCACACGGCCAGGTCATATCGGTTGTCCCAGCTGATGCTGAGTCAACTAGCAGGCACGTGAGTGAGGCCACACTGGACCATCAAACCCCCACTGAGCCAACCCAGGCCAGACCGGAAGACCCGCCCAACTGATGCACAGAACTAATGACAGCCCAAACTGCAGGAGTCATTTGTTATTCAGAAAATGTTAAGTGATGTGTGCAATAATCCTACAGGCTGTGCAACCCACCTGGGCAACGTCCTTGATGGAAGACCACGATGCCGATGGCCAGGCAGAAGGCTTTCCACCTGTAGAAACCGAACCCACGCCACAAGGACAAGGCCCCACTCGCTTCTGCACCTTTCACTAAATCAGCAGTTCTCAACCTGTGGGCCGTGACCCCTTTGGCGGTCGAACGACCCTTTCAAAGGGGTCGCCTAAGACCATCCTGCATATCAGATATTTACATTACGATTCATAACAGTAGCAACATTACAGTTATGAAGCAGCAACGAAAATGATTTTATGGCTGGGTCACAACATGAGGAACTGTATTCAAAGGGCCAGAAGGTTGAGAACCACTGCAAATGTTTGTGATTCCCAGCCCTCAGCTGAGCATACCCCAATGTCCCGTTTACTTTTCTTGATCCATATTCTTGTGACGTGTGTCTTTACCCCTGAGACTCTCAAAAGG
This sequence comes from Myotis nattereri, assembly GCF_964212035.1. Lineage (NCBI taxonomy): Eukaryota > Metazoa > Chordata > Mammalia > Chiroptera > Vespertilionidae > Myotis > Myotis nattereri. The sequence continues at coordinate 55,164,555 of NC_138080.1, forward strand.
AGAGGCTGACACCTCTGTGTCACTCCCGCGTTCGCGGTAGTGTCCGTAAAAACGGTCAACTCAGCTGAACCTCTATCATTTCAAAAAGATAAAACTTTCAACTTTTCTGGATGTTTGAAATCTTTCATAATACGATGGTTGGGTGTGGTGATGAAACAAGCCTGTTTTTCACCTTCAGACCTAACACCACACTGTCAATAAATACCATGACCTCAGAGGATACGTTGTGTTCGCCCTTTGATTCCTGACGTTTAGAATAGCTCGTACGTTTAGAATAGCTCGTAGCACACAGCAGCTACTCAACAAACAGTTGCAAAGTGAGCAAAAGAAGAGATCAAAGTGAAAAGAGCACTCAGGAAAGCCCAGAAGAAAATCAAATGTGCCTGAATAGGTGAACTTCTGCTTCAAATTCACTCCAAAGGAGACGGAACTAATCACAAGAAGTGCTGAGGGCGAAGCCCCATGTCAAACCTGTGCACACCCACGGCTGAGTAACAAGTGTGCCGTGCCCTCCGTGACACACCCTGACCCGCGTGTGGTCCCCTCTGCTCCCAGGGGCATGGTTACCGAGGACTCAATCCCTCTGTTCCCAGGCCTATTTACGCTGAAAGTGTCTGTAATTCTACTCCACTGAGTATTGTGTGAGTGGATACAATGAATGTTATAAGTTCTCTTTTCGGTAAGAACTAGGTTGAATGCTCTGGAAAATGAGTGGTCAAAAAACGGTTCCCAAGTTAAGTAGGAGAGGCGGCTATTAAAAACTGGAAAAAGCCTTTCCTAGAAGGATCAGATTGCTTCGCAGGATCTTTAAATCTCACTCCCCTTGAAAATAACTGAGAATGGAAACTGCAGACACTGGACGGTGGGGGTGGTTTACAGAAGAATGACCATGAGAAACTCATACACAGCAAAGGCCCTGACCTCACATCAGAGGTGTGGTCGAGGGATACACAGGAACAGGTTGTAGAATAAGATAAAGAGTGAAAGGCAGGTCTCTATACGTTTTAGCTGGCATTGTCACTGACCAGCTCTGCTCCTGCCTGCCAGGAGTAACATCTGCTTCCTGACCCAGGGAGAGGGTTTACTAGTACAATTCAAATGTTGTGCTGACCTTCGGAACGGCGGGAATCCGCAGAGAAGTATGTACGTGATCACGCCTGCTGCCCAAATGTCCACCTTCAGGCCATAGCTAGGGAAACAAAGTGGTGGAAGGGGGAGAAATAACGATATTACCCCCAGAACCCTCCACATTACCCGAGTACTTGCCTTTGTGAAAAAAAAAAGTGGGGGGCGGCGCTTTTCAGTATCAAACTGTCCATTTCACGTAGAGGAATTCACTGCCCCTTGGGCAAAGGCATCTGCTCTTCTCCCAGTCCTAATTACAACCTTGGGGACACTGCCATGTTCCCATGACCAGCCTGGGAACAAAAGTCCCGGCCCAGGCCCAGAGCTCTTGAACGTAGAAGCACAAACTTAAGTTCCCAAGATCAGAGTCATGGTGCAGGTAAGCCGTCTCTCCCTCCCTCCACCTTCTCGGGGAGTCACTTGAAAACACAGGAGGATGCCCAAAACATACCTTTCCCCACCAAAGAAGGGCACAACCCAAACCACCAGGGGTCTCACCCGGTTTCAGCAATGATTTCTGGAGCCACGTAGGTTGGTGTGCCGCAGACGGTGTACAAGGGCCCTTCCACCACGGTGGCCAGCCCGAAGTCGCCCAGTTTCAAAGACTTGGTTCCGTCAGGATACTCGCACACCTGGAACAGAGAACGGCCGATTGTCAGACTTTTTGGTCTCCATGATTCCAAGAGGGGCTTTGGAATGAGGTAGAAATGGCAGATAACGTTGACCAATAAACTCAAAAGAAATCTCTGCTTGTTACAGTTAACACTATGATTTATCTTTGATGCTTTGAAGCCCGAAGGTTGCTCTGGAGAGATTTTTGCATGATTGTGCGGAACTTGAAAAAGACATTTCCTACCTCTGCAGAAAAAGCGCCTTCCCCAGGAGCTTACTGACCACGTGTGCATGCTCACACAGCAGCGAGGGATGCTCGCCTGACGTGGCGCGAGAGGCCTCTCAGCCTGGAAGCGAAACCCTGGCCTGCACTGCGTGCTTCCCAGAGTGAGGTGCTCTAGAGTCGCGGAAACATGTTCATTAAGTGCCACGAAAGCACCAGGTGTTCTCTAAGAGACTTGCATGTTTCGTGTAGAAAATAAAATTAGGACTTGTTCTCTGCAGAGTCAATGGTGGATATAAACATTACGTGGGGGGAACCTTGGAAATTTAGACAGAAAATGAACGTTGGAATCAGACAGCTTGAACGTGAATAACCAAGCACTCCCCTCATTTTCTGGCTGTGTGACCTTCAAGGGTCACTCACCCTCTCTGAGCACATCCCCTCATCTATGAAACAGGAGGATACGGGATTGGTGTGAAGATAAAATGAGAGCAGGCTTGGATCAGGGCTCTGTGAGTGTTCCTTCCCTCACCTGGAAGGTCTGGCTGGTTAGGTCAGAAACCATGATATTGGAAAAGGTCTAACAATGTTGCCGAGATGTCAATGCTTTTGCTTAAATTGAAGCAACTTTTCTAGACAGCCTTTCAGCAACGTGTACATTTCTTAACATCATTTATAACCTCTGATCCAGGAAACCTACTTCTCAGAACCAACCCTGAGGGAACAGAGATGGACTCTGAGGTTATATACCAGGGCATCAATCTCAGACTTTTATCTATCTTTTAAAAAACTGGAAGCAAGATAAGACATGGTACATCCCTGCAATAAAATATTATACTGTCACTAAGCACATTTCAATAAGTATTAGTCATATGGACACACTCACCATATTATATAACATAAAAAGGAATATTCAACATTATATATATATATATATGTATATATATATGTGTGTGTGTGTGTGTGTGTGTGTGTGTGTGTAATATAACACACCAAGATGCTTAGTGTGTCTCTAGGTGTTAACATTGAGGATTACTTGAACTTCCTTTTACTTTTCAGTAGTTTCCAATGAACATGCATTGGTTCCATAATTAGGACAAAATTTATATATTTAGGCAGATTTTCCATATGGGACCACAGTCTGGAGGTTACATCCTTACATGGATGGATCTGGAAGCAATCCAGTGTGTGTGGGAGCATAATACAGGTCTGACTATAACCATTAACATGCTCTCTATTTGTCTCTTGGATGTCCATTTTGAAAAGCCTGAATTTCAGAGACTATCTGCAAAGGCCTCATCTGGACTTATGTAACATCTTCCTCTGTTTTTATACTTTATCGTTTGCTTTCCCTCATATTTTACTATAAGCTGACCAGGTTTTCACCTAAATTACTACTTATGAGAGGAGTGAAACATTTAGAAAATTATGTTTTTTCAAGATAAGCATGTTAACAACATCATCCATTAGTCCGATGCTTAAAGAGGCGAGTGATTTATACAGTCATCAATAAAACACATCAAGGGCCTCGGGCGCCCCCATCTTAATGACCCCCTAATCTTTACAGGCATTTCATCAAGGGTGACCCCGAAATGCCGTCTTCCCATGGGATGTCCTCCTGAGTTTGAGAAGACTGTTTTTCTCCCGGTTTTGGTAACTGCCTCCACGTTGATGTCCCACACACACACCCAGCACACAACTTTAGGACGTTCAAGTTTCACAGGGGTAGCCATGAGGCCTGGAACCCCTCACAGACATTCATCATCCCGAGTCACCCCGACTCAGCAGGACCGTATTCAAAACTCCTAATGGTTTAGCCTGAAGCAACAGAACCCAGGCTCAGTCCTGCTGCCGTCCTAGCCGCCCGTCCATCCATTATGCCTAATGTAAACACGGGCGAGAACACGCGGGTGGAGGAAATTACAGCCAGAATTTATGACGCATTTACCAAAACCCAGACGTCAGGAAGAAATTCCCGAAGTAATGGCACTGATAAGAACATTATAAGCAACATTATAATTCTAAATGCATCATGAGAGGTTTTTTTTTTAAAGTTTCATTAATGTCATTGTTATTTTGTTTTTATAACTTTAAAATACACTCATTACCTACGTTTTTGAAAAATAGTGTTTATTTTAGACATTCAATTTAGGGACGCCTAGGGGTCCTCCAGGGTTGTTGTCAGACCCTCAGGAGTCCCAGAAGCCCCGTTTTTCACAGTCACTGTAAGGAATTCCCAGTCAGTCAGAGGTGGGAGCAGAACTAGAAAGGGGCTGAACAGTCCATAAGCGCCGAGTAATGTCTGAGCAAGTGGTGCTTCTTGGCCAAACATCAAAAGGGAAGCGTCATCAGGGGCAGATGAGCCTGAAATAATATTTTATCTGAGTCATCTCTCCCCAGGGCTAGACACAGAGGCAAGTGTGTGAAAGACAATTTGAGTACATTTCAAATCCCCGCTGGAGACTCTTTTCAGAGCAGGAAACATCTATCTATCATCAGTCTATATGCACGCATACCTGCACACGCATGCACACCTACAGCACTGCTTTCAGAGGCTGCTTCGCACACCCCCTCCCAGGGTCTGCATGACCCCTGTGAGCTGGAGAAGGAGGCGAGTGTCCGGGCTCCAGGCGTTCTGTCTGGCAGAGCTCAGTTCTCCCCGGGCACCCGCATTCTCGCGGGGAGATTTCTATATTCTCCCTGGACTGCCGTCACCACCTGCGGGACCCTTAGGAAGAGAATCGTTGCCTCCATTTCACAGATGAGGAAACTGAGGCACAGAGCACTCTCGTGAGCAGTGGACAGCCCAGTGCATGTTATCCAACCAATACCCCTGCCGTCCTGGGCAGCCTGCTCTGAGGAGCCACAGGCCTGGCAGAGCCCCACACACATGCAGGGATTCGGGGTGCATTCAGACAGACCCCGCTGTGCGTGCCGTGGCCCCGCAGCGTTCCTGTGCCCGGCCACGGGCGGAGACGCCTGTGAAAAGCGGCTCTCGGAATGCAAACATAAAAAATGTGAGGAATGCAGATCCCACATACGCAGCGAACGCCGCATGTTCTCTAAATAAAATGTCAACGGGATGATTTAGACGGACTTCAAATGTGAGAAACCAGCCCTCTGCTCTCCCGTCCCCGGAACTCCTGGAGAGCGGGATTTATCACGGCCGCACAGTTAACTCTGACAGGGCACCGCCAGGCCGTAACTCACCCCGGCAAGGGCCACCGCTGCGCTCCCTGACACAGCGGCCACGCACCCCCGAAGGCAGGGTTTAAATTACGGCACCGGCACCGCTGCCAGAGAAGGGGATGCAAATCAGATGTCTGCTCTGGTGTTTAAAAAACGGAACTTGGTCCTGGAGCAGGAAGAGGCTGGCAGTCACTGTTTACTTTCAGCGCCACTGGCACGTCTCACCCGTGGCCGGTGTCCACCTGCGGGCTGAATCTAGACTCTGCTGAGGGGTCTGGTTGGGATTTCAAAGGCACGTGTGTTACTTAGACATGCGCAGCCAGGGGTGTCCGGAGGCTGGCCCACGGCCCTTCTTCCCATTTCACACACTGGCTTCATGCAGACATTGGTTTTGTCACCTTTTCTTTCTCCTTCCTTCTGAGTAGCACAAGGGGGCTGGTGCAAGTGGAGAAGGGCAGACACACAGCTGGGCCCGGCTACACAGATGAGGAGCTTGATTCCAATGTCCTGGTGACATTCTGGGGCACACTGTGCGAGACGTCACTCCCTGTCACAGCATCTTCCCCTGATGCATAAGATGCTTTCACGTTCTGAGACTGTACATGCATTAAAAATTGCGAGCGGAAAAGAGAAGAAAGGAGAGGCGAGCGTGGACTCAGGGAGCTGGAAGATGGACACACAGGTCCACAGGAAGGTCACTAATGCCTCGGGCAACCTCCTGCGTGGCCCAGAGCTGCGGTTGGGGCTGGCTCCACAGCAGCCAATGGTTCATGGGGACCTGTGGCTCCTTTGTCCACAGGGAACAACGTCGATAACTGCAGCACCGGGGTGAAGGGGCACGGACGGCTGGGAGAGATCAAGGGGGTGTCCTCACTAACACCACAGCACCTGTGTCTGGCCACACTTGGGGACAGTCCTGTCACCTCTGCCGGCAAAGCCCTTAGGCAAACCCAGCCAGACAGCGGGGGGAGCCTGGGCCTGCCAGACACTGCAAGGCCACCGTGGGCAAGACGCTTGTTTGGAGGAGAGCATACCACATCCTCGCCTCTATCCCAAGGCCCAGTTACAATGCAGCCTCCATTCCTCCTCCAAGTTCCTAAAACTGAATCACACTGCATCTGATTTTCCAAGCAAGGATATTTATTTCCCTAATAGGAACACACAGAGATAAAAACGCAGTTCTTCCCCCAGCAGGAATCAGTCAGAAAAAAAGTCACACACTTTCAAATGGACATTCAGAAGTCATCAAATGGTGTTACCCTACGGGGAAAACACACTGTGGACGGGCAGGAAGCCCCCAGCATGGCCTCAACGCCTGCCCATCCATGCACATTCCTTCCAGTGATTATTTGCGTGGGGCCAGCACGACTCAGGCTGTAAAGATGCGTGCCCCAGCGCCAGCAGCTAGCTAGCCGAGTGACCATGAGCCAATATCCAAATATTTCCTGCACATCCACTGTTCAAGGCCCAGAGACACTAGGATAACTGAGGCACAAACCTTGCCCCCACTGGTGCTTATGATCTAGAATAGGAGACAGAGTAGATCAGGGGTCCTCAAACTTTTTAAACAGGGGGCCAGTTCATTGTCCCTCAGACCGTTGGAGGGCCGGACTATAGTTTAAAAAAAACTATGAACAAATTCCTATGCACACAGTGGCGGCAAAAACACCCGGCGGGCCGGATAAATGTTTTCGGCGGGCTGCATGTGGCCCGCGGACCGTAGTTTGAGGACCGCTGGAGTAGATGACAAAATCGATGTGTCATGGCAAGCGCAGCAGAAACCAGACGTGGCCACCACTTACTCTGCCCAGAGCTAAGGCCAAAGAAGTCATGCCTTTGGCTCCGTCTCACAAGATCAGTGTTTGTCACACTGTTGGGAGACAGGGAAGTGTAGAGACCAGTATGGACATAAGCAGCTGAGGTGTACTAGTAATGCTATTGATAAAGTCAGTTTTAACTAACTATAGGGGATGGGGAAGCCTTCATTGAGATTAACATGATCTAGAACACTCAGGTAACCTCACCTCCCAAACAGTAATGATGATGACAGCTCAGCCCTGAAAGGTAGAACTAGATAAACCAACAGTCTTGTGTATGTTTGTGTGTGTGTGTGTATGTTTGTGTGTGTGTGTGTGTGTGTGTGTGTGTGTGTACAACTCCCCAGTCAGCCTCTCTAAAATTTCTCTGCAATGTAGACACAAGGATGGGCCCCACCAGCAAGCTTTGCTCAGTTAGTAAAGACATCAGGAAGGTGTGTTAGAGGTGGCTTGATGGGTGGGGAAGGGCTGGTAACAGAAAGAAGACTGGAAAGGTAAATTGGGACCAGATTAAGAAGCACTTTGAGCACAGCCAGTGTGGCTCAGTGGTTTAGCATGGACCTATGAACCAGGAGGTCATAGTTCAATTCCCACTTAGGGCACATGCCTGGGTTGTGGGCTCATTTGCCAGTAGGGGGCATGCAGGAGGCAGCTGCTCAATGATTCGCTCTCATCGCCTATGTTTCTCTCTCTCCCTCTCCCTCTCTGAAATCAATAAATATTTTTTTTTAAAGAAGCACTTTGGCCGAAACCGGTTTGGCTCAGTGGATAGAGCGTCGGCCTGCGGACTGAAGGGTCCCAGGTTCGATTCCGGTCAAGGGCATGTACCTGGGTTGCGGGCACATCCCCAGTAGGGGATGTGCAGGAGGCGGCTGGTTGATGTTTCTCTCTCATCAATGTTTCTAACTCTCTATCCCTCTACCTTCCTCTCTGTAAAAAATCAATAAAAAATATTAAAAAAAAAAGAAGCACTTTGAGTGCCACATTACACAGTTCTGTGGAACAATGGGGCAAATGAGACTTTTCAGCAAGAAAAATTAGCATCTCTGGGTCTCAATTTCTGTATTTGTGAAGCTGAGATGAATGGACTAGATGTCCAAAGTTCTGTCCCGCCCATAAGCGAACCCTCATGCTCTCATTCTGTTTCCCATTTATTCTTCAGACTATTTTGCCTCAAAAGAATTTTCCTGTTCACCTTTCTTCAGTCAGTACTGTCAACAAAACGGAAGTGAAAGCACATTTTCTAATGTCTGGTAAACCATACATGCAGAAATGCAGTTCAGTTGAAGAAATTCACTAATATTTGGCGGTGACTGACTTGCGTCAGACTGATTTTTGAAATTTAAACTCTCTCGGCCCCTTGTTGCAGGACTGGTATAGACTCTCAAATGTCATTGTTTGCATGTGATTGTGGTCATTTTAAAGGAAGAGAAACATGAGGTGGGACAGAAAAAGCCGCGGCGACGTACCAAGAGGTTCTCCGGCTTGATGTCCCTGTGCACAATGCTGAGGCCGTGCAGGTACCTGAGGGCGCTGGCCAGGTTGTACACCATGGCACTGCCATCCCGCTCGGTGTACTTGGTTGAAGAGGTAATTGCATCAAACAGGTCTCCACCCTGAAGGACACGAAAGAACATGTCAAAATATCAACAGTGGCAATCCCGTGAAGGTAACAAAGAAGGTCATCGGCCTGGAGTCGATTTTTTAAAATGCTACGAAAATGGATGATTATGAATAAAGCTTCAAGGTAGCAAAACACGTTTCTGATTAGGTCCTTCAAGAATACGGTTAAGTCTCGGGACCTGGCACTAGGGAAACCTCTTGAAAGCTCTCCCCCTCGTACCTTGACCAATTCCATCACTAGGAAGAGCTCGGTGGCCGTTTCCATCTCCTCCACCAGCATGATGATGTTCGGGTGTTTCACTTGGCGCAGGATGGACACTTCATTCTCGATCAGGTGCTCCTGTCAAACGGGGGGGGGGGGGGGGGGGCGGTGACCAGTCGGCCAGGACCCCTGCCTGTCTGTGCCCCGAAGGACACCTGTCTGTAGGGCTGGTGCTCAGGGAAGCAGCTCCCTTGGTGCAGAGGCACCAAACCCTGCCCTCGCTGGTTCTCACCGGGACAGGTCAGTGTGACATCTCAGGGTCAGTAACAGAAAGAACAGGCACCCTTCAAAAAAGCCCTCAGCAGGGCTCAGTAGGGCCGCCCTGACACATAACAGACGGCCTTCCTGTCTCTTCACGGCCTCCAATGCCTCAGGGGGCTGTGCCGCTATGAAAGTGCAGGCACGCGGCACTGTGCTTGTACTCCAGCGGGAGCCACATTTTAATCCCCGTTCCCGGGGAAACGACTGGGCATAAGAGGAAACAGCATGCGTGTGGCACAGGACGTGGGCATTAACATTTCGTTCACCAGAGGATGCTCCTGATGATCCTGTATTTCAGAAACCAGGAAACATACGTGCTCACGGGAACCATGATTCTGATTTTAACCCTACTCACTTCTCCTCTGGAAATACCACCCGATGGTCAGTCCTGGGGAGTCATGTATTGGGCTCTGCCCTGCAACAAGTTTACTCCCGGCATGAAGGAGTTATTCTCCACATGCAACGATGGGTCATGAACTGCTGCTGCTCTATTTTATCATGAGACATGAAACTTCTCAATAACGTCACACCCATCGGCCCTCGTTAACTGTAATAATGAATTGTCTTGAATTTGGGGTACACTCTGTGAAATTAACAAGCTGCCCTCTGACACACTCTATAGACACCATTTGCTACCTAAATACATACGTGTATATGTCCATGTGTGTGTGTCCCTTACACAGTGCCTCTGCTATCATGAATTCCAGAACTAAATTTAGTGTTCCACTGTAGTGGGAACACAATTATCTCTAGTTCAGGATACTATTTATGGTTCCTCTCTTATCTTCATGCATCCATGTGAACATGTGTTTTCACTGTAAGCCGTCTCAAATGCTTTTCTGACAACAGTTGGAAGTATAAACGTTAACAGTAAGTAACACACAGAGAAAGTCCGTTGCCAGCGCCGGCACAGGGTGGGCTGTGTTTCTCTTTTTTTCCCTTTTTTTAAAAGTATATTTTATTGATTTTTCACATAGATGAAAGGAAAGGGATGGAGAGTTAGAAACATTGATGAGAGAGAAACATCGATCAGCTGCCTCCCGCACACCTCCCACTGGGGATGTGCCCACAACCAAGGTACATGCCCTTGACCGGAATCGAACCTGGGATCCTTCAGTCCGCAGGCCTACGCTCTATCCACTGAACCAAACCGGTCAGGGCAAAAGCTGTGTTTCTTGAGCATGGAATGCCCTGTGCTTGTCCAGGTAAACACTGGCCAATGACGGTGCAAATGCTAACCAGAGGCAGGAGAGGGAAAAGAACCAATGCTGACCAGGAGTCCAGTCACCGTTTGTCCATCGCTGTGCAGGGTGCTAGTGCAGCATCCTCACCCTTCATCCTTTAGGACAGTGCTTTGAGGCAGAATGCAAACCCCAGGTTCCTGACATCCAAGCCCACACTTCCTGTGCTACACAGCATCACCTTTCAAAGGAGATTGCTTTGGACAACATCAAGTTGGAATTTTTCAAAAATGAAATGCTAGCTGCACAGCTGTACACATTTAATTGCTCGAAAAGACAGGAACGAGAGGTTGCATCATGGCGAACTGGGCAGCCAGGCAGACCCACACCAGGCGTGGCGCAGGAAGGAACACCAGTGCCCTTAGGGAGCAGGGCAGGGAGGGCCGCATCCTGTGCCCAGCGCCGGGAGCAGAGTGAGCTGCACTTCCTTGAACACAAAGGGGAGAAAATGAATCCATTCCCCTCTCTGTGAAGCCGGGACAGCAGTCGCTACCACTGTAGTAAAACAGGCATTTTTGTAAAAAAGCTAAATGGACGTGTAAGGCCGCTGAAACCTCCCTTCCCCCTCTTAACTAACTTTTCCAGTAAGCTCTGGTGCCCTGGTCTGGTCATAGCATAGCTATCTTATCTCTTCCTGGCATCGGTTTGTGTAAAGACAAACCACCCTGCCCCTTAGGCAACTACTAACAAAGGTCTGTCCCTGCAGGAGATGAGTTAACTGTTAACCTAGTTCCCTGTTTTCCGGCCACCTGCGTGTGGTTTTTGTCTTTATAAACTCATGTTCTGCAATTGCTCGGGGCTCCAGTCAGCCAGCACTTCCCTCGGGTTGCTGCCTGCCTGCCTGAGAGCCCCTGCGCTGCGCTTGTAATAAAGAACCTCTTGCTTTTGCATCAAGTTTCGGTCTCCGCGTTTGACTTGGGGTCGTCGCCCCCTCCGTCGGACTCACCGGGGGTCTTGGGACCTTACAGACGTATCTCTTCAGTTCTCCCTCCTCCCCATTTCCGCCAAAGTTGGAAGAGTCTGTAAATTTACCTCTGTTTGTGATGCTCATTGAGAGTGATGCATGTAAAATGATCCCCATCACCAGGACCCAAGAACTCTCTCAAACTGGAGTTAAAAAAGGATGTCTACCGCCTAAGGAGACTGCACCTCCCCAAAGTTGTCTTTTCCCATGAAAAGCGTAACAGAAAGGCTCCTGGGGCGCCATGGAGGACTTTTCCCTGGACTGCGGGCAGTGCTGCGTTTTACACTGTGCAGCAATATTTTCTCTACACTACATGTTACCTCAGATCACTGTGTCCTACTTGACAGTGGCTGGTATTCTAAGCACAGAGCAAATGCTGCTGTTGGGATGTGGGAGCTGCTAGCCTTTGTTCCCAGCCTCTGACTACGCCTGTGTGATTGTCTATGAATCCACTTTTAAACGAAGCACTGTCAGAAGCAAAACAAAAAGCAATGCATGAAAATCTCTACAAATATTACCTCCCCATTTCTCATGCAACCCAAAACGTATCTCCGCTTCTAATACCTAAAAATACTCTCGAGATTTCATTTTCCAGGAAAAGATTTCTAAATACAATAGGAACACCACTTTTGCCTTGAACTGCACTGAACTAAACATTGCTCGACCATCTACCATTATTTATGCTAAGTGATTCATGGTTCTGACTCCGAATAATTTACATATGAATCACTTCCTGGCAGTGTGCCCTGGATCTGTGTGAGAGTAAATGACAAGGAAAACTGCTAACTTGGCAAAGGATACCGCCTTATCTCTGTCTGTGGTGGTTTTGACCATACAAAAGAGGTAGAGATAGCGACAGATAGAGAGACAAAAGGAGGAGGAGGAGCAGGAGGGAAGAAGGGAGGGAGGGAGATTAGGGAATAAACAACTCTCCCAAACCAAACTAATCATCCTGTCTCCACACTGCCCAGCCCCATAAAACACACACAGCCCTGTCCTCCAGTGCCCTGTCTCACTGAAGGAACCTGGCTGCCCAGAGCAGACAGGAATCCCCCCCCCCCCCACTCAGCCCTTCCCCCCTCACCCTCCAGGACAGCTCCTGCATCACCAGGTCTATCTTCTCAACAGCCACTGAATCCATGCACTCACTTCCATCCCCAGTGCCATCTCTCACCGAGACCTCTAGGCGTTTGCACAGGTACTTTCTCCGTCTGGAACGTTCTTTCCCCACATCTTGGTGAATTCCTGTTTATTCCTCAGGACCAGCTTAGATTTCACCTCCTCTACACAGCCTCCCCTGCCGGGTGAGTTACGCCTCTTAGCTGCTCTCATGGCCCTCTGTGCTGGCTCCCCGTACAGCTCCTACTGGCTGTCCTGGAGACTTTTGTTTATCTTGCTCTCCAGTAACCGGCCCAGTGAGTCCTGAAGTGCTTGAGTGAGTGAGGAAACACACTGCGCATGGCTCCTGATGGGCACTGGCTTCACAGCTGGTATCGCTGTGCCCTCTGAGTATCGCTGAGGAGGATGCAGTCAGAGAGAGAAATGTTTAAATCACCATCTGTGATTTCTGTGGTGGAGCTATGTAGTGGATTGAATAATCACCCCCCAAAGAGAGCAAGCCCCTGAACTTGTAAATGGTGCCTTATTTGGGGGGTGGGGGGACAGGGAGATCTAAGGATGTGATTACAGTTTCTGGAAGAGATCGCTCTGGACTAGCTGGGTGCCCTCGAAGCTGGCCTTAGGAGATAAGAGGCAGAGGGCAGTTTCCCACCCTGAAGAGGAACAATGAACACGCAGGAGAGAGAGTGAGGTGAAGATGGAGGCCGAGGTGGGAGTGATGTGGCCAGAAGCCAAGGACCACCATCCGCCACTAGAAGCCATTCAGTCAGAGGCGAGGAGCAGGTTCTCCCCAGGGCCTCCCGAGCTGTGAGAGAATAAATTTCTGTTGTGGTAAGCCACCGAGTTTGTGGTAATTTATTCCAACATCCTTAGGAAATGACTACAACATTCATTTGGATTTATGTCCTGCTTGGGCTCATAACACGTGGATAATGAATGCAAGGCTGTGGGAAGAGAAGGAAGGACCACTTCTAAGTACCATAACAGAAAGCTCAGCGCTTCAGACACTGTGGGAATTCAATAAATATTCATTTAGAATGAATATTATTTAGCATATTAGACATGGAAGAATTCTAAAATTTACAAACACCACAGCCTTCTCAACTGCCTCCATAAATCTGGCCCCAAAGCTGATCTTGCAACGCTCTCCTACTTAGAAGGTCCGAGCATGCTCTCCGTGCGTGGGGCCTTTGCTCAGGCTGTGGCCACAGGCAGGAGTTCCTTTCACTGCTTCCTGCTGAAAGCCTGCCCCCTGCTGGGAGCCCAGCCCAAATGCTTCTTGCTCTATGGTGTCTTCTCTGATCATTTATTTCTCTCTCATATGCTTCCCCACAAACTCTCCAGTTTGCAGAACTGGTATTTGTTTATATGCTAAAATACCCTACTTGTACCACAGTATCTTGCACACGTCAAATTTTAGGTAAACTTACCTAATAATGCTCATGTATATTGCAGACAAGCAAACTGAAGGAAGAGCAGACAGGTTAAGAATCCCACCCCCCACCCCCCAGGCTCTTATTACACGAACAATTTAATGAATTTAACTTGCAGAGGGAGCATGATAGATTGGCCAATATATGGGCTGAGTAACCAACTAGCCCAAAATTCCTACGCCTGCTCTGCCTCTGCTATCTAACCTGAAACTCTATCTCCTTTTATGTAAAACTGGTACATCTGCCAGCGTCATTAAAGCAGGAAGGCCAACTTGTTAGTTTGAAAGGAGGGTAGAGTCTCAGACTTCTCACACCTTTTGTGTGGTTCTGGGTTTTATCTTGAAATATGCATTTCCTAGAGAAGAGATTAAAATTTAACATTTTAATCTTTATTGGTGACAGTATTACACATGTCCCCCTTTACCTCCACTGACCTCTTCTAGTATACTTTTTGATAGTGAGCGCCAAGATCAAGACAATGTACTGTTTTAAGGATAAAGGTTTCTGAAAAATGGCAGAGAAAAAAAAAAAAAGCTCCCTAGTGTTTCCTGCACTAGTTTCACAGGTTTATTCCTGTTGTGTAGTTGGAAAATCCTCACTTCAATGCCTTCAGCACAATCATCATCTTACTGCGGTTTCTCAGTTTCTTTTACAAAGCAGTTATGGATACTGTACCTTTCCACAACATTTGGCCTTGTCTATAATCTTCAGGGCAAACTCCTTTCCGGTGGACCTACGGAATAATCAGAGGAAAGCCATTTAAAGTCGTCAGTCATAGATAAGACAGCACCATCCTCCCTGACTTCCTCCACAGCACAGACTCAGGAGGAAAGGCTGCTTCCTCTGCTCATCAGAGACCGTGCGGCCTGGGGTCAGGGAGAAAGGTACCCCCCAAAAGAAAAGAAAAAAATCCAAAGCCACACTGTCTTTCTCCTTTTTTACATATTATTATGAAATAATTTACATATTAAAAGTACTTAAACTCTGCTGTATCAGACATGGACAAAACACTGTTTTTTCCAATACTTAAACCTCAAGATAGTTCCCTTAGAAGGCAGAATAAAATTAGGAAAAATGATTCCAAGTAGCTGAAAACTTCCTATTACCAATATGTCTTCACATTAATCTATTAGTCCATCATTCAAACCTCAAAAGTCCCCAGACTTTCAATATCTATTTCTCAGCTCCAACTCCATCTGGTGCCATCTTCGCCACACCTCTGGATGCCCGCTTCTGGCACCAGAGAGATCATTTACGGGGATGCACGACTCTTGTTGTTATTTAACATTTAATCACCTTTCGCATATTTTAGTCTGAACCTGCCAAAAAAATATCTTTGCATATAGGAAAACAGTTCAACAACGAACGTTTCAGAAGTTCTGGAATACAGCAGATCTGACCAGTGGTCACACTACCACCAGTCAGGCCACCTTGGAAAAATAACTTTTATTTAAGTTGCTTTCCTATAACATAAACCAAACCCTGCCTCGGATTTCTAATGGCACCACCATAAGGAGGTGCAGCAGAATGGAAAAGCAGTGGTTGCCAGAGCTTCCTGAAATTCCCCACAAAGAGTAAAAATACTACTGAGAACAGGCAGGGAAGTGGCAGGCATATAAACACAGAGACTAATCTGAGTCTTTTCCGGTTTTGATGTTGTTTACGAAAGGCCTGCAATTTGAACGAATGCTTTTCTTACCACTTGAGAATTCAGGACCTTAAAATAAAGCTGGACAAACAAAGATATAATTCTAATATAGGCAACAGTCTGAACACTGACCTTCAATGGATCCTGCATCCTGAATACTGGTGCATGCAGCATTAACTGAGAGGGTCACTGTGGGGACTAAACGAGTCACACCACCGAGAACCGTGCCTAGGACAGGGAAATGCTCCACGAGATATTTAGAGAATACATTTTATTCTTTCCCAGTGTTCTCTGGCTCGTGGATGAGACATGATATACTGCTCAGTCAAAATCAAAGCAGGTGTACGTATACTCTATCTGAATACATGTTTTTTCCCTGACAAACTGCTTGTGGGCATGCAAAACAGCTGGGGCCAAAGTTAAGCTCTTTCATAAAATCTTGTGTTCACTCTGGTTAAGAATAAACTCCAAGGAGAAATGTATGGGTAGGTGGAAAAATGATTATCCTCACCATCCACTCACCTGTCCATGCACTCTTTGACTACTGCAAAATTGCCATCACCAATAACCTTCCCAATTCTGTACTTCTCAAGAAGAGTTGAAGATTCAATGCACCTGTTTCCATTTATGCCTACGAAAGAGGAGAAATGCAAAGTTGAAAGAACACACCAACATTTCATCTTGATTCCTATATACTTGTCAAACAATCAATTGCAATGCATTTATTTCTAAATCTATGGTAAAACTATAAGGAAAGTCTCTGAGCATATTTTCTGAATAGAATACCTGAATCACCGATTTTCTTTCAACTTGACTGGTTGGCATCAGAAACCAATATAATCGATAAAGATAACAAATACCTGAAATACCAGCTAAAATAAGTGATTCTTTGTGTAACAAAGAAGTCTAACTAAAACTTCAAACTTATTTGTCAAATTTGAGAAAGAAGAAGGGGATGATGTTGGGATTTAACCTTAGATATTGTCACAAGATTTCTCCTCAAGATTTTTTAGTAAAGAAAACTCTAGCTAGCTAGGATGCCTGTTAAAGCTAATAACTGGCTCAAAGAAAGACAAATACCATATGATCTCACTTATACGTGGAATCTAATTAACAAAATAAACTGACAAACAAAATAGAAACAGAGGTATGGATACATGGAACAGACTGACAGCTACAGAGGGGCGGGGCTAGGGGAGACTAGGTGAAAGAAGGCGAAGGGACTAGCAAAAAAAATAAAAATAAATCCAACCACCATATATAAATACACACACAGTCAACAGTGTGGAGACGGCCAGAGGGAAAGGAGGCGGAGGGTAGGTGGAGGTGGGCAAAGGGGCAGAAAATGGGACAGAAAGAGACTTTGCTTGAGAAGATGGGTGCACGATGCGGTACACAGACGATGTTTTATTGAGTTGTACACTTGAAACCTGTATGGCTTTTCGAACCAATGTCACCCCAATAAATTCAATATATATATATATATATATATATATATATATACACACACACACACACACACACACACACTAGAGGCCTGACGCACGAACATTCATGCAAGAGTAGGCCTTCCTTCCCCCCGGCTGCTGGCACCAGCTTCCCTCCAGCACCCGGGACCCAGGCTTCCTCCTCCAGCTGCCCGCAGGCACCAGGGACCTGGGCTGGCTTCCCTCTGGCCCGGCTTCATCAGGAAGGACATCGGAATGACATCCGGAAGACATCCGGTCTAAATAGCATCTTACCCTTTTATTATTATAGATATTAAAGCTAATTCCTGGCTCCAAGACTTCTCAAAAAGGTGGTGGTAGTGGGCGGTAGGAGACAGGACGAAGAAGTGGTTAAGATGAACCACTTTTTACAATGTATCTCCAGTACCCAGGACATTGCAAACATCATATAAAGAAACTCTTTTGTTAACTAATTGAGAGAAAGAAAAGTCTACATTTAGGACTTGTGAGCAGGTTGCCACTAAGGAAAAATAAAGAAAGCTCAAGTCTAAAATGTGAGATTGGACTAGCTTAAGTGACAACCCACTAAGACCAAACTGGTGACATGATCACCGCCCTGCTTAGGAAGATAACTGAGCACAGGTGGATTGGGGGTGGCCACCCAGTTCGCACGGATGACTTCCTTTATACACGTAACATCAGATTGAGAACTACCTTCGGGACTCAGGCAACGATCAAGTTCAGGCCCGCCATTTATGTTGGAAGAAGATCTGCCATGCGCAGAAATCTGCTGAGAGAGGAGAGTGACCATGATTTATCAGGAAAACTTGGCACATCTTCAGCTCGCTCGTCCTTAGATAACAGAAAACGCTTATAGAATGTAAAATACAGGCAGAGAAACAGAGGCGGTACGGCCTTTCTTTCCTCACACCTCTCTCCCTAGACACATCACACTAATGCATTTTATCCTTAGAGACAATATTTTTTTATTAGGATTAGACATCAGGAAAATTGACAGCGTGCTACTCTTTGATACTGTGTTACATTTGACAATGCAATAAAATAAAGATTTCTATGGCATCGAAGCTCTATGGGGTACTTACGAGTGGCAGAGGCAGGCTCCGAACTACAGATTGTTCCAAGTCAGCAATGAATCCCCAGGTCTCACAGCCGCCCCAGAGGCTGACCTCGGGGGGTCCCTGCCAAGGGCAAGCCCTTCTGAGAACCCAGCCCCATGCTCCTGACTGCACCACCTCAGGACCCAGCGTGCAGCCCTGGCTCAACCCTCGTCTTTACCGACCCTGAGGCAGCAGGATCCCTCCTGAGCACCGTGAAGATTTTCATTACTAGGATCCAGAGGGAAATAAAACTAACAAAAAACTGAAGCTCCCATTCTAACACATAAATATCTCTAGTTCTTAAATTGAAAATCTCACATTATGAATATTATTCATATTAAGTTTATTATTCTGTAGGCTTATGGAATTTTTTCTTAATCCCCAAGGGCTCTTATGCTTTTGAACTAAAACTTTTCCCTTTGATCTTTTATTTTCTCTTCTCCCCTCCCTCCCTCAATTATGCCTTTCAGGAGCTTACGGGGTCAAAGGACCTATGAAATCTTGAGAAAGCATCTTCGACATTTTTTGTCTTGGTATGTTTCCACACTTGCATCTGTGTCCACACATCCAACTATCCTGGTAGCTTCTGGCCCATCTTCATGGCTGCATCCCCCATGTGCAGCACCATGTCTGGTACAACACGGTGCTTAACTCACGCTTGCTCCACAAAAGCATCAAGGACACAGGTCCACGGCAGGGACCGCCCCTCCCCGAGTGCCCACTGGTTGGAGTCACTGGGTCTATTCTCCTCTGGGTGAGGTGAATTTCACCGGAGCTGGGTTTGGTTCAAACCCCAGGAGAGCCCAATGCTTATAAAACATTCCTTCAACCAGGATCACCCACAAGTTCTTCTGGGGTGAAAGATGAGGCTTGAGAATGAGAGGCAGGCAGCACCAGGGCCGTTTGCTCAGACCCGAGGCAGCTGCACCTGTGTGGACTATGACGCCAGCAGCAGCGTGTCCTGTTAGGAACCCCGAGGCCACGGGAAAGGAACGTGAGATACACCAAACGAGCCCCCGTCCAGCATGGCAAACACCCCTCGCACAGGGTTCTGTTTTCTTCCCTCTGCCCTGGCAAGTGCTGTGCAGGCGCGTGGGTGTGCGTGGGGGGCCCTTTCTGGGGGACAGATGCTGCACTAAACACCGGACTCCTCAGAAGTCAATCATGTTGCTTCCTCACAATACGAGGTAACTGGTCAACAAGGAAAGGTTTTCAAAATGTAGCAATTGCATTTGTTTTGTTTTATTGTTTTATGCCACTGCAATACTAGGTGGCTTCTAAACAGGCGGGAGTCTATGCTAGGATGTTTAAAACAAGGCCCCAAGCAGGGATGTAAACCAGAGGGGAAGGAAAGGAAACCCACCATGCACTCCACTGTTCCGTCCCCCAGCTCCCACCTGGTCCCTGTCCCCCTCACGCTTCTCTCGGCAGCTCACCAGCGGCCCCCTTCGTCTCCCCTGGTCCACGCACTGTTGCCAGAGAAACTTCCACGGGACGGTTCTGGTATCAGCCCCAGGATCCAAAAACCTCAGTGGGTCTGTGTTACCAACAGAATAACCCCCAAATCTTCAGTGTAGCATTTGGGTCTTGATGTCCCCATACCTGCCTGTCCAATTTGTTTCCGCTACCTTCTCCCCCCCCCCATACATTTAATACTTAGGTTAACTCAGATAATCTTTTTGTTGAAAAGTTACTTAACCTTTCCAGGTCTTCTCTTTTGCTCTGAATAGAGGGTCAGTAGCAGCACCTAGCTCAAAGATTTGCTAAAGAATTAAAATTAGCTCACACAGGTAAAATCATTTAGCCCAGCCACTGACATGGAACACTAATTCAATACCAGTTACTAGCATCTCTCCTTAAAGCAGTGGTTCTCAACCTTCTGGCCCTTTAAATACAGTTCCTCATGTGACCCAACCATAAGATTATTTTCCTTGCTACTTCATAACTGTAATGTTGCTACTGTTATGAATCGTAATGTAAATATCTGATATGCAGGATGGTCTTAGGCGACCCCTGTGAAAGGGTCGTTCGACCGCCAAAGGGGTCGCGACCCACAGGTTGAGAACCGCTGCCTTAAAGCGTCTATCCCACACGGAGCCTCAAAGCGAGTGACTGCGGGCTGCTTTTAAGTTGTTGAATGAGCAACGGCTAGAAGAGAACTTCTGCTAAATGATTCAAAGTCTGTTCCTCTTTCCATCCAACCCTTCCTAGTCTGAAAACTGTCTGTCAAGGGAAAGAGAGAGCCAAATTAAATTCCTCTCAGCCAAATTCTTAATGGAATAAAGATGAGAGAAATGTCATTTTTTGGACATTATCTTCTCAAAAGATAAATGGAAAGACGCCCCCTAGATGGCTGCTTGCCTAGATTGCAGTGCTGACGGAGGACTGTCAGCACCCACGAACAACAGTGAGCAGGGACCAACTCATCTCTGTGTCTAAACCTCACCTGGCCCAGGCGGGGCAGCCCCACACCTCAGGCCACAGCTGGCTGGTCAGGCCTGGGCACCAGGTAGGAACCGCCCCTTCCCAGCCCTCAGAGCCGGAGGGACATGTGCGGTGTGCAGGCCCATCGCCCCTGCGGAGGTCCTGAGCCCCACCTGCCGTTGTCCCCGGCCGGCTTGCTTACTTCTCCTGGAAACAGGTAACTCTCTTCAAATAAGCCCCTTTCTTAAGCTAAACTGAGTAAGCTGTAGTTCACTGCAAGCTGATGTATTCTTTCGGACTCAAGGGCTCTCTAAGAAGGAAGTCTTGAAGGGGCTAAAATGGAGGCATTTTTACCTCTGTGCACATTTTCACATGGATGGGTGACCCCCTCAGAGTGTTTAATGAGTGTCTACGTCCCACTGTGACTTACCCCCTTTACTTGGATTAGACCCCCGCCCACCTGTCCCGATTCCCTGGACAGCCCAGCAGGGATGAACATGGCTGGTGTTGGGATTTGGGGGCAGCAAAGAGCAGAGGCAGACCAAGAGACGGAGCAGGTGGCAGAAGCTGGTTCTCTGGCAACTAAACGAGGGTGGCAACTGGGCTGAAGGCATGTGCCTCAGAGGAGCGGGTGGCCTCACGGAGAGGGCGAGGGTGAAGGGTCAAACGAAAGCCAGCTCCCGTGTGTACCTGACAAAGGTTTCATGAAATCCCCGGGAAATGCAGCCTTCTTAGCCAAGAATGGCAAAAAGAACATTTTTCAAAATTCTCAAATGGAATGATGGTTTTTTTAAAAAGCATTTTTAAAAATAGAGTTAACAGGAGTGATATGTAATTACTTATCCAAATATGTTCCTTTAGTAAAAAAATAAAGCTTTCATGAAGAAAATGACGTGAAAAACAAAGGGGAATCCCCTTATTCCAGCCCCGCTGACTAGACAGTGACCTTTCCTCCCTCAGCAACGACCTGTGCTGGGCTTTTAGAGGCCACAAAGGTGAAGGGACAAACTTGGTGCTGCCCAGAAGTTTGCAATCTTGTGAAGAGGCTCCTGTTTGCACCTCAACCCTTCCACACGACCTTGACCTCCAGGCTGTGGCTCCTGCAGCTCCGAGGGTCTGAGGGTCAGCGAAGAGCCGCTCTGCTCAGGCGAAGATCTGCACTTGCAGTGCCTGTTCTCACAGTTGGTGATTACGTTTACTTGACCTCCCAGGCATGGAGCTCGGTGATCCAGGGTCCGAGAAAAGCCGGGTGTTCACCACGATCTCTGGACAGATCCCGGGAGCATGCAGAGCTTGTCTATTGGGAGCTATAGAGCAGAGCACTCCCTGCGTCCCGAGAGACACGCAGACAAAGAGCCGTGAAAACCAAGGGGTAATGCTATGCCTACGAAAGTCTCCCTGTCTCCCAGGCACAATGTACATATTTCCCCGTCTCTGGTAAGAGAATCATTCTCGTATTGAAGCATGGGTTGCATTAACGCCAGAGTGATTCAAACACGGCATTCCTGATGAAACCTGTCTCGTTTCTATTGTCTAACTAAGAACTGTTATTAAAATCTCTTACAATGCTAATGAGCTTTCATGCTTCCATCAGCAACGACGGTGCTGAGACAGCACAAAGAAAGTGCCTGGACGCTGCCCGTTGGGGAGGTCCCCTCAATAAAGCATAAGTGGATGACAGCATCTGGGCTCTTTCAAGATAGCTTCCATAATTACTGAGCGGTTCAAAGCGGTGGGATTGTGTTGAGGGGTGGGAGGAGAGGGGGACTATTTCCTGAGGAGGCCCTGATTGGTCCAGGGGGGAAGGTGATGAAAGCTGTGGAGATATTGGGGAGCGTGTTCTCCGTGACCTGCACCGCTGCCCTGCCCACCTCCTCCTCTGGCAGGAGCAGCTCAGTTTTTATGAGCAGGGAAGGGAAATGCACACGAATTCGCTTCTGCTAAGAACTTTTTCAATAAAAGACTTAAAACAGAGCGGAAAAAGCTATAAAGTGTTCTCAGCTGCCAGGATCATTTAGAAAGGCACTCATGGCTGAGTGAGTCCATGTGATAATGAGTCGCATTCCAGCTTTCTGCATTTTTAGCCAGAAAGTCAAGGCAGAGTGTCCTCTATTAAAGTTCTTTCATACATAGATGATTAAATTTCTACAAAACCTAAAATTTAAAGAGGAATGGGCCCTAGCTGGTTTGGCTCAGCAGATAAGAGCATAGGCCTGTGGACTAAAGAGTCCTGGGTTTGATTCCAGTCAAGGACACATGCTGGGGTTGCAGGCTCGATCCCCTGTATGGGGCATGCAGGAAGCAGCCAATCAATGATTCTCTCTCATCATTGATGTTTCTCTCTCTCTCCCCCCTCTCCTGTCCTCTCTGAAATCAATAAAAAAATTAAATAAATAAAATAAAGAGGAATGGTAAGTACTGTACTAACAATGCTTTGTTCAGATATAGGCAATACTTTTTTTTAAGTAGCAAAAGTGACTATATCAGGGGTCCTCAAACTACGGCCAGCGGGCCACATGCAAATGCAAATATTGTATTTGTTCCCGTTTTGTTTTTTTACTTAAAAATAAGATATGTGCAGTGTGCATAGGAATTTGTTCATAGTTTTTTTTTAAACTATAGTCCGGCCCTCCAACGGTCTGAGGGACAGTGAACTGGCCCCTGTTTAAAAAGTTTGAGGACCCCTGGGCTATATCGATGCATTACAGCATGTGACTATTGACATTTGAGGATACTATTTGATTTTTCGTGGAGGGAAGAACTTGACAGAATCTAGGAGATATTCTTGTGTAATAAGTTGACTTTCTTGAATGCATCTTGGAAAATGGCACTGTGATTCCATTTTAAGTGGCCTACTGCAGGGGTCAGACACATTTTCTCTAAAGAGCCAGAGACCAACACTTTAAGTCATATGGTCTCTGTTGTAACTACTCAACTCTGTTGTTATAACGTGAAAGCAGCCACAGACCATATGTAAACAAATGAGCATGGCTGTATTCCAATAAAACTTTATTAAGAACAAGCAATGGGCCAAATTTGGTCATAGGCATACCGCTGGTCCACAAGAACTTTCTTGAGCAAGCTTTTTCTCCAACAAAATACTTTAAAACTCTAGAACAGAACCACCCTCAGAGTAGTGTTGTTGCTTTAAAGCAGTGTCTCTCAGTCCTTGGTTATACTAGGAAAGGCTGTACATACTGGAAAGATTTGGAAAATTCTATGGCAGGCTGTCCCGCAGATTAAAGATGGATGTAGGGGCCAGGCATTGTTGTTTCTTAAGTTCCACAGAAGATCTAACGTGCAGCCAAGGTTGAGAACCTCTGTGGAGGAAGTTTCTGGCAGCAAGTGTAATTAATTGTTCAGCTACTTTACGTTCTCCTTGTCACTCATCCAATAACATAGTCATTGCAAGTCATCTATAGCCAAACAACTTTCTTTTTGTAAGAAAAGGGAAGACAGCACTCATTACAATTTATTGAATGCCTATTTTGTGCCAAGTCCTGAAATGAGTACTTTATGCCTTATGAATTATTATCATCACACCCACTGATTTATGAAGAAACCGAAGCTCAGGGAGGTTAGGTAACTTGCCCAAACACCACAGCAAATTAATCTAAACCCAGGTTTGACTCCAGAGCCGAGGGGCTATTTGGCTAATCTCACACTATCCCCTCTAAGAACAGGCGGAGAGAAGTCTTGCAAGGTTATTACCTTAACCAAAGAATGCCACCCAACAGCAGATTCACCCATGAAAATATTCACTGTGGAGTCTCTAGAACATGTCTCACATTCCTGTAAACTTATCACATATGGTAATACACAAACTGATAAATTCACAGCCTTTCTTCACATAGAGACCTTAATTTTTTTCTTTGAAAAGACCTCTGAAAGGTAAACATTTTTAATTAGTATACTAGATATTATTTGCAAGCAAATTTTGCTTCCATAGTTATTTCTGTGGTTAAAAAAAAAAAAAAATACCAGCCCTAACCGGTTTGGCTCAGTGGATAGAGCATCAGCCTGCAGACTCAAGGGTCCCAGGTTCGATTCTGATCAAGGGCATGTACCTTGGTTGCAGGCACATCCCCAGTGGGGAGTGTGCAGGAGGCAGCTGATCGATGTTTCCCTCTTATTGATGTTTCTAACTCTCTATCCCTCTCCCTTCCTCTCTGTAAAAAACCAATAAAATATATATATTTCTCACAAAAAAAATAAAATACCAGAAACATCAATTCCATTCTTCAGAAAGAAATCCAGTGTCAATTATTACAAATATTGAATTGGAGGGCATTTTAAAACAGAAAGCTTTATCATTTTATATTAGAATTTGTGACAATTTACTCTGAAATACTTAGTACCAGTAGTGAGATTTGTGAACAATTAATCTGAATCAGCACCTAGGGGTTGGTAACATTCAAAGTATTCTTATCTGTAGCCATACCTTAGACGTGGATTCATTTAGAAAAATTAATGGCTCTTGAGACTTGTGATTGGTTAATAGTGGTGAGCAGTGATAAACAGAAACCCCTAACTATGCAGGTATAGGCTGAAGACAGCAACCAGCTCAACAGTCTAAGAACGGGCTATGTGGAAGCAGCTGACTTGTGCCTTTCTGTTCCCTGAGAATCAATCGTTGCCATATCAGTTGACTGACTACACGGCCTCCCTTCCCAAACCAGCACAGAATCTCCGCACATTCCTACAAGTGAGCTTCAAGCAAAAGGTTGGCTTAGTAGATTCTGAACAACAGACAGATGGTAGGGCCATGTCTGCCTGCTTTCAGTGAGAGGTACCATCCATTCCTAGGATGCCAAGGTGGTGGGCGAGGTGCCCGTATCTTCGGTTTCAGCTATAGAGGCTACCAGTGGTGCACACTGGCACAGGCCAGTTCACTACAATGAGCTCTAAGTCATAACTCGTAACTCTGTCCAATTATCTCTAATCCACTGGCCAGAAGCATTTTCTTGGTAGCATCACTTCCATGAATAAGGGGGCAGTTAAGATGAATGCATGTGGCTTATATTCAAATAAAGTTTTCACAATGGATCCTACCTGTACACTGATGTGCTTCACAAACTCCCCCTCCATTCCCACAAAGGGGTGCTGCAGCCTCGTTGGGTCATTTACCCACCAAATGCTTCTATTTACTGAGCAGCTTCAATGTGCAAATCACTGTCCTCAACCTGAGTCTGAGACTCATTAAGATGATTTATTTTGAGAGGGCACTGAAGTCTTCAAAACTGCTCAGTCCCTCTTTTGTTTTTTGGATTCTGTCAATAAAATCAATTACATTCAAAGATGAAGTTACCACCCAACCTTTCTGGGGCAATAAAAAGGATCTAAAAGGAGTCAGTCTCCTAGTACCAAATATTCTTAGCCGGCTTGAAATACCAAAGAAAAGCCAAAGCTCCCGGGAGAAGCACAAGCATCCAAGGTCAGTAGCTACTGGGGATTTACATTTCACAGCTTCGAAAAGAAGTTTTGAAGGTCAGAAGGTCAAAGAGTTACATTTAGCTCTGCCAATCAGCGTGAGATACTACCAGCCCTTTCATCACACCTCACAAATCTGGAAAATCTTTCACCACCAGCAGGCCCAGGAGACATCATCAGATAAAATATCAGCACACCAAACAGTTTATAACCTCAAGATGTTGGATAACTGTTCCAAATGTACTATTTTTTTTTTGTTTCTTCTTTCAACCAACAAGAATGCTCACAGTAGACAGCCTCTGGGCATACACCTCAGCCTCAAACGTGAGACATTTTATTCTTCAGTGTCCGCAGATGTGCCCCGGGTTCTGAAACCTGAAGTTACTACAGCCTTGAAAGTCTTAAATTGGGATGCGATGATGAATTAAATTTCAGGGAAATGCTTTCTTCATCCATCTGGCAGCTGATGACACATTTAGTACTCTTTATTGCCTCTCTGTCCCACAGAACATGCTGTGATTTAAGCATAATAAATATTCCCTGGGGGTGGGGGGTGGGGGGGGGATGATCAGCTAGATGGAAGGGACTCTGAGGAACTGGGCAGAAGAAACAGGAGGTCGTGGCTGAGGTCGAGGGGAAGACAGAGGGTCAGGAAGATGGGGATGAAGAGAAAAAAATGTCAGTGGAGGTGAGATTCTAGGAGTTGAAGGGGAGAGAAGGGAATGGGTAAGGTGTGATGGCTCTAGAGAACAAAAGGACTGGAAGGAGAATAAAGCAATAACAATGACGGGGAGAGAGAGTTGTATGGCCCCCCTAAAAGACAGTGTACAGAAAGCCATGGAGGGAGCAGGGACAGCCTAAGAAAGAAACTTTGAGTGGCTTGATACAGAGATGAAAGCAGAGAGAAGGGGTGTGGTTGCCATCCTCCAACATGGTTCCCATGGGCCTGGCCTCCTGGCATTCATGCCCTTGTGTCGTCTCCTCCCAGGCTGAACTAGCTGATGAGTGTGACTACGAGGCTACGAAGGAAACGGTGTCTGCCTTCCAAGGCGAGGTCACAGAAAGAAGAGCTTCTGCGTGGCACTGTCAATCTCTTGCTCTGGGGAAACCCAGCTGCCCTGCTCTGAGGGACTCAGGCCAGTTATGGAGAGGCTCCAACATCAGAGATCGGAGGCCTCCTGCTGAGAGCCAGCAGCATCTTGACACCACAAGAGTGAGTCACCTTGGAAGGGGATCCTTCATCCCCAACCAAGTCTTCAGGTGACTGTAGCCTGGTGCTCACCTTGACTACAACCTCATCAAAATTTTTAAGCCAGAACCAGCCAGCGAAGCTGCTCCTGAATTCCTGACCCACAAAAACTGTGTGATAAAAAAAACCCCAACATCTTTTATTGTTGTTTTAAGCTGCTAAGTTTTGGGGTAACTTACAGCTAATAGAATTCTCTACAGATTACTAATAGGATGGACTATGGAGAGAGGGCAGGAAAGATAGAGTTGGGAGGGAAAGTCATCATAGAAAGTGGTAATAAAGCAGAAGTGGTAATAAGATCTGGAGTCTGACTTGTCTCACTTTCTCTTTTCTTCTCCTACCCTACACTGCATGTCCATTTCTTTTTGTAAGTGAAACTTCCCTCAAGAGAAAACTGAACGTGGAAAAACCCCAAGAAAGAAGGACAAAGCTATTCAGAGGCTTTTTCTATATTTAACCAATTAATCTCAACCCTGGGCTGCAGGTCCTAGTCCCCTTTTTATAATGAAGGGTGATGTGACTTGCCCAAGGTCTCAGAGCGAAGTGACTAGCCAAGCAAAACCAATCCCAGGCATTCTGGACAGCTTTAATTATGAAAGAGCCATCACGCTCTCTCTCGATATGGGCCCAGAACAACTTGGCATGAACTGGACTTACTGCAAAGGCCTTTGGGCTCCCCGTGTGCCTGATGGCAGCACTGTGGGGAGGGGGCTCGTGTCTGGCCTGCAGAACGCCTCCTCTCCAGGTGACTATCACCATGAGTGGCATTGCCCTTCAAGAAAGCCCGAGTCCCTAAGTCCACACAAAAGCAAAGCCAAATTCTAATACCTAGGGCCTCGGTTCTGGGGAAGAGGCCAAATGCGGACTTGCCAGGTGGCCCTAGCATCTCATCTAGCGAACATCCGGTAGGACCGCGTTGTTTCCAATCACGTTGAACAGACTGGTCTTGCTTTCTCACGGTGTCCTTGGGGGCTAGTGATGGTTATGAGCATGAGCTCTGCTTTCCAACCGCAGCTCTGCCACCGCACTCCTCACAACAGGGATTTCATCGCAGGCCCACCATGTAACGTTAGCTCAGATCCATGCACCCATGCGTTTGCTGGGCCTGGACTACGCTGTTTCCCAACTATGCCAAGCTTGACAATACCCAGCTCCAAAGAAAGCCAATAACCCTAACCTACTGTGAGCTTTGGCATTTTACTAAAACTTTATAGGATCAGCAGGAAGTGCTGGGCACACAGTATAGACAGACCATTTCACTTGAAAAGAACTCGCATCAGATACCTCTTAGGAAATCCCCGCCCCGCCACGTCTCCCAGGAAAAGTTATCAAAAGGAGTTCTCGATCTTTCCACCTCCCTTTCCCCACCCTCCCCTCCTCGTTCCTTTCCTAATCTCACAACCCTTTTTCATTCAGAGCATTTGTGCAGAACTAAACCCAGGAACTCAGCAAGCAACCCAGGCCAGCACTCTTTCTCCTAAAAGACTGGCACAGCATAGCTCCTCCGTAATAATCACACAGGCTTCCCCCTGGGGTGCCTGTGTTGGAGTCCTTGATGCAGACCCACGAGTGATGGGGGGAACCAGAGGTTAGGGACACAGACCCTGACAGGGTCAGAGATCCCACTGGCCACTGGGATCTTGAGCGAATCACATCCCTGCACCTCAGTTTCTCCAACTATAAAACGAACACTACATTCATTAAAGATCCGTGACCACTTCCAGGTTTCACATTCAATGGTTTTCACATGCAATGGTCACTATCTTGCAAAACCGAAAAATTATAACTGAGGCATGACTCATGCTCAGTGGTCCTAAAGTCTCTCAGAACCTTGATTAACTCAGTCACCATGTTATTTTTTAAGCTCCCATCCTGCAAAAACTTTCTACAATTTGAGGAAAGCTTTGCTTCCACTGCAGACTCTGTCCAGCCCGCAGCGAGCGTGGAGGTTTTATGGATGCAGACGCCTTTCGCTCAGGGAGCACTGAGAAAACGCTGAGTGCTTCTGTGGAGGGAGGGCTGCTTTTGCATCTCTCCTCCTTTTCAGTGGGCAAACAGAAATGCCACTGGCACCGTGGTCAGAGATTAGACATTACACCGTCACTCGACTTTCACTTTCAGTTCTTCCAGTGTTCCCACCCAAGCACCAAATCGATTCCCAGAAATTGGCACAAAGGGGGGATAAACTGTGGCAGAACATCAAACTCTGCTTGCTTGTGACTTGTTTGCTTAATTCCCTACGAAGTAAAATCCAGATAGTAAAACATAAATAAATAAAGTCTGCCCAAAGCTGTGTCCTAGCAGATTGAGAGACATGAGCGTCGACGCCTGCACACGCCATCCCGGCTTAGCTTGCTTTGTCAATGCTCCGATTCTCTGGAAAAAGGTTATCAATCCCCAAAGCCATAAAGCTTCTAACGAGGATAAATAGTGGTAAAAAATTTCAGCCCATGAAAAACAGTCCTCCGTTGTCTGACCTCCCCTCTTAATTGATCTTAATGGGCGATTTTAAATGAAGGGGGAAGAAAAAGCATAGCACTAACACATGGTAATTATCTGTAATTCTCCATTGGTAATGCTGCTGAATGGGGAGAATAATGCAAATGTGGACAGATGCTGACTAGAGCTTTACAAAGACATTGAAATTAGGGTTATTTTGTACAGTAAGTAACATATGACTAACTTGTAGCTTTTCCAGGGCAGATTTTTATCCCTGGAAATGACAATATGCACCACAGATTGCTGGGAAGGGTAATGAGATGAATTTTCCACGATGCACGACCTGTGGGAACAGGCAAGGGTGGAGATGTTTAACATTGTGTCCTAAAAGCTGATCAGTGTGGCAGGGACTCGTTTAGCTGCTAATATCTGATGTAAAATTCGGCGATTCTACATCAGCTTTAAAGTGAGATGAGAAATAGACTCCCCAGCCTCCTAGATAGGTTTTCTGGCAACTTAAAAAAAAAAAAAAAAAGACTACGATCCTACCATTTTTAGAGGTACTTTAAACTCAAGCGTTCTTATTTTACAGATGAGAGAAAGAAAAACCCAGAGGTTTCACAGCTGTTAGCAAAGCCCACAGGGCTCAGGTGTGGTGGAGGAGGGGGTGGGCGAAGGGGCCTGGGAAGACCTCTGCTCTCTGCCTTACTGATAATTTCATTTTACCTCCAGGAATCAACATTTCCCTTTATTCTTCTTGACATCAGTACGTAACCTTTCAGAATTTACTGTGTGCCCCAAAGGGACCTGTGAGCTAAGGTTACTAAAATAATTAAGACAAACTTAGCATAGTGAGATTAATCATCTAATGCCTCAGCAATGAGACAAATCATCACATTTTTAAAATTTCACGAATCTTCAGTCCAGAAATGTGAGTGGGCTTTGTACTCATGTGTGAGGGAGTGATGTGCACTCTGAGCGCCAAGCAGCACCTAGTGACCCAGGAGCATCAACTGAAAAGGACAGTGTTGGGTTCAGAGTTGAAGATGGACCAGGAAGAAAGATGGGAGCCCAAGTTCCCAATGGGTAACATCAAAGGGGAAAATGACCACGACCCTTGGTAAACGGGGGCTGAAGTATCAGCCTTAGGTCAAGGATCCTAGCCCTGCCTGGAGCAACGGCCGGTGGAAAATCCCAATGACTGCACAGGCTCTCCACGCAGCTGGGTTTGCAATGCTGGGCGAGCAATCACCAGCCCCAGGAGCCATGTGCTTTTGCTTCAACAAATGATAAGACAACTGAAACTAGAAAAAAGGTGAATCAACTTGTATTTATTTTTATTTTAGTTCTCTTGAAAGTTACTCAAATTAAAAACAGTGCACCTTTGATCTATTCTGGTGGAAAATAAGTTGGGAAAGAAAAGCTAAAAATACTTAAATTATAGCGAACTTTAATTTACATGATGTCTTTTGGCAGTGACAGTTCGGAACCCCATTGGAATCGACTGTGAACTGACCTATTCAGCGCTTCAGAAAATGCCTGGTGGTTATAAATACAAGGAGCGCCCAGCACGCAGAGGGAGGTGAGCGCTAGGGACTTCCAATCCCAAACTTACTACTGGCCACAGTCCAAATCCCGCCAATCAACAGAAGCAAGGAGACACAAAAACAGTCTGTCTTTTTCCGGACAAAATTTCTTTTTATTTCAGGCACTTAAATGAGAACCATGCAAGTTCACTCGGGGGTAGACACAACATTCTTAGGGCAGGCTGAGCAAACTTCAGAGTCGGATGGAGAATGAAACCCTTTGAGAAGTGGGGGAACCACAGAACTCACAGCACTAAAGGGGTCAGGATGCCCCACTTGGCAGGTTCTCATTCCTCATTCACTCAAAGGTGGGGGAGGGAGGGTACAGTGTTTCACCAGGTAATTTACTAATGAAAAACATTTTTCAACATCCTTAAAGAAAAACACTCAGATGATACTAACCGATTTTGGAGAATGTATTCCTCATGGGGATATTTCCACTGTCAAACCCAACACGCCAGGAGCATGAAAGTTAATGTACACATTCATATACACAAGGATGGCACTCCATGTATTTAGGTAATTCTCAGAGTACATTCCGTAAAGACAATCTGACTGTTTCTACAGAAAGAAACTGTCCATGTTTAACCTCAACAATTTATTGCTACTTTACCAGGAATATTTTTCTCTTGTAAATTTAAATTATTGAGAGCTACTAAGTCAAATTAAGCTTGTTGAAATTTTTCAAATTTGCTTTTACTCATCATTTTTCTCCCTATTAGATAAAATGCCTATGAAACCAACTGGTAATCATGTTAACTTCCTGCTTATATAAGGACATCACATTCAAAACTTAAGACTTATTTCTAAGTTCTTCACCAAAATGAATATATTGTTTTTGTGTTACTACTTGCGTATATAAGTAGTTATAAATGCAAGGCCAAACTATGTTAGCAATATTAACACTGTGTCCTAAAAGCTGATCAGTGGCAGGGACTTGTTTAGCTGCTAATATTTAATATATTTAATATTAAAGTCATGACTCAAAATGAGATTTTAAGAAGAATCTTTGAGTTCTCCAAGGCTTCATCATTACCAGTCCTTTTGCTAATAACAGGAAAACTACCACTGATAGTATTTTACCATGTTATATTCAATCCTAACCACAACCTTCTATTCCCATTTTAGATGAGTGAACAGTTCAGCTCAGAAGAGTTAGCCAAGTTGGCCAACATTACAAAATCAAAGCGGATACAGGATCCAAAGCCATGTCTTTTTGGCTCCAAATCCCGACCTCTTTCCTTCTCGAGTTGTGACTGCACCCAAACCTCCGATCAAATGAAACTACTAAACTATGCAACTCAAAATGTCAAGTCATACAGACGTGCCACACAGGCCACTTCATACCTTTAATCCTCTGAGACTTGCTGGGCTAGTTGGAGAGGAACTGGAGGATTTCGTAGATTTAGGGGTGGAGAGCTGGCTGCTGGGAGTTCCATTAACTGACAGGAGACACAAAGGTGAGAGAGGTCATTGAAAACTCCAGACAACCAGACCGTGTCCAAACACTAAGCACATGCATGAAGCTTCCATTCATTTAAAGCTCAAAGCAGATGGCAAATCAGCAAAAAGCAAACGCAACGCATCGTACTGTATTGCAGACAAAGTATTAGACAAATAAGGAGTGGAGCTAGGATTATTTTCAATAATAACTTTCCAACGGTGACATAGACAAAGATATAGAACATTATGGAACTAGAGATGAGACTTGAGAACTTGTCCATATATCCTGCCTACCAGCAAGGGTAGGGATGAATGACTGTTATCTTTGCAATGGTTTCCTATGAAGATTGTCTCATAACCCCCAATATCTGCTATCTTGATATATATTTTATATATATATATATATATATATATATATATATATATATATAATATATATCAGCCTGAATAACCAAGACTTTCTATAGCTCTCCAAAATCAGCTCCACCATAATCCAAACACATTTTCTAAGTGCATTATTAATGGAAAAAGAAAATTAATGGTCATTTTCCTTGTAACATCTACTTATTTGTTTGAAGGCTATACAAAAACATTCTTCAACTTTCTTTTTATCTAGACTAGTTATTTCTAATTCATTTTCTTTTCTTCACAGATTAACTTCCCCATCATTTAGCACATTTGATGTTTAGCTTTGTTTTATACACCCTCCTCCAAACTTCCGCATACTTCTCAGGCTGAAAGTTCAATTCAGAGCCTACGCTTGGAAGAGTGCGGCCACTGCTGCTACAGGGGAAGGCAGGTCACAGAGTCTACACTACAGAATGCTCGCTACACAGTTCCACATGACTCATGCTTATTCCTGATTGATTCCCCTGGATCTATGTCTGCTGTAATTTCACAGCTGGTAGTTAACATCAAATATTGGTGTAATTTTTTTTCTTTTCTAAGGAGTATTTATAACCCCTTTAATCATGAATCTTTGATGCTTTTGCCCAATGTAGATCAAAACGGCCATTCATCTCTATGGAAAGCAAAGCAAAATGCATCTCCTTTTCTTTTTTTAACATGAGAAAGCAGACACCTATTATTTTAAATGATGCTAATAAGTATAAAAAGCAAAACGCAGTCATAAAGGTCCTGACTAGGTGATTTAAAAAGGTGAACACCAGCGCTAGCTGGTTTGGCTCAGTGGATAGAGTGTCAGCCTGAAGACAGAAGGGTCTTGGGTTCAATTCCTGTCAAGGGCACATGCCTGAGTTGTGGGCTCTATCCCCAGTAGGGGGCGTGAAGGAGGCAGCCAATCAATGATTTTTTCACATCATTGATGTCTCTCTCTCCCTCTCCTTCTCCCTTCTTCTCTAAATCAATAAAATATATATTTACAAAAAAAACCACAAAACCAACCAATCAGATATAACAAACACAATTAAAAAAAAAAAAAGATGAGTATGAGTCCTTGTGTGGAGGTAGAAGTCCTGGGTCTGGTATTTGGGATTAGATAAATCCTTTGTCCACAGGGGTTGATAGGGACCCCTGAAGTCATGCTTGCTTATGTATGGCTCATTTTAAAAAATTCAGTGAAGACCTGGCTGGGTGGCTCAGTTGGTTGGAGGGTCATCCGTACACTGAAGGGTTGAGGGTTTGATCCCCAGTCAGGGCACATAACTAGGTTGTGGGTTCAATCTCTAGTTGGGGCATATATAGTAGGCAACCAATCAATATTTCTCTCTCACATAGATGACTGTCTGACTCTGTCTCTTTCTCGCTGTCTCTCTCTCTTTCTGAATCTCTTCTCCTCTCTCCCATCCCCTCTCTCTAAAAGTCAATGAACACGTCCTCTGGTGAGGATTAAAAAAAAAATTAAGTGAAAATGAAAAATAGTTCTATTTACTTTTGAATTACCAAACTTTAACTTTTTTTCTAATTTAAAATTACTCAAAATAATTATCAGTTATCTACATTTTCTTAATAAATGTATGTGGGTATATAGAGTGCAAGTACAAAACAAGTAACTATCCAATTAATTAAAAACTTTTAAGAGTATTTACCAGCCCTGATTTTTTGCCAATTAAGTTAAATTTCAATTAATGTTATATCTTTTTAAAATTCTCTTTATAGGGAACTGGTGGCAGGAATTCATATAAAATAGAGATGATTACGGACAACGAACTAGTCAAGTTGCTGTGAGCCTAGATCTTTTTTCCTACATACCACACAGAATCTGTATCGGCCACCAGTTCCTACTCAGTAAGTGCTGTTAGTTCTCAGTAATATTCAGACACCACACTAATATCAAAGCTTTCCTTGGAATGGAGATAGAAAAGGGACTAAAGGAGAAAAAATAAATTCCTGCCAATGATAATCTGTGTAATTGACCAATCTCCCTTACAGTACACCCCCGGCCTAAACAGGGTTTCTTAACGAAACTCACTGCCAGGGTTTAACTGCTGTCAGTACCGACATGTCCACGTTTCCCCCCAATAATTCTCATCCTAAAGAGACACTGTCGCATGGAGCCTCTAAATTCCCGATAGCATTTGGAAGGTTCTAATGAGCAGTCCTTAGTATCATTTGCTTGCACATCTGTCCAGTCTTTGGGAGGGGAAGTGGGACACGGGGCAGGGCTCCACGGTGCCTTCTCCCTGACACTGCCGCCGCCCACTGGGAGGGGCGCAATGACCAGCAGCATTGTGATGCTCCCACACCTTCATTACGCCCCTAATTCTCTCCCAAAGTGAGGCTTCTATCTGCCCCTCCCTCAACTTCAGGTAAGAAATAAACTTGGGGACTTTACTGTTTGCTTGTTTTCTCTGAATACTTTCAAAAATATTGGTCAATTATGAAAGCATCACAAGCTAGAAACCTAAAGGGAGAATTATGAAGGCTCCAATTATGGTAACTATTACCCACTTATGTTTTCCAGATTAATTTCTATGTGCTTCTTACACACTAGTTTGCTATTACAATAAATTGGAGTTTGGATGAGGAATGCAGTCAACCACAACACTCATGGGAATATTTCTGTCCCAAGATTGAAAAAGTACAATATTATTTTTACAAAGTCACTAGCTCTGTTTGAAATTCCAAGGAGTCCCCTGGAGTTTTTTTAAATGGTTAAGAGGTAGAAAACAGTTGAAGCAGTCTATAAAAGCAAGTTATACTTCTGGGTACTGTGGCTTTTAAAATACAAAACTCTTTCCTAGCTGGAAGTGGGGAAGAGAACACAATATTAGTAAATACAGATCTATTTGTTGGTCAGTTTATTTTGTTCATGAGATTCCACATATAAGTAAGATCATGTGATGATTTATCTTTCTCTGACTGACTGGCTTATTTCACGTAACATAATAATCTCCAGGTCCAGCATTGTGACATTTCTTTGAGTTAATAAAGCTATTGTAATAATCACAACTTGCATATCTTTCTCCATACGAACAACTGTAAACCTACTTTTGCCCATCCCCGCTTAGCAACTTTCTTCAGAATCACAGTGAAGTCCCAGCAACTGACTGGGGTCTCAACTTTCTAGAACTGCATTGTGTTGTGAGGTTGATCTCTTAGAAAGAAGCTGCTTGCTCTCTGAAAGGTGATTTTAAAATCTCATACCTGCCCTGCCGGCGTGGCTCAGTGGTTGAGCATCGACCTATAAACCAGGAGGTCATGATTCAATTCCACAGTCAGGGCACATGCTTGGGTTGCAGGCTTGATCCCCAGTGTGGGGTGTGCAGGATTCTCTCTCATCATTGATGTTTCTCTCTTTCTCTCCCCTCTCTCTTCCTCTCTGAGATCAATAAAAATGTATTTTAAAAAAAAATCTCACACCTTTTACTTATGTAAGATCTATTCTATTAACCCAAATCCAAACATGGACTCAGTTAAAAATTTGGGGTACTGGAATGCGATGATTCGTGAATCAATTACTAAGCATTCCAAAATCAATTCAATGTAAAAAGATGTATGCATTCATTAGACTACTAGAGGCCTGGTGCATGGATTCATGCACCTGTGGGGTCCCTTGGCCTGGCCTGCACCCTTTTGCAATCCGGGACCCCATCAGTGCAAGATTGGGGCCAAGGAGGGCTCCAGGGTGTATGTGGCCCGTTTCACCCAGTCCCAATTGGGGCCGATGGGGCTGGCCAGTTGGGAAGGGGCCACAGGAGGTTGGCCGGCTGGGGAGGGATCAGGGAGAATTCCAGGGCGTGTCCGGCCCGTCTCACCCAGTCCCGATCGGCTGAACCTAGCAGCAAGCTAACCTACTGGTTGGATCATCTGCCCCCTGGTGGTCAGTGTGCATCATAGCTACTTTCAATATGTTGACTGGTCAAATGGTCGACCGGGAGCTTAGGCTTTTATATATATGGATGTTATGAAGCAGTTGGTCTGAAAGACAAATGTGGCTATGAAACATGCTTTCAGGTCAGTATGTTAATTTCCCTCTTTTGACCTCAGGGAGACAAAATTGGAATCATCATAATACCTGATTCTTGAAACACTCGCCCCACTTTCATTTGTTATTTTACTAAATAACAAATGACCAGCGGCATTGTGATGCTCCCACACCTTCATTATGCTCCTGAGTCTCTCCCAAAGTGAGGCTTCTATCCCCCCTCCCTCAACTTCAGGTAAGAAATAAACTTGGGGACTTTACTGTTTGTTTGTTTTCTCTGAATACTTTCAAAAATATTGGCCAATTATGAAAGCATCACAAGCTAGAAACCTAAAGGGAGAATTATGAAGGCTGTAACCCTATTACTAAACGAAAGCTAAGAACCTGACAAAAATCTACATCTTCCATAAGATAAGCTCAGTTCAGTGCATTTATGCAAATTTCCTACTATGTTAGCTTTCCCAGTGTGAGATACTTACAGAAAGCATTGTATAAGCTTAACAGCAGAAAGGTGCTTTCAGTTAAAAATACTCATATTTGTCTACACTTTTCAGAAGAGAAAGAAAGCATTGAGCCTATTAAGCTCAAGGTAGGCATGAAGGTGACAATAGAATAGTACAATTGTGTCTGTGGCCATTTTCACACTACCAACAAACTTTGGTCTTTTTCAATAGAATATTTTCCAAATTTGACTAGCAACTAACTCCTTCATCGCTTAGGACTGTGACTACACACAGACAGGCACTTGGCGACCTTCTGACAACGACCGGTTCTCCTGTAGGTAAGGGAGGCTGAAGCGCCCTCCGTACTGTGAAGCATTGCGTACTGCACAGAGGCACACTGGGACCAGCCAGATACAGTCATGGAAATGGAGCAAAGGAAACAGAAATGTGGCAAACAACAACAACAGGAACTCAGCTGAGTGACAAAGCCATACTAACCATGGCTCACCTGGGGATTTGGCTGTCGAGTAGGCACTGGAGTAGGGGCCACCCCTCTTTACTGTGCACATTCAGTATACACAGAGGAGGAGGAGGAGGAGGAGGAGACAGTAAGGAGAGTGGTTATTCAGCAGGCTTAAAGTTGCACACAAACAGAAGGGTGAACCAACCTAGCCCAGAGAAAGTGGGGTGGGTGCTGAAGGGGGAAGCAGTGAACAGGAAAATGGCCCCCAAATGCAGTATTTTACAAAAATTGGATGCTTGAGACAGTTGTTGATTCTACTTTCACATGTTCTAGATTGCCACATGAAATCATGGTTTTTCACAAGCCTTTCCCAAGGGTGGGGAATGTCCAGCCCACGGGATGCATAAGGCCCAAGAAATCATTTGACCTGGCCCTGCCCAGGCATTCAGGGTGAGTTAATTGAAATGTCTGAACAAATATAGCAGGCTTATTTTTAAGTTTATAATTTTATATGGCCTGAGAATTACATTATAAAGATCCAAATGGCCCTTGGCAGAAAAAAAGATTCCCTGCCCCTGGCAATATCAGCTAAGTTATTCATAATTATACTATAAACAAAGCTTGTAGGATTGATACATCAAGATGTTCATGGACGTTTTTATACTTTTTAAATACCAAAAGGCTCAAAATGATGACAAATCTATAGGCATAGGGCCCGAGAGAAGCTGAAGTACAGTTAAGTCTGACTTTTAAGTAAGTAAAGCACTTCTTTTCAAGAAGAATCACGGCTACTATTAAATTACTTGATGAAGGAAAAGCCTGTGGAAACCTATCGAGTAAATACATTGTTATGCTAGGTGTGTGTATGTGTAAGGTTTAAATTGGCAAGAGAAGAAAATGTCCACAACCATATAGCACAACATTTAAAATGCAAATATGGTCAAATATGAAACTTCTACATACATATCAAGGAGAAGAATTGAACTAATAAGATTGTTCTAAAAAAAATGTGTCAGAACAAAACAAGCCAGTTTCTTAGACAACTTACTACAACTTTGAGAAACAGACTTCGACTTTTGGTTTTAAAAATCATGTCATCTACGTGCTCTTCTGGAACCTGGCTGCATACAAGCAGTGGGAAGACCAAGGATTCACAATCATTGAAGAAAACAAAAGGAGAGTGAAATGCTGCTCCTATGGCCATCATTCCTCTCCCATTCACTACCTGAGGCTGGTGACTTGCTGCGACGAGAGGGCCCAGGGCTCTTGGATCCAGAGTACT
Source organism: Myotis nattereri (assembly GCF_964212035.1). Classification (NCBI taxonomy): domain Eukaryota; kingdom Metazoa; phylum Chordata; class Mammalia; order Chiroptera; family Vespertilionidae; genus Myotis; species Myotis nattereri. The sequence goes on from NC_138080.1 coordinate 55,203,784, forward strand.
TAGCTGAGGAGCGAGAATACGATGACTTCAAGACGCGGCATTCTAGAAAGGAAGCAAAGTGCATTAAATAGATCTGGTGTTAACACTAGCCAGAGGAAGGTCACATGGGAAAGCAGTTGCCTGCCTGGAACCATTACCTGGTCATTTTTTTATTACCATCTGAAAAGTACACCTTGAGGCTACACATCTGTAACATCACCTCATTATTCCAGATGGACACAGAGAGCCCAGTGTCCTCACTTGATACACACACAAATCCTAATCTAAACATGTGCAACGGTGTTTGGACCGCAGCATGGACAGGCAGAAGCTACACTTTTATGATTCTTTCCAAATCTTGAACATATGTTGAAAGGGTATGCAGAACCCTAATTTATGAACCCCTTCCTGTCCCATCTTTCCAATGTGTGGAGCACGAAACTGGAGGAAACTAAACAGTAACTTCGGTCTTCCCATAAATAGCCAAATAACGTGTAAGGTAAGCAGTTCTAATTGGAATAATTAAGAACATGGCTTTTACATTCATGGCAGATTTTGGATGAAGCATGGATTTGACTTGGTCAACTAGGGGACTTTGGTTACACTCTAAACAAGCCGTGGGCAAACTACGGCCCGCGGGCTGAATCCGGCCCGTTTGAAATGAATAAAACTATTGAAAAAAAAGACCGTACCCTTTTATGTAATGATGTTTACTTTGAATTTATATTAGTTCACACAAACACTCCATCCATGCTTTTGTTCCGGCCCTCCGGTCCAGTTTAAGAACCCATTGTGGCCCTCGAGTCAAAAAGTTTGCCCACCCCTGCTCTAAACCTTATTTTTCCCCCTCAAAATGGCATAAAAATAAAATCTGCATCACAGGATTGTTCTAAGGATTAAATTAGATAACATACTGTCTGTAATTTAGATTAAAATATTTCAATTTATGTAAGATGATTGAAATGTGGGTTAGCTTTAATGGATACCCCAGCGGCAATAAATTAACATGTGAAGTACACTAATCAGGCAAATACACACCAGAGGACAATGGGTAGCATTTGAAAGATTCCAATCAAAACCTCGCAGGGAGGGGGCTGTAGCGATTTCAGCTCAGTTAATCGGCACTGCGCATGTTACTCAGTACTCCGCCATGGAAGGGAGTGGTGTGCGAATGAGTTTGAAGCATCTTCAAGGCACTGCCACTCTTATGGGCAGGATATCTAAACCTACAGAACCAGTACGAGAAGCTCAGAGCTACAGCCCAGGATTAGGAATCTGAGTCCTGCTTCCAGCTCTGAGGGTTGTGTTACTTGACTAACACTAGGTTCACTGATGTTAATGCAAGACTTTGTCAGGAATCCAAAAGGACTAACAGTTGGGACTTCATCAATACTACAACCCAAGTTAAATGACTGACTTTGAAAAAAACGTTGTCTCCTAATAAGTGTACCTGTGGGAGGATATAAGTGTACCTGTGGGAGAATATAAGTGTACCTGTGGGAGAATTAGGTCTGAGACCTGCTTTCATTGAAAAATTTTGTGACCTGATGGTGGTGGTATAATAACAACATGAACAACAGCATAGCACATGCTATGTAACCAAGTACCCTCCTAATTGCTTTATATGTGAACTCATTTAATCCTCACAGAATCTTGTGAGAAGGCCACTGTTATCATCCCTAGTGTGCAGAAGGTTCAGGAATTAGCCATTGAGAGGGAAGCTGTCAGTAGCTTCCACTTCTCTCTAATGAGTCTATCTGTAGCTGAAACTACCAATGATCCAACTAGCTTAGGAACGTTTACAGCATACATGTCAACGGAGTACAACACCGGCACGTATACAGCAAGTGCTCAATACATGTTTCACTCTTGCTGTTACCCAAATTAACTTTGTAACCTAGAGCATAGCATTGAGTTTCAGTGTCTCAACTTTCAAAATGACCAAGATGGACATCAAAGAAGTACTGGGAAATGAAATTATGCTAACATCAAGAAAGATGTAAAATACAGATGCCATGTAAAAGCATATTTTGTGCAACCTTAATCATTCCTGAGAATCAGGGAGAACGTTACATGGGTCATAGGAAAGGACATCACCTGCAATTCTTTAAGGACTTGGCAGTCATATTATCAGTTTAAAGCAGGGCCAGTCCAAGAGACTATGTAAGACAGTACAGAAACACTCAAAGAAGTTTGGCAGCAGTGAAAGATACAACAGGAAAACAAAGAGGACATCAATGAACCACAAGCACAAGGTAGATAAATTACCCCAAGGCAACTGTGAAAGGGGGAGGACGAGGCAGAGGGGGGTTACATAGGAAGTTTGATTCTACAGAACGGACCATCCTGAATTTTTAAAAGTCAATGGATTGTCGTATTTATTTGGTAATATGTTTCTCTAATTCTGGACTGTCAGAATCACTACAAATGGAAGGAGTCCCCCTGAGTCTAATTTTTGAAATACTTCCCTCATTCATGAACTTAAAGAGTGAGATTGTATTTCTAATAACCCTCTCCTCCGTGAAATGTTATGCCTGTATGATTTTACCTTGTTATAGATGAAATTGATTTCACTGGTGGAAATAATCACTATTACTGTAATAGGTTTATATTTAAAGCAATATTTCCAGAAACTATAAGGAAATAACCAAGGTTATTGATAATTAATTGAAAACTCCATCTATTGGCTAAAATAAAAAGAACTATCCTACCCCATCAATGAAAATTGCATTATTTTTCTACATATATAAACAATACATGTCACTGCTTTTCTAAAGTTACAAACAAAACAGTAAGGTAAAAATCATTAACAACAACTTAGTTGTTATTATTTTTTGTATCTCTTTATGGACATTGGAAATGTACAACTAACTGTTTTTCAAGTTTAACACTATCCATACAATTAAGGTAGCACAACCAGCATCCATTCTGAAAGAGGGCAGGAAATTCATTTCTAAGGCAAAACAATGCAGTAAAGAGATAGAACAAAATTGCTAAAAATGAAAATTACTTAACTATTGACTTGGGGTTGGTTGTGTGTGTTTTGTTTTCACAACTAGGTAAATACTTTGATTTTATTCTCTACTTCCATTAATTCAAAGATAGTGCTGCCAATGCCATCTTTCTTCAAAAATGAGCTAAGGCCCACTTAACATGCCCCAAGCGCAGTGCTACATCCCAAACCCGTTTCAGGGTTACAGAGGTGGTCCAGGAACCGCCTTACCGCTGTGATCCAGGACAAAGTCATCTTGGGCATAACGGAATTTTTCAGGTCCACATGCAATAAAAACATCATCATCACCAAAAAAGTCTTGCAGGCAAGTAACCTAGAAAAAAAAAATCACATCCAAGAAACAAATTAGAAATGTTAGACGTGAAGTAAAAAGTCAGCAAAATTAAATACATTTTTTTTTAGGTGGGACATGCTTTATTATGAACAAAGCAGCCCAAATTAAACACATTTGTATGCCTCACTTATAATATTGAGTTGGAATGAAAAGCTGTTTGGTATCACATTTCCAAGAATTTTGCTCTTCACAAGGTGCTTTCAGAGTGTCTCCTGACCTCAGAACACCAGAATGAGGTGGTCACAGCCAGGACCAATATTCCTGTCTACCCATGAGGTCAAGGACGCACACTCGAGGTAGAGCGATGTTTTCCAGGTTTCTGATTAATGGGCGGCAAAGCTGGGGTGGATGGGGTCTCTGCTCTTGGTTTAGTCTCTTTCCTACCTACCCTCCCTCACTCTCCCAGCAGCTCCGCCTCCCAGCATGGCACCCTGGCCATGACTCTCTGTACCTCCGGTAGAGTGAACCTTTGGGTATTTGGGGGATTCATGTATGAAAACTGCTTGGAAAGGTACAGGATTCCCCCTTTATCTGTGGGGGTGAGGGGGGCGGAGTACATTTCAAGACCCCTCAGTGGATGCCTGAAACCTTGGATCAGGGGTCCTCAAACTGCGGCCCGCGGGCCACATGCAGCCTGCCAAAAACATTTATCCGGCCCGCCGGGTGTTTTTGCCACCGCTGTGTGCATAGGAATTTGTTCATAGTTTTTTTTTAAACTATAGTTCGGCCCTCCAACGGTCTGAGGGACAGTGAACTGGCCCCCTGTTTAAAAAGTTTGAGGACCCCTGCTTGGATTGTAGCACCAAACGCTATACACACACACCCTTTCACTTAAAGGAAGCGCTATGCCTTCTCTTTGGCATATCTGAATTGGCAGCATCACTACTTTCATGTCTTGGGGTCATGATTAAATAAAACGAGGGTGACCTGAACACAGCACTGCGATACCAGGACAGTAACAGGGTCCCTAAATCCCAGTAGTCACTGCTCCCCTAGTTTCAGGCATCACTGTTCTCACAGGTGTGGAAAGAAAGATTGCAATGTTATGTTCTGTCTCAAAGGTACCAGGGCGACCACACACCACTGCGGGGCTTCCTTCATTGACAAGACGATGCTCCTTCTTAGGGCACCCAGGAGGGACCCACCAGGCCCCACCCTCCTCCCCCCACTCTTGACTTTGCCATTTCTCCTGCATCATTACTTCCATCATTACTTCCGCCTCAGCCACTCACCACTACCTTGCGTTCCCTATCTGCACAGTGCTGGGGTTTCTTTTTTGTGAAACAGCTTTATTGAGACATAATTCACGTACCATACAATTTAAAGTATACAACGTGCTGGTTTTAGTATATTCAGAGTTCTGCAGCCATCACCACAACCTTTTAGAGTATTTTCATCACCTAAAAGGCAATCCCATGTCCATTAACAGTCACTCTCCAGGCCTCCCTCTCCTCATCCCTAGGCACCCATAAAATATTTTCTGTCTATGGATTTGCCTACTTCGGACATTTCCTATGAATGAAACCACACAACATATGGCATTTTGCAACTGGTTTCTTTCACATAGCGTGTTTACAAGGTTGGAGCACATATCAGTACTTCATTCCTTTCTATGGCTGAATGAATAAATACTCGGTTACATGCATATACAGCATTGTGTTTATCCAGTCCTGTTTATGGATGACATTTGGGTCACGTCTACCTCAGTGCTGGCTCCTGCGACTGTATTTCTGCTCCTGCTGATCCTCAGGCAGAGTTGCCTTTCTGACCACCCTTTAGTGCCATGACCTCCAAATGGGCACATATACTTCCTGGTCATCATTTCCTAGGCTCTAGGAGAGTGCTAGCTTTGCTGAATGCTCAATACGTTTTTGTTGATGGAACTGTGGCTTGGTATGGAGTTGTTCCTATTGGAAATGAGTTCACAGACACAGAATAACTTCTCTGGGGTGGGTGGTGCCACCGATGCCATCTACTTTGCCATCACCACCACCATGTAATGCACTTATTTCCTGTGGTTGAATTTCACACGTATATGGGACAAGATGTTTCATTGTTGCTAGCAGTGCCCCAAACTCAGTTGATACTTTTTAAAGTGAAAACATCTAATAAAATGCCGAGGTCTAATGTAAGTTAACTCTCTCTCCCCAATAGGAGCCACATTAATTTACTGCTGTATATGCATTCTAACTTTGATCAAGTACCAGCTATATGCCAGGCATAAACAGAAGACAAGAAGCACATAGTCTAGTCATGGAGATGGACAAGAAAATTAATAATTACAGTGCAAAATGTTACACTAGGAGGATGCTGTAATAGAACATTTGCTATGAAATATGGAAGAATAAAGAATAAATAACAATGAAAATAGCATCCCATAAAATAAAATATTCAATAGCTAAGACTAGGGGGGTAGGGAAAGCCAGGGGAAGGTCAATGGGGGGAAAAAGGAGACATATGTACCACTATTTGTAATACTTTAAACAAGAAAAAAAATTAAAAAAATAGCTAAGACTATTTCATATGTTTGGACACTCAAATAATTCTATCTTAAAACTTATTTCTTGTTCTTTAACTCTGGTGGTCTGTTTGTTCCTTTTATCATAAAATTTTTTTTAAAAAAAGATGTAACCTTGAGTTAGGGGCCATGCCAATACATCTGACTTGGAAAAAAAATAGCAATACCATGAATAATATCTCAAAGTCATTTTTAACAAGGGTAAGGAAAAGGGTATCAGTTTAGAAGACCTCCTGTTTGCTTTTAATTCCTTCTTCAATGCAAGAAGCTCTTCAGGGATAATGGGTGCTATGTGGCGTATAAGAGAAAGCTACACAAATGAGGGGAAAGTAATATTTCTGCTAAGGTACGAAATTAAAGCAATCAGCAGTATCTAATGGGAGACGTCCAACTGAGAAATAATGTATCTATGGGAGCATATCTAAGCTCTCCAAATGAATGTGGGCCGTTTAAAAACAGTAATTTTTCGGTCCTTCAGTAGACAGATTAATTAGGTCAAGGGGAATAGGTGGCAGCCATAATTTCAGTGCTAGTTCTTAACAGATTGCCACAACCACTTTTCTTTTTCTTTCCCTATTTGGTCTCTATTAGAGGATATCGAGACAGATACAAAGACTTAAAATACTATGCACATACTAGGAACATAGAAAATCCTTCCCTCAAAATAAAAAAGGCAGAGGACACAGGATTGCCATCTTCCCTGCACACTGCATTGTGAACCAGGGGAGGTCTCCATTTCCCGAGCCATTGGCGCTCTTTGGAAAGCGTGTTATTCCTTTCCCTTTCCAGAGTGACAAAGGAGAGGATGGGAAAGCAGGTTGGCTTTCTCTAAGAGCTCTTCTTCCTAAAAAATTCTGAAGTCTATTTTTGTTTCTAAGGAAAGCTTAATATTTATATTTTTGGAGACTTCTTTTGGAAAAGTGGAGTGCACTCTTCTGGAGAGGGAAGAAAAGGAACACTATTTTAAGTAGGTAAACAGTATTGTCCACTTGGGACTTATTTCTGTTCAAATTCAGTCAAAAAAATCTTCATGCCCTCCACATCCAGGTGTTCCTTCAAAGCTCTGTAATTTGTCCAACATAGACATTACCATTGAGGTAATGGTCTGGTTTTGTGTCCAGATGTCTCAGCGGAGCTGCATACATACAGGATCCTTGTCTAGCTCATCACTATAATTCTAGCAGAGTACATGGCACCTAACATGCAGGCTTTGTTAAATACATTTCTGTTGAAATAAAAAAATGCTTTGAGTCCCTCTTCCTGTAGGGCAGCGGTTCTCAACCTGTGGGTTGCGACTCCTTGGGGGGTCAAACGACCCTTTCACAGGGGTCACCTAAGACCATCGGAAAACACATATATAATTACATATTGTTTTTGTGATTAATCACTATGCTTTAATTATGTTCAATTTGTAACAACGAAATTGGGGGTCACCACAACATGAGGAACTGTATTAAAGGGTAGTGGCATTAGGATGTTTGAGAACCACTGCTCTAAGGAACCCTCTCTAGAGGAGACATCTACACTCTTTCTGTGAATTCCTGTCAACCCATGCAAGGCAGTCCTTGTTATAGGACGTATGATGTTGGCTTTCTAAGCCAAGGTAATCTATAAGCTCCTTGAACACACCAGTCACATCCTATAGCTCCTTAAAGAAGTTATTCCGCAAACAGTTGATCAAATTTTGGCTCTAGAGTAACTTTCTAAAAACTCATCTTAGATGACATAAGCTCTAACTGAGGAATTAAATGTCTTTCATCATTATTTCAGGGTGATTTGAGAAAAAGATACTTGTGAAATCTACTACTACAACCATTCAATAGAGGGGATTCAAAGCAAAGTAATTTGCTATTCAACCTTCCATTTGTTGGAATTCAGAGACCTGAGGTTGTATTTAATAACGAGCTCCTGAGGTACTTTCCAAGCATATTTGGTTTAACAGTCCAAGATCTGATAAAAATGCAAAAGAAACATCATTGGATCTCAGTGAGAGACTAGCTTAAACTGGCATCAACTTATCTAAATATAGTCAGGGTCAAAATCTTAGCACCCTTGAAATGTCTAGCTCATAGAACAAGGACCACATTTTGTAGAAAAAAAAATAATGTTAATAATGGGTATCAGGAGTATAAAATGCACCTTGGAAATTTTTAATAGATTTTCTTTCATTTTAACTGTGTGTGTGTGTGTATGTGTGTGTGTGAGAGAGAGAGAGAGACAGAGACAGAGAGAGAGAGAGAGATAGAGAGAGAGAGAGAGAGAGAGAGAAATGAAAGTCCATATCTCCCACTGAAATTAAATGCTTTCATCATTCAGCTTTAAAGGGCTGTGGCTACTGAAGAGTAATTAAACAAACAAAAAAAATTTTCTAGCTCACTTCTAAAGAGGATTTGAAGGAGCTCAGAAAAGAAGTCTAGTAAGTGGCTTATATTTGAAATTAAAATTATTACATAAGCTTTTAATGGAACTGCATTAATATCCTTATTGTTTCTTCCTAAGAATGGTCACGTTACAAGTCATATTGTCAAAAGGGAACTGCACTTAATTTTGAACCCCTCCCAAAGGCTTCTCTACCATACATAAGTTTTCCATCATGCAAACAAATAGAAATACAGCATTTAAAGATATAAAGAAAATCCAAATGACAATTTTAACATACAATAAAGGGTAAGCCTAATAGCTTCTGAGCCATTATCTGTCTATTGCTAGCAGGGGACATTTAAAAAAAGAAAAGACTGCCCTTGCAGATGCTTAAAAGCCATCAGCTCAGCAAACTGAGTTCACCATAACTAACATTATCCCAGACACCCACCACCACCACCACCACCACCTTTTTTAACCAGTTCTATCTCTAGAATATAAGATCTGCTAAAATGGGGAAACCATATCTGAAATAAAGAAAAGGTTAAGTCATTTGGTTCCTCCAAAATGTTAGGAACAACACCAGAAAACCAAATTCACAGAGCAGCAAGCAGGGGCTCAGATTCTCTCTCCATTTCTTTACTCTCCACTCAGAATATAATTAGCATAAATAGCCTGCTTTGTTCCCAGTAAATGTTGGCGGGCATACAGTAAGGGAAGGATCCCATTCTACAGCAAAAAGCCAGCTACTCAGAATAGCAATGTTTTTCAGTTTCCTGTAAAACCATTCAGCCTGGCACTCACCCACCATCTGGTTGCCATGGAAACAGAACTGAAGCTAAAAGATGGCAGTACTTACAGTAAAAGGCTTCTTAATTGCATCTACAGACAACTCCCTGCATTTGGTTTGCTTCCATTAAAAAATACTGGATCTAACCTTCCTCCTCCCACGATAGGTTCCTCATAATGACTGTTCACTAATCATGACTAATCATAGAACCTTGAGAGCAACCATTTGGTTTCAGTAAATATCTCTATCCACAGGATGAAAGGGTCTTGAAAAATTCATAGATATTCAGCTACCAAATGTATTCTGGGAGCAGAGACAACGACCACTCTTCCTATTAAATAGGTAATTTCAAAGCTGACCCTCTGACTGCCCCCACTGAGGGCCCCAGTTTTAATTCCCTCAGGGAAAAATTCCAAATCTGCTCCAGAGCTTTCCACTAAGGGAGGGAGGCTGGAGCAAAATTTTAGCAGAATTCGGGACAGGAAGTCAGAGGAAACCTATTAAGCCAACCACCGTGAGATTTTCTCTAATTGTCATGTCTGGAGCTAAACGTTTTCAAACAGATGTCACCAGAACCTGAGTCAACACTCTCTGGGACTCAGTTATCTTCAAATAATAAACAAAAAGGTAAATCATCAGAGTTACAGAAGAGGTGACTGAGAACCAAAGGGAAAGGTGACAATTTTCTAACCCAAATCTTTGTTCCCAACAGGAAGGGGAAGGGAACCAGCAGGGAATACCTAACTACACATTACACACAAGGAGTCTCATTTACACATAACTTGCACTCGCCCTCAAAACAACCTAGTGAAGTCGGCATCATGATTCCCATTCTACAGGAAAAGAAACAGGCTCAGAGAGGTTCAGTAAATTGCTTGAGGTCACACAGTCTGTAAGGGAGGAGCTGAGATCTGAACTCTGCCTATCTGACTTTGTACTTGATCACACAATGTTCCCCTAAAGAAGAAAACAGTGTGATTTAAAATCTACGAAAAACAACATAAGACAGTTTATTAAGTCAGAGAAGTTTTTATAGTTGTCTAAAACCGAAATAACCAGGCCATTTTTCTCTGTCTTACTTTTATGAGTAAATGAATGAAAAGTATGCAAGCTTAAATCTAGAATTTTTTTTAAAGGATCAACTTCTAGGTAATGTCATAAGGTCAACACAAGTTCGGGCCAATCTCTTTACTTTAGGGAATAATGAGTATGTTCTGAAATTGATATCTTCAAACAAATTGGCAAACTCTTTCTGAAAACAAATTAAAAGCACAAGTTAGCATCATATGGTTTTAGAATAGGACTCCATTTGCTGCCAAACTAGAAACTGTAAGAGTATAAATATGTATTACTATTATAACCTTTAAATTTTTAACATAAAGGCAAAACCGCCAACGTTTTCCAGAAATATATTCTCTGCACACAAAAACCCATCCTCGGATTAGTCTACACCTTTGGCATCAGTTTAGCATATGTTGAGCGCATCCAGGTAGCTACGACCTTCCTTGGAATAGAGACTAAAAGAACCATCAGTTAAGGGGGTATGAAAAAACTCTGTCGGTTAATTCTACACTTGTTCTGAGAAACATGAACCACTCAGCACTGTCAGCACAAACATGTTACTATGGTCTAATATAGTAGGGCTATTTAGGTTTATAGGAAAATCATCCCTATGTGAAAAAAAAAAAAATCATGTCCTCTTTTTAGGTTCCTTTCATCTTAATAAAATTATTTTTCTCCTCCCTTGCCATCATGCTCTGAACTTTCACCTCTTACATCAAAAAGATCCCCCCCATGACCCTTTAAGCAGCTCCTCTGCCCACTTCTAACTTTGGGCACTTAATATTTGGTGGGCTTAGCAGTGATGGCGAACCTTTTGAGCTCGGCGTGTCAGCATTTTGAAAAACCCTAACTTAACTCTGGTGCCGTGTCACATATAGAAATTTTTTGATATTTGCAACCATAGTAAAACAAAGATTTATATTTTTTATATTTATTTTATATATTTAAATGCCATTTAACAAAGAAAAATCAACCAAAAAAATGAGTTTGCGTGTCACCTCTGGCACGTGTGTCATAGATTCGCCATCACTGGCTTAGGGAGACATATTTCTAGTTAAAAAAAAATTAGTGTATGACACGAGTAAACTGGGTGAGGGTTAGAGACTTTGACTGGAAGGAAAGAAAAGAAAATTTAGTGCCCCAATTCCACTGTCTAATGACAAAGTTCCTTCCCTCTGTGTATTTCCTAGTTTTATTTTTCTTTTTACTTTTTTTTATTGTTTAAAGTATTACAAATAATAGTACATATGTCCCCCCTCCTTTTTTTCCCATTGACCTCCCCCCGACCTTCCATACCCCCTCCCCCACATGCCCTCCCCCTCCCCCACTATCTTGTGTCCATTGGTTATGCTTATATGCATGCATACAAGTCCTTCGGTTGATCTCTCACCCCCACCCCCCACAACCTTCCCTGCCTTCCGGCTGCAGTGTGACAGTCTGTTCAGTGCTTCTCTGCCTCTATCTATTTTTGTTCATCAGTTTATAATGGTCTTTATTATCCATAAATGAGTGAGATCATGTGGTATTTATCTTTCACCGACTGGCTTATTTCACTTAGCATAATGCTCTCCAGTTCCATCCATGCTGTTGCAAATGGTAAGAATTCCTTCTTTTTTACAGCAGCTTAGTATTCCATTATGTAGATGTACCACAGTTTTCTAATCCACTCATCTGCTGATGGGCATTTAGGCTGTTTCCAAATCTTAGCTATTGTAAATTGTGCTGCAATGAACATAGGGGTACATATATCCTTTTTGACTGGTGTTTGTTTTCTTGGGATGTATTCCTAGAGGGGGTATTATTTTTTGAGGAAACTCCATACTGTTCTCCACAGTGGCAGCACCATTCTGCATTCCCACCAGCAGTGAAGGAGGATTCCTTTTTCTCTGCATCCTCTCCAGCACTTGTTTGTTGATTTGTTGATGATAGCCATTCTGACAGGTGTGAGATGGTATCTCATTGTTGTTTTGATTTGTATCTCTCGGATGTTTGAGCATGTTTCCATATGTCTCTTGGCTTCCTGTATGTCCTCTTTCAAAAAGCGTCTGTTAAGGTCCTTTGCCCATTTTTTGATTGGATTGTTTAACTCCCTTTTGTTAAGTTGTATGAGTTCCCTGTAAATGCTGGAGATTAAACCCTTATCTGAGATAACATTGGCAAATATGTTCTCCCATTTATGGGCTTTCTTGTTGTTTTATTGATAATGTGGGTCAGCCTGATAAGTAGGCTAGTTCTGAGTCCAAATAAATGGGGGCAGTTCTGAGCTGCGGGAAACATGAGACTTTGATTTCTCTAGCTGCATCACATGACAAGAAATAGAAATTTTCATTTCAATCACGATGTTCATTTTCAAACCAACATCAATCCCACAGGAAAAGCAAGGAGAGAAAGTTTCCCCAGGGCGGTCTTCAGAAGGTCTCACCTCTACAGCCAAAGAAATTCTCTGAATAAGTCACGTGCCTGTGGCGAGTCAGAAACGAAAAGCATGCCATCCATTTGAATCATTCATGGCAACATTTTGAAACATGAACTTGATATTTGCTGAGGCAAAGACCACAATTAGATTTTTCTGTTTGGAAGGCACCTGTTCCTGAAACACAGCCCAAACTGGTCACCCTAACATACCACTGATTTGCAAGTTGTTAAAATAAGCACTTAGTTGGATAGCTCAGCAGTTAGATTCGTTGACTTATCAAGACCTGCTCTAAAAAACGCAAATGCCTCCCTGGCTCATTGGACACCAGGTAGCAGATTTGATCCTCCATTAGGGCACAAGCAAGAGTCAACCAGAGGCAATTGTAGGTTTCTCTCTCTTTCCTAAAAAAATTAATCAATAAAAGAATTTAAAATAAATGCAAATACCCATAGAGGGGCCGTGTCTATTGATTGTGCACCTCTTCTTACATTGATGTGGAACTTTAGAATAAAGGTAGAAAAATTCTTTGTTTGTTTTCATTTTAAGGTAATTTACATACTTAAGTAATTTAGGATCAAAGAGTACGGCAAAAATGTCCAGCACCCAGAATTAACAAATATTATTTTTTCATGTTTGCCTCAGATCCCATTAATATAGGGAAATAAAACACTGTAAGTTACAAAAATCTCTTTTGTTCCTGGTCCCCAGCCCAATTTTTCCTTCCTCCCTCCCTTCCTTCCTTACCAACCCAGGAAAATTCTGTCAAGTATTTTCTTGGGTTCTTCCAAACCATGTTCTTCGACTTTGTGCTACAGATGCATATATCCACAGACAACCAGGAATTTTGTTTAGTGTGTTGTAAAAATGTTATGTGTGGTATATCATACCAAATACATCATCCTGAAGTCTCCTTTTTTCACTCAGTATTGATTTTGCAACCTAACCAGGTCTTAGTTTTTCTTACTTATTCTCCCCCCCCTTTTTTTTTTTAGCTCACTGATCTATTCCTAAAGTTTTTGTTTTTTAAAAAGTATCATTTTACCATTTAACATGATTATTACTTTTGAAAAATTACAAAGGTAAACTCTACATACCCTCAATACTTCCAAATTCTTTCAAATAAATCTGACTTCCTCAGGATGTTCATTTTAGTGTCTATCTGATAACTATTATAGTGTGACTAAGTTCTCAGATGGGAGAAAAATGTGTGAGGCAATTCACTCTTTGCCCACAGACTTCATCTCCAATTAGGAGACAGAGTGTGCAGCAAGTGCCTGACATTTCCGCATAGAGATACAGGCATAACCACTATTCCACAGAACTGGGGTTCTTGGCCTAAAAAAAAAAAAAAAGTATAAACTCTGGAAGAAAAGGCATTTTAAATTAGTAAAACTTAAAATTATTCATGATAGAGCTATATCTATGCTTCCAGAAAAAAAAAAAATCAGCCAGGTGACAGAATTACTATAGCCCCTTTCTAAAGACAAAGGAAAGGAAGACGAAACAAAATCATATGTCAGATTTATTCTGTACTGAAACACAAGTCAGGTTTTAAAGGCACAGGAAACTTCTGTTTCACAGGGAATGCATAAAAGGAATCCCTCCCTGAAGGATTCCGTAATCCGGGAAATACTGATGAACTGTATGCATGCAGAATTTCTTATCTTTTCCTTGCATCCAGAGACATGATATTCTTTCAAAGAGACATCTATTTATTTATTATTATTATTATTTTTGCAAATCTCCAGGGGTGTCAATTAAACTGGGACTGGGACCAGTGAGGAAGGGAAGTTGTCTGTAAGCATTTATCATCAAGTTCTATGTCTTGCTTGGGGAGCCAGCTGTCTTAAATAACCATCCCCTCCCTGGGGCCCCGAGTCTGGGCAAGAATGCTACTCATGTCAGAAACTCATGTCAGGAGATTAGATGTGAGTGGAAAAGCAAAGGGAGCGTGGTCTCTTTTCTCCAGCTGGGCTTGATTATCCCCTTCCCAACAAGGAGGCTGTTATTCGCCTGAAAAGAAGAGCCTCTTCCCTTCTTGGCTATTTGCCAAACCATCGTGGCACCTGAGTGACCTAGGGAACACCCTGCCTCGCCACAGCTTTCAGGCCTCTGGGCCTCCCTCTGGGAAGACAATTTGGCACATTACTTCCCCATCAGGATGAACAGAAGTTACCCTGGGGTTCTGGTAGCGTGGCAAGGTACCTCGGGAACCTGGACAGGTGCATATGGCCAGATGGAATATCAAGATGGGGGCTTAAGCAGGTCAGCATGAGCTCGCAGCAGCCATGGAGGATGGGGAAAACATCCGGCACCTGGAGACTGTCTACCCTTCTCCCTGTTGTACCCAGAGTACCCAGCATCAGGGACACTTGGGAACTATTTACTGAATGAATGAGTGGAGGAGAAGCACAGAGGCAGAGCTCCAGGTTCAGCAGCTCATAGTACTAGTAGATTCACAAAGTGGGGAGGGGCAGCTTTTACCACCAGCAGATGCATGGAGATGTCTACAGAGAACCAGAGGGCTTAGGCAGAAAACAGATGTGAGAAGGAGAGGAAGGCATGGCTGCAGAGTGGTGTGGATTTAAACACCAGCAGGACCCCAAACGTAAGCACGTTATTGCCGCAATAAACTCCACCCACCTACCCTCCGCCAGCACGATGGGTGTGTCACAGGCAACTGAGACAACAGGAGGGAGGACTCCCAGCACACAGGAAGGACAAAGACCAATGGGACCCAGTGGAGACCTGTCTCAGGAGCACCACAGACAAAAGGGTCACATGGGGGGACAGGCAAGGAGCTGAGCAGGAAAGGACCCCTTCGCCTTACGGAAACGCGAGGAAATGCAAAGGGGGCTACGGGAACCGTGACAGAGTCTGCATGTAGTGCAACAAGTTATGCAAATACACATACATTACAGCTGCATAAATTCATTAGGTGATTTTTAAAAACTAAATATGGAACCTCCACAAATGTGAGGCTTGGGCCAAATGGACCACAAGGGCCCTGGGGAGCAGCCCTGGCTGGGGAGCAGGGAGGAGTTTCAGTCGGGTGGAGGGCAGCCCTGTTCCTCGCCTCCCTCTCTCACCTGTTCCGCCTTAGTCTGGTTCGAGTCCCAAACCACCACCCCCACCCCACCCCCCCACCCCCCGCCACAGAAACACCTGTCTCTTGTCCCTCCTACTACAGAAGAAGGACTAGCTCACAGAGCAAGAAGTTAGTTCTACCTTTGCTCTCCCATTTCAGGAAGACAGCCACTGCTGCTGTTCAGCGCGTGGTGGTCTCGTCAGCACTTCCCTAATAGTGTTTGAAGTGTCCAGGCAGGTAGCTGCCTTTGGCTGAAAGCCTCCTGGGCTAAGCAGTCTCACCAACATAGGAACCTGATGAACAAAGTTTGTCATGTGTTTTTTAAAGTGCCATTTTCACTAAAAACAAAAACAAAAACACCCACATTATTTCATGATTTATTCAGAAACAGCATTCTGAAGTGACTATGCTCCTATTTTAAAAAGCCAGGTCCCCCTTCTAAAATGAAGCATTGCCATAAAACAAATAAGAACAAAGAGTGAGGGGGTGGGGGATGAGTGAAAAGGGTGCCAGTTGTAAAATTAGTCCCAGGATGTAAAGTACAGCAGAGGGAATATAGTCAAAATATCACAAAAACTATGGATGGTGCCAGTTGGGTACTAGACTTAACATGCTGATCACTTCCTAGGCCCGTGGTCGGCAAACTGTGGCTCGCGAGCCACATGCGGCTCTTTGGCCCCTTGAGTGTGGCTCTTCCTAAGCCTTAGGAGTACCCTAATTAAGTTAATAACATCGTACCTACCTATATAGTTTAAGTTTAAAAAATTTGGCTCTCAAAAGAAATTTCAATCGTTGTACTGTTGATATTTGGCTCTGTTGACTGATGAGTTTGCCGACCACTGTCTAGGCATATATATGTCTAACACTATGCTGTACGCCTGAAACTAATATAATATTGTACGTCAATTATAATTTTAATATAACTTTTTAATAAGTGTCTCATAGTTGCATTAATTTTCAATGGCATTCCCAGCTTCTGATAAACATGACTCGTCTGGGTGAAGGGAGAACATGTTATGAAAAGAGGCACTATTTCTACATTCTTCACTGCTTAGGAGACCACCTTAGGAATATTAACACCAGTGAGCAACTGGGTGAAGAGGTCTGACAGTGGGAAGAGATCCCAACACTTCCGTCCGGGGCCAACAGGATGCAGGAGGCTTCTCAGAGGGAAGGGCAGTGCACAGCACAAAGGGCTGGTGACAAGGACATCCTGACACTGGCTGGGCGGGTGGCTGGCTGTGCTCCCGCGCCTGTCTGTGGTGCCTCTGTGAGGGATGCACTTTTATCTGTGTGGTGGCGACGGCCAGTCCCCGGGCTCATTTCCTGGGTGTTGCTGAAGCGCAGCGTTTGAGGACTTACTGCTGTCGAGTCATGTTTTGTTATATCTGCCTCCTTTGCCTTCAGTACAGTGGGACTAATATTCACGGAAGATTCATAACCCTTTCCACTTCACAGGAATTCAGCAAGTCTTCCCTCTTAAATCATCAACGTCACTGTGGGATACATAATTTAAATATACGCTCATCACTACCACGAGTTGTACATGGAAGTCCATCCCCGCCCCACCCCCACCCCAACCCCTTTCCTTTTGTTGGAACTGCCTTGGCTCTTTCCTCTCCCAGCCTCCGCCAGGAACAGCACTCCTATTATCATTCATGATGTTTCCCTCAATGCAAGTGTCTGATTGCAGCTGTCATTTTTGCAGTGCAAGGGTCTTCATATGCCTGTGAGGACAATGCAAGTCTCCCACAGCTACAGAAATAGGTCAAGGTCAATTTTTCTATTTCAGTTCTGCTGCCAAAAGTGTACGCTGTTCCTTCTAGGAAGCAAGGCCACATGCGTTTGCACACACACACACACACACACACACACCCTCCCAGTTAGGCTCAGCACTTAAAAAGAAGTGAAGAGGGCACACTTGGCTCCCTCAATGGGAGAGCTGCCCTGGTTTCCCCTACAATGCCTTCAGGAAGAGCCTCTTTTTGCTCTTTGTGTTATGATGCTTCACAGACATTGAGACACCCAGCTAAACCACAAAAGAGGAATTGAAGACAGAGCATCAGACCCCCTAAAGATTCCTACTGTCCCAAAGTCCCCAGTCATCCCGTGGAGTTGGCCAGATGTTCCATCCTGTGCTACCTGGAGGATGAAGGGCAGGAGCATGGAAACCACCATCAGGTCTGCCTCACAGGATGGCTCAGACTCATCGGCTAACCCACCTCTCCCCGCCCCCTCACTCCCACTCATACTTATACTCTGCATTTTTGGCAAAAGCTGTGGGAACACTTCATAAGAGGGAAGGAAGAGAGGAACAGCACACTCTTAAATCCTCTAAAAGTCGATTTAGTTCAGAACTACCTCTGAATGACTGAGTGAACTAGAAGGGACCTAGCGTTCATGTGATGCTGAACTTCGGGCACACCCCATTTACAGATGTGGAAACAGAGGCTGAGAGAAGATCAGTGAGGTGCTGGGACACAAATGAGTGGCAGGGTTAGGAGAAGCAGGTCCCCTGACTCCCAGGGGCACCTTCTACTTTGCTTGTTTAACAGGGAAGGAGAGAAGCACACCATACAGAGATAAGCAATCCAACACCTGGAATCCAGCTAGCTTTTCTTGGACTGCCAGGCAAAAATGAGAAAGAATAAGGCATCTTAAAGAAAGAGTACTTGCTAGAGTGAGGTGAGCTTGATTCTAGTGCCTCCCAAAATGTGTTTGGTAAGCTAAAGAAAGTTCTTAGCCACTCTGGGTCTCAGATCTCTCACTCATAACACTCAGGGCTTGGGGTACAAGATCTGTAGGTTCCTTCTGGTCACACACGTGCACGTGGTCCACACATATGTTTGCTGAGATCAGTTACGTGATCCTGGCAGCACATTACACACACACACTCACACACAACAACAACAACAACAACAAAACATGGAGAAGGTTCCTTTTGTCAAAGACCATTTACATTTCTTTTCCACTGTCTGCTAAGTCAAGCCTGGTCTTCAATATGGTACAACAAACAACTCAGGCAAATTATGTTACTGAACACTAACCATGAACAAAGCACTATACTTGGTATTGGAGGAACAACAAATACATGATCATCTCTTTAAGCAGAAGACACATGCATGTGAGAAGTGAAATACTTCAACGACATTACTGAGCCATATTCAGGATGTGCCATAAGATGGACTCATTTGCCAGTTTATCTTCTGTCCAGTCTATCACAGTGTGACTGGCAGGCCCTGAAAAACTTCCTTAGGAGGGTGAAGAAGGTAGAATGGGTAGACCAGACCAGCCAAAGTGAGGGGTTCCATTCTAATTGTAAAAGAACTAGCGGCAAGAGGGACAGGACCACGGAGATCATGGCAATGCTATCTGACATTATTGCCAAGCACAAATTTTATGCTACAGTCAATGTCTGATTTTCTAGAACATTCTAAGATCATTTTTATTTCTGTATCTTGTTTGTGCTTTACCTACTTCTGTACTCCTCCACCCCTAACTCTAATCCTCAAACTTTTCTGTCCTCTCCAAGTTGTCAACTCGTATTCTTCAGGAAGATTCAATCCTGTGAATATCGCTATCCTTGATTACACTGACTTTCTACATCAAACTATTGAATTTTAGTTAAATTAACTAAAATTAATTTTGAACAATTTTATAATGATCTCTATTTTATATGGGATAAATTCCTTAAGAGAGATGCACACAATATAGATTGTTTGAGTCATATGTCACCATGAGATCATTTAACCCAAATTCCCTTAGTTTCTATATAAGGAAACTGTGATGCTACTGATAGGAGCCCAAATAAGTCAGAAATACATGCTGAGAACATTGTGAATCTGGTCACATAGGAGGAAGGGTGCAGATACTAAAACGAGAAGGTATTTTGGTTATTGCTGCTTCAATTCATGCCATAATCCCTTTTACACAAGAAAGCTCTCTTCCCATGTCTCCATTATCAGAAGTCCTTGATTGTACACGGACTGACTCTCAACTTAAGGTGTGTCAAAGCCGTACTGTACAGGTTTTCAGAAAGGAAGGGTCAGAGACCAAGGTTTGGTCTTGGTTCTGCTTCTAATGACTATACAAATGTGACCAGTAACTTAGCCTCTCAATATTTCAGTTCCAATTTCCTTCCAGGGGAAATGAAGATAGCAGATCAAGTAATCTATAAAGAACCTTAACACTGTAATATGCTATTTTTCATTCCCCAAGATCAAAAGGAATACAACGGTCTTTTATAAACCACACAACTCCTCCTGCCTGTGTATTTTCTACCCACTTCCCTTTTCTCATTGTTTCTAGTCTAACCGAAAAATTCTAGTTTCTTGTAAACTGGACTGAAGTCAACTTTCTTGCAATTGCAGTAATCAGGATACACTTTTACTGATTTTCTCCCTTCCCCACGCCCAATGTCAGCAGAGATATTTCTTTTCTAACTTTCTTTTCTTTTTCTTAACATTACCTGTATTTAGGGCTGTCAGATAAAATACAGGGCACCCATGTAAATTTAAATTTCAGATGAACAACAAATCATTGTTTTAGTATTAGCATGTCCTATATAATTTTTCTCCTAAATCTGACAACTCTGCCAACATCAATGAATATCATTCTTCAGTTCAATCATGTGCAAAGATTTTTTTAGAAATTAATTGGAGATATTTTAGAAATTTTCCCTAAGGAAAGGTTCTACTTATGTGTGATAAGAAGTTTCTCCAATCAGAGTTAGCAGTCTTGGGTGTCAATGACCACTCTCTTCACTAAAATAGCCAGGGGCCTGGGGAGGACACACAGGAGCCAGAAGTCTGAAATCTGACCAACACAAACACAGTGACTGGTAGACTTTGAACCCTGTGCTTCCCATGTATAGTGATGGCAAAACATGCTCTTACTGAGCCCCCGGAAGCTCATAATATCTATTAAACAGTACATCTGCAGATCACACCAGATCATCTATCTTTGACCTTCAAAACTGACATCACCTTGGAGAAACGGAGATGGCTCGGCTTGGTAATCAGTTGAAAAGTCAAAAGAAGCTAAAATCTAGACTTGATCAGTGAGAAATGTGGGTGAGCCATTTCACAGTACTGACTGCATGAAGAACACATGCTATGCAAGGTGTCACTGCCAACTCGTTGCAATGTTATTAACCTGTAAGTATTAATGGAAGGCCATTACAGTCCTGGGATTGCAATATCTGCCACACAGACCAAACTATAGATCTTGATTCCTGTCCTGGTTGACTAATAAGCTAATGGCAGCACTACACAGAAATATAGCCCTCTCCCTCTTGGGGAGGTGACAGGAAACCACAAGATAAAATACTTTTCTAGATTTTCCACTCCGGTATTAGATTTAAGTCTCAAATTAGCTTCTGTTGGGTCTTAACTAAGGATAGTTGTACCATTTGTCTGACATATAATGTAGCAGATTGGTGCAAGGTGAGGAGGCAGATACAAACTATTTTCTTCTGCAACTTTATCGGAAACCTGTCGTGAATGTTAAATACACGAACGAAAAGAGTCTCTTTCACAGTGACCTGTGTTGCCACCGAGAGTCTGCCCTTCATAAACCAAGGATATAACTCTTGCAAAGGCCCAGAGAGCACCCTGTCTGTAGGCTTGATGCCAGGCTTCTGAGATGTTCATTCCTCTCTCCGCCTTCCAGTTGAAATAGAAAAATTTTGGCATTTTTTCCCTTGAAATGAGAAAAGCACATTCTAAATTACCTTAACTCAAGGATAGTCCTCTGATGAGTGCAATTTATCTCCTGAATATGAAAGAGAATCCCCTCAACCCCACCCCAGTAATGCAGCTCCCAAGAGAAAAATACACCCAGACAGGCCCACTGAGCTCCTCTTTAATCAGGGCTATTTTACATGATCACACTCATCATCAGACACTGTCCCGCCCACCATTCATCCTCCTCACAAGGAAGAACTCTGAAAAGGAGGCTAGGCTCCCTGCCATTTAGAGGATCTGAAAAAAATCAGAAACACTGTTTTCTGAGGGTTGTCTCCTAATCAGAAAAGGACCAGCAATCAGCCAGGCGAGAGCCCCCCCACCCCTCCCCTTCATGACAGCACACAAAGCCTGCGTGAGCAAGAGGACCTTTAATCACTGCTTGGGGCCTTGCTCTAATTACAATATGCATTAACACGTGCATCTTGGGTAGTCATCTGTCACATAAAGGAAACGGGAAAATGTTCGCTCTTCATACAAGTCAGCGCCCAGACTCTCCTCCCTTTAGAGATAAATATACTCTCCATCTCACAAGCAACCAAGAGTGCTAGGAACAAGTGGAACTTTGGTGAGATTTTAAAACAGATATTGTGTTGGTATTAGCATCTTAATTTACTGCAGTGATTGGAATCCAGACTCAGACACTGGGTGAGTCCATTTAAATAAAGGCAGATAACTCTGTAAAATGTAACCGAAGGATTCAGGGAAGCCCTCTGCTCTAAACAGGAGACTCACAAATACAACTTCCTAAGAAAGTGCAAAGTTTTCTCTCTCTCTCGTTTTTTTGTTTTGTTTTGTTTTTTAACAGATCCATTCATATCCTCTCTCCTCCAAGCAACTTTCACTAATCCACCCATAAAACGTTTGCCATGTGTTCAAGCTAATACAGTGTCCAGCTGCTTACGGCAACAACTGTGGCTCACAGGCTGCATGTTTGAAAGCAATCGTTAGCAATTGCAGAAAATTCCCCAATCTAACCAGCTTTATGGGGGAAGGCAGATTAAAAAAACAAACCTCAACCCCGGGCAATCCAATCAGCAGCAACTGTATATAAAATTACCACCTAATTTCAGCAAACAGCCGTGGTATGTCTAACAGCTGCTAGACCTACAGAACAGAAATAGTGCTAAGGCACCCAAAGGCAGGCAAAGATCAGAAGAAACCACAGAATAAACACTCACAGCTCAGAGACCACTCTCATTTCATTACAAAGCCCCATGGTCCAGAGTTGTTAACAGTCATGTGTTTAAACAAGGAAGTTCCTTCCCAGAAGGTATGTCCCATCATTAGACACAGAAGCAATATTCATGCCCTCAGGGAATCTTCCCTGAAGGTTGTGAATGAACTTGTCTCAGGATGACTGAGCCCATTTCTTGCCTACAAGATCAGAGATTACTCAAGGAAACCAAAACAATTCTTTTCATAAATCAGTGTGATAAAAATCTTTAAAGGAGAACAGTCAGGTCTTACAGAGTGATAGGAATCAAGGGGTTTTTGCTTCTATATAATATTATTGCAACTCACAATAAACCGTAACTACCCAAAGACATTTTATAGTTAACCTACACTCCAGATAACCAGATTTCAAATGCTTTTGAACAATATAGGCAGTCCTCGAGTTACGTCGGACTCGACGTACATCCTTTCGTGGTTACGTCGCCATCTCCCATTTATATATATAAAAAAAGCTCCATCATTTCGATGTATGTACATATGTGCTTTATGTTTTTTATTATTTATTTACCACAAGTAAAGGTCAGGAATTGTTATTTTTCTTTTTTTTTTTTTTACTGTTTCACTTCATTACTACTTGTATGTGCTCCATGTGAATGACGTAGGTGCTTATGTAGGTGGGTTCCTACTTACGGCGAAAATCGAGTTACGTTGCGCCGTAAGAACAGATCTCAGACATAACCCTAGGACCTACTGTACACACTTTCTAATTTGTCTTTTAATGAACAGCTGTGAATCTATAGTGTGTCTAGAATTGCTACAATGTGTTCAGGAGTCACAGGCTTTAATTGAGAGGAGGGGTAGGAGGTGGGGAAGGAATGTGTACTAACAAGAGTAATCCTTACAGCAGTGGTTTCCACCACAGCCACATAATTTCAAAATGCTGATGCCAGGGGTCCCTGCCCAAGACCATCTGATCTCTTTGGAGCATGGGGTGAGGCATCTGTATTTCATCAGCGGCATTCAAAACCTTCCCCAGGTGATCCTAATATGCATCTCTGGTTAAGATCCACTATGTTAGAGAACAGACATTCTACCCCCATTTCCAAGGGAAAAACTAAAGGTTACCTTTACTATGCTGGCATAAAAACTATGAATGTCAGGAATACAATGGATATGGCAAAGTGTCAGAAAGATGGCTTAACAGTTTGGTGCTGTCCTTAACTATGGAAATTTGAGAAAATCTAAAAATAAAATAACTACCCAAGATCAATGAGAACTTTTGTGATCCTTCATCTTTTTTTCAAAATTCATTTACTTTTTTCTTTATTTTTATTGTGCCATCAATAAATCAACAAACAACAAGTGCTGGGGAGGATGTGGAGAAAAGGGAGCCCTAGTGCACTGCTGGTGGGAATGCAGACTGGTGCAGCCACGATGGAAAACACTATGGAGTCTCCTCAAAAAATTAAAAATGGAACTGCCTTTTGACCCGGTGATCCCACTTCTGGGAATATATCCTAAGAATCCCAAAAACACCAATTTGAACGAATATATGCACGCCTATGTTCATAGGTGTTATTTGCAATAGCTGAGATCTGGAAATAGCCAAAGTGCCCCTCCGTAAATGAGTGGATTAAAAAGCTGTGTTACATGTACAAAATAGAATACTACGGTGACCTTTCATCTTAATCATGGTCATTCATTTTCTTATTATGAAGTTCAAATGGGAAGGCAAGCCAGGGCATTTTAGAGACAGAAAAGTCTGAAACAAGTTAAATAAGTGTGCCTCTCAAACACAGTATAATCTTGAGCTTGCCTACACAATGTTTCTGTTCCATAGTAAATAACAATAATTTTTACTGAGTTCTTACTATGTACAAAAGCCAAAGAAAACACTTTCCGAAAGTTCTTTTTTTTTTTTTTAATATATTTTATTGATTTTTTACAGAGAGGAAGGGAGAGAGATAGAGAGTTAGAAACATCCATGAGAGAGAAACATCGACCAGCTGCCTCCTGCACATCCCCCACTGGGGATATGCCCGCAACCCAGGTACATGCCCCCGACCGGAATCGAACCCGGGACCTTTCAGTCCGCAAGCCGACGCTCTATCCACTGAGCCAAACCAGTCTCGGCTGAAAGTTCTTTTATTTAATCCTAAGAACCACCTTGAAAGGTGGGCACCATAATTATCCTCCTTGCACAGACAAGGAGAGGGGCTCAGAGAGATTAACTTCCATGATCAAGTCATTCAGCAGGGGAGTACAGGGTGAGCTAAGATCCTGGGCTCTGAACTAGTATAGGACCTACCTGTTATTAAAAGAAAATGAATTATTTAAAGGTCTGGTTTCAAAACAGACTATTTGATGAGGTGACTGTCCTACAGAATGATTAAACAATTGCTATTTTGGAAGAAAGAAAAATGTGTCACACAGCCATAGTTCACTCCCAGTACCACTATCCATTAGGCAGTTCTACTGCCATAATACATATAAGCTGAATGATGGGAGCAGGAAGCAGAATAAGGGAATGAAAAGAAGTTTTTTCCAAATTTGGGTCTGAGTTATCACCCTCAGTGTTACAACTACTTACAGACTAAACTTATATCAATATTCTCGGAATCAAAAGTGCCTACAGCAGCCTGGCTGATGTGGCTCAGTGGTTGAGTGTCAACCTATGAATTAGATCAAGGTTAGATTCCTGGTCAGGGCACATGCCTGGGTTGTGGGTTCGGTCCCCAGTAGGGGACATGCAGGAGACAACCAATCAATGATTCTCTCTCAACACTGATGTTTCTATCTCTCTCCCCCTCTCCCTTCCTCTCTGAAATCGATAAAAACATATCTATTTCTTAAACATGTCTACAACAAGGAGAGCCTTAAATAATGAGGGAGAAAAAGCTGAGAAAACATCATTAAAAATGATCTGCGCATGTGATTTGAAACAATCTCCACTAAAATACCTTAAAATATTTAGGTATTTCCATGTTAATGGAAATTAACTTTCTAATATGGAACTGAAAATTTAGAAGGCCACACAAATGTCTATGGAGGATCTACCATTTGATTGATTTAGGCTGGTCCTAAATCCCCACCCTTAGAAAATTGCAGAGTCTGGAGTTATTTCCCTGTCCCTAAGAATTCAGCTTTCAATATGTTAAAAGCAAATGAAAATCAATAAACAGAAGGTGGTGACAAGAAGAAAAGTCACAGCAGGGGAAATGTTCACGGCTCTGCTGGGGCCTGACTGAGCCTGGGGAAGAATCAAAAACCATACGCCCTGAGTTCCCAGGATACAACCTGGAGGTAGTTCCCCACTATAGATGTAAGGAGTCAGGCATAATATCTTACGATCTCCTTTTTAATTTAAGCTCCCTGGACGATTCAGCTCTCAAATAATTCCACAAATAGCGATCTCTCATCTCCCATATCCCCAGCCTTTCGTAATTTGCCGATGGAATAAAATACTTAGGAATGGAAATCCCATTCTGTGGACGCTGGGCGCATCTGTGCATACTTTTAGATGTATGTGATCTGGTTTCCTTCCTTTCCTCACAAACTGTTAATATATTAGAAAACCAAACTGATTCCAGAGATCTTTTGTGAGTTACTGTACTGAATTATGGGGCGTCGCGGGGTCTTTTATCAGTTTCACATCTTATAAATTATTCGATATCATCTAAAGAAGCAGAAAAGATCTTAAACCGCTGGGAACTGAAAAACTTGTTTTGTTCCTGTGTGATGCACATCCTAGATGTATTGCCCTCTGAATACACACACACAGACTGGTATCTAGTTCTTGAGGGAGAACCTATCAGATTCACTGGCACCCATTCATTTTTCTAATTTATGGAGGTTAGCTGAGCCTGCAAATAGAAGGCACATTTATTACTGTTTTACAAGACCCTTATGAGTTAAAAGATAGCCTACGTCTAGGTATTTCTAGGCTGATTTACATCACAAAAGGGAAGCTTAAACGAAGTTTTCTACACCCCCAGTGACTGATTTTTATAGTTCCTGTTCACAATCTATATAATTTAAAGTTCCTACAAAGCCATCAGATGTTTGACCTAAATATTGCTTCCCTCCTTTTTTTCATTTCCTTTCAATACAAATGGTTTTCTCTAGCTCAGTGAGTTGTTGCATGTTTGTTTTTTAACCTTAGGGCAGTGGAGATGATTGGGGGGCGGGGCGGGGGGGGGGGTGGACAAACAAACACTGAATTTGGAATCAGGAGTCTTGTCACCAAGTAGCTGCATGATTTCCATTGAGACACAGCCTCTCTGATCTTAATGATTTCACCAATGAAATGAACACAGAGTATTTTTAAGGGTCCTCCTACCTTATGCCATGAGTGTTTCCCTTCTTTTTCCTGCTCTCAGAACTCAGTGCACCGGGAAACTTTCAGGGGGCACGGGATCACTGGCCTCAGGAGCACCCTGGCCAGCTTCACTTCTGGAGCCTCTGAGTGTGCAAGGGTCATCAGTCTTGAGGCTAACCCAGTGGTCGGCAAACTCATCAGTCAACAGAGCCAAATATCAGCAGTACAACGATTGAAATTTCTTTGGAGAGCCAAATTTTTTAAACTGAAACTATATAGGTAGGTACATTGTTATTAACTTAATTAGGGTTCTCCTAAGCTGGCCTTTGCTAAAAACGTCCTCAGTCTGATTGAGGTACATTCGCTGAGGTCGACCCCTCCCAACTCTTCCATCCACACTCGTCTTGTATACTTGTTTCAGATAGACGAGTGTGGATGGGAGAGTTGGAAGGGGTCAACCTCAGCGTCCTCAGCGAAGGTACCTCAAAACAATGTACTTCCCCCACGCTGCATATCCCGTGGTCCACATGTGCTGTGTCTCCCGTCGCCCGACCGACCGACACCTCCTACTTTTTCTAACGCCACTTCTTCAAAATAGACTCGCCCAGGCTGAAAACCGACTTCTGCGCATGGACCACAAAGTTTCAATCGCACCACGCACGCCCGCATGTAGTATTTTGTGGAAGAGCCACACTCAAGGGGCCAAAGAGCCGCATGTGGCTCTCGAGCCGCGGTTTGCCAACCACTGAGCTAACCCAATCCACTGTGACACAAAGCAAGCCGCTTTCTTGAATACTGCCATTTCCACACCCTTGTCACACCCCTGTAGAAGCTGTGGGGAGCCTTCTAACATTCTTGAGTTTTGGCTGTTAACCACTCAGAGATATCAGGATCCTAAAACACCTGGCTGAAGATCACCGTCATCTTCAGGGCCCCCTGATGAACATGGTGCTAGAATACGGAATATAAAAAATCTTAAAAGCTGCAAAACAACACACCGGGTTATCAGGGGGGCAAAGACCATCCTCAAAGCACTCCCCACAAGGAAAGTCATCAGGGAGGGTCTGTAAGAAAGAGGGGGAAGAAAAAGGCAATCTGACTTGCTCACAGCCTTTTACATGTTGGACCACTGTGCATCTTACAGGCTTCTCTCCTTAGCCCCATGCCCAGGGCTTCCTGCTCTTTCTATCGCGGAAAAGAACATATTCCTATCTCTTGGCCACCTCCTCACCCCAGGTCCCAATTCCTATTTAATCAAATTCTGTGTTGCCACCAGGATTACCCTTCTACAACACTTTCCTGATCCTATCACATTCACTGTCATTTCCCAACTCACCTCTGTGCAAATTAGAAAAAGGTATTCTTTAGGATATTATCGTACACCATGAAAGCCCTGTTCAGGGGAACCAGCAGGGGTCATAGCTTTCCCTGTACGTACAAAAGCCCACACTCTCACCTGCTCACAACACCTACCCTCAACCGCCAGGGCACACATGCCAGGAGTGTGCCCATGCCATTGGGCCATGTCTTCCAGACGAGGTGACTGGGTCTGGTTGCAAGTTGGTGAGAGGTAAGTACTAGGCCTTTAAAGGTGGCAGGTGGGCTAGAGAAGCCACCTTCGGGGGCATCAGAATGTAGATAAAGTGGTGCAGCAGACACATATACGTGTGCCATTAGCTTATGCATGGATTTCATACATGCTGGTGGGATCTATGCAGGAGGGCCTTGCCTCTATGGCCCCATAGCTCACCTGGGATGCCTGGCATCTCCCCACCAGCCACTCTCAGGTTCATACCTAGAACACGGTATCCTTCTGGAGGGCGCAATCTAAGTATCTTATAGGACCTCATTCCCGCTTGCTTTGTTGATTCCTCAATGCCCAAAATTCAAATACCCTCACAAAATCTTATGCAATATCCTTCAGAATCTGGCTGCACATCCCACCCTTTCTTTCCCCATACTACTCCCTAAGGTTTCCACACACCCTGCTACTCGTGTGTCTTTCGATAAGCCCCGCACTTTCACTCCTTTGTGCCCATGATCCAGCTGGACTTTTGCTTGAGCTGCCCTTATCTATATTAAAAAGAAAACAGCTAATTCACTGCGCATATGGCCCCTTTCCCAGAGAGTTTTTCCTAACCTCCTCCTTGCTGCAGAAATAGTCACCCTAACACTTTGATTATTCAGCCAACAAATATTCATTCATTATCTCAGTCTGTTAGGAGTGTAACTATCGTATATACCACAGCATTTCAGTTTGTGTCTGAGCATACCTTGAAGACGTATTTATTTCTGGAGACTGGCATGGTGCCTGACATATATTAGGTGCTCAAACAGGAATGAACCTTTACATCCTTATACTCGGTCCACAGAGCAAAACCCGTGTCATCTTTACCAAGTAGTTCATACATGCTCAAAAGGGGCAATAGTACCCCTGAGGAAAGTGAAAATAGATTTTTGGGGATGGTTTTATGGACTGATTTGTGTCCCCTCCTCCCCTGCCACCCCCAATTCATATGTTGAAATTTTAAGCCCTGGTACCTCAGAATGTGACTGTATTTGGAAAATGGGGCCTTTAAAAAGGTAATCAATATTAAATGAGGTCACATGAGTGCTCCCTAACCCAATCTGTCTGCTGTTCTTTTAAGAGGAGGAAATTTGAAAACATAGAGACACCAGGAGTGTATATACACAGAGGAAAGATCATATGAGGACACAGCCAGAAGGTGGCCATCAGTAAATCAAGAAGAGAGGCCTCAGGAGAAATCAAATCTGCTCTCACCTTGGTCTTAGACTTCTAGCCTTCAGAACATTGAAAAAAGAAATTTCTGTCATTTAAGCCACCCAACCTGTGATATTTTGTTATGGCAACCATAGCAAGATAACTTTGCCCCCTATATTAATTTAGCTATTACAATGATGTGTGGCCCTCCCAAATTAAGGCCTACCAGAATAAACTTTTCATAGTATTTAATTTATCTCATTAGGGTGAAATGAAAATATTTTGAACTAACAAATGTGTATATTACTTTTAATTTTTCTCCTCCGAGGATGATAATGAAAAAAGAAAGTTGAGAAATATTAGAGTGACTAATACAAGGGGCAATTATAGTTGTCAAGTCTAGACCGAAACAAGCACACTGAAAAAGAGTAACTCCCCAGAATCTATATACACACCTGTTCTTTCCACCTTCAAACCCACCTCCCTCCTGCCTTCTCAGGACCTGGTCAGTTTTTACTTCTTTATGGGATTATTTGTAAGAGCGTTTGCATATTTCTCAAGTGTTGCCCACCTCAAAAACAAGAAGTCTCCACAAACCCCACTTACTCTTCCTTATCTGCCCTGCCTTTCACAGCCAACATACCTGGAAGACTGTCTTCCCTCTCTGTCTCCTCCCTGAGGGCACTCTGGTGTGGCTTCTACCATCCCACCTCACAGCAGGCTCTTGATCACCAGCAACCTCAGCCAAGTCCGATGGGCATATTTCAGTGCCCACCTCACAGAGATTTTGTAGAAGCATTTGTCTATCTCCTTCCTGAAAGACTTACACCTTGGCTTTTAAAAAAAATATGTTGTTTTGTTTTTTATTGATTCGATACAGAAAGGGAGAGAGAAAAGGAAACATCAATGAGAGAGAAACAGATCAGCTGCCAGGATCCTGCACGACCCCTACTGGGGATCGAGTCTGCAACTACATGTGCTCTGACTGGGAATTAAACCGGTGACCTTCGGTGCATGGGTTGATGCTCAGCCACTGAGCTGCTATGGCCAGGCTACCCCTTGGCTTTAAATTCACCTGTTTTCCATAGCTTCCCAGGCCCCTCCTCCACATTGCCTCCTCCTCCTGTCCATTTCTGCTGGAATTCTTCAAGTCTCAGTCCTAGGCCCCATCTGTCTTCTTGGTCTACGCTCTGTACAGAAGATTTGTTTATGATTTTAATTACATGTCTAACCTTCCTTCAGGGCTGCCCATTTTCCTGAATGCTCTTCTATCCACCCATTTGCACAATCTTGATGCTGCCCTCCTCCCATTATTTCTAGGGTAAAAACTCAAAATGCCCAAGCTGATGGACAATGCCCCGCATAACCTGCCTCACTGGAGCTCTAAGGGTTCCCCCCTATGCGTGGGAGCCATTCTCAATACCTTACTGTCAGCAACCAGTCAGCCTCTCTATCTCCCTCAGCATTCCTGACCCTCAGAGGGGCATCCCCATGGCCCAGGTCGCCACGGTTACCCAACACATTTTCAGACAGGCAGTTTATTCACTTTTCAGACATCGTACAGATGTCTCTTCCAAGTAGTGCTTTTTCTAAGACCGAGCCTCACCTTGAAAAACATTCCAACCCTAAAGTTGAAATGGATTAATTATATATCCCAGCTACTATACAGAAGGAAAACAAATGGCTTGATCTATGAGAAAATTATGCAGCATATGTTTACCTATACGTTGGTGAGGCTGGTGAGTTCAACCTTCTGAATTCACTTCGAGTCTTTTTCATGAGTTATTGTTACTGAAATGAGGATGGCATTTACACACATTGTTTATTGCTAATAAAAATTACTTTCTAACACAACAAAGACAAAAATAAAGCCATTTCTGTCTCTGCACACTTCCCTAGTCGAGGCTTCTACAATTAGTTGATTAGTTTCCTTTGCATGTTTAAAAGCACATGGTAATAATATGAATGCTTGCTTCCAAAAAACAACAAAAACAAAACAAAAAGAGGATAAAGTCATATCATTATTCCACATAAAATTCAAGTTGGATTTGAAATTTAAATCTCTTTACAGAAATGAAGTGTCCTGATCTGAAACCTCACCATTAAAATGGAATATTCAAATTACCTTTCGGACCTGAGTCACGATAAGTACCCTAAGAGAATAGGGTCCAAACTTGTTTACCCTTTGCACCCCTAACACATAGCAAGATTTCTGGTACAAAATGGGTACTGACACTATTGAGCTGAATAAATGAATCCTGATTTCAAGGAGCGTCTAGTGCAGTGGGGGGAATGTAATTAAAGGACTCTTTCATCGGTGGCCATTAGCAAATGAAGGGGAAGTGTGACAAATGGATTATTGCAAAGACCACAGATGAGGGAACTTTGAGCCCAGCTCATTTAGCAATCTGGGTTTTGGCACCCAACCTCTGGGTCCCCACTTTTCTGGTAACAGAACACACTTCTTCCCTGGGGAACCATCTGTCTCCATTCTATCTAGGATGGCCTTTGATCAGTGCAATCAGAGCACTGTCTCTAAGTATATTTCGATTCTGAAATTATGCTACAACGGTAGAGCTCCTGTAGAGATGCTTGCTGAAGCAATGAGGGGAACCCGTAGCCCTGAAGCTGCCAAGGGAACACAAGGAGAAGATAAACACCCAGAGCAATGGTGAACTCTTCAACCAACTGCCAAGTGCTCCATGGACTTTGATGCCTTTGTTCAGATCACCTCAAGTTCCTTCCTCCTTTACCAGTTGAAGTCTTGCTCATTCGTCAAAGGCCTATTCAAAATGTTCCAGCCTTCCCAGAAGAGGGAAGATCCTCTCAGTCAGAATGAATCATTCCTTGGTTCCTGCAGTATTTTGTTTAATATCTTCAAGCATTTACCAAGCTCATGACTCAGCTCCTTTTGCTGACAAATGAATACTATTGGCCTTGAAGTTGCTCTGTAAGCCTGTTGCATTTAAAGAACTATTTTAAATATTCAAACACCAGCAAGACAGGAGGTTTTTGTTTTGTTTTGTTTTCTGTCTTCCTTTGGAAATAAAAAGAGATGGGTTTTATTTTTTAAATGTGTCTTTGAGCAATGATGATGTGTATTTTTGGTCTTACCTTAGCCATTTAATTATAGTCATTTTCAAAAATTCAATCTAAGATGCCATTCAGCTACTTTGAGGTCAGCATACAGGGAATTCCTTGTTTTGGACCAGCTAGGCTTTCACTTTCTCTGATGTAAAAAAAAAATCATTTATGTCACAGGAGTGCTTTCAAATTACATATGCATTCCCCACTCACAAACACTGAGATCAGAAGATGAAATCCAAATCTTGTGGTTGCTATGCCCACTGTTCCCTAAGGTTTTTCTCTTCTGTTCTCATTAATAAATATATTTAATATTAATATATAAAAAATGCCTCATACACACCAGTGAACAATTTGGTACATGATTCAAATTGACACAAAATATGTGAGTTGAATGAACTGGTATTACAATAACAACATTAATGTTATTATGCACAGCAGTTCATTACTTATAGATCTTAACTAGAGCTGCATTAATACATTTTTGTAAATCAATAATTCCTGTGAGAACTTCACTGGAGCTTTTTAGGTCTTATCTAGAGACACATTTTTCATATCAAAATACTATTTTCCTAGACTTCCAAAGTAATTAATTCAGTGGTCCTTATCGTCAGAAAAATACCAGTAGCCTCAGGCAAAAAGCTAGGCTGTCTTTTCAACCTTTCTCATCTCATGGCACACAGAAACTAATTACTCAAATTCTGTGGCACACTGAAAAATACATTTTTTGTCAATCTGACAAAAAAAAAAAGTATAATTTTGATTCAGTCACACCAGATGGCTATTGTAGTGTTGGCTGTTGTCATTTTTTTTTTAATCTGACAATCTAAGGCAGCAGTTCTCAACCTGTGGGTCGCGACCCCTTTGGAGGTCGAACGACCCTTTCACAGGGGTCGCCTAAGACCATCGGAAAACACATATATAATTACATATTGTTTTTGTGATTACTCACTATGCTTTAATTATGTTCAATTTGTAACAATGAAAATACATCCTGCATATCAGATATTTACATTACAATTCATAACAACAGCAAAATCACAGTTATGAAGTAGCAACGAAAATAATTTTATGGTTGGGGGTCACCACAACATGTGGAGCTGTATGAAAGGGTCGCGGCGTTAGGAAGGTTGAGAACCACTGCTCTAAGGGGAAAGAGGTCAGTGCCCCTGACTAAGTAGTTAGGGACTGCCTGGTTTACAAAATCTTGTGGTTGAAAATCGGTGCTCTAGTATATTCCTTTCTGGGGCTTGTAGAGGTTATATGTGACCTTCCCAATATCCACTTAAAGATCTTGACTCTTCCATGGGCTCAAATCTGTTGACCAGAACGCTTCCCCTGACCTACAAATCATTCAGTCCTCTGCAAATTCTCTGCAGGCTGCCCTCTCCACAAATAAAGGTTGCAACTGTTGTGTACAATGGTTGCCCTCCTTCCTATACAGCTGGGGTGTGATCTGGGAGGGATGAGAAGAGATCAGCAAACCACCTGGGCAGCAGCAGGAGAGCAGGAGACTTGCAGGGCAGTGGGTGCTGAGGCACCGTGTAGCCGAGAGCCCTTCCCCGCAAGGGCAGGTGCTGGCTGTGCCACAGCCTCACTGCTGGGAACTGCAGAGAGGGGAGGAAGGAGAGGGCCTGCCCATCCTTCTCAGCTTTGCCAGCCTTAATATCAGCAGGGAAGGTTCCCTCTTGGGCTCCACAGGACAAGTCAAGAGCAATTCACAACTCATAAATGGCCAGCCGCGCACCAGGCAACGAAGGCCAAGATGCAGCAGGAATTGGCTGTCAGTCCCTTAGCTTTAATTTCACTCTGCTTTGGGGCATTAGGCAAGAGATGGAAGGAAGCAGGCCTGAACAGTGTGTCCAAAAGCACTATTACTCAGCACGAGGGCATTAAGCCCTACATGAATAGAAGTGTCACGCTCAAGGGGAAAGGCCTGGAGCAATCGCCTCTGTATTTTTAAAATGATAAATGCCACATTTATCAAGCACTGACTCCGTGCCAAACACAGTCCTAGATGCGTTTAATATGTTGTATCTCACTTAATCCTGACAACAGCCTTGTGAGTTGGTATAATCACTCCTGCTTTATGGATGAAAGAGGCCTTATTGCCATCATTCTACTGATGAAGAAACCAGGGTTCAGCGTGATTAAGAGGCACTCCAGACACCAGGAAGCCTAGGGTCTGAAATCAAGGTGTCTGGCTCCAGGTCCAGTGCTCTTTCTGTCAAGGGATCGCATATCTTCTTTGTCTCATAGCAAGTGAAAGACTATTGTACAGGCGGTACCCAAACTACCATGATTGGTCTTACGATTTTTTCACTTGACAATGGTGCCAGAGTGAAACTCATCAGTAGAAACTGGCTGGGCTATGCTATGATGCTCGGTCAGCCAAACATATTACGTATTCTCAATTGAGGATGGGTTTCCTGAGATGCAGCCTAATCAAGTTCAGAAGCAAATCTACTGATCTTCCTGCAATGGTGAGACTAGGCATGACTTACAGGATATAAACTGTTCTCTTTTTAAAAAATTTAATCTCAAACACATTTAGTTAAATTTCTCATTAAACAGTGGAACTCTAGGGGAGTGAGAGAAAAACAAACACAAAAAACAACCTCTGTCCATTTTTGAGAAGTGAGAATATTATATAAGCACTCACAGGAACTTCAACTGTACTCTTTGCTCTCTGTCAAAATGCTGTTTGAACAAAATAACAAAAGCATTCATTTGAAAGCACAAGCAACTTAAAAATGTAAATGATTTTTTCTGGACCAAAATTTGGTTCCTTTGGTTCTATAAGAACTGGATGCACAATTCAGTAGCATTTTAAGTTACTAGATCACCTCTTTTCCAACCCCACCAACCCACCAAGATTTCTTCCAGGCAAGTCCAGAATCAGCACAGATTTTCCATATTAAGCATAATTCCAAAGCCGAGAGCAAGAGACGTTCACAGTAGCAAAGAAAAATGTGTTCTTGCTTCTTGCCCCAAGAGAAAAAAAAGGCTTTCATGTTGTGAAACAGCACATGTTGGCCAAATGATCTTAAACTTCATGAAACGTCAAGCAAAAAAAAAAAAGAAAAAAAACACAACACAAAACACCCCTCCAAAAAACCAGAACACAAAACACTTCATTTCATGCCAGGAATCTTACAGGCAGTTGCCAAAATGCATACGATAGTAAAAACTTGCTGATTCTCTCTCCACGATGCTCTCCATTTCTTCTGTGAAACGTCCTAGCTTTATGAGAGAGACGCTGAACGCTCAGTGCTCACAGGCTACCTTCTGGGACCCCAAACACATCGGCTTCCCCTGGCTGAGTTTAAAACATACAAAGGATCAGTTTTGTTTCTCCCCAAACCTGCTTAGGCCAGTTGTGCTTGTTAAAAATCATAAACGTGACTATAAAAACAAAGATTTTCATGGACATTAATTTGAATGATTTGGAACTACTCCATAAAGATAGGTTATTAAAATAAATCGCGACTGAATTAAATGTTCTCCAGGCATCTTGGATTTGGGGGATGAGGCCTAATAAAAATATAAATGGGTCCTGCCCTCAGATTGGTTCACAGGATTGAAGGCCTCACTCCAAAGAACTGAAACTAGCAATTATGGGCTCTTCATTGTAGATGTGGCTTATACAAGAGCAATATGGTAGAATTTTCTTCAGCTGATCACACTCCAAGCAAAGGTCTTGGCTGTACATCAAATATTTGTAGAATCAAAGCACACTTGATGTTTTAAGTTAAAATCTATAAAAAAAAACATGTAATTTTTTATGATCCTTTCAGGTAAGACTTTTCATCAATCAACTACTGTAGCAATACATTCAAATAAGAGGATTTCTACTACAGTTCTTATTGTGGGCAACTTTTGAAAACTATCACAGTTCACCTTCCAAGGCAACCGTTATTTCAGCATCTACCCTATTCATCATTGGGCAAAATATTCTTCAACACTTTACCAATAAGCAGTGTCCAGATTGGTAATTCACTGACTCTGTTTATTACAACTCTCCATGAAATGTAAAATCATGGCTAGAAAGAAGGGAAATGCACTGACAATGTTCTCCCCAAACTGACATGCCGGCCACTGAGTATACTGTGGGTTGTGCATCCGACCCTATGTACTGCCAGCACGGTTGCAACTTCCTATGAAATACAGCTGCTTCCTCTATAGTCCAGTTTTCCAATGCAAATAATTGCCCATCATGGGCTTGAACAACAAGGGTGTACAATTTGCAGCTTATGAGGAATAAAACTAATTATGACCAGGTCAGAGTCAGGAGCCAGCAAGAACCAAGCACATGGGACCACACAGTGAAAAACTGAGTCAGCATTCCTTGAAACATCTTATCTCACTGTCTGGAACATTTCCTTCTGAGGCTCTTCTTAAGAAAAACCTTACACAGAATTGAGGATTTTATCCTTCTTAATGAGGCTGTTTCTTTATATTTATTTAGACAATTCAAACATAAGTTCACTACAGTTATGAATCACATCTTAGGGACTTTTTCATCTGCTAAGTATAGAATCTTGAATTTAGGGGTGCTCAAATAATACTTGATTTAATATATTATTTCCCCAGAAGCTTGGCTCATTGCTCACTCCAGCAGGGATTCCACAAGTAAAATGCTTGAAGTCAACTCTGATGTCAACAAATACCAGAGGAAACTGATTCTAATTTGAAGCATGAGTAAAGAAAACAAGTGCTATAGAAACTTAGCATGCTAAATAACAAATAAAGGACACTAAAAACATCCAAGAAGAATTTTCCTTCTCTTCCTTCTTTCTTTTTTCCCCCCTCCTTCCTTTTAAAAATATTTTTTTATTGATTTCACAGAGAAAGGGAGACAGAGAAAGAGATAGAAACATCAATGAGGAGAGAGAATCATTGATCAGCCGTCTCCTGCATGCCCCCACACTGGGGAGGGGGGGTCGAGCCCACAGCAAGGGCATGTGCCCTGATTGGGAATCTAACCTTGACCTCCTGGTTCATAAGTCAATGCTCAACCACTGAGTCACGCTGGCTGGGTATTTTCATTAAAAACAAACAAACAAACAACAAAAACATACATTTTCTTGTTTTGTTTTTAAATTTATTTTTATTGTTGAAAATATGACAGATGTCCCCTTTGTTTGTGTGTGTATTTTCTCATTGACCCCCTCTACCCCAAATCTGCCCCTCCCAGGCCTTTAGCACACTATTGTCTGGGTCCATGGGCTACACATATATGCATATAAGCTCCCCAGTTAACCCCTCCCCTTCATCCTTCCCCCACCTACCTTTTGAAATTCATCAGTTTTATTGATTTCAGAGAGAAAGGGAGAAAGATAGAGGCATCAATGATGAGAGAGAATCGTTGATTGGTCCTCCTCCTTCCCTCATTCCTTTTCTTCCTCCTTCCTTCCTCCCCTTCCTCTCTCCCTCCTTCTTATCCTCCCTTCCCTCTCTCCCTCCCTTTATTCTTTTCCCTAATTCTATTCAACTGAAAAGGTGCAATTGTTTAGAAATCATTATCTACTATTACCCTTCAGAGAAGGAACGTCTGGGGTCAATTATGACATCTCAAATTACCCATCATCCCTACTGAGTAATTCAGATGACACCACTGAAGACACTGCATTAATTACATACAAGATGATGACAGATGTGCTCCTGAAAACTGATTGCAGATTTAAGAAGGGAGTGAGAAGGGAATGATGAAAGATTCACAGAAGAATATGTGGCAAAGCAGGAAATTAAATGCAATTACACTAAATAATTATTTTACTCAGGACAGTTTCATAAAATTTTTTTCATTAGTAACAGGCAAAAATTCAGACATTTCATGATTTTTTTTCCCTAAAATAAAGACACTCCAATAGTTTAGCTGAACACAGTATGATTTCATTGTTACAGGAATTTTTCCTACAAGAGGACGGAAGCATTTAGCATGTCAAGCATTAAACCTCAAACTGGAGTTGGAGCCAATTTAGTGTGTTAGAATCACAGCAATCACAGTCCAGAGCATGAAATCATGCTCCTCTCATGAGGAAAGGGTCCTGGTCTTGGAAAACAAAGTTGACAAACTGCACAAACAAAACATATTTCAAAGGCATCTTTCAAACCTTGGTAAAGTAGTTTGCATTTGCTCTAAAGTCACGTTTTCCTTCATACTTTTTTTCTGCTAGGAAATGCATGTGTACCTCAACTTTATCACGCTCTATTCCTTAACAGCTTTAAGATTCTCCTTTGTACCATGAGCTGTTTATAGACACTTTCAATGGAAACTCTGAGAAGACAAAGACAATATTCCCAGTAGACTGGTCTTATTAAGGATGCTGATAAAATAGAAATGCTAAGAAACTAACAAACCACCATGGACCAGGTGTCTTCAATGGCGTCCATCTCATAAGAACCCAAATCTTAAGGCTTATTCTTCTGTTTCAGCACTCCCCTCTAACTCCCCGTCTAGATCTGCAAAATGAAACACCAACAGCAACACCTGAGAAACAAACCCTAACCCTGTCATCACACTCACAGCTGGCAGAGACCAATGGAGTATCCAGGGAAACAGCCAAGTGCCAGACTCTAAACAGCCCACCTTAACTTACGAAGCTTTTCAAATACTACTCTGAAAACGAGTCACGATCTGGGGAAGGAAGGCTAGCACGAATCATCCTAAAATTTGTATCAAGTTAAACTTCAGAGAATTTAATGAAATATTGTCCCACATTAAGAATTAAGAAATAAGATGTAATTAAAACTCTTGCAAGCTGACAGCTGTCGGGGGAAGGGGATGAGAGTGGAGGGTTAAGTAAAAAAGAAAAAACTCAGACACAAACAACATTTGTGGTGATTGTGGGGGGGTGGGGGTGGGAGATGGAGTAGGTGGAGGAAGGTATAGGAGGGTCAAAGGGTGATGGAAGGAGACTTGACTTGGGGTGCTAAACACACAATTCAGTACACTGATGATGTGTTGTAGAACCGTGCACCTGAAACCTGTATAATTTTGTTAACCAGTGTCACCCCAATAAATTCAATAAAGAGGCACAAAACTTCTTGAGCTAAGAAAATGCCATTCCAACTTCTGCCACCCTAAAACCAGATAGTCCAAAGCCACACACAGTTTGTAGTTTGGTTTAAAACCACAAATGAAATAGCTAATTAACTGAATCTGCATGTCTGATGGAAGAGAATGAATTAGGATGAAGCAGCAGCATTCTTGCCCATAATTAGGTAGACGGTTTGGTAGGTAAACACTTTAAAAATCTGAACAATGCATAGATTTCCCAACCGATTTCTCTACACGTTCTACAAGTTTTGAAAACCAGTAAGTACACAGATATGATGAATGTGTGCTATATTCTAGTATACTTATTTATTAGTTCCAATCTTTTCATTGTTATTATCAACAAGTTATTTTAATCTCATAATATTCCCCATCTCAATGTCTAAAAGGATACACTAACAATAACAAAAACATTTTTTAAATAAAAATAAAGCTGCAGCACCTTCAGGGATTTCTGTGAAAAGCAAACAGGAAAAGAACAGGAAAGATAAAGGGAATATATTAAATTTCTCCCTCACACACAGATTAATCTTCAACCCTTGAGCTTTGGCAGTACACAGTCCATGGATACAACAAGGCATTTGGTGAAGAAGTCCGTTTCTCCCAAGCAGCGGGTTTGCGAGTGACTCCGACCCTTTCTCCTGCCTGCCACACTACTCCCCCACGGCTGACCTCGACCATTCGGACCCTGTGCAGGCCTTGTCACAGCTCCCAAGTCTTAGGGACCCACAGGCTGCGGGAGGAGCCTCCATTCTTGCTGGGGGAGGCCTGTGGCGTTTTTCCCCTTCAGCCCCAGTCCGCTGGAGAGAACAAGGTAAAAGGCAGCTAATTTCTTCTGTAGGAGATTAAAATTCAAAGAAATAAGGAACTCAAACATCACAAATAGAGACGATAAACTAACAAATCATCCCTTTTCTGTCTGGCTTTAGAATTTCTTTTGAGTTATTTTAATATACTGGATGGAAAAAAATCCATTATGCATACGGTTTTTGTGAAGGGGAAATGATATTCTACATTTCCATCTTTGACTTATTACCAGTCTTTGATTCTATTAGATACAATTGTTCCTTTTATAGACAATTTTATAGACACTTTTATAGACAATTTTAATGCTAAGCTCTAACTAAGTAGTGACATTTTTCAGGCATATCTTACCTGTGACATTTGCCAAAAAGTGTAAATAAACCACATCACTTGAATAACAAATAGGCAAACAAATATGCATTTCCTATAAACGTTAAAATTATACTTAAGAAAAAAAACAAAGCCAGCTTGCAGAGATAATCATGCTCAAATATACTGGAATATACTCTTGGCTGGCATTTGCTTGGCAGTGCAGAGCCCTACCCTGGCTACACCAGTATCCGCCTCCCCGGGCGCCAGCCAACACCACTTCATTGAGAATGACACAGGACGTATTGACTCTGTAAGGAGACCCACAGCATGTGCTGGCTTGGCTGTTTCTGCACTCTCCTGGGAAGGGGAGTCTTCAGAAGCACTGCATGCATCAGCTACAACACTCCCCTCTCCCTCTGTGGATTCTCAATTCAACTGCAAGCCCACCTGGTCCAGACCGCGATTTAATGCCCTGCCGCTGTGTAAGTGAGCACATAACCGCACTATGCTGTGGCTAGCCAAAGGGCGGTCACCTGAACCCATGCTATCAAGTTAAGGATATCATTGCACTGGCACCTGCCCAGCAGTTTGGGTAGAAACTCCTAGTCCGCACCGTATCACTTAACGCTGGCATCACTTAGTGGGACAATTTTTGCTTTTCCCAACTGCCTGCTAGCTTCTTGAGGGTGGAGACCGTATCTTAACGTCTTTGCTAAGTATAACACATTACTGTACACGTGGCTAGTCCACAGTCAATGTTGATTTCTTTTTGCAAAATAATTCTCACATTTACTTATTTTTGATTTCAGAGGGAGGGAGAGAGGGAGAGGGAGAGGGAGAGGGAGAGAAGGAGAGGGAAAGAGAGAGAGAGGAGAGGAGAGGAAGAGAGAGAAAGAAAACATCATCTGGTTGCCTCCTGCACATGCCCCAATTGGGGATGGAACCCGAAACCTGGGTATGTGCCCTGACCGAGAAGCGAACCTGCCACATTTGGGTGTACAGGATGATGCTCCAACCAACTGAGCCACTCAGCCAGGGCTCTCATATTTAAATAACTGAGACTTGAAAAATCCCAAAGCAGATGTAACCTTTTAAACTTTTCCATTCAGATTCTTAAATTCACAAAACGTATCACATATCTTAGATTTGCCTTAGAGATCTCTGAGCGTTTAGTTGGTCAAATGGCAATTTTATTTATATTTTATTTGTTGTAGCAAAACATGTTTCCCTTACTGAGCACTTACATTGGGTCCCAGCTAAAAGGTTTACATAGACTGTACCTCACCGAATCCTCCCAACTACCTCAAAGCGTGGAGAAGATGCTCAGTCCCTTTTCAAACCAAGAGGACCTGAGGCCCAGGGAGATTACCTACACTGCCCAAATCCCACCGCTCCTGCGACAAAGGCAGAAATAAGACCCAGGCTATTTGGTTGTGGACCTCAAAGCTTAGAGAAACTGTGATTTATTACTGGTTTATGATACTGGATAACCCTGAAGCTACTTAATTACCATTGATCTTAATAACTAACCTGTGAAGAAGGGTAGATATCATTACCAATGAATAATAGGCAGAGGTAAAAACTTGCACATAGTCCTAATGAAAGTATCAGATATAGTACCCAACTACTCTATCTTAAAGTCCAATGTTTCAGGCTTCTGTGATAGATGGTACCACTGTCTCCTATTCTTCATGCCTCCCTGCACACACATCTCTTGAATGTATTTCATTACCCCTTGACACAAGAGCTTGGCCATGACTCACTTTGGCCAACAG
The DNA here is from genome assembly GCF_964212035.1 of Myotis nattereri. NCBI lineage: Eukaryota > Metazoa > Chordata > Mammalia > Chiroptera > Vespertilionidae > Myotis > Myotis nattereri. The sequence continues at coordinate 55,246,340 of NC_138080.1, forward strand.
AATGAGGCAGATGTAATGTTTTAAGTCTAGGTTTTAAGAAGACACATGTATTTCCACTTGCTCCCTGTGCTGTGATAGCCAGTAAAGTCTTCACTTGAATCATTGATAAGTTCTTTGAAACGGAGTCTTTAAGTATTCACAATGTATAATGAAACCAATTTTACCATGGGCTAATTGACATAAGCAAGCGTTAAGTTCCTACAGAGTGTTTCTGGTCACAATAATACCACCAAACTTCCAAATAAAGACTCAAAAAACTTCTAATATTAAATGTTGAGATAAATGTGAGCTAGACATACATTTTAAAAAGATGAGTAAAAACAAGCAAGGTGGCCCTAGCCGGTTTTGCTCAGTGGATAGATCGTCGGCCTGCGGACTGAAGGGTCCCAGGTTTGATTCTGGCCAAGGGCACATGCCTGGGTTGCAGGCTCGATCCCCAGTGGAGGACGTGCAGGAGGCAGCCAATCGATGATTCTCTCTTATCATTGATGTTTCTATCTCTCTCTCCCTCTTCCTTCCTCTCTGAAATCAATAAAGAAATTAAAAAAAAAAAAACAACAACAAGCAAGGTGATGATTTTCCAACCTGTTTATCTAGTATGGGGTTGCAGGTGGCTGGAGCCTTTCCCAGCAGCTCTGGGCACAAGGCAGGACACACCTTGGACATAATGCCCTTCCACTGAGGGGCCACTCCTGCACACCCCACATTCACTCAGACTGGGACAGTGCAGACCAATTCACCTAACACTTTAGGGGTGTGGGAAGAAACCAGGATCTCTGGAGAAAACCCATGCAGATGTGGGGAGAACCTGCACATTCCACACAAATAGTGTCCCCAGCATGGAATCAATGTATTTTTCTCATCAACATTATGATAAAACTAGAGGCCTGGTGCACGAAATTTGTGCACAGGTAGGGTCCCTAGGCCTGGCTGGCGATCAGGGCCAATCAGGGCCTTCAGGCTGCCGGCAGCGGGGGCCTCCCTTCTCCGGCTGCAAGCTGGGGCCATCCTTCATTCCGCGCCACCACCTGGTAGTCAGCTCACATCATAGTGAGCAACTGAACTCCCAGTCTCCCAGTTGAACTCCTGAGGGGACAATTTGCATATTATCCTTTTATATGTAGATGAAGTTAAATGAAAAGACATTAATCAAGGAGCTAGTGTACCATGAGAATACCCAGGCTGGTCTGAGGTGGGAGGAGAATGAAAATGTGGAGGAAAGTTGCCCCAGCCAAGCCAGCCCCATCCCACTCCCGACTCCCTTGCAGCTCACTGGGGTCAGCGAGCTGCTGCAGCCAACACTAAAGAATGAGAAAAAAAAACCTTCCTTATACACGCCCTTGAGTTTGGGATGATTTAGTATGCAACAAAAGATTAACTGATACAACTTGTGAATTGCAGTTATGTGCTAGGCAATTTCACATATACCTTACTTAATCCTGACAACCTAGGTAAGTTTTTATTACTAATCCTACTTTCTAACTCTACCAGTTCATAGTTTCTATTTATATTAAAATTGTTTGTACAACCTATACCAGGCCTATGAATGAGAATCTCCTGGGGTATGGAGCTTAGGAATCTTTTTTTTTTAGAGTTTCATGAGTGATTTTGATGGGTGTAGCCATGGTTAAGACCTCTGATTGACACTCCAAAAGATGCAGGTCCAGCCTATTCATAGCCTAGCATTTGCCCCTCTTTCACTTCTAGGCAGGACTTCGAAGTCCATGGGAGCCTGGGACTTAGGGCATGTCAAGATCACAGTGAAGAATGACAAGACTAGGCCTCACCCTGATGGGAAAATAGATTCCAAATACTCCTCCCTGCCACCTTCAGTCAACTCCAGGCATTTGTGCCAGGATGGTGCCCAGGACCTGTGGAGATGCTAATGAGGACCTCTGCAATGATCAGTCTGTGCAAAGAGCTTTAGCATACATCGCACTTCATTCACATTTAGAAAAGTGAACAAGAATAACAAGTACTTTGACAAAGGCCATACTGTTAATGAATGGTGGACCCAGGAGTCAAATTCAGGTTTGTTGAACTGCAAAATTCTCATTCTTTATCTCCAAAGGAACCGGTTCAGCACCAGTAGCTCTCACAAAGGCTCCATGAAACATGTATTTGAAGCAATGACCTCCCAAAGGTCTCCAGGGATGAGATGCAGACTTAAGCCTGGTCACTGTCAGGAACAAGGTGGGATGTAAAAGATAGAATAGGGCAGGGGTATAGGACATAAGGGTAGGGAGCAAAACATGATCACAGATAGAGATCTGGGGGCAATCATTTGGAAAAAAGGGTAGCGCGTTACAGAACACTAGTCCAAGGAAATATTAATAGCGTATTCTGCATGAAAGGATTCCATAGCCAAATAATTTGGGAAATGTTCTAATGGTTTCTTCACTGCAAGACATCTCAAAGCCTTTAATGTGCTAATGAGCACTGTGAATCTCCAAGAATTAAGCTTTTCCCAAATATAACTAAAACTTGATAGAGTGAAAGAGATTGCTTTTTGGGGGGTTGGGGAGACTACTTCTCCAGAGAATAGAGGGAACTAATAATTTAGAAAAACAATCATCTAGAATGTAGTCCACAAATTGCTTTAAAGCATTCTAAGCAACCATTGCATCATGAAACTGGGATTTCCTCACTGTTCACAGTCTCACATTGTCACCTGGTTTTGGTAAGTCTTTAGGAAGGTGTATTCGTTTAAAGAGCCAAGCAGCATCAGAAGGGAGAGCGGGGCAGTGCTAAACTAGCCTCCTTGGTGCAGAGAAAGCTGCAAGAAAGAACAGGATTTCAGAGAACTGCTCTGAAGAGCAACTGCAAACCAAAACTGTGGCCCAGTAGTACACCAGGCTGTAGAAAATAGGAGGGAGAATTATAAGGCAAAAAAAAACAACTAAAAATTTAAGTATTTAAAAACCTTTGCAGCAAGGAAGCAAGATGCCTAGCCTCTAAGATACTGTGCCACCACTATACAGAATTGTTTCAGAGGCAATAAGGCAACATAGTGAGATAAAAAACAAGCTCCTCCCCCCAAAAAAACACCCCAAAACACTGATATAAACTACACACATTCAGGCAAGTGGATAATAAACTGCTTCTTATGCGTAACTAACGTTTTCTTCACATTTTCAGTTATCTTGTCAACATCACAAGCACTGCCTTATCTAATTTATTTCACAAAATAGTTCCTACCCCGGGAACATCTCAAAATATTTGGAACACAAAAGTGACATTCAGAGGAGAATGCTTTTCAAAATGTGTCGCTCATTTTCTAAAATTCCACATTTTATCACAAATACTCACTGAACTCTGTTTTCCAAAGTAATTCTTTTAATCGTGAAATAATTAGAGATCCGACAACATTTGGGGCCATACATCAGTTTCTCCTATCTAAAGGCATGCAAAGCCCTTATACTCTCTCCCGGCCTGAACCCTTTCCATCCCCTCCCTTTGTCATAAACTTTGTTTACACAAGATGATTTGATCTGACACTAATGTAACCTACTATCAGTTGGACCTTTTATTTTTGCACATTGTAATTAGTTGACACTTAATGATTGTTATTAGCACAGTTGGTTATCAAACCCACAACACCTCTTCACATTCTCTTATCTGAGGGAAGTGTATGCATTTCAAGTTTATTTTAGAAAGTCTGACACATTGCCTTGTGAAAGTATATCATCTTGCTTTATCATCCCTTTAGAAACAAACAGTAACCTCTTTTTGCCATTGTTGATAGATGGCTTTGCTTTAAGGACCTGCTCACTATGACCTAAGAGCTAAAATTCAAAATACATTCGATCCTCCACATCAGCAGCTTCTGTATTTGCAAATTCACCTACTTGCTCAAGTTTATTTTTAGTCCCTAAATCAATTCCTGCGGTGCTTTTGGGGTCATTTGCTGACATGTGCACAGCGGTGAAAAATTCGAGTCACCCAATGAACACATCCTGCAGCCGAGCGTGAACAGTGAGGGCTCTGCTGAGTGGTTTCAGTTCTCATATTTTGTGTGGCCTCTTTCGTGCCACATTATTTGCATTTTGGTGCTTTTTGTTGGTTCTCTGCTTTCAATGGCCCCTGGTACAGTGCTGAAGTGCTGTCTCATGTTCCTAAGCTCAGGAAGAGTGTAATGTGTCTTATGGAGAAATGCATGTGTCAGATACACTTCCTTCGGGCGTCAGTCACAGTGCTGCTGCCCCCAAGTTCATGTAAATGAATTAACAATATCTACTCAATAAGGTGTCTTTAAACAGAGACACACATCAAGCAAGATCATGTATTTGCTAATTCAGTGTTTGCGGGCACTTTATTGAACCTAACTACAGCGAATAGCGAAAAGCAACTGTACCAGGGCAGGGAAAGCTCCCCATTCTTGCAATTGTCCCTTAAAATAAACCCTAACACTGCTCCACACACGAGGTTCAGTCCCACCTGCACACCGGACTCACAGCCCTCATTTGTACTCAGTAGTATACAATCTAGCACGTGACTGCCAGAAGTCTACCGATCCTGTGGGAACAGTGCTCCTCTGGACAAAACCAATCGAGTGCAGAGCGGCTGGGGGAGCTGCCGCCTTCCTTACCGCTGGACGTGGGCAGGTGTGTGAGGAGCAGGTGGGAGAAGCAGCCGTCTCTGCCCCTTCTCCATCTAGGCCAGAGGTAGGGAACCTTTTTTCTGCCAAATGATTTTGCAAGCCTTATATGTACAGCCTGCGGGCCGGATGTCCCCCACCCCCGATCTAGATGGAAGGCAAGGCAGCCCACCTGTGCCTCACAAGACCTTGAGAGAGGTCAAGGTGCCCAGAGCCCCAGGCTTGCTTTAATATTCTGATGTTGCTGTCTTGAAATTCGTAATAATATTTTAATAAGCAGCCCTGCATTTTCATTTTGCTTTGGGCCCCACAAATTATATAGCTGGTCCTGCCCACAGGACTCCTCCACTGTGACTCAGAGCGTGAGTCCCAAGAAAGGGAAGCTCGCCTCTGCCCAGGAGGGAGGGGCGGCACCATCACCCACAGCGGGAAAGGAGGGGCCGGCCCAGGTGCAGCAGGAGGTGCCAGTGCCTGGGAAAGTCTCCCCAGGCTCCTTCCTGCAGCGTTTCCACCTCCAATGCAGAGGTCTGGGACAAGAACGGTGCCCCCGGGACCCAATCCCTCTGGAAATCTAGGATGGTTGTAGGTTAAGGGACCCAGGCAAACATTAAGAGGGGACTCAGCTATTTTTCCACAGGAGAGCGTCGCAGGTTCTTACACATATTCTGCGAAATTTGCTCCAGTCACAATGTAGCTCTCCATCACATTTTCTGAGGCCACATTAGCTTAACATCAAAATAAGGATATCTGCTATATAAAATTAGGTTTACATTTTACTTAAAATAGTTTTTCTTCCCTCTCTCTCTCTCTCTCTCTCTCTCTCTCTCTCTCTCTCTCTCACACACACACACACACACACACACACACCCCTACTAAAACAACACACCCACAAAACTCCCACAAAAGCAATTTGTGACATGTAAATAAGCAAAAACGTTATTTCTACCTCATCAGGCCAACAATGAAAAAAAATTTAATCCTAGTTTAAAATGAACGAGGCTATTTTGCTACCTCAGACTTAATGACGAATTGCCATGTCACCTTACTAAAATGACTGACGTAGTGCAGAAGCCATACATTTACTGATATATAGCTACATCCATATATATTAAAAAAGGTTCCAGGCAATATCAGTCTCGATATTTCTGCTTGTTCAACCTTCAGTGGCCCCTTAGGAAACAAGGGCCGTAAAGCATTTCTGTGGTACGACTTGTAGCCAGCTCTGGGCTTGGTAACTGTACCAAGGGCGTGTGCTGCTCTTAGCACTCTCCTGTTTCCCCAGGGTCCACGGTACCGATCTTGCACTCAGTCCATTTCTCTGCTTCACACCTTTGCCTCTGTCCACATCTGCCATGCTCTCTGGGCCACACCTAGACTGCTGGGCGGGCCTCCTGCTTGGCTGTGTGGTCCTCCTCTCATTTTAGCATCAGTCTAGTGACAGGCTGACCCCAAAGCACAGTTTTATTATGTTGTTTCATCAAAAGCTGACATTCTTGCCCGGCCAGCATGGCTCAGTGGTCGAGTATCTACCTATGAACCAGGAGGTCATGGTTTGATTCCCAGTCAGGGCACATGCCCGGGTTGCGGGCTCAATCCCCACTGTGGGGCGTGCAAGAGGCAACCAATCAATGTTTCTTTCTTATCACTGATGTTATGTCTCTCTCCCTTCCTTTCTGAAATCAATATAATATTATATTAAAGCTGGCATTCTCTCCCCCCATAGCCTTCTGTTTGAACTTAAGCCTACTCCCCCCTCCAAATTTCTCCAAACTCATTTCCTACTATGTCCTGATACTACTTCCATCCCCCTTGGTACTGCCATTCACGCTCACCCCTGCTTCTCTCCCCTGCTGCCGCCTGTGTTTGGGAGGGTGGCGGTGAGGTGGGGGTGGGGGGAACAGTCTCTCCACATCCGGCTCCCCCGCTGTAGCCCAGTTTGCATGCTATTTCTTCACGAACTCTTCCCTACTGCACTGGTTCACACTTCCATCCTTTAGCTGAATAGCAATGTCTCTTAGCCCCTTGTCATTGTCTAATTATGTCATGTTTTCGACTTTCTCACCAAATAGAGGATATGAACCTCAAGAGCAGAGACCTCATCTCCTCTGCATTCTGACCGAGCTGGCACTCAGAGATGCTCCGCGACCACACGCTGAACACCACAGCCTTGCTTCAATGTCCAGACTCAGTAAGTAGACTGGCAGACTGGATGTTTGCCAAGCAAGTAAATTTTATATGTATTTCTATAGACTATACATAAAGTATATAGATACCTATATCCCTGTTTTTATAGAAACCCTCCAGGCAAAATGTCCACAGACGTAATCTTGCTCTCTCAGATCCCTATATTGATGCCTAAATTGCTCTAAATATAGTTTGAGGAAGCCATTAACCAGAATCCATTATACCATATAAAACAATTCAAAATTGTACATGTCACCAAATTAGCCCAGCGATATCAGCATGAAACTGCAAATACAACTTCATAAAAAGCCAAGTCATTATTCCTTTTTAAAATAAAGTAGGGCTGTAGCCAGTTTGTCTCAGTGGATAGAGCGTCAGCTAAGGGCACGTACCTCCATTGCAGGCTCGGTCCCTGGCCCAGTTGGATAGCATATGGGGGGCAATCAATCAATGGGTCTCTCTCACACTGATGTTTCTCTCTCTCGGTCTCTCCCCCTCCGTTCCACTCTCTCTAAAAATCAATGGCAAAATCCTTGGGTGAGGATTAACAAAAAAATAAGGTAGAGATAGGTCTTCAACAATTACATTAACAATATGCTTCTGATAACATTTTACTAGCTGAAGCCTAGGAGCATTCACCATTTTTAAAGCGATCAACATTTTAAAGGTATGTCACTAGATCATATTATTTCAGATTCACGAGACTGGGCCATTTCTTTTCTATGCCACTCTAATAATTTCAAGGAAAAGTATTCTTTTCTATTGCTACCAAGAAGCACCTTTGTATTCAAGTTTCTTAGTTGTCATAGTGACTATATTTTTAAATCAACCTAAACAAATGTGTTATTGCAGACAGATTGTTTCAGTGCTGGCACACTACAATAACAGGTTTTCCCCAATATAGATTGGCCTCATGGTCACCGATCACCTGCTCGATCATGTCAGGTGTGTGCTGGAAAGGAGGGGGACGCATTCACAATTCCAGTAGGCACAGGAGAGGCAGTGTTATTGTGGTAAGTGTACACAGTGACAGATGATTACTAGAATTAGTGGGGTGCTCACACTATAGGGTATAAAAATGTTGAAGCACTACACTGTACACACCTGAAACTAATGTAGCCAATATAAGATTGTGTATCAATTATACTTAAATAAAAAATGAAGAAGAAAAGGCAGTGTTTACCTACACTCCAGCCTACTTCTGAATAAGAATTCTGATATCCATCCTGCCACAAACCTCTCAAATAGTTGGACAATACAAAAAGCACTGGGAACATGAAGGCTCTTTTTCAAATCCTAAAATTTAAAATGAAATACCACTTCTTTCTAGGCACTATGAAGATTTGTTATAATCGTTAACCAAATAATTCTTTCTGTCTATAAACTTAGACTTCACCCCCCGACCCATTCTATCTTTCTCATTTCCTGCTAAAACCAAATTTTTCACCTCTGAAACGACTTAAATTTCTTTAGGAATGTCTGCTTCTTACCTGGAATAGAGTTTAGGAAACGCTTACCATTATCATTCAGGAAACTGTGTAGCATTACACCTTTGAAATAACATTACCTGAGACAGCTTCTCACTCCCGGGGACATTCGATCCTTCAGGATTGCTCATCGTTGTGTGCCCATGTCACACTGTCCAGAGTAAACCTCCTAAAATGCAACTTTGATCCTTGCAGGTCCTCCACAGCAACCCAAAGCCCCACCGATGAGGTTTATCCTTTGGAAATGCAGTGGACACTGTGCAGGATCTTGCCCTTGTCTAATTTTTCAATTTAAAAAATCTCCACTCAACCAGACATACATGCCTACATCATTAGGCTGGCCATTCCAAAGCCACATGCATTTCTGTCAGAACCTCCTTTCCCTTCCCTTTTTACCCATTAAATTAGGCCACAATTTCTCAGTGAGCATGATGTTTTGGACCAGACAGTTCTTTGCTGAGGAGGACTGCTCCCTGCACTTTAAGATATTTAGCAGCATCCCTAGGCTCCACCATTATATGCCAGTAGCACACTCTACTCTTCCTGCAAATATCCCCTCGGGGCCAAAATTACCTCCAGTCCAGAACCACTGAATCAGATAGTCACTGAATCCCTACATACTCTCAATACTCAATGACCCTTATGAGCCAAATTCACTGCACATAGGTGACAAGGTCACACGACTCAAACCACAGCAACTCTCCCAAGCAAATCATGAGTATTCCCCTAAAAGCAGCCATTATAGGTCAAGAATGGGGAAGCTCACAGCTTGTATATTGCTCTTATACAGGACAATAACCTACAACTCAATCAGACATATCTTAGGCCCTAGTGTCTAGGGGTTTAATGATAAACATGCTAAGAGACATGAAGACAGAGCTGCCCAGAGACTGGGAGCCATGTGCAATGAATAGGAGCCACGCATCTACAGGTGCTCAGGGACAGAATGATCCATCAGAAGACACCTGAGAACAGAGGGTCTTCAGTAGTCGATGGGGTACAGAATTGCTGATGTAATTTTGTTTGCTACAGGTCTAATTATGAACCTGCATGGCTCCCTATAATCCATACTCTCCTATGCCTCCTAAAATATGTCAAAAAGATACAGGATCCAACTTGAAAATGGTTCCACTGACCAAATCTAGGACATCTTGAGCCACAAAATAAATGATAGCAAGGAATTATAATCACCCACAGAATAAAAGAAACACACTCTGTCATTTAAGGGTGAATGCAAGTTTTGGGGCAAGTCTAGGAAGCTAATCAGAGCCAAGCCTAATCATACCATATAACAGGTCCCGGGTGTGAGAAGCTGTTTCAGGTGAATAATTATAGAGCGGTGACACCGGTCTTCCTTTGAATCTTAGAAACTAGCTCCGAGAGTTTAAAAATGTCTGGGTCGGCCCTAGCCGGTTTGGCTCACTGGATAGAGCGTCGACCTGGGGACTTAAGGGTCCCAGGTTCGATTCCGGTCAAGGGCATGTACCTTGGTTGAGGGCACATCCCCAGTAGGGGGTGTGCAGGAGGCACCTGATCGATGCTTCTCTCTCATTGATGTGTCCAACTCTCTATCCCTCTCCCTTCTTCTCTGTAAAAAAATCAATAAAATATATTTTAAAAAATGTCTGGGTCAAAGACAGCCTCATGGGGGTAAGTACACAGTCATATCCAAGGGGTCTAACTGAAGCCAAAGGGCGACAGTTCTTTGGACGTGCTCTGAAATACTCCTGCATAACGATATTGCCATAGACCTACCATGGGGCGATTGTGAGAATAAATGACAACATGTGTCAACAGTCTGCCAACAATAGTTGGCACTACAGATGCTCTTTCCCATCATTAAAAATCTTTAATGACTTTCCTCGATGCATAAGCACGAATCTTGCCTCCTCCAACACTATAATGCGGTGGTGAAATGAATATATTTAAATCAAATTTAGATTTGTATTTTCTGACTCCAGTGCCTATGGTCAGTTCCTCAGGGCACAAATAACATTGGCCAAAACTCTCTTTTCTCCTGCAAGTTCTCAAGAACTGACTTAAACATTGGTACTGCTTTAGCAGGAACACTCTGGAAGTGGAAACCAGTTTTAAAACTTCCAAAAAAGTTTAAGACTTCTACACTTTTTATCTACATGTAAAAATCTGGACTACTAGATTAAGTGAAAAGACATAAAATGTTAAAATTTGGATTCAGTTACCTAACTGGGCTTTTACAAGTTTCCATTTACACAACCTCTGGTTTATTTATAAAAAGAAAACTTTTTAATTTGCAGTTTCACAATGGCATGTGTCAGCCGTAATCTTTTACCCCTGAAAATATATCCCATAAGTGATCCTAAAGATTAGGTGTTTAATAAACTTAATCCTTCAGAAACACAACCATGTAACTAATGTCAGTTTTAATATGTACCAATACACAGGTATTTAAAAATCTCTCATAACTCATACTTATAATAGCATTTTAATGACTTAGCATGTGGGGAGAGCAATATTTTCAAATACAATCAAAGGTCTTTATGCTCACATTTAGAGAAGCTTGCCATACATCATTACAAAAACATTTTTTAAATAAAACTTTCACTATTTCAAGTCTTAGGGAGAGTCTGGAGTACATAAGGAAAAAAAAAACACCCCCAAAAACAGAATGTTCCTTTTGGGTAAGTGTTGCTTCATTTCTAACAGCCGCCCAGCTCAGAGAATTAAACTTCTGTGGAGGCGAACCTCTAATGACTACAGAGTCTTCCAACACTCTGTGCTGGGAGTCTGGCAGCTGCATCACACTACAATTAAAAAGTTCTAAAAATATAGCGAGAACATTCGTGGAGGCTCATTTCACTGTTTGAAGTGTGGTGTTCTTCCTTACTTAAAAAAAAAACAAAAAAAAACACCCACAAACAAAAACCTGCAAGAGGTTAATTTTCAAATCTGGAAAATTGCGCAGGGTTACTGAAGAAACCAACACAGACTCTAGCACTACTTCTCCCCCCGCCCCCCAAGGAATTTTCAGTTTAGATTCAATTAACTCCTTCTCTATGAGGCAGCACCCTAAGAAGGTGGAGGACCACGGTTAAGCTTAACCTTTGCTCTAAAGAAGTCAGTGACTACAAAGATGAAAATGAACGCTTCCCCCCAACTAAAAGAAACAGTAAAAACAGGCCAAAGCAGAGGTCATTAAATTTGCACTGTGATCTACAAACAAGCTGATTGTACACAAGATTTTGAGTCAGGCTTTACTTGCAAGAGAAGCAGCACAGATTTCAACCGGTTCTATAAAATTAGCAAGCTGGACTAAATAATTTCCTACATCAGTTGTATATATAATACTATACTGACTTTGCACCTGTCCTTGTTATTACCATGAAGCATGATGAGTAAGTGACCCTTTCATGAAGTCCAATAAAACTTGTAAAGTAACATCATATACTGCACATAGTGGTAGAAATTGGGATTAGCAGACATTCATGATATTTTACAAAAACAACAAAACAAATCTAAAATTTAGTGGTGACCCACCAAAAGCCATCAATTAACTTTACAAAGTATCCATTTCAAGTAATCTTGACTCAAAATATTACAAAACAAATGTTACCTGAATTTACTAAATATCATGGGATTTTGGGCCTCGACAAAGGTTAGAAAGCAAACATTAACTGAAGCATTAGGTTTCTTAGTTCACAATTAAGGCCACATAGTTTCATAACGTGGGCTATTTGCTTTAAAAGTTTCCTTTTTGTTCTCCCTACTGAGCTTAACATTTTCAAGACTAGTCCCAAGCACCAGCCTCTGGCATAAAACTGGTACACAGGTTAACTGGCTTTTCTTATCAAACTATTTTCTAGAAAAGAAAGTAGCAAAGGTAGAAGTGATAAGAGGAATACATGCAGGTGGGTTTCAATTTCACAGAATGTGTATTTTCCACACAACAAATGTGCCTATCTGTCACAACTAACCCTTACTAGTCTCTCCCAGCTATGGGAATTCTAGGGCACCTGGCCGTGGTGTTGCCAATGAGGACAACTTTTTGTCTACAGCTCTGATAATATCTCTCAAGCCCCCAAATACTTAAGAGTCTCTTCTAGTAATTAACCTTTAGGAATCTATCCTAAGGAAATGATCCAAGGCATGTTGAAATCTATAGGCAAAAAAATGACTAGAGACTAAAAGAAAGAAAAACCAGAAACCCAAATGTCAAGCAATAGGTTAAATAAATTAGGATGCTTCTAGCCAATGGAATAGCATTCAGTCACGTAAGTATGAAATATGAAGATTACGTAACATGGAATAATATGATTAATGGGGAAAACAAGACACAGGATTGCACAGAAAAGCCACATTATATAGAAACTATGTCTACATATACACTGAGTGGCCAGATTATGATGACCACCTGACGTTTGTAGGCAAATTAGCTATAATTTCACGCTGAAATTGCTAGAGGGCCAGACCATTATAAATAGGGAAGCAGGTTGCTTACCAAGACAGAAGTGATTTTTTTCTGAAGATATGGGTAAACAATGCGATTTAACAGCCTTTGAACGTGGGATAGACACACATACACACAGAGTGGCCAGATTATTATAACCACCTGATGTTTGTAGGCAAATTAGCCGTACACTGCATCATCTGGGATATGGAAGCCAAAGGCCTGTTAGAACATCTTTGCTGTCTGCAGATACCAAGATAAAATGTCTACAATTCGCACAGGAACACAAGGATTGGATAGTCAAGCATTGGAGAAAAGTCGTGTGGTCCGATGAATCAAGTTTCCAGTTGCATCATGCAGATGGTAGAGTGAGAATTTGGCAGAAACAGCATGAAAGCCTGCACCCTACATGCATGAGTACAACCCTTCAAGCTGGTGGGGGCAGTGTTATGGTTTGGGGCATGTTTTCCTGGCATGATTTGGGCCCTTTAATTCGTGTGGAACAACGTCTGAATAGCACAACATACCTAAGTATCATTGCTGATCAAGTTCATCCTATCATGTTGATGGTGTATCCCAATGGAGATGACTTCTTCCAACAAGACGATGCACCATGCCACAGTGCTCATATTGTGCAGGAGTGGTTTCAAGAACACGAGGGAGACTTTACCTTCTTTAGGTGGCCCCCACAATCACCAGATCGCAATCCAATTGAGCATTTGTGGGATGAAGTTAAAAGAGCCATCAGGAAGCTGGTTCCACAACTATTAAATCTCACAGAACTAGACAGTGCTATTCATCAGGCATGGTGTCAGATTCCTTGCATTACCTTTCAACATCTTGTGGAGTCAATGCCAAGAAGAATCACCACAGTATCGAAGGCAAAAAGGTGGCCCAACGAAGTACTAATGGGGTGGTCATAATAATCTGGCATATATATCTCCATCCCATGTACAAAGGCTGTTAAATCGCGTTGTTTACCCCTATCTTCAGGAAAAAAAATCACTTCTGTCGTGGTAAACAACCTGCTTCCCTATTTATAATGGTCTGGCCCTCTAGCAACTTCAGCGCGAAATTATAGCTAATTTGCCTACAAATGTCAGGTAATCATAATAATCTGGCCACTCAGTGTATATTTAAATTGCATTTACAAAACTGTTATTGGTGATTCCCTTTAAGGAGAAGAATGAGGTTTGGGAAGAAGAGCAGATGTGAAAAGAAACTTTTCACTTTTTGCATTTCTCTGAATTGTTTAAATTTTTTCCAGTAGAAATGCACTGATTTTACTTGCATAGTTGTCTCTTTAGAAAAAAGAAAACATGTTTATGAAAATAGATAGAAAGTTATAAAAAGTAGTAAAATGGTAAGACTGTGTATTTCTTCCTATATTTTCTAAACTTTCTGCGATGCCATAGTCTTTAATTTTTAAAAATTAAATCTTTGAAATAACTCTAACAGTTATTTTTTAGTCAAGTATATAATCATTCCTTTACCTATTTTTTTCATGTTTCATATCCTACACAAAGAATAATCTTACCATATTTAGATAACCCCCAGATAAAACTGCATCACTCTTAAGGCCTAAAAAAATGTTTTTGAAATAAAATAATCCAATTAGCTTATTAGTTATTTTTCCTGTCCCCATTATCACTGATGACCTTCACAAAGCCTGTCTACAGAGGGCTTTGAGCGCAGCTGTGAAGAGTGGTGGTTGGGGAAGGGGGGGTGGGGGGGAGGCCTGGAATCACACTTCCTCAGTGTGAATCCAGCTCCCCCAGCAGTGTGATTTTGAACAGGTTACTTGATTTCTCTGTTTCAATTTCCCCAATGTAAAATAGGAATTAGAACACCTAGCTCTCAAGGTGATTGTGAGGATGAGTGGAGACAGGTAATAGAAATCATTATCAAAATGCCTAACATAGGAAGCTACTAGCGTTTTATCTATTAGCTAATTAGGCTGCTAGCTATTATTCTAAGCATTGTAAAATTCATATGTAACAAAATATATATTTAATAATAATTATTATAAACACTGAAAAATACATTTATAACGAAAATGAAATGAATTTAACACAATCTTTACGCTCCATACGTTCCGCCAGCTTAGACACCAAAAGAATAAATAAGGAAACCAGAGTTCACAGTGATGTCATTTTTATCTCACCGACACCTTAAACATCTATTCTGCTATTTTTCAACTGCAGTAATTATAAACAGGATTTTTGTGTTTGCCTCCAGTTTCCCATTAAAAGGGAAAATATATTGTTAAAGGTTTGGGGAAATTGCTTATACAATGGATCCCAGAATGGCAAAACACAAACTTTACTTCGACAAAGTTCTTCCTTCTTTCTTCCCACTCTTTGAAAAGAGGTAGGTGTTCATTAAATTAAAAACAAAGATTAAGCCTCCCCCGGCCTTTCCTGCTTGGATCAGGGATCAAAGAACAAAGTGAATGTTTTCTGCCTTTCTTTTACCTGGACTTCCTGCTATACTGGGGGGGGGGGGGAACCCCACTATAGTTCCTCTGTAGTCTGTTGATTCCTGATTGAGATAATTTTCCATTACTTGAGATAGATCAGGGTGAACCACGCTTCAGAGGTATGAAGGTATCTAGTCAGACAAAACACAGTTGTCTGAATTTCTACTATCCAAAAACATAAAATAAAATCCATGCATTGGGAGCAACATGAGGACTAAAAATCAAGCTCTGTCCTCATCTACTTCAAGGGAATATTATATCGGGATTAAAGGAATTGTAGAAAACATTTATAAATAGATCTCAATCATTTGATTTCTACGTAGCAATTTTTGAGAAGAGATTGCTTTAAATAAGAATGGTTGGGTCATTACAAAGAAATGAACCTTTACTAGAAACTGATGCCAGAAAAGTTAGTCAGGTACAAAATAAATATATATCATGCTACCCATGAAACAAACTTTTTGAAAAGTGAGGACGAAAACCCTCATAGACCGTAAGATGACTGGTAAGATGGAGGCACTCCATGATCCCCAAGGAGAACCCGCTGCACGTGGGCATCCGAAGGCTGGCAGTGGT
The DNA here is from genome assembly GCF_964212035.1 of Myotis nattereri. Classification (NCBI taxonomy): domain Eukaryota; kingdom Metazoa; phylum Chordata; class Mammalia; order Chiroptera; family Vespertilionidae; genus Myotis; species Myotis nattereri. The sequence goes on from NC_138080.1 coordinate 55,262,089, forward strand.
CCCAAAGTCTGGAAGTGTTTTACCCCCAAAGCATCAACTGCTAGCAATTTCTGAGTCTGTTTTGCCTCTGCCCATGACAAGAATCAACTTGTTCCAAAATTCCACTAAATATGTTTCTTTTATGTTAAAACTCTGCTATTTCTGGGAAAGCTAAAAGTTAGAATTTTTTACACATGTGGACAAAAGCTATATTTGGACCTTTCAGTCCCTTAACAGAATAAAGACATTTTAAAAAAGAACTCCCCTGCTGCAGTTTATTATAAGAAACTCACCATGACTTTTGAAATTTAAAAAAGTAAACCTTGTTGCCCTATATAATGCCTTTAATGTGAAAGTTCAAGGTTCCATTTGTAAAAAGAAAACAAAAGTAAAGCATTTAATCTAAATTAATTGCAAGTTTAAAAAGTTATTGAAGAGAATAGTCATGACTTCTATTTATAGATGCTTTTTTCTAGTCACCCCATATATAAATGCATAGGTTGTGTATTTCTTTAAAAATTGATGCTCATCACATCACTTTAAGTATTAAATATTTAAAACTCCATAAAAATCATCATTTCTTAGACTTTCTTTAAATACATGTGAAACAGTCTTTAATTGCCTGTGAAGCTGTACTCCCCAACTACATGTCAGCCCTACACAACAAAGACAAATAAATGGAAATCCAGGATAACAAAGACCATAAACCATGGCATTCCAACACACCTGCCTCAATGAGATAAAAAGTGCACAGACAGGCTATGGGGAAATCTCTAAGTACTGAAATAAAGTTTAGCATGTGACCTCGTTGATAAAGTTAACAATCAAACAAGTGTCATCTCCTTTTGAATCACTTCATTTACTTTACACCTGGTTTTCTGAATCTCAGCACCATTTACATTTTGGACCCCTGAGAATTATGTTGTGTCTGTTGTCTGTCTATCTTGTGTACTGTAGGATACTGTAGATAGCAGCATCCTGGCCTCTACCCACTACATGCCAGTAGAATCCTCATCCCCAGTTGTGGCATCAAAACATGACTCCAAACTCTACTAACTGTCCCATAGAGCACAAACATACCCAGTGCAGAGCCACTGCTCTACATGAAAGCAAACCCAAGAGTTAAAATGGATAAATCCTAACATTTGATTTTATTTGAAGTGATTTTACAAGAGACACAGAATACCTGAGTTAGTTGTACTAACCACGTCAGGTCTTGTAAATTGAGTCAATACCACTAGGAAGAAGTGATTATCCATTTTGACAGAAAAGGCTCAAGGGACATTGTGTTAACCAGCATAAATGCTGCTAGCACATGCCACACCATTCATTGCCCCTTCAATCGGGAAAGCTTTTAAACCCATAAAAAAGATAACCAGGGTCCCTTAAAACTCTACCATGGGTATCAGGAATGGAATTGGTGACTGCATAATGAACTGCCTAGAAACTGTTTATCTCCGCTTGTGTCGAAGATCAGATTAATTTAAGATGAAAACGACCAATCTGAGTAGGAAAGAACATAAAAAGTTGAGGTAGATGGCCTAAAATTTTGTGCAGGAACAACTCATTAGCAGATCCTACTTCTTTTCTCATTCCTCTCTCTTCACCTAAGCAAAGCTGTCCTTTTCTTGAGAATTTTCAGAAAGCAGATAGTTTTACATGCCCCCTAAAAAAAAAATCAATTTGTAAAGTAAAATCAGAACAAACAATGCCCATTTAAAGATATGCATTCATCTTAAGCATAAGACAAATTTCCTATGCTACTTCAAAGCAAGATTTAATGTCCTCCTTATAACATATGAACCACACAACAGACATGAGGTTTTAAATAGCAAGTCTATCTAAAGTACAGATGTTGAATCAACGCCAAGAAGACTATAGCTTTGAAGGATACCTGGCACTCCGAAAATACAGTACCCAAAACTGTGCCTATGAAAACCAAAGTCTAATTGTTCCAAAAGAAATTTTATTTGAAAGTTTAAAAAATATATCTTCTCTTTGCACATGGGAAATCATGTTTAGACCTAAACAGTGACAAAAGTCATGCTTGTAACATTTTATAACCACATGCCAAAATTTCAAGGATTAACTCACAACGTTTTAATTTCCACAATCTGACTGAAATTGGTCTTTGTTTTCTTTCTCAGTGCTTGAGTTTTTGCTTTTAAGCAGACATGAGGAAGAAGTAGTAGAAATCACAACAGCAAGTACTAGGTTTCTGATGGCAACTATGATTGTGTTTCCTTCTGAATTCTTTTTTTTTTTTAAATTTTTCCTCTACTTTTCTTTCTTAACACAAAATTGAAACCATACTACAGAATTTATGTCTTGCCTTTTTCACTTAACATTTCCCCATGTCTTTAAATTGCCCCCCAAACAGTTTTTAAAGGCCACTCCTATGAATGCTATGGTAATATTATTTAACTGTTTCCTATTTTAGGGATTTTAAATTGTTTTCAATTTTTTGATCTTATTGCTGGGATGAATTCTCATGCATAATTCTGTTGGCATCTCAGGTTATTTAGGATAAGTTATTAGTTCAAATGGAAAGGACATTTGTTTAGTACAAAACAAACTGCTTTCCATAAAGATTATGAAATTTACACTTCCATCATTCATTGAGAATGCCAATTAACTGCATATCGAAATATAATGGGTATTTTCTTTTTCAAAAACATGTCAACTTTAAATATAAAAAAATCATATTGTTTTCATGCATATTTATTTAGTGAGACTGTGCTTTCTTATATTTAGTATTTATAATTCTGCCTTTTCAAATTGTCTGTTTGGTGTTTGATTCATTTTGCCATTGCAGTGTTAAGGTTTTTTTCATATTAAACTATTATGATTTAACGTAAAAGTATATAACCCTTGCTTATAACATCTAGAAAGTTTTAATTTTTATGTTGTCTAACCAACCTTTTCCTTTGTGATCTTCCCACTACGTGTACACTTAGAAAATCCTTTCCCATGTCACCATAACTATTGACATCTTTTCCTTTAGTTCTTTGGTTTCATTTTGACATCAATATTTTTAAAACACCTGGAATTTATTTTTGGTATAGTATGAGAATGGTGATTTAATATCTGGTAGCATGAGAGCCCATTAATCATTATTTCCAAAATTTTCCTGCCTATTTTTCCAGATTAACTTTTAAAATCACTTTGTCATGTGTCCCTCCCCCTGCTTCCCCCAAAATCATTTAGATTCTTATTGAAACTGAAATTAAACTATAAATAAAAATCAGGAAGAATGTATAGAAGAATGTTGAATACTGCTGCTATCAGGCATCCTTACCTGATTATCACAGAAATACTTCCAGTATCTCATTTGTATACCAATTACACAGACCTTTTGTTTCAGAGAGGATTTTTTAGTCTGTTAGGGAATTCTCCATTTTTATTACTAAATCCCTAATTGAACTTAGATTTTGTATTCTATCAAGTGCTTTTGTGATATCTTTTTTGGGATTATGTGTGCAATAACTTTATCTTCTAGATCCCATGTATTAACAGGTTTCTTAACAATAAGCCATCCTTTCATTCCTGTCATAAATCCTACTCATAGCAGTATATTATTCTTTAATATGTTGATGATTCGGGATTGCTTGTGCTTTAGTCAACATTTTTCCATATAAATATTTCTAGTCTGGAATCTTTTTGAAGATAAATTTTTTTTAGATAACTATTAAAATTTCAATGGTTACTATTTCAATTAGACATTCAACTTCTTTATTTCACTTAAAATTTCCCTAAAAACATCCATTTGGAGATTTCCAAATAAGTTTCTTTTTTTAAAAAAAATATATTTTATTGATTTTTTACAGAGAGGAAGGGAGAGGGATAGAGAGTTAGAAACATCGATGAGAGAGAAACATCGATCAGCTGCCTCCTGCACACTCCCCACTGGGGATGTGCCTGCAACCAAGGTACATGCCCTTGACCGGAATTGAACCTGGGACCCCTCAGTCCCCAGGCCGACGCTCAATCCACTGAGCCAAACTGGTTAGGGCGAATTTTTAAAATCTCATCTGCATGTACTGTTTATATGCCACTTAGGTTTTCTAATTTGGCATACTTATGGTTTTCTTTTCTTTTGTTAGGCACCTTAAATATCTGTCTCTATAGTTCGTATTTCCCCCGCGTCCACCAAGAATTAGCTATTTGACTTATCAAATCTCCCTTTTTCCTTGTGGTCACGTACTTGCAGAATAAATCAACTTGTGAAGTGGCTATTCCCAGTCATCTGAGCCTGTCTTGGGGCAGGCTGCCTTTTAATCATTAATTTAATTAATTAGAGAAGTCATAACTTCATTAAACTCTACTGGAATTTTTAGAACCTATTTTTAAAATTTTGTTAATGATCCAGGAAGCAACGTAGTAACTAGATCTGCTCTTAGAAAACTATTTTTTTCCCCCTGCCAGAAGACACTGCTCCAGTGTTTAGTATTATTCATTTTCAGCACTACATGAGCCAAACACTTCAAAATAAATTCTTTTCAAGAGAAGAAACAAAATGAAATGAAGAAACAAAGTGAATACTGGAAACTATGTTTATACAATGTAAATATAAACAATTTAACCTTATTGAAACTAGAGAAAATACACTTCAGAAACCACATGTTTCTTTTTAGGAATGATAATCTGATTGTGGCAAAACTCAGTATTTGTGTAACTGCTATTCATGCGTAGTTGCAATTTGCCCAATTTTTTTTTTTAGCCCATTAGAGTTCCTGGTATATTGTTACCATAATTTGGCATGCATTTCCCTGTGTAATTTATGTATTTTTTTCAGAAATGCTGATTAATTACCTCCATTCTTCCCTATGAAATTCATATGGACATTCTCATGAAAATATTTTTCTTTAAATGCATTTTCCGTATTATACATGAGTGGGGAGGAGGAGCTTTGCTAAAAACACATGTTAAATATCTTTAATTTTTACTTCTGTGGCTTCCCCAAACCCATAATGACGCTACTAGTCATTAGGTGTTCTTATTCTTAAGTGGAGAACATCCCACTTACTGGAGGAAGCCTCTTCAACGTACACTTTTCCCTCACAAGTTTACATTTCCCTTCCAGTGACCATAAGACATATAGATTTCTCTCTATATAATTTTGAGACATTTGTGTAAAAGAGACAGGTGAACCGCTTACAACTTTCATGATAAAGGCTAATTCATACACATGCAAGCATGTGTGCGCGCGCGCGCACACACACACACACACACACACACACACACACACTCTACTAAAGTATCTAGTAGATACAAAGCTCATATTGTCAAACATGTAACTGCCATGGTACAAGGAGAATTTAAAAGTAAGAGGGGGAGCTGGGGGCTAAGAATCACCGTACCTGCTTTCCGTCCAGGGTGCAGAGCCTCTTGACCACGCCTGAGTCTAGTTTAATGGCTTCGGTGATATCGGTTAAGACTTGTTCAAAGGAATGAGCGGTCTTCTTATTCAGAAGAATCCGCACGGCTTTTCTAGGCTTCACTCCGCTTCGAATCACAGTCACTAGCTTGGGTTTGATGAAATCTTTACTTTCCTTCACTTCACTTTTCACCGAGGTGGGAGCAGCCAAGGCTCGAGCGGTCCCACCCTTGATGTTCACAGACCAGTTCGGATTAATGTTTTTGGTGTAATCAACTTTACGAAATGGTTCGTTCGATGCACACACGTAACTCTCACCTAAAAAGCAAACATCGGTTTCATTAGCATGATTTCCCCACCGTGGAAGAACAAATGCTGGACACCCACTGAACGAACCCCTGACCTGAGCAGGTTCACTGAAAGGATCCATGCCCTTCTCTGGCACTCTCCCCACCCTCCCTTTGTTTTTAATAGCATCTAGGTTGGTATTGGGAACAACATGCATCACAAAGTGAAAATCACTGGACAAAGAAACCACAGAGATCAGGGTTTTGTACTGATCCAAAGTGTCTTCCCGGAAAATTTCTCTGCAATCTGGGTCTCAATATCATTGTCTGTAACATGAAGTTGTTGCAACAGATGAATTCTAAAGTATCCTTAGTTCCAAAGTCTATTAACTAATTTAATTTTTAAAGAATTTCAGCTGGAAGAAATAATTCTATCACAAAGTAATATAGTCATATAAATAAAACTATTTTCTTCCTTCTTCCAATTATAGATTTCAGTCATAATCAAAGAATGATCACCACAGCTTCACATAACTGACTAAATTATATTCAGTTACAGGATCATTTACTCAATTAATGAAGCACCACAAAAAGCAAGAAGAGTTTTGAAAGCTCAAAGAAGTATACCTCAGCATTTTTTCCTTAATTAAAGAATGTAGATTTAAAAATAATTAGTTTAAATAGATACCCCTTTTTATATCTATTTAAATGGGAAAGATATTAAGTAGTTAAAATGATGTGTTCATCACACACAGTCTTCTGCTCAATTTTTATTAAGAAAAACAAAAACTATACTATGTCAATTGATTTACTGAGTAAATGTTCATTAAAGTTGCAAAATTATATGTCTTCTTAAAATGTGTTTTGTTGACTTTTTACAGAAAGAAGAGAGAGGGTTAGAGAGTTAGAAACATCGATGAGAGAGAAACATCGATCGGCTGCCTCCTGCACACCTCGTACTGGTGATGTGCCCGCAACCAAGGTACATGCCATTGACTGGAATTGAACCTGGGACCTTTCAGTCTGCAGGATGAAGCTCTATCCACTGAGCCAAACCGGTTAGGGCCCAAAATTATATGTTGAAAAATAATATATTTTGATTGAACAAGCATAATTATATGTTTAAAAATAATTTTTCTTTTGGGAGATTCAGAAGCCACCAATTATTTTAACCTTAACTTTTTGGCATAAAATAAAAGGGTTACAATCTAAGAATTTCTCTAAGGTATCTTCTAACTCAAAAAGAAGCCATTGTTTTTTCACCCATTCTGTACAGTCTCATTCTTAATATTATAATGATAGAATACAACCCTTAAATTCTTTGAATGCTTAAAACAAAAATAACCAAAATACTGAAGGAGAAGTCCTGAGGAAAACCTATTAATATAAATATATTTAATTATTATCAGGATGCTGTTTAAATCCGATTACTGGAGAACTTAAAAGACTTCCAAAGGCACATGAACAATTCAGTAACAGATCAGACATATAAGAGGGCCTAAAAAGAGGAGGTATAACTGGGTCCCTGTCCAAGAAATCTGGGGGATGGGTTATAGGCTTTAATGCTACATCCACAACAGTAGTCTGAAGCCCAGCCCAACCATCACCATTTAAAGATTTTTCATCTCTGTAGGTTTATCTAAAATCATTGTTCATAGTGTAATCATCTGGGAAAGTGTCACGTAATTTCAAAATAGGTATGAATTTAATAAAATAGAACCATATGGCATGTGCATCCTATCTAATAAAAGAGAAACATGGTAATTAGCGTACGTCTGCTACCCTTCCCACTGGCTAATCAGCGAGATATGCAAATTAACTGCCAGCCAAGATGGCGGCTGGCAGCTTGAAACTAACATGAGGCTTGCTTGCTTCAGTGATGGAGGACTCCAACGTTCCCCGTCTGCCTTGCTGGCCTCTGAGCTTGCAGTTTGAAACATTGCTACAAATATAGAAGATAAACAAAACCCCAGAAACCTGCTTTTAGCCCACCGGGGATCTCAGAGCTGGAGTTGATACAGTGTTTTGATAATAGAACCGAAACACACCAGATACCTGCTTTCAGCAGCAGAGGCCTCAGAGCTGGAGCCAGAGCTAAAGCTGGCCCAGAATAAAAAAAAAAAGAAAAAAAAGGAGTGGTTGGGAGCTTCAGTCACCCGCCAGCCTGAAAACAGCCCTCAGCTCCTCACCCAGACTGGCCAGGCACCCCAGTGGGGACCCCCACCCTGAAGGGGGTGCGACCAGCTGCAAACAGCCATCATCCCCTCCCCCGGGCTGGCCAGGCACCCCAATGGGGACCCCCACCCTGATCCAGGACACCCTTCAGGGCAAACCAGCCAGCCCCCACCCGTGCACCAGGCCTCTATCCTATATAGTGAAAGGGTAACATGCCTCCCAGCACCAGGATCACCAGAGCCGCGAGGCCTCCCAGCACCGGGATCAGCGGAGCTGAGAGGCCTCCCAGCACCCGGATCAGCGTGACAGGGGGCAGCGCCCAAACCCCCGATCGCCCTGCGGCTCTGTGTGTGACAGGGGGCGGGGCCACAACCTCCCTATCCGCCCTGCTCTGTTCCTGACAGGGGAAGGCGCCCTAACCCCCTGATCAGCCCTGCACTGTGCCTGTTAGGGGGGAGCTCCCCAACCCCCTGATCGCCCTGCAGCTCTGTGTGTGACAGGGTGCGGCGCCCCAACCCCCTGATCGGCCCTGCTGTGTGTGTGACAGGGTGTGGCGCCCCAACCCGCCCCAACGGGCCCTGCTCTGTGTGTGACGGGGTAGAGCCATAACCTCCCCATCGGCCCTGCCCTAAGTGTGAGAGTGGCGGCGCCCCAATCCCCTGATCAGCCCTGCTCTGTGAGTGACAGGGGGGAGCTCCCCAACCCCCTGATGGGCCCTGCTCTGTGCGTGACAGGGGGTGGTGCCGCAACCTCCCCACTGACCCTGCCTTGAGTGTGACAGGGGGAGGTGCCCCAACCCCCCAATCGGCCCTACCCTGAGCGTGACTGAGGGTGGCATCGCAACCTCCCACTCCGCCCTGCTCTGTGCATGACAGGGGGCAGCGCCCCAACTCCCCAATCGGCCCTGCTCTGAGCCCGACCAGGGGCTGCACCTAGGGATTGGGCCTGCCCTCTGCCACCTGGGAGCAGGCCTAAGCCAGCAGGTCGTTATCTCCCGAGGGGTCCCAGACTGCGAGAGGGCACAGGCCAGGATGAGGGTCCCTCCCCCCACCGAGTGCACAAATTTTTGTGCACCGGGCCTCTGGTGTATTAATAAGCAAAAATAAACAATTATGATTTTGCTTTAACTTTATAGAGAAAACAACTCTCACACTGAAAAGCTCTTACTAATTTTACCTATGATAAAAATTAAACTGTATGTTCTGATCCAACATACTAATAAAAAAAAGGAACCTCAGCTAGAAAAGGTGATTTTCTTTTTTTAAGATCAAAGAGAAGTCAGCTGGACAAAAGCCTTTCCCAATAGAAAGAGAAAAAGATACTGGGAAAAAGAAACAAGAAATATTTAATATGTCATATTTTCTTGACAATGTAGTCCCTGCATAGTCGACATATTAACTAAGTGAGCTGCCTTTCAAATCTTTCTGTATTTTGCCTCTTTACATGGGTGCCGAATATCAAAATGAAAATAGGCAAAGGAAGTCTGTCTTTTAATTTGTTTTTGTGTGGTTACAGATAAATTTTCATTCTCTCCTCCTCTCCCTTCCTTCATTTTTCTATTTAAAACTCCTAGGTCAGTTCCATAATAACTATGTATAGTTTTGAACCAAGGCTGGCCAGTGCCTGCTAGAGAGAGCCTTAGCCCTTCTCCACATCCACAGGATAAATAATAATTCATAGAGTACTCTTCTGTTAAGCCTAGATTGACCTTCACAATATGCACTGAATTCCTACTATGCACCAGCTCATGTGCGAGGTGCTGACATGATATCAAACCTACTTTGGCATCCTTGGCACTCCACATTTCAAAACGGCTGTTCAGGACATGGTTTTGAGGTTAGCTTTGTTTCTTTATACTGGGCACATAAAACCCTACAGTATAGATGTCATACCTTGATAACAATACCACCACAATACCCAGGCCAGCTTCCCTTGTCATGTCCCCACCCAGACCAAACAATCTGATTGTAACCTTGTCACTTACATAGATTTGCCTACAAGGAGAGCTTTGCCTATGTGCTGACAAAGGAATTTAAGCTCTTGGTTCCTTGGGCAGTTTCACAATAAATTACTATTCTGTTAGATACTAGACACCTACAAGATTGATTAGAAGCAATGGGCCTCGCCCAACTAGATTCATGCTACTGTATGGAGTCTTGTTTAAGATTTGTTACTCCCCTGCCAGCTTACCACTGCTCCCCTCCTCCCTATCTGGGGGAGCAACTTCATTTCCTACTCAAACTAGTCAGTGAGAAACTTAGGGGCCAGCCTTCTTTCTGTTGGTTCCCTACATACATCTTGACATTGAGTTCTGTCCACTCTGTTCTTTAAATATTTCTGAAAATGCCCTTCCTATCTGCCTCCATCACCACCTACTTCCCACCGGGATCAGTGTAAGCATCTTATTTCTGTTCATGCCCAGGAAACATAACAAGTTTTCCAAATGGAGGTACATTTGATGCTACTAATACAGCTGAAAAAGTGTATCCTGAAGTCTCGATATACTGATGAAATACATCATGAGAGAACTTAACTCTTCCCAATGCAATATATGGTAATACTGCACTTGCCAAAGCAAGGAAAGGATAAGATCTCATTAAAAACTAGTTAAACTAGGATATAAATGTGTAGATACACACACACACACACACACACACACACACACTGAGTGGCCAGATTATTATGAGCACCCCATCAGTACTTCGTTGGGCCACCTTTTGCCTTTAATACTGCGGTGATTCTTCTTGGCATTGACTCCACGAGATGTTGAAAGGTGATGCGGGGAATCTGACACCATGCCTGATGAATAGCACTGTCTAGTTCTGTGAGATTTGATGGTTGTGGAACCAGCTTCCTGATGGCTCTTTTAACTTCATCCCACAAATGCTCATTTGGATTGAGATCTGGTGATTGTGGGGGCCACCTAAGCAAGGTAAAGTCTCCCTCATGTTCTTGAAACCACTCCTGCACAATACAAGCACCGTGGCATGGCGCATTGTCTTGTTGGAAGAAGCCATCTTTGGGATACGCCATCAACACGATAGGATGAACTTGATCAGCAATGATACTTAGGTATGTTGTGCTATTCAGACGTTTATAATGATCTGGCCCTCTAGCAACTTCAGCATGAAATTATAGCTAATTTGCCTACGAACGTCAGGTGGTCATAATAATCTGGCCACTCAGAGTGTGTGTGTGTGTGTGTGTGTGTGTGTGTGTGTGTGTATCATATATGGATATAAAGAAAATCAAGCAGTCCAGAACTGATCTAACATTCATAGTTAGACTCAATGTGATTTCAAGCTGTTCTGACGCTCACAACCAGACCTACGTTCTCCCACGGGATCTAATCTCACAGAATAGCTATCTCAAACAAAGTCACTCTGAGACTATGATAAAGTGACACAAAAACTAGGCCGTTGTGCAATCCACACAATACCAAATATCCCCCTCTCACACTCAATGAATGACTACAACTTCTTTATCAATTACAGCTTTTTCCTCAATCTAGTTTGCTCTCCCTGTAAGATTTAATGAGATACCCAATTATAGAAATGCCCTTCCTTTTGACAGCACTCCCTACAGAATGAGTCCCTGCTTCCTTAGTTCCTCCCTGAAAGTATCCAACTGAAGCCCCAATTCTAAGACAGATTCAACACTCTTCCCGAGACACCCCATAATGTCACCTTATGCCTGTGCATCCTTGATGCAGTGGCTAATAAACCCAACCATAGTTGTGTTCTTGGTGGTCCTTGGCTGAAGAGAATTGAGATACACTCTCTTTGATACCAGTTCTTTGACCATAAGATGCTAAGAGGAAACCATTTTGAAAATTATGACATATGAATGCTATATACAAAGAGGATTTGCTTTCTGTACAGAAAGAGGGTGGAGAGAAGCATAAATAGGTTATACCACTTAATTGTTTTCAAGCATGGTATAAAACAAAGTCTTTCAATTTCCTTTTAAGAGTCTCTCCAGAGGCATGGTTATGGCTTCTTCCCATTGACATTTGTTCAAAGAATTTTTTATGACTTTATGTTTAGAAGGTTGACAAACTAAGTGTCCACAAGTGTGTAATATAACCTGGGTATTTCTTAACCATTAATTTTTATCCTAAACTTTTTATCCTCCTATTTAAGAGGCAAAAGGCTGTTAAAACCTAGGAACTTGCAAATTTCTTGTTCTCTGAAAACCTTCCCTACGAATATATTTCAGTCTGTGCCAATTTTTCCACCTCCTCTCCCTTTTCAGTAATAAGCATACCCTCTTCCTACTCATCGTTAAGTCCCTCTACCAGGACTTGGGTCCTTTTTTCAAGGGCATTCTTCTCTCCTCCGTTAAACTAGACAGTCCTCTCTACAATATTATTATATACAGTGTCTCTCACACACAGATCCTCCGCTCTCTTCATTTCTCATCTCACTCAACCTAATGGGCTTTTGGCTTCCATTCACTGCCAAGGTAAAAATACACTCCTTATTGGAACCATAAATGACCCTGAATAGCCAAAGTAATCTTAAGAAAGAGGAACAATGTCAGAGGTATACACACTATCTGATATCAAACTATACTGCAAGGCTATACTAATCAAAACAGCATGGTACTGGCATAAAAAACACAGACACACAGAACAATGGAACCAAATAGACAGCTCAGAAATAAACACAAGCCTATCTGGTCAATTAATCTATAACAAAGGGAATGGAATAAAGACAGTCTCTTCAATAAATGGTTCTGGGAAAACTGGATACATGCAAAAAAAATGAAGTTAGACAACTTCCTTACACCATATACAAGAATAAACTCAAAATGGGCTAAAGACTTAAATGCAAGGCCTGAAACCATAAAACTCCTAGAAGAAAAAAAAATAGACTGTAAAATATTTGACACTGCTCTTAGTAATATTTTTGGATATGTCTGCTTGGGCAAGAGAAACAAAAGAAAAAAGTAATCAAATTAGACGTCATCAAACTAAAAAGTTTCTGCACAGCAAAGGAAATCAACAAAACAAAAAAGCAACTTACTGAATGGGAGAAGATACCTGCTTATGGTATATCTCATATGGGGTTAATAACAGAATATATAAAGAACTCATACAACTTAACAGCAAAACCCCCAAACAATCCAACTTAAAAACGCGCAGAGGACCTCAATAGACATTTCTCCAAAGAGGACAAACAGATGGCCAATAGACATATGAAAAGATGCTCAACATAACAAATCAGAGAAATGCAAGTTAAAACTACAGTGATATATAACCGCACACCTGTCAGAATGGCAGGTCGCTCTGACCCCCCATCAATAAACCAACAAACAAGTGTTGGTGAGGACGTGGAGAAAACGGAACCCTTGTGCACTGTTGGTGGGACTGCAAATTGGTGCAGCCACTGTGGAGAATAGTATGTAGGTTCCTAAAAATGTTAAAAATAAAACTACCATGTGATCCAGCAATCCCACTTCTGTGTATTTATCTGAAGAAATCTGAAACACTAATTCAAAAAGATATATGCATCCCTATGTTCATTACAGCATTATTTCGAATAGCCAAGATATGGAAGCAACCTAAGTGATCATTGAAAGATGATTGCATTAATAAAGATCTCTCTCTCTCTCTCTCTCTCTCTCACACACACACACACACACACACACACACACACACACACACAGAAATATTACTTGGCCATAAAAGGAATGAAAATCTTGCCATTTGTGACAACATGGATGGACCTAGAGGGTATTACGCTAAGTGAAATAAGTCAGAAAAAAACAAACACCTAAAAAAACCCCACCATATGATTTCACTTACATGTGGAATCTAAAATACAAAATAAATGAACAAAACAGAAACAAATACAGAAACAGAGAACAAACTGATGATTGCCAAGTGGTAGAGGGGTTGTGGGGCTAGGACAGTGATGGTGAACCTTTTGAGCTCAGCGTGTCAGCATTTTGAAAAACCCTAACTTAACTCTGGTGCTGTGTCACATATAGAAATTTTTTGATCTTTGCAACCATAGTAAAACAAAGACTTATATTTTTGATATTTGTTTTATATATTTAAATGCCATTTAACAAAGAAAAATCAACCAAAAAAAATGAGTTCGCATGTCACCTCTGACACGCGTGTCATAGGTTCGCCATCACTGGGCTAGGAGAAAAAGGTGAAGGGATTAAGAAATACAAATCAGAAGTTACAAAATAGTCACGGGGAATATAGTAAATAGTGTTATAATAACTACGTATATTGCCAGGTGGGTACTAGACTTATGGGGGAAGGATGATCACTTTGTAAGTTAAATAAATGTTTAATCACTATGCTGTACCTAACACTAATATAATATTGAATGCCAACTGTAATTGAAAAAATAATTAAGCACTCCTCATCTGTTTTCCCTACTTCCTTACCCAGCATTTGCTATTAAGCTACTGCAGTGTCACTTCTGCTCCCTGCACTCCGCTGGCTGAAACACTGCTCACCCTGACCCCCAAATACTTCTTTCTAAACTGCTAAATGCCAAGCACATCTTTCTAATTTCACTTGATGTTTTCTGAGGGCACTGACACCACTCATGATTCTCTTCCTTCAGATCCTTTCTTCTTGGCTTCCATGATCTAACTTCTTTTGTTTTACCTCTTACCTTGGCCTGCTTTTCAGGATCCTTGCCTCTCACCTATCCAGGCATCCCTCACCCCCCTTATATTCTCCACCCTCTTTGCTTCAACCCCCAACTATACCCAGACGTCTCAAACAATGAGGACATCCCCAGTCTAGTCCTTTCTCTTGAGTTCAAAGTCACTTACAGAACATTTCTACAAAATATATGGATTTCACACATGCTACATGTCTAAAACTAACATCATGCCCCATCATTGCCATCCTGACCTCAAACTCTCTTCTTCCTGAATTTCACAACATATTGAATGAAATCACTATCTATATAGTTACATAAGCAAAAACCAAGACTCCTGCTTCTCCCCTCCCTTTCCCTACACGACTGTTCACTTTGGTCAAAGCACCTCTGGAATCCACCATCAACCCTGCCTTCTCTCATCCTTCCTGGATTAAACTCCGTGTATCAGGCCTCACCCCCTCATCTTCCACAGAGCTGCCACAGAAAGGTTTGTACAATGTGGATCTGATGTCTCCTGCCTGCTTCCTTGACTTGAGAACACAGGACAAAGTCCTCAGCACATCACACACTTCCAGCCTCATCTTCTGCCACTTTCTCACAGGTTCCCAAATTAGAACCACACCAGTGTATCTGCAATTTCCTTCCAATCTCATCATACCCTCTTAGTCTCCTTCCTCCTTACATACCTGAAACTAGTGGCCTGGTGCACAAAATTCATGCACATTAAAAGGGAATTAGAGGAAATATTTTAATATTGCTATTTGCCCTTTATAATAGAAGTGTCAGAGATGAAAGAAAATTAGTAAAATGTTTATGAAAATCTTCCTCCTGTCAGAGTCTGGGGCATGCCGTGGGACCCAGAGTCAAGTCCCCGCCCACCCATGTGCACCTCAAAATCGCACGAGACCCAGACCCGGTCGGCCCCACCCCAGTCAAGCCCTGTCAGGTGGGGGGCGCAGCCTCAGGTCCCCAGTCAAGCCCCACCGCATGGGGGGCGTGGCCTCAGGTCCCCCACCCCAGCCTGTAGCCATGCAGCCTCAGGTCCCTGCTGATCACTCGTTACGGCTCGTTATGGGAATCCCGCCTCCGCTGTGGGCACAGATATCTTGTGTTACGGGAACCCTGCCTCTGCTGTGGGCACAGCCATCTTGTGACGGCGTGATGGAGTGAGGGTCAATTTGTATGTCACCTCTTTATTATATAGGATTATTATACAGGATAACCTTCCTCCTCCTTTTACCTTACCTCTTTTTACAACCTGTCAAGATTTCTTGACACTGACAAGAAAGAAAAGCAGTAGAAACTTCACATACTGCTGGGAGGATTGACAACATACATAACATGGGACCCTGAAATCCACCCCAGGAAAGTACCGCAGAGAAATTAATGCACATGGGCACCAGAACATATATTATCTCTCTATATATACATACACATATGTGTATGCTCATAGAAGTATTGTTCAATAGCCAAAGATGAGAATCAATTCACATTATCCAACCTAGATTACAGTGTGGTCATAACAGTAATGCAAATGAACAAACAAGCTATGTGGAACAATAGTGAGCAAAAGATGACAAAGGACTATATGCAGTAGGAGTCAATTTCTGTAGAGTTCAAAACAGATACCAGTTCATGGTTTTGATTAGGATGTCTTCATTGTAGCAAAAATATAAAGAAAAGCAAGAGTCAGGCTGCTGTTCCCCTGAAAGAGTTATAACGGGAAAGAGACCAAGGGAGAGCGTCTCAGATACTGGCATACATGGCTGGTAATCATGGAGGTGTTCGCCTCATGGTAACTCAATAGGCTGTGCATGTACGTTTTATGAACTTTCTGTAGGTATCTAATCTAATAAGAGACAAATAGGGTAATTAACCATACCTCCGACACACTTCCCATTGGCTAATCAGCAGGCTATGCAAATTAACTGCCAACCAAGATGGTGGCCGGCAGCCAGGCAGCTAAAAGCGAACAGGAGGCTTGGTTGCCCTGGCGATGGAGGAAGCCAAGATTCCCCGCCTGCCGCCGCCAGGCTCTGAGCTGCACTCTAAGAAACAATGCTGCAATTATAGAAGCTAAAAAACCCCAGATACCTGCTTTCAGCAGCCGAGGCCTCAAGCTGGGGCCGGCTCTCAGCTCCAGTGACAGCCATAGAAGGTAAATAAATCCCAGAATTTAAAAAAATAAATAAATAAAGGAGAGTTTGGGAGCTTCAGTTACCCACCAGCCTGAAAACGGCCCTCAGCTCCTCACCCAGACTGGCCAGGCACCCCAGTGGGGACCCCCACCCTGAAGGGGGTGCGACCAGCTGCAAACAGCCATCATCCCCTCATCCAGGCTGGCCAGGCACTCAAACGGGACCCCCACCCTGATCCGGGACACCCTTCAGGGCAAACCAGCCAGCCCCCACCTGTGCACCAGGCCTCTATCCTATATAGTAAAAGGGTAAAATGCTCTCACATGGGGAGCTCTGCTCAGCCACAAGCCAGGCTGATGGCTGCCAGTACAGCGGTGGTGGTGGGAGCCTCTCCTGCCTCCTCAGCAGCGCTAAGGATGTCCAACTGCAGTTCAGGCCTGCTCCCCGCTGGCAAGTGGACGTCCCCCAAGGGCTGCCGGGCTGCCAGAGGGATGTCTGATTGACATCTTGAGCCCAATCCCCCGGGGAGCAGGCCTAAGCCAGCAAGTGGTCATCCCCTGAGGGATCCCAGACTGCAAGAGGGCACAGGCCGGGCTGAGGAACGCGCCCCCCCCCCCCCGCCCCAGTGCACTAATTTTTGTGCAGTGGGCCTCTAGTCTATATATATATATAAAAGCCTAAGTGACCGGAAGACCGGCCAGTAGCTATGACACACACTGACCACCAGGGGGCAGGTGCTCAATGCAGGAGCTGCCCCCTGGTGGTCAGTGCACTCCCACAGCAGGAACACTACTCAACTGACAGGCGGGTGCCAGACACCAGGCTCACACCTGGTGAGCACAGCCACGGCAGCACGAGCCTCTCCCATGGACATGCCCCCTGTGAGCTCGAGTGGTGGGCATAGCGCGCAGCCCGAGCTCGGGATCCTCACCAGCCGCTTGCCTATCGTGCACTACATTGTGCTGTGCTGTGCAGGATCAGCACAGACAGCAGGCTGGAGCCCGACGAGCTGGCCGGTAAGGCCAGGCTGGGGTGGTGCGGAGGTCCACTGATCCCCGCAGGCCAGGCCGAGGGACCCCACCAGTGCACGAATCTGTGCATCGGGCCTCTAGTATGTTTCATAATTTTAAAGGAAAAATTTTAAAATTACATCATTCTTGAGCACTCTTGTACTGTGAGTTCTCGGTTTTCAATGTTAGTTTCGCATAATCATTTATTCTTTTTTTTAATCCTCAACTGAGGATATGTTTTAATTGATTTTTTTTTTTTTTTTTTAGCAAGAGAAGGGGAAGAGATGGGGCGGGAGAAGGGGAGAGAGAGGGAGGGAGAGGGAGAGGGAGAGGGAGAGGGAGAGGGAGAGAGAGAGAGAGAGAGAGAGAGAGAGAGAGAGAGAGAGAGGAACATCGATGTGAGAGATTAAACATCAATGGGTTGCCTCTCATTTGTGCCCTGACCAGGGATCAAACCCACAACCTAGGTATGTGCCCTGAATGGGAATTGAACCCGCAACCTTTTGATGTACAGGAAAATGCTCCAACCAACTGAGCCTCCAAGCCAGGACTTAAAATCATTTATTCTTTATCTGTCTCTTCCAGAGGTTATGAATAGGGAGTTTTTAAAAATCAGGTGACTATGTTTTATAGGTACAGATGTCCAGGCCTCGCCACAGTTCAACTGAGCCAAAATCACTGACTGGAAAGCGGTACACTAAAACACAGAGGTACGGTTTTTAAATTTCACAGGTGAACGTGCAAACAATCCCTCATTGCAAACCATTGCCTAGAATAGCAGCTCCTTGAAAAAACTGTGCCTTTTTCATACCACCCACATCTAGCACAGCATCTGGAATGTAATAAGCACTCAAAACATGTTTGTCAAAGTAATGACAAAAATACCTATTTGCAAAACAAACTGATTTGCATTACTTTTCCACAGCATAGCTGTTTACACACGATGACCTGGGAGGTTCAGGATCAGGCTCCTAAAAGATGTCTTGCGTGGTCTGAGACAATTTTAGGTAATGCTAGTCCCACAAAAGGTGACCTAAGCCATACAGGAAAACAAGCAGGACATGAGGACTATCTAGTACCCACCAACATTCTTTTTTCACTCCAAAGCATCAAGAGTCCAGGGTACCTTTTTAGTCCAACAGATGTAATGTCTCTTTCAATTAATGAGATTATATATATATACATATATATGTACATATATATGAGATATATATAATATATGTATTATATATAGGTATGTGTTATATATACAGACATATAATACATAAGGTGTCCTCAAAAATGTATACACTTTGAATAATTAAAAAGGCAGTATTTATTAAAATACATTTCATTTTCAAAATTTAACCATCAGCCGTTCAAGTGTGTATATATTTGGGGGGGGGGGCACTCTATATATTCTCTATATCTATTTAATAGCTAAATCACAATAATCCCTTAACATTTAAAATGTCAAGTTACTGACAGAAATCACAAATAGCCACATGCAACCACATGCAGTTGGAAATTCAAAAACAGTATGTTTTAGCCTATTTTTCTAACAGTTACTGTCAAGTCTCTCATCCACCTCTATTAAAATATCTACATTAGCCCTAACCGGTTTGGCTCAGTGGATAGAGCGTCGGCCTGTGGACCAAAAGGTCCCGGGTTCGATTCCGGTCAAGGGCATGTACCTTGGTTGCGGGCACATCCCCAGTAGGAGGTGTGCAGGAGGCAGCTGATCGATGTTTCTCTCTCATCGATGTTTCTAACTCTCTATCCCTCTCCCTTCCTCTTTGTAAAAAATCAACAAAATATATTTTTAAAAAAATATCTACATTAACTGTCTAACACCACTAGTAGTTTATAATTATAAACTATTTTGACATTCATGGCAGAAAAGTAGTTACGCAAAATTTGGACACTGAAACTATACTTAACTCTGGCAGTGACAGCAAGCACTGAACTTTGATGAAAAGGAAAACTTGTTTATGAGAGTATGGTACAAGGACTCTCAAGCTTAGAGAAACCCCCATCCAAAGATTTAAATATGTTAACATAGAAAAGGAAAGACAAAAAGACACTTCACATCTAGTGTCAGAAAAAAATGAAATTTTTTTCTAACTTCCAAAATGAAAAAAATTACTTCCAGAGGAATGTAACCAAGGAAAATAAAGCTGGATGTGTTGCATCTACAAGGAAGTTTGATGTCCTTCATCAGTACAGCATCTGGGAGATTTTCCTACAGGTAAATTATAATGTGTGTATCTCCATTTAAAGTACATCAGAGAGAAGCCCCTACACCCAGCTGGTTAAGAAAAACACAGGGTGCGGAAAAAGTCTGATTTATTACTCTGTGTAAACAACTTAAGTTTACTGCCTGAACTGTACAGTGCCCAGAATTTAAACTCATGGGGATCATTAGAGTAACACAGAGTTCATCTCTCTGGCCAGGAGGCTGTTTCCACTCTTCACTCATTTGCTGTGTCTCTGATCCAATGCTGTCACATTCACAAAATGAATATAATAGCCTTTCCTGCAGGGTAGAACTAAGGGCACAAAATAAGATCTTTCACCCCTAAGACCAATGCTCTTTCAACACATCTGATGGCAAGTGGCCAAAAGTTGTCTCCCAAAGTCACATCCAAATTCACCATCTGTACCATCTACTGAGAAAGGGGCACAAAAGCTACATCTGAGTATCTACAAAGAAGTATGTCCACAAATCCATTTTTCACCATTGAAATTTATGAGGAGTTTAAGATTTTTAAAAAATATGTAAAAGGAAAACAAAAATTCTACTCATTAACCAAAAAGCCTTCAAGCTTGCTCACTGAAAAAGTACTAATTGTATCTAATCTCCTGGTAGGATGAAAACTACAGACCTGCTCCTCATATCTGAGCCAGCTGGATGCCACAATCTGCAAAAGCTCACCGGAGCGATTTTAACTCTGTGCTTATCCTATGTAATAAAAGCCTAGGTGGGGTCACGTGTGATGTCATCACAAGATGACTGTCACAAGATGCCACCACAAGATGGCTGGAAGGGGAGGGCAGTTGTGGGTGATCTGGCTGGCAGGGGAGGGCAGTTGGGGGCAACCAGGCCTGCAGGGGAGGGCAGTTGGGGGCAACCAGGCCTGCAGGGGAGCAGTTAGGCATCAATCAGGCCAACAGGGGAGTGGTTAGGAGGCAATCAGGCAAGCAGTTAGGAGCCAGCAGTTCCAGATTGTGAGACGGATGTCCGACAGGGATCAGGCCTAAACAGGCAGTCAGACAACCCTCAATGGGTCCCAGATTGGAGAGGGTGCAGGCAGGCTGAGGTACACCCCACCGCCACCCCCATGCACAAATTTCGTGCACTGGGCCTCTAGTTTTGATGATAAGATTTAAAATTTTTATATCACCCAATTCTGGAACATCTGACCAACTGCTTCTGAACCAAGGACAGCCAGGCCACTCTGTCCACAGCCTCACCTCTTTTGGCATCAAGTGTTGTAACTCTGCTGTCAGTTAAGGAGGAAAAGTAGACTTAAGGAAAAGATGTGCACAGCAAGTTAAGGCCAGAGGACATAGTTTTACTCTGCAGGAATGAAGGCTCATTAGCAGCGCAAAACTGACTCATCACTCAGCCATCTGAACTCAGCATTCAGCACCATGGTCACACTGGGAACAACAATTTAATTTGAGCAAGTAGTATCTGTAGCTTTATGTTGCTATTTTGCATTTTTATTGTGAATACCAATACAGTTTTATTGGTATTTCCATTATCAATTTGTTTGGGGTGTATTGGTGTATAAGACCTATATGCATAAGTACACACCTACCTTTATATTTATAAATATTTAAGTAACAATTTAATTAAAGTAATGAAGGCAATAATGGGCTTCTGCAATTTGGCTGTTAGCTTTTTACAGTTTTCATTTTTAAGTATCCCAAACGTTGCTAAAATTTGAGAAACACTGCAATCATAAGGATATTGAGAAAGAAAAAGAGAGAAAGAGAGAGTGAGTGTGTGTGAGAGAGAGAGAGAGAGAGAGAGAGAGAGAGAGACCTTCAGATCAAAATGTGTCCCTCTAATAATATTTACAAATAAACTGTGGTATAAGGGATATAGGGTCAGTCCTTCAATTGCTCATAATCCAAGTGGAGGTAAAAGTTTCCTGGACAGAGTCTCCCCAACTTCTGGAGTTCTTTGTTAACACCGTTCCCCTTCATCCCTGAAACCTCACTGTGAGATCTAAGAGGAAGGCCTGGCCCCAGTTTTAAGTCAGTGACTGATGGTGAGGATGGCTTGCAAAGCTTCAGCGCAAGTGATGAAGGACTCAGAAATCAGATGTGTGTCCAGAAAAGAGGTGTTTAGTGGGTAGGAGGGAAGGGGAAATGGTGGAGGAAAGCATGAGCACTGTTTCAAAATGCCTGAAGGGCTGCCTTGCAGAAGCATGATGAGCCTTATGGAGATCCAAATGGTGGCTCTAGAATTACTGGGGGGCGGGGGTACGGGGAGGGGAAGCAGAGTTACAAGGACACAAATTTTGTTTTAAGATGCCGAAGACCAATACTATTTTTCAAAGAGCCACTGCCCTCTAGGACTCTCTGCTCAGTGCTTTATTGTAAGATTCATGTGGAATCTTCAGGCTATTGGCCTTGACCACTAACCTAACAAGAGATGAGTTTACATTGGGCTATTTCTCAAGTTCTTTCTTGCACAGAGGCTTGATGAACATGAGTATAACTGCTGGGGTCCAACCCCAGCAGGTCCAGGGGTCCCCAAAGGTGTGGACGGAGTCGGCGAAGAAGGAATGACACAGAGGCAGCGTTCAGTTGATCAGCATGGTTGGGTTCTCTTGCCTGGTTCTATTGCCAGGTTCTGTAGCCATGTTCCCTCGCTAGGTTTTGTCCAGCCAGGTTCGGTCACCAGGTTCTAGTCAGGTTCTCTTGCCATGTTCTATCCAGGTTCTGTAGCCAGGTTCTGTCTCTAGGTTCTTCAGCCAGGTTCTCTCGCTAGGTTCTGTGTCTAGGTTCTGTGGCCAGTTTCTGTCCAGGATCTTTTGCCATGTTCTCTCCAGCGAAGTTCTTCTGTGTCTAGGTTCTGTGTAGGTTCTGTGTCTAGGTTCTGTCTAGGTTCTGTGTAGGTTCTGTGTAGGTTCTGTGTAGGTTCTGTGTAGGTTCTGTGTCTAGGTTCTGTCTAGGTTCTGTGTAGGTTCTGTGTAGGTTCTGTGTAGGTTCTGTGTAGGTTCTGTGTAGGTTCCTGTGTCTAGGTTCTGTGTATTGTTGTCTTGTTACATCTGTATTTATACCAGTTGATTCCAATCCTATCAATCTCTATTCCAAAGGTTAGAGCGTTTCTTATCTCCATTCCAGGGAGTAAAGATTATGTAGCTTAAGCATGATTGTTCGTAGTTAAAGTGATTAACTACCTGCCTGGCACTTAGTTAATGGGTTTTATTCCCTCCCTAACTTCAGGGGAAAATCCCTACCTGGGGAAACAACCTTTCTCGGAGAGGTGACCTTGGTTAAAACACATAGTGCCAAGAAGGTGAGCAAACATATTAAGAACAGTATGCCATATATGCCAGGTCCCTTGAAACAGCAAGGATGGACCGGCTCCCGGCATATAACCAGTAGTAAGTTTCCAACACTCCTTTTTTATTTTCTTGATTTTTTAGCAGATGAGGCAAAATACTGTGATGTAAAAAGGCCAAGATGATGAGCAAGGGTATTGGGAAAGGGCACACCAATCATTGCCTTTAAGAAATAAAGATCATGAATATCAGCACCAGGCTCAGAGTAAGCGCTCAATAAAGGCTCAGTGTTGTTTTTTCCTAAAGAAAAATTTAAAAATAGTCTGAAGTTTGCAAAACATACATAGTGAAGGAAGAGATAAATCAATGACCATACTTTAAAACGCCCACTAGGATATATTTTGGTTGCAGGTAATTATAATTTAATCAACATATAAACAAAAGGTAATATAGTAGGTCATAATTATAGATGATTGTAGCCACTTTGTTTAAGATGTTAGTAAATGTTATAGTATAATCAAAAGGACTTAAGTTGATCTCACAAACCACTATTTTCCCATACCTTTGGTCTATAAAGCAGCAGCTTCTGACAAATTACATAATCTAACTAGTTGACTGATTTAATTTAGGCTGCAGAAGATGTGGAAAACAGAATAAAACACTGGATTATAGTAAAAATTAAAGCATGTTTTAAAGGATGAAAATTCTAGCCTTAAAATATTGGAACTTAAAAGGTACCTGACTGTATTAAAACTATACATGAAATAAATTTACTAAGAACAATGCTTAAGAATAAATGCAAAATATGAACAAAACTAAATATAAGCTATGTCAGAGAACTAACTCAAAGTAGACACTGAAAAATGTAGGGGCCTAGAATAATCCTGGGATTTAAATACACACACAAGTAATAAAAGTACGAGAATGTGCTTATGACAGATGTCTAAAGAGAAAAATCAAGTCAGGCATCTTAGAAGTAGTGAAAATTATACATTATTAAAATAGATTGCATTATTATTCTTGAACAAAAACATATTTATAAACCAAAATATGAAATGGCAACAAATACTTCATTTTCACATGAACTTATTCTACTTCTGCAAATCTAGCTAACTGTCCAGCTAGCTGTCTTAACTGGAAAGATTTCTGAAATACCTATATCCACCTATTCCCACTATTTAAAATATCTTATTAGTACATATGGCACAAAAGTAACATTAATTATCAAACATCATGTGCCAGAAGTATGTGTTGCATGGGATAAAGAAATCAATGAGCCTGCACTGGGTTTGCAACTTTTCCTTTCCTCAGAGCATTCTATGAAGAAGACTCTTTTATAAGTTATTGGGAGGTTTCTAAGAACTTTAGCTAAACCTGGGTAACCACATCTGATCAAAAGACCTGGCCAACTTTTATTTATTTTTATTATTTTAAAATCTCTTTAATTTTTAGAGAGAAAGGACAAGAGAGGGATAGAGAGAGAGAAACATCAATGATGAAAGAGATACATTGATTAGCTGCCTCCAGCACACCCCCGATGAGGATTGAGCCCACAACGTGGGCATGTGTCCTGGCCAGGAATGGAACCCAGGACCTCTTGATTTATGGGTCGATGCTCAACCACTAAGCCACACCAGCCGGGCGACCTGGCCAACTTTTAAAGAGGTACATGGAGCCAGACAGAGCCAGAAGAATTTCCCAAGATCACTGAACTTCAAAGGACAAAGGGGCTTTAGCAATTACCTAACGCACCTTTCATTTACTGGATGAGAAAATGGAGGCCAAGCAAGGGAACCCTGCAGAACCTGCATGCAGAGACACTGCCTGGCAGGTGTACGGAATGGTGTGTTTTATTCCAGGAACCATACAGGAGGCATCCTAACAGTTATGTGTATGCTTACAGTGACGGAGGCACTACGGCGATCTTAAATTCCCAGCTCCAAATGATTAACATTGGGCTGCACAGTGATGGAGGTTTGGACTGCTCATCTATTATGACCTATGCCAACCTGAGGGGTCGAAATGGACCCTATTTCCCCACAGGTGGTAGAACACAGCAGAAGTTCAAAAGCCAGGGAGAAAGGCCTCAACTTCCAGCCCCACCGCTTAGGATTAGCGCAGGGGGGGCAATTTCCTTATCCTCTCTGAGCCTCAGCTTCCTCATCTGTAAAACAGGGAAGACATCGCTGCCATTTTTCACAAGATATTACAAGGTTAAATGTGAGGAAACACGTCAAGTCCCTCACACCGTGACTGCATATAAAACATCTAATACATAGCAGTAATGCCAAGAAGAAAAAGAATCTCTAATCCTTAGGGTAGTTGTTTATTTCATCAGAAGAGATAAAAACAGAAGTGGGAGCATGAGCAGGTGGGGTGAAGAGAAAGAGAACTAGCTACGGGGTACAGACCTACAGCAACTCTCCTGGTCCTACCAGCAATGAAGCAAGCAGTTTGGCCACCATTGCCCAAGGGAATTTCCCCTCACAGGACCATAAAATATCCATTTCTATATTTTAAAGCCCCGTAACATATTTATCTCTTCTTATAACTCTAGAGCAGGGGTCCTCAAACTGCGGCCCGCCGAAAACATTTATCCTGCCTGCCGGGTGTTTTTGCCACCGCATGTGCATAGGAATTTATTCATAGTGTTTTTTTTAAACTATAGTCCAGCCCTCCAACGGTCTGAGGGACAGTGAACTGGCCCCCTGTTTAAAAAGTTTGAGGACCCCTGCTCTAGAGTATCATTATGGCATACTCTAATCATATAAATGCTCTCCCAAATATTCCCTTTCTTTCCCCAACCCTTTAGAATTCTTTATTCTCCAAATTAAAATTTCTTTTCCCATTATCTCTGGGAAGAGTTTATTTGCTACTGTATTATTGCACATCTGAATTCCCCTGTTTTAAGTAAATGAGATGAAAAGAAGAATCAAATTTATAGAAGCAGGTTTTAGGCAAGAGGCATTCTCCCCGTAATTAGGACTGAGCACATCACCTTTGATTTAACTGAAATGTAATCCAATTTCTCAAAATACCTATTTCCACATTTATATAGGAACAACCCTATTCAAATTTAATTCATAGAAAACTTCCCTTGACAGCCAGGGGAAATAAGATCATTTTCTGGACTATTTATTTGAAGTAAAATTTATTACTTATTTCTAAGTAATTATTTATTTAGAAATAAAGTAATTTTCTGGGCTATTTATTCAATGAATTTATTGCATGTCCAAGATCCCTGACCTCATGATGCTCTCAATCTAATGCAAAAGACAGACCAATAAACCACTAACTGGAAAGATAAGTGGTATAATAGAGGCAAAGAAAAATGCTGTAAGGAGAGGGAAGAGTTATAAGCTTGACCTCAGGCCTTGGCTCCAACATCTGTTCCCCTGGGAAACTTTTTTCATCATCCTGGCCAATGCTGCACTTTCGCTGGAAAGTGTGTGTGTGTGTGTGTGTGTGTGTGTGTGTGTGTGTGTGTACACGCATGTTTGCTATCTCTTTCCCTCTAACTGTGAACATCTTGAGGAAAGAAACTGTACCCCCAGCACCTGAAACAACAAAAATATGCTCTTTATCAACAACTATTTGAGAACAATGTCCCCGAGGTGTGGGAAGAGATTCCCAGAGAGGTGATATGTGAAGCAGGTCTTAAAGAATCTCATAGTCTGCCAGGCAGAGAAGGCTTTGCAGACCTAAGATTCAATGTTCAACTGCCATGTCCAATCATCATATATGCCTTTAATGCATACAGCTTTT
Organism: Myotis nattereri; assembly: GCF_964212035.1. Lineage (NCBI taxonomy): Eukaryota > Metazoa > Chordata > Mammalia > Chiroptera > Vespertilionidae > Myotis > Myotis nattereri. Next base: position 55,288,956 of record NC_138080.1, read on the forward strand.
GGCTTATTTTTGCAAATGTATCTTATAACTCACAGTGAGGAAAGAATGTAATCCCATAACAAGTTCCAAGAGCTAAGTTTCTATTATTACTATAAAAATCTACCATTCAAGGGGGGAAAATCCTACAATATGGGTTCTTAGAGACTTATTTTTACTTAAAACTCTCTCAGTAACTATACTTTAGTTTAACACCTTCAAAGAAATTGACCAAGCCCAGCAGATCAATAAACTAAATTTAGTAAGAAAACCTCAGAAACTTAAGTACTTAATTGCTTTAGAACTTTACTTTTCTTAAATTCAAATTAATTCATGTGAATTTTCAAGTTAACTTGAAGAATGGAAGTATCACTTACCAAAATCATAAAAATTGCCTTGGCTGGGTGGCTCAGTTGGTTGGAGCATCGTCCCATACACCAAAAGGTTGCGGTTCAGTTCCCAGTCAGAGGTGCATGCAGGAGGCAATCAATGCCTCTCTCTCTCTCTCTCTCTCTCTCTCTCTCTCTCTCTCTCTCTCAAATTAATAAAAACATGCTCAGTAGGAATTATTAAAAAAAAAGAAATCACAAAATTCTCTCACATGCCAAAAAATTCAATCAGCTTATTTACTACTGACTGAGGGGTAATAGGCCGAGATAACACAAAACGACATTTTACATTTGGAATGGGAAAGGCAGAGACTGGTGGCTATTAATTATTTTGGCTCCTGGCAAACACTTCACCAGAGCTACACACCCACTCCCTGCTTGAGAGGAGGACAGCTAGACAGCTACAGCCTAGTCAGTATTCTGGAAGGTTCTGAGTAGGGAAAGGCAGCCCTGGCCCTCATATACTCAGTAAGTAGCCACAGAGGTAGAGAAAGAGCGTGTCCTTTTAGTCCTGAAGAAACCTGACTTGGAGAGGGGATCTGCCAAACTTTCAACCTTTCCTTGAACAGAAAAGGATGCTGAGGCCCAGGGAACTAGGTGAGTTTCTCTCAAATCCACAATCAGCAGAACCCAGGGATCTTCACTTGGTCAGCCACCATTTCTACTATCCTTGGCCACCTCTCGTTAGGACATCAACATTTTACAAATACAGCCAAAATGTTCAGTAGGTGAGAACACTCATGGAACAGAGCTGACACTTGGAGTTCTGACTCTTAATCTGGAACATGAGAACTTAAGAGTGAGTCATCAGGACAGCTTCAGTTATGTATCAGAGATGATACAAACTCGGCTGGCTCACAGCTTCACCCAACTCAGTCTCATTTTCCCCAATATTGATGGTTATGACAAACAGTCCTCCTCTGAGAGAAGGTTTTAAAGAATAAACAGGACTACCGAGATACCCAGCACCAACCAGTGAAATTAAGCTAGCAAGGTGAGGTACACCCATAGGCCTAGCGTAGCCTGCTGGCCAAGTGTAGCACAGGAGTGCCAGCCTACACCAGCACACTGTTTTTAGTTGCCAGAGACTCTCAACGTCAAGGGCAGAAAAAAAATCTGGGCTATCCAAATTTCTTTTGTTATCTGAGTTCAATGTGATTGGGGTTCTGAATGAGTGTTCGTGCCATGGGCAGTCTTGAGCCATCACTTTCTCTATTCGTCACTGAAAATATTTTAGGAAAAACAATGTTTCCTAAACTACAAACTTCATGGGATAGAAGAGGCAGAGAGGAAGAGAGTCAACCATAATGGTGTAAAAATAATATTAGAGAATCTTGTAGTCAATTTTGACAGCATGGGCAATATTTACAGACCTATTTTTACTGATCAAATAAAAACTATTAAGTTCTTCTGTGTGATAAATCTGAACACTGGAGCACACAATTTTAATTAAAAGTTAAACTATTTAAATTCTCTAATAATTGATATTAGAGCATAGATTTTTTTTTTTTTTTTTTTTCTTAAAATCTCTCTTGCAACAGGGTACTCCACTCAATACTGGAATATTCAAGACTTAGACAAAGATCCATTGTCAGAGAGAATGCCTCTATGACAAAAGAAGTGCACAAATTTTCTTCTTTTGCAGTAACTGAATACTGCTGGAAACAAGCGGTCAATTGGCTAGACTAGGAAAACATTTCTGTTGTGCAAATATTTGTTGCATCATTATTTATCATATGATGGTATAATTTGGACTCTATGGGTCTCATCCTCATGGGAAGAAAATGCTCCAACCCTTCCATGTACAGCTGAAACTACAGTTTGAGAATTAGACTCAGTGGACCACGTACTGCCTAGGCAATGACAAACTCAGTGTACAATATATGTTCTCATTAATTAATGTGCATAATGGTTATCTTGACCAAATTCCCCTTATGATGATATTCATCTTTGGAGTACATTAATTTCATGTAGCAAATGTACAGTTAAAATTACTTCAGAGGAAGGTACTAAAATCTTCAGACCACCCTAGGCACAGTATCCCAAGGGCATGCCAGTAATGGGTGTTTAATCCATAGGCATTGCCTTGACCTTTCCATGGGGCTGTTACTCCAGTGTTGGGCCAGTCAGTCAATCAGTTACTCAGTTTTGAAATATCTAGACCAGGGGTGGGCAAACTTTTTGACTCGAGGGCCACAATGGGTTCTTAAACTGGACCGGAGGGCCGGAACAAAAGCATGGATGGAGTGTTTGTGTGAACTAATATAAATTCAAAGTAAACATCATTACATAAAAGGGTACGGTCTTTTTTTTTTTTTTAGTTTTATTCATTTCAAATGGGCCGGATCCGGCCTGCGGGCAGTAGTCTGCCCACGGCTGATCCAGACAAATGTTGTTCTTACGTTTCTAAAACCATAAAGATACGGAGTGATAAAAGCCTGTTTAACAGTGTATCTTTATTTTACATCTACTTCTCCAGTTGGCATCACCTCCTCAAGTAGCCTTTAAAACCAAAACACACAACTGACCAAGAGAATGTGTGAAGTTGCTAACACACACATAGGCTGAAGAGACCACTTAAGTTTGGCTGGGTCCTCATCTAGCCAGACAAGGGAAAACTTCTGGCAACAGTGATCAAATAGAGAAACTCAACCACTTCCAGGACTCCTCAGTGTGGCCACATCAGTGTATGAGAGGTGAACTGTAGAAGAAAGAGCATCTACTGCAGGGATTGTGGGACAAGTCATGTTACTTTACTCATGTGTATGTGTAAAATGGGCACAGTGCCTTCAGAACATAATATAAGAACAGGATGAAATGATATAAGAAAAACAGTTGGCTCAAAGTTTAATTTCCTCTCCCTGCCAAGCAAATGTGCCATTTGCATGAAGAAAGATGCATGAGGGCAGACTGTACGTAAACATGCAGGCAGCAAATACGTGGGTTCCGTCTGATCTCTACAGGTGATATTTAGATCTGGCATGCCTTGTTTTATTGGCATTTCATTTTATTGTGCTTCACAGGTGTTGTGTTTCTTTACAAATTGAAGGCAGGACCCTCCACCAGCAAAAAGATTACAACTCACTTTACTGTACTCCTGGCTTTATTGTGGTGGCCTGGTACCGAACCTGCAATGTCTCCTAGGTATGCCTGTACTTACTTAGTAATGCTTTTTTTTTTCTTTAAAAGAAGAGTAAGTATTGCAGGAATTCAAGGATGACACAACATACAACCAATCAGTCCCTTTGAGTGAAGCATGGTTGACACTTGAGTGAAGCAGTTGCCAAGCAACTGCTGATTCCAATGGCCTGTAACCATCATCCTAACTACTACTAGCTAATTTCAATAGAAGAGAGGGCAAGAGAGATTGACCTTGATTCACCTCATTACCAACCAAATGTAGAAAACCCTTTAGAACAGTGGTTTCAACCTTAGCTGAACATTCGAATCACCTGTGGAGCTTTTACAACTCGGGATGCCCAGGCCACACCCCAAACCAATTACATCCTAACCTGGAAGGGGTTGGGGGGAGGGGGGAAGGGGGGTTAGGCACCTATATTTTTTAAAATCTCCAGTGACCCAAGATGCAGCCAAGGTTAAGAACAATTGCCTAGGATCACCCCTCCTGAGCTCATATAACTTCTGCTGGGAGTCCAACCAGGAAAGCCAACCTAGAGCTTTTCACAACACAACCTTCTGAATAGAGCAGATACAAAAGGGTCCCTCCCACAGGCTGGCACCACAGGTGTCTCCACTGAGGTCCACACACAGGGGGCTGAGCAAACAGCTTATTAGCTAAAGGGTTACCCAGATCCTCACTGGGGAGCCACCTTTTCAAATAGTTTGCAATTAAAAAACAAGTTCGCCAATTTTAAGAGATGTCACCGAAGTCCAAAGCCCTTTAGGATGTTTTCTTTGTTTTGTTCTTTTTTTTTAATATATAAGGCAAATCTCTTCGGAAGGACAATCAGAGGATAGCGCGCTCCACACACAGCTTAAGGAAAAGCAGAGATAACGTACAATTCCCGTGGCCCAGAAGACACCCCGTAGGCTCCCTCCCCCCCCCCATCCCCCATCCCCCATCCCCCACCCCCGCGTGGGGTAAGGGTGTGTGCGCGCGCGCGCGCGGGCCCGCGATCACTGCACCTGCTGGGGCGCACCTGCTGCGCTGGGCCCTCCCCTCCTACCTTCCAGCAGCTCGTCCAGGCTGGTGACCTTCCTGCTGCCGTCGATGGTGTAGATGGTGCGGACGCCCTGGGGCAGGTTCACGTTGTCTGACAGGGAGCGGGTGAGCTCCATGAGCAGAGCATCGAAAGACCGGAAGCGGTCGCTGGAGATGGCAAACACCAGGCCCTTGAAGTAGCGGTCCCCATTCCGGTAGAAGCGCGCCTTCTTGGCCTTCTTCTCGGAGCTCAGGGCCTGCAGGGTCCGCGTGCGGTAGAAGCTGCAGTGGGCACTGTGCGCCGGGCTGGGGATGAGCCCGTTCCCCTTGGGGCCCGAGCTGCTGCTGCCCCCGGACGAGCTGGGCGCCCCTCTCCGCGACCCGGGCCGCGGCCTTTTGTCCCGTTCCTCAAAGTGCTCCAGCTCAATGCTCCTGGTGCTGGCCATCGCGGCGGCTCCGAGGGCTCCACGCAAACAAACGTCCCAGCCAAAGCCTGCAGGTAGCCCAGCGCCCACGCGAGAACCAACTCCGAAACGCCTGGCCGCGAGGGGCCTTTATAGCGCCGGGACACCTGGCTCTGGCATCCCGCCCTCTCCTCGCAGGTGGAGCCGCGGAGCCGCGGAGGCGCCGGCCCTCCCGCGTCCTCCTATAAGCGGCCGCAGCGTCCAGCAGCCGGGCTCATTGTCCAGCGCGGCTAGCTCGGTCCCTCCCGCCCGCCGGGGAGCCCCACGCCCCCACCAAGCGCCTCCTCTACCCAGCCCCGCCTCACAACTCCCGCTGGGGAGCCGGCCGAGAGCCGCACAGGCGGGCCGCCCCAGGCTCGCCCCGGGCCCGCGGGCGCACACAAAGCTCGGGCGCCCGGTGCGGCTCGCATCCGCCGGCTGCTGCCCGGAGCGCTGCGGGGAAGGAAGGAAGCGGAGGGGGAGGGGGAGGGGCTGGGAGCGTGGGAGCGGCGCCGCGGGCCCGTGGGGGCGGTGAGCCCTGCCCGGCCCGCCCACGCGCCCGGCCCCGGGCGCCGAAGTGGAGCCGCGGCCGCGCGGGTCCCCTGGCCCAGCGGGAGGGTCGGCGCGCGCTGGCTGCGCCGTGAGGGCCTGGCGGGCGCCTTCCTCCCCCTGAGCCCGGCCCTAGCGGGAAATAAAGCAGCCCGCCGTCCCTGCCGCAGGCCGGCCCTGCCCACCGGCGAGCATCCGCGCGCGGCCCCACCAAGCCACCGGCGCGGCCCGCTGTCAGGGCCGGCGGAGCTTTCGGCCCCCAAGGGTTGCCAAAACCCCGGAGGGGGGTGCGAGGCGAGAGGAGGGGGCCGGACCGGTCGCTGCGGAGGGGCTGCAGTGCGCGAGGAGCGGCTCCCCCTGGGTCCTAGGCAGCCCGGTTCCTCTGACAGCTACAAGCCCGCGCGCACACGCGCCAATGGGCGCAGCCGCGGCATGCGCTCCTCGGCCTGGGAAATGTGTACGCACAGGCAAAAAAAAAAAAAAAAAAACCCACAAAGGAAGGAGATTCAAGGGCAGGGATCACATCCCTCAGCCAGCCTCCAAAAGAGGAATCCAGGACAAATTAGGCAAGACATTTGAAATATGGCACTGAGTTAGGGCACACATTTCAATTTTTAAAGGATTTGGAGCTTTATTTAGACATTTTTTGGTAGAACAGCCTCCACAATTTCCACTGGAGGTTCACTAACTTGGCACATTCAATGACTTAGAATGCATGAATTATCAGAAGTTATTGGTTTTTGAGGGGTTTATTTAACCTACAAATACTTATTAATTAAGAGCATGCTGTGTGCCAGGTATTGTGTTTCCGTCACTGGGGATGCATTAGTAAAAATAAAAATAAAAAAATTTAGAAACCTTCAATCCCTAGTCCCTGTACTCTCCTCCCCCACCTCTTACATTCAAGTGGTACTTAGTGTTGCCAATTTAAGCTATTTATTACATAGTGGGTTGAACATTTGTAAGCACCCATCATATTGGAAATCTTAATTTAGTAGTGTCTGGTCAACAGTAAAGCATATTTTCCAAAGGCTTGTGAGAATCTTAGTTACCAACCTTTTGCCATCCAGGAACGATGAAACTAAAAAATGTTTGGTTGTATTCTGATACGTGTGTAAGCTACCCTGAAACCTTGGATTATTCAGCATCTAGTTCTGAGTCGCCCTAGACAGCGAATCCAAACTGACTTGTACCCATTGTTCCTTCAGGGCAGTTTCAGGAACATACTTGGGCATACCTGACTTCTAGAACCAGGACTGGAGCATGCTGGGAAGTCAGAGCTGATCTGAGGCTTCAATGTAGTTTTTTGAGGGGGGAAAATTCTGATAATTAAAGCCACAGCCATGATAGACCTCAACCCAAACCAATTAATTCAGAAATTCTGGGGATGAGCTTCTCCGATAATTTTTTTTAAGTGCTTGTAATGTACAACTAGGGTTTCCATTAGGAGTCAAATCAGGGCGTCTTCTCAAACTTTGGTGTTCTTACATGTACTGGGGGTATCTCATAAAATACAGATTCTGATTCGGGCCTGGGGTAGAATTTGTAATTCTGTATTTCTAACAAGTTCCCAGATAATGCCAATACTGCTGGTCTTGGTACAACACTTTGAGACACAAGGAACTAAAGGGCAAATTCCTTGAGATAAGGCCTCATTAAGTAATAGTGACCACAGAAGCGATCAACTTTGTAAATGCCCTAAAAGGGGTGTATTCATTTGTTTTGCTATTAGTATTTCTTGGGGGAGAAAAAGACTTTGTAATAGATTGCTGAAGTAATAAATAATCCCAAACTTAGTGATTTTCAACAATAAACGTGTACTATCTCAGCAGTTTCCGTGGGTCAGGAATCTAGAAACAGCTTTCTCAAGATCTCATGAGATTGGAATCAGATGCTGACGGGGCCGCATTCATCTGAAGATTTGACTGGGGCTGTAAGATCCTCTTCCAAGATGGCTCACTCACATGGATGTTGGGAGGAGATCTCATTTCCCAGCCATGAGGGTCTCTCTAGAATCTCTTAAGTGTTATCACTTTCTTCAGAGCAAGCATCCAAGAGAGAACATGGTGAAAGTCATGTCTTTCATGATGTAACCTTGGAAGTTATACAATGTCATTCCCCAAATATCTTTAAAGTTACAGGTAAATCCAATTCACTGTGGGAGGAGACTATGCAAGGGCATGACCACCAGGAGTAGGGATCATTGGCGCCATCTTGCAGGCAGGTAGCACAGGCTTCCATCATTAAACCTTTAGGCTTCAATCATTCAGTTTAAGACACTGACATAGACACATTTTCTCATTCAAAAATCCTTGATGAAAGATTTTGCCCTTTTAAAATAGTGAATACAATCTATAATAATAAAAGCATACTATACTAATTAGACCGGACAGCCAAATGATCTTCTGGACCAGTGGTCCTCAACCTTACTAATGCCGCGACCCTTTAATACAGTTCCTCATGTTGTGGTGACCCCCAACCATAAAATTATTTTTGTTGCTACTTCATAACTGTAATTTTGCCACTGTTATGAATCGTAATGTAAATATCTGATATGCTATATGTGTTTTCTGATGGTCACGACCCACAGGTTGAAAACCGCTATCTGATGATGAAGCCGCAGCAGCAGGGGGCCAAGGCAGAGGCAGTTAGGGGCATCAGGCAGGCAGGCGAGTGGTTAGGGATGATCAGGAAGGCAGGCAGAGGGGTTAGGGGTGATCAGGCAGGCAAGTGGTTAAGGGGCTATGAGGCAGGCAGGCAAGCGGTTAGGAGTCAGTGGTCCCAGATTGCGAGAGGGATGTCCAAGGGGTCCCAGATTGCAAGAGGGTGCAGGCTGGGCTGAGGGACCCCCCCCCCCCCACTGCCCCTGCAAAAATTTTGTGCACCAGGCCTCTAGTCCTATCTAATAAAAGAGAAACATGGTAATTAGCCATACCTCCGCTACCCTTCCCATTGGCTAATCAGGGTGATATGCACATTAACTGCCAGCCAAGATGGTGGCCGGCAGCCAGGCAGCTTGAAGCGAACATGAGGCTTGCTTGCTTCAGTGATGGAGGACTCCAACATTCCCCGCCTGCCGCTGCCGGCCTCTGAGCTTGCAGTTTGAAACATTGTTACAAATATAGAAGCTAAACAAAACCCCAGAAACCTGCTTTCAGCCAGCCGCAGCTCAGAGCTGGAGTTGAAACAGTGTGTCGATTATAGAACCCAAACAAACCAGATACCTGCTTTCAGCAGCAGAGGCCTAAGAGCTGGAGCCAAGCCTTAGAGCTAAAGCTGGCCCCGAATAAAAATAAAAGAAAAAAAGGAGTAGTTGGGAGCTTCAGTCACCCACCAGCCTGAAAACAGCCCTCAGCCCCTCACCCAGACTGGCCAGGCACCCCAGTGGGGACCCCCACCCTGAATGGTGTGTGACCAGCTGCAAACAGCCATCATCCCCTCACCCAGGCTGGCTAGGCACCCCAGTGGGGACCCCCACCCTGATCCAGGACACCCTTCAGGGCAAACCAGCTGGCCCTACCCATGCACCAGGCCTCTACCCTATATAGTAAAAGGGTAATATGCCTCCCAGCACCGCGAGGCCTCCCGGCACCGGGATCAGCGAGACAGGGGGCAGCACCCAAATCCCCTGATCGCCCTGCAGCTCTGTGTGTGACAGGGGGTGGGGCCACAACCTCCCTATCTGCCCTGCTCTTTTCATGACAAGGGAAGGCGCCCCAACCCACTGATCAGCCCTGCTCTGTGCCTGATGGGGGGAGCTCCCCAACCCCCTGATCGCCCTGCGGCTCTGTGTGTGACAGGGTGCGGCGCCCCAACCCCACCCACCCACAGGCCCTGCTCTGTGTGTGACGGGGTAGAGCCATAACCTCCCCATCGGCCCTGCCCTGAGTATGACAGTGGCGGCACCTCAACCCCCTGATCAGCCCTGCTCTGTGGGTGACAGGGGGCGGTGCCCCAACTCCCCTATTGGCCCTACTCTGTGAGTGACAGCGGGGAGCTCCTCAACCCCCTGATCGGCCCTGCTCTGTGCATGACAGGGGGAGCTCCCCAACCCCCTGATCGACCCTGCTCTGTCAGTGACAGGGGGCAGCGCCGCAACCCCCTGATTGGCCCTACCCTGAGCGTGACTGAGGGTGGCATCGCAACCTCCCGATCCGCCCTGCTCTGTGCATGACAGAAGGCGGCGCCCCAACTCTCCAATCAGCCCTGCTCTGAGCCTGACCAGGGGCTGCACCTAGGGATTGGGCCTGCCCTCTGCCACCTAGGAGCAGGCCTATGCCAGCAGGTCGTTATCTCCCGAGGGGTCCCAGACTGCTAGAGGGCACAGGCCGGGCTGAGGGACCCCCCTCCCCCCCCCCCCCCGAGTGCACAAATTTTTGTGCACCGGGCCTCTAGTCTATAATAATAAAAGCATAATATGCTAATTAGACCAGACAACCTTCTGGATGAAGCCAGGGCTGCAAGGGAAGCCCCAGTCCCGTGTGCCAGAGGAAAGCCGGTGCCAGCAGCCAGGGGAGGGAAGGCCTACTCTTACACACATTTCATGCATTGAGCCTCTAGTGATATAATATGTCAGTATTTTGACATTATTCCCTAACATTATATCCCCAAGTTAAATAAAGATTACTGCTTTTAAAGAGGGGTAGAGAAAGAAGAGAAAGCTGTTATTTAGTTAAAAAATATTTTGCTACTGCTCTTTGCATTAATCTGTTTGAAGAATTTTACCCTTGAAGCTCATATAAGAATTAAGATATAATCCAGGGGTGGGCAAACTTTTTGACTCGAGGGCCACAATGGGTTCTTAAACTGGACCGGAGGACCGGAACAAAAGCATGGATGGAGTGTTTGTGTGAACTAATATAAATTCAAAGTAAACATCATTACATAAAAGGGTATGGTCTTTTTTTTTTTTTTAGTTTTATTCATTTCAAATGGGCCGGATCCGGCCCGTGGGCCGTAGTTTACCCACAGCTGATATAATCACTTGTCATGAGATATTTCCTTAGTGAATATAGTACATATCAAGATCCAGCTGGCAAAAATTTGAAGATTTATTGAGGTGGAAAAAAATAGTTTAACATTACAATTCTAATACAAACAAAATTTGGGGGCTCTAGGTAGGCAACTATTAATTAACTTGGGTTACTCCATGATTTAAAATTCTCCCCTTTAAAGAAGTTGCAGAATTTGCTGAGTAAAATGTTTTAACTACCATTTCCTTTGTTGAGATACCCCTTTTGTCCTGACCAAGAAAGAGTATCTGATTTCTAATTATTTGTTCTTCCAGAGATGGCCTAATTCTCCGTGCGGTTGCAAAGTCTACCAACTCTGTCTGCCAGGTCCTGATGTAAAAAGGCTTCATTAGGAGTCCCTGACCCTGATTCTTCACCACAGAAAATCCTTGATTTTAGCTCTCTGTGGGCTGTGAATTTTCTATACCTTTTTCTAACCCCTCTTAATCAAACACAGAGTACTTTAGAAATGGCTTCATTCCTATGCTACAGAGAATCCAAGAATTTCAATTCAAAATCTCTTTTCCATTTTTTTTTTTTTTTTGCAGGATTAGAAATGACTTCTTTTGGCTCTTGATATGCAATCATTTTAAATTTCACATCCAGTGGATGTGAACATTTTGTTGGTGATACCCAAGAAGGGGCTTCTCAAAACCATGTGAGCAGAAAGTCAACCAAACACGAAGGAGAAGTCAGCAGTGTCTTGTTCTCTACACTCCTCTTTGGCTCACACAGATTAGCAATACCATTTCAGAGCTGCCTTTACCCAAGTGGTAACTGCCTCTCCCTTGCTCACTTCCCCCACCTCCACCTTGACAAAGAAGCATAATGCAAATTTCTATTTAGTATAATTTATTTAAATAAGATTTTATTACAGATGTACTTCCTTGTGGATATTTACATAAGGAAACTTGCCTTGAATATCTCCTGGCTTTGCTTCATGCTACTTTATTTCTCAAATGCATTGGCAAATCTTTAATTTTGGCCAAAAACTTCTGCTTTTAAAGGTAGTTTTCCAGTGACTCCACTATTTATTACATAAAGGATGCTGACAAACCTTTTAGACTGCACTGTGCTGAGACTTTCTGCTGCCTCATGTTTTCATCATTCCTGTTCACGATGTGCCAAGCATTTCTCCCAGAAGCCAAAGTGATGAAACAACTATTTTTCAGTGAAAGGGCCTGGTGACTAGGAACTTGAATTTTTGAAACTGAGCATTATTTTTTATAGTATTGTCTTTAATGATTACAAATTCTAGTGTGTTCTGTCAAGCTTTAGTGGGGAAAGGGCATAAAGCAAAAACTGTTCAGAAAGAGACTCTCCACCCTACCCCATAACCTATACCCAAACTGGAAAAAGTTTCCGACAAACTGGTCTCTCATCTGCTGTTGCACCTTGGGAGCTTTGCTGTCCTTTGCAGCCATGATTCTTATAGCACTTTACAAATATATTGATGACTTCTTTGGAAATATATAGGAGTGTTTTTGTTATTCATGGGGGACCCTGATAGTTTAGGCTAATGAGGTGGCTGTTGGGCCCCTGGTTTATTCTAAGGAGATGACTAATGTCCAGAGAGGGTCTGGCCATGCCCAAAAGACAACCATGTGATTAAAGGATTAAGGATTTGAGCCTTTACAGAGAGGTGGGGGGGCTAGAGGTGGAGTTCAATTAGATGGCTAATGATTCAATCAACTATCTATAATAATAAAAGCTTAATATGCTAAGTAGACCGGTTGTCCTTTCTGACGAAGCCAGGCCTGCGAGGGAAGTCCGGGTCCCAGGTGCCAGAGGGAAGCCAGTGCTGGCAGCCGGGGAAGAAAGGCTTACTCTTGCATGAATTTCATGCATTGGGCCTCTAGTACCTATATATGAAGGGATGATTAAAACTACCTTTTCAGTTCAGAACATTTAAATTACTGGTAAGCCTTTAAAAAATTCAAGCTTATTTCTTATATAAAAATATCAGATGAATGGAAGAAAACTTCCAGTATGGATACTTTAAATGTGTATAGCACACAAGCACTTTATTTTTTCATGAGAAAATGGGTTGAATAGTTGGTTCTTTCTATTGGTACATTTCACTTCCACAAAGTATCGAGGACAAAGATTACTACTTTTTGCCCTTGTTGGTGTGGCTCAGTTGATTGGGAGTTATCCATCTATTAAAAGGTTGCTGGTTCGATTCCTGGTCAGGGCTCAGAAGACTTGTTTTTCTCTAAACAGAGTTAATTGTCATCTTCTTACCTTGTTGGTTGAGTTTTCAGTCCTCTTAGACTGGGACTGAAGCTTTTGAGGGTCCTACCCACGAAGTATGGTAGCAATCATCTCAGGTAGAAACTATAGTTTAACTGTAACCCTGCTGTGGCTTCAGTACTTATTTGCTTGCTAAAATAATAGAAAAGTTATTTTGATTTTCTGAATTATATAAATTATCCCATTCGATTGAATACCCTATTGATTGTAATGTGAATATCCCATTGGTTGTGGTCATATTGGTTATTGAAGCACTTTCTTCTGTACCTGGGAAGGACAGCACAGTTATCCCAAGGTCGGAGGGCTCCAGATAAGGTGTCCCTGTTGACTCAGTGGTCCCAAGACCCGAGGGCTCTAGATAATGTATTTCTGTCAACTCAGGGGTCCAGAGACCTAAAACTATAATTGAGATAACATGCTTAAGTCTGCTTCTGTAAACTGCTTTTTGCAAACCCAGTTCCTCATTCCAAACCCTGGCATGTAATCAATACCTTTGTGATCTTTGCCTATATAAATCTGGTGTTGGGGCTGGGGAGGGCACTATGAGATTTGGGAAATGCCCCCTCATAGTCCCGGATTTGCAATAAATGTGACTCTTTAATTCGAGTTCTTAAGGCATCCTTGTGTGACTCGCGGGGTACATTACAACACCCGTAAGGAGGTATCTCTGTTTCTGCCTTCCCCTTCAGTTGGGCCTAAGAGGGCATCTGTTCCCGAGGATGAAACCCTGGAACAAACCAGGAACCAACAACACTGCTCCCATCAGCCTCAGGTCTCACATTTATCAGTCTGACTTCTGATTCCCTCCATGTTTCTATCACTTGAAGGTTCCTTTTCTTTCTGGAAAGAGCAGTTAAAAATAACTTTTTCTGTTCTTGTAGTTTTCTTTACCCAGTGTTTCTAAGGGCTTGTAGCTGGAGGGCTTCCAAATTAGCTTAGTTCACCAAATTGCTGGAACCACAGAAAAATAGATGTGTATCCATCTACATAATACCTACTTCACCAGAAGTCAGCCTAATACATATCATAATAGAGAAGTCAAGGAAATCCTATGATAATTCATAAAAGGAGCAATTAATTGTGATTGCAGAGTTTGTGTCTTAATTGAGTAACACCTTTGTCTGTTAAGGCTGCTATAACAAATTACCATAGGCTGAGTAGCTTATTCTGTAGGCTGGATGTCAGTTCAGGGTTTCAGCATGGCCAGATGAGGACTCCCTTCCAAGTTGCAGACTTCTCATTTTATCCTGGTGGAAAGGAAGAAGGAACTTGTGGGATCTCTTATAAAAGCACTAATCCTCTTCATGAGGGTTCTACCCTCATGACCTAAAAGTTCCCAGCTTCTATAACCATCATGTTGGGCATTAGGACTTCAATGTGAATTTGTGAGGTGGGGTTGAAAACATTCAACCCATTATAATAATTAACAACTGAATGGGCTTTGAAGAATGGATAGGGTTTTGATAGGAAGAGAGGGAGGCATGGAATCTGGTGGAGGAAAGCTCAGGTAAGAAATGAGCAATCAAGCCCACTGGTGTGGCTCAGTGGTTGAGCGTCAACCTATGAACCCGGAGGTAATGGTTCGATTCCTGGTCAGGGCACATGCCCAGGTTTCAGCTCGATCCCCAGTAGGGGGCATGCAGGAAGCAACCCATTGATGTTTCTATCTCTCTCTCTCCCTCTCCTTCCTCTCTGAAATCAATCAAAATACTAGCATATCAAAAATACTTAAAAGAAATAAGAAATCATGAACGTTTATGTCATTTTGCAAAGTGGATTATAGCTCTGTGTGGCTAAACTTGTGTGTGGCTTATTAGATGTAGTCATGGGGCATATGATTGAAAACACTTTAGCATTTCCATACAAGACCGTTCACAGAGCTGTATGCCCTACATGCTAGACATTTACTGAGTGAACAAATACATGTGAGAGAATATCAACAAAGTAAGAAGATGCTGAGTATACAAAATAATACTCAACTCGTCTGTTCCCTCACCTACAAACAAGAGGATAGAATGATGTTCTAATATTCTATGGTAACAATTTACATAACTTAGTGACAATCCTAATTGGTTTCCATTTAGCAAGGAAAACATGGAGATAAGCTTTTTGTTGTGGGGAGGTAAATGAATTTGGTTGTCTATCTGGCAAAGGGAAAGAGAGTGAAATGTAGTCTTGAAAAACGCTGTTTAATGCCGTATTGGTCAGAAGACAGAGGATGAGAGAGCGATTCACTGCAGGGCTGTATAACCTACTCAAAGGTGCTGCTATATTAGGCTGGATAAAGAGCCACTGCCTAGAAGTTCCCTTTTGAGATTCCAGTTTTCAAAAGCTTTCTCTATCTGCAACCTCTACTTTCTAAAAATAAACAAAAAGGAAGACTTCTCCTTGGAGGAACCATTTAGCAACAACCACAAAAGTTTGAAAGTGAGACTCATGTCTAACAAAAGGAAGGAGAAAAATCTAGCTTTCTTCTATTTTAAAAAACTATTTTAACTGCTGAGTTTTCTAAAAGGTCCTCAGGTAGAAACAAAAGTGAAATGAGACAATACAGGTAGGCACACACACAATGCCGTGTGCAGATGATGTTTTGTTGAGTTGTACACTTGAAACCTGCGTGGTTTTGTGAACTAATGTTACCCCAATAAATTCAATAAAAAAGAATATTTCAACTTGAACTTGAAATAAGAGGACAACCCGCCATCACTGCATTATTTAGGAATATTTTATAAAGAGGATAAACGAAAGAAGTCATTATTGTTCATTCTTATGATATCCACAATGCATTTATTCATCCATTTATGCATTATTTGTTGAGCATTTAATATGTGTCAGACATTGTTTTAGGCACTAAGCTGATGAGACTTAATCCCATAGTGACCACTCAACATGGTAAACTCAGTCTTTCTGGGTGGAAATACGTTCAGTTTTTAACCATTCTTCTGGTATGTTTTTCTAGACTACAGGGTGCGGAAAGGTGAACATCTATCTAATTTCCCATAATAGATTCCTCCAATTTGGTTACTTGGATAAGATTTGGGAGGCGGAAGTGAAGGAGAGGCCATTTTTCCCCCTGACTTTTGCCCTATTCCATGGGCAAATAAGGTCATGAAATGTGAAGTTTTCTGGTCATAATGTTACCATGTTCATCACCCAGCCTTCTGTGTATGGAGAGGAGTTACTGTGGAGAGGAAGCTAAATGCTGTGTGCAGCTTCTTGATTCCCACTTCCTAATTTCTCCACTACAGCTATGACCAAATGTTCTCGAACCCAGTTATTCAAATGGTAGCTTCTGAAGAATGGCTTCCCAGTGAGTTGGTTCTAAGAAGTGGCTTCAGGATTCATTTCTAGAGACCAAGCTCTTCCAGACATTTCATTAGCACCTAATTCCTTGTGTTTAGTCCTTCTCTGTTTAAAAGTGGTTTCTGTTTCTTTCACTGAATCATGCCCAACACACCCTCTTGTGTTACTCAGGAATGATATTAGAATTCTTGAAGATGCAGCATTTGGGACTGTTTTTGTTACAACTGATCCCTGTGCATTCAGTTCCTCTTTTCTTACCAAATATTCCCATAGAAATTAGAATACAAATATATTAATTGGCCAGTGAAATTAGAAATATGCCACAGGGGTTAAGAGCACAGGCTCCTAGTCCCCAAAAGAATGAGAACTTCTTAAAATCTGGCACTTTAGTTCACCATGGGTTCCCCAGGTTCTAGAAGAGACCTAACACAAAACAGACCCTTGTAATATACATACTTCTTTTGAATGAATTAGTGTGACTTCCTCTTCTAACATTTATTAGCTGATTACATGGCCACATTGGGGAAGCCAGATTAAGTGCCTGGTACTAGAACCTACCTGGGGCAGAACTTCTGTAGGTCCAGGCATTTTAGGCATGAGTACAGGGCTGCCGTAGGTCCTACCACTATGGGTGTAATGAAGATTGGGCCCAAGCCTGGCCTCCCTCCAGGTGAGTCTGGGAGAGCTCTGGGAATTTAGAGATGAGCGGCAATGGGTAGGGCTCTTGGTTACACAAGCAGGTAGAGCCAAGCACTTCTAGAGGTATGCAGATGCTGGGCCTAGCACACTCATTTCTATTTACATGGGGGTTATGACCGGTCAGGTACACAGTTCTTCTGCCAGCTTAACTCTGGAAAAATCCAAGATTTCCATATCTTCGTGAGAACAGTGTGTATGTATCTGCTGATGATCACCTGATTTCCATTGACCTGTCACAAATATTGTTCCAAAGAGAGAAAACACTGTTTCATCAATTAAAATAGCTTCCCAGCATGATGTAAAGTAAGGATTTAAAGTATGACAAGTAAAGGGATCACATACCAGCCATGAGACTTGAGCAAGTTATCACAGACTTTTCTAAGCTTCAGTGCCATAAGGGTCAAATGGGGAAAGTGATGGTTACCAGGGAGTTGAGAAGAATAAATACATGCATGCAAAGCAGAGGTTTCCCCCTGTCTTCTCCAGCTTAAAAAAGGACTCAGAAATTTGTGCTCTCCTCCCCTTCCTCTCTGAGAATCTTTAACCTCTCCCTGAACCTCCTCTCATGGTTTTGTGCAGTATGTCATTCATGTGAGACTTTTGTGCATTATTCATTGAGCATCTGTTATTGCAAAATATTGCAATATAGGCTATGAAGTACACAAAGATGAATATTGCATAATTATTTATTTTTAATACAGTAGTAAATACATACAATAGCATTTAGTTGCATCATATGAATTTTTTGTTTTATAGGTCAAACAAAAATGGTCAGATTGTTCCAGTATCATGTGGTTGAACTTATCTACTCTCGGAGTACTCACATTCCAGTGAGACATATAAGTAAGTGCCTTAGGGAACGCTACAACACAGTTACACACAAAATGTGTGGGTAAAATAAAGAAAGATGACTTCTGATGGGGAAGTTATGGGAAGAATTAGTGGAGTAGGTGGGACTTACTTACTACAGCCTAGAATTACCAGGAAAGGGGCATGTCAATCTTATAAGATAGACACCCAAAGAAGGCATTGTCCAGTGTTCTGGTCCAATGACCTAGTCCATTCCTTTTTTAGAAGAGCAGCTGCGAACAACTGAAGTTGGAGTATTTGTTTTAGAAGGACTAAAAGCATTTCAATTGGGTTAAAGAGACAGGACCAATGTTCCTATAAGGGAGGATGAGAAATGCATGTCTGTAGGGAGAATAGCAAGGTCCCCCAAAGAACTCTTAAGTCTCATTATTCATTAGCATTTTACTTTGAATAATAATTTAAGATAATGATGAGATAATGTGACGATGGAACTCACTTCAAACTTAACAATTAAGGCCTATAGGTTACAGGAGCTACTTTAAAAAAAAATGGTGGTAAAAGAAACATTAAAATTTACCATGTTAAAAAGATGTGCCATGTTAATCATTTTTAAGTGTACAGTTCAGTGGCATTAAATGTGTCCACAATGTTATGCAATAGTTATCCCCATCCATCTCCAGAACCTTTCCACCATTCAAAACCAAAACACTGTGCCAATTAAACAATAACTCCCTAGTCTCTCCTCCCCCAGCCCCTGGCAGTCGCTGGTCTCCTTTCCCTCTCTATGAATCTGACTATTCCAGGCACCTCTCAGAAGTGGAATCACACAGTTCTTGTCCTTTTGTGTCTGGCTTATTTCATTTAGCATAATGTTTTCTAAGTTCATTCGTGTTGTAACGTGTCAGAATTTCCTTCCCTGTTAAGGCTGAATAATGTTCTATTGTATGGTTATACCACAGTTTGTTCATTCATTCATCCATCAATGGCAGGAGTTAGTTTTAAGCCAGTTCACGCTAGCTTCAGAGAGCCAGTCGCCTGTCAGCCCTGGGAGACGGAGATGGAAGCACACATCATCTACTGATGCCCTAAGAAACTGGGTAGAGCTCACCAAGTATGCTTTTTCCTAGGCTGGCAGGGAGCCAGAGAAGGCCTGAGACTCTGGGCTCCAACCCATGTCCTGATGTCCTTGGGGAAGGTGGGAGACAGACTGACCTTGGAGACAATATTCCACCAGCCTCATCACATCCCACCACCCACCGCAGACCACAGCATTCTGTTTTATCGATAGATTTTTGGGGGAGTGGGGGGAGGCAAAAACTTTAATCCCGAGAGTCCATTTAAAAATCCCGTTTACAAATAAGGCCTCTAGGACAATGACTATTTTTTCAAAGAAGTAATAAGTGACACTTCATTAACTCCTCCTGCTTACCTCATACTCTGTTGTGACTTTTTCCTGGTAGCAGGAGGCAGTCCCGGGAAGGGAAAGTCAGCAGAATGGTGCTCCAGGGGCCCACAAAGTGAGAGAGTTGCTTTTCCTATTTAGTTCTAACACCTCTTCATTTTTAACATTGTGGGCAAGATCCTCTCACTCCTTCTGCCAGAGAGGAAAAGGGTGGGATTTTTCACTCTGTTTTGCCAAAATGTGCTGGTAGGACATATCTTCTAATTACAGCTTCAGCATCATGGTAGCATAATGGTTGCTTCGAAGGCCAAGCAATAATAGATTTGGGGGAGTATAATACCCATGCTCTCTTAGCACATCTGTAATTACTGTATACATTCTAATTACAGTGCTTCTTACCTAGATATTCTTGCTCAAGGAAAAAAATCAAAACTGCTTCTATTTTCAGTCTATACTTTTAGGCCTCAACCTGCCTACTGATACCTGGGCCCACAAAGGTGACAATACAGTGTAGTTGCAACCTTAATTTATATAAAAATTTCCATGCAAGATCTCAAATGTTAGAGTCTTAACCCTATGATTGTCAAGTACCCCACCCATTTGGAGAGGGCCTAATTTTTACCCTCACTGCTCAGCCTACTTTGAGGTGTGGATGGGTAGAAGGTAGAGAAAAGGCCCATGGGTGTCAAAATTAGCTTACCACAATCTATTTTCATGGAATTAGAATTAATTCACTAATACCATTGGCTATTTTTTTAAGAAGTGCAGTACAAGTCATGTTATATTTAAAATTGCTTCTATATTTTAATGTCTGCTTCATGAAAAGTATAGAATTTACCCAAGAGTCTAGTCCAAACTGGCAACATGCACACTCCCTTATGTTTCTGACATCTCAAGTACTGTTTGAAAGTGTAGGACTGATCTACACTAATAAAAGAGAAAAATGGTAATTGGCGTACGGTGATACCGTTTTCATTGGCTAATCAGGGCTATATGCAAATTAACTGCCAACTAAGATTGGCAGTTAACTGCCAACAAGATGGCGGCTAATTTGCATATGTAGGCACAATGCAGGGAGGCGAAAGGGAAAGCAGGAAGAAGCCCCCTGCCACTGACAGTGATCGGAAACCCAGGGGGGATCTAAGAGCTGGGGGGCAGGGCAAAGGCGGCCCTGGGGCTGCCTTTGCCCTGCCCCCCAGCCATGATCGGAGAATCAGGCGCCTTTGCCGCCCTGGCCAGTGATAGCAGGAAGTAGGGGTGGAGCCAGTGATGGGAGCTGGGCACGGTCGAAGCTGGCAGTCCCAGGAGCTAGGGGTCCCTTGCCTGGGCCTAAAGCAAAGCCCACGATCGCGGCGCCCCCCGCTGCCACTGCAGGTCTCCGCTGCCTGGGCCGGACGCCTAGGCCAGAGGTGTTAGGCCTGGGCAGGGGCGGAGCCTGCAACCGCGGGGAGCTGGGGGTCCCCTGCCCAGGCCTGACACCTCTGCCGGAGGCCTCAGGCCTGGTCAAGGGGCCGATCCGGTGATTGGTGATCGGAGGGTGATGAGGGTCAACTCCTCTGGCTGAGGCATCAGGCCTGGGTGGGGGGCGGAGCCGGGGATTGGGGGGATATGATGGTCCCCTTGCCCAGGCCTGAAGCCTGGGTCAGAGGCGTCAGGCTTGGGCGGGGGGTGGAGCAAGCGATCAGAGGGAGATGGGGGTCCCCTGCCCAGGCATGATTCCTGGGCCAGAGGCCTCAGGCCTGGGCAGGGGCCAGAGCCAGTGATCGGGGGGAGATGGGGGTCCCCTGTCCAAGCCTGACACCTCTGGCGGAGGCGTCAGGCCTGGGCAAGGGGCCGATCAGGCGATCGGAGGGTGATGGGGGTCAACGCCTGAGGGCTCCCAGTATGTGAGAGGGGCAGGCTGGGCTGAGGGACTCTCCCCCCCCTCCCCCACACCCAGTGCACGAATTTTGTGCACCGGGCCCCTAGTTAATTATAAGAGGAGATAAAATATTAAGAGTCATGATTTTGTTTTGTGTCTTGAGAAAAACAAATGGAGGGAGTCAGAAGAAAAGAAGTAGATTCTTGGCTCAGACATTTACTAATCTCTCAAGCAAACCATTTAAGCATTCTGAACTGCATTTTCTTTATTTTATTTTATGTTTCTTAATGGAGAAGACTGTTTTCTTCATGGTATTCTGTGTATTCTAAGGATGAGCAAAGAGGTCAATATATTGAGGATAATGGGAGCCAGGTTTTTCATTGTAAGAAAAGGGAATTCTAGCTATGGAAATAGAGAAACGAGGACAAACCCTGCAATACTGAATTGGAATTGGAGGTTTCAGAATGAATTCATGACTTTTAGGAGACAGGGAGGTGGGGGGAGAGGGGGAGAGAGAGAGAGAGAGAGAGAGAGAGAGAGAGAGAGAGAGAGAGAGGAGGGAGAAGGGAGAAAAGAAGGAAGGAAGGGAGGAGGAAGGGAGGGAGAGGGAAAAAAGTTAGACAAGGCTGGTTCAAGGGTTGGGTAGAAAATTTACAAGACGTTCCTTGAATAACTTCATGTTCCAGAGTGACCAGGCAAACTGAAGTCCCTAAGAATCTGCAAAAATCGTGGCAGGAGATTGGACTATGTGGGATGGGTGGCTCGGGGGTAATCGTATCTGAATCTCAAAGGACCAGGTTCAAATCTGATTTAAATCTCAGACGAATAGAGGGAGCGCTCTGTACGGAGACCTTGTGATCTTTCTCTGTTTTATACCTATTATCACAAAGTGATAATGAAAATATCAACCAATGTAAAGCAAAAGAAAAAAGGACTTGATTGTATCACTTTTTACAATGTGCTTAATTTTAACCTGGAACCCAATGGTGCTAACTTGACTCTTAATTTTCATTGTATCTCCTCCCTGAGAAATTTTAAGAGTCAGTGATTGACTTCTTATGACTCTTAGAATAACAATCAAAGCCCTTACCATAGTCTGTGAAGTCCGGTACAATGGCTCCAGCTTTGTCCTTCCTCAGGGCCTTTGCTTATGCTGTTTCCTCTGGTTGGGATGCTCTTTTCTACTATCTTTCTTGGCTTAACTCATATTTTTTCTTCTGGTATCAGCTTAAAAGTCACTTTCTAAAGGATGCTCTTTCTGTCCTCGTGGTCAAGGTTCCCTGCTCTTTTCCTTTATAGCATTTAACAAAATTTACATTTAAATATTTATTTGCATAATCATTTGTTTGGCTTCTGACTCCACCCAAGATTATACAAGGTCAGGGATGGTAAAATAGTACAGAGCCCCATAGTAGGGCTCAGTACATATTTGTGGAAGGAAAAGAAAGGAAAGTTAAGAGAGAAATTATTGTTGCATCACAATGTGAATTCTTTTGAAAAATATTAAATTTTCTGAAAATATTTGTTGTAGTCTTTTACTTTTAAAATTATTATTTTATCTTTAAATGGAAATGTTTAAAATCAATATTTCACGTGCAATTTTAGTTCATGAGGTGCTTTCTCACCATCATTAACTGTAGTTTTATAGGTACACAAAGTGTTATGCTCAAATGTTTAACAACCAGCTCCTTAAGTGTGGGTCTACCATGAACATTGGTTGATATTTTCATTATCAACATTAATGTCTAAGAAGAAAGAGAAAACAAAAATGTATTATAACTTCACTTATTTGTCATGAGAGCAGCAAACTTTTGGTTAAATTGGATAATAGTTTTTAAATACTGGGAAAATATTCCCTCAGTTTGCAATGTCATTCACAATGTAATGACAACAGATAGTATACACTTTAAAATTTAATTTGTATTATTAACATATTCTCTACTGCTTTCTTATGTCTAGACCATCAACAAAACAAAAAATATCAGCCCTGGTTTGAAGCATTTGTCAATTTCCTTGGTATAAACACTTCTGTCATGGCAAATTTCAGACTATCAGTGAGCCACTAAATAAGGTGAGGTGCAGGAGCATGCTGTTACATAGTATTTTCACTATATGGGTACTTGCTTAATTTAATTTTTAATAATGACTGTGTTTAATAACTGGCTGCACGTTTTCTGAAAATGTAACAGTTGGCTCTCATAAGCCAATACAGGTCAGCTCAGCACATCTCTGTATATTCTTCCCCAAATGTACATACACACACACTGTGTGCATACTCACAGTTTTAGTTAGATACAATTTGTGTTCTTACATTTTCCATTTAGCTTTATTTTATTTTTAATTATTAAATAATTTAATAATAAATTTAAATTTCTCTTTTTGTTAGAAATTTAGTTGATTTGCATTTTATAGTATTATAAATTTATATTAAATACATTTACACATTTTAATTTTTCCTCTGTGACATATTTATCAAGAATACACTTCTAGAAGTGAGATTATGGATACAAACATTCTTATGACTCTTGCTCTTTTAATGGCTTAGAAGATCCACATATTATTTAGTTTGTATTTCCACATGTAGAAATGTTTTCCAGTGCCCCAACATTTAGAGGCAAATTTATAATTCAGTAGCATTGTAGGACTGCATCAATCCTTGATATCAACAATTTACTATTCGTTGAATATGTACTATGTATTTGTCACTATATGGAGTACACACATTTTTAAAATTTTTAATCTTCACCCAAGAGAGGTGGTGGGGAGAGAGAGAGAGAGAGAGAGAGAGAGAGAGAGAGAGAGAGAGAGAGAGAAACAGCAATCGATTGCCTCCCATACACATCCAACTGGGGACTAAGGATCAAACCCTCTACACCTAGGTATGTGCCCTGACTGGAAATCTAACCTGCAACCTTTTGGTGTACCAGAGGAGGCTTAAACCAACCAAGCCACCTGGTCAGGGCCACACATTAAAAAAATATATATAATTCTCACAACAATCCTTGTAGTTATTACTTTATAGATAAGAAAATTTAGGTGCAGAGAAGCCAAGTACCTTGCTGAAGGTCATGCAGCTAGTACATGCCATAACTAGAACTTTAATTCAGGTTCAATGAAAGCAAACTTGGGTACAATTTAGCAAATGAATGCTATAGGGCACTTAAGGCAGTGGTTCTCAACCTTCCTAATGCCATGACCCTTTAATACAGTTCCTCATGTTGTGGTGACCCCCAACCATAAAATTATTTTCATTGCTACTTCATAACTATAATTTTGCTACTGTTATGAATCTTAATGTAAATATCTGATACGCACGATGTATTTTCATTGTTACAAATTGAACATAATTAAAGCATAGTGATTAATCACAAAAACAATATGTAATTATATATGTGTTTTCTGATGGTCTTAGGTGAACCCTGTGAAAGAGTCGTTCGACCCCCAAAGGGGCCGCGACCCACAGGTTGGCGACCCACAGGTTGAGGACCGCTGACTTAAGGAGTTCCAACGATTTTCCAGGTTTATTCACTTTTAGGCTGATCTGAATTTAAACATTAAATTGGGAGACACTAGATGCTAGCTAGTGTTCACATGACTTAGTACATTAGATGGCATATGATGATCAATAACAAGTATGACTTGACAGTTTGTCCTTACCTATTGAAATATCTTCAGCTCTATGTTGGTAGATGTGACAATTTTTATATACTTCAAGTTAGAGATCTATTTATGTAATGTGGGTTTGGCCCAAATTATCTAGATTGCATGTTTATGCTCATCCAATTTATCTACTTACTTTTTTTATTAGGTTAAACAATTAGCATAATAAATAATAAAGTTTCTGATTTAATTAGAAGACTATCCAAACATACTGAGACCAAAGCTGACTAGAAATTAGTCATCTTTCAATGCAAGTTGAGTGGACATGTTGACATCTCATTTTCATACATATCTCTGATTGTAAGTATTACATAACTTTTCTGTTGAGATTTTTGTTATCTTATAGTAGAACCTGATGATATGAGTTATTATATTGGATAGTGTTAGTTTCCTGAATTAAAGCAACAACACAATTTTCTACGAAAGGAAATATGTAAGACAGATGCACATTAGTTCCCATTCCATGGTGACGCAAGGGAGAGTGCTTACTGTTTAATAATCTGAAAAGGAAATGGTCTTTGGAAAGATGAAAATTAAATTTGTTACCTTTTAAGAGGATGTGGGTCCTTTCTCTCTCTCTCTCTCTCTCTCTCTCTCTCTCTCTCTCTCTCTCTCTTTCTCTCTCTGCTTCTGATTTTCTTCTCTTGTTCAGCTCTGACACTGAAAACTGTTGAAAGTCGCTTTTTCCTTTCTTGTCAGAATGGAGAGAAGAGGTGCAGGTTACTATGTCTCTGACGGTGCTCTCTGTATTTTAGCTGGAGAAGAGATTCTTGTCACCTAGGGGGGCTTTAGTGGGTTTATGGAGCTCCTGAAATCATATGTAAAAGGTTGCCTCTAGGAATGTGTGAGTGTTTTTGTGGGAAGAGGTTCCCTAGTTTAATCCTCTCACCTGAACACCCAAGTGGACATGAAGGTCTAAGTCAAAAGGGTTGTTTAATACTAGGTTGGTACCAATATGGTATTATTAGTTATTATACTTAACAATCACATCACTTTTAAGTACTTTATGTGGACAAAAAAGGGCTTTGTAGCAAACCTGATAAGCTGGGGCGGGGGGTGGGGGGGGGGGGGCGGAGGGGAGGCAGGCAGGGAGCAGGGAGAGGGATGGGCTACATGGCAGGCCTGACAAGCTCAGTGACTGAAAGTAACCACACAAGCACACAAGATGGTCTGGTCATAAATTCCTATCTGGGCAGGTCATGCTGGGTAGTCACTGTCCCAGGCCTACAATCTCTGCCTTAAGGGAGCCCTGTCCATTGGGCATCCAGAATAACATACTTTTGAAATGCAAGAGGAATCTTTTCCAAGCACTCCTCATTGTTATCTTGTTGCCTACATATCATCTCTACTGTAAATGTCAATTGTTAACTACTCTGCACCAACCAATGTAAAAGAAGTGTGTATCTCCCCATTTCACTTTTTAAAACAATCCTAGAGATTTCCCCTTTGCTTTCTCCCACTTCCTTACTCCACCACCAATTGATTTCACATAACTTTCCTTAAGTTTTCTCCTTTGATTCTAACTGCAAAACTGCCATTCTCCGGAGCACTTTCTCAATTCATTGAGATCTTGCTTCTGGGGATGGCCTGAAAAAATTGGCTCAAATAAATTCTTTTAAGTCCTCCTATAGGTTTGGATATTCTTCATTGACATTTAATATAAAAATGCATTTGAAAATTATTACTTGGTCACAAAAAAAGAATGAAATCTTGCCATTCGTGATAACATGCATGAACCTAGAGGGTATTATGCTAAGTGAAATATGTCAGACAGAGAAAGACAAATGCCATATGATATCACTTATATATGGAGTCTAAAAAACAAAATGAATGAACAAACAAAACAGAAATAAACTCATAGATACAGAAAACAAACTGGGAGGAACCAAGATGGCGGCATAGGTTAACGCAGGAGTTTGCTGCCTTGAACAACTACTTCAAAAGTGAAACTAAAAAACGGAATGGACATCACCCAGAACCACAGGAATGCTGGCTGAGTGGAAGTCCTACAACTAGGAGGAAAGAGAAACGCATACGGACACTCAGAGAAGGCGCAGTGCTGAAGTCAAATTCTGAGGTGCGGAGTGCGCGGAGCGGGCTGGCGGCAGAGGGCGCAGTTGGCGTTTTCAATTGGGAGGGAGTCGCAGACTCTGAGCTCCAGATACAGGCGAGTCTTTAGGGACCCAGACTCAAACGGGAGAAGCGGGACTGTCTGGCTTCGGTCAGAGCGAGTGCAGCTTTCTCTCCGAGCTTTGCAGCGGGTGCTGAGACTCAGAGAGGCAGAGCCCCTGGGGACAGGACTGAGAGCCGCCATAACTGCTCTCTCCGGCCCACCCTGTTGATCCTGTGCGACCTGCACCGCCCAAGCCCTGCACAGAGGCATTTGCCGGATAGCCTCAGGCAAAGGCTAGATTAGCACCTCCCTAGAGGACAGAAGTTCTCTCACTGCAGACACAGCTGATTCTCATAGCCACTTGGCCTGGAGGTCAAATCCCCCCTAGTATTAGCTACAACAATCAAGGTTTAACTATAAGACTGCGCACAAAGACCACTAGGGGGTGCACCAAGGAAGCATAACAAAATGCGGAGACAAAGAAACAGGACAAAATTGTCAATGGAAGATATAGAGTTCAGAACCACACTTTTAAGGTCTCTCAAGAACTGTTTAGAAGCCGCTGATAAACTTAATGAGATCTACAAGAAAACTAATGAGACCCTCGATGTTATATTGGGGAACCACCTAGAAATTAAGCATACACGGACTGAAATAACGAATATTATACAGACTCCCGACAGCAGACCAGAGGAGCGCAAGAATCAAGTCAATGATTTGAAATGCGAGGAAGCAAAAAACACCCAATCGGAAAAGCAAAATGAAAAAAGAATCCAAAAATGCGAGGATAGTGTAAGGAGCCTCTGGGACAGCTTCATGCGTACCAACATCAGAATTATAGGGGTGCCAGAAGATGAGAGAGAGCAAGATATTGAAAACCTATTTGAAGAAATAATGACAGAAAACTTCCCCCACCTGGTGAAAGAAATGGACTTACAGGTCCAAGAAGCGCGGAGAACCCCAAACAAAAGGAATCCAAAGAGGACCACACCAAGACACATCATCATTAAAATGCCAAGAGCAAAAGATAAAGAGAGAATCTTAAAAACAGCAAGAGAAAGAAACTCAGTTACCTACAAGGGAATACCCATACGACTGTCAGCTGATTTCTCAACAGAAACTTTGCAGGCCAGAAGGGAGTGGCAAGAAATATTCAAAGTGATGAATACCAAGAACCTACAACCAAGATTACTTTATCCAGCAAAGCTATCATTCAGAATTGAAGGTCAGATAAAGAGCTTCATAGATAAGGAAAAGCTAAAGGAGTTCATCACCACCAAACCAGGATTATATGAAATGCTGAAAGGTATCCTTTAAGAAGAGGAAGAGGAAGAAAAAGGTAAAGATACAAATTATGAACAACAAATATGCATCTATCAACAAGTGAATCTAAGAATCAAGTGAATAAATAATCTGATGAACAGAATGAACTGGTGATTATAATAGAATCAGGGACATAGAAAGGGAATGACTATTCTTGGGGCGGAAAGGGGTGTGGGAGATGCAGGAAGAGACTGGACAAAAATCGTGCACCTATGGATGAGGACAGTGGGTGGGGAGTGAGGGCGGAGGGTGGGGCGGGAACTGGGAGGAGGGGAGTTATAGGGGGGGAAAAAAGAGGAACAAATGTAATAATCTGAACAATAAAGATTTAATTAAAAAAAAACACAAAAAACTGGATGGTTGCCAGATGGGAGGGAGGTGAGGTGCTGGGTGATAAAGACAAAGGGATTAAGTAGTACAAATTGATAGTCACAAAATATTCATGGGGATGTAAAGTACAATTTAGGGTACTAGCCCTATTGAGTGGGATCACCTTGTAAGTTATATAAATGTCTAATCACTATGCTGTATATCTGAAATTAATATAGTGAATGTTAACTGTAAATGAATTATAAAAAAAAAAGAGAACTTAGCTTTCATGTCATTGTTATCTATATTTACTCATTTAAAAATCACAATAATTCTGCTAAAGCTGGATAATTAATATTATCTTTATTTTTACAGCTGAGCCAATAAAACCACATGGACACAGACAATAGAGTGGGGAAGGCCTGGGAGGGCCAGGCGCAGGGTGGAGGGGGTCAATGGGAGAAACAAACAAAGGGGACATCAGTAATACTTTCAACAATAAAAATAAATAAAAAAACACACAGCGGGAACAAAAGCAACAACTTGTTCAGGATGATTGAAAGACTCGCAGGGCTGAGCTCCCTTCCCTTAAGTGATTGGGCTCTGAGTAGATATCTGACTCAAACTGGGCCAATCAGAGGTCCTTCTAAGAGAATTTGAAAATTAGACCAAAAATCAAACTGTTTGTCCCAGAGGGCTCTGGGGTGCTGCTCTTCTGCCCATCTTGACAAGCAAGAGGAGGAGTGGGGAGAGGAGGAGAGAGGGTACGGGAGAAGAAGAGGGGAGGGAGACATGTTTTGAAGTCCTGACTTTAGGCTGTATAATTGGCCCTGGTCCTTGAGATGGATTTGCATCTGTGATAGAGCTTGGAGCAGAAGTTGGATAGACTAGAAAAGACACCTCTGATTTTTTATTGGAATATAATGCTTGAAAATGAAGTAAAGAACTTATTGAATGAAAATAGGGCTCTTACTTGATCCAGTGCAAGAATGATAAAATGACATATAGAAGACTAAAGGCCCAGTGCATGAAATTCATACACTCGGGGGTGGGGCGGGGCATCCCTCAGCCCAGATTGCAAGGGGACGCAGGCCAGGCTGAGGGACCCCACGGGTGCACAATTGGGCAGGGGAGGGATGCGGGAGGGCTCCAGGGCATGTCCGGCCTGTCTTGCTCAGTCCTGATCGGCCAGACCCCAGCAGCAAGCTAACTAACATACCAGAGCATCTGCCCCCCTGGTGGTCAGTGGATGTCATAGTGAGCAGTTGAGGAGCCTTAACATATCATTAGCATATTATGCTTTGATTGGTTGAATGGGCAACCGGCCGACCACTTAGCATGTTAGGCTTTTATTGTATAGGATACTTTTAAAGGCATTTCATTCTTACCTTGGATCTCTTGAGGATCAATTCATAACCCATTAAAACATTTTTTTTAAACCACTTTCATCAACTTCCCAGTTCCTCATGCCTATTTTGGGACTATTCACATGACAATTTCAAAAAGTCTCCCTTATACTTTAATATGCATGAATTTATGTCTCATTACTTTCACTTATTTTTCCCTGGCTCTCCTCTCTTGTTCTTTGTTCTCATTATCTTTATTGCCCATCACAAAAACCTGGAAATTTGGGACGGGGTAGAAAAGGAATAGGAGGTTTTGAGAGAAATTGGTACTATATATGTGTTAAAAAATATCACTCCTAACACATGCTTATAATAAATTTCCCTTTTTTTGCCTAATCTTGTATGAGTTGGTTTCTATTATTTCTAGCATAGTTCTAAATAATATATCCATGGAGTTACCAGCAGAATTGAGGCAGGGACTCTGGTCTTTTGATTTGAAGTCTATTGTTCTTTTCGCATACCCTGGCTATGTCTGTATAGACTTCTACTGCCAAAGAATTGAACATTAAAGACTGGGTACTTTTAAAACATTTTTATATTTCTTATTCATCTATGAGCTCCATGAGGGTAGCCACTGTGTTTGTCTTATCCATTTCTGCATTTTCTATGGCAAGCACATTGTTGATGTAAAGAATTGTTCATGCTAAAAAATTGATGAATGAATGAAAGAATGGATGAAGCCTCCATCTCCAGTCATTTAAAAAACACAGGGGTGGGCAAAAGTAGGTTTACAATTGTGAGTACAGATAAGTGTTATAATCTTATGGACATTTTTGGAGTATCTTGGTAGAAAAATATGACAGATAAATATAAACTGCATAATTATCCTTGCTATTAAATCTTTGCTGCCTTTCAGAATAAAATATTAAATTTCTGATAATTTTTCATTCTTGTTCCTTTTTTTTACACCCTGTGGTTTATAGCTCAAGGGAAACTTTTCCAATTAATTGTAATTCCTGTTGAAAGCTCTTTTCTCCAAGAGAGCAATCAGTCTTATCTTCAAGTGAAGACTTTTGTGTTACATGTTAACACAAAAGGGAGTGGAAGCTAAATTTGCTAATCAGAAACAGCTCTATTTACATAGCTGAGGCCTGAAAACATGGGATGGCCTGTAAGCATGGGAAAGGATTGATGAAACAATGTTTGAAGCCATGTTTTCTACATATGTTGCCATGAATCTGTATTTGAATTGTGATCAATAAAATCATAATTGACTTGGTTAAAAGCCCAATAAGTGTGCTGTGTCAAAATGATAATTGCATTGGGCTGTGAAAAAAACTGCCTGGAGATTTGAAAAACCTTGACTCCCTGCTCTTTTAGCCCAACAATTTAGTGACTTAACTTTAATATCTACCTTATTCTTCTACGAAATACCTTTCTGACCTGTATTCCCAAAGGGCCTGACTTTTCTCTCTCAGGGATTCAGACCTTCCCGTTTCCTTCTCTGACCAGTCTTAGATCTTGGATTCAGGAGGAGGGAGACATCCTGTTTGAGGGGTAGGAAGGGGTCACAGTAAGCATGGTGTCTTTGATATCCCAAACTGGACTGAGGTGTCAGAATACAGCCAACAATGCCCTGGACTAAAAGATCAGGGTTCAAAACCTAACTCTGGCACTTCCAAGCTTCACGACCTTCAGCAAGTTGAATTAGTTGAGATCCTAAATGTCCTAAAACAGGATTAACGGCACTTTTACAGGCCATTAGTAAATGAAGTAATATGTTAAATACCTGGCACATAGTAGAGCTCCAAAAAGGAGTGCTTTCTTCTTCTCCATGTAGTCTCTCTCCTCACTCAATTTTGTACCTCCATGGAGAGCCCGTGAATTTACTATGCCTTCTGAGAATTTTCCACTGGAAAAATATTTTTCTTTGGCTCTCAGGAAGGACTGCAGGGACTGAAGAGGATTTATTTCTTCCCTGCCCCGTGTCTCAGGAGCACTGGGTCTCTATAGCTTGGTGAGCTTCTAGGGAAAAAGTCAAGCTCAGAAACCTCTAATTACTTTGCTCACTCAAGCCCTTCAATACCAAAGTACAGGCAAAGAAAAGGTCAACCAATTTGATTCCTACTTATTTTTCTTGTATGAGGAGCCCACGAAGTACCATAAGACCATGGATAACAACAGGCGATGATTCAGTAATTGAGTAAAAAGAGCATCATTTGAATACTTTAAGAACAATTTAGACTTACATGTTAAGATAGTTTGCCCCAACCAGGACAAATGTTTAATAGAAAGTGGATATTAGACCAATGCAAATTTTGCATTGTGCCAAAAACTTAATTTTCACACACAGAAAGATTACTTTATTGATGGCTATGATTCATTATATTTCCTAAAACCTTAGCAAAACATTCTAACTATTAATTTGTGTTGGTGTCACTATTCTCTCAGGTTACATAATTCTTTGTAAAAAGGGAGAATTGAATCTCACCTTTTATAAAATAAAGCCACCTTTGACTTCTGTAATAGTCCTTCCTCATTTTAATCTTTTTTTCTAACTTGGGTAGCATTGCCACAAAGCTTAGTTTGCTTAGGTTGATCTTGTTTGGAGACTCTTGTTCTGGCATAATTATTAATATAACCCATTTTCTTCCCAAAGATGGTTTGGACAATGACATTTCATGAGTAAACTAACCTTAGGGCATTACATTTGACATTTTTCATTTGGAATTTTAGAAGTAAACTTATAGTCTCTGCTTTACCTTTAGAGTAGGAAGAGTTCTGTGGAGAGAAGTCAAATTCTGGGGAGGACATGAACTTGGATAGAAAAAATTATGCCTTTATTATGTCTAACTCTAACTGCCTTTCAGTTATGAATGTAGGTAACAAACCACAGGAGTATTTTCACTCATAACTTCTAAATTAGAAAGATCACATGAAATCATAATCTTCATGTCTACAGATGTTGTGCAGTGTTGATGGGCAGTTATTGGTCAATTCTGTACCATCACCAAACTAGACAATTGAAAAAATAATTCTTAACTCTCTATAATGCAGCAGGGTCTTTTGAACACAGCACATGGATTCTAATGTCACCTCGTGGATACTCTTAGAAATCTACAAACTTTCTTGCCTAAGCTGCCAGTGTGGAACATCTTGTCAGTGCTGGAGGAGATGCTTTAGCCCATGAAGACATGATGCAACATTCTGTGTCAATTTCTTTGAAAAGAGAAATTTGCAAACATCTGGAAACACTTCAAAAAGTTTTACAAGTTATTTTATCTTGATGCCATCAAAGTTGAACTGTTGGTTATCATTCCTTTTCTTTTTGATATAAAGTGTATTAAGGTGATGATCTAGTTAAGGAGGAATTCATTAGTGTTAGATAAAGAACCAAACTACAATTTTAGTTTAATTAAAAAAACT
Organism: Myotis nattereri; assembly: GCF_964212035.1. Taxonomy (NCBI): domain Eukaryota; kingdom Metazoa; phylum Chordata; class Mammalia; order Chiroptera; family Vespertilionidae; genus Myotis; species Myotis nattereri. Next base: position 55,321,992 of record NC_138080.1, read on the forward strand.
TTGGAGAATTCAGGTATTACTTGACAGTTTTTTTCAAAGACCTCTCTACAGTTTTCTTCAATCTAGCAACAACTAATCAGTTTTTAAAGATAAATTTCTTTGTAATTGGTCTATACTTTAATGTATTTTTTCTTATTTAATGCATTAATAAAAAAATTAGTATTAGATCACACATTTGTTTTTCAAAACTCTTGATAACTATATTTCACTAGTAGCCCAGTGCATGACATTTGTGCACATTAAAAGGGAATTAATTGCCCTAACTGGTTTGGCTCAGTGGTTAGAGCATTGGCCTTTGGACTCAAGGGTCTCAGGTTCGATTCCGGTCAAGGGAATGTACCTTGGTTGCCAGCACATCCCCAGTGGGGAGTGTGCAGGAGGCAGCTGATTGATGTTTCTAATTCTCTATCCCTCTCCCTTCCTCTCTGTAAAAAATCAATAAAATATATTTTTTTTAAAAAAGGGAATTAATTAGTGGAGATATTTTAATATTGCTATTTGCCCTTTCTCTATAATAGAAGTGTGAGAGATGAAAGGAAATTAGTAAAATGTATATGAAAATAATATATAAATTTATTAATAAATAAACAGTAACAAAAGGATATAACAACAACAGGGACATGATATAAAAATGACAAAAACATGATATGAAAACAACAAAAACATGATATGAAAACAAAAACAACAGTGATGCAAACAATGACTGATAAAGTGATTAAACTTATTCTAATATCTTCCTGTACACCACATTAAGAGTGAAAACACTTTCAGAGTGCTTGACTAATTTCCCTTGTGATGAAGTATTTAGAACTTTAACTGTAACGTCACATGCTCTTCAAACTCGAGAGAAAGTAACATATAACTGACCATGTGCAAAAATGGGTTCAGGTAGGAATATGCCTACTCTGTCTAGAGTTTGTCCTTGTGATTTATTAATAGTCATCACAAATGCTGGCATCACGGGAAACCATTGTTGAATCAATTTAAATGGGAGGCCAGTATCAGATGGGGACAAATTAATTCTTGGAATCAGAACAACTCTCCCTCTGCAGATCCTGTTAATATTTCAGCTTCGATAATGTTGGTAATCTTTTGATAATAAATCTGATACCATTACAAAGACCCCATTTACTATTGAGATTTCTCAATAGCATGATGATTGCACCCACTTTCAATTTTAATTTATGACATGGCAATCCCGAAGGAGTAATACTATTAAGAAATTCAATGGGAAATTTTCCTTTTCAGCGTCATCTGTGGAATCAATGGAATCATCACTCAAATATGTGGAAAATCTCCAACGAGTATATCCAAAATTTCTTCATTTAATTTTTGAACATGCTCATTTTTTGGACAAAGAATTGCACATTTAGATATATTTTTAATATTATGTATAGATATAGTATTTCCAAAGGTAGCTTCAATAATAGATCCATTACAAATCATTTCACTTCCGCGCTCCACTCCGAGGGTGGGTTCCTGCCTGAAACCTCACCCTCCAGGAAACAGGTGGGGGAGGGTGCAGCTGTTTCCAAGATGACCCCTGCAGGACTGACTTTCTTCTGGTTGGTCGCGGTTCTGGCCATGATGTTACACCCAGGGTTTTTATATAAGTAGATTGTAATTGGTTTCAGTACAATTGTAATTCTGTGTGTTTTATTTCTTGCATTTAAAAACTCAAGATACTGGGGAGTAGGGGAGGCTGGGGGAAGGTTAATGGGGAAAAAAAGGAGATATATGTACTACTCTTTGTAATACTTTAAGCAAAAAGCTAAAATTTAAAAAATAAAAACAAAATAAAATAAAATAAAATAAAAACATTATTCTGAAATATAGCTTCACTAGATGGCCACTAGGTTGTCAACAGGGTTGATGATACACAAGCTTCTGAACACGGGCTTTAGATCTACATCTTAAAGAAACTTCCAGGAGGCATAATAGGCAAACTTTCACTTATTCACTGCACAGAATTATTAGGTTTTAGAACACCTACTATACAGATCATATATACATTATTTCAGCTCTGGTTAGAAATGACAAGTACCACAGAGAAATGCAATCAAATCCTAAGGATGGAAGCAAGAGAGACCACTATCCATTAGTAGCAGAGAGCACATGGAAGAAGTGATATTTCTGCTTATTTGGGAAGGAAGGGTAACATCTAAATATTTTTTAAGTGGGAAATCCCTGTTAAGGTCATCCATAGACCAATCCAAACCTGAGACCTTGGAGCCTCCCTTAATTTTGTCTTCTCCTCATCCCTGCTTCTGTGGTCAAGTCTTCTCACTTATGCTCCTTCTGATTTCTGATATCCATCCCTTGTGATATTTTTGCCTGGCTGCAGAGTTATTTCCAGGATACTGGAATAGCATCCTACCTGGATCTCCATTTCTTTTCTGCAATCCCTTCCGCACAGGCTATCCCAACTACCGTGACAATAATAGATTATTTGTTTGAAGCAGTAATGCTACAGAATTATTGGAGTTTTAGTATTATAATAGAGGCCCTGTGCATGAGATTCGTGCATTTGGGGTGGGGGGATCCCTCAGCCTGGCCTGTGCCCTTTCGCAGTCCGGGAGCCCTCAGGGGATGTCCAACTGATGGCTTAGGCCCACTCCCCTGGGTGAGCCCGGCTTCTGACTGAGTGGCACACTGACCACCAGGGGGCAGTTCCTGCATTGAGTGTCTGCCCCCTGGTGGTCAGTGCGCACCATAGCAACCAGTTGTTCTGCCATTCGGTCGGTTTGCATATTAGCCTTTTATTATACAAGATATACTGTATAAGCCCCATATTAATGTTGAATGTTCCTATACTATGTATGTTAAAATTGAAGAGGACACACTAGAGCAATACATAACGATCACCTACATAGCTATGAAAAGGTCTGAAGTAGGACCTTGTCCCTTTCTCCTGCCATATGCCCCAGAATCAGTGGTTCTGATTACTCCTCAGTCAGAGATCCTGAAGTGCCATCCCTGTTCCTGTCTGGCTCTCTAGTTCTGGCATCAATCACGTTCTCTGCACTGCATCCAACTGCTGGTGGGTCCTCAGATTCCTGTGACATTCCCATGACATCCTGCATGCAATGCACTTTTCCTCCTTGCCTATTCATTTATTTTTACAGTGTAAGCTCAGCTCCTCTATGAAGAATTTTCAGACTTCTCCAGGTAAATGGCCCACTCTCCCTCCTTTTGCCCCATCTTTGACCTGTATGTCCTTGTATCATAGCAACTATAACTTTTTAAACATGTGGTCCTCCCTCTCCCTCACAAATAATGACATTGGAAAGGAAGTCATCTTCCCCATGTCATTTAAAAAATATATTTTCAATGATTTTAAAACCACACATGCACAGCTACTACTATGTGGAAATATTGGAGCTGCGGTACAATTTAGCTATTTTTTGTCTGTATTTGCTTATATAGTATCGTATTCATCAATCCCACTGTATATTAGTATAAGTAATAAGATCCTGTTTTTCTGTGACAGACATATTTGTAATCAGATGTATATGAGAACTCAGTTGGGAATTTTGAGAAATGTATCTTTCTCATTTGTTATTTTAAAAATCTCCCTTGGAATCATTATAAACATAGCATGATAAAGTTTCTATCGAAGTTGAATTAAGCTCAGGTGCCCATCTTTTATTTTCCTCTGGAGTTTCACATCAACATAAACCAGAGAAGCGGCAGCTTCTTCTTTTATAAGCAGTAGAATCCCCTGGCAGATGGGACTGGCTCAGCCTTGGAACCTTTGGAGGCTGTGGGAGGAGTACATTCTGAGCTCGCATTTGCAATTCTGGGCAAAATTTGCAAAATGGCTTCTCAGCTAAGAGTCTATATTTGCATACTCATATTAGATCAGTACAAATATGAATGCCTCCCACCTAATTTCCATGTCAAATCATCACCCTCTGGCAACTTGATTATTTATTATACCTTCTGGCTTTAAAAAATTAACCTTGGATTTTATGTTATTTCCCATATTTCTTCATGATTTGCAAGTCATTAATCAAAGTCTAGAGAAATATACATTCTCACTGCATTCTCTTCTATACCCTAAACGATACATATCCCTCCAATAATTAAACTTACAGGAAATATTTTTAAATGAGTTTATTTCTCAAGTAAGTTTTGCTGAATCTCTTTATTTGTCTTATTACTATTAGATTATGTAGTGAAGTTGTAATGAAAAACCACGCTTATATAAGAGTTCTTATTTTCTATATGCTACTTTAAAAATGCAGTCAGAATACCACCTGTATATGAATAAAATGGCCTGGCCAACGTGGCTCAGTGGATGAGCATTGACCTATGAACTAGGAGGTCACAGTTGATTCCCGGTCAGGGCAATGCCCGGGTTGCAGGCTCGATCCCCAGTAGAGAGGGTGCAGGAGGCAGCCAATTGATTATTCTTTCTCATTATTGATGTTTCTATCTCTCTTTCCCTCTCCTTCCTCTCTGAAATTAATAAAAATACATTTAAAAAATAAATAAATAAAATGAAGACCTTATTTAAAAAAAAGAATAAAATGCATATTTTTGTCCTACCCTTGATAAGTAATTTGCACTCCAGATGATTTCTATGAACAATCAAGTTTGAGAACTGCTGCTCTAAGTCATTTTGAAAATTACCTTCTCCAGATAAAATGACTCTTTCAATTCCCTTTTCATAGTTTGCCAGCCACTCTAGTTTCTGCTGGCACTTTTACTTCTCATGCTGCATTGGCCATAGTTCTCCCTCAAGATTGGTTTTAATAAGAATTTATCCCTTGTGGCCAAAAACAGAATCCAATTATCATTAATGTCATAATTGGTTGGGTTTTTTTTGTTATTTATTTATTTATTTATTTATTTATTTTATTTGACATCTTTCACTTCAAATCTTAGGTTCTGAAAATATGGCTATTCTCTTGCTTAGTCAGCTGTAAGATTTCTTTTAGAAATAGCAAGAATGCTTTTTTAAAAAGCCCATATGTTTTAATGTCTGCCCAATCTCTATGTAAATTCCAATAGAAGAGTTTTGGATAACAATGATAAATACTTGCAAGAATTATGATAATTATTGAGTATATAAAAATCCTCTACTATTATCATTTTCATAATTTTAGTTGACTTCTCTCTTCAATTCTAAATGTCCATCTTATATTTATAAAAGAGTTCTAGTTTTATTATTACTGCCAAATCATTTATAACCGTTGTCAAAAGGTGTTGGAGTGTTTAGGTGACCACAACTTTATAAATATTATGTTTCTCTCTTCTTGGGTAACATGTCTGGAATTACATATCCTCATAAGAAAAAGTCTCTTCACAGTCTTAGAATTACATACACGCTCTGAAGAGAACCCAGAGTATGGTTACCTTGCAAAAGTGGACTCAATAACAATTTAACATTTCCTGCCAAATACCTTCGGTTGTGGTAATTTTCAAACATTGTATGAAATGACACACATTCCATATATGAGGTGTGATTAAAACATAAGACAAGTCATACATGAAAATGGCTCTCATTACTTTATAATCACACCTCATACATAATCTTAGGCAATCAGTCATGGAATATACTTTTTAAAACCCTCACCCTATTGCCCACCTACCTCTAATCCGACTTCCCCTCTGGCCACCCCAAGGTGAGAGAAAGTAGATTGCCATCCAAAGACATCTGGTTTGGAATATAGGGAGGCAATCAAACATCCTCGGGTGGGATGTCAGCAGGGATCTGCCACCACTAAAAACTCAGCACCTTTGTGGTCTTGAAATTATTTCTGGCTGTTTCATGCAGGGGTAGCTCTAGGCAGAATCATGTAGACAGTGAAGCCTGGTTTCTGCACTTCATCTCCTATGGTTTCCAGAGCTGCACTGCTGCTCCAGACAGCGGAGAGTCCTCCTCTGTGGCTGGTGCCTCCTCATGGGTGGTTCTGAATCAGGCGTTCTCACCTTGGTTCCCACTAATCAAACTGTAGCCATCTCATGTCCTGTCCCATCATTTGTTTCATTTCAATGCACAAGAATTTATGCTGAGCAGCTATTATATGCCAGAATTGCTTTTGCTACAGGTACAAATGTGAAAAACCCATGGCTGAGGAGAAACCAAGATGGCGGCATAGGTAAACACTGGAAATTGCTGCCTCCCACAACCACTTCAAAAATACAACAAAAAGACAAAATGGACATCATCCAGAACTACAGGAAGGCTGGCTGAGTGGAAATTCTACAACTAGAAGGAAAGAGAAAAGCACACTGAGACTCAGAGGAGCTACGGAAGTAAAGTGCAGAGGTACGGAGGCGCATGCGGCAAGGGCTGGCAACTGAGGATGCGGTTGTCTTTTTCAATCGGGAGGGAGACACAAGCTCCTGACTGCTCTGAACTCCAGTTCCAGGAAGTCTCTGGGACCCAGACTTATACGGGGAGAAACTGGAGTGTCTGGCATTGGGTGGAACTCAAGGGCGGCTTTCTCTCAGAGGTGCTGGCAGCCATTACCTTGGGACACTGAGACCTGGGGCCTCTTAGGGCAGGGCTGAGGATCAGCCAAAGCTGTTTTTTTTTTTTTAATATTTTTTATTGATTAAGATATTACATATGTGTACCCTCTACCCCCCCTCTCCCCGGTCACCCCCTCACCCCCCCCCCCCCCCCCGTTGTCCGTGTCCATTGGTTAGGCCTATATGCTTGCATATAAGTCCTTTGGTTGATCTTTCCCCCTTGCCCCCACCCTCCCCTACCTTCCCTCCAAGGCCCGACAGTCCAATCAATGCCTCTCCGTCTCTGGATCAGTCCTTGTTCATCAGTTTATGTTGTTCATTATATTCCACAAATAAGTGAGATCTTGTGGTATTTATCCGCTCTCCAGTTCCATCCATGCTGTGGCAAATGGTAAGAGTTCCTTTTTCTTCTTCCTCTTCTTAAAGAATACCTTTCAGCATTTCATATAATGCTGGTTTGGTGGTGATGAACTCCTTTAGCTTTTTCTTATCCGTGAAGCTCTTTATCTGACCTTCCATTCTGAATGATAGCTTTGCTGGATAAAGTAATCTTGGTTGCAGGTTCTTGCTATTCATCTCTTTGAATATTTCTTGCCACTCTCTTCTGGCCTGCATGGTTTCTGTTGAGAAATCAGCTGACAGTCGGATGGGTACTCCCTTGTAGGTAACTGACTGTCTTTCTCTTGCTGCTTTTAAGATTCTCTCTTTATCTTTTGCTCTTGGCATTTTAATTATGATGTGTCTTGGTGTGGTCCTCTTTGGATTCCTTTTGTTTGGGGTTCTCTGCGCTTCCTGGACTTGTAAGTCCATTTCTTTCACCAGGTGGGGGAAGTTTTCTGTCATTATTTCTTCAAAAAGGTTTTCAATATCTTGCCCTCTCTCTCCTTCTGGTACCCCTATAATTCTGATGTTGGTACGCTTGAAGTTGTCCCAGAGGTTCCTTACACTATCTTCATATTTTTTGAATCTCTTTTCTTTTTTCTTTTTCGGTTGGGTATTTTTTGTTTCTTTGCATTTCAAATCTTTGACTTGATTCTTGGGATCCTCTTGTCTGCTGTTGGATCTCTGTAAAGTATTCTTTATTTCAGTCAGTGTATGCATAATTTCTAATTGGTCCTTTTTCATGACCTCCATGGTCTCACCATATTCCTTGAGGGATTCATTAAATTTATCGGCTGTTTCCATAAAATTCTTGACAAACCTTATAAACGTGGCCTTGAACTCTAAATCCAGTCGTCTGGCCTCCTCCGTTTCTGCCAATTGTGACCTGTTTCTTTGTCTCCGCATTTTGGCTGCTTCCCTGTGTTGATAGAGTGGCCTGCGCGCCAGGTGTCCTGTAGGGCCCAGTGGCTCAGCCTCCCCAGTTACCTGGGGTGGACACTCTTGGTGCACTCTTGGTGCCTCGCTAGTTGTAGGATCACTGGGAGGAATTGACCTCCAGGCCAATTGGCTGTGGGAAGCAGCTGTGTCTGAAGTGGGAGAATGGTCCCCCTCTGACCACTGGGTACAGTGGCTCCTGGATCTAAGGAGGTGCTAATTCAGCCCCTGCCTGAGGCCACACAGCAGGAACTACGAAGAGGCTCAGCTGTGAAGCAATGCAAGCCGCTGCGGAGCCTTGGGCCTTCTCTTGGAAGTTCTGGGTCTGGCTGGCCCGGCTGCAGTTAGGTAATTATCAGGTTGCAAAGTTCTGGGGCATTCACATGCAAAAGCCTCTGCCGCAGCCCGGGTGGGGCGTGGTCTCAGGTAGTCAAAGGGCGTAGAAAGAAGCAATGGCTGATTCTCCGCGCCCGGAGTCGCGCGTCTCAGTGTCCCGGTAACGGCTGCAAGCACCTCTGAGGGAAAGCGGCCCTCAAGTTCGCCCGCTGCCGCCTGAGAGAGCCGCCTCTCCCCGTATGAGACCTGGGTCCCCAGAGACTTCCCGGAACCGGAGTTCAGAGCAGTCGGGAGCTTGTGATTCAAAAAGACAGCCGCGTCCTCAGGTGCCACCCCCTTTCCGCGCGCGCGAGCCACCGCCGTACCTCTGCACTCAGCCTCCGCAGCTCCTCTGGCTCTCAGCGTGCTTTTCTTTTCTTCTAGTTGTAGAAATTACACTCAGCCAGCCTTCCTGTTGTTTTGGACGATGTTTGCTCCGTCCTTTAGGCTAATTTTCAATTGTTGTGGGAGGCGACTATTTCCCGGTGTTTATCTATGCCGCCATCTTAGTTTCTCCCAGCCAAAGCTGTTTGATCCACCCTGTTGATTCCCCAAAATGCCGCCCCACCCAAGCTGTGTGCAAAGGTTTTGCATATGAATGACCTGGCCCTTTGCAATCTAAAATTACCTAACAAACTGCAGCTGGGTCAGAGAGACCCAGAACATCCAAAAGAAGGCCCAAGGCCCCACAGCAGCTTGCAGTTTTTCACAGCTGGACCTCATCTGGGCACCTCCAAACCCCAAACAAAGAAGAGGAATCTGCAGATCTCTCCATAGTTCCTGCTGGGTAGCCTCAGGCAGAGGCTAAATTAGCACCTCCTCAGAGATCCAAGTGCCAGTGTACCCAGTGGTCAGAGTGGGACCATCCAGATTACAACTCCTCAGATCCATAAGGGACACACTCAGGGGGCACACTCAGTGAGCACCAAAGCCCCACTGAAGCAAGTCTTGCCCCAGAAGGGTGTCTCCAGCACAAAAGTTCTCCCACCGTAGACACAGCTGATTCTCACAGCCAGTTGGCCTGTAGGTCAATTCCTCCTAGTGATACCAACTACAATCAAGGCTTAACTACAACAAGACTGTGCACACAACCCACAAAGGGGTGCACCAAGAGTGTCCACCTCAGGTAATTGGGGAAGCTGAGCCACTGGGCCCTATAGGACACCTAGCACACAAAGCCATTCTACCAACACAGGGAAGCATAAAAAATGCAGAGACAAAGAAACAGGTCACAAATGACAGAAATGGAGGAAAGCAAACGACTGGATATAGAATTCAAAACCACACTTTTAAGGTTTTTCAAGAATTTTATGGAAACCGCCGATAAATTTAGTGAGACCCTGGAGGATATGAAAAAAGACCAACTAGAAATTAAGCATACACCGACTGAAATAAAGAATAATATACAGAGATCCAACAGCAGACAATAGGATCCCAAGAATTAAGTCAAAGATTTGAAATATGAAGAAACAAAAAATACCCAACCGGAAAAGCAAAAAGAAAAAAGAATCCGAAAATATGAAGATAGTGTAAGGAGCCTCTGGGACAACTTCAAGCGTACCAACATCTGAATTATAGGGGTGCCAGAAGAAGAGAGAGGGCAAGATATTGAAAACCTATTTGAAGAAATAATGACAGAAAACTTCCCCTACCTGGTGAAAGAAATAGACTTACAAGTCCAGGAAGCGCAGAGAACCCCAAACAAAAGGAATCCAAAGAGGACCACACCAAGACATATCATAATTAAGATGACAAGAGCAAAAGACAAAGAGAGAATCTTAAAAGCAGCAAGAGAAAAAAAGTCAGGTACCTACAAGGGAGTACCCATACAACTGTCAGCTGATTTCTCAACAGAAACTATGCAGGCCAGAAGAGAGTGGCAAGAAATATTCAAACTGATGAATACCAAGAACCTACAACCAAGATTACTTTATCCAGCAAAGCTATCATTCAGAATTGAAGGTCAGATAAAGAGCTTCACAGATAAGAAAAAGCTAAAGGAGTTCATCACCACCAAACCAGGATTATATGAAATGCTGAAAGGTATTCTTTAAGAAGAGGAAGAAGAAAAAGATAAAGATAAAAATTATGAACAGCAAATACATATCTACCAACAAGTGAATCAAAAAATCAAGTGAATAAAAAATCTGATGAACAGAGTAAACTGGTGAATATAATAGAACCAGGGGCATGGAAAGGGAGTGGACTGACAATTTTGGGGGGAAAAGTGGTGTGGGGATGCGGGAATAGACTGGACAAAAATCGTACACCTATGGCTGAGGACAGTGGGAGGGGTAAGGGCAGAGGGTGGGGTGGGAACTGGGTGGAGGAGAGCTACGGGGGGGGGGGGGGAAGAGGAACAACTGTAATAATCTAAACAATAAAGATTTAATTTAAAAAAAAACACAAAAAAACCATGGCTGAACTTCATGGAGTTTGTGGTTTGGTTGAACACCATAAATTTGAAAATTTAATTACGTGAAGTTAAAACACTTTGTTTAGTTAATTGATGTATTTATTCTAAGAGCTAAAACAGTGCATGGTGCATAGCATTTGCTCAATAAGTATTTGTTGATGAAATAAAAATATTCTAAGTGCTAAGGTAGAGGTCAACACTGGGTACTGTGGGGCTGTGATGATTCAAGGAACATATCCTGACAAGAAGATACCTGAGCTGAGCCTGAAAAGGATGAGTAAATTATTCAGAATATGATAGGCTGAAAAGGCACTCTGGGCATAAGGGAAAGTGTGATAATGAGCAAGGCCTGGGGTTTTAAGTGACACAGTATGTGTGAGGACATTTAAACAATTGGGTTTTACAAGACTTTAAGGTACAAAACAAAGAGTAGTAGGAGAAGAAGCTAGTGAGGTATTTAGGGATGAGGTTATCTAGTATCATATATGTCACACTACAAAAGTTTCTGTTTTATTTGTAGTTAATAAGGAGTCACTGCCATATTTTGACATATTACTCTTTTCAATCTCTTTAATTTTAAGTTGAGGAACAGATTGGAGGGAGAATTTTCACCAGGTGCATATTTAGGAGGTTATTGCAATGAAGGATTCTAAAGACTAGTGGTATAGATTATGACCTTGAGCTAGCTTCAAGGTGTTAACTAGCAAATCTGATATCTTTACCCTTATTCAGTGTTAACAAACCTTTATATGTCAAAGACTTTTCTTTCAGGTAAAATATGAACATTCCCTTGATCTCAGTTTCCAGGAAGCTCAGAACTGATTATTGTACAGGTAGGTTAGAATAGTAAGTGGTAAAATTATCCCAACTATCTATGTAGTTTCAATATATGTATTTTTATTTTACATTTTTTAGATAATTTACATACAATCGAATACACAGTTATTAAATGTGTAGTTTGATGAGTTTTATAATTATATACACCCATGTAAACACTATCTAAATTGAGATCTAGAATATTTCTCTCACCCCAGAATATCACTTCTTGCCCTTTCCAGTCAATCCTTTCTGTTTTAGGCAATGACTTTTTGGTTTTAATATCACAGACATGGTCATTACCATGAGCCTTGGACTTCTTATAACTGAAGTAAGGCTATCTACACTAATAAAAGACAAACATGCAAATTGACCATACCTTCGCTATGCCTTAATCCACACCCACCAGCCAATCAGAGCGACTATATGCAAATTAACCCAACTAAGAAGGAGGCCAGCAGCCATAAAGCTGGAGCAAGCAGGAAGCTTGGGTGCCCCAATGATGGAGGAAGCCAAGCTTCCCGCCTGCCCACCCTGGCCGGCTCTGAGCTTCTCTCAAGGCTTCAAAGTTTCAATTATAGAAGGTAAATAAATCCCAGAATAAAAAAAAGAAAAGAAAAAAAGAAAGGCTGGGAGCTTCCGTCACCGGGGGTCTTGGCCACCCTGAAGACGACCCTCAGCCCCTCACCCAGACTGGCCAGGCACCCCAGTGGGGACCCCCCCACCCTAAAGGGGGTGTGGCCAGCCTGAAAACAGCCATCAGCCCCTCACTCAGGCTGGCCAAACCTCCATGGGGTGAGGGTCCTCACTTGAGGGGGGCTTGACCAACCTGCAAACAGCCATCAGCCCCTCACCCAGGCTGGCCAGGCACCCCAGTGGGACCCCCACCCTGACCCGGGACACCATTCAGGGCAAACCAGCCAGCCCCCACCCATGCACCAGGCCTCTATCTTATATAATAAAAGGGTAATATGCAAACTGACCCTAACAGCAGAATGACTGGGAATGACTGGTCACTATGACACACACTGACTACCAAGGGGCAGACCCTCAATGCAGGAGATGCCCCCTGGTGGTCAGTGTGCTCCCCCAGGTGGAGCTCTGCTCAGCCACAAGCCAGGCTGATGGCTGCCAGTACAGCGGTGGTGGTGGGAGCCTCTCCCGCCTACTCAGCGCTAAGGATATCCAACTGCAGCTTAGGCCTGCTCCCCGCTGGCAAGTGGACATTCTCCAAGGGTTCCTGGGCTGCCAGAGGGATTTCTGATTGCCAGTTTAGGCCCAATCCCCTGGGGAGCAGGCATAAGCCAGCAGGTGGTCATCCCCTGAGGGGTCCCAGACTGCGAGAGGGCACAGGCCGGGCTGAGGGACCCCCCTGCGAGTGCACAAATTTTTGTGCACCGGCCCTCTAGTATATATATATTTGTGTCTGTCCTCATTCACTCAGTATTATGTGTGTGAGATTCATCTATGTTGTTGATTTATCAGTAGTTTGTTCTTTTTTATTGCTGAATAGTATTTGTGGACATAGTTTAAAATTTCCCTTTGGTAATTACCAAGGAGTGAAATTAGTTGGCTATAGAGTAGGTTTATGTAGAGTTATATGAACTGTCAAGCAGTTTTCCTAAATGGCTGTTCCACGTCTTTGGTAATATTAATTCATTGCCATTTTTTTCTGATATCAGCCATTTAGTGGGTATAAAATTATAGTTTCAATTTGTACTTTCCTGATGCCTTTTTATGTGCTTGTTGGCCATTGGTATATTTTTTGAAGTATCTATTTAAATACTTTATTTCTATATTGGTTTTAATTTTTTTCTTATTGATTTATAGTGCTTTATAATTCTCAATATAAATCTTTAGTCACATATGTGTATCATCACCACTACCTCTCAGATTGTGTCTGGCCTATTCATTTGCTTCATAGGGTCTTTGGATGAACAGAAATTGTAAATTTTTATAAAGTCCAAGTTGTCATTTTTTTTTTATTGTTAGTGCTTTTGGTGCCCTAAGAAATTATCCTCCTGTTTTTATCTAGAAATGTTATGGTTCTAAGATTTGTATTTAGGTCTATAATCCACCTTAGATTAATTTTTAAACATAGAATGAAGCAGGGGTATAGGTTCAATCTCTTCCCCCCCCCCCCGCCATAAATATTTATTTCATAAAAACATAAAAATGTTTTTTTCCCACTGAGTTACACTGATATCTTTGTGGGAAATCAATCAACCATTTATACATGGCTCTTTTTTTTTTTAATCCCAATGATGGAGAATAATAACATAAACTAAAAATAGAATAATATGAATCCAGATAATGTGGGAAAATTATGGGTTCTTTTTTCCCTACCTCCAATTCTCCATGCAAAATTCTCCAAAATCCCATTTCAAAGACTCTCTTTCCTTCTAATGGGAGGGCAATTATTAGCTACATTTGTCCACCAAAGTATAGATCCAGAAAAGGAAGACAGAAGAGCAAGATTGACTCCTCCTTCTTGCCAACTTAAGTCCTTCTCCCTTGGTCCCTAAGTCCTATTCAGGGTCTACCTTCTTATCTGCACAACATTGGAAGTTCCTGCACCTTTCAAGAGAGAAATGGTCTACACCCAGGTGTAACGTAGGCTTAGAGAATGCGACAGGATAACCAAAGCAATGCAAAATGACCACAGTTAAATAGCAAAATCTACACCTTCAGTAGCAAATTCTCTTTACCATAAACATGCTATACATATTATGGGCAGTCCATTACCAAAGCAAATTATATGAACCTGCCATTCTTCTTTCCACAGGAGAGAGAATCTCCTCACTCTTTTGTGATCTCTTTCTGACCTGGATTAATACCGTCTGATGAGTGTAAAACTGTGAGGGGTTGGGAAGAACATGCTGGGATTTCATAGTTTCTGCACAACCTCCAGTGACAGATGCTTTGGTAGGGGAGATATTTTGGGCCAAGACAACTTGTAGTTCTGCCATGGACATTCTTAAAGACAATGGCTCACTCTTCCTATAGCTTTGGTTGCCTCAGCCTGCCTTCATGTTTTATCTTTCCTCTCTAGCTCAGTTTCATTTAGCACTTACACAAGGTAGAAGCTGAAGTAATAACATCCAGAATTCAGGCAGATACAGTCACAGAACTGGTTGAGATCACAGAGTAAATAGAAACCAACCCAGCTACTTTACATATGAGAAAAGTGGTTCAAGGAGCAGAAGTCATGTCATGCAGCTGGCTGCGGAACTGCAGTAGTGAAGAGAGTTTACAATGGGTACTGATTAGCCAACCCATGGGGTCTACCTCAAAGACTATGTTCATTTTTTTTTTTACACACCATCGATTACATCCTTAATGACCACAACAGTGCCTGGCACACTGTAGGTGCTTAGAAACATTTACTGAATGAATGAATGAATGAATGAATGAATGAATATGTGAAATGTGCTGAGAGGTGACTTATGTAAAGCCACAGGTCTAGTAAATAACTGAGCTAGGATCTATATGGAGGCCTAATGTCTTAACCACTGCGATTGGCCAGGAAACGACTGGTTTGTTTGACTTTGCAGAAGGGCTGGCCTTCCCTGCAGAGGCAGAATAACAGAGGAGCTGCCAGCGGGAAGCACGGTGGGAACGTGGTGAAGAGCTGATCTTCACTGGGTAGTTCCACTATGTCTCCTTATGTGGAGACATGGATGCCAAGTGTTGTGGCCATATAATCATTGGACCTCCCCTCAAAATCTATTAATTTAGATTCATAGATCTAAGTGATTTTAACAGAAGGACCCCATACCTTAAAAAAAAAGTTTAGCCCCCCTCACACACTATAAATGGACAACTCTATTATTAAGGCAAATATTTTCTTGATATCATAGATTTTGAATAGTTATAAATTCAAATTTATTTCATTTGATTTTGTTTGCTGTACACTTTCAAAGCAAATTTTAAAGTATTGAATCACTTCTAAATAACAGTTATATTGTTTTCAAATCACTGAGCACAAAGGAAATCGTTATCTTGGGAACCCTTCTAGTTTAAGAGTTTTTTTCCCCTCCTTACAGACATTCTTAATCTAGGACTAAGAACTTTTTCATTTCTTCTTTAACTAACTCTGATTTTTCTCACTTTCTTTCTCCAATAGAGAGTAGGCATGATTCTATCATAATTTTTTAAAAAAATAACTACAAAAAAGGAAAAAGCAACTTCTGAAAAATATATTCTGTGACTTTTGGGGGAATTTAAATAAAAGGGAATTATTTTAAAAGCTTTGTTAACATTTGTGCTGGCTTCTGTAGTGGATATGAAAAAAAGAAAACTTTGTCCTAGACCTTTCAGGAACAATTACAGCCAACCTGTAGGCATAGGGTTAGTGGACACTGCCTAGTGGGTGATTGTAAAAACCCCAGAAGGGCAGATAAGAAGTCAGAATCTATTGTGATCTTTGAGAAAAAGCATAGATATCAGGATGGAGCTTGTTAAATAAAAAAGTCATGATCTCTAATATTAAAAAGTTTGTTTAATGTGTGAGTCTCTGTGCTAAGAAGATACTATTAGCATGTCCACTTTACAGGTGAGGAAACAGGTTTGATATTAAACAAAAAGCTACCTATCCATATTCTATCTTAGAAGAGAATTAGTCTGGGATGCAAATAGGCAGGTAGATAAATTCATAAACCCAATCATAACAGGGAGTGGATTCTTGAACTGAAAAAAAGGTAGGGGGACAGTCCATGAGTGAAAAGATACAAGAATCTTGATATGCTTGAGTCTTTGTGGTGTCAGCTAATATTAAAATACTAGTGGCCCAGTGCACAAAATTCATGCACATTAAAAGGGAATTAATTAGAGGAAATATTTTAATATTGCTATTTGCCCTTTCTCTATAATAGAAGTGTCAGAGATGAAAGAAAATTAGTATGTGAAAATCTTCCTCCTGTCAGAGTCTGGGGGCATGCCATGTGACCCAGAGTCAAGTCCCTGCCCACCCGTGTGCACCTTGAAATCATGCGAGACCCAGACCCAGCCTGCCCCACCGCCATCAAGCCCTGCCAGGTGGGGGTCACAGTCTCAGGTCCCCCATCAAGCCCTGCTGGGCCGGGGGCATGGCCTCAGGTCCCCCAGCCTGGTGGTGGGGCAAGGGGTCCGGCCTGAGGTCCCCCGGCCCTGCGCCAGGGTGGGGGGGCGTGACCTGAAGTCCCCCTTCAAGCCCCGCCTGGCAGGAGTTGTGGCCTGAGGTCCCCCAGCCCAGCGCCGGGGTGGGGGGCGCTGCCTGAGGCTCCCGCCAGGTGGGGAGCAAGGCCTGAGGTCCCCCGTCAAGCCCCGCTGGGCCAGGGGCTCAGCATCAGGTCCCCCAACCCGGCCCGGCATCATGCAGCCTCAGGTCCCTGCTGATCGCTTGTTATGGCTCATTACGGGAACCCCACCTCTGCTGTGGGCGCAGCCATCTTGTGATGGTGTGATGGAGCAAGGGTCAATTTGCATTTTACCTCTTTATTATATAGGATCATGATACTGAAATGAATGTATTAAAAATGAACAGAGTAGCATCTGGCATGAGCCTTAACAGTACTTACTTGTGAGTGTTGTTCTCCGCTTCAGAATCTCGTTTGGGTTTAAGTTTCTGCCTACAGAAAGAGTAGAACAAATCATTCTAATTGTGAGGAAAATCAATGTTAGGTTCACTTGCTTCTAAAATTAGGTCATCCCGAACACTGGGTTTAAGCAAAAGAAATGACAAAATCAACATTAAAAAAAATACTTCTAAAAGGTAGGCTGTTTTATCCACCCACACTATACATAGAGATATTTTAACAGTGTGGTATTAGGATAGCAGATAGTATCTAATGAGTAAGAACTTCTGAGAAATGGAATAATAATAATAATAATAATAATAATAATA
The DNA here is from genome assembly GCF_964212035.1 of Myotis nattereri. NCBI lineage: Eukaryota > Metazoa > Chordata > Mammalia > Chiroptera > Vespertilionidae > Myotis > Myotis nattereri. The sequence continues at coordinate 55,339,283 of NC_138080.1, forward strand.
ATAATGGATAACCTTCAATAGCACTTAAAGTACGTTAAGCACTGTGCTAAGAACTTTACATGGGTTATCTCAATCACTCTTCATAACAGGATCTTATGAATATGGAATTAAGCCTTAGAGAAGTTAAAGAACTACCCAAGAATAATAAAACTAGTAACCGGTAGGGCTGAAAATAAATGCAGGCACCCAGAGATAGAAATACAATCAAATTCATGTAATTCAACAAGCATTTAATTAATGTCTATTGCCCTTAAAGCAGCGAGTGAGGCTTTGTTTGTTTGTTTGTTTGGTCACTATCCATGAATATTTGAGAATTTTGTCTTATATTGATTTGGCCATTCAGGCTAATTTTTCTGTTAAGCCAAAAGGTAACAAAATGTCTCACATTGATCTCTGAAGGTATGACGCAGCATGGCCTCTGTGAGCTACCAAACAGTATGAAAAAGTGAAATGCTAGATATAACCCAATCTCTAGGTGCTTCCCTACTTGTATCCCTAGGCTACTTGAAGTGAGCAATAATAAATTCATTGGGTTCATCACCAGGTACTAAACACTTGTTTTCATTAACAAAATTCTAAATGTAGCACTGAGTAAGCATTGTGTGTGTGTGTGTGTATCAACGTTTATTAAATGGGATTATCCTACTCAGTTCTATGAGTTCTCCCCACTTGAATTTTGCTTTGAGCTTCAGCTATATCCAAACAAAGATTTAAAAAGTTAAGCAAAGTCTTTCTTAAGTGATTTGAATAGGTATTATACATAACTTCTTTTTTTTTCTAGAGAAATTCAGACAAAGTTCTCTTTTTTTTAAGTTATGTTATGTTTTGTTTTGTCCCCGCACCCCTAACCCCCGTCTTAGGTGACATAGAAATGGTAGAGGGCGCTTTCTTTGAGTTCCCATATCTCTGTTTATATTACCCATCATTTTTTCTTTTTTTGCATATTGTTCATTTCTTTTTATCACAATACTTAGCATTTTAATCATAGTTATTTTAAATTCCAGCTCTGATAGTCCCCAAATGTCTGCAAAATCTAAGTCTGGTTCTAATACTTTGTTATTTTAGACTGTGTCTTTGCCTTTTGGCATGCCTTGCAATTTTGTTTTTGAAAGCCTAACAGGATACATCAGGTAAAAGAAATGGAGTTAAAAACATTTCAGCTTGCCTGGCTGGTGTGGCTCAGTGGTTGAGTATCAACCCATGAACCGGGAGGTCAGGGTTCGATTCCCAGTCAAGGCACATGCTCAGGTTGTGGGCTCGATCCCCAGTGGGGGGCGTGCAGGAGGCAGCCCATCAGTGACTCTCATCATTGACGTTTCTATCTCTCTCTCCCTTTCCTTCCTCTCTCTGAATTAACACACACACACACACACACACACACACACACACACACCCACCCATACACAAAACACACACACACAAATAAACCATTTTGGCTTTACTGGGGTGTAATTGACAAAATTGTAAGATTTAAAATGTACACCATGGTGATTTGTTGTACATACATATAAATAGGCCTTTCACCTGAAGTATTATATTAATTTGGGAGTGCAGCTGGGTTTACTGTTGCTGCAGCTGTGGTGTCAGAGGCTGAAATTTCCTCTAGTCCTTGCTTTTGTTTCTTTTGTCTTTATGTTTTGCTAGAGACTCCTTAAATGGGGTCTGGGGCTTGCTGTTCTTTCATCTATAATCTCCCCATTTTTTACAGGTGCCCTACTGATATTGGTGAGGTGTGGGGGGAAGATAGCATTTTATAGTCCTGTGATTAGGTCTGTCTTTTAGTGAACCTGTGTCCTTGGGCTGTAACCTTCACTGTGCTTCTCAGTCACCACCACCCCCCCCCCCGCACCCCCAACCCCCGTCTTAGGTGACATAGAAATGGTAGAGGGCACTGTAGGTGAGTATTTCTGTTTCCCAGAGGGAGATTAAGCTTTGGTAAAACCCTGTCCCATTAGGCTCTTATAAAATAGTTTCCCTTAACAGGCCTTACTAAGGATAACAGGTCTTTAGGCATATTCCAAAATGGTTATTTTTCCCTTTGTGGGAAGTTACTAGATGATTTTTCCCTGACTGTCACAGTGAGAAACCCTGCGGAATTCCAAGAGATAAAATTTATGAACTTCTCCCCACTCCCCAAGACTGCCCTCGCTCCTTTGGAGTTTATAACTCTCAAGCCAATTTACACTGAGTCTCCAACAATTCCTCAATTATAGCTTGAAGTCTTCCTACCAAGACTAGCTCTAGGTATGGGCTGCATAATGACTCTTGTTGTGGGTTCCGCTTCTAACGAGTTATGATTCTCTGTACCAACTCTTTCTCTAGTTTCAGGGGCAGCAGTTTGCCCTGCGACCTCATTCTCTGATCACCTAAAAAGAGTTGTTGATTTTTCAGTTTGTCCAGCATTTTTCTTGTTGCTAGGACAGAGTGGCAAGCTTCCAAACTCTTTCCATGTTGAACTGGACACCAGAAGTCTCCCAGAAAGGAATTTAATACAAAGGATTAGATACTTACTGGATCTTAGGAAGGGATGGAAGTGTGGAAGCTGGGGGCTGCACTGAACTTTGAGTTTCAGGGTCTCGCCAGCATAACTGTAATCTAGAGGTCAGGAAGACGCTGCTGCCACAGCACCACAGCCCCACCCACAGCTGACCCAGCACTGCGGTGTGGAACCTGGTCCCAGACCCTCGTGTCTGTCAGTCTGACCTGCTTGTTCACCGCAGTGACATCTACACATCAGGACAATCTTGTCACTAGTCCCAAGTCTAATAACTGTACTCTATTTTGTTTGAGTGTTTGTTCTTTCTTCCAATTTGCCAAGTCTCTACCTTGCATTCCAATTTCAGCTGTGAGGTCTCTGTCTTGTTTCCTAACTTTTTTTCTCTGTCTTACAATCTTCTGCTCCTCCTGCAGAGCATTTTCCCCCTCCTCTGGCCATTCCCTCTAGTCCTTTGAGAAATTCCCCACAACCTGTGGCCTGTTTGCCAGAACTCTACCTATTTTTCCACCCTAAGTGTGTGTGTGTCTTCACAAGGAGCCTGGAATTAAACACATCAGAATATTAACAGTGATTATCTTTGTGTGGTTGAATTAAGATAATTGTATTTTCTGTTGGAATATGGGAACATTTTTTAAAAATTTCTATGCTGAATATGCATTACTTATATAAAAAGTGTGAAGAGCTGTTTTGGGAGCATATTAAACATTTTGATGTTGATCAGCTTATTTTCTGTTCCAGAAGCTTTCATAGAGAAACAAGGACAGAAATAGGCTGTGTCTTCAGAAATCTGTGTGTGCAAATGTCAAGGCATAATAAGGTCCATCCCCCCTCCTGCTTCACTTAAAATATGCAGAACAGAACCATAGCAATAACCTGAGGAGATAATTGGCAGCATAGCTCTCACAACACCATCAGTCACTTTTCACAGGTTTACATTTCACAAATGAAATCACCAAAAGTGGTAAGGGCATCACTATTTTACTTTGTAAAACTGCATTATCTTCCAGTGCATTCTCATCTTGAGAATTTCTTAAATGACATGAAGTTGTCAGCAGATTTCACAAGAATGAGAAGTTTAAGGCAATTTCTCTCAAGAACTAGAGGGGCCCAGTAAGACTGTTTTTAGTAAATGATTCTCTTACTTCACTTGAAAGTCAGAAAAAATGATAATAGTCACCATTTATTAAGTATTTACTACATGCCAGAACTGGTTTAAACATTTTGTAGGAATGGTAGTGCTATTATTACTTCAATTTTTATAGATGAAGAAAATGAAATACAGGAAAGTTCAGTATCATGCACAAGATAAAACGTATAGGCATATGTTTCCCATCAGTTTCACAAGCCTAGGAGATATATCAATTATGCTAGTACCAAAGTCACGTAAGCTGGGACTATATTAAGAAGTATGCTACTTAGAGAATGCTCTCAACAAATTCTGACTTTGTCCCTCCTGAGGTGGAAGCCTTTGCAAATCTTAGCCTTTATAGCTTATCAACAGTGGCTCATCGACAGTGCCAGAGAAGAATCTGGCATATAAGTAAAAACAGTTGGGAAACCTTGACTAGCACAGAGGTTATCCAGCAGACTGCACTGCTCTTCAAACCCTCCCTTCCTCCCTTTCTTCCTTCCTTCCCTCCCTTTCTTCCTTCCTCCCTTCCTTCCTTCCTTCCTTCCTTCCTTCCTTCCTTCCTTCCCTCTTTCCTTCTTCTCTTCCTCCCTTCCTCCCTTCTTTCCTTCCTTTCTTCCTCCCTCCATTCCACCCTTCTTTCCTTCCTCCCTCCCTCCTCCCTTCTTTCCTTTCTTTCTTTCTTCCCTTCCCTTCCTTTTCTCTTTCCCTTTTCCTTCCTTCCTTCCTTCCTTCCTTCCTTCCTTCCTTCCTTCCTTCCTTCCTCCCTTCCTTCCTTCCTTCTACTAGAGCTAATAAACTGTTCAACAGGAGCTTTTGGAGTCAAGTACCAGAAATTTCTGTTGTAGCTAGGATATTGCTTTTTGTCTTTAAATTAGAATGTAGATTATATAATTCAAAGAACTATTTCTAATTTTGTGATATGAACATAAATGGATTATCAGCGGAAGATGAGCTTGCAGAAAATGTTCATTTCAATGAAATGATGAAAGGAAATGTGCTCCTTAGGCACCTGTGAAAATGACTTTACCCTACTCACGAAAGAACATGTAAAACCCATGATACTCTTTCTCAAAAAAGAAAAGCTTCCAAACACCGAGGATTATTTAGTTTTGAACATTGTTTTTCTTCTCCCGCAAGAGGCGTCATTGTGTCACACACACTAGGAGGACCCTCTATGGTGTTGAGCTTCCAGATGAAGAGCATTATCCATAATCTCAAGTTATTATTGGTTTCTCAGTCAAAGGTGGTACATTATGAGGAGCATAAACCTATTTCTTATACTGCTGCTCTCCCAACAGTTACAGTGTTGTTAAGGTACAAAATGTGAGAAGACATTGAGTTATTAATAGCTTTCTAATTAAAACCTTTGTCATCCATGGAACATAAGCCAACAAAGAAATCCTTGTCATTATCAGCAGTCCAGAAGTTCTACAACCATCTTTCTAGTCATGCCTTTTATTTTATACTAGAGGCCTGATGCATGAAATTTATGCAAGGGCCTTGGTCCTGCCCCCTGCCCGCCATCGCCGTGACTAGGGGCCTCTGCCACCTCTGCCTCGGCCCCTGCCTGCTGTAGCTTTGTCCAGAAGGAAGGACGTCTGGAAGGGCATCCAGTATAATTAGCATATTAGGCTTTTATTATTATAGATTGATCAAATGCCTCTACAGTGACCTTGTATAAGGATAATTCTATACCCTTAATTAGGTCACCATGTGAGGAGCTCTGCAGTCTTGTGTTGAGCTCCTATATGTTGGGACTTGTCTGTGAGCTGGGAAGAGTTACTTTAAATATGGATGCCCTGATCTTTTTTGCCATAGGGGAAGTTGGATTGTGCTTTGCTATAGTAGCTAAAAATTCTGGCATTTTTATAACTGCTCTGAATCACCTTTCCCAGATGACTAAATAGATAACAAAATAGAGTTTACCACACTGTTTCTGTCTTACATTGGGTGTAGATGAGATGCCTGAGGATCCTAAGGAATTTAAATAACCATATGCATGAGTTATCTTCTACAAAAGATGCCTTGTGTGGGAAAATTACCCTGTTTCTCAGTACCCATAAAGGTTCAATAACAGTTGACTAAGTGAATTCTGAAAGAGGATCTTCACATTACCTTAGCCAAATGATAAGAAGTATATCAAAGAAATTGTTTCTGTAAGATCATTAGCTAGAACCTATGTCTGATAGCCTGGCATTGAGTCAGACTGTAAAATAAATGGTAAGCCATGTAGCTCATTTATTTAATATTTATTGAGCACTTATTATATGTCGGGCTACTTGAAATAAGTCATCAATGCATTTATTTTAGGCGAAGAGAGACCCAGGCATCTTGATTATTGTGTGGAGAGAACTTTATTGAACTTGGTACATGCCTAATAAAAAAAGACATAGTATAGTGCTAGTTTCATCTCAAACCTATACAATAAAATCACAGCTCTCAGCCTGGTATGTCAGACACGTTTGTTTCTCCTAATTCTCTATATTTTATCCCAGTTCAATTATCTTCAAGCAAGTAGTCACACCAAATACAGCACAAATTCTAAGGTTGGTTAGAATCGGACTTCTTAGGTCTCTTTTGTTCATTATGTCCCCATTATTTTACTCACGGGACTCAGCACCATTGTCCTGGGTATTAATTCTGGTTCTGTCACCTAACCTGGGATGACCATTTAACCTCCTTGAGCCTCAAAATGGTTAAGTCAGTACTATCACAGGTAATTCCTATAATTTGGTGGAGATTCTTTATGAAAATAGGCAGTCTTTCAACTAAGGGCAGGCTTTTTTTTTTTTTTTAGGGAAAGAAAAAATAATATTTTGGGTAGAAGAAATGTCATGTGGTGTTATGTACATAGACAATATAATATTTATTAGTTAAAACTACACTCTATTGGGGGGGGGGGTCATTACTTGATCTAATTTGAATGCATACCTAAAAAGTGTGTACACTGTTGTTTAATGCCAAGCTATACTCTAGACGTGGCTACTGTAAGGACTTTAGCTATTTTCATCCCTGATCATCATTACAGGCTCTCTCTCTCAACCTCAACCCTAACCCCAAAATATATATACATAATATATACTGTTATATATAGAGATCAAGATATCATATATATCATAATAAATGTTATGTGACTTTTGTAGGTAAAATTAGTGGCTACTTAATTAGCATGAATGATATTAGAAATGGACTTTTAGTGGTTAAATTAGTGGTGTTCAGGATATGTGGATAGGTGACTATATTTTGGAGATGCTCCTACCTTGTATGAATGGGGTATAGAAATTTAGCCAGGTTTTTTATACTCTTAAAAATAGCACCCCAGGTTTGATCCCCAATCAGTTTTGGGTCTAATAGTTTATTCCCTGATTCTTGGCTGCCAGAATCCGAGTGTATAGTTAGTGGGATCTTATCACCAGGATTGTCTCATTTGCCTCAGGGGAACTTTCAAGTGAGATAATGTGACAAAGAGCTCAAACTTCCCTGTTTTATGACTGCTTACTAATAAATGTCTGTTGTGAAAAAATTTGATCTGAGACTTGCTTTCATTATAAATGTTTTTCTGGGGCTATTGTTCTCTACCATAAAGCATGTAAGAGTTGAGCATGACCAAATTGGCTTAGGTCAACTTTGAGCTAGTATAAAGGCACAGAGGCGAGAGAGCATAAGAGGTTTACAGTGTTTGGAGCATGGGGAACATTTTGTGAGGGGAGAATGGTAGAAAGAAATGAGCTTAGAAAATAAGTTTGGGGCCACCTGGTGGAAGAGCCTTGTATTTCAGTCTAGTGAGTGTCTGCAGAGAAGAAATCAGTGGTTTTCAAGAAGGAGACTACATATGTTCAGATGTGTTTAGAGAGTCATCTCTGGCGGCCATGCAGAGGAAGAGAGACCAAATAGATAGAGGTTTGCAAACTGTTGCCCACGGGCCAAATCTTGCCCATCACCTGTTTTGGTATGGCCAAGTGCTAAGAATGGCTTTTATATTTATAAGGGGGGGTTAGGGGGAAGAAGACTATTTTATAACATGTGAAATTATAGGAAGTTTAAAATCTAGTGTCCATAAATAAAGTCTTGCTGGATCACAGCCATGTCTGCTCATTTACATATTGTCCTTTGCTGCTTTTACACTAGGACAGTGGAGCTGAACAGTAGTCACAGGACCTATATAGTTCTCCAAGGGCTTAAGTATATACAATCCAAGTAAATAGCTTTCTGTAGATCTATTTTTTGATGAAGAAGACAGTTTAGAATACCTAAAGAGATAAGTGGATAAACTCTCTTGCACAAATATTGCTTCTCTCTGTTGCCTTTTGGCAGAAACTCTGGAGCAGTCTGTTCAAATTAAATTCTGGCAAAAATCCTAGAGTGCAAGTATCAGGCATTATTGATCGAAGGAAGACTCCAGTGATTTGGATATCAGCATGCACAAGCGAAGCTTAATGTTCTATTGAAAGTTGAAAAGGCTAACTTCTGTTCTCACTTGGATGGAGGGTCATCTCACCTCTATGTCCTAATTAAAAATTCATTAAGTTAAATTAAAAATTGTATATTAGCAATATTAGCTCAGAAATCATACGACGAAGGCTACATTACAGGTATTTAGAGAAGCATAAACTTTCCTAGCCTTGTTGCTATTGAACTTCCTAATTTCATTGCTTGATCTGAAGGTCAAGGGCATGAACTTGATGGAAAAAACCCCTCCTTGGGGAATCATTAGAGGAAGTATGCCCCAGTTCATCACCAGTGATCACAGAGGAGGGGGTGCAAATGGTGCACAAAGCATACTTGCCCTTCAGTGACCCTCAAAGCTCCCCGTGGCTCCATGTGTCTGTGACCAAGTTTACTGCCTTCCATTGCCCTGCGGGTTACTGTGAAGCACCCGGGGGAGAAAGATGATCTTAGGTAGGCAGGACCCAAACTGTGCAAATTGTCAAGATCAGCATCAACAGTGCTGATTATTTACATGCAGGACCAGCGGTGTGATCTTTATCTATGGGATCAGGAACCACATTGATATATATCATCAGGCACTGCCTTTTGTACCACATCGTCGGGCATTAAGAGGAGAAGCAATAGGAATCCCATGGGGATTGTCTAACAACATAATTTCTTTCCAGAAGATCTGAAAAGCAATGCTGAATGACTCAACATTTGATTCAATCAGCATATCAAATGAATTACCAAAATAAAAACTACCACATGCAGACTTCCTGAAGCCTTTGAAATGTTGGCTGGGATATAAATATCTCCTCAATACTCACAATGTTTTAATAGCCAAAAATCATGCTACCAACTACTCTTTCAGTGTAACTCTTTTATGATAGCAATAAATTATACCTGAATTTTAAAAGAGAAAGCATGAACATTTATTTTACAAGTTCATATAACTTTATTTACTCTGAGTGGTTTCTCTCTTTTCTTGGTGCTGGGAATGGGTCAGAGCATAGAGCAACAGGGAGGAGATAAAAAAAAAGTCTGGGATATTGCACTGATACATTATCCTAAAATATGTTATCATAAAACAAAATTTATTTATTAACTCTTGCATGAAATTCTTGAGCTGGAATAAAGAGTGGGTATGAGAAAGCAAAAAAAAAAAAAAAAAAGGAAAAGTAAGAAAGAATGTGACAAGTTTCTATCTAAATCAAATAAAAGGATATATCTATTTGGGGATGGAAACTATAGAAATGAAACAAGAGAATGAGAATATGCCAGGAATATGGCATAGCAAATAGCTATCAAGAGATGGAATGATTCAAACAAGATTGTTGTTATTGGAATTACTAGAAACATCTATAAAGAAAACCAACAATTTGCTGGAAACAAATTAGCTTTTCTATTAACAACATGCAAATTGGTGAAAGAGAAGCAGGTTAGTGGCATTTTAAAGTAAATTTGTTACATTTTTCACAATTGAGAAGTAGGAAGATCATTGAAGGGAAATATCAAAGGCAGACGAATTTTTTAGTATAATCTATTGTGAAAAAAAATTTAATTCTGAGTACATAGCCTTTTGACCTTAATTCCCCTGACTGGGTTAAAAAAATACGAGCAGGCTAGACTGTCCAGCTGATAACTGAGGGGAAAGAATGCTGTTATTTTTAACTAGCGAATACTTACAGAGTCATCTGTTTTGAACAAAGAAGACTGATAGTCCTGTCCTGCATTTTCCCTGCGTCTGGAGGCTGAACTTGGCTGACTCCAAATTAGGAAGAAACACCCTTGACTTCAACACAACTTTAGAATCCTTTAAGAGTGCCTGTTAACTATAACACTCAAGGTTTTCCTCACAATCATAAGGCATTGACACATTTTCTAAGAACAAATGAAGAAATAAGACCCCAGAGAGTTATCTGATAAAATGAACTCATAGTCTGACTAAGTATTTTTCAGCAAATCATTAATTGATGTCACAAATGAGATCCAGAAAATTCAAATCGGGCAAACACTTAGCTCTGCAGCAAGATCTAACTGCTCTACATAATAATGTTGGCATTTAAAAGAATGCTATAAAATAGAATTGCTATGAAAGTTTATTGCTAATTTCTAATTGCTTATGTTTTATTTTCAGAGATCGACATCTTGAGGTAGTAGTTTCAACAACGAGAAAAATACATTCAACTATTTTTTTATTTTTTTGGTAGATAGTTCACACTCAGAGTCTAAATTTTTAAAAATATAAGCTACAACCTTTTACAACATTGTTAGGAAATCATATTTATTTAACTTCCCCACAGTTAGGTGTGTCAGGCCAGACTGCACTTTGGCAAGTGCTATGGACTGAATTATGTCATCCCCTAATATTTATGTTGAAGCCTTAACCCCTAATGTGACTAAATTTGGAGACAGGGTCTGCAGGAGATGCTTAAGGTTAAATAAGGTTATAAGGGTGAGGTCCTAATCTCATAGGACTGTAGCTTTATATGAAAAGAGAAAGATCTTTCTCTCCACCATGTAAGGACTTGTGAGAAGATAGCCATCTTTAGGCCAGTACGAGAGCTCTCACCAGAAACCAATTCAGCCAGCAAATTTGACTGTGGACTTCAGCCTCTTGCACTGCAAGAAATAAATGTCTGTTGTTTAAGCCACCCAGTCTATGGTCTTTTGTTGTGGTGGCCCAAGCTGATTAAGGCAGTAAGACTCAGTAAGATTGTCCCTATTCCTAAGACCTGATTCCACAGGGCTTTAATTCAGAGCTTGGCACATTTTTGTTTCTTTAGCACCGAGAAAGACAAATGGGAAGTCAGCTCTGCTTATGAGAGATTTTAGATTTAGATTTTTAAGTTCTTGCCTCATACAACTTCAGAATTAGTGACGTCGTGGATGATTAACTCTGTGCGTTTGAGGCTCCTGAAGTCTCCAATTTTTGTCACTCCAGTCCTGGAGCAACTAACAGCTTCCTATTTTCTCTGCCCACACGGGAGCCTCTGCCTGGGTGGGTCAAACTCCAAATCTCAGTCACACAATATTCTAGAGTATGTTGGTCATGATGGTAACTCGATAATTAGTTTACTTCCTACCTTACAAACTTTCCTGGAGACAAATTAAGACTGTTAACATTTCAAATTCTGCTGGTTTACTTCCCAAGGATTCAGACTTTTGAAGCAAAGATCATATCTTACTCATCTTTGTATTCCTAGCACCTGGCCCAGAATCTACCTTGCCAATGCATATTTGTTGAAAGAATAAATCAGTGAATACTAACTTACAAGTCTATAGTTCAGTTTTCACTCCAGCTCCCAGTGTATCTCCTTTTTTAAAGTAAGAGCCAAATCAGTATTTGTTGAATAACTGAATTATTCAGCATTATAAAAAAAGTATAGTAGTTTATTGAGAAATATCAATCATTTTTTTTCAACCTGATTTATTTGACAATAATTTTCATTTGGACAATGATCTACTTGGTTCTGATAAATGTCTGGGGCTTATAAGGTCTGGGGGTTATAGAGAGAATGGGGCCAAGGATATTTCCTCATCAAATATAAGATCTTGACTTCTATTTACCATTTTTGGGTCACCAAATGCATTTATGTGTTAGGCGAATGCAACAGGAATGTAAATGAACATGATGGAACAGGCTGTAGCTGGATTCCGAGTGGAAGCCAGATGGCTTTAATCCTGAAGGATTAAAACCTAAAACAACAATAATTAAAAAACTTTTTTTAAAAAAAGTACACGTACCATATGGACTCTTAATCAGAATACAGGGAGTTTAACATTCAGAGGATAGACACAAGTATACTTAAACTGACTAGGAAAATAATCTCTAAAGCATTATCAGTTGCTACTTAGACTGTTAAAATAATAAAATAACATTTAATAAATTTTTACGATGTGCTTGGTACTGCACTACACATTTTCTGAACATTATCTCAGTTAATCCTCATAGAAACAACAGTACTCTGTGAGATACGTTCTATTGGTGTCCCGTTACGTAGATAAAGACACTGAAATGATAAATGTTTAAGAACTTTCCCAAGGACACACAGACAGTATTGAAGGCCGTGGGGAGTGTAGGAGGTATTTAATCCTGGTCTGGCTGTCTCCTGGTTCCCTAACTATTAGTTGTTGCTGTATTGGCTCTCCCCTCATCAGAACCAATGATCTCTTTTAAAAACAAATATCATGTAATGTCTTCTTTACTATCCTGAAATGACATTCACAGATGATATAAGCTCCCTACACACATAATTTAAAAAAAAAATCCCCTGGCTTTAATATAAAGGAGAATTTCAAGGAAAGTAACTTTTAATGAAATAATATATATTTCAATATATGAATTGTTTGACTTGATTACACTAGAAGACATGAAGTGGTCAGGTGCTTATACCATCTGTAGAATCTTCATGAACGTGTCAACAATAAAAGCAGAATGGTGTTGGTGTGACATATCCATAATTCAAATACCAGCTGTGGCACTGCCATTAGTTGAAGGATTTTTCCAAGATGGCTAAGAATTTCTGGTAAAGATTCAAATGAAACAAGGAACAGTATTCCTTCTATTTATACTCATGTTGTATTCCTGGAAAATTCAGTTTACATTATAAACCACGCAAAAGACTTTGTGTTTACATGTAAAACATGAGCTAATTATAAGCAGGCTGTTCACATTCATGAATGACTAGTGAGGCACTGGAAAGTTATGAGAGATGAAGAGTAAGTTTTTCTTGTACAGGATGATTCCATACCTGGCAGGGTGCCCAGGATAATGAGTGAGTATCCTGGCTGTCACTCATTAATGCCAGGAGCACCCTCCAAATCATTGTCCACAAGGGTGGTCCGACCCCAGGTGAGAACTGCTCTATTGAATGCTCACAAGAAACTACCACTGCAAAACCAAGGGAAATTACGTAGTGCTGGATGAGCTAATGGAATATGGGACAGAACTGTAATAATGTAATTAATTATTGAGTTGTATTTAAGATCAGGAACAAAAACAGGGCCTAAAAGAATGACATTTAAGGAATGAAGAATAAGCATTTTTAGGAAGGACTCAAGGAAGACCTCTTACTCTGCCCTATACCCAGGTCAGGTTCTCTTTTCATGTCTTGTCATAACATCCTATACATCTGCTTTGTAATACTTGCGATGATTGTCATTTAAGTAAGCAATTGTCTAGGGCTTATTTGATGTCTGGCTCTCCCATTAAAATGTAAATTTCAACATCTATATTGTTTAATGATATATATACATATACACACATATGTATACATACATACATATGTACAGGCTGCTTTGTACATTATTAGGGATCAATACATTTTGTAAAATGAATATGTTGCAATTTGTTTTTGGAGGAGGATTCTGATAAATTTGATTGACACGGCCTTGATTCTGGTAAATATATTTGAAGCTACAAACTGACTTGAATATATCACAATTCCCACTCTAGCAAGCTGTTTGAGGCCTGGCTAATTAAGCACTGTAGACATTTAGCAGTGATTTTGCAAGCATAACTCTAGTGCCACCTTCTGCCAGGCAGAGAAATACACTCAGATCATTTGCATTCTGAGAATCTGGATTTGAGCTCAAACCATTCTTTATGCTGCAGAATTAACTAGATATTTAAAAAACGTCAAAATAATGGAGTTCAATATCTTCTCATTTAAAATGCAAATTTTGGGCAATCTATAAAATATACTGACTGGACGGAACAAAATTTCTACGATTCTCAATCGTTCATTGAGATATAGAGTTTTAGAGGAGAGAGAGGATTTAGGTTTTTTTGTCTTCTTGCTTTAATGTCATTGTGCATAGGTTTAAAAATTAATTATTATAAAATGCTCCAATTATTATAAAAGAATATATACAAATACTTGATACAGAAAAGCAGCTTTGTGAATAGAATTTTCATTGAAGTTATCAAGAATGGCTATCATGGAGAGAATAGTTTGAATCCTAGCATCTCTGAAAATATTTGATCAGCAGTCCTGCAAACCAATGAAGTGTTTCACCTAATAAAACTAAAATAGATTTTTCTCTATACACATTCATGGTTAATCAGGCAACTCAAAATGCCCATTTTATCTGATAATAAAATATCTTCTCTTTGTAGGTCACTTTAAAAATTATTGTAATCTTCTTTCCTTTCATACAGCAACCAGAGCTATCTGCAGGCATATACGCAGTAGAGTGAATAAACCTAAGTGGTATGTTTCCACCACAGAATTCTGTAAAGCAAAGAGAATGAATGAACAATAGCACAGTTCAGTTTCACACAAAAATGTCTAATGAAGGAGTCTAGACACAAAAGTGAGCATCGTGTATGATTCCATCTATACACAGTGTAAGGACAGGCAAAACTTGTCCATGCAGTTGGAAATCAGAATCGTGGTTAGCCTTGGCAAAAGCTGAAAATGTGGGGGTAACTGATGCTGGTAATACTCTGTTTTGAGATCTGGGTGCTAATTATCTGAGTATTCTGTGCATATAAGACACATGTGTTTTTCTGCATTATATTTTCCTAAATGCTTTTTGAAATTACAAATGTCTACCATTTTTGTTGCTCAGCACTCCTGCCATATTTTTCTAGATGCATATGAATATGCTGCATAACAGAGATTAAATGGTAGATTTTGCATAATTCCATTCAGGAAATACTCTTTATAGCAGTTTTAATGGCAACTACTAAGAATTCCTACACTGTGACCTTAAAGCTTAATATAATGTGTATTTTACGTAAAATATCTGAAAAGTGATGGGGTCATTACATATTTTGTCATCCTACCTTTTGCATATGTAAATGGGCCTGAACTGCCTCTTCAGAACTAATGTGTATAAACATTTCAAAAAAAATTATTGCAATCTGTATGTTCTTATGGATGATGTGAATAAACAATAATATCCCTAGACACTAATGGGGTTAGGTAATGGTTTGTGATACTGTTACACAGTAGATGTCTTTGTGCTGTACAAATGGGGGAATAGTTTTCAATTTTACTCCAGACAGGAAAAAAAGAGTCTGTTCCCATGGAAGCAGGGTCAAAACCCTCTTCTCATATGGAAGCATAGAGCAAACGCTGGCAAACTTTTTCCTTTATATATCAGCTAGTAAATATCATAGGCTTGGCAGGCCATATGACCTCTCTCACAACTACTCGGCTCTGAAGTTGTTACTTGAAAGCAGCCATAGACAATGTGTAAACAAATGAACATGGCTGTGTTCCAATAAAACTTTATTTACAAAAACAAACAGTGAGCTGAATTTGGCTTGCCGGCCTCAGCTGTCAACTCCTGCTATAGAACATAGAGCTTCAGGGTAGAAAACTCTGTTCTCAGGCAGAAGCAGAGGGCTTGCTCCAGGAAGGAAGGCAGAGCTCCAGGACCTGGCATGGCAGGTGGAAGGAAGAAGGGCTTTTGCGCTGAGTCAGCAGCTACAGACTGCGCTGGATGGAATGGATAAACAAAGACTAGGACACCACTGGATTTAAATGTAAATCCTGAAACCACAAAACTCTTAAGAGAAAGCATAGGCAATAAACCCTTTGACATTGGTCTTAGCAATATATATTTAATATGCTTCCCCAGGCAAGGACAACAAAAGCAAAAATAAACATATGGGAGTACATGAGACTAAAACGTTTTTAAACAACAAAGGAAATTATCAACAAAAATGAAAATTTAACCTACCGAATGGAAGAAGATATTTGTAAATGATATCCAAACTATATAAAGAAATCATACAATTCAAAATAAATAAACACACCAATAATTTTATTAAAATACTAGAGGCCCGGTACACAAAACTTTGTGCACTGGCGTGGGAGGGGGGTGGAGGGGTGTCCCTCAGCCCCACTTGTGCCCTCTCACAGTCTGGGACCCCTTGGGAGATAACCACCTGCTGGCTTAGGCCCACTCCCCGGGTGGGAGATGGCAGGCCTGATCCCTCAGTGCCTGCCCCGCCTCCCTGGGTCGTGCACCCGGCAGGGCCAATCAGGGGGTTGGGGCGCTGCCCCGGGTCGGGTTGTACACAGGACGCCTGGGTGGGCCAGCCGATCGCTGCTGCCCTGCCCAGCTGCCCTGGGTCGGGTCACACATGGGATGCCTGGATGGAGGCCGGGTGAGCTGGCCAATTGCTGCTGTGCCGCCCAGCCACCCCGGGTCGGGTCGCATATGGACACCCGCCACCCCGGGTTGCAGATAGCAGGCCCAGATGGTGGCAGGGCAGACAGGATGGCGCTGTCCTGCCCAGCCTGCAGTATGCAAATTAGCCGCCATCTTTGTTGGTGGTTAATTTGCATATTGTGCTGATTAGCCAGTGGGAGGCGTAGCGAAGGTGTGGTCAATTACCATGTTTGTCTATTATTAGATTGGACTAGAGACCCAGTGCACGAAATTCATGCACTTGGTGGGGGGTGTATCTCAGCCTGGCCTTTGCCCTCTTGCAGTCCAGGAGCCCTCAGGGGATGTCTGACTGATGGCTTAGGCCCACTCCCCACAGGGAGCGGAGGAGGTGGGAGAGGCTCTTGCCACTGCCACTGTGCTTGCCAGCCATGAGCCCACCTCAGGGCTTCTGGCTGAGCGGTGCTACCCATGTGGGAGTGCACTGATCACCAGGAGGCAGCTCCTGCGTTGAGTGTCTGTCCTCTGGTGGTCAGTGCGTGTCATAGCAACCAGTCATTCCACTGTTCGGTTGATTTGCATATTAGGCTTTTATTATATAGGATAGAGGCCTGGTGCATGAAAATTTGTGCACTCGGGGGGTGGGGGGGTGTCCCTCAGCCCAGCCTGCACCCTCTCGGAGTCCAGGACCCCTCGGGGGATGTCCACCTGCCAGCTTAGGCCCACTCCCGAAGGGGGAGCAGGATGAAGCTGGCAGTCAGACATTCCTCTAGCAGCCAGGGAGCCCTCAGGGGATGTCCAACTCCTTAGCACTGCTGAGGAGGTGAGAGAGGCTCCCGCCACTGCTGCTGCACTCGCAGCCATCAGCCTGGCTTGTGGCTGAGTAGAGCTCCCCCTGTGGGAGCGCACTGACCACCAGGTGGCAGCTCCTGTGTTGAGCGTCTGCCCCCTGGTGTTCACTGCACATCGTTCCCAGTTGTTCTGTTGTTAGGATCAATTTGCATATTACTCTTTTATTATATAGGATGGGCAAAGGACCGCAAAAGACATTTTTTCCCAAAGAAGACATAAGATAGCCAATAAACACATGAAAAGATGCTCAATATCACTAATCATCAGGAATTGCAAATCAAAACTACAATGAGATATCACCTCACAACCCTCAGAATAGCTATTATTAAAAGATGAACAAATAACAGGTGTTGGCAAAGATGTGGAGAAAAGGGACACTCATTCACTATTGGTAGGGCTGTAAATTGATACAGTCAGTATGGGAAACAGCATAGAGTTTCCTCAAAAAATTAAAGGTAGAACTGCCATACAATCTAACAATTTCACTTCTGGGTATTTATCTGAAGAAAATGGAAAACTCCAATTCAAAAAGATATGCACCTCTATGTTCATTGCAGCATTATTTACCATAATATGGGAGCAATCTAGATGCCTATATATAGATTAGTGGATAAAAAAAATGTGATGTATTACTGAGCTATAAAAATGAAATCTTGCCATTTATAACAACATGGGTGGAAATAGAAGCAGACTCATAGATACACAGAGCAAACTGATGGTAGTCATGGGGAGGGGGTGGGGAATGAGTGAAAAAGGTGCAGAAGAGCAAACATGGACTGCAATAGCAAAAGAGTCAGCAAAAAGGTGCCAATAGAGCAAGTGTTAAAATATAACCCACAAACCTCTATAGGAGTGGGGAGGAACAGGCTTCCCTGTTATTAGTTGAGATGTAGGAGTTCTTTATATATTATAGACTAGAGGCCTGGTGCACAACATTTGGGCACTTCGGGGGGTGGGGGGAACCCTCCACCTGGCCTGCGCCATCTCGCAATCTGGGACCCCTCAGGGGAGCGGGCTTTAGCTGGCAGGCGGACATCCTCTTAGGGGTCTTTAGCACTGCCTTGTAGGTGGGAGAGGCTCCTGCCACCGCTGCTGCGCTTGCCAGCCATGAGCCTGACTTCTGGCTGAGTGGTGCTCCCCTGTGGGAGTGCACTGACCACCAGGGGGCAGCTCCTGCATTGAGCGTCTGCTCCCTGGTGGTCATTGCATGTCATAGCAATCGGTCGTTCCACTGTTGGGTTGATTTGCATGTTAGGGTTTTATTATATAGGATATTAACCACTTATCAAACCACTTTCAAATATTTTCTACCATTACCAGAGGTTGCCCTCTCTTTCTTTCTTTCTTTCTTTCTTTCTTTCTTTCTTTCTTTCTTTCTTTCTTTCTTTCTTCCTTCCTTCCTTCCTTCCTTCCTTCCTTCCTTCCTTCCTTCCTTTCTTTCTTTCTTTCTTTCTTTCTTTCTTTCTTTCCTTCTTTCTTATATATTTCTTATTTGATTTCAGAGAGGAAGGGCGAAGGAGAGAGAGAGAGACATCAATGACGAGAGAGAATCATTGATCGGCTGCCTCCTGCACATCTCCTAGTGGGAATCGTGCCCGCAACCCAGGCATGTGCCCCTGGCCGGAATCAAACCTGGGACCCATCAGTCCGCAGGCTGACACTCTATCCACTGAGCCAAGCTGGCCAGAGCCAGAGGTTGCCTTTTCACTTTGTTGATTATGTCCTTTGATTCACAGAAGCTCCTAATTTTGATGTAGTTTATTTTATCTATTTTTCTTTTTGCTGTCTGTGTTTTTGGTGACATAGCAAAGATATCATTGCCAAACCTAATGCCATGAAGATGGTCACCTGTTTTCTTCTAAGCATTTTATAGTTTTAGGTCTTTAGATCTTAGATGTATTGGGAGTTAATTTTTGTATATGGTATAAGGTAAGGGTCCAACTGCCGGAAGCCAATTCCAGCATGTTCAGCAGGGCTAAATCATCTGGAGTGGAAAGGGCATTTCCCCAAACCTGAAAAGGATGCATTAAATTGATTGTTTGCTGCCAGACGGCTCAGGGCATCTTAATCTACATGTTATTGCCTCCTACTGGCCAAACACCTGAACAGCCATAGGCTAATTCTCCCCATTCTGACAATGGACTATGTATATGAAACCTGACCCTTTGAAGTGTATATCTCCACCTCGCCTTAGGACAAATAAAAAGCAGGGGTCCTGAGACGAGGAGAACTTAGTTTCTTAAGCTAGGCTCCTCTGACCCCCAAATGCCTTTCAAAATTATGTTTCGTCTCTGGACTTTTACTTAAGTTACACACAGCCCGTTTTCCAGATTGCTGAACCCTTCTTAATGCCGGAACAAGAACCCCAGCATCCAACTTCATTCTTTTACATGTACTATTTAACTTTTTAAGTACATATATATGTTGCTTCACTATAAATAAAAAACCATAAAAGACTATGCATTAATCAGTTTATTTTGTTCATTAGATTCTGCAGATAAGTGTGAGATCATATGCTGTTTGTCTTTCTCTGATTGGCTTACTTCGCTCAGCATAATTATCTCCAGGTCACTCCATGTTGTCTCAAAAGATAAGAGATACTTCTTTTTTATACAACTGAATAGTATTCTATTGTGTAAAATAGAACCAGAAGCACGGAAGCATGGAACAGACTTAAGAATCTCAGAGGGAAGGAGGCAGGGGGAAGGGGAGTTGGAAGAGCTTAATCAAAGAAAATATATGCATATATCCATTGCCCACGGACACAGACAATAGTGTGGTGAAGGCCTGGGGTGGGACAGGAGCTGGGTGGAGGGGGGCAATGGGGGCAAAAAACCAACAACCCGCAATGCATTATTTTTAGATAGTGTATAGGTATGTGTCATGATTTGAAACTTTAGGTCATTTGCTATGACATCTTCTGTTGCATACTCCTTAGGTTACTATGGAGTTGATGGTAGTACAGTTTTCATTAAGCTATTCAATATTTGAAGACCTTATCTTAAATATTTTATTCATCATCAACAAAATTTGAAAATCTAAAACGTTTCTGTTTTGGAAGTAAAGGTGCTTAGGACAAAACAACAACACAACTGTTCCCTAAACCTCACTCTTAAAAAGGTTCCCAGATTTTTCTTAGGCTCTTGACATTATGATTTCTCACTGTGAAAATAAATAACAAGTGAATGAAAATAAATTGCAAAACCTAAGTTATATGAAAAGAGATTAAATACTATTTTGCTAATTAGCAGAGTTTAACAAGTTATTTTTCAGATTATTAACATTGTTTTCAACTTATGTAATTATAATTCTCAAGTAAGAGGTTGGGGTGGGGAATTGGGGAAGAGGAGGAGGAAGAAGAAAGTGGGAGGGAATTAAATGCTTAGGGTATAGAAATCACAAGAGGGATTGAATTCTTTTTCTTAAATCATTTTCCAGAAAGAATATCTAAATATTATTTAAAATTTGTTTGCAATAGTAACTCTAATTTTTCTGAATGTAATTGCCTATCAAGAAGCCAATGAAATGTGTATTTTAGGCCAAAGAAAAAGAAAACTGATGTTGTTTCCACTATGTTGGTGGCAGAACTCAGGAGATTTCAAATAAATCTTTCTTTTTAATGCAAAATTTTATTGCAAAGCTTTATGCCTAAAATCTAGACAATTACACTCCAGGATTTCACCTAATGAATACCACATGTTAGACTCAATAACTTCAGCTGCAGGATAGAGAATACTGTGTTAAAGCCATTCAAATAATAAATAGCTATCTAGGTCCATTTCGACTGGAGCAAGTCAACTGTATTGAATGTGAGTGAAACATTAATTCTTCATAAGAACATACCCAATTGGCAGAAACTTTGACATGCAATATACATTAGTTCACCATTCCGCCCCCATGGAATCATTCCATCCTTTGCCTGAGTTTGCCCTTATGTGCTTGCCTATCTCCAATCTCCTGAATCTGTCTTTGGGGTATCACTTACATGTACTTACAAAACATACATTTTTAAACAGACACATGAATGAGAATGGTTCTCATTTTTTTGGAAAGTGTTAGTTTGTCAGTATTTCTGTTTGTTCTGAAAATATCACATGGCTCTTTTTCCCTCTGGGAGTGCCTCTGAGTTCCCCTTCCCTATCCTTGGGACTCTGACAACTTTCACCTCTTTCTTTTCTACAGTCTTATACAAACAGGGGAAAGAGATCATTACATGTGAGTATTGGACACACGGGACACCTGGAGCTTATTTTGGCTCCAGAATTTTTTTTTTTTAATTCAAGAAATGAAAGGGGAGAGGCAGATCTTTCTCTGAGGGCTGCCCTGCTGTAGGGGTTATTCTCATGGGACTAAGTCTTGCTTTTGAAAGCCGGCCTTGGGAAGCAGCAACAGGAAATGCAGAAAGGAATAAATCTGTCAGACTCATTTTCCTTTCTGTTTTACAGTGGAGTTGTTTTTGTTTTCTTCCCCCTCCTTTTGGATGGAAGCTAAATTTCCCTGTGACGGATATGAGTTCCTTAACCAGAAACACTGAGGGGACGGCTGGAGGCAGCCATAGAGAATGCAAGCTCTCCACATTCTGGCTAAAACATTTACTTTTCTCTAACCATACTGATGAGGGGAAGTTCAGACTTTCACAATATACTGCATTTCTATTCAACCTTTTAGCATCCTATATAATAACAGCCTAACATGCTAAGTGTCCAGTTGTCTGGTCGTCTGTTCAACCAATCAAAGTGTAATATGCTAATGAATGCTAAGGCCGCTCAACCACTCACTATGATGTGCACTGACCACCAGCGGGCAGACGCTCCAACTGGTAGGTTAGCTTGCTGCTGGGGTCCGGCCGATCAGGACTGAATGAGACAGGCCAGACATACCCTGGAGCCTTCCCATGGTCCCTCCCTTGCTGGCCAACCTCCCGTGTCCCTCACCAGCCCAGATTGTGCAACGGTGGGGTCCCTTGGCCTGCCCTGCGCCCTCTCGAAATCCAGAACCCCTTGGGGGATGTCAGAGAGCTGGTTTTGGCCCAATCCCACAGGCCAGGCCAAGGGGCCCCACTGGTGCAGAAATTCATGCACCGGGCCTCTAGTGTTATTATAAGCATTTCTATTGTACTTTTTAGCATGTTAATGGCATTTTGTTCAATTTTTGAAATATATATTATAAATAAAATTATTTATATTTGTATAAAATTAAAAATATAAAATATGTTACAAAGTTTGAACAAATTAAGTGATATATAATTGATAAATGTATATATGACGAATATTCTTTGTGGTCATATATAAATTGCATATAGTAATACTAGATTAAAAAAAACAATTCTAGAAGATATGTAGATAACCTTTTAAAATTGAGAAAACTGGTTTAAAGAGGGAATGGGACTTGCCTAAACTTATGAAAGTAGTAACTTTGGCTGAGCTGGCATTCCATGAAGCCCCTCAAGATCCAAGTCCATTTCTTTTCTCTCCATCAGGGTTTTTAAACTGGCCTCTTGGCTCTTCCTGGAAAGGTCAAGCAAGGGTTCAGCTGACCCCACCCCTCCGAACACCACCAGTTCTCTTTGTTTAGGCTTGTGTGTGACTTTTCGGAGGAGCATGGATTCCCAGTCCTCTCTCTTTCTCTGTTATAAGACCTCTGTGCTACTCGGTGCTTAGCAATAATGGGTGTAGTTTCAACATGGAGTAGATCTTTGCCTTTCACAGAATGACTCTGAGGGTTCTCTCATTTGTGAGGGACCCCATGGTCATTTGAAATGTTGCTGAAGCACAAATTTGAATGTCAAGTATTGAGAGACTGCTTGGGAGCCAATTAGCTAATTAGAGGACTGTTTACAATATCGGTTCTGCAGCCCACCTTGGCTTTGTTGTTTATGATAACCTGAGCAGATCAGATCATTCAGGGGTTAGCAAATTTTTTCTACAAAGGGCCAGATAGTACATATTTTAAGTTCCACAGGTCACATAGGATTTCTGTTGTATCTTTTTCCTCGTCTTTCCCTCCTCTTTTTCTTTTTAAACAACCTCTAAAAAATATAAGAATTAAACTTGTTTGGAAAGAGGGCCTTAAAAACCAGTCCAATGGAGCCAGATTTGGCCTGTGGATAGGTAATACTATCCTTCCTTTCAGGATGAAGCATCATAGCTTAGAGAGGGAAGTCATTAATCTGGGGCACACAGCTCACAGTGAGGCCAAGCTTGCTGTGTTTAGCTCCCAATCCATTTATTTTCCTTTATTCCTTACGTTATAGTCCATTTCCTAAAGGATTTCCTTTCAGATTCCTCAGGAAAGGAGAGACACCAGGTTTTAGTGGTCTCTCTCTCTCTCTCTCTCTCTCTCTCTCTCTCTCTCTCTCTCTCTTTCTCTCTCATTACCATGTTCTGGAACCTCTTACTACAAGAAACACATTCAAGAGAATGGCCCCATTTCTCAGAATCGTGATGAAAAACTAATGTGAAGCAGAACACAGAACCCTGGCTAGGTACCAGAATTCTGGTCTTGTTGTTGTCAGGCAATAAAGAGGATCCCAACAAACCTCTCATACTTGGGAATACAGTCATTTCTAAGGAAATTGCATTTGATTAACACATACTTTTGTTCAACAACTTTCAAAAACAAATCATTAATCAAAAGGGGCATGAGAGGGATACCTGGGGCGTCCGTCTCCCTGGGACACTAGCCTCTAGCCTAAGCTTAGGTGTTTTTTTAGGTCAATTGGTGCCCGGAAGCAGGGGATGAGGATGACAATGGACTTGAGGCTCCTTCCTGAACCTGCTTGCTTCTGTTCTCTGTAAGTGGGAGACTGTATTGCTCAGTGGTTCAGAGGCAACCTAGCCTGGGACCTGCTTCCTGGGTCTATGTTTTTCACCATTGGGTGTCACTGGGCAAGTTACTTAGTTTACACATCTATGTCTTCTCCTAGGTAAACGGACAATACTATGCAGCTCATAGACTATGTGGATTAAATGAGATAATATATGTAAAGCGCTCAGCATCAAGTGTGCAAAAATGTTATCTCATTATTTATTGTTGCATTTGCTTCTTGCTAGCAGGTGCATGGGTGGGACTCATGGGCTAGCACACTTCAGTAGGCTTTTCAGTTGTACTGTCTGTTTGACTTCCAAATGTGACTTCTTCCTTTCATTAGCCTTGTTTTGTTAAATTTTTGGATTTTCCTAACGTCCACGTTCTGTGGGCTCAAAACCAGATGGAACCCTCTTTCCCAGACCTAATTCTTGAATTCCCAGAGGGGAGGGGAGCTAAAATATCTAGAAAGGCCACGCTAGGCAGCACAGAATGCCATAATGGATATAGGAAGTTACAAACTTGATCTAGAATTGGTGTGTGTGATGGCTTGAAATGGTGAAATTTTAAGACTGGTACTGAGAGGCTCTTTTAGCAATTTAGGTTCTGGAGCAGGGGTTCTCAGCCTGCCAAATCATAAGCATTACCCGGGGTGTTATTAATATATATTTTTTAAAAAAACAATTGATTTTTACAGAGAGGAAAAGAGAGGGAGAGAGAAACATCGACGTGTGTTTCAATTGCTGCCTCTTGCACGTACCCCAGTCGGGGGTCAAACCCACAACCTGGGCATGTGCCTTGACCAGGAATCAAACTGGCAACCCTTTGGTGCACAGGATGATGCCCAACCAACTGGCCAGGGCTCCCTGGGGTGCATTTGAACACACAGATTCCTGAGCTGTGGCATGGACTCACTGAATCAGCGTCAAGAAGAGGAGAGCCTGGAATCTTTAGTTTTGAAATTCCAGACACTTAAGATGGTAAGTTTTGAAAATACTGTGACAAAGCAAATGATAATGTGATTAAGACTGACATAGGTGTGGAAAGTGCTTCCATTAATATTTAGGAGTAACAGCTGTTCTTCAGGTGGCCTTCAAGTGCCGCAGATGCTGGGAGGCCTCTGGCTGGCTGGAAGCTTCAGGATCCTGTAAGAGGTACCTCTGCTCTCGGCTCTCTGGGTGTATAATCTCTTCACATAATTGCAATGCTGTGGTTATCAATCCCCACTGCACACTAGAATCACCGGGAAACTTAAAAAATACAAATTTCTAAATTCCATTCTAGGCCAATTAAATCAGAACCTTTTCAGTTGAGTATCTGTTTTTTGTGTTTTTTGTTTTGTTTCGTTTCTTTCTTTTTTTATTTATTTATTTCAGAGAGAAAGGGAGAGGGAGAGAGAGATAGAAGCACCAATGATGAGAGAGAATCATTGATTGGTTGCTTCCTGCATGCCTCACACTGGGGACTGAGGCTGCAACCTGGGCATGTTCCCTTATATGGAATGGAACCTGGGACCTTTCAGTCCACAGGCCGGCGCTCTATCCACTGGCCAAACTGGCTAGGGCTCCCTATTTTTTTTTTTTTAAGTTCCCAGTCATTCAGATGTGTGTCTTGGATTGAGAATGACTTTGTGTGTACCTCTCATTATTTTCAAAGTAAATGTTAGTAAGATATTTTGCATGCAGTCAGTTGTAGTTGTTTTTATACCCCAATTATCAAAACATGTTCTTAGTTCACACTAGTTTGGGGGGTGGGTATAACTGGCTTTGGATAGTGGCTTTATAACTGTTTTTAAAACAGAAAAGCCCTTTCTTCGGAATAACTGAGAACCTCGCCCTGCTGGGTCCTCACCGTGGCCACTGAGCACTGCAGGAGAACCTCCAGGCCCCACAGAGCAGGCCTTGCAAACCCCTGTCTGAAGGTAACAGTCAGAGACACAGGACGCATCAGACCCAGCTAGACTCCTCTTCTGTGAAGAGTCGCAGGGGAGCAGCACTCTGTATGTACTCTGCCGCCCAATGGGATCTGGCCACACTTTTGGGAGAGTCCTACAGACAATAAATTACCAGCCGCTGCTCTTATTCTCAGTTCTGTTTTATAACTTTGGCTCCAAGAAGCCCTACAGGGCCTTCGGGTTCCTTAAGTGATGACTAAAGATGTCATAACAATGAAACCCTGAGGGCTTTTATGAAGTCCATACCTTGAAAACAGTAGTCACCCTAAATGGTTCTGATATTTTAACATCATATAACCTTTGAGATATCTAAATGGCTGGAGACTATACTTGGCCCTCCTACTATGCCGATTTTTTATTTTAATCTTATACATTTGGATTGTCTTATTGATTTTCTAAGATACTAGGTCCTGTGTAACAAAAAGTGTAATTATTCTCAAAGGTTAGGTGGCATCCATAAGCATGTCCTTGAGAAGGTTGGAAACAGTAACACCAAAACTTCATTAACTGAAGAAACTAGAGCCACAGGGTTGGCAAACCCACGTCAAAGAGGTTAATATGACCTCACCGGGCAGATTCACACCCAGCCCTGTCTGCTTAATGGACCAGGGCTAGCAACTGTCACATTGAGAAAAAACAGAAACAACATGTACATTTCAAATTTGAATGTTTTGACCATAAAACTTATAGCTGAAGCAACTTCTATTAGCTGTAATTAGCTGTGTAGCTTCTCTTTGTCCTTCCCACCCTAATGGCTCCACCATGAGGAGTCAATGATTTTCTGTTGATAATTTTCTTTTTGAATGATTTTGTTTTAGCTGCCAGCTGTAGCTGCTTTAACATCCTTTATGTGCCACATTACCCCTTATTTTCTGAGGTGAGGCAACTGACTTTATGTTCATGTGGGAAAAAAATGTGTTGGTATCATTTTTAAGTACAACATTCATTCATCATGCAATCAAAGTAAAAAAAAAAAAAAGAAAAAAAAGAAAGAAAAACGGGAGGTTACTTGTTTCAGATGTTATATTGGGCAATCAACCTTCTTTCACAGAGCCAATGCAAAGTATATTCTGACTTCATGCTTAAGTTTTTCTCACTTCTTACATCTTTAACATTTTAAAAATGGAAATTCAAAGGTACCTTGTGTCATAAGAGTAAGTTTTCATAATAACCAATCTCTATGTACTAGGTAGATCCTCTATGCCTCTCAATCTCTAGTACAGGCCAGTGTTAAAGGCTGTTTCTGACTAATTAGATCAGGCAAAGACTCAAAGCCTCCAGAGACCGCCTCTGCCTACAGACCCATAGGATTCAACTTGAATTGCCACCCCCTTTTCCCAGGCAATTGTCCTCAAGTGTGGCTAAGAAGAGTTTTTTTTCAACAGGGTGGGGCAGTTGCTTCTGCCTGGAGGCTAATTGTTATTTTTAATCTCTTAAGTGGCCTTAGGGTAAGGCATTGCCCAATAGGGTGGGTCCACTGTCTTCCCCCAGGCAAGCTGTGTGGGAGAGATGTCCTCTGCTGTGTGAGGGAATGATTCAGCCCGGGAAACTAGGGGTGTCTACCTTTTGAATCCGAGTCCCCAATCCTGGCTTCTGCTAACACAACTCCAGTCCACTCTACCCTCCCTCTGCTGGAGCACAAGGTGAGTGGCTCCACAGGGAATTTTGTGCACTGGCTCTTTAAGAGGGTACCTGAATTTTCAGCTATTACTCTCTGGCAGACAGCACCCTGCTGCATTTCATAGCCAGATGCCATGTGGGTACCCTCTTCAGTTTTGGTGCTCTCTGCTGGGTGGCCCAACTTGGGGATTAGACCCCAGGGTTCTCAGTGGCAATCCCCCACAGCTGAGATATCTCTCTGGGATTTCAGTTGCTCTCTGTGGGGGCCCTGCCAGCCTTTTCACACCTCTGCAAGCACCTCCGCCCCTCCTACCAGTCTCTATGTGGTCTCCACTTTCAGTCCTCAGGTATCAGGGTTCTCTCCTATGACTCTTCCGTTGATTATTCCATGAAACTTATAGCTGAAGCAACTTTTCTGTATTGTAGTTGTAATTTCAGTTTGTTCCTGGGAGCATGTCCGTGCAGCATCCACTTACTCTGCTGCCATTTTTAATCCTTCCTACATAATAATCAATCTCAACAAGACAACTCACATTGTCTCCTTATTTCTGGTGTGCAGGCCTTTTACTTTGCACTCATTAAATAATATTGATAACGATAATAGCTGTGCTTATGTGCCAACTCCTATTTTAAACACTTTACACATAGAGTTCTTAACCCCTGGAAGTGATAATATGTGAAAAATGATTTATATTCAGTTCCCCCTAAATCTCATTCTCTTTTAACCTCAACCCAGAGAGAGGATCAGCTAAAGTATGAGGCCATCCTCTGAGGCTTCCTTTACTCAGTGAAGGAAAAGTGATACCAGATAAGAACAAAGAGGTAACTACGTTGTTTCTTGACTACATTAGGTCAAGAGGCAAAGGTCTGGAAAATAAGGTATTTTTCACAAAGACCTAACTTTCACATATTGAGAGTCAGGTCAGGTAGAAGAAAGTAGTCTTAAAGTCATAATTAGACTTAAGGGATGAACTGCCAAGCTTAATGGCCCCAGAATTGAAAATGATACTGGGAAGGCCAAGGCAGGGAGGACAAGGAAGTGTCACCCTGTTGGCTGGACATTGAGAAGGAGGGAGGGAGGCAGGGAAGCAGTCAGACATCCAAGGTGTGTCCTGGCTTTCCTGCTTCTGCTAAAACCCCAGAATGTGTGTGTGCATGTATGTGTGTGCATGTATGTGTGTGTATGTATGTGTGTGCTTGTATGTGTGTGAATACTACAGAGTTTGAAGTCAGAGGGTTCCTTGGTTTCTTTCCCATTTGGTACCCCAAGAGCAGCTACAACCTGGTAAGATTCAGAGCATAACTTGGTTAGGCAGAGGGAGAGCCTGACTCTGGCTCCTCAGAGACGCCCTTATCTCTGAGGTGGGAAAAAGGCATCCAGAGGTCCTGGCTTGTCCTGTGGAGGGCGAGGAAGGCCAATCATCCTACTAGGAATGTAGGGGACCTTAAAACCAAAGGCTGCAGAGTGGATCACTGGCCCTTGGAACCAAAGGCCCATCTCAGGAGGGATATTTAGTTGAGAAAAGAGCTGGGATTGGTGTTGCTAAATCAGCAGGGAGGTCTGCAGAGCCCCGAGGGAATGGAGGGAGAGAGTGGATGGCAGGTGTGGATGCCCACAGGGTGAGTGTGACCAGGTGCAGAAAATACAACATTCTCCAAGGCCAGCAGGGGCCTGGGGAACACCTGCGGAACAAAACCGCCCACGGCTGAAAGCTTTTCTGAAAGATAGGGTTGATGGAGACATATGCTAGCCAGGGAAAGGAACCGGTTCCGGGGCGTGGCGTTTACGCCAGGAACGGCAGGGCAAGGTGGGAAAGACAGGTCCGCTTCCCTGGAGTTGATGGGCTCTTTTATACTTCATGTTTTTGGGAAGAAAGATGTTATTTTGAAAATATTTACATTGGCTATGGATAAGGGGTGGGGGACAGGAAAAGTTGAAGCGGGAGCAATTCTGGGATAGGTGCACAGTTCATAAAGAAAAAAAAATTACTACTTTTTGATTGGTTCAGGGCAGTATTCCTGAAAGTTCATGCATGTGCAAGATGTGGAGGTCTGGGGGTCAGTTACCTCTCTAGCTAGCTGCCTGGAAGTTGATTCAGAGCGCCAACATCCATTCAGGTATGTGAATAGTGTTTCCTTAGCTGGCCTGCAGCTCTTACCTGGCTCATGACTCTTTGTCTCTTTCCCTCACTCTCTGGCCCACTGTCATGTAATTTGGGGCATCTCAGAATTTTTCTCTTGTCACACTCCAAGGTCTCCAGGATAAGCAAAAGTTTTTTTTTTTTTTTTTTTTTTTTTACCCCATCCCAAGATGGCATCTTGAGAGGAGAGAGAGGGGAAATTTTCTGCAAAGACTGAGTTTAACCTGAGAAGAACTACTGCAAACTGAAAGCAGACTGCTTAATAAGTGTGTAATTTCCAAGCAAGTTTAAAGTTTTCCTTTATCCACTGGGAGGTTGGCAAGATAATAGAAAAATAAAGAAGCTATATTTTTCTTTGCATATCTCAGTGCAGTGTGAATACATTTACTGCATTTTACATTTTACCGCTCCAATCATTTAACAAATGGAAAGACGCAGGCTTATGCCTTTGGTCCAAGAACAGAGAAAGATTGACATTATTCAAAGCTGATGACTTAGAAAGTCACGAGAAATTGGAACTTCTTAAGATGCTGGATTTTTGTATTTTTCGGTTTATATGTTCATTGTAGAGACTGTAACAGATGCTAAGACATGGAATGTATTATCCGGCCCCTTCCTTTTGCTCCTTCTCGTGCCTCTCAAGTGTTCTTCATCTTTGTCCCTTGCCCAGAGAGTGGTATGTCATTAACTATGGAAATAGGCTCTCCACTGCAGTGACCACATTGTGGGGCCTCAAAGGAAAAAGTTCCTTTTGAACACACTTAATAAATGACTCTCTGAGGCAGGACATCAGGAAGGATCCCACATATGTAACAGCAGATGATAAATTCTGGTAATTTACATCCATAGGTCACTCTAAGGACAGTTCTGATTTATGACTTTGAACTGAGAAAAATCTAACTCAATTCAGAATCTTACAAGGGAAGAAGCAAACAAATAGCGCTCATTTCTGCCATCTGGTGTACATAAGAGGTAAATACAGCCATACCTTCAGGACTGAATGCAACTGAATGCAATTATCTTGTAAATACTGTTTTCCTAAAGCCTTTTGTTAAAATTCTTAGGTGCTTTGAATATTCTAACTTTTGTAATGTAAAAATTGCCCTTATAGATTTTTTTCTTATTTTCTTTTCTGTCCTTAGGACTTCTTTAAAAAAAAAAAAATCACGTTAAATAGTACTTGTAAACAGCCGGGGCTGGAGTTTATAAAACGAGGATAAGAATGATACCCTCATGCCGATATTTTATTCTTTGTAATTAAATCATCTTTTGATTGGAATTTGTGGGAGTAAAGGAAGAAGCAAAATGTAAAAAGCAGAATTTCCTTGAAGGTTAAAGTAAGTTTTGGGTTTACAGAGCAAGGGAATTCAGGGTCAGAAAGGGTGGCCCTCATTCCAGGGTTCCTGGGACTGGGAGGTTTCTCAGGATGCAGGACTCAGTGCTGCACAGGGGGATGGTAGGTCACCTTAGATCAGAATCTCAGATGAAGTTTCTTAAAAACCATTTACCAAAGCACACACCAAAGAAGCTGTTTGGATGATTTCAAACTGGGTAACAAAGTGGGCAGAGGATATTTGCACATATTTCTTGCTCTTTCCTTTCGCTTAATCTATAGGGTGTCCCCGCCAAAAAATGTAGACATACTTTGAATAATTATAAAGGCAGGGTTTATTCAAATACATTTCACTTTCAAAATGTAATAGAAACCAGTTGTTAAAGTGTGTGTACATTTTTTGGGGTCCCCCTGTGTGGATCTGTGCTTTCCTAAGGGTATGAGAGAGCCACTCTCTGAAACACTGGGAAGGCTTTCTAGTCCGGGACATCTGGTGCTGACTTTGGCATTCCTCTATGTTCTGGAAGAGTTTGTATGGGATTGGTTTCATTTCTGCCTTAACTGTTGCACTGAACTAATCAGTGAAGCATCCATTCTAGGCCATTGAGCTTTGATCCACCATTGAGCGTTGGTAGTCTATATCTTTCAAAGAATTCCTTCATCTCATCTAGGTTATTGAATTTATTGGTGTTGTCAACAATATTCCCCTTATTATTTGTTTAATGTCTGTGGAATATTTAATTTCTGATATTGATCATCTGTTTTCTCTTTTTTTTTCTGAATAGTTTAACTAGAAGTTTATTTTTTTTATTTTATTTTTTTTTTTAAATATATTTTATTGATTTTTTTACAGAGAGGAAGGGAGAGGGACAGAGAGTCAGAAACATCGATGAGAGAGAAACATGGATCAGCTGCCTCCTGCACATCTCCCACTGGGGATGTACCCGCAACCAAGGTACACGCCCTTGACCGGAATCGAACCTGGGACCCTTCAGTCCGCAGGCCGACGCTCTATCCACTGAGCCAAACTGGTCAGGGCTAGAAGTTTATTTTTTATTGATTTTTTTTTCTCCCAATGAACCAAATTTGGGAATTATTGACTCTATTGTTTTTCTGTATGCTCTATCTATGATTACTATGCTCTATTATTTCTATTGTTTTTCTGTATATTATAGCTATGATTACTACTTTTATTTTTATTATTTCTTTCCTTCTACATACTTTGGTTCTTAATGTGCTCTTCTTATTCTAGCATCTTAAGAGGGACTTAGATAATTAATTGGAGGCTTTTAAAATTTTCCTTCTTTTATGATTACTCATTTAAACCTTTAATTTTCCCTCTAAGCCAGTGGTTCTCAACCTTGGCTGCACATTAGAATCACCTGGGAATCTTTTTAAAATCCTGATTTCTGGGCCTCATCCTCCGGAAATTCTGTTTCTTTGAAATTCTTCTTTGGAAACAGAATTTCCAGAGGATGAGGCCTAGAAATCAGGATTTTAAAAAGATTCCCAGGTGATTCTAATGTGCAGCCAAGATTGAGAACCACTGCTCTAAGCACTACTTTAACTACCTACCACAAATTTTGATAAATTATTTTCATTTTTTTTAAAGTTGAAGATATTTTCTAATTCCCCTTGTTATTTCTTCTTTGACCCTTTGGTGTGTTACAGATGTGTTTTTTAATTTCCATGTATATAGGGATTTTCCCCAAATACCTGTCTGATTTTAAATTTTAATTTAATGCAGTTTTGGTCAGAGAATGTATATGATTTCCGATGAAATTTATTGAGGCTTGTTTTATGTCTTACCATGTGATATATTTTGGTGAATATTCCATGTACACTTGAAAAGAGTATTCTGCTGGTTTTGGGTATAGTGGTTTATAAATATCAATTAGGTCAAGGGTTGATGGTGTTGCTCAAGTACATCTTTAATTATAAATTGCATGTTTATTTCTCCTGCTAGTTTTTGCTTCATGCATTTTGAAGCCCTCTAGTGTAATTTTAATTTAACATTGTCTTAAAGTATACTTTGTAAGCTTTTGCATTTAGCAATATATTTAAAAACTAACTGTATTTTTTTCTGAACTCTTTATTTATTTTCTTTGCCCATTTTTCCCCTGTATGTTGATGTTTTAAATAAGAAAATTAGCCTTTTGCCTATGATAATTGTTGCAAATTTTTAGTTTGGACATATTTACCATGGCTTTATTTATTTATTTATTTAAAACAGAAGTTGTTTTATTTTTATGCACTGGAATTTTTCAGAATTTTAAAAATTACTTTTGGGTTATGA
Organism: Myotis nattereri; assembly: GCF_964212035.1. NCBI lineage: Eukaryota > Metazoa > Chordata > Mammalia > Chiroptera > Vespertilionidae > Myotis > Myotis nattereri. The sequence continues at coordinate 55,372,473 of NC_138080.1, forward strand.
GTTATACTTAAAGGCTTTCCTACTCTGATATTTGAAAAAAATTTTATACATTTTTAAAATTTTAACATTATATAAAAATAATTTTTATACATTTTGGTTTCAGTTTTTTACATTTAAATTTTGATTTGCATTTCCCTGATGATTAGTAATATGCACCTATTAGTCATCTGTATGTCACCGTTAGAAAGCTCTCTATTCAAGTTTTTTGACCATTTTAAAATGTTTTTGTTAATCCTCACCTGAGGATATTTTCTTCATTGATTTTTAGAGAGAGTGGAGGGGGGGGGAGTAGGGAAAAGAGAGAGAGAAAGAGAGAGAGAGACACGGAGAAACAAACATCAATGTGAGAGAGACTTATCAATTGATTGCCTCCTGCACACACCTGACCTGGGCCATGGATCTAACCTGCAACCCAGGTATGTAATCCTGACTAGAATCAAACCCAGGACCCTTTAGTGCATGGGCTCATGCTCTAACCATCTAGCCATACAGGCCAGGGTCTTTTGTCCATTTTTAAATTGGATTATTTAACTTTTCATTTTCTGATTGTTTCTTTTGCTGTGTAGGAATCTGTTAGTTTGATTTAGCCCCACTTGTTTATTTTTGCTTTTGTAGCTTCTATTTTAGGTGGCATATATAAAAAAATCATTGCCAAGACAAATGTCAAGGAGATTATCCCCCAAGTTTTCTTCTAAGAGTTTATGGTATCAGTTCTTACATTTAAGTCTTTAATCCATTTAAAGTTAATTTTTGTGAGTGGTGTAAGATAGGGGTCTATTTTTTTCGTTTGTATGTAAATATCCAATGTTCATAGCATCATTTATTGAAAGGACTGTCTTTTCTCCCTTGAGTATTCTTGGCTCCCTTGTCAAATATTATTTACTAGAGGCCCGGTGCACCAAAATTTGTGCACTCGGTGGTGGTGGTGGTGGGGGGGTCCCTCAGTGCCTGTGCCCTCTCGCAGTCTGGGACCCCTCGGGAGATAACGACCTGCTGGCTTAGGCCTGCTCCCGGGTGGCAGAGGGCAGGCCCAATCCCTAGGTGCAGCCCCTGGTCGGGCTCAGAGCAGGGCCGATTGGGGAATTGGGGCGCTGCCCCCTGTCATGCACAGAGCAGGGCGGATCGGGAGGTTGCGAAGCCACCCTCAGTCACGCTCAGGGTAGGGCCGATTGGGGGGTTGGGGCACCGCCCCCTGTCACGCACAGAGCAGGGCCAATCAGGGGGTTGGGGCGCTGCCCCATGTCATGCACAGAGCAGGGCCCATCAGGGGGGTTGGGGCTCCGTACCCTGTCACTCACAGAGCAGGGCCCATCAGGGGGTTGGGGAGCTCCCCCCTGTCACACTCAGAGCAGGGTCAATCAGGGGGTTGAGGAGCTCCCCCGTGTCACTCACAGAGTAGGGCCGATAGGGGAGTTGGGGCACTGCCTCCTGTCACACAGAGCAGGGCGGATCAGGGGGTTGGGGAGCCACTCTCTATCACCCACAGAGCAGGGCGGATCAGGGGGTTGGGGCGCCGCCACTGTCACACTCAGGGCAGGGCCGATGGGGAGGTTATGGCTCTACCCCATCACACACAGAGCAGGGCCCGTGTTGGGGGGGGGGGGTTGGGGCACCACCCTCTATCACCCACAGAGCAGGGCCGATCAGGGGGTTGGGGCGCCACACCCTGTCATGCACAGAGCAGGGCCCGTGGGGGGGGGGGGGTTGGGGCACCACACCCTGTCACACACAGAGCCGCAGGGCGATCAGAAAGTTGGGGAGCTCCTCCCTATCAGGCACAGAGCAGGGCTGATCAGGGGGTTGGGGCGCCTTCCCCTGTCACGAACAGAGCAGGGCAGATAGGGAGGTTGTGGCCCCGGCCACTGTCACACACAGAGCCGCAGGGCGATCAGGGGGTTTGGGCGCTGCCCCCTGTCACGCTGATCCCGGTGCTGGGAGGCATATTACCCTTTTACTATATAGGATAGAGGCCTGGTGCATGGGTGGGGGCCGGCTGGTTTGCCCTGAAGGGTGTCCTGGATCAGGGTGGGGGTCCCCACTGGGGTGCCTGGCCAGTCTGGGTGAGGGGCTGAGGGTTGTTTTCAGGCTGGAGGGTGACTGAACCTCCCAACTGCTCCTTTTTTTCTTTTTTTAAAATTCTGGGCCAGCTTTAGCTCTGGCTCCAGCTCTGAGGCCTCTGCTGCTGAAAGCAGGTATCTGGTTTGTTTGGGTTCTATAATCGAAACACTGTATCAACTCCAGCTCTGGGATCCCGGCTGGCTGATAGCAGGTTTCTGGGGTTTTGTTTAGCTTCTATATTTGTAACAATGTTTCAAACTGCAAGCTCAGAGGCTGGCAAAGCGGGCGGGGAACGTTGGTTTCTTCTGTCACTGAGGTAAGCAAGCCTCATGTTCGCTTCAAGCTGCCTGGCTGCCAGCCGCCATCTTGGCTGGCAGTTAATGTGCATATTGCCCTGATTAGCCAATGGGAAGGGTAGCGGATGTACGGCTAATTACCATGTTTCTCTTTTATTAGATAGGATGGGCCATCAATTCTTTTCCACTGGCCTATGTATCTATTTTTATGCTGGCACCATACTGTTTTGATTACTATAGCTCTGTAGGATAGTTTGTAACTAGGAAGCATGATGCCTCCAGCTTTATTCACTTTCTCAGGATTGCTTTGTATATTTGGGATCTTTTCTTTTTGTTGCTTCCATACACATTTTAACAATATTAATTCTTCCAATCCATACAAAAATATTCCTGTCTTTCCATTTGTTTGTGTCTTTTTCAATTTCTTTCATCAAGTTTTCTAGTTTTCAGTGTGCAGATCTTTTATCTCCTTGGTGAAGTTTATGTATTTTATTATTTTGGGGCTTATTTAATCATTTTTCTAGTTTCTTGAGTTCCTCCCTTATGCACCTTGACTAGGGATCAAACTTGTAACCTAAATATGTGCCCTGACTGGGGATCAAACCTGCAACCTTTCGGAGTATGGGACGATGCTCCAACCAACTGAGCCACCTAGCCAGGGCTTCCCTGCTTCTTTATGATCCTTGTAACTTTGTCTAGGTGCCTGTGATTTTGAAGAAGCACTCACCTCTTCTAGACTTTATGGACTGACTTTGGTAAGGGAGACTTTCACCTGCAGGTGGTGTGTGCTGGATCGTGTTGTGAGCCTGGGTCTGGTGTTGCAGGATGTTAAGCGCAGGCATATGTGGTGGCACTAGATCTGAGCGGGCATGATGTCTCTTTGGCTCAAGCTCTGAGGTTCACAGCACTGGCTACTCTGTGGTCCTTAGTGAGCACTGTGGGCTGGTTTGCAGTGTCTGCAAGGACTATGGGGGTTCTCAGGGTTGCCTTTAGGTCCAGCACTTAGGAACCAGCAACAGTGGTGGCTGGAGCCAGTGGTGTGCACGTACTTGGTTGCTGGAGCCAGCTGCAGGTGCCTGTGTAATGGCAGGGGCTGGTTGTAGACACACGTAGTGGTGGGGGCCTGGGCAGGCAGCAAGGGCCAGGCCTAACTGTGAGCACACTGGTTGTTGGCATGCATTACTATGGATGCTGAGACTCACCACAGCACATGGCAGTGGAGGCTGATGATGGTTTCAGCAGGGATATTCAGGTACACAGCTGGAGGTTTTGTAGGTGAGTGCAATGTTTCAGGCCAGTGATAGATGACAAGGCCTGATCCAGGGGCCCTGGAAGTTGGCATGCTCTTCTTTACCACCATTGTGGTGCCATCATCTCATGCTGGCCATTTCTCAGTGCAACTTTTCCCAGCCAATTTGAAATACTACCTTTATTATATAACATGTTCTTACAGGTGTTTGGACCTCTTTCTGGCACTTTATTTTTCTGTTGAGTTGCTATGTCTCCTTGGTTATTGCTGCAATATCTCACTTTTAATTTTTAGTACATTATTATATAGGTACATTTTAATATCTTTAGGGCTAGCCTTCCCTTTTCTTCTTCTTTTTCAGAATTATCCTATCTTTGTGTATTTTTCATTAGCATAAGCATGTCTAGTTAAAAGAAATTGGTTTGATATTTTAAAAATATGTTTTTATTGATTTTTTTAGAGAGAGAAGAAGGGAGAAGGTTAGAGAGATAGAAACATCAATGAGAGAGAAACATTGATTGGCTGCCTCCCACACGGCCCTTACCGGGAATCTGGGAATTGAGTCTGCAACCCCAACATGTGCCTTGTGCCAAGGGACCTCTTGGTTCATGGGTTGATGCTCAACCACTGAGCAACACTGGCTGTGCTGGTTTGATACTTTTAATAGGATTATGTTATATTTACAGGTATATCACCTTCATAATATTTAATCTTGCTGTCAGAGAGTATATGACTTTCCACTGCAATTCTTCTTTTAGGTCTTCATAGCATTTTAAACATTTAATAATGTCGATCTTGCAGGCTTTAAAAAATGTATTTCTATGGTATAAAATGGCTAGACTTTTTAGTTGGTTATTAGTTTCATTAATGAGTTATTGATTTCTGAATATTAATAGTGCATTTACTTTGACCAATTTTCTTGTTGTTTGTAGTAGTTTTTCAGTGAATTCTTCTAGATTTTCCAGGTGTAAGATCCTGCCATATTCAAGTAATTTAACCTCTCCCTTTCCAATTCACATACTTTATGTATCTTTCTCTCCTTTAATTGCTTTGCCTGTTATGTGCAGAAAAATGTTGAATAGTGGTGGTTTGAAGAACATCTTTGTAAGGTTTTGTCTTTAATGAGATATTTCTTATATTTCCTCATTAAGCATGGCACTAACTTTGTCATTGAATGTATGTGTTTTATTATGTTAAGAAGGTGTATATGTTCCATTTTATTAAAAGCTTAATTTTAGCCTGGGCGGGTGTGGCTCAGTTGGTTGAGCATCATCCCATGCACTGGAAGGACACTGGTTCAATTCTCTGTCAGGGCACATGCAGATTGCAGCTTCGATCCCCGGTCAGGGTGTGTACAATCAATGTTTCTCTTACATTGAAGTTTTTTCCCCCCCTCCACTCTCTCTCTCTCTCCCTTCCTCTCTCTCTAAAATAAATAAAAACATACTTTAAAAAAATCTTAACTTTATTAAGAGCAGATGTTGAAACATAAAACTTCTTCAGAATTTTTGGAAAATGATGCTTAGATTAAATAATAAGAAACAAAATGGAAAATATTAATGTATTTGATTAGATTAAAATTAAAAACCTCTGTTCTTCAAAAGAAACCATAAGGAGAATTAAAAGACAAACCACAGACTGGGAGAAAATATTTGCCACAGAGGAATTTGCATGAAAGCACTGCTACAAATTAATATTTTTCCCATATGAACTCTACAAATTAATAAAAAAGACTTGTAACCCAATAGAAAAATAGGTAAAGTCATAAACAGATGGATGCCAAACTTTTAAAAATGTATTTGCAGAGTGTTTGGAGATAATCCTTGATAATTTCCTAACATTAAATATATAGCTGTGACTAAATATATGCATTTAATTTCTAAAATAAATTTCCCTTGTTCATTTATTATAATTCTGGATTCTGTTTGCTGATGCTTCAGTTAGGCAATTTGCATTGGGCATTCTTGAACTATTCATCTGTAGGTTGGTATTTTTTTGTGTGCTCTGTAATTTTTGTTTTATTAAAATAATTTTGTTTTTAATCCTCACCAGAGGATATTTTTTCCATTGATTTTTAAAAGAGAGTGGAAGGAAGGGTGGGGGGAGGGGGGGGAGAGAGAGAGAGAGAGAGAGAGAGAGAGAGAGAGAGAGAGAGAGAGATGTGCAACCCAGTTACATGCCCTTGACTGAGAATCAGGCCCTTGACCCTTAGGTGTGCAGGCTGACACACTAACTGCTGAACAACACTGTCCAGGGCTGAGCTCTGTCAGGTTTAGGTATTACTGCAATGTTTTATTTACACATGCTTTTGTCTATACTCTGAAATAATGTAAGTAGCACTGGAATTATTTGTCTTTTGGTGTGTGTGTGTGTCTGTGTGTGTGTGTCTGTGTGTCTGTGTGTACGTACGTGTGTATCTGTGTTGACGAGAGGGTGGTAGTAAGTAACTCTTTGACATTTTCTATTTCTTCTATTTTAGTTTTTCTTTAGGTTGTCTATCTCTTTCAGAATTGTTTTTGTAAATTATATTCCTTAAAACTCACCCACTTTCCACTTCTGCTTTCCTCTTATATTATTTCTTCACTATGAAAATAGCTTCCTGACTTCTCCCACTGCTTTCCAGACTTCTCCATACCAATCCCTTTTCCACAGTGCTGCCCGAGTCATATATTTAAAACATGGATCTGGTGCTCTCATTTCTTCCCAAACAGAAACCGTAAAAACCTCTCAGTGACTCCTAATTGCTCATAGATACATTGAGACCAACCTGACTATTTTGTGCTTTGCTATTTTCATATGACACCCTTGCTTCCATGACTCAAGTGGTTTACTCCACCTGCAGGGTCCTCCTCATTCCCTTCACTATTCCTTCGCTGGTGAAATATCAAGGCCTCCACTCATCCTCCTATCTCCAGCGCTGCTGTCTATGTGTGTGTGTGTAAGTGACCAGTAAAGACTGGCTGAATCACATTGGCTTTACACATGTGTTCCTAGGTTGATTGGATATGTGTGTGGTAATCCAGGCGATTCCTTACAAGATAAATGCATCTGAGAGGTGTTGGTGGGGGAGGTGGGTCCAGACACAGTTTATAGATATCAGGATCTAGCTCTCAGCATATCTGATATTTGATTAAGGGTGACGACAGATTCCTCCCCTACCTAAGTATCACCACAGACACACATGCCCATACACATATATAAACGTGCTCACTTTTAGGGTAGTAACTGAATCAATTGGTCAGTGTAGGTCCACCCACTTGAATATCTTTTAGATAAAGGTCAACTCTGAGAGTTTTTTTCTAAGAGCAGTGAAGAGCCTCTCCCCTGTGATTTCCCTAACCTGGAGTGAGAGGATTTCCGAGTCTGTTCATTAGCACTGAATGAGCATTTTAATTTAGGTCGCTGGGGGTCAGGTTAATATTTCTCTTGGCAGTTTTTCCCCTCTAAGGATGTAAATGTATGTTCCAATGATAATGTAGAGATTCAAAAGTAAATGCCACATAGGAAACCAAATAATTCACTCTACTTTTCAACAATATCAGGCTCTGCCAGTATTCCTGGGCAGCTCCTAGTAAGTGGGGCTGGTTTTCTATTCCTTTTCCTTGAACTCTCCAGGACTCTGCTTGGCTGGGCAGTGATATCAACCTAATGCTGATGTTTGTATAACATTTGTTCATCTAAAGTATAAAAAAATAACCTTTGTTCGAAACAACACTCAAAATTGGATCATTTTAAAATAATGCTTATTGGTGCCTTGTTCTAGAGATGAAGAAAATAAAATACACGAGCTTCATAGATATTTAGTATTTTTTTCATCAAACTAAACCACTCCTATTGCAAATAGTATTCACATGTTTTTATACTCATTCGACTTGATAGTTCCCACTACAGCCTGGGTGAATTATGTTTGTGTGTTTCACGATTGATTAAAATCTAAAGTCATTATTAATGTGTATGCCAGAACTTGGAAAACATAGTTTTCTGGACCTTATATTCTTTATTTGTCCAGAATAGAAAAAAAGCCCACTACACACAATCTATTTTTTTTACACACAACCTTATTCCCCACTGAAATTATATTTTGGCTTTTCAGTGTTTATCTGTGTACTTTAGGAAATTGTTCCTGTATGAATTCCATACTAGATAACAGAAATGGAATATCCACACTAACTCCCAGAATCTTTTAGTGTTTTGTTCTCTTTTGTTCCCTTCACAGCCATCTCAATTCTTTTATTGCAGCTACATAAATATATTTTACAGATGTTACATTCCCCCAAAGAAATATTAGAATCCAAATAAAATCAGACCAATACAATAGCAATAAGATCTTGAAACAGAGTAATATATCAGTAGCAGAGCTAAAAAATGTTTTCTTTAAGACTCTGAGTTTTAAAATTTTGTTTACATCACTGTGATAAAGGAGGGAGGGTAAAATAATGGATTTGGACTTTCGTAAGGTGATATGGCTGGCAGTATCAATTCTTGACATTATGCTTACTAGCTCTCAGGTTCTTCATATTGGGGAAAAAATCTTGCTTTGGTTTTTGAGTATTCCAGAAGGAGTTTGGTGGATGTAAGAGGGAGAGCCATACAGGGGCAGGTCTGGGGTGGAGGCTGACCAAGAAAGCAAGGAAAAGGAACAATGAGAATAGAAGAAAAATAAGACTAGTGTCCTTGAGATGGAACATAGCTCCTAGGGCAGCAGCTCCAAGTATAAATCAGCCCAGCTTGTTTTCACACAAGGCCCCGAATTCGGCTCTTGACTTCGCTATTTACCAGCTTTTACCATGAGAAAGTTACTGCACTTTTCTGAGTCTTGCTTTTCATGTTTTAAAATGAGAAAAATAGCCCTAGCCGTTGTGGCTCAGTTGGTTGGGTTCCCTACTGGTTCGATTCCAGGCAGGGGAACATGTCTGGTTTGCAGGCTCGATCCCCGGAGGGGGCGCCTGCAGGAGGCAGCTGATCGATGTTCTGCTCTCACATCAATGCTTCTTTCTTTCTCGCTCCTTCTCTCTTCCCCTCTCTTTATAAGCCAGTTTAAAAAAATCTTTAAAATGAGAAAAGTACTGCCCATTTCTTAGGGTTATAGTAAAGGCTAGAAGAGATAAACACAGACAACTCTGAGTCTAGTGCCTGGCATATAGTAAGCACTTCCCAAAAGTTAATGTTCTTTCCTATCTTTGGGTTACTTGCTTATCCTCTCCAATGCCCAGGGATTGATGGAGGAACGTCTCCAAATGCAGAATTGGATTGTTTTCCCTCTCCCCTTTCATATATGCCCCGCATGGCCTTCATTCTAGTAGAACCAACGTATTGATGCAGACCCACGAACTTTCAGGCATGAATGTTCAGCAGGCTCCTGGTATTGTTCCCGGAGCATAGTAGGTTTGATGAAAGGAGCCTACTAAAATCTGTTTCACTGACTTAGTGAGATGCACTTGAGTTGGCTGAAAGCTGTGATCTCCATATAGACCATTTTAGGTAGATGGTCCTTCCTTCCAGCGGTTCTCAACCTGTGGGTCGCGACCCCTTTGGGGGTCGAATGACCCTTTCACAGGGGTTGCCTAAGACCATCGGAAAACACATATATAAAATTACATATTGTTTTTGTGATTAATCACTATGCTTTAATTATGTTCAATTTGTAACAATGAAATTGGGGGTCACCACAACATGAGGAACTGTATTAAAGGGTTGCAGCATTAGGAAGGTTGAGAACCACTGCTTTAGACCCTACCATCACCCTGATTTCCTTGCTAGTGTATCTTTACTTCCCAGTATAAGGCCAAGATATTTCTTTTAGCTTTGGTAAATGCAACTTCTTTGGTTTTTAACCTCGTCTCCTTCCTCTTCATTAGGTCAAGTCTAATTCTTCCTTTAAATTTCAGATTACCTGTCAGGTAGTCAGGAAAATTTCCATTATCTTTTTGGACCAGGCTAGGCCTGCTGTTGTTATATGCTATCTTAGTATTTTGTCCTTTTTGCTAGTATTTATTATAATTACAAACAAAATAATTATCTGTGTATATATTGAACTCCATGTCTTGTTCTCTGTTGTATTTTTAGTGCCTTATACAGTTCTTGGAACATAAGAGGAGATCAAAAAACACTCAATGATTGAGTGCACATGTAAATATATAGACCAGTATCAGAAATGATGAATTAAGTGATTAAGTGGATCATCACTTAAGTTTAAAGTTTTGTTTTAAAAATAAAGCTTGGCTTTAGCTAAAATTCCCAAGTTTTCTGGGTACTCTCCCATGTGTAGTTCTACTTGTGGTAGACCTGTCCCCATGGGGTTAGGTAGTGGCACAACTGATTGCTTATTTTAATTATATATGGGAAAACAATTAGGGTGAAAGCTTCCCTTATATTTCTACCTTCTAATGTGGAATAACTTTTTCTAGTCACTGAAAAACAGTATCAAGTTCATTAAAACATTATCATTTATAGTTTATAAAATAGTGAAGTTTTACTCTACTCAGCTAACTTTATTGAGTTACTCTACTCTGGGCCAGAGGTTCTCAAACTTTAGTGCATGTCATAATCATTTGGAGGGATTGTTAAAACACAGAATGCTTATAATTAGGGACATCAACATTATACTCTCAAAAACATAACTATTATAGAACTGAACAACACAAACAATAGGATGCAACTGACATTTATAGAATACACCATCCAACACAAAAGGACTATATTCTTTTTAAGCCCCATGGAAATTCACCAATATAGACCATATCCTGGGATCATAAAAAAATAACATTAAGCAACCTAAAAATTTGAAATCACACAGAATATGCTTTCTGACCATAATGTAATAACATAGCTAGAAATCACTAACAGAAGGACAACAGGAAAATCTCCACATACTTAGAAATGAAACAAGCAATTTTAAATAATACATGGGTCAAAGAGAAAATCTCGAAGGAAATTTAAAAATACATAAAACTGAATGAAAGTGAAAGCGTAGTACCAAAATTTATGAGATGCAGCTAAAGTGGTGCTGAGAGGACTCAATGCTTACATTAGGAAAGAAGAAAAATATCAACTCAATCATCTGAGTTCCTATCTCAAGAAATTAGAAAGATGAGATAAACATAAACGCAAAGGAAGCAGAAGGATGGATAGCAGGTATCAAGGTAGCAGAAATAAATAGAATTTATAGTAGGACAATATTAGAGAATTAATAAACCAAAAAGCTGGTGCTTTGAAAAAAAATCAATAGAATTGATAAACTTCTAGTAAGACTGACAAAGATGAAAAAAGTCACCAATATACTTAATGACAAGGAATATAATTATAGATCCTGCAACTATTAACAGGATAATAAGGATTAACTATGAACAACTTTATACTTACAAATTCGACAACTTAGAAAAAAATGAACCATTTGCTTAAAAATCACAATCTGCCAAAACTCAGTCAAGATGAAATAAACAACTTGAATAGACCAACAATAACCAAAGGAATATAATTTATTATGCTAAAAAAACTCTTTATAAAAATAAATATCCAGGCCCATGTTTGAATTTTATCAAACATTCAAAAAATTAACACAAATTTTCTACAATGTCTTCTAGAAAATAGAAGAGAAGGAAACATGTCTCATTTTATGAGTCCAGTTTTACCCTGATAACAAAAAACCAGACAAATGCCTCCAAAAGAGAACTACAGACCAATAGTTCTCATGAACTTAGGTATAAAAATCTTTGACAAAATTTTAGCAAATCAAATAGAACAGTGTATAAAAGGAATAATACGTCCAAGTGGGATTTATTCCAGGTATACATGTTTGGCTCAATATCTAAAACTCAATCAAGGTAAGACAACTTGTCAACTGAAGAAGAAAAATCACACTCCTTTACCAATTTTCCAAAAAAAAAAAAAACCAAACACATGTGACACAATTCAGCACTCATTCATAATAAAACTCTCAGTACACTAGAAATACAGGAGAATGTCCTCAAACTCAAAAAGAGCGTCAACAAAAACCTACTTAATGGTGAAAGACAAAATGCTTTCCCTCTTCAGAAGCAAGTTAAAGATGTCTGCCATCACTGTTCTTGTAAACAGTGCCTGAAGTCCTAGTGAAATTGAGCAAGAAAAAGAAATAATATACATGTAGATTGGAAAAGAAGAAATAAAATTGTCTTTAATTGCAGATGGCATGATTGTCTATGTAGAAAATCCCAAGGAATCTAAAACCTACCAACCAATGAACAAGTCTTAGTATTAAGTGAGTTCAGAAAGGTCACAGAATACAAGATCAGCACAGAAAAAATCAATAGCTTTTCTCTGTACTGACAACAAACAAGTGGAAAACAAAATTAAAAAACAACAACACACACAGTACCATTTACAGTTTACCCTTCCTCTGCTCTGCTACCGAGACCCTCATGGTCATCAAGACCCCGGATATTCTTCGGCATATGTTATCCCACAGGTTACCAGTTACCTGTTCTTGAAGTCTTCCATGCAGTTCGTGCCTGTCTTTAGTTCTCTATGCACCCCAAGTTGCCTTATCTTCCATAGTTCTTCAGTATGCTGGGCTCCGATTATCGCAAAAGTGGTGATTGTTCTTTTGAAGAGCACTATAGGCTTTTGAGAATCACACCCTCGTCAGCCATCTTCTCTCTCATAAATATGACAGTCGCAAGCCAACTGTAAGTGGAACAGAAACAATGCATTCTGTGTAAACATCCCTAAAGTTTATGTGAATAGCACATTACTTCTGAACCCTTGTTTGATCTTTCAGAGTGGACCTTTCAGAGTTTACTACTAGTTGAGAGAACTGATTCCCTGTCACTGCAAGAACTTCCAGCGTGAAAGCATGTAATAGGGGCATGATGGGTGCTGGCTGAACTAAATTGAACTCTCTACTCTTAGAGAAATCTTGTCATTGAAAGAGAATATAGCTAATTCTCATAGGATAAGAAGTATTGCTTGCAAGTTCTTATTGACATATTTGAGCAGAGTAGATTAAAATACCTACTTGTCATCACAATGATCTGTGTTATTTTATTTTGTTTTCCAATGCAGTTTGCCAGGGCTGATTCTAGGCAGAATTCTGAACTCACAAAACTGTGTCTTCATTTTCTTTCCCTTGTGACCTGATACTTATCTCTTGGTTAGAGGCCGTTGGATCGTTCCCCTTCCCTTACTTCTAAGTTTATAAATGTTTGGGTCTGATGCCTATTGTCCCTAGGCAATTCTTGCTACTTCCTAATAAAATAAACAGTAGACAAGCCACTTAATAAAACAAAATCCTGACTAATGTGGCCTCAGGAAAGGGTTAAAAGCCCAACCCCCCCCCCCCCCCCACTCCTTCCTTAGTAACTAAATTGCATTTAATCATTGCCTTTTCGAGACCACACTTCTGCCTAAACTCAAAGGGATGATTTATATGAGACTTTCAGGTCAGAAAGACAGAAAGGTGGTGGTCTCTTGATAGAAAAGGAAAAATGAAGGGAGGGAACTAGTATTTGTTGAGTGCTTACTCTGTGCTGGGCGTTTTGCTGCAGGTTATATACACGTTTTATCAAATCTACACACCATCCCTGTGAGGCAGGTTCTGTTATTATCCTGATTCCATAGATGAGGAAACAGACTTAAAGGAGGCCAAGTAGCCTCTGTCAGGGAAAAGAGAGAACACATAGTGAAGCTGGAGCCAGTTCACCTAAGCAAGCATGACAATCAGTGTGGCAGGAAAAGGAAGGCTCCTGTGTGTTCTCTCTGTATCATTCCATTTTCCTACCCCTTCCCAAGCAGCTAGATAGTCTTTTATTCAAGCAGCAACAATTGCTTGACGTTTCTGAAGCTTAGTTTGGCTGCTGTTGTTGCTGTGAAGGCTGACCTCACATTTTGTTGGGTTCTCAGAGGGAGGAGAGGCTTTCAAGGGTCCTGAGAGGGATGATGGGGAGAGGCTCGCAGCGAGATTCCTGGAAAATAGTTGGCACGTTGGTGAGGGCTTGTGGCTCATTCCACGGTGTTGTCCTGGGGTGGGGGCAACATTTCAGAAGCTTAGGTGCTTCCAGCCAGAAGCAGCAGGGCCTTGGGATATGAGGAAACCCTTAGGGCTGGGAGATTGGGCATCTCTGATAACCACAGTGGATCAGTTACTGGAGGAAAGCCCCAGACACTTTTACATCAAGTAGAAATGGTGATGATGATGGTGATAAATTCTTACTGCACACACACGAGCCACACATTATTCTAAGAACATTGCATATATGAACTCCTCTAACCATCTATGAAATAGTTACTATCATTATCTCCATTAATCATGAAAGAGATTAAGTCACCCAATGTCACTGTTATGTGGCAGAACCACGATACAAATGTAGATGGTGTGGTTCCAGACTCTAGAACCTTTTGTGATGGTGAACCTTTAGAGCTCGGCGTGTCAGCATTTTGAAAAACCCTAACTTAACTCTGGTGCCATGTCACATATAGAAATTTTTTGATATTTACAACCATAGTAAAACAAAGATTTATATGTTTGATATTTATTTTATATATTTAAATGCCATTTAACAAAGAAAAATCAACCAAAAAAATGAGTTTGCATGTCGCCTCTGACATGTGTGTCATAGGTTCGCCATCACTGTTCTAGAGCCTTAAAGTCATTCCTGATCTCTCTAGATGAGCCCTTTGCATGACCTTGCTTGTGAGTAGGAGGTAGCAGTGAGTAGGAGGAAAAGAAACCCCAAAATGAATAAAACTGAATTTCTTACCACTTGGTGGGACAGAGATTTTTATTTAGGTTCACAAAAAGGAAATAAAGAAATGTGTCATTTCTTGTATTTTTGTTTTGTGGACCAAAATTCAAACATTTTTCATATATAAAATAATCTATTTTCCAAGTGTTAGCATTACCATTGATGAATACAGGGAGGAGTGGACTTGACTGGGTAACTTAATCTTGTGTATTTTGTTCTCTCATCAGGTCTAGGCTGCCTGCTGATTCTTTCTAGCTGTGTGGGTTCCTTCAAAGACCTCTCCCTACTGAGACCTACCAGGGAAACACCTAGCTAGCTGGTAAGTGAGCTGTATGCTGTGCAGATGGCTGCCATGGTAACCTCCTGAGCAGGGCCAGTGATTCTGAATTAGGTGGGTGGTTGCAGAGACACATACAAATGCATTTGCATTCATTAGATAACTTCCTGGTGTCACTTCAGTATTTTAAGTATATCATTATACTAAAACACAAAACAACTTTTAAAGAAACATTTCTTCTATTTGTCAGCAGCTTGAGGTCATGATTTAGTCAGCCTTTCTTAAGGAGAAACACAAGAAGAGGAATAATTTAGACACTCCAGGCAGCTCTGACTCCAGGGTGCTTGTGAACTGGGTATAAACTGTGATGGAGAAGGTAGCTGCAGGAGGAGCACCAGTATGGAGCCACGTGGATTTTCTCAGAGTTCTTTGAATAAAGTTGAGTTTCTCTTGCTTCTGTTTCTTTGACTAGAAATCTCTCCCTCCATTTTTTTTTCATGGCTGGCTTCTTCTCATCCTTCATGCCTCAATTCAAGGTCACTGCAGGCAGCCTTTCCCTGCCACCCTTTCTAAAATAGTTCCCCTCTCCTGCTCTACCTCTCAGCATTGTGCTTGTTTCTTTCATTGTACTGTTATCATCTGAAATATTTTATTTCTTATTTTCAAATCAGGTTACTTATTATTTTCTTTGCTCTGCCCACCCTGTCCCTTGACATAGTATAAGCTTCACGAGGTGAGAGACCATGTTTGCTTTATTTACTCCAGCACTCAGCATAGTGTTTTGCACAGACGATGTCACAATTAATATTTTGTTGGATAATGTATGAACAAAACCCTCAGGAGTCAGTTGGATATACCATTGTAGCTCCTTTTTTCTCCACTTGGCAGTGCAGCACTTGGAAAATACCTCTATGCTTATATTTACATTGCTTCTTAATAGAATTCTTCTCATATTATTATCTTGATTAGGCTGGGCCATAGGCCGTGGCTCTGTTAGATGCTTGCTCTATTTGCTCTGTGACAGCCTGGTTCTCCACCACAGCTTTTGTCTCTGGTTCTGGTTTTAACCTGGTTTCTCCCAGCTTCTGCTGCTTTGATTCTTAGCAATGGCTCCTGCCCTTGTCACTGACTTGACTGGGTCTTCCTCCTCCTCTCTGCTCTAAATTCCCACAGTGGATGAATTGCAACTAAAAATAAAATAATTTAATTGAACAAAAATAACCTATCCTATCACAAAAGAAAAACAAGATAATTTTACAATAGTAACTCATCTTAATTAGCAATTTTTAAAATATTACATGAATTACTTTTTAAATTCCACACTCCAGTTTGAACGTTAACAAATCTACATCACTATGAGCAACTTTTGAAAGTTTCTCTAGAAGAAATATCTACATTCTCCTCATATGCTCTAAGGACCTCCGAGTACCTAAATCAGTGGTTCTCAACCTTCCTAATGCCGCTACCCTTTAATACAGTTCCTCATGTTGTGGTGACCCCCAACCATAAAGTTATGTTCGTTGCTACTTCATAACTGTAATTTTGCTACTGTTATGAATCGTAATGTAAATATCTGATATGCAGGATGTATTTAGGTGACCCCTGTGAAAGGGTCGTTCGACCCCCAAAGGGGTCGCGACCCACAGGTTGAGAACCACTGACCTAAATTTTTTGTGTCAATTTATGTGATAAAAAATTATTGCGTAAGATGTCATTAAATCTCATCACAAGTTGAAAACTAAGACGCTGCTATTAAGAGAATATTTCTTATCTGAATCTCAAGGCTTTCTCAGAAGAGACTAAAGTCTTCATCACTAACTGCTTTCTTTCTAAGGAGATATTTGTGATTTGGAACTTCAGCCAAAAGATAAAAAATCCTCCCCAAGATCAAAACTGCCTCTACTTTCGGATTGAAGCCAGAGCATCTCTATTTTTTGTGTCTAACCAGAAATCATATTATCTGCCTGCTACCTAGCTTCCGAGCTCTTTCAAAACCCTCTGCCTCCGTTGAGAATAGAACTATCCTTGGAAATTTACCCTTATCTTCACTGATGTCCCTTCTGTGCATCAGATGGAGGCTTTACATTATGTTTTCGGGGAGCAGGTGGGAGGAGCAGCTGGTATGAGAAGAAGTGAGCAGCCTGACAACAGTAAAACTGAGAAGTGTGTGTGTGTATGTGTGTATGTGTGTGTGTGTGAAAAGAGCAAGTGACACAACAAGAAAATTTCCCCTAGATATTGTAAACCTTACAGTGTGTTCACTAGAGCAAACAGTATGTAAATGTGACAGGTAAAAAGACTCTATGAAAGTAAGAATGTTGGAAACTTGGATTCATACTCACTAAGATAAAGCTGGTGCCAATGAATTCCAATAACACAGTAGAACATTACATTTTTTATTGTTTCTTTCAGTGTAATTCCACTGAAACCTTTAACTTGTTCTGTGAATATTTGTTGTGCCCCTATTCCGTGTCAGGTCTGGGGATGGCCAGGAACATGTCAAAGAATCTGCTGTCATGGAATTTATTGGTTTTCTTTAAATGAAAGAACAGGAGACTATTTTGGGATTTCTGTAGCTACTGCTTTTATACAATGAAATGACATCATCTCTTTATTTTAAGTTTTAGTTATTAACAAATTATTTTAACATTTTGTCTTCTATAGTGCTATCTAGTTTAAATATAATTTGACTTATATCTGGACTACTACCTGAGATTGAAAGTCTAAATTTTTTTCAAACATTTATGTTAGCCCAGGATGATACATGTAAATGGAGATTATAAAGTGTAATTTTTTTATCATTTTCATTGTGTGAGACTTTCCCTTTTCTTCTATTTCATATAAATCTAATTAAATAATTAATTTGAATAGGTAATGTATTAACATTTTGCAATATTAAAAACAGGCGCAGAAATGTGAATTGTAAGAGTTAGCTTCACCTATTTCTTGCCTACCTAGCTTCTTTTCCCTGGAGGCAATTTATATTATGGGTTTCTTGTGTGTATGTTTCAAAAGATATTCATTACTTAAACAAATATATGTACAGGGTATACCCCAAAAATGTATACACACTGTAACAGTTGATAGCTTAATTTTGAAAATAAAGTATATTTTGTTTAATAAACATTGCCTTTATAATTATTCAAAGTGTGTGTATACATTTTTGGGGACACTTTCAAACACAAAATGAGTTATAAAACACATATTTTTCTGCACTCCTTCACACAACAATGCATCTCTTTTCATTCCATATCAGTGTATAGAGAGCTCCTTTTAACAGATGCATAGGATTCTAGTACATAATTAAACTGCATTACATTTAGCCAGTTCCTATTGAAGGACATTTAGGTCCTTTCCAATCTTTCCAAATAACACAGTGATGAATAATCCTTGGATATACATTATTTGGCAAATATTCACATGCATTGGAGGATGCATTTCTAGATGCGTAATTTCTGGGTCAAAGGCATGTGCACTGGTACTTATGATATGCTAGAGGCCTGGTGCATGAAATTTGTGTATGGGGTGAGGGGTCCCTCAGTCAGGCCTGCACCCTCTCACAATCTGGGACCCCTTGGGGGATGTCTGACTGCCAGTTTAGGTTGGAATCGGGCATAAACTGGCAGTCAGACATCCCTTTCACAATCTGGGACCGCTGGCTTCTAACCGCTCACCTGCCTGCCTGCCTGATTGCCCCTAACCACTCTGCCTGCCTGATCACCTCTAACCACTTGCCTGCCTGCCTGCCTGATCACCCCTAACCATTCTGCCTGCCTGCTGATCGCCCCTAAATGCCTCTGCCTCAGCCCCCACCACCGGAGCTTCATTCAGAAGGACATCTGGAATGAGGTCCGGAAGGTCATTCGGCTGTCTGGTCTAATTAGCATATTAAGCTTTTATTATTATAGATACTGTCAAACTGCTCTCAGTATAAGTAGTACCAATTCACGCTTAGTAATGTGTAACTACCTTTCTTTCTCAAAGCCTTGTCCAAAGAATATATTACCAAAGTTTGTGATTTTTGCCAATCTAATAGAAAAATGATACTTCTTAGTAGTTTTAATTTGTATTTCTCTTATTATGGGTAAGGCCACACATCTTTTAATATTTAAGAGTTAGTCACATTTCTTTTTGTTCAAACTGTCTGTTCATAATCATTGCCAGCTTTTCTATTGGGTTATTGCTTGGTGTTATTGACCAACATATAGAATGAAATTTAGCCCTAGTCTAATGCGAAGTGCCTTGCAAATATTTTAGCCAGCTTCTTTGTCTTGTAACCAGGCTATGGTGTTTTGTTTTGTTTCTGCTGTTTAGTGTTTATGTAGTTGAATTTAAAACCTTCCATTTTACATTGTCTAGGTTTTGTGTTATATTTAGAAAGGACTTCTTCCTGCAAAATTATAAAAATAATTCTCCCTTTTTTTCTATTAGCACTTTTGTGGGATTTTTTAAGCATTTAAATACTTAAGACTTCTGTAATTTATTTTTGTGTAAGATTTAATACTAGGACAAAGGGAACTGCATTGGTTAGGACTAAGCTCAGCTGAGAAGAATAAATACAGTAAAATAATGATGTAATACACAATATTGAGGTTTATATCTCTCTCCCATGGAGGTAGTAGTTCCAGAGCTTGTATAGTATTCTATAATATGAGGGATTCATGTTCTTTCTACCTCATGGCTTCACTCTGACCTTCCATTTCCAAGGTCACCTTATAGTCTAAGATGGCTTTTTGAGCTCTAGACAAAACATGGGATTCCAGCCAACAGGAAGGAGGGAAAAAATAAAGGAAGGCCGCTCCTTTCCCTTTAGGGACACTTATTGGAAGCTGCCCATACCAATCTTGCATACATTCCATTGGCTAAGTACTTAAATCACAAGGCCACAGTGAACTGTATGAGAGTCAGGAAAATGAAGCCATGTATGCAGCTAAAAATCAGGAATTCTGTGACAGAGGAAGAAGAGGGAAATTGGATGACTTTTGGCCCTCAGCGTAATTACACTCGTCTCCACTTTTAAATTTCTAGACTTACTTTAGTTTTAGTCCTATGACTAGAGTCAATGCTCACAGTCTGTTCTTTTTATTAGAGACCTCTATTCATCTCTTGGTTGGTTCATTCTCTAAAGCATCTTCCAGAAAGATTCAGGGAGAAATATATTCTTTGAGTTTTTGAAAGTCCAAGTAATGTGTTTTGTTATCTTTATATTTAAGGCTTGTTTGATTCGAGATTATTAAATCCTTGGGGTACCTTTGCTTTTCCAATTATGTATTTGTGTTCAAAGTTGCTGAGGAGAAATCTAAGTTGATCCTGACTTTCCTCCTTAGATGGCTTTTCTTTCATGCCTCAGTGTCTAAAGGATGCTTTAAATTCCTTTCATTTTATGTGGATATGTTTGGGTGTTAAGCGATACGTGTTAATTTTTTTCCTAGACAGGGTGTATTTTTAAGTCTTTAAAATTAAATCTTATTTGTTTTATACTGTGTGTTTTTGACATAACTTTTTAAAAATTAAATTCCTTGGAGTGACATAGGTTAATAAGATTATATAGGTTTCAAGTGTACATTTCTTTGATGCAAGATCTGTATATTGCATTGTGTGCCCATCAAAGTCAAATAATCTTCCCTCACCATATATTTGACATCATTTACCTTTGCTACTCCCCATACCCCTCCCCCCTGGTAACCACCATACTGTTGTCTGTGTCTGGGAATTTTTGTCTGCTTTTCTTGTTTATTCTTTTGTTGCTTTCAGTTTTATATTCCACATATGAGTGAAATCATATGGTTGTTAACTTTTTCTGTCTGACTTATTTCGCTTAGCATGATATTCTGGACTTAAAACTGTTAAAAAATTTACTTTGTCTCTCTTATTTAGATCCACCAAGCACCTATGGTGGATCTCCCTTTGGCTTTGCTATTAGTCATTTTCTCTCTACTCTTTATTTGCACTTTTTCACTTTTCTTATTCCTGTCTTTTGTAACCTATACTGTGTTTCCAGCAGGGTCTTACTGTCTCACAATGAGTTTCATTTCAGTGGTAGTTCATTTTCCTTTTTTACTTCTTTTGTAAGGTCTGCCAGGTTACTTTCATCTCCATCGTTTATTTTGCTAACTTTTCTAAATTCTTGTATCTTTCTTTGAATTCTTATTTTACAAAAGTCTTTATTACTTATCTAATATACATTTTTGATGTCATAATTTTTTTAAAATACACTTTTTATTGATTTCAGAGAGGACGGGAGAGGGAGAGAGATAGAAACATCAATGATGAAAGAGAATCATTGAACAGCTGTCTCCTGCATGCCCCCTGCTGGAGATCAAGCCTACAACCCGGGCATGTGCTCTGACCAGGAATTGAACCATGATCTCCTGGTTCATAGGTCAACCACTGAACCATGCTGGCTGGGTGATGTTACAGAGTTTTGATGATAATTTTCATTGACTCTGTGGCTACATTTATCTAGTATTTGAGTTTCATGTGTGACTCCTCTCCCTCTCCCCTCTGTCATTTTAAAAAAAATCTATCTTAGCATAGATCTGATGGTGACACATTTTAATTATTGATAATGTTTGAATGAGGAAGGTTCTTTTTGGACCAGCTGTTTGTGGGAGATTGGTACTATGGAGGAGTCAGGGTGTGATTCAGAGTTGTAGGCTTACAAAGGTGATGTATCTGTGAGATTCCTCAGGGAAGCTCCCTAACAAATGGTGGTAGGTTTTGTACTTCCAAGTTGCCTGCTTGGATTGGAAAACTCTGCTTTATTGGCTTTGGTGGAGACATTTAACTGCAGACACTTTCTTCTTCCCATTTCTGGGGATGGCCTTCCCAGAAATCGACAGTTAAAAGATAGAGCAGAGCAGTTAGTTAAAGATCAAGCTCTGGAGCCATATTGCTGGAATTTGATTTCTGAGTCCTTCATTAACCAGCTGTGTGAACTTGGGCAAGTTACTCAGCTCTTCTGTGACTCATTTTCCTCATTTGCAAAAGGAGGCTTAATAGTACTGATCTCATACGGTTCATGTGAGTATAAAATGCAGTACTACATGCAAGGTGCCTAGGAGATGGTCAGGCAAAAAGGGAAACACCCACTTCATTGCCATTTAAAAACTGGAACTATAGAATGAATGGTTTCCTGTTCTATTTTACACTTGCTGCTCCCATTTCCCTTCCATGCTTTGTCCTGTACCCCAGGTTTTGTAAAAGATTTCCACTTTGGTTGAGTTTGGACTTTTTTCTCTATCTTGTCCGGACTGACAACCTCCAGCTGTATTGCTAAGCAGTTCGTGGATGGTCATGAAGTTATTTCTAAAAAAGAGCAGTGTACCCTTAAATGATTTTGGGCCTCCTTAGGACTTCATGGCTCCCTCTCTTGGACTTCTAATTTAACACAATGCCTGTCATACATAAGTGCTAAATGAATTAAAAATAATTCCAAACCCCAAAAATCTCAAAATCAATGAAATGGAGGAGTAAGTCTTAGAAATAGGAAAAAATTAACTTAAGGAAGTTAATACAGTGCCCTTCTTTTATCTACCATGTGCCAGAGACAATTGCACTTAATACATGGCACAAAAATAATTTCTTCAGAACAAGGTTTTCAAGAGCAGAGAGAATGTCCTTCTTTTTATGTGCTTATCTCTAGGATAGTTGCTGGCACATAACACATAATTAATATTTCTTGCATTGAACTGAACTGAACTGAACCACTATGATCTATTTCTCATTGTAAGCTACTACTATACTGTGAGAAAATGGCTGAACAAGTATCTCTCAATTTTGGTGTATGTTAGGGGCTTTTTCTATTTAAATAGAGGGTATGTGATGCACCATTCAGCTGCAGGGAGGACTTTGGGGCATACCTCGAAGAGAGAGATGTCACGTGAAAGCGATGGATTTACTGGTAAGGATAGACATGCTATGGGTTAAGATACTTTGAACTGAGAAAACAAAAATGGTGTAGAATGTGAATCTTAAATGGAAAAATTGCAATGATAGGCATTCTGCTTCAGCACTGTGCGACCCAGCTGTTTCGCACACAGGTAAGAAACAGAAAGGACCTCCTCTCATTCTGCCTCCCGGGTGTGCTAGGTGCTAAGGATGCAAAGGTGCACATCTCAGTCTCCGCCCCTATGAACTGGTTGAGTGTGACAGTCAGGCTGTGAAACGTGTTCCATCACGTTTTTGTCAAAATAAACCTTAACATTTTTAAAAAAAAATTTTTTATCCCATTTTTCTTGCCCTAAACATCATTGTAAATCTGGCTCAGCCAAAGTGTCCCCTTTCCCACTAGCCCTGACATCATAGTCTTGGTGCAATAGTTATATTGCAAAAATCATGATCAACTGTTACAGTAAGATGGAGGGAATTATGGGTGGATTTCATTTATTTTCTATGCACATGTCTGTCTTCTCCAAGTTCTAGAAAATAAATGGGCCTTACTTTTGCAATTAAGCAAATTATTTTAAAAAAGAGAATCTGTTTGCTCTAGAAAATCCTGCTTGTCCTCTTTTAAACATTTAAACTCAAACGCCCACGTTAACATTTTAACACGGAAAACTCCGCACCCCTGCCTCCTGAGACATTAATGCCTTACACCCACAGGTTTTTTGGGAGATGATACAAGATGGGGAAGTTACCCAAGACCTGGCATGATTACTGCTCCATCTGAGGGCTCTTCGCAGTCCAGAATGTTGAGAGATGCAGGGTTTACTCCAGATGCCGCATGAATCTGTGGACTTTGACCCAGTGATAACAATTCCTGACAGGGGCTGCTAGCTATTTTTTGAGAAGCCAGTTGGTA
The DNA here is from genome assembly GCF_964212035.1 of Myotis nattereri. Taxonomy (NCBI): domain Eukaryota; kingdom Metazoa; phylum Chordata; class Mammalia; order Chiroptera; family Vespertilionidae; genus Myotis; species Myotis nattereri. Next base: position 55,395,877 of record NC_138080.1, read on the forward strand.
TTAAGTAATATTACTATTTTCTTGTCAGCTGCTTTTGACACAATAAAATTATTCATTAGCTAGCTCACTCTTTCCCCAACTCTCTTTACTGTGTTTGCATTAGTTTGCTTTGGAATTCTTACAATTGTTGCCATCTTTTTCTAGAGAGAAGACTATATATATATAGTCTCGTCTTTTCATTTGGTAAAATTGGTATACAAGATTACATATATGTCAGGTGTACAATGTTGTAATTAGATATTTGTATATACTACAGTGTGTTGTTCATCACTGTAAGTCTAGTTACCATCTGTGATCATACAATTGATCCCTTCACCAATTTTGCCCTTCCTCTAATCCACTGGTAACTGGTAACTGGGGGTGGTTGCCAGAGGCAGTGGGTGGGGAGTGGGAAAATGGGTAAAGAGGGTCAAAAGGTACAAACTTCCTGTTATAAAATAGCTAAATCCTGGGGCTATAAGAATGTATAGCATGCTGCCTAGAGTTCATGCTGTATTGTATATTTAAAAGTGCCCAAAAGAGTAAATCTAAAAGTTCTCATCACAAGAAAAAATTGTAGCTGTATGTGGTGATGGATGTTAACTAGACTTATTGTGGTGATCATTTCACAATATATACCAGTATGGGATCATTATGTTGTAGGCCTCAAAAGAACAAAATGTAATATGCTAATTACATCTCAACTGAAAAACAAAGAGTTTGGGGACACTGGGTGAAGGGAAATAGCGCTCTGGGGGTGAGTAAAAAGAGTCCTTTGAGGAAAGCTAGCATTTGGAAATTTGGGGAGATATTTGAACATTTTCTCCAAAGCCACAAGGATCATTGACAGACTGTTCTTTGGGTCCAGAATAGAGGAAGCCACTAGGAATGCTGAATCTGAGTGCTGTGTTGAGAAGGGCCGGGGCAGGGAGTCACCTGCCCTCCACATTCTCTCTGCTCACCGGCATCAGTCTGTGGGGCCTCAGCTTCCTCATAGGCCTAAGGCAGGCAGTGGACTAAGCAATCTCTCTCAAGACACCTCCTCTGAAAATGTTTTCTGATGCACATGTACCCTCAGCGCTTAGAACAAGAGCTTCATCCATCCATCACACATCAGATTGGTTGTTACAATTTCTTCAACCTTATTTTGGTTTAAGAAACATGTAACACTGTATTGTTTTGGTAATATTTTCTTCCTCTCTAGGGCAGATATAGTATGCGATGGAAATGAAACGAAGCCTGTGAATAGAAGTGAGAAGAGTTGGGACAGTGAGTCAGGTGGCAGAGTATCTGAAAGCTGCTTGCCGACACAGATGGTTGATGTAAACTGTTGTGGCAGGGAATGTCTGCCAGACATCCCATGGAGTTTATTACTAAATGTGGGATCAGTACACTTTTAAAAAACATACTGTGCATGTAGAATTATTTAAAATACTGCAAGTGCAAAAATCCCTTTGTTTCAGCAATATCTAATCCTTCCCTTCTGCTTTATAAATAATTTAGATTGAAATCCCAGCTTTGGTGTTGAGCAATTTTATTATCTTTTGTAAAAGTTTATGTTTTATAAAGTTGTTGTGACTCATTTGGAAAAGCTGAAGTTCTGATTGTGTGGTAGCCCCTGGTTCCAGGATATGTTTTATTTGACTCCATAATTTTTTAAAAAAAGACAGAAATACTATAATGGACAATTAAGAAATATAATATTAATATGAAACACTGGGATATAATGAAAGGAATCAGTGTGCGGTCTGAGTAGAAAGCATTAAAGTTGCGCCAGCTGCTCAATGCAGTGCTAAAGTGTAGCAGTTAATCTTATAATATAGGAAACAACCATAACCAGGGGATGGTTATATCTTTAAAATGTAACTCGGTATAGTAAAATCAGGCAACCTTGCAGGTGGGAGCAGGAATTTTATGGGCCATTAAAAATGTTTTAATGTAAGAAATCCCAGCTGCAGAAATTTGTAATTGAATACATGCTTTTTTTCCTTTGTATATAACACTTAGTATTTAGTTTATGAATATTTTCACATGTATTACCTAGTTTAAACTCTACACATTTCTGAAAAGGTATGTGGGACGTATTATTGCATCAATAGTTTTACTTTCCAGATGAAAAATTAGACTTCAGACAGTCTAATGACTTGCCCAAGTTAATAGCAACCTGCAAGCAACATAGCTAGTACTTAAATCCTGTTTCTATTTGAAGAGTGTGCCTCATCAGCATCATATAAAAGCTCCATATCAGAGCACATAGGAGTCCTCATTTTGTCCTGAAATGAGTTGTAGACACTATTATGGTTTTGATCTTCAGGTCAGAAATGTTTACATTTGGCTTCCCTAGGTTCACTCCTACTTAAGTAAGCAGTCCATGCATTGATATTATTACATCTATTCTCTGGGTAAATTTAATTTGAAGTTTTAGAATAAAATAAATTTGCTAAACATTTTTTCCAAGCAGATGGTAATTTTTGAATTCTAAAAGTGTTGAAGGCAATATATGTCAGCTGGCTCCTTTATTCAGTTTGGCTAAAGGAGCTCCCCCTACCTTTATATCCTATACTAGTGGCCCAGTGCACGAAATTCGTGCACATTAAAAGGGAATTAATTAGAGGAAATATTTTAATATTGTTATTTGCCCTTTCTCTATAATAGAAGTGTCAGAGATGAAAGAAAATTAGTAAAATGTATATGAAAATCTCCCTCCTGTCAGAGTCTGGGGCATGCTGTGGGACCCAGAGTCAAGTCCCTGCCCACCCACGTGTACCTCAAAATCATGCGAGACACAGACCAGGCCGGCCCAACCCCCATCAAGCCCTGCAGGGAGGAAGGCACAGCCTCAGGTACCCCGTCAAGCCTCGCCAGGTGGGGGGCACAGCCTCAGGTCCCTCAGCCCGGCCTCAGGTCCCCCGACCCCACCACCAGGGAAGGGGGCGCGGTCTCAGGTCCCCTGGCCTGGCCTCAGGTTCCCCGGCCCCAGCACCAGGGAAGGAGGCATGGTCTCAGGTCCTCCAGCCTGGCCTCAGGTCCTCTGGCCCCAGCACCAGGGAAGGGGGCCTGGCCTCAGGTCCCCCAGCCCTGGTGTGAGGAAGTGAGGGCACGATGACCACTTGCATATTAGCTCTTTATTATATAGGAAAATAATAGCCTAATATTCTAAGAGTTCAGTCATCCAGTCCTTTGTTCAGCCAGTCAAAGCGTAATATGCTAATGATATGCTAAGGTCGCTCAACCGCTTCCTATGACATGCACTGACCACCAGGGGGCAGATACTCCCTGGTTAGCTTGCTGCTGGGGTCTGGCTGATCAGAACTGAGTGAGAAGGGCTGGACACACCCTGGAGCCCTCCCGCAGTCCCTCCCTGGCTGGCCAACCTCTCCTGCGCCCCTCCCTAGCCCTGATTGTGCACTGGTGGGGTCCCTCAGCCTGGCCTGCTCCCTCTCACAATCTGGGAACCCTCTGGGAATGTCAGAGAGCTGGTTTCGGCCCAGTCCCAGAGGCCAGGCCAAGGGACCTCACTGGTGCACGAATTCATGCACTGGACATCTGGTGTGATATATAAAGAAAAAGAAGAGAATGGAATATAGAATATTGGAAGAGATTATTAGGTCATTGAGCCCAACCTTGTCCCCACTGCAGGGATATGATCTACAGGTCTTTGGCAGATACTTGTTCAGTTCACTATTTAAAAAGGTAATTCTTTTGTTCTCTCTCTCTCTCTCTCTCTCTCTCTCTCTCTCTCTCGTCTCTCTCTGGAAGCAGTGATTGTTACTGATTTCTTTTGCAAACCCAACACAACACTACCTCTAAGTAACTTCCTTTCATTGGTACTTTTTCCACTGGCTGGAGACCCTCAGAATTAGTCTAATTGTTGTTCTCATGAAACTTATTTCTTGTTTGGTTCCTTTACCCTCCTTTGGACCCTTTAGTTATTCTTTATAATATGGTTTCCGGATCCTTCCACTTCCTGGTCCCCTTCCTTGGAAGTGTTTGGCAATGTGTCCCTTGAATACAGAATCTAGATTTGAACCGAATCATCTAAATGTGATCAGACCCAGCAGCAGCGTTACTGACACTCTTGTTAGGGGCACAATAATTCCACTAATTCCACTAAAGATTGCATCTGATATGTCAGTGCCTTCTCAGAAGGCTGGATTGTAGCAATGCTGCGGTTAACAAAAGATCATAGATTTTTTGCCCCAAATGATGGCTATTTTGCAGATCTGCCACATTTTGAGCTTCAAACCAGTTTTCATTTTGATCCTTAGTGTAGTACTTCATATTGATTTGTATCAAATTTTATTATGCTAGTTTTGATCTATTATTTTAATGTTTTGAAGTATTTTTGATTTAGTAAATAGCTTTCTCAAATGTGTATTCTCAGCAGATTTTGGAAGCATACTTTAAATGCCTTTATTCAAGTTGATAAAATGTGTAAGAGTCAGAGTTGAGTATAACACTCCATAAAATGCAACTAGAAACTTCCCTCAATATTGACAAAAATCTATTAATATTCTCTGAGCTCATTTTTTCAACCAAGTACAAGTAAGTCAAAATGATCATACTATTCCCTAACCCTTCCTGATGATCTTTGGTCCTTGCTTTCTTGTACAATCCTTTATACAGCACAGATCCTTGACACAGTTTTGTTGAATTGATTTGGAAGTCTCTGTTTGTGATTGCTCAGCCTTTTGAGCCTTGGGCTCTCAGCAATGACATAAAACCTTACCTACACATCAGAGGTCAACTCATGTCACTCATCCTTCAGAAAGTTTTCCTCTATTATCTTCAAGCTACATTAAATCTTTAAGTACCATAGATTAAGTTGCTTATTTCACACATCTGAGCACTAAATTCTGGGCTCCTTTTTGCTATTATCTAAAGGATTATGAGTGTAGGTGTGTGTTTTCATAGCAATACTCATTTTTCTTATTTTTTTTCCTGTGCTATATTCTCTTATTACATATCACTTGTAATGAGACTCCATTTTGGTCACTTTTGATTGGTTCAAGGTTAGTCCGCTGAACAATCAGAATCCTTCCCTGGGAATTTTGGAAATTGAGAAAGATAAAGTAAATAGCTCTCTTTAGGAGCCTAATCTTGTACAATGAAAAGCTTGGGAGTCTCCCATGGCTGCCACCAAGGAAGTGCTTTAAATGAGCAATGAAATGTGAAACGATTTTGTATTAACATGTCAGGCACTTCTTTTTGTTGAAGCAGTTTTGCATGTAGCTATAGCACATTTAGTTCTACCTCACCACCTGCCTAGTGTTTATCAACAATATGAGGAATGCCTACCCACCAAGTGTAAAATGAAATATTGAAGGTCAAGTTGAATGATAAAACATATTTCCAATTTAATGTGGTGTTTTGAAGCTGGCATGTGATATTCTCTACTTTTTCCTACAATGCCAATTTAGCAAGCGATAGTCCTGTCATGTGGCATCTATGTGGTGATCTTATCTTCCTAGAAAGAATGTAGAAACTGACATGGCTAAGCATTAATAATGTTAGACTTGAACTTGAGGAAGCACAGGTAAAATTATTATCAAGGAAACTATGAAGCCAGGGCAGCCGCTAGTACAAAGTGTTCAATGACATGATAATTGCTTTGTAAGTCACTGGCTAAATTTTGGAAATAAATGTAGACTTCCTGGGAATTTTGAAAGTGGGGTGAAACAACAGAGTGGGAAAAGAATGTCTTGGCAAGTTTTGGAGGGAGTGTGGGGAGTGGGGCGGGGGTGAGGGTGGGCATGTATATATTACTTATTGATTTAGATTTCTCTGCAGATCTTGTCATGGTGTTAATTTATTATATATCACTTGAGGCAACTTCAACAATTATTATGATCATCATATTAAATTTAGAAGCATAATTTGGGGCAATCAAATAAAAAGTGTTATTTACCTTTAACTACCTTAAAGATTTTTAAATACAAACTTCTGGTCTTAAAAGAAAGTGGAATCTTGAGGCTTTTGAGAGCTTACAGAAAATAGTCAACCACTTAAATGAAGAGAAAAACACACACAGCAATATTATAATCAGACAGAAAAGTCAATTAAAATTCCTGGATTCAAAATACTAATTTTCAGAAAAGGACCTCAGAAAAATAAGAATCACGCCTATTCCCCATCCTCCAATCCAAAACCTGTATTTGATGTTTTTCACCGTATTGGATTGGGTCTACTCAGTGTCTCCCCACCAAATTGTTTATTGTACTCAAGTAGTGACATAAGTTTGCTAGCTAATGGTTTGTGTGTTTTTTAAAAAAATATATATTTTATTCATTTCAGAGAGGAAGGGGAAAGCAGAGAGAGATAGAAACATCAATGATGAGAGGGAATAATTGATCGGCTGCCTCCTGGAGGCCCCACAGTGGGGACTGAGTCCGCAACCCGGGCATGTGCTCTGACCAGGAATCGAACTGTGACCTCCTGGTTCATAGGCAGACACTCAACCACTGAGCCATGCAGGCCGGGCTGTATTTGTTTTTTATTTGGCTTTGGTACATGCAAATGTATTTTATATCTCACATTAAAGAGTAAGGAGAAATTACTTACGAGAATGAAGTCTGAACCCGTGACACCTTTTTAGGTACAAGGAACGTACCTTATCCGCTGTTTTGCTTTCCGTCGGATTCTCTTTACTTGGTTTCAATTACCCACAGACCAAAAATATAAAGATAAAAATTCCAGAAAGAGAGAATTCATAAGTTTGAAATTGCACGCCATTCTGAGTAGCATGATGAAATCTCACGAGTCCCCCTTTGCCCAGAGTCTTTACGTCTTTGCATCTTTACGCCTTTACGTCTTTACGTTTTTACGTGCCATAGACGTTCGCTTACTGCCAGTGATGGTGAACCTTTTGAGCTCGGCGTGTCAGCATTTTGAAAAACCCTAACTTAACTCTGGTGCTGTGTCACATATAGAAATTTTTTGATATTTGCAACCATAGTAAAACAAAGATTTATATTTTTGATATTTATTTTATATATTTAAATGCCATTTAACAAAGAAAAATCAACCAAAAAAAAAATGAGTTCGCATGTCACCTCTGACACACGTGTCATAGGTTCGCTATCACTGGACTAGACTGTCGGTGTCACAGTGCTTGTGTTCAAGTCACCTGTGTTTTACTTAATCATGGTCTCAGAGCCCAAGAGCCGTGATGCTGGCAATTCAGATATGCCAAAGAGAAGCCGTGAAGCACTTCCTTATGTGAAAAGGTGAGTGCAGTGCCATTAGATATTTTTAGAGACCACAAGTCAACTAATTTTGATTCCAGTATGTTATAATTGTTCTATTTTATTATTGGCTATTGTTGTTAACCTCTCACTGTGCCTAATTTATAAATTGAACTTTATCATTGGTGTGCTTGCATAGAAAAAGACAATATATAGATTTCGGTACTCTGTGGTTTCTAGCATCCACTGGGGGTCTTGGAATGTATCTCCCAGGGATTATTGTACTTGGTAGAAAATCTGTCTGCATTCCCAGGCCAAACCTTGAAGACATCCCAATTTCTGAAGTATTTGAAAAAGTTTTCTAACATGAAAATTTGTCACCCACATAAATGCTGGTTCTTTAAACAACTTTTTAAAAAATTGTAGTTAACCTGTATACTACTTACTTTCTCTCATTCTCCTCATTTGTGTCTGTCCATCTTCTTTTCTTTATGGGCGCTCTTCTTCTAGTTATTGAAAGATTATTTGGAATTTCACCTCGTACACCAAGACTTGAAAGTTTATAGCATAGTACAAGTACTCCAGATATACAATCATCCCTGGATAGATACTTGAAATAATTAATGCTGGTGAATGTGCAATGAACTGTAAGTTAGAAACTGGGTAGTTTCACATCTCAGTGATTTCTGAATTTTATGTTCTGCTACAAATGTCAACAACAGAGAGTAAAGATTAAGCTCTTTCAGTTTCTTAGGCCAGTGGACCTGGGTTTTAGTCTGCTATGCCTCTAGTGTAACTCATTGCACTCTCATTTTTAACCTTGCTGGGCTGGTTACTTTATTAGTAATATGGCAGGAATTGGTTACTGGTTGTCTATATTCTTATGAAATTGTATGATTCTATTTAAGACTAATTTCTCTCTCAATAATCTTAGGTTTAGTTTGAGCTCAAGCATCCCCCCCCCTTTGGGTAGATTCTTTTTGCTTTTGGGGTACACAAAGGCTAAGAGAGGTGCAGTTTGGCCTATTTTGGGTACCTGGGGAGGTGGAAGGGTAAGAAGAGAAAGAGAGAATACTGAGAATAAACTTTACTTGGTTCTCAGTTTTGCCCAGGGCTCTGTGTGAGTGATTTCCATGGGAGAGAAATTTGAGGAAGTGGAATAATGGAATCACAGAAATGTTAAAGTAATTTTGCTTTTCTTTTGTCATAATAAAAAGTTTTCTAGCCACTAGTATTGTGGTGAACCATAGTAGAGTCAGAGGCAAAAGGAAGAGTCAGTGATATTAATCCTATCATTATTTAAATTTTAAAAACTGTATTTTTATTGATTTCAGAGAAAAAGGAAGAGGGGGAGAAAGATAGAAACATCAGGGATGAGAGAATCATTGATTGACTGCCTCCTGCACACCCCCTACTGGGGATAGAGCCCACAACCTGGGCAAGTGTCTTGACCGGGCATCAAACCATGACTGTTTCATGGCTTGATCCTCAACCACAGAGCCACACTGCCTAAGCTTGAAATGTTGATTTATTTTTTTATGTATGTTTTTGCATTTATTTATACTTTAAAAAAAATATTAAGATACTAGAGGCCCAGTCCGCGAAATTTGTGCACGTGTGTGTGTGTGTGTGTATGTGTGTGTCCCTCAGCCCGGCCTGCACCCTCTCGCAATCTGGGACCCCTTGGATAGAGTCCTTAGGCCTGGTCAGTGATCAGGGCCTATCAGGGCTTTCCTTCTCCCTGGCAGCTGGCCCGCCCCTGCTGCTGCCACTGCTTGCCATCTGTGTGGCACTGCAACCCTCTACCCTGACACCAGTCGCCTCCCTCTACTGCCAACAGGTGTGGGGTGTGACCACTTGGCTGGCCTGGGCCTCCCTCTGTAGGGCTATTGCTGGCTGGCCCCACCTACCTGCCGCAGCGCTGCTGGCCGGGTAGCTTGGGCCTCCCTCTTTGGGGTGACCATCGTGGAACCCTCCTATTGATCGCCCTGCAGAGGGTGGCCTGGGCCTCCCTCAGCAGGGCAATTGTGGGGTGATGGCGGGGCCCCTGACCAATCACATAGCACCCGCCTTGGCTGGCCTGGCACCAGTGCGCGTCATAGCGGGGTCGTCTAGAGACAGTCATTCTGCTGTTCAGTCATTCAGTCAATTTGCATATTATGTTTTTATTATTATAGATTACTTCTCTTGATCAGTTACTGAGATATTTTGGAACCCATTGAATTTTTCACCCAAGAAGAGTACCTCACTTGCTTTATCCTCTATAAAAACATTTTGTGATTCCTACCTGCTTCTTAACTAGGTTGGCATTATAAGAGGGTGCACATGGAGAATGCGCCCTCTAGTGGGGTTCTTGCTCTCTGAGGACTTCTAACATCAATCAGCTTGAAACTCCTCTGCTTGGGGCACATAATGGACCAAAATGATGTATAGAGTGCAATTTTCAAAAATGTCATCTTTTGGTTGTAATCATATGAAGTTCACATTCCTAGCAACCATTAAAGTGTATACTTAGTGGAATTATTCCTGAAATTTTAAAAGAAAAGATTAATGCAGAAGAATTTCTTTCTATGGGCAAAGCAAAACCGCACGGCAAAATGAGACAATCAATCTGCCAGAAGCAGGAAGAACAGCCTGCAATGGCTCTGGGATAGGACATGGGAAAACTTGTTAAAGGAGGAAAAAGACTGGAAAGTGTAACCGCAATCTGGTGAGGTGGAAGGATCTGGGTATTTAGGGGAACAGCATACATGGAAGGTGACTAATAATAGGCCTTGGACATGCTTCCTTCTATCCAACCAAAACAATGCTTTCCCACAACTGTAGCATGTGAAATGGAAATAATAGGGGCTAGTGAATAAAAAGGAGAAATATGTACTTAATTACACATCTGTGTAATAGAAAAAAAATAAAAATAAAACCAAGTGTTAAAATGAGGACCATTTTACAGTCCATTTATAAGAGTCAGTGTGACAGCGTGACAAGATGAGAGATTACACAGGCTGGCTCCTTGAGATGCAAGCCAATTCCTTATTCCTTCCTTCTCTTTTGGAAGGAAAGCTTTTAAAAAGTTGCTTAAAAAGGGAAAAGAAAACCTGCTGGTGGGAATGTAAATGGTGCAGCTGCTGTGGAAAACACTTTGGTGGTCCCTCAGAAACTTATATAGAATTACCATATGACCCTACAATTCTACTTCTAGGTAGAAATCCAAATGAATTGAACACAGGGACTCAAACAGATGCATGTACACCAGTGTTACTTGCAGCATTATTCACAGTAGCCAAAAAACAAACTCGAATGTACACCAACGAACAAAATGTGGCATATTTATACAATAGAGTATTATTCAGCCATAAAAAGGAATGAAGTTCTGGTACATGCTACAATATGGATGAACCTTAAAAACATTACAGTACATGAAATAAGTTAGACACCAAAGGACAAATATTGTATGATTCCACTTATGTGAAACATATAGGTTTGGGCAAAAGTAGGTATATAGTTGTTGGCATAGAAAATAAGACAATAATTAATAAATAATAATACAAGAATAAGCTTTCTTGTTCTCACACCTACTTTTGCCCCTCTCTGTATAAAATAGGCAAATTCAGAAACAGAAGGTAGGTTACGCAGGGGTGGGCAAACTTTTTGACTCGAGGGCCACAATGGGTTCTTAAACTGGACTGGAGGGCCGGAAAAAAAGCATGGATGGAGTGTTTGTGTGAACTAATATAAATTCAAAGTAAACATCATTACATAAAAGAGTACGGTCTTTTTTTTTTTTTTTTTAGTTTTATTCATTTCAAACGGGCCGGATTGTCCCGCGGGCCATAGTTTGCCCACGGCTGGTTAGAGGCTACTAGAGGTTGGGGAAGAAGAAATGGGAGTTATTGCTTAATGAGTAGTTTCCAGTTTAAGGGGATGAGAAAGTTTTGGAAATAGATGACTGTACATTGTGTATTGTAATTAATGCCACTGGATTATACACTAATGTGTGGTTAAGATGACAAATTTTGTATTTTATTACAATAAAAAGAATAAATCAAAACAAAAAAGGAAAAACAGAAAAACATAGCTTTGTGTGAAATATAATATTTTTGCATATTATTCAGTTGAAGCCAATTTCTACATTTGGAAGCCATATTCTTAATTGGATTTGACCAACTCGACCCAATGTTAGGGAGCAGAAGAGCAACCTCCTCCATGAGATATTTTCAGAAGAAAAAGGGATTCTAGAGAAATAAAACGTTATCCAAACTATTAAACAGTACATAGTCTGGATTAAAACATGCATTGCCCATTTTGGTTTCCCAAAGCTCTCTCTTCAATTAAGGCTGAATTAAACCCTGACTAGCACCCACTATACCTCCTATTCTTCCTATAGCTAATCAATGGCATCATCTCCTGGAAAGGAAAGGGGTGGCCCCTACATCCCTCCCAGGACTGCTCTCATGTTTTCAGTGGTCCAGGGGCTGGGGCTGGGGAAATACAGTGCTTCATAGCTCTTGTAAATTAAAAATAATTGGTGTCTTTTTGGCACAGGTTTGAAACATTTGTGACTCTAAATGTCTGACTATATTAGAATGTGGAATTTAAAGTGTTTTCGCTATAGATTTTCTGTGATTAAGCTTAAAAAATAAGTGTGGCAGATTATACTTTAAAAAAATCCAAATTTGATGCAATTTATAGGCAATAAGAATATTTGAGTACTAGATAGGAAATTAGGTTTCTCTTTTTATTAAATTCAGGTTCTCCATATTAACCATTTGTTAGCCTTCCAGGATTATAATAGACATTTAAAAGTATTATAGTCCTATTAAAATATTTTCCTATTTCAGAGTAGACTGTCTAGCAAGCAGTCTGCCCAGGTTTCCTCACATTCTCAGCTGCTATAAGCTGAGGTCCAGTTCATCATATTTGCTCGACTCCTCCACTCAGATTTGGAAACCTAAGGAGGACATGTGTCTCTCCTCTGGTGTTGGAAGATTTTATTCTCTTTGGACCATACTTTTATAATTTTCTCTTCAAAATTTTACTTGTTATTTTCAGACCCTGTTATTTTTAGCTTCTTGCCAAGTCCCTGTGTGTTTTTTACCCCCTCTGACTGCTTCATGTTCTTTATGCTCAGAAGGGGTAAGGGGGATTTTATTACTCAGTGAGTCATTTATATGCGACATGTGCAGGGTTTCCACCTCCAGTGTGAGAACATGCTGGGTGTCATGTAGGTAAATGTGCAAGTACCTGTATACGTGTGTGTAGACATGCATCTCTATTCACTTCCTACAAAGAACAGGAGCCAGAAAAAAATAGAAGTGGGGTGGTCTCTTTGAGGTAGGTGTCACTTGAAACCAAGTGACTGCATGTACAGTGCTGACACCTATACTGGCATATAAACAATGACCTAATAATGCACCTTTTATAAAGACATTTAATTTTGGGTACATTTGAAAGTGTCATAGAAACATGGATTAATCTCTGGAGTTGTCATTTTCAAAAATTCCAAGTATTTTATTGTTTTGAGTGCCTTAGAACTCTCACTTTTGGTGTGGTGTTTGGTTGGGGCTGCAGCTGATAAAGTACCTCCACATCTAAAATAACCATGTTTAACTTTGAGGAGTCTTTAGAAATGGTTTTGTGTGCACATTTGCTTCAATAGCTCATTTAGCTACTAGAGTTTATACCTCAAGGATATGGTTGCTGAGGCTGAAGTTCCAAATAATTCTTACACTTCGATGTGGCACTTCCTGGCCAAAGAGAGCTGGTGTTGAATGAGTGAATGAAGGAGGAGATAATATTTAAAACTAGAGGCCTGATGCACGAAATGAGTGCAAGAGTAGGCCTTCCTTCCCCTGGCTGCCGGCAGGCACCTGGGACCCGGGCTTCCCTCTCAGCCCCAGCTTCATCCAGAAGGTCGTCTGGAAGGACGTCCAGTCTAATTAGCATATTACGCTTTTATTATTATAGATGGTCTGTATGGTTTCTTTGGAAGGAGAGTGTGTGGGCTGAAGAAGTACCCCTTATTCTGTCACTGAAATGAGATTTTCTGGCATGAAGATGAGAGAGAGCTGAAATATAAGTAGCTGAAAGAAGAATGATAGGCAAGCAATATTCTTGCATTCTGAAGAATGTTCTAGATTGCTAAGTCATGAGAGAGGGGTCAAGCAAACCTATCTCTGGAACCTTGGGGGCTCTACCATAAGTTTATGCACAGTCTCCTATCTCTTTCCTTGTCAGCTACCCTTCCTGCTCTGACAGTTAGTGCTTATGCTTCCATTGATTTTGTCTGTCAATGATCCATTCCTACTTCTAACAGCAGCTTAACTTTTCTTCTGTGAGTGACCCCTGACTGCTGAACTCAGGATCAGGGCGGCCGTCAGGCAAGGTGCCCATCGAACTCCTGTCTGAAGGGTGAGCACAGACTCCAGATTGGGTTCCTTCTCCTTGATTTGGATTTTGTCCTGAGTAACACAGGATAAATGAGTAGGACTGGAACATGCTCTTCATGACAGAGGGTTGGTGGTGGTGGTGGTTATAAAGGAATTGTCTGTTCATCCCTAAATTCCCAGAGCTTCCTGGATTGTAGTTTTTTGTTTTTCTAAAAGTCTTCTTTTTCCCTGCCTCTTCTTTAATTTTAGCAATAACCTCATGTTGGTAAAATATTTCAGTTTTTTCCCCTAAGCTAGCTAGAATCTATTTCTGTTGTTTGCCACTGACAAAATCTAGGAGATAAAGGCTCTTTCTCTTCAGTCCCATCCCCAGTGTGGCAGCTCTTCCTCAGCCCAGCTCAGCCTTGGGAGGGAGGAAAGGGGAGGGCACCTACCGGGGCTTCCTTGGTGATGTCACTATTTTCTGTTCTGCTTCAAGATGAAAGTTAGCCTTTTTTTTTTCTTTTTAAGAATAGTTTATTGGTTTTTAGAGAGAGGAGGGAGAGGGAGAAGGAGAGGGAGAGATAACATTGATGTCAGAGTGCAACGTTGATCATTTGCCTCCTGCAGGCCCCCAAGCTGGGCATGTGCCCTTCATCGGGAATCAAGCTGGCAACCTCCTGGTACCTGGGACATTGCCCAACCAATTGAGCCTCACTGGCCAGGGTGCCTTCTTGCTTTTTGACTTTTCAGGTTAAAAATGTAGATGAAATCCTGTACTCAGAGCACTTTTCCACTTTAATTTATTCTTAGTCTATGGAATCAGGATGCTCTGTGCTCTACCCCAATCTCATTTGGGAAATCCCCTCCCTTTCAATTTGAATGTGTTTGTGCTGCAGTGACCTGCCTGGTTCCTTTTAGAGAGCAAGGGTAGGATCACACAGAAAGGCACCATCTCACCTTATGCACACACATACCCCTCTGCGCCCTTCTCTTCTCTTTGCCACTCTACCTTAGAAGGGGAAGAGTTGAGCTCATTCCTCAGATAAAAGATAGATACCAGAGAATAGAAAAGCACCAGCAATTAAGGTGTCAAATACACACATAATACTTATTCTGGGAATGCTCACACTTTCAGCATGCAAACTCCTCAGAATTAAATATGTGTTTTTTGTTTAGTGTAATTTCAACAATCGTGTAATGTTATAAACACCAATTGAATATTTGTGCTTTCATGAAAGTAAGGTCCTGCTCTTATGCAAATATTAATGAAGTAGTTAAGAAAACACAAGGAAGTAACAAAGAAAATATGACTCATGGGCAGATGGTTTCTGAAATTACACATTTCTCTGTTGAAGCATTAGTTGTTTTTAAAGCATTAATGTTGATCTTTCTTTTAGAATGTGGGTGTATAATTTAAGGTAAAACACTTCCATTGCATAATACACTTTACTTTGCCAAGTAATTTATAATGACTCTTTTTCTCTTAGAATACTTTCTCAAATAATTTTTAGCTTCTGTTTCTCTATCCCATTATTGTAATTGATTTTTAGATCACAGTGACATGTTCATGTTTAAAAGTCAATTTGATGTCCAAGCTGATCTCTGAACTGACTTCTACTCTCAACTGATCTGTGCATCCGGCTGATCACCCATGCGATCAGTCACTAGGATTGATTTGCCTCATCAGACTGCATGGAGATGCAGTCATGGAGAAGATGGTCCTTCCCTCCCTATCCTAAGTGTCTCTCACAAAATTAATTACTTAGTGGAAAACCACTCCTTTCCTTGCCAGAGTTGTTTTTCATGTGAAGGACTGTGAGCTGAGCTTCCTTAATAGACTGTTTACGTATAGTGCATACATTTCTCTTCCCTAGGTGTCCTCTCTTAAAATATTAGATTGGTTTTGACTACTTTCTTTTAAAAACTGTATTTTTATTGATTTCAGAGAGAAAGGGAGAGGGAGAAAGAGGTAGAAACATCAGTGATGAGAGAGAATCATTGATTGCCTCCTGCTCTCAGTAACCTGGGCATGTGCCCTGACCGAAAATCAAACTTTGAACTCCTCATTCATAGGTCAATGCTTAACCACTAAGCCATGCTGCCCAGGCAACTACCTTCTTAATTTAATAAATGCCTCCCCATATGACAGAGCTCTTCTCACTCCCTTTTAGGTAGATTTCAACTGCACATTTAAAGTCTATGGTTTTTATTTTACCATGGAGGCCAAGAGACATGTGGATCTAGAATTGCCTCTAGTTTTGCTGTCAAATGTTGATAATGGTCTTTAAACAAGTGCTATCCATCTCCTTGTGTGCTGTGTAATTTTATTCTATTGGCTTGGATTTAGGTCTAGACAATGCTATCCCCACTTTCATTTAAAATTCCCCCATTTTTTCTTTGATGAGCATACCATATGGCACAGGACAAGAAGTCTTGCTAAAGTTGGGGCATTGCATCTATCTCTTCCTCTTCACCCACTAGATGATTATTCTGTCATGTTACAAAATTAGGTGAGCCTGACGAAACCTGTTTCTTACAGATCATGCATTCTAATGTCTTTGAGGTGTTTGTGAATTTATTGTGCAATGACTTTTTTTTGGCAATTTTCTAGCATGATTTGAGATATTTAGAATATTTACTTTTTCAAATATTACTCTATCCTCTTACTGCTTTTAAAAAATAGAAATATTGCAAATATACAAAAACCAACAACATAAAGACTAGTATAATAAAAATATTATTCCATTTTAACCACATAACAAATTTAAAACCCACTCTTCTGTTGATAGGCATACGGGTTATTTTCAGTATTTTGTTATCATAAATAGCAGTACAAAAAACATTGCATATGGTGTCTTTAGCTACCCTCTGTAACAGTTTCTCTAGTAAGTGCTTAGGAGTAGAATTGCTGAGACAAAATAAACATGCTTATGTTCAATTTCATTAGATATTACCAATTTTTTCTCCAAGGTGTGCCAATTTATAATTCTATCAGCAGGTTATGAGAGTTCCTTGCTCCCTGTTCTTGCCAACATGTGGTTCTATCACACTTTAAATCTATTGCTAACCTGATGAGTGTGAAATGAGCTCACATTGTGGTTTTAATTTATATTTTCCAGATTACTGGTTAGGATGAACATATTTTCATTTGTTCATTAGTCATTCATGTTTCTTCCTCTTTGACTTGCCTCTTTATATCCTTTGGCTATTTTTCTATCAAGCTTTCCCCCTTACTTTTCAGAGATCTTGGTAAATTCTGGAAACCATCCATTGGTGTCTCTATTTGTTGTATCTTCTCCTTAAGCTGTTGCTTGTCTTTTCATGTTTAGGTGTCTTTTGTTGTAATGAAGTTTTATTTTAAAATATAGTCAGTAGTGTAAGTATTTTCTTTATTGTTTGTACTTTTGGTGCCCTCTTTCAGAAACATTTTTCTATTCTGCAGACACGAAGGTCTCGCCTCTTCTTATACATGTATTCAATTTTTGTTTTTCATTTTTTTGGTCTTTTCTTTTTTAATATATATATATTTTATTGATTTTTTACAGAGAGGAAGGGAAAGGGATAGAGAGTTAGAAACATCTATCAGCTGCCTCCTGCACACCCCCTACTGGGGATGTACCCTCAATCAAGGTACATGCCCTTGACCGGAATCAAACCTGGGACCTTTCAGTCCACAGGCCGACGCTCAGTGGAGCCAAACCAGTTTGGGCAGTTTTTTGGTCTTTTAAACCACACAAAACTTTTGTATATCGTAGGCCAATTTATTCATTTTCCATGTTTAAATAATTATCTGCCCCACAACCACTTACTGAATAGTCTTTTCCTGAGTTCTTTGTTTTTTTTTTATTGGGCTAATTTGCCAAGACCCCATGATCTTAATTATTAGAGTTTAGTAACGTGTTTCTTACTACTCGGTCAACTTACCCAGCTTGCTCTTCATTTCCAAAACCTCCTTAGCTTTTATTGTTCTACTGGAGGCCTGGTGTACAACATTCGTGCACTGGGGGACTGGCAGGGGAGGCGGTGGTCCCTCAGCCCAGCCTGCGCCCTTTAGTAGTCTGGGAGCCCTTGGGGGATGTCCGACTGCAGCTTGGGTTGGGGCCTAAGCTGCAGTTGGACATCCTTTGCACTGCCGTGGAGACAGGAGAGACTCCTGTCACCACTGCTGCGCTCACCAGCGTCAGCCATCAGCCCGGCTGTGGCTGACCACCAGGGGCAGCTCCTGCATTGAGCATCTGCCCCCTGGTGGTCAGTGCATGTCATAGCGATTAGTTGTTCCACTGTTGGGTTGATTTGCATATTACCCTTTTATTACACAGGATTGCTTTTCTAAGTAAATTATAGAACAGTTTTTTAGGTCCACAGAAATCTCTTAGAATTTAATCTCAATTAGAATTACATTAATTTATGAATTTAAGCAAAATGAAAATCTCCATAGTTTGATTTTTTCCTACCCAACATCATATATTTCCTCTTTTATTTTTGCTATCCTTTTCTACCTTTCAATAATGTTATGTAAGTTTTCTCCATATAAGTGCAATCCAATTAAACATTTATTTCTATGTATCTTTAATTTTTGCTACTGTTATAGATATTTTTAATTAAATTTTCTAATTATTGTGGGTATGTGGGAACACTGTAGATTTTATATGTAGCTCTTTTTTTCACTTCACCATTTTGCTGAACTTTTATTATAACTTGTCTATAGATTCCTTTAGAGTTCTATAGGCTGAAAACAATCCTTAAATCTTTTGTTTTATTTCTAGTTTACTGGATTGCTTAGGACTCCTAGGACATGACTGAATAGAACCAGAGATAGTAATATCCTTGACTTATGTTTGACTTTTAAGGGAATGCTTCAAACTTCCCATTAGTAGGTATAATACTCACTAAATTTTTGGTATGTATCCTGTTTAGGATAATGAATTTTTTTTTCTTTAGTACTATTTTGCTAAAAGTGTTTTTAAAAAATATATTTTTATTGACTTCAGAGAGGAAGGGAGAGGGAGAGAGAGAGAGAAACAACAATGATGAGAGAGAATCATTGATCAGCTAAACCCAGGTATATGCCCTGACCAGGAATCCAACCGTAACCTCCTGGTTCATAGGTTGATGTTCAACCACTGAGCCACACTGGCCAGGCTAAAAGTTGTTTTTTGTGTGTCATGGGTATGATGAGTTGTTATCTGTTGCTTTCCCCCCTCTATCTATTGAGATGATCATATAATTTTTCTCTTTTAATCTATAAATTAATATGGTCAAAATCATAAAAATATTTTTATCACACAATCATTCTTGCATTACCATTATAAATAAAACATGGCTATTTTTTAACCCACTGCTGAATTTGGATTGATAATTTTGTGTCCATGCACATAAGTGAGATTATTATATTACTAGAAGCCTGGTGCACAAAAATTTGTGCACTGGCCGGGGGGGGGGGAGGGGGGGGCGGCCCAACCTGTGCCCTCTCACAGTCTGGGATCCCTCAGGAGATAACCACTTACTGGCTTAGGCCCACTCCCCTGGTGGCAGATGGCACGCCCAATCCCACAGTGTCTGCCACGTCTTCCCCGGTCGCAGATGGCAGGCCCGGATCCCTTGCTGGGTCGGGCGGCTGCTCAGATCGAGCTGCCGCCCGCCCCGCCCGCCCCGCCTCACACAGCAGGCCAGGATTTTGCTCTGGGATGGCCAGCAGCTTGGGATTGTGTTGCTGCCAGCCCCAGGCGGGGCGGCACAGTAGAATCTGCCCGAAGTATGCAAATTAGCCGCCATGTTTGTTGGCGGTTAATTTGCATATCACGCTGATTAGCCAATGGGAGGTGTAGCAAAGGTAGGTCAATTACCATGTTTGTCTATTATTAGATAGGATTATTATTTTTTTATCCTTAACTGAAGATATATTTGCACCGATTTTTAGAGAGAAAAGAAGGGAGAGGGAGAGAGAAAGAGAGAGAAGAGAGAGAGAAAAAAAAACATCAATTGGTTGCCTCCTGTATGCACCCTGACTGAGGATCGAAACTGCAACCTAGGTATGTGCCCTGACCAGGAATCAAACCCGCAACCTCTTGGTGTATGGAGTGATGCTCCAACCAAGTGAACCACCTGGCCAGAGCTATAATTTTCTATTCCAAAATATCTTGGTTTTTGTATCAAGGTTATTGTTAGCTTCATTAAATAAGTTGGGCACCAGCAACACCACATCCCTTTTAAATTAGTGAAACAATTTATATAAGTTTAGAATATTTGTTTTCTGAATGTTTGGTGAAACTTACCTCTCTTTTGTAAAGTTATCTGAGCCTAGGGTTGTACTTTTTGTGATTGAACATAACCTTATAACTATTGTTACATTTATTAATATACCTTTAATTAAATTTATGTATTATAGAGAAGGATTTATATACATGCATATGAAAATGCACCAATCTCTATGATGTAACTCTAACATGGGTACATAAAAATATGTAATACTATATGTAATATTACTTATGACTAAATTCTGAGCTCCTATGTAAATCCTGAACCCTTTAGCTTTTGGAATGTTTTAATATTTCAAATATATAAGTTTGACTGTTTCGGCGGCATGATAACAACAATTAGTGTTTTTTGGGTTTGTATTCTATGTCAGGAAGTTTACATATGTGTTTAAATTTAATGCTTATAACAGTCCCATGAGAGGTGACTATCCTATTAGACATGAGTAAGGCCTGGGGGTTAGATAACTTTGACCAAATCTTGTGGGTAGTGAGTGACAGCTTTGAGATTTAAACTAAGTGTGTCGGAAGGAGAGCTGATGTTCTTTTCCTAATATCTTATTGGTAAATGAATGACAAATATGGAGAATCAGTTGTGATAATAAGTAATACATTTTATTGCTGTTATTTTTTTGAATGTGAGGTGCATGATATAGGCCTCTATATCTGACTGTGGTAAATATAAATACTGGTAGGGTTTCATGTACTCAAATAGTCTACACACTTCACAACTCCAGTGTCCCAAAGTGGATGGTGCCTCCTTGGATTTATGCAATATGATGGTTTTTAATAATGCAACTAGGTACTTGTACTGGAAAGTTCTGAGAAAAGAAAGAAACCATTCCAATGGGGATATACTTATTTTTGCAATTAGTAAGAAAATAACTACAATATTGGCCTAAGTTTTGGGATTCCTGTTAATGTATGTAATAGGGCATGTTAAGATTGTAGTTTTACAAAACTTGTGCTTGATATTTGCTGTTGTCATTTTATTACTTCATGAAAAAAGGAGAACTACATTTCAGATGAGTGCAGCTAATTAACCACTTTTTTTTTTTAGTGGGGCATTTGCTGTACTATTAAAGAAAGATGTTTCAAAAGAAAACTCACAAGGCTTGATGATTTGCTCATGAAAGAATTCTTGCAATGCAATGGAAAAAGGAAGCAAGTGTGTTTTATTAAAAGAGTCCAGACTTTGTTTTCCACTTAATTATTTTTTCTTAACAAAAGGCCACTTGGAACTTTTAGTTAACTAAGGATCAGCGATAAATGCAGCAAATGTGACAATATATTTCATAATGCTAGATTTGGAAATAATGAATAGGCTAATAAAATAGAATTTCATAATATGAACTTATTTTATAGGCACTAGGAGTAATGTAAGTTTTTCCTGAGAGTTTATTTCTGGCCAATATTGTGTCCACTATATTTTATGTTTTGAATGAAAAACTTTTGTTGTATTTCTGATTTCCCCTGACATATCCATTCTTCTGTGCTTATTTCTTCATTTTCCAGTACATTTTTATGTCCTTTACGCAAGACATATTTTTTCCTTCTTCGTCCTTTCTCCACAGCAGTATCCATCCTCCCAGCTGGCTGTCAGTTCTTTTTTCTCCTCTCAAAGTCATTCCAGTCATTGTTCTTTATGCCTCTCTGAGGAATAAAAAGGGCTAGTCTCTGAATGATTATTTCTCTTTGAAGCAAGGAGAATGCAGAGTGTGCTAAAAATCACTTTAATTGAATAGACTCCCCCCCAAAATGATTTCAGTTTTCCTCCCTGTTGCCATTAAAAATTTATTTACCCTGTCATTTGAACTTTATGATAGATTACAAAACTTTCCGACATTTAAAATGACACAAACACTTGGCCCTTTTCTTTATGGGATCACTTTTAGGCAATGTGTAACAATAACGTTTTTTCTACCTCTGGAAAAATCTTTGAGTTCTCAAAACAAATGTGTTAATGCAATTCTTCTTAGTAAAGAAAAGCTTTAAGTTGCTCCCTTTACCCCTCTTAAACTTTTTAAAATCTCTGCATATATTCCTAGGGAAGATCTTGAAATCGTTTTTTAACTATTATAAACATATGCACATACACATACGCCCCCGACTTGCACCTTCCAAAGTTAAAACGTTGGCTCATTGACTAAGATATAGAATGCATTTCCTTATAATAACCATAAAATGGGTGGTGACTGTGTTCTGTTAAACCTATTCAGCGCTAATGTCTGTACTATAGAGTGAATAACATCCATTTATTAGTATGTTTCTTAACACTACATTATGAGATCTGGTAGTGATGATGGTTATAGAGGAAGGGCTGTCAAGGCCTGTGACATCTTCTTACGGAATGACCTCTTAGACTCTACTGCGAAGGGAGAGTGGTGAAGACAGTCTGGAGTCAAAATCTGAGTCACAATGTGAGGTGATTTTTCTTGTTATTTATAGAGGACAAAACATCATGTATCTTAGGATAATCTGAGAAAAGCAAAGTCACATGGAAACCTCCAGTTGTAGTGAAAAAACAACAAAAAACAAAACAGAGTGTAACATACTAGCAGATCAAGTGTTCTTAGACATAAATAAGTACGTAAATGTACAACATAATTTAACAAAAATGTAATTAGGTTTCCCTTGGTAAAATCTTTTCTACATTGACCACAATGATCCCTTTAATTTCTCTTTATAAACAAATCTATTCTAATATTGGGCTAAAGAATACAAACTTTCGGTGCTTTATTCATAAAGAAATCTAGGAGGGGAAAGAATGAATGATGTATGTCTTTTCCATTCTCCAGCCTGCCTTTTCTCTAGGTCTGACTTACCCAGTTTTCCTTTTGGAATCTAAAATATATTTGTATCTAGATTTGGAGTCATCATTTTAACCTCTAGAATTTCCTTTCTCCACTGCTCTTTCTTTCTCCCCATCCCATCTCCTCTCTTGGCATTTCTACTGTATTTATTTTTTCTCAAATTTGGTAATATGGATATTGTGCCTGTATATAATTTTATTCAATTTCTCCATTTTTATTTTGTACATTGGAGTTAGGCATTTGTGAACTTAATATACAACTATGTACACAACTTGATGCAAATTTTATTTTTATTTTTTGAAGGAATATAGGACCCTGATACCTGATTTTTTCAAATAGTTATAAAAATAGCACCCTTGTGGAGCTGGCTTTGGTCTACATGGCGAGTTTAGCCTTTATCTCAACCTAAATTGTACATTTCCAGATCCAATTTGCCCTTCACCTGAGAGTTCCATCACAAAGATTCTACATGCTACTTAAAATGAAATCTAAAATAACCAGAAATTAAAATAAACATTATTACTGTTTCTTTACTAACATTTTATGAGGGAAAAGTCAATGAGAAATAAATCACCATCAAAATGCCATGGGAGCAGTATTCAGTTCAATGTTTTTATTCTCATGTACTGATTTGATTGAAAATATTTGAAACTCAATGTATATTAGGTAATTTGGGGTGAGGGGAAAACAGAAGCAAGATATGAGAATCAAGAGGAAACCAGAACTAGATGTTGGTTTAGAAACCCAGGAAGCTCCAGGGATTTGGACAACAGGCGTCTTGATTTTGAATCAAAGGCTCTACTATTAATGTGATTCAGTTACTTTTCATATGTCTGCTCTAGTCTCCTCACTCTATTGACTGTATTCTTCTCTCTCCATTCTCTCTATATATTTTCTTTACCTTCTGCCTTCTGCTTACTCATAATTTTGGTTTACTCAGAAATTCAGCTGTCAGAATTTCCACCGTTCTGTATTTTTTCATAAGCCTTCACTGGCATTCTCTGACAACTATGATATTCCTTTTTTTTTTTTTTTCAGAAGTTTAAATTCCCTAAGATAGAGGTTGATTTTTTTCCATGTAAAAGCACATTATATATTGCTGGCTAGACTGTGAATTGAGTCTTACAGGTGAAATAATCACTTTAGTCCAATCAGCAGGTACGAAGTTTGAAACATAGATGCCTGGGGCTATGCAGAGGCTGTGGACATGCAGTTTCCATTAGAAGGGTCAGCTGGCATGGTGGGCACCATGATTAACAGCCTGAGTTTCTTCTTTATGTATAATCCAATGATCCTGTATTCATAACAGTGACCTAAAAGCATAAGTTTCTGAAGCTCCTCAACATCCAGAAAACAATTATGTTTATAGAGTGTTGGTGTTACTTATTCTAGTTTTTTAATATTTTGAAAGCCAATAATTTCTTTATGTCTTTATATGGTAGGTCTTACTTACCCCAAACTATTTTCATTTATTAGTACACATCAGTTCCCAATAAAAAGCAATTATTTTCATATTGAGAAATCTTAGTGTCTTAGAAACAAGTTTTTTATTAGCCCCTGAGCTGTGAAATAATAGATGACAAAAACTGTGGTAAATTGCCTTTTGGATCTTTACTGTGTATGTTTTTGATTCCCTTTAAGATGTCAGTAAGAGCTAATTACAATTTCTGTTGATCTGCACTCAGTTGTCAAAATGTGTTCCTGATTATATATTAGGAGGTAAAAACTTCTCAGCAAAATGTTTGCTCTACTGAACAATGATGAAACTTCCATTAGAAATGAAGTTACGCAAGTAGGGGTGATTGCACAGGAGTTGTATCTGGAATATTCTTACACCTCAATTCAGTCATGATTCATCAGTGTATAAAAAATTTGATTATAATGTGATTAAAGTTCTAAGAGTAAATACTTTCCAATTCTTACTGTTATGAATTGCACTTGCCTTTTTATTCTTCCTTTTTTTTTTTTTTTTTTTTTTTTTTTAGAAAATTGGTTTTGAGGAAATCCTGAGTTGTTTCACTAATTATTGGTAACTTTAAATTGATTATTTTTATTGATTTCAGAGAGGAAGGGAGAGTGAGAGATAGAAACATCAACGATGAGAGAGAATCATTGATCAGCTGCCTCCTGCATGCCTCCTACTAGGGATTGAGCCCACAACCAGAGTGTGTGCCCTGACCAGAATTGATCTTTGACCTCCTGGTTCATAGGTTGACGCTCAACCACTGGGCCACACTAGCCAGGCACACTTGCCTTTTTAATCTTATTTAGTATTTACTATCACCTTTAATTTATTTAGTATTACTGTCACCTGGGCTACCATACTAAGTCTAAAATGCACAGCAAGCAATCTAATTGACTGCTGAAAAGCAATGAAGAATATAGGCTTAGGAGTATTCACTGTAGAATTCAGATAATTCTAGAAAAATTTTTTTGAGTGCTTTAGATACTATGAGATGGTCATAGTGCATTGTTTAAACACCAAAAAAAAAAATTATATACATTTGGAGGATTGGACTGGTGGGCTGAAGGGTGGTTAGACAAGAATCACTATTAATCACCTACTGTGACCATGCATTGTCATATATATGAAATATTTATAATGCTTGTTTTACAGTGAGAAAGTTGGCTTAAATAATGCCTAATGTCTCACAATTCCTAAATAAAAAACTTGGAATTCAGAACCAGGCACAATTCTTTTGTTCATGTCCAGAGTTCATAATCTGTTGGCAACATGCTACTGCTTCACTTTGACTTCTCTCTCATATTCTTCTCAATGAATGACTTCTTTAGCTATTTTTTTAATGATAGCTTCAGCATCCCAACAAGTGCAGTCAGTGTGCACTGGTGAGGAAGGATGAGATGGAAAAGTAATTTTATTTTTTTACTGATCTTATATTTTA
Organism: Myotis nattereri; assembly: GCF_964212035.1. Lineage (NCBI taxonomy): Eukaryota > Metazoa > Chordata > Mammalia > Chiroptera > Vespertilionidae > Myotis > Myotis nattereri. The sequence continues at coordinate 55,421,378 of NC_138080.1, forward strand.
GAACAAATTTGCAGTGGGAAGTCAATAAAGAGTTATCTCATTTTCTAGTGTGCTTAATTGTAAAATTTCAGAACAATGAGAGGCCTCAGGAAATCAAGTGGTCTATAGCTTTCAACCTGATTTATTACCTTAGGTAATGAAATTCAGTTATGATTTGGTAACATTTTAGGGTAGTCCAATAATGTAAAAATTATTGAACAAATTTTAAAAAGTAAATGTATGCTTGAATATTGGGTTGGTAGATATAAAAAAAAATAAGTAAACCAACTTGACCTAAGTATCATTAGTACAATACTCATCTAAACAATGTCCAGAATATGTATTCTTTTTAAAGTACAAAGAACATTCTCTGAGGTAGACTATATGCTAGACTATAAGACAGTTATCAACTGCTTTAAAAAAATTGAAATATGAAGTTTGTTCTAGGATCACAACTGAATTAAATAAGTTATCAATAACAAAATAATCTTGAGAATCCTGAAATATTTGGAAATTAAACAATATATACTAAAAAACACATGGGTCCAAGAAGAAAAAGCAAGGGAAATCAGAAAATAGAAGTAAAATTTTAATGAGACAGTATATAAAAATTTGTAAAATTCTGCTAAACAGGGCCTAGAGATGTATCATTAAATATCCATATTAGAAAAGAAGACTAGTTTAAGTTCAGTGTACTCTGTGTCCACCATTTGAAGCTAGAAAAAAAAGTCCCAAGTAAGTAGAAGGAAAAATAATAAATAGAAAAAATTAATGAAATAAAAATAAGACAAACATTAGGTAAAAATAATACAAAGGCTAGTTCTTTGAAAAGACTAATATAGTTGATAAACTCTTATCAAACTATTCATAAAAAAGCTAGATAAATAACCAATATCAAGATTGAAAGCAGGGCTATCACTATAGGTTCTATAGACTTTGAAAAGATAATAGAGGATATTTATAAAAAAATTTATGCTGATCGGTGTGACAACTTAGATGAAATGGACTAATCATTGAGAGAAACCAATTAGCAAAATGAACTAAGAAAGAAATTGAAAAAAAGAAAGATCTATATCTATTAAAGAATGTGAATTCATAAATAGAAACCTTGCTTCAAATGAAACCTCATGCCCAGATAGTTTTACTGGAAAATTCTAGAAAACATATAATAAATAAATGTTCCAAATCTTGTAAAAACTCTTCCAGAAAACGGAAGAGGAGGCTATACTCATTTTATGAGGCCAACATTACTCTACTATCAAACCAACATTACAAGAAAACTACAGCTCAATATTCTTCATGGGATAAACATCCTTAATAAATATCTAAAATGTTAGAATTACTAAATATGGGCTTTATACCAGAAATGCTCATCCTATTTACATCCAACTTAGCTGAATAAGACATTTAAGTTAGTACAAAACCTAAAAAAAACTCTTAAATGTGTTTAAATTTATAATTGTTCACTTTTAGATATATCTATAGGTTTACTGAATGTATAAAATTTCACAATACAATTCTTGTTTAATTACTCCTAAATATATGTGATGTAATTCTTGTCCCTTGCTTTTCCAGAAATCTTCCCATTAGCATTGGTATTGTGCTGTACTTGACAAAAAGTTTTTATAACTGAGGAGAAGAATATGGAAGCGAGTAAAAGAAAATTTCTTATTTATTAACTGCTTTTCTGGCCACATAATTTTTTTTTTTCTGTTTAAGTCCACATACTGAATAAATATAAATTTTTTAAAGCTGAATAATTTTTCTATTTAAGTCCACACACTGAACAAGCACACATTTTTTAAAATTGAAAGGGTAATGTTTGTTCATGGTAAAAGAATATTTAATGTAAGTAAGCAAATCTGATTCTTGGAGAAAACCATTATTAAGCTCTTGATAAAACATCTCCACTCCATATGATTTAATCATATCCAAGTTAATGAAAAAAGAACAATAGAGAGTATTGATAATTTGTGAGTTCCAATTTGGACAAAACGGCTGTGGGACATTGGGCAAGTGACTTAATCCCTTAGGGCCTCAGTGTTTTATTTGTAGAATGCAGGGGCACAATGAGACATTCTTTATGGTTTCTTCTAAATTTAAATAGGAGTCCAAAGTAAATTTCACCACTCTTGAAGCCACAGACATAAAAGTAAAGTCCACACCAAACAGAAGATGGCAGTGTTGGTGAAGAAAAGACTTAGATATTTATCCCAGTAAATTCAGGTGGATCGCTATGTATGGTCTTTGTACTTGGGTAAAATTAGTGTGGTAGCAAATTAGTGACAAACCACTGATTTAGCAGGATTAAGATACCCTGTTACAACAGTTATGTTTTTTCTGAGGTTGATAACATCATTAGATATGACATTGCTTTACTGTGAAATGAAACAATCAAATGTGATCACTGAAAGATCACAGAAATATAGAAGCCGTGCTAAGCTCAGAGCTTTCAAGTGAATAATAATTACTGTTATATTGGTTTCAGGTATTTTGAAAGAGTTTACCTGGCTGTTATTGATGACAACTTCCCCATACATGTTTGCAATTTGGCATGAGTATTTTTAGTGAGGCAAAGTTTTTTTGTTTTTTTCTTTTTTGTTAGTGAGCTTTTTGAAATGAAGAAGCATTCAAGCATATACATTTTAATTGGCTCTAGATAGCTTATCTTTAACACTTGGTGACAGAATTTAATAATTCGGTCTTTGTTCTCTCTCTTATAAATATTTGATAAGAGTTAAATGCTTATAGTGGGGTTAAGATATGTAATTTAAATTTATGATCTACTGTTTGTTTATCAGAACATACTAGAAGAATACCATTCAATAAAGCAAATGATTGTCAAGACATTCGTTAAACCAATAGTGCGAATAGACTGTTTTTATACACTTTACTTGGGTCAGGTACAGCCCTCCCTCAGCGTCCTTCAGGTTCCTAGATTAGGTATACTGCTTTCTATTGAGAAACTCCCTTTTCCCTTAGCATCTCTGGAAATATCTGCTATTTGAAACAGACAGTCTTACAACCCAAATTGCCTGTTCTGTCTATCTGCAAAAATTCTGGGAAAGATTCAACCATCAGAGAAAACAGAACCAGCCATGCCAAAGATGAAGCCTGTAGATTACACGTTAGTGCTAATACTCTTACAAAATCCCTGTTTGTCTGGGTTGTGTCATTTCCATGAAGTTCGCAGGCAGTAAGAAGAAACCAGAGGGGGAGTGGGACGGCCTCTCCAGTCCTGGGCGTCCTCACACTGCCAGGGCTGCCTCTCTGCCTGGTGGTGAACCTTCTCCCCAGTTACTACAGGTCTTTCTGTAGGAAGGCTGGAGAAACCATTTTAGGTGAAAGCCTCTTTCCTCCTGCATGAGGCCACCTCCTTTATTTGGCTGTTATTTTATAGAAAGAGTCACTCCATGTCATTATGCTACCTTGGTTTCTCCACTCCCAAACCCATCAGTCTAAACTACATATCCCCTGTCTGTGCTAACTTCCTGGACTGTACTTATCAGGAAACTCCCTTCCTACTGCCTAAACCCCCAGTGGCAGCCGGGGACTGACCTCCTTGCCCTTCCTAGCTTACCTGCTCCCACCTCAGGATTTTTTATTTTATTTGCTGTTCCCTCTGCCTGGAATGCTTGTACCTCTGATAATCACATGACTGTTTTGCTTTATGCTGCCAGATTTTTTTTTTTTTACATTTTTTTTTAAATTATTAGTTAAGGTATTACAAATGTGTCCTCATCCCCCCCATTAACCCCCAACCTCCCCCCCGCCCCGCACACTCATGCTCCCATCCCCCTGTTGTCCATGTCCATTGGTTTGGCTTATATACATGTATACAAGTCCTTCGGTTGATCTCTTCCCCTTACCCCCGCCCTCCCCTACTTTCCTTCTGGGGATTGATAGCCTGACAGCTGCCAGATTTTTTTTGCCCTAATGTCTCTTTCTCTGTGAGGACTTTCCTGATTATCCTATTTGAAAATCACTAGTCCTTCCCCCTTTTACACTTTAGTTTTCTCCATAGCACTTACCACCATCTAATAATTACATACCTTACTTATTAATTTTATTTATTGTTTATCTCCCTACACTATAATGTAAGCCCTGTGAGGGCAGGAACTTTTGTCTGTTTTGTTCATTGTTGCATTTACAGTGACTAGAACAGTGGTTCTCAACCTTCCTAATGCTGCAACCCTTTAATACAGTTCCTCATGTTGTGGTGACCCCCAATTTCATTGTTACAAATTGAACATAATTAAAGCATAGTGATTAATCACAAAAACAATATGTAATTATATATGTGTTTTCCGATGGTCTTAGGCGACCCCTGTGAAAGGGTCGTTCGACCCCCAAAGGGGTCGCGACCCACAGGTTGAGAACCGCTGGACTAGAAAAAGTGCCTGTCAGACAGGACGGTGCAATAAATATTTGTGGATGAAGATATGATTGAATTTCCTCAATGGAAATTTCCAGATGATTAGAACATTTTTCTCCTTTATTCATTCTCTTTGAAACAATAGAAGGAGCACAAATGCAGTGAGGCAGCATTCATGCTTTTAAAACATGGTTCATGTTTTAAAACTATTTCATAAGAATGCCTTGTATTCATAAGGCAACCAAGGACAACTTACAGAAAAATATGTGGCAATGTCAGCATTGAATTCATCTCCTGCTGTACAGGCTGAGCAATGGAGTCATTTTCAGGTATAGATTAAGACCATCGTAGGTGTTTTTGCATCTTCTCATCGGTGAGTTTATGGTTCTCTCCTCAGTGTTTTCTGTAGCAGGCTACAATGATTCTTTGGCTTCCAGGTCAACTAGGTAACAATGTCAAAAGGCACTGGCCATTTTTACTCCCCCTCCTTTTTTTTTTCTTTCCTTGATCAACCTTGAAAAGTGTAAGAAGCACAACATACAGTACACCAGTGAAAGCACGATTCCTCTGAGGTGCTTGTGCAAGTTATGTGCATAAGATATATGCAAGTGAAAAATCTGTACGTAAAGATAAATATTCTGATGGCTCTTTATCAGACACTCTGAGCTCTAAACCAAACGGGGCAGCCCTCTTTTCTTCATAAATACCAATTATAACTTAGCCTTGTTCCAAGATCTCCCTTTGTTGTGACAGATCTTTTTAGTCTTCATATATTCAAGTTTCCAAATTCCTTAAGGCTCAATTCAAAGTTTACACCCTTCCTTACTTTTGTCTATTTTCTCAGATGGAAAGTGATAACTAACTTCTCTCCACCACCAGAGCACTTTGACTATCTCTAAATTAAATGTAGGTCTTACATGTCAAGGAGTTTACAGGCCAGCTGAAGGATGAGACCTATAACAATGACAGAAGGTAGAGGTTGATATCAATATCTTTTCAGATAATCACTTAAAGTCCTATGAGCATTTAGAGACAGCGGTGGCATTAAACCTTTACTAGCATCAAGTCTTTCTTCGTTAACGTGTTCCTTAAATGAAGGTATCAGTCCCTAAGAAAACAGCTGGGTCCTCTGGGAATGAGAGAAAGGACAGATAGTTTCTGAGAGGCGAAAATGAAATGAGAAGGGGGATTGTGAAGTGAGGGTCAGTGACTGGTCCAGTACAGTGGTGAATTTGGGGCAGATGTGAAGCAGGGGCTGGAGGGAAGGTAGGAAAGAGTAGTGCTGGGGAGGCAAAAACAGCAGATGTTCTTCACGCTGAATGAATGGGATAATTTAATTCACAGTGTCATCTGCCTTCAGTTAAAAACATTGAAATTGTAGTGTTACAGTGACTACAAGGCTGGGAGTCAGGAGACCTAGTTGCCCTTCCTTAACTGGTTACATTGCCTGGGACAATCTTTTTACCTTCTAGTACCTCTTTGTGGAAAGAAAGAGGCTCTGGATCCAGAAAAATCTGGATTAAATCTTGACCCTTTCATTTACTAGCTGTGTGCCCTTAGAAAACTTACTTGACCTTGCTGAATCTTCATTTATATCCTTGTAAAACAGAGATATCATTACTGCATGCTTTTACTTTTTTATTTTTAAAGAATCTTTATTGTTGAAAGTACATGTCCCCTTTTTACCCCCCTTGATCAAAAAGGATAAATAAAATGACAAATGTAAAGTATTTGGCAAACACCGGGACTACAATAAATATTATCCTCTTTTCCTTTTCTAAATCTATGAAATGATAGAACTGGACTAGATGCACTGTACATCCCTCCCCTTTAAAAATAATTTTATGAATCCTTGAAAGCCTTCCTCCCACTTCCTGCCAAAAGTTTCCAAGAATCATAAATTAATGCTGCCAGGAAAATGAGTCAAATAAATGACTTCCACCTTTCCCCCTCTGGCACGCTGGTGGTCTCTCTCTTATCCTTTCTTCCCTTTCCCCCTCTTTCCTGAAAGCTGTGTCTTCGGCCTTTTAAAGAGCAACTGCAACTTGTCCTTTCAAAATAGTCCTAAATAATCATGTGTGGAAACAAGGCTACTCTGCTTTGTGTTTTGTCTGTATTTGCCAACAGGATAATACAGATGTTGGCAGGAGAAAAGAAAACTAAGATTCCTTTGGTGATGATGATTCAGGAGTCATTTGCTATTTGCTGGAAAAAAATACCTTTGACATCCCTTGAGGAGGAAAAAAACATGGGTCCTTATGGCAGTCGACACAAATACAGATGGCTGGGAACTGCTAAGCCCACTCCTGGGAATAGTTGCCAAGCAGAGGTGCTCTGAGATTGCAGGGTACAGTGAATCTAAGACAAGCTCTTCACAAAGTTTCTGAGGCCATACTTGATTCTCCTAAGCTGTCCACCTAAAAAAAGGGATGGGCATTTCCCACTGCCTGATTCTGACCTCGAATCCTAGCTGTTCAAACGTGTGTTGGAGTGCCCCAGCTCCCCTCACTTGTTTTCTGTTGCTTGCAACAGGTATGCGTCTGTGTTGTTCCTGTGCTTACTCCTTGATTTTTTTCTGTTCCTATCTGAACAGAATCACAAATGTACTAACACTTTACTTTTAGTTCAGTTCAAGGAAGGCTCCATTCCAAACCCTCTTTCTGGGTAGGAAGGGCTCTTCCCTGCCTTTTCCCCTGAGTTACCCATGGACAGCTTCCAGCATCCACACCTGGAACCCAGGTTGGACTACTGCATGATGGCTGAAGTTGGTAATGGATGTTAAAAGCAAAATACCCTCCCACAGATGGGAAATAAGCCCATCCTTTTTCTCTAACTATTAATTTGCTATTTTATCGGAAGAATCATGTTTTCCATATTCAGACCAAAGAACCAAATGAAGAATGTAACTTTCTGCTATTATTTAATCACTCTTAGTTTCAATCAGTTAATTAGTTAGGAACTCATCTGAGAAGGCCAGTAACTGCGATTTGATCTGACGAGACTAGTGTGTAGGTTGGCTGGAAATAGAGCCATAAGATTATGCTCCAACTCTCCTACAATCCTCATTCTGGGCTAAAACTTTCATTAACCAAGACAAAATTTTTCCCGGAAAAAGAAATGATCTGTGCAATGTTTCCCACCCCCAAAAACCTAACTGTTGTGGAAGTATCAGAGAATATCCTGAGTGTCATCCATTTCATTAATTTCCCATTGAGCAGAATGACACCTCCTGCTATTATAAGCTATTATAAACATATAATTTAATGTACTTCTTTCTGAGAGCAGGATGGATAAATGTGATTATTCCCAGGGAACAGAAGTGAAGAATTCATAAATTTGGGTTGATCCAGACTTGGGTTTTGTAGGATAAGAAGAGCAGGAGTTGCAAGAGAGAGGAGGAAATATTGAGGGCATAACCAGAGGAGTCTAGGAATGGACCTTTTGCTGAAAAGGAAGCTGAATAGATTGGAAATAAATGTGGAGGGTTATTATGGATGGACAAGAGGTTTCAGTGAGGTAAAGAATTAGGTATGTTGTGCTGAGGTAGTGAATAAGTTGAAAAGTTAGGAAGCTTCGGTCATTCAGGTGAGGATTCAAGATTTCAGTCATTCAAGATTTCAGAGGGAATAAATGAGAAGTCCTACATGACTATGTGTACATACTTTGCGAGACGAGCTTCAGTAGTTAAGACTGGAGAGTAGGTTGGGGCAGGCTGAGGGTTTTGCATCCCTGTTTAAGGAGCTTCATTTGAAGGCAGTTGAGGTGGATCATTGGAGATATAGAGATCTCTATCCTGGGGAGTGACAGGATCAACAGTTGCTTTTAGGATCAGTTGTGTGAATGTTGGCAGGATGGAGAGAAATTACTGGCTGGAAGGCCAATTAAGAGGTTATTTCATCATCAATCTATTTGACAGATAAGTGGTTGGTCTAAGGCAGAAGAGAGAAATTCTATTTGTGAAGCATTTCTGTGATAGAACTATTAAGTTTTGCTGACTCATTAGGGTGTCAGGGGTGAGAGAAAGGGAGGAAGCACAGAATATGCCAATGTTTTTACACTTGGAGTATCATCATTAATTGAGATAGAAAAGTGGAAAGACTAGGTTTTGAAGTGGAATGAGATAGGGCAAAATTAAAACCAGTTTGATTATGGTGTGTTGAAAGAACATATGAAACATAAAGGTGAGTATGTGTCTGGATCTTGGGAGACATTGGGGCTGGAGCTGAAGATCATAAAGGGAGAGAAGGTGTGAAGGGAGAAGAAGACCAACATGTCAACATAGGAACTGTTAGGAGTCAAGGTCAAGGTCAGCTAGGAAGTATGAGAGAAAATGATCAGAGAGGTTGAAGAAGAAGTGGGAATCAGTGGGGCTCTGAAGAGCAATGAAAGAGATGGTCAACTATAATACCATTGAACAGAAAATGCTGCAGAAGGCCAGGAAAGGTGAATACTAGAATTGGATTTAGCAATTGGAAGGTTACTGGAGGAGTTTCAGGGGAGTGTTGAAGCAATGAATTGAGAAATGTCCTTGTGCTGAGAAAATGTAGAGAGTGAGGTAGAACTCTCCTTTGAGAAGTTTGGTTATATATTAGGTGTGCAGCAATAGAAAAGGAAGGCCTCTGATGAAAGTCATTGTTGGGTTAAAGTACCTGAAAAGCCTTACCTCACAAAGAGCTGTAAGAGAGTTTGGTAGATACAGTCATAGTGAAAATCCTCCCTATAGCTTGTGTATCTGTTACAACTTGGGGGACATGAATTTAATCCATTTACTAGCCCAACCGATGTGGCTCTGTGATTGAGTGTCGATCTATGAACCAGAAGGTCATGGTTTGATTCCTGGTCAGTGCACCTTCCCAGGTTTTGGGCTAGAGCCCCAGCAGGGGGCATGCAGGAGTCGGCTGATCAATGGTTTTTTCTCATCATTGATGTTTCTATCTCTCTTTCCCTCTCCCTTCTTCTCTGAAATTAATAAAAAACAAAAAAACAAAACCCCCCCCCATTTTTTATATCCATTTACTAGCAAGCCATGTGATGAGCAACTATGCTGTATATTATTTTATAAATTTAAAGCTGCTCTTTTTGTTTTCCTTGTCCAACTGTAACATTGCATTTTTTAAATGCAAAGCTGGTCCGTGATGACGAATTGTGTTCTACATTGAGCATAGGCTTTAAGACATCCACTTCCAGTGGGCTGTTTCCAAGAATTCCCTAGTTTTCTGAGACCCTCTAAGAGCGGAAGTTTCTGAAAGAATTGTTAGACAGCTTTAGTTCCTTTGGTTGCTCATTTCCTTCATATAGATAGACCCACAGTCGTCTGTGAAATTCCTGCCCTAATCTCTTTGATGAGTGGCAAGTTAGCTATGAAGACTATTTTCAAGTTATTGTTTTAATAGACCTTAACCATCAGGCTCAAATAAATCATGACTACTTCACACTGGTTGGAAGACAGATTTAGACTTAATGGGAGAGCACTACTAAATCACAGTATAATACATGAAAAATTTACCCCCTTTAAATGTCATATTTCTTTCTAAATGGTTCTGATGAGTGGTTTTTTTAGAGGGCTCATGAAAGTAGTGGAGTATTTTAAAAAGTTAAGACTTTATGACAGGTTTCAAAAATATCTGAAAGTCAGTATATATATATATATATATATATATATATATATATATATATATATATACTCAAGCTTAATAGTTCCATATCATAATACCCATAATAGATTTTAAAAACCTTTCTTGGCAATTAAAAAATTAACTAAGGCCAAGAGATATTTTAAAAAGCTTAAAACCAAGTGAAATGTGTCAAGATTATTTGATAGAAGCTGAAAATGATTATGTGGGTTGGGGGAATAAGGGCAGACTTTTTATTTAAAGCTATCTATAGCATTTAGACAGGGCAAAACTATTAATCAGGACAATTCTCTCTTTCTGGAACAAGGGGAATGGTTAGGAATTCCCCTAATGGTTTTGAATCTACCTCCTTGTGTTTACGACAATATGACCTCTAAAACCACGGAAGATAGAGGTAGCACTAAATACAATTTTGGACCAGATAAAATTTGTTTTCAGCACTTTCAGGCTGTCCCCTCTCTCAGATCCTTCCTGGCACCTTGCCTTGCCCAATCCTCATCTCAGAAAATGGTCAGGTAGGGTAATTTTCAACTAACATTGAATTTGTCCATGTTTCACCTCTTCTAGAGGAATTGACATTTTTAATTTATTTTTTATTATTCTGCCTTCTGTCAGATTTTCAGGCATTAGTTAATTGGTGGAAAGGTATTTTCAGGGAAAAAGGGAGCTTCCTGGCAACCTTAATCTCACACCACACAGATAGTAGTTTATCATAAACATCTACCCATGGTTTAACAGAGTGTGTCTGCAATATGTATAAGATAAGCTGTGTGCATGTTAGTCCATAGAGAGCTGGGTCTGCTTACTCTCACTCTTACTCCTATTTAATCATCAACCCATGAAATTCAGCTTCTACCGTGCCCCCCCACTCCCCACTCCTGAAACTCACTAATGGCTCCCTAGTTATCAAATCTGATAGGCTTTTTTTTTTTCCTTTCTGTGCCTTTTCATGTCCTGGCAGCAACATTTGATGTCAGCACTACTTACTCCTCCTCTCTATGGTCTCTGTGACTTGCAGCCTCTCAGGAATTTGGCGGCTCTGCTCACCTCTTCTAGGCCTGATTTCTTGGTCCCTTTCTCTTCTCATAGACACTCTAACTGGGCACACTCATTCATACCCATCACTCTAACTGCCCCTTCTGTTCTTTTCCAAATTTCTATCTTTAGCTCAAGTTTCTCTCCTGATTTCTGGATTCAACATTTGTACCTGGAAATTCCACAGACAACTCCCACGTCCTAACCGGAAGTCGCAAACCCCCTCTTGCTGCCCTGATCTTTTTTTTTTTTTTAAATATATTTTATTGATTTTTTACAGAGAGGAAAGGAGAGGAGAGGAAAGGAGAGGGATAGAGAGTTAGAAACATCGATGAGAGAGAAACATCCATCAGCTGCCTCCTGCACACCCCTTACTGGGGATGTGCCCTCAACCAAGGTACACGCCCTTGACTGGAATCGAACCTGGGACCCTTCAGTCCGCAGGCCGACACTCTATCCACTGAGCCAAACCAGTCAGTGCAACTGCCCTGATCTTTCACTTGGCTTAATCAAGTTAGAAACTTTGGCATTATTCTTGTTCCCTGCCTCTTTCTCAGGCCTAAATCCAGTCAATCCCAAAATTCCATCGATTTGTGCCTCTACATATGTGTTGAAGCATTCCCTCACTTCTATTTCCAAGGACTACTGCTTTCTTTTAGGCACTCACCTTCTCCAGCCTGGGGTTCTGACTCTGATCCAGGCTTTGTTTTGTTACCACAGTGAACTTTTCATACTTGAACTCAGTGTTGGTCCTTTTGTCCTAGTTCTTAGTTCCTGTAGAAGAAAGCCTATGAGAAAATTTCTTTCCCACGTTTATTCCTTTGTGATTTTTTTTTACAGTTCCAGGAAAATATTGCTCTTCTTTCTTTCATGCTTCCATTGTACCCCATACATACTTCTAATATTTCTCTTGTCACACTGTATTGTAATAGTTGGTTTATGTGACTGCTTATCACTAAACCATAAACCCGTTGAGGGAAGGGACTATATATTTTCTTATATATTCACTAGAGGCCCAGTGCATGAAATTCATGCACTGGTAGGGTCCCTAGTGGCTGCTGGCTGCCGGTTGAGTATTCCCTCCCTTCCCCCGGCCAGCCCCGCCCCCTGGTCAAACTCCCAAAGGACCTCCTGGTCGAGGGGACAGTTTGCATACTATGCTTTTATTATATAGGATGGTTTCTAGAACACTGCTTAGTATTTTCAATAGATATTTATTCAATGAATGTATATTAATTTGAAATGCATAAAATGTGTTTTTCTTCTTTTTCTAAAAGTGTTGGGGCCTTTAGAAAGGGGCTCAACTACTAGGTTTTTACCCTAATTTCTTCATAGACATTCATAATGAAGCCCTCTTCTTTAATAATCATTTATAGCATCTACCTTTTTATACTCTTTGGAATCACTCTGGTAATTCCACAATTATGGAACATAGCAAAGAGAGAAACTGCAAAAGCCAGAGTGATAAGGAAAAAAAGCAAACCCTAAATATGGCTCTGCCTAGCTTTTTTTCCCTAATGGAAATAGCATTTGATTTTATTTTAAGAATATAACTATGACGAAAAGATATTGATTAAAAATACCTTATAAATAGCCCAATTCATTTGGTCTTTTCAATAGGATGACACCAAATATTTAGAAAGTGATAATTCAGCAGAATTATTTTCTTTTTGACTCTAGTATTTAATTCTTAGTAAAGCCAACATAGCATATGTGGCACATGGTTTTTATACAGTCACAGGCCTGGGAGCTGGGAGGTACTTTCAAGCGCTCTCTTGATCATCACAGAGACCCTTTATTGAGTAGTTAACTATCATTTTTTGCTGCTTTCATGTATTTATTTAATTTTGCAGTTGAGAAAACTGGGGCAGAGAGAAGTTAATTCATTTGTTTAAGATTATAGAACTTAAGCAGTCGAGCCAGGAGTTGAACCTATCTAATATGCTCATTTGACATATAATAAAACTAATACCCATCAAGTGCATACACATAATTATGAGACCCACTCCTACATTTTTGGCTTTAGATAGTTCGTCAGGACTTTTTGATTGGTTCAGGCTATGTGTTACAAATTGGTAGCAGACTGTTGGAAATAAAGTAAATATACAACACAATATACCCACATCACAAATGCCATTACATAGCCTGTGTTAGCCTTTTTCAGTGGTTGTTCATAGGAAGGAACATTTTCTCTTGAGAATTGTCTTCAGCTTAGAATCAGGAAAAACAAAACCAATAAAACACACAACACATACACACACAAAGACACTTACAATGACCATTCTTAGTCAGTAATCTCTTCGATCATTATGAGGATGTAAAACAGGACCGAAAATTCTAAGAATACCCATATGAACAGTTTGACAAGATGCAAGGACATATATTATTACTTGAGATTTACTTTTAGAACTTATAAGAAATTCAACTTTGATACAAAGTTATTATATGTCCTGTTGTCTCTAGTTATAATCTAAGAGCTTGAATTTCCAAGTTTTGGGCCTCATTCTGAGAAGTTGTCGACCCACATAGTACTGTACCTGTTAACTTGCTATGGATGTGATTTGCAAGGCTCATGAAGAAAGCTGTTTCGCTGTTTTCTATGGGGATTAGAGAACTAATTATTGCATTGGCTTTTGTATCTTTAAATTAGAAGTTCTTTGTGGTGGTGGGTTATTCTTTTAGCAGCATGTTTCTAATTATTTGCTGAACACAATATACCCACTTTACTGTGTCAATAAAGAGATTATTGTTGGAATAATGACGTTCCTGGGATGCCTCTTCTGTCAATTTGTGTTTAGTTGGCTTTCGCAGCCCACCCGCTCTAATTACTGCTTTTCAGTCTCCTAGAATGGGGATCTGGGAAGGGGATTTGTTACAACTGGGTTATTGAAATGGAATTTTCCAAATATACAGTGTCTCCTCTTCACATCACAAATTAACTCCCCCATTCCTTTCTACTTGCTTTGGAACGTTTTGGCAGGCTGTTATTATGTACTGAAGGGCAGGTTTCAAGCACTCTCTATTTATGAAATGGTGAGGAGAGCCAGTCAGTAAACTGCATGTGTTTGTGATTATTACCCTTTATTCTAGTTTTATTTTGACTTCTGCTAAATTTGAAAGTGTGATTCTTTTACACAATAACTTCATAAATGCTGATTATCAGATATGCTGTCAGTCATCTGGCCATTTTGTTGATTAAAATATGTGCTGACATTTGACTTAATGTAGATTATTTAATGGATGCCATATTCTAAATATTTGGTGTCATCAAATATCTTCATATCGAATACAATTTTTTAATCCTCACCCAAGGATATTTTTCCATTGATTTTTAGAGAGAGTGGGAGGGGGATAGACACAGAGAGAGAAACATCGATGTGAGAGAGACACATTGATTGGTTGCCTCCTGCATGTGCCCTGACCAAGGGCCCTGGCTAGGGAGGAGACTGCCTCCTGTATGTGCCCTTGACTGGAATTAAATCCGGGACCCTTCAGTCCACAGGCTCTATTCACTGAGCCAAATCTGCTAGGTCTAGAATCTATTTTTTAAAAAAGATGTTAAAACGTTAAATTGAAAATATGAAGGAATAATCTTACCTTGGAAAGGTAATTATTTGCATTGTTTAGTAAGGTGATAGACATCTTTGCAATATCTCTGCCTTTGCCCTATTGGCCAGTGACTCAGAGACATATCCACGTAGCTGGGATATGGTCTATGTCACATCAGCATGGATTTCTCTACATATCTTCTTAGGTATGGAAGGCTCCTGTCTTCTACTGTGACTTATTTATAAAGAAGGCAAATTTTTCTGCTTTCTAAAATGGACAGTCCTTTTCTATGCACTGCCTTCTAAAATGTTGCAAACTTTACATGTCTGATCATTCCTTAAGCAGTCACTTTATCCTAATATTTTCCTTTCCCATTTTTTCTTCCTCTGTCCTTAACTTCTTAAAATCTATTACTGCCTGCATTTCTCATCACCCACTCACATTGTTCCATGTAGACTTGCTTCCATTTCAACTGATGGTCTCCTCAGAGGCAAATCCAGTGAACATTTCTCTGTTTTCATGTCTTTTAACTGTTTACATCATTTCATACTATTGATTATTCCCCCAAGGCTCTGTGTTTCTTTGTATGAACAATAATAATAATAATGAATAACAAAATTTTATTAATAATAAATATAATTGTAAATTAGTACTTTATGATAATATTTATTGCAATTTTTATTCTTACCCCTGGGTTCTGGTTCTCCTTCCACATGTGATACTTGTCTTTCTCTGACTGGTTTATTTTGCTTAGAATAATACTCTCCAGGTCCCTCTATACTGTCTCAAAGGGTAAAAGATCCTTCTCTTTTACTGCTGCATAGTATTCCATGGTGTAAATGTACCATAGCTTTTTTTTATCCACTCATCTACTGATGGGCACTTGGGCTGTTTCCAGATCTTAGCTATTGTAAATTGCACTAGGAACATAGGGGTGCATACATTCTTTCTGATTGGTGTTTTGGGTTTCTTAGGAGATAAAGGAATCTAGATAGAGATCTGGGCACCATTATATAGAGGGTAATAGAAGTCATATGAGGAAATGAGATCACCCTGGAAAGAGAAAATTGGGACAGAATTTCACTTCTGAAGGACAGAGATCATCTTTTTTTTCTCTCCTAGTAGTTCAGTTAGAATACATAAAGTAGATAAATATAGGACTACTCACACAGGCAGCCAGCTAGCTTTACCTCCCCCTGATCTCATCCCATCACTGGCTTCAGCGCCTAAAACACCTTAGGGAAAGTACTGCCTAGCATGTGGTAGGGAAGGACTAGGGATGGGGTGAAAGGGGGAGGGAATTGTATTTTGTGCTAGACACTGATCTAGGTATTTTTTGGGAATGATTTATGATTATGATGATCCTGGGTTCAAGAAGATAGCTAGAATCAGTAATTTCTCTTTTCTAAGATGTTAAAAAGTTATTGCCAGCCAGATCCTTTCAAAAGCAATTAAAAATAATCCATTCCACTTGGAAGTAGATTATATGCTTTTCTAATAACAAACAAACATAGAAGTCTTAAATCTGTTATATAAAATTGGTTGCTAGAAGCTCTTCAGTTCTGAAAGTGAGGTGTATTCATGTATGCTTTTCAGAAAATCTCACCTGGAAATAAAGACATTCCAGGTAAATATTGGTGACCATTTCTATAAAGATTATTTTGTCTTCTTTTATTTTTCTGTGGCACAACTGGAAAATTCATTCTCTTTTTAAATTTTAAGGGCTATAAATGACACACCATAGATTTTTCTGCACTACATGTGGGTATTATTTTTTAAAAAATTTCTTTGCTTGATGTCTCTAGAGATTTTTGAGAGCTAAACATTACAGAGAAATTTGTTTGGCTGCTTTCAGGAAGTAAGCTATCATTCTTAACTTTTGTTAGTATATACCAATAAAAATCTGTATTATGCCATTGTAGTACTAAAATTTCCTTGGATTTGCATTGCTTTTCTTCATTAGAATATTAGTACCAAAGTTTTAAAATAAAAATTCCTCAAAGAATTAGATTCATTCCATGTGTTTAATTTTAAATGAATTATAATTTAAGACCTCCCTTTAAATACATTAATTCACTTTTTATTTTGTCTCTCCTTTGTGACTATTTGATCACACTTTTATGGATTTCCCTATGAAAATTATGTTTATAATTTTTATTAGAACAGTATGTTGTGCCGAAACCGGTTTGGCTAAGTGGATAGAGCGTCGGCCTGCGGACTGAAAGGTCCCAGGTTCGATTCCGGTCAAGGGCATGTACCTGGATTGCGGGCATATCCCCAGTGGGAGATGTGCAGGAGGCAGCTGATCGATGTTTCTCTCTCATCAATGTTCCTAACTCTCTATCTCTCTCCCTTCCTCTCTGTAAAAAATCAATAAAATGTATTTAAAAAAAAAAGAACAGTATGTTGTATCTTTGTAAGATCTTATGTTTAAAAAATAAGCCATGAACAAATTTTTTTTCTAAATATACTTTATGCTTATAGATTATAAAGAATATTAATTGGTGTACATAGTTCAAGGTTTAGATTTTAAGATTCTAAATTAGCATTTAAAAATTTTCATATCTGAAGAAATGTTCCTTCTGTTGTGATAAGCAGTAAAACTACTTTCAAATGAAATTTTCATATGAAAATTGAATTATTTGTGTTTTGATGGATTGTTTTGGAAATAAAGTCTTTTTTCATAGTAAAGGCACACAAATTATAAGCCCAGAACAACACACTAAGGGCTGGAGGGGCTATCTAATCAGAGCAGCCAGGGACCTAAGGATTTTTTTAAAATCTGGTGAGATACTTAATGGACTGCCATTACTCTCTTCATTGCTGGCTTATTGACCTGAATTAGGAAGGCTCTTGTGCTGTCACCCTTTAATTTAATTAGATAATAATTTTGTAGTAAGGAGTTCCTTGGTAACAGCAAATTTATTGATACTGTACATCAACCTCTTGCTATAATTTCATTCTGTTCATTTCATTATTGGTGGACAGAGAGGCCACAAAGAGTATGGGACAAATGTGAATTCTGGTAAAGATTAAGTCTTTAGTGGTCTAGGGCCTAGACCAGGGGTGGGAAACCTTTTTGTGAGTGCGTGCCGAAACCAGCACAATCTCTGACTCAAAATTCTTCTGCGTGCCAACCCTAATTTTTTGAGAACATGTTACGCCTACTTGATATCTCTTACGGTGTATGTATGTGAAGAACCTTGAAGAAATAATAAAATTTATCGAGCGACAAAAACACAGTATATGATGATGAAAAATACATTTATTTTTTAATATATACATCTACACTGATAGTCTGACAGAAAACTTTATGACTCCGTTTGATATTATCAGTGGGACTTTGGAGGAACAGAAACAGAAATTTATTCCCCTTTCGTTAGTACCGGTGGGCAAAGCGAGAGAGAAGGTTTCATTTTTATAGAGTGAAATTTAGAATAAGTAGGTGAGGCGGTTGTCTTGTCAATGAAAACCCATTGCATCTGAGGCTGAAACCAAAACACTGGTCGGATCTAGGAAGGCAGGGAGAGTTAAAGCAGAGGCATAGAAATTGCTCTTCCCCCCTATCGTCAATCCATGTCTATGGTCTTTAAGATAATTTGTTATGTAAAATTATTTATTTATATAAGATGCACCTACATTGAATTTATCTGAAAAATAAAAAAGTCGATATTAAGAAAAATAATTGTAAATGGAATATTATAAGAGAGGGTTTCGCGTGCCAGCAAAAGTTACTGGCGTGGCATGTTTGGCACGTGTGCCAGGGGTTGCCCACCCCTGGCCTAGACTCTAGGCCTATCTTAAAGAAAATGGTAGAAAAGTTGGGTGGGAAAGGAGGCCAGATGCATGAAATCTTGTAGAAGATCAAAATATTGAGATGTTTTTAAACACTGTCAAAGAATGTCCGCATTTCATATAATTAAACATGTGAAGATATTGGGTAGCCAGAGGAATAATACCAAGAATTTTTCAACCCAAACAATATTCTAGAGATAAGAATATCTTTACATGCCCTGGCCAGTGTGGCTGTCGTCCCTTGTATTGAAAGGATGTCAGTTCAATCCCCAGTCAGGTCACATATGGGGGTTTCAAGCTTGCTTCCCTGTAGGGGGCATGCAGAAGGCAGCTGATGGATGTTTTGCTCTCACATCAATGTTTCTCTTTCCCTCTCCCTTCCTCTCTCTCTAAAAATCAATAAAAACAGTTAAAAGAATATTTGTACCTGAAAGATACTGAGCTATAGTAATCTTTTCAGTGTTGGAATTCAGGGTTTCTCACCCATTTGGTGGCTCTTGAACTCTGACCTGGGCTTTGCTCCATGTGTCTTTGAAAATGTTTTTTAGATATCAATACCACAAAGCCAAGAGTATTCCTGCCTAAACAGTATTTTCAAACTTAAAAAAAATGTTTTAATTGATTTTTAGAGAGAGGAAGGGAGAGGGATAGAGAAAGAGAAGTATTGATGAGAGAGAATAATTGATCACTGCCTCCTGCATGCCCCCTACTGGGAATAGAGCCTGAATCCTGGGCATGTGCTCTGACCAGGAATTGAACCAATGACCTCTGGGTTCATGGGTTTACACTCAACCACTGAACCACACTGGCCAAGCATTCAAATGTTTTTGTTTTGCATCAGAACCTTGTTTTTACTTTAAAATTTTCACATAATACCAATATAGAAAAATTATTGTATTATAATATATTTCCCTTTTAAGATCAAATTTCATGATGTTTACTTGTAAAAGAATTCAGTGAAGATGATGAAACTACTTTGACAAGAAACTTAAAAATTGAACATGATAGATACAAATTACAGTTCTCAGCAATCAACTTCTATTTTTTTAAATTTCACTGTACTGAGAAAATAATGGTGCGTAGATAGGTAGTTACAAAGAATAGAATGGTAACTTTTTTTTCTTTAGGCACTTGCTTTTCAATCTCTGCATATTCTTCAACTAGGAGAACCAGAGTTCTAAAGGACGATAACAAGACTTTCACCTCCGACCACGATGGAGTGACCAGACAAAATATATGAAACAATGATTTTCAGACATCGGACATCATGCAGTACAGGGCGGTGATTCCTGAGATACTACAGAATGAGATAATCTTGATGTGATACAAAAGCCTAGTCTGCAGAGAATTTCCAGGATGCAGTGTGGGAAGGAGAGTCCAGCAGTCTCCTTGAATTGAGGAATGTAGCTGAGAATCAGAGAAGGCCAGCAAGGTTAGAATTCATGAAACATCTCTGGAATACAGAGAGCTGTACCAAGAGATAGCTCCAGAGATATGCAGTAGGTGGGTGTCCCTTGAGTTTTTAGCTGAATGCTACCAGTATATGAGTGGGATAAAACTAGTCGAGGTCAGGGAAAGAATAAGCCAAGAGGAGCAGAGAAAACAACCTGCATACAACTGTACAGGCCAGGAATAGTTTATATTCTTATAGCCAGAATAGAAAACCTTGCCATTATTGTAATTCATCAGGGTCTTACCTCAAGACTGGGGCAAGATTAGCCCTAGACTAGGGGTTGGCAAACTTTTTCTATGAAATGCCAGGTAGCAAATAATTTAGACTTTGTATATGACATAGGACTTCTGTTGATTTTTCTCCCTCCCATGAATCATACATTGCTGGGTGCTACATTTAGCCTACAAGCCATAATTTTTTGACTCCAGTCATAGATTAAAATCTATTGTGGTCATGCCTAATAAAATTTAAAAGGAAGTCTTAAAGAATCAGTTTCCCAGCAATCTAAACAAAATGCTTATGTAAAGGAACACAAGTATATATAGTATCCAAGAAAGTAAAAATTCACAGTGTCTGTCACCCAATCAGAAATTCCAGGTGTTTAAAGAAGCAGGAAAATAAAACCCATAATAAAGAGAAAAATCAATGAATCAAAACTGACTTAGAAATGACCCAGATTATAGAATTAGTGGTACACAAGCACATTAAAACTATTAATATAGCTATGTTGCATATATTTCAAGAAGCTACATAAAGATTGAACTTGTTAGGTAGAGATATGAAAGATAAAAGATTCAAAGTGAATTTCTAGACACAAAATATAAAATGTCTGAAATGAAAAATATAATATATAGGAAAAGCAACAGATTAGAATTTTCAGAAGAAAAGGTTAGTGAATTTGAAGGCAAAGCAATAGAAACTGTCCAAGATGAAATACAGAGAGAAAAAACAAACTTCCTATCTCTACCCAAAACCCACCAACAAGAAAGACAAAAACAGCATCATTGATCTGCAGACAACTTTAAACATCCTAAAGTAAGTGAAATTGGACTCCCTGAATAAAGAGACAAAAATATTTGGAGAAATAATAGCCAAACTTTTCCAATTTTGATAAATACTGTAAATTCCTAGAATCAAGTTCAATGAACCTCAAGATCAAGAAACAAATAAAATAATATTGAGGTATAGTATTACCAAATTGCTTAAAATCTGTGATAAGGAAAACTTTCTACCACTTCAACTTCATTATTGCTCCTGTCACCATAGACCTAGGGATATAAACTCACCCTGCAAATGCTCTGGTCCACATGTGGACAAAAACTTCAGAAGTACATGCTGATAAAAGTTTAATATACAAGAGATTTATTGAAGGAAACACTGGTGAGGAATAAAATGAAGACGGACTCGAAGGAGACTCAGATATCAATGCAGATCTGACTGCTGTGAAGGAGAGCTGGAAAGAATGAAGTAATTAACTTCCCCCAAGCCACAATCTCTGTCATCATCCCCTCCCTGTGCATGTAGCATTACCAATGGAGCCTGAACATTTTCAATCTTGTCTCCATAGATGGGTTCTTTCCTTTTTCTTTTTTAAAAATATATTTTGTATTGATTTCAGAGAGTAAGGGAGAGGGAGAGAGATAGAAACATTAATGTTGAGAGAAAATTATTGCTCGGCTGCCTCCTACATGCCCCACACTGGGGATCAAGCCTGCAACCCGGGCATGTGTCCTGACCAGGAATCGAACCGTGATCTCCTGTTTCATAGGTTGACACTCAACCACTGAGCCATGCCACTGGGCTGGATGGATTCTTTCATATCCATATCCTAATATCCATTTTCTCCTCTGGAACCTTCACTCTTGGTCACTCTC
Organism: Myotis nattereri; assembly: GCF_964212035.1. Classification (NCBI taxonomy): domain Eukaryota; kingdom Metazoa; phylum Chordata; class Mammalia; order Chiroptera; family Vespertilionidae; genus Myotis; species Myotis nattereri. The sequence goes on from NC_138080.1 coordinate 55,443,071, forward strand.
CTGACTCCTAGGTGGGATGTGAAGAAACCCTACAGATTCTTCTCTGCAGCAGGGAAAGGACAAAAAGGGATATTTTCAATACAGTAAAGCAGAGTGAGGCAGAAAAATTTGCTTTCGACTGCAAAATGACATACAACTTACTAATACCAATTTAAATTACTTTTGGATGAAACTCTGATTTAGATTTTCCAGGACTTCATCTCCTTCCCATATATTTCCAATAAAAAAACAAAGTTATTTCAAAGAAAATATAATAAAGTATCCCGAGCCTCTTTTATAATAGACTGAACGCTCTTCATAGGATGATCACTGATGGTTAGCGTTTGGAATCAATGTTGTCCTTAAAACCTAGAGCCATCCTATAAAATAAAAGGCTAATATGCAAATTGTCCCCTCGAGTGGGAATTTGACCAGGAGCCCCTCCCCCGGGCTGCCCCTCCCATCGTCCTCCCACACCCTGTGGCCCGGATCCGGGTGGGCAGGCCAGACCCCACCCATGCACGAATTTGTGTACCGGGTCTCTAGTTTCATATAATGTGTGTCAAGGTCAGAGCACTAATCAGCAATGAGTTACCAGTTCTGAATCAGAGAAAACCGAATTATAATGCTGCTTAATTTTTAGCGTTTGGACTAGGGCCAAAAATTCAACAGTGCCATTTAAAATGAAACGACACATAGTTTACAGCAGTTGGTCAGCCTCTAACAGGTTGGCAGCTTTGAGCCATCTTATGGGGAACAGCACATAAATTCCAGAAAATCCCTGAACATAAATATCTTGGATCTACTTCCTTAATATGAACTTGTGGAGTCTGTTAAAAAATGGATTAAAATGACCATGAAGAAGAGGGGAAAAAAAGGGAAATTTCTTTTAGGCTGTACAATTTGCTTATTACATTGAAAAATTATATCTTTCAATAGTGACTACACAACAAAAGTGAAAGATAAAAAAGTCACACATTTTTAACAGCCATGAAAACATGTTTTAAACTTTAGTTTGGGTGTGGTAAAGTCACTGTTTTACTACACAAAGTGAAAAGAGAATTCAAAGTGAAAACTTGTGGTTCTGTAAAATATGTTGTGTGGAAAACAGGTGCTTAATGCATTTTGCAACAGGAAAAAAAGAGTCTTGTATTTACCCACATGTTCAGGCGCATATGTTTTCCTGGTCTGGATATTGTCCTTGTTATTTTTGTACTACTTTGAATATACTGACTTGAACAATAAGAAATACTACCTCCATAATGTCTATCACCTATATCTTTGCATTTAAAAAATAATTTAATGTTCTAATTAAAAGTAGATTTTAATGAACCATTTACCAGTACTGTACGCCTATATCATTTTTACCATTTCATTATACAATCAATTCATCAGGAAAAATGTATTAATTTTTTTATTTTAAACTCTTGCATTTTAATTATCTCTCTAATATATTTGGAAACGTTTTTTTCCCCCTCCCTTTCTTCTTCTTTCTTTTCCTCCCAACACATATAAAATTATTTGAATAGTCAGGCTTCAAATTGTTCTGTTTAATATCTTTGTAACAGGGAACACATCTTCCACTTACCTCATTCCTCGAACCTTACATCTATTTATATCCATTCATATGTATGCAGATTTTGTTTTATAAGAGACATGTGTCCTCTACTTGAGAATATACTTACATTATCTTGGAACTCCTTGTCCAAATGGCCAAAGCCTCCTCCCAGAGCCAGCATGGTCCTCTTCAACTTGGATATCCTAAGGACAGACCATGCTACTGGTGTGTGGATTCCTAGGCCCAAGGGGTGACCATTGCATGGTTGCCTGGAGAGGTGTGGATGAAGGTTGGCTTTGTAGGTTGGGGTGTACATATGATTGTGTTTGAGGCCTGTACGTTGGGAGAAAAAGCTGTGAGTGGAAAGAGAAATGTGGTGGGCCATGGAACTAGGGTCTCTAGATACTGTTTTACCCCAGGCTCTGGAAATATTGGGAGAAGAGCTACACCTGGGACAATTTTGTCAGTGTCTTTGTTAGAGAACTGGCACATGGAATACAGATGAGGATTTCCAGAGAACATGTCTTGCCTAATGGGTATCCATGAACTGAGATAGAGCTGGATTTGGAGAGATTTTTGCTGGTGACCTTCAATCTCCTGGGAAGTAACTATGCATGAGAAAAGATTTTAAATTTGCAGTCTTTCTAGAATTTTCCAAACTTCATAATTTCCCCATAATTCTTCAACATATATTAGGAAGAGGGGGTACATAGAAAGCAATTTTAATGTTCATATTTAATCCTGAGGATTTCTAAAAGGCCAACCCTTTCTGTGCATGATGGGAATATGTCGAAGTCTTTACGTATGAGAGCACTCCTAAAGCTCCCAGTAGCCTTCCTTCATAAGTGGACAGGGATGATGTAATTTCTGTGGTGGCTAAATGGAATGTATGCTTTTACAAAAAATGAAAGAGCAGTTGCAGTCAATGGAATGTGTGCTTTCCATTGTTTCAAACTAGTCTGTTTTATTTTTTTAATTTAAAATCTTTATTGTTTAAAGTATTACATATGTCTCCCTTTTCCTCCATTCCATTTGTAATCTTGATTCTCTCTAAAAGCCGTATCATGTGGCCAAATCAATATATTAGTAGTACATTTATAAAGGTTAATATAAAAGAAATTTTTTTCTGTTTTAGATTTTATTTTTTTAAGTTGTTTTATTTTTTTTCTTCTTTATTGATTAAGGTATTACGTATGTGTCTTTATCCCCCATTGCCCCTCCCCCCCCTCCACTCATGCCCTCACCCCCCTGGTGTCTGTGTCCATTGGTTAGGCTTATATGCATACATACAAGTCCTTTGGTTGATCTCTTCCCCTTACCCCCACCCTCCCCTACATTCCCTCTGAGGTTTGACGGTCTGATTGATGCTTCTCTGTCTCTGGATCTGTTTTTGTTCATCAGTTTATGTTGCTCATTATATTCCACAAATGAGTGAGATCATGTGATATTTATCTTTCTCCGACTGGCTTTTTTCGCTTAGCATAATGCTCTCCAGTTCCATCCATGCTGTTGTAAATAGTAAGAATTCCTTCTTTTTTTTCTTTTTTTAAAAATTATATATATTATTGATTTTTTACAGAGAGGAAGGGAGAAGGATAGCGAATTAGAAACATTGATGAGAGAGAAACATCGATCAGCTGCCTCCTGCACACCTCCCACTGGGGATGTGCCTGCAACCAAGGTACATGCCCTTGACTGGAACCAAACCTGGGACCTTTCAGTCCGCAGGCCGACACTCTATCTACTGAGCCAAACTGGTTAGGGCAGAATTCCTTCTTTTTTTATCACAGTGCAGTATTCCATGTGTAGACATACCACAGTTTTTTAATCCACTCATCTGCTGATGGGCACTTGGGCTGTTTCCAAATCTTAGCTACGGCAAATTGTGCTGCTATATAGTCTCAGTTTTAAATTCTAATATGATAAATATCAATATATACACACACATAAATTAAAGTCTTTGGGGTATGCAGTAATTTTAAAGAGCATAAAGGGCTCCAAAAACTGGAAGGTTTGAGAACCACTGGGTTTCTCATAGTGGTATGGGCAGGCAAATCATTGCTTAGATAGACAAGTGTTTTGCTTATAATTACACGAAGGAGAACAGCAACATTGTGATTTTAGGCCTGCCCCAGTGAAGTCATGGGATGCTACTTTTGTATAACCACCCAGCACTAACGATACTGCCAAAAACAAGACAAATCGAATCAAGGCAAGTTGCTAAAATAATTATTACTGATGGTTGACTCTCTACTCCTGATCTTGGCTAATAGGAATCAGAGTTGGAGAAGGCGGCCCCTACCCAGGTGAGATTTGCTGGGCAGTACTCCTGACCCCTTAGGGGAGAGAGAGAGGAAAGTGAGGCAGATTCAGGGGATGAAGATGGGCCACTAGCCTCTTATCCTGGAAAGTTGGCCTGTGTATTTTTCTAAGTCTTGTCCAGTGTCTTGAATATAAGTGAAGGACTTCTCACCTGTCGAAAAAGGAGCTACCACAAATACAGAGGCAAACTTACTTTGAAGATGACCTTAGTGAATAAATAGAAAATATTCTAGATGGGGGTGATAGTAGAGAAAGTCTGGGGAGAAGTGAGTAAGATATGTAACTCTTTCCCATATTATGCTAATCTTGAGGTACTAGGGAATGTAAGCCAAGCAAAAAATTAAATTCATGCTGGGGCTATTTCTTGGGCCCCACCCCTGAAGAAATACTACACAGGCACAGTAACCGAATGATTTTGCCCTCCTTCAGACTCTGCAAAATAATTATTAGAAGAGACAGTTATCTTCATAAAGGGATATAAGGATCTTTTCAGAGGGCCGGCATATAGGGAACAATACTCTTTCCTGGCTTACTCTACCTTCTCTCAACTATTATCTGCACAGCAGAGATACTATTTTGAAATAACTTGATATATTTCCCATTCCTCTTAATTGTTGCCATCTCTGTCTTTCATGCATTGAAGGGAGGCGGAATTCTGCAAGCGATAATTATAAAAATGATGATAATTGACACATACATAGTGCTGCTTACCATATACCACGTACTGTTCCAAGAACTTTACAGAAAGTCTTTCTGGTGAGCATTTTATAGGCAGAATACGTCTTGGGTTTTTTGTTGTTGTTCTGTTTTTTCATTTTATTTAAGAAAGAAGGTATTCTTTGGGAATCTTCCAATTTCATTTTCAACTTCTGATTTTAAATGTTGGAAATAAAATAGGATTGAGCCAAATACCAGTTTCCATTTTTTTATAGCACAGTTTCCCTGTGAGGCCTCCAGTTCCTGACCAGTGTGAGACAGACACTCAACATGCAGCAGCCCTGGAGGCAAAAATAAAAGCCCAGAACAGAATCTCAAAGGGCTGAAAGGAGGTCACAGTGAGGACGTACATTCATAAACATTCCCTGGCCTGTCTTCTTTAAAATGCTTGCAAATGTAGATTCTACTGATGGCAGATTTCATAACCGTATATAGTAGGACAAATTAAATCCTATCACATTTTCCAACACATAGAAAAATGATAATTGCGTAATTGGATTATTGTTGAAAGAAATAGTACCAGTGAGCTAGAGTAATATTGGAGAGTAAACAGAAAAGCAATCATGTTCAAGCCTGAGTGAAATTAGAAATGTAAAGTCTGTTTGCTATCTCAGCCAGAAAATGCTTCAAAAGATCATTTGGAGGAATGAAAAGAAACCTAAGTTCTTTAGCACAGTTGTGTGAAGTCATATTTATACAAATGCGGTTGTGATGTTTGGATCAACTCAGAAACAAGAAACTTAGACCCGCTTTGAATTACTTATGACTTAGCTTTGTCTGTGTTACAAATGATTCAGTCATAATGTAGACATAATTTAAATATACACCGTATCTGAAAAGGAGTAATATATTTTTTGAGTATGTGAATGATCACAACACGAAGAGCTTCTGCATGTCTTCTGAGTTATGGTACAAAATATGATCTTTCCTTTTTATCTACAAGACATTCAAACTCACCTAATTGCATATAAATCAGGGATGTACGTAATTCAGAATGAGTAAATATAATATGTTCATGGATTTATTCTACTGTCATGGTTCTCTTCAAAACAAGCTGCAATAGGATTCTAAAGTCAGCTTTTGACATCATAACATTGCTTTAATTTGATAATTCAGATTGATTGACACAAATGACAAAGCAATCCCATGTTCTAGTTTTATGCTAGAAGAAATCCTGTCTTTCGTAATTAATAATATCTTTCCTTAATATTCGTCTCCTTAAGTAAACTGCAAGAGATAGAAAATGAAACCAAGCAATTAGGAAATGTGCTTGCCCGGAGGAGTGGAAAGAGTTAGATGTAGAAGATAAGCATTATAGTGGCAGGATGGACACTTGACTCAGAGCATCAACTTGCTTGAAGGCATAAGAATTGCTCCAACAATAAAAATGGCAACCAAATATGTAAGCACAGATGTAACTGAAGACGCTCTCATGCACACACACTCTCCTGTTCCATAAAATTGTTCAGTGTCACGTTATGCTTCGTTACACACAATTTATACCCATGGTCCCCAAATTGTGTGCCGAGAACCCTGCAGCACTGGAATAAACTCACAAGGTCACTGTAGGATATTTAAAGTGTTCAAGGATGCTTGTCCTCTGTCAGAAATTGCACAGGTTATTAGCACGAGGTAGTTCACAGTTTCAATATTAGATAGTTCTGCATTCCTTACAGTGATGCCGTATCTTTACAAAGCTGGGTTTCTGGTGGTTTCTCTGAGGAAAAAAATTTAACATGTAAAAATCAGTATGGAACAGGAAAGGAAGGTGGGATGCAATTTGATTCTAAGATGTAAGCATCACAGTGTGCCCCAAAGGCTCACAATCATATGAGTTAAGTAATTATTATAAGAATGAAATAATTATTTCTATTGATGTTTATTATTTGTTGAAAGCCTACTAAGTATATAAATAATGATCACCACCCCTGCCCCACCCCATGAGTCTAGTATGCACCAGGCACCATACATAGTTATTACAATATGTTTGACTATATTTTCAATGCTGCATTAAGTACAGTGCTTTTAAAAACATCAAAATGTACAGGGATGAAGTTACATATCTCATAGGCATCTGGGACTACAGAGACTTTCCTGTTAACACTACATTCTACTAATGGGTCATAATATTATGTCAGTGTTCCTGTATTGTTCTATTTTGATTTATTTACTCATTTTCACACATTTGAAAACTCATCAGTTCCCATTCTAGTTAACCATATTGCCCTTTGAGATCTAGTCTACAGTTTCTATAGATGGCCTTGAAATTTATATCCTGCAACTTTAAATTTAAATAATAATCATGATTGCTCATTTTGCATCTGATGCTTAGCATGTAGTTATTAATATTTATGTAAGGCTTACAAAACCCTATCTGTTTGTGATCTATGAACATAAAAAAAGATCTATTGACTTTGATGAATACTTAAGAGCAATATCCAAATATTTGGGGAATAAGTGCTTTTGGAACTACTTGACAAACCTATAGTGGAGGGTGCAGAGACAAGATCCCTTCTGTCTGCAAAAAAGACTGAAGACAAAAGACCATCCTGGGAACTTGAAGTTTTCTTTTTTATTTTCAAGTATGCACGTGCCAGCTGAGGAGGCTGGCACGGATCAGATGGAAGGGTGTAATTCCAGGGACACAACTGACGTCCTTTGTGAACATCTTTGGTCTTTTCTTTCACCAAAGCAAAGCGGCCCCAAATCTGACTTCTGGTGACTCTTACATACACAATGATACCACTAAGCAAACAAGCATTAGAAATCACCAGGAAATAATTTTTACATGCAATAAGATCTATTCTTTTGAATTAGTATTTTGACTTAACAAAAAACAGAAAATTGGCCATATAGTATTCATTCTATTTAAAGAATTTGCAGGGTACTCATAGAGAACATCAGAATAAAACTGATTTCATGATAGCAATTTTCTTTAACTGCAGAAAAGCTTAACTAACGGTCTCAAGGCATACAATGAACTATTTTACTTTTGTGCCAAAAATTCTTGGTGGTAGCCTTCAAGTGGTATCTTTATTTTCCAGTGAACACAAGCAAACAAACCCCCTTCCCCTGAAATCCCAGAATATAGAACCTTCCTTAAGGCTCTGTAATAGATCAGGACAGAGGCGCTGACTGAATTTAGACTTCTTGAATGTTTTCAGCATCTTATACAGCTGGATTAAACAAATAGCTGATAGAGAAAAATAAGTATTTTTAGGTAAAAGATTCTGGCATTTCCCCCTTGTTCATTTTTTTTGTATTCAATTAAATAAATCATCAACATTATGAAAGTTTGCTGAGCATTATAACCATTTCAATTTTTGAATTTATACTGAAATCGTATTACCCCGTTCCCTTTATAGCCTAAATATATGTCACTGCAGAAATTAACATTAAAGAAGTCACTTTTGCCCACTTGTTATTAGATTACTAAAATGAATACAATATTTTTAAACATCACAATGAAGAATCAGAGCATGTTAGAGCCGAAAGGGACATTAGAATCATCAGTACAGGGTTTCTCAGCCTTAGCAGTGTTGGGATTTTGTTCTGGATAATTCTTTGTTTGGGGGGCGGGGGTGGGCAGTCCAGGGTGTCATGGGATGTTTATCAGTATCCTTGGTCTTTATCCAGTCTAAAGACTGGTCTAAATGCCAGTCTGCCCCTAGTCTTAGCAATGACAATTAATTTTTCTTGATATTGCCAAATATCAAGGGACAAAATCTTCAGTTGAGAACCACTGATCTAGTACAACCGCTTTATTAAAAAATAATGTTAATGTGTTATCCATGTTTGGTGAATGAAGAGACTTCTCATTTATGTGTTTACTATCACAGCGAGGTCTGGTATGCACGTGCCAGCTGAGAAAGCTGGAACAGAGTAAATAGAAGGGTGTAATTGCGGGGAGACAACTGACATCCTGGTATGCCAGAGGTAGGAGAAAATAAAGAATGCAGTTACAGATATAACTTAAAGCCTGAGCTTAAATAGAATCGACAGATACAACATTTTTCTTTGGTAATCATCATCTTACTTTTATTCTCCTTTCTTTTTCTATGTTCTTTTTCTATGGTTTACAGATTGTGCTCTAGTTCAGTGCTATGCAAAGTCACTAAACACAGTGTTTAATTCAGCTATTTTTTTTTGGCAGGAAGACTTTCTCAGTGAAGAAAGCAGTGTATTGATTTACTGTCTAGTGTAAGCCCCTATCTCCTCACTATCCTGTAACGAAGAGTTCACCAACAAGTACCAATCTGTGGTTGCCTGTTTGGTAGCACTAATATAGATGATCAGGACTTCTAAGGGGGTCGGTGTCCCCCAGCCAGGCCTCCATTTCTTACCTTGGGGTTCTGTTCTCTGCTTGGCATATTCACAAAACAAGCAACATTGTTAACTTTATTAGGTTCATTACATGCAAATAATTTGTGTCAAGTTTTGTAAAATTTATGTGCGGTGTTCTGGAAAATGTATATACACTTTAACAGTTGATAATTTTCTTTCATTTTCAGATTTAACTGATGTGTAATAATGGGTGGAGCCAGACTAAGCTTTGAACAAAGAAAATTTATCCTAAACTGCCACTAGACTTTTTTTTTATGGGGCTATATAAAAGATAAGGTTTATGGCACAAAACCAGCAACAGATGAATTGAGGGCACACAATTACCGAACAAAATGATTCTTGATATTCATGACTCCATTGCTTTGTGTTATCAGCAATGCCTGGATCATAATGGTCATCAGTTTGAAAACAGGCATTGACAAAAAAGTTATTCATTTCTGTAGATTCTTTTAAATTTTGAAAATGAGCTGTACGTTAATAAACACTGACTTTATAATCATTCAAACTGTATATACATTCGGGACACCCTGTATTTGCATCTTCACAAAAGAGATAAATCTTTTGATAGCAACCCTAATTCCATATGGCATTGGACAACTTGTGTGTGTGTGTGTGTGTGTGTGTGTGTATATATATATATATATATATATATATATATATATAGAGAGAGAGAGAGAGAGAGAGAGAGAGAGAGAGAGAGAGAGAGAGAGAAGACAGGCCAAAGGTGTGGGAGTACTAACAGGTGTGCTTTGGCAGAGAGAAATGTATATACAGACTCTAAAGCAAAAGGGAACTTGATGCCTCCCAGCATGGGAAGAAGTTTACTGGAGCTGATGTTAGAGTTCGAGGGGGAAATGAGGCTTTGGAGGAGTAGGCAGAAGGCTGATGGTGGAGAGCCTGTAAACCAGCTTAAGTAGTTTTGATTACATCACAAGAACAATGGAAAGCCAGGGATGATTTACTAGAGAGTTAACATAGAGTATCTACCAGAAAGCTATTTCTGTGATCCTAAGGTTTCCAGTCTTTTTGTTACCTTGATCATAGAAGAGTGACCTAGTAGAGAACTAAATCATACTTATAAGGATATTGAGGAAATGTTATTTTCTAAAGGTGTGAGTGTTTGTGGAATGATGCCAAGCTAAACAGAGTGATCAATGTCAAATCTCAATTTCACACAGACCACAAGAGGATATTAGTTCAAAATCTAACAGCCAGGAAAAAGATCTAGCAATATTACCAGACATTTTAGGACAAAGAGAAAAGAATAGTTTCTAAACTCAACTTAGCAAGTGATAACAATAACTCCTATTAGCACTTGAATAAACAACGTTCGCCCTAACTAGAGCATGCACATTTGGAAAACAGTCACAGTTTTGGAGAAAGCTGCTGCTGGTTCCATTCTTGATCTGCGGATGGAACAATCTGTTCCTGTTTGGTGCCCTGTTACCTCGATGACGTAGAGAGATTGCAAGCTGTACAACTGGGAAACCAACAAAGTCAAGCTGTCCTGACTTCTCTACTTCAGCCTTTGAATTGTTGACTTAGCTATAAACTGGGGCATGTTTGACACAGGAGGAGGCCCATATTGCTACTCCCCAAATGAGGAATGCTTGTTACTTTTTCCAGATTTAACTAAACATATGATTGTTCTATGCAATATAAAGAGAGTGTGGTCAGGGAATCAGAGGATGACTCAAATAATACCATGGTGCTCGTTGATGCAAAACCATAGTTTACATAACAGAGTGGAGTGTGGCAATAACTCTGGCATTGTTCAACTTTCAAAGGGTAAGTCCTAGTGTTTGACTGCTTCCAACTGTACTTCTTCATGTGGATGACCAAGACAATGAGACAATTATTAATACTAGTCGTAAATTCTAGTTAGCACTTTCCCCTGATGCTATTGGACAAAATTCTTTTCATATCATGAGGCAATAAACAGGAACCTAGTATTCTATTCATGTTAATCTCTCAGACTTTGAAAAGCAGGGAATTTTTTATTGTAAGTTAGAAAAAATATTGTTTTCAGCGTTGTTTTGGGACAACGGATAGGGTAAAAGTACTACACAAAATGTTTTAAAATAAATGTTAAGTATGGCACAATATTTTGAAATACTTTGCAAAATGCAAACATCTTCTGTGAGTTTTCACATTAAAATATGAAATTCTTTTCAAATGAGGCTTTGGGGAAAATTATCTTGATTATGTTGGCTTTGGTAATAACTCTATTCACTCAATGTGCTTTATTCTCTGCCTTTTTAATACTAATTATGCTTCTGAGAAAATTAAGAAAGCCAGTGTGATAAAGGCAATGCTTCCTTTATGAAAAAAAGTCTTAGTAATATTCAACTTAGTTTTGAATTCCAAGTATGGGGTTACATTAAAAAAAAATCTTTCAAAAGACTTTTGTATATTTTTCTTTTCCTTTGTGTGTATGTGTGAGGGAAAGGAGTGGTTGTTAATATCACAATTAGAACTTTCAGCAATTTTGTAGTTCTTTCTATATGATTCTTAAAAAAATGGGTAAATTTCTGCACTTTTATACTTGTCATACGTATAAAAGTTGCAGGGTAAAATATAATAATACTGTACTTAAGAGCTATGATAAAATAAGACTGGCTGAGTTGTGTCTTCCAAGACTGATAAATGGTTCAGAAGAGACCACTGGGGATAAGAAAGCCTTCTTTGCTGATTAGTGGGTATCTAGAACTAGCTGGTTAGTGGGTATCTAACTGAAGAAAGAGGTATAAGGGTTGTAAGTGAAGATGATTTGATTTACTGGTTTGTGTCTCTTTACTCTCACCTCAATGGTAAGATAATCTCCATATTTTACCAGCCCCTTGCTTCTAACAGGAAAATTTCTAGCTATATTATTTTTGGCTCTATCTCAATGATGAACACTAAATATGAATAGTGTAGACCAGTGGTCAGCAAACTCATTAGTCAACAGAGCCAAATATCAACAGTACAACGACTGAAATTTCTTTTGAGAGCTAAATTTTTTAAACTTAAACTATATACGTAGGTATATTGTTATTAACTTAATTAGGGTACTCCTAAGGCTTAGGAAGAGCCACACTCAAGGGGCCAAAGAGCTACATGTGGCTCGCGAGCTTCAGTTTGCTGACCACGCGTGTAGATAGTCTAATAGTAGTTAGAGAATCTAGAAATAATCTTCCCCCAAAGGAAACATTTTGGCAGTCTTCTTTTGACTCCTATTATTGCCATGAACAAGTAATATTGGTTCTCAGGCTCTATTATTATTTAAAATATCTAGATGTAGTCAAATTTAAATGCTTTTGTTATTCTCATTCTACTTCTCCTTGGGTACTTATTATTTCCCCTAATACATATTTTAACATATTTTTTCTTTGCAGTTCATTTATTTCTCAATTTCTCAAGCATCTTACAGTTTTTAATGTGTAGTATGTGCAGTGAATGCTTAACTAACCACCTCTCTACCTTGAACATGATCTTTACCCTCTCTAGGCCCTTCTTTACTTATATGGAAAATAAAGCTGTGTTTGTCAGTGGGGATTGTCATAGGTGAAGTTCTGTGGAAAGAGACTCTGAGAGGGAGAGTGGAGTGCAGAAGTTTTACTGGTATGCGTTCATAGACCTTACTCCTGTGATAAAGTTAGGAGGACTAGATTGGGCAGAGGCAGAAGCTGATCTGCAGTAGGGTAGCAGCCAAGTCCTCTCAGACATCCTATGGAGTTGTTCTAAGTTGAAGTAAAGGAGTCAGGTCTTTGCATCTTTTATCAGCCAGGCATCACCTATGTGTTCCTCCTAGGAGAGAGAATAACCTTGGGCAAGATAATTCTCTGCAGTGGGAAATGCCCAATGGAGGACATGGCCATGAAACATAAGCAAATGATATACCCGGCAACTTGTGGGTGGGTTCATTGGTCTTGAAGAGGGGATTTGGGCAGAGCACCATTTTTTATTACTGGTATTTGGGGCACGGGAAATTTCTTTTTTATGTGGAAATAATCCAGCCTTTGTGAGCATGGCATGTAGCATCCCTGCACCACCCAATGGGACCATCAAACACTTGTCATATTTCCAAACAGCCCTTGGGACTCTGGTTGAGAATCATTTGAGATCATTAGGCTAAAGCAGGGGTGGGGCATGGCTGGCTCTCAAGTTGTATAAGGCCCGAGAAATCATTTCGTCTGGATCTGCCAAGGCATTAGGGGTGAGTTTGACCAAATATAGCAGGCTAATTTTTAAGTTGATAATTTTGTATGGCCTGAGAATAATGTTATAAATATCCAAATAGCCCTTGGAAGAAAAAAGGTTCCCGACTCCTGGGCTAAAGGATTTGCTCTATTACTATGGCTCTAACAATCTTGTTTCTGGCGGAGAGAAACACCTGATCAAAGTTAGCAAAGATCTAGCTGAAAAAAAGAAGTCTATTGTGATAAGGCTGCCTTGACCTTAGTCCAGCGGTTCTCAACCTGTGGGTCGCGAACCCTTTGGCGGTCGAATGACCCTTTCACAGGGGTCGCCTAAGACCATCCTGCATATCAGGTATTTACATTACGATTCATAACAGTAGCAACATTATAGTTATGAAGTAGCAATGAAAATAATTTTATGGTTGGGTCACAACATGAGGAACTGTATTTAAAGAGCCAGAAGGTTGAGAACTACTGCCTTAGTTGAATGCATATAGTTCTGGGGAATTACTGGGTCAAGGGGAATGAAGATTTTAGAGTGTTTCTACGTATTGTCTTGTAGAATGGTTTGGGCGATTTATATTCTCCCTAGCAATCTAATAATTGTATACGTTTACTTTTTTCTCTCTTACTAACTTGAATCTCTGTAAATGTCACTATATCATGGATGAAGTCCAGGAAGGTAGGTAAGGAACTGAGGTTTGGATACCACAAGCTATGCTGCTATGCTTACTTTTATCCAAGTTTCCCTAATGTTTCTGAAGACCACTCTGACAACATGACAAAGAGCAAGGCAGAAGGGAGCAGGAGAATTACCAAGCACCTTATCTACAATTAATGTTTAAGGAAAACCAGAACACTTAAAAGAGATGAGCATTTTTGAGGGAGAAAATGGAAGTGTTTTAAATTTTTATTGTACAGTGCAAACTCTTGATAGTAAATCCTTTATTCCAATTGCATGGGCTTAGATTAGCTCAACTCTATTTAATATCTTGACAGTTCAAAAAGAAATATCTGCTGTTAGCCTAGTCTTGCTCGTAGAGACAGCTGGTATGGGTTTGGCAGTTTCTTTAAAGAAGACTCAATGAATATGGAGACTAAAATAACAAACTTGTTTGGAGGCAGTGCTTCTAGAACATGATTTGAATGTTTAAAAATTAATTGCAGAAGTATCCAACTATCATTTATGAACAGAATACTCTGTTGCCTTTTACATTTACACAAAATTCTTGATGTGGTCAATTTCAGGATCCTCATTTTCCTCCTGTTTAATTTCTTTTTCTGTAGTTATAATTCACCCAGCAAATAATTAATCTATCATCATATTTTAGCATCAGCAAACATTATGATATTTTTCTATATTGGAAATGAGTCAGCCAATCAACAGCATGTATTGGACACCAACATTGAGTCATCCATGTTACTTTAAAAACAAATTGACCCGTGATGAGACATAATTTTACTTTGGAAAGGCTAAAGTTATAAGGGCTAGATCAAGTATTTCGTATTCTGTTTCGTTTTTTTAGACTTTTAGATGTGACTAACCAATTTTCCTAAATATAAAAAAATACTAGGAAGGTTGGTGTATTTTGTTATTAACAGCAAAAACCAGTATTCTGCTATAAAAACAGATTGGTTTTCTGTAATTAATGTTTATGGGTCTGCTAAAATGATGGATATTTTAATCTAGATTATTTCATTATAAGAACTAAAATAATTATTAAAAGGGCAAAACACATTTGTTAAAGAAAAATCAGGAACCATGGAAACAAAAAGAAAACAAAAAATGTTCACAATCTAGCCATTCATAGACAGCCATGTTTATATAAACTGTGGTTTTTGTTTTTCCAAATTCCTTTTCTTCTTTTTTGGTTATACCTTTCCAGACTTAAAAAATGTATTTAGTTATAAATTGTATTATGTTATTAATAATTATTTTGTAACCTAATCCAGTGATAGTGTGTCATGAACAGCTTTCTAAATGCCGATTCACTTTATTTTCTACACAAATAACACTTTATAGTATGAAAACACCATAATTTGACCAATAACATGAGGGACATTTATATTGTTCTAATTATACCATTGTTTTACACAGCATGGTGACTATAACTAACATTGTATTTTATACCTGAAAGTTTTTGATAGGTCTTAAGTGTTATCAACACACACACAAATCATAATTATGTGAGAGGATAGGAGATGTTAACTAAACTTATTATGATTATCATTTTGTGACATATACATGTTTCTAATCCACAGACTTCCATCACCACTGATTGAAGGTTGACCCTTGGTTTTTGCCTTCCTTCCACTCATTAGTGTGTCTGAATACCCTGTTCAAGGCAAAATGTCTACACATTTCTCTTTTGCTCCTGGTTTTCTAATTCATTCCTGAGTATATTTGTTTCTAATTTCTTGGCTTTCTCTGCTGTTTCCAGACCATGTGTTTGTCCTTTTTACTGATGTCAAAATTGGCTTCTTTGGTTTTAATCCTTTGTACTCTCCCAGATATTGTAAGGCAAAAAACGAAAACAATCTCAGATGTCGTCTTGGTGTTGTATACTTGTTTGCGGCCATCCCACTCATTCAAGCTTGACCCTCCTAGAATCCAATCCTGCTGTTCATCTTTGCTTGTCTGCTAAAACTTGTCTTTTCCCAAAGCCCAGCTTGGAGAATTAGATCCTGGCCCAGTGAGGGCAGGTAGGTGCTAAAGGGAAGGTGTGTCTAGAAGAATGGTTAGACCCAGCTTACAAGCAGAAATGGGACATCCTTGCAACGTCCAGGACTCATCATGGGCAGAACCCATACTATGTCCATCACTGCCTGCTCTTGGGATTGCATTTGATTTGAGTATATCTTTAGGCTCCATGCCTCCCATTTGCTGTCTATAATTTGGGCAATTTCCCTCATGTCTTTGAACTCTGTTTGATTCCTGCAGCTGCAGAATGAGAATATTAATAGTTAATAATAGAACCACCTCAATTGGATTGTTGTGTCTGGCAAATGAGCTACTACTATTACTAGAATCTTATTTTCCAATGGACTCATTTCCTATCCAGCAGCCAGAAAAGCTCTGAAGTGGTTGCTCTCTGGGCTCTCTTCAGAACTCAGGGCCAGCAAGGTGGGTGGGACCCAGTGTGCTTGCTCCTGCCCACCTTCTCCCTATTTTTGCTCCTTATCTTCTGCATAGACCCCCATAACCTAGTTTGTCAGAGTGTTAATAATGAATGCTATATGCTTTTTAAGAGAACATATGTTTCAATCTTTTTACATATATTAGCTCATATAGTCCTTCTGGAAGATAGATTTTATAGTCTTTATAGCATAAAACCAAAACCAAAATTAAAGCAAAACAAAACAAAACAGAAAAATAATGGCAAAACCCAAGGGCTCTGCGTGATCACATGGCTACTCTAAAGTAATACATCCAGAAAGGAGTCCAATCAGGATTCTAATTCAGGCTTTCAGTTTTAAGCAGTTTCTCCAATAGTATACTTCTCAGCATTTTAACCTCTGGATACTTGGGCTATTCCCGCCCCCCCCCCCCCAAAAAAAAAAAATTCTCTACTTAAATATCAAAGAAATGCCATCATTTCTCTTCTCTCTCATTCTAAACCTGGGAGTCAAGGTGCAAGTTTGGTAAATACACCTGATTTGTTTGTCCTTGCAGCAACTATTCCGTTTTCTATTTCTTGTGTTCTTGAAGGGATTTGCTATACTTTCTATTAATCTCTGAAAAGCTTAGAAATATTCTAGCTTCTCTTAACCACTCCTTCCCTCTTGGAAACACTTGTGACAGCCAGGCCTTTGTTCATGTGTGATCAAAATAGAACTACTTACAGAATAGGATGCTTGAAAGCATCTCTGTCTTTATTATAATTTTGATGACATTTCTGCTTGTTTTATTACCAGTTTGGTGTGGGGAATTCGACTAAATAAATCACCAGACATAAGAGATACAGTAATTGCTGACAAGGTGGGAGCTTGGAGGCTTCTGCGTTAGGCTAACTCAAGCTTCAAGCCAGCTTTTTATGTTTTTAGAAAAATTCCAAAACATTTAAGTCCTGCTTTTCTTCACTTTTTTTTTATCCACTGTCTTATTTTTCAGGTATCAAATGTTTATCATTTCTGTACCGAGTTCTAATGACCAAAAAATATCACCAAATGAACACATTCTTCAGAATTCCAAAATCCTGAAATCTTTTTTAGAGTGTGCCCAGCATGACATAATAGTAAAAGTTACAAGTCAGTGGTGAATTATAACCAAGGTCATGGAAAACACATTGCTTTTCTTCGTGGTTGCATGATTATCAGACCTCTGGGGATAAATCTGCACCCCCTGGAAATGCAGTTAGCTTACCTTGGCGATTTTGATTTATAAGCCTTGAGATGCACAAGGTTGCCTCTTTGTTAGTGCTTGTTCTATGTTTGAATAGCTTGGAAGCTTATAAATTTGAGGCATAGCTTAAAGTTTGTCTGGCTATTTCATATTTTATAGAAGGCATCTGATTAGAGAACTTCAACTTCTGTTATTTCTACTGTGACACTATTTAGTTTTTATAACATAGTGAGGACATCTGATTTGTATTTTAGAGCATCTCTCTTTGTGGATCAGTGCTGAAGTTTCAAAGAACTGTCAGAACTATTATAAAACCATAAAAATTACAGGTAAATAATCATTTGTGGAGTAAAAGTTAAATGGTTTAAAGGAAGGACATTGAAGAACTAGCGATTGATAAAATTTATTCTAATTGGCTTCTCTTTGAGCTTATGTTCAGAATATACATGACCCTGAGGGCTTTCATTAAAAATTGTATTTAATTTTAATTATACAGAGGAATCTTCCCAGCATTTGTCTGGAATGGCATAAAGAAGATTCTTGAATGAATGAAAGGGTGTGACTAGAACGAAAACTTAATGAATATGGGCTTTGAATACCAAATTGTAGAATGACTTCCGGGGTTACATTGACCAAGAAGTAGTAATATGTCAGACTGAGTTCTCCTTTCTCCTTCTAACATTCCTTATTGCAACATATGTCAAGAGGAACTTTTGAGCATTAATTTCTCATAGCGGGCTTTCTCGACCTTCCCAGTATTGTCTTTTTGGGCTGAATAATTCTTTGTTGTAGGGGGTGGTGGTGGTCAGGGGACGTTCCTGTTCATTGGAGGTAGCTAGATGCCAGCAGCAGCTACTCCAGTTGTGACAGCTAAAATGTTTCTAGACATTGTCAAAAGTCCCTGGGGTGATGGCGCAGAATCCCCTGAATTTAGGACCACTGTTCGACATTGATAATGCAGAAAAGAGACGAATGACAAATGACAAGTTATCCATCTTGAAGACATCACAGTGTGTATGTTAAAATAAGGTGCACATCACAGTGTGTAATCCATTTGCCACTAAGCCCAACAAGCTGAGGCAACCCTCAGAGGCAGCTGCTGTTATTTCTATAGCCTATGTCTGGCAACTGGGCAGTATCTGATTGGTTTTCATTTGATGCTGCATTTGAATACAACAACAAGAATGATCAAGTCTTTTGAGATAGTTTAATACTTGGCATTTATAAATACAGAAGATCTAATCATCAGAGACAACTGTACTTTTATACTGTTACATTGCTGTTATATATTTTAAGTAATTAAAAATAAGGAATGTTCACCTTTTTTCAATTTTTATTGATTCTTTTAAATCTTGTTAAAAGGAGAGTCTTTTCTGTGAGGCCTTTTACTATTTTCTGTGGTCAGATTTGGTGGTGTTCCTACAGAAGTTGAAACTGTACTCTTGTCTGGAATAGAAAAGCTCACCCTGGTATAAGCAGAACTATGGTAACAGCCAATCATTATCTAGTACATCACAAGGAAAGATTCTGATTCTAGAATTCTTTTGGTACCTAAGGAAAAGAGGCATATTGAGAAATGGAGATAAGCACAGGTATGACAGGATCAAGAAAACTTATTCATTACTTACTTGGAATTGGTTTTAAATTTAAAATAATGTAAAGCTGGATAAATAAAGATAATGAATAAAGGAAATACATAGGAAGTAGGTATTATTAAGTAACAGATCATTACAACTTTGGGGCAGTGAATTTGTTTCTAAAGAAGTTTCTTGAACTAAGGCAAAAAGGTAAGTATTGAAATAGTATGAATTCATTTTTAAAAAAACTTTTATTTTTATTTATTTATTTATTTTTTAAATGTATTTTATTGATTTTTTACAGAGAGGAAGGTAGAGGGATAGAGAGTTAGAAACATCGATGAGAGAGAAACATCGATCAGTTGCCTCCTGCACACCCCCCACTGGGGATGTGCCCGCAACCAAGGTACATGCCCTTGACCGGAATTGAACCTGGGACCCCTCAGTCCGCAGGCCGACGCTCTATCCACTGAGCCAAACCAGTTACGGCTAAAAAACTTTTAAATTATTCTTCAAGACATTATTTTTTCTCATGGAATTTATCCAAATAAAATTTTTTAGGATTTGATAAAATGATATAGTTTTATACTTTTAGATGTTGAAATATATAGTCAATAATTTGTTTGTTTATAAGACTGGAAGGAGAATGTTGTCTATTAGCTCTTGGAGTTCTATGCCTTAGAGGAAGAAAAGCAAATGGCTTCAATTGGAAAAAATTTAATATGGAAGTTACTCATATATCGCATTATATAGAAAAACTATCAAGGTCTCCTGGCCAATGTCTTATTTTAAGTAGCATTGCATTCTTGTGCAGCCTCAGTTATAAACTATATTCCTATGTAGCTTTGTAGAGTTGGTTTAGTTATTTAGGCTACTTAAAAATTAACATTTATAGCCCAACTGGTATGGCTCAGTGGTTGAACATTGACCTATGAACCAGAAGGTCACAGTTCAATTCCCAATCATGGCACATGCCTGGGTTTTGGGCTCAATCCCCAGTAGGAGGAGTGCAGGAGGCAGCCAATCAACGATTCCCTCATCATTGATGTTTCTCTCTCTCCCTCTCCCTTCCTCTCTGAAATCAATAAAACTATAAAAAATTACCATTTAAAGCTGAAGCATTTTGAAAAATTAAATACATTTAATGTTAATGCTAAGCTGTTATGACTGTTGTCAACAGAGTCCAATGCTTCTCTGAGGGGCTTATTAATAAGAGAAAATACAATCATGCTATTTTCAAAGCATAGGGTGCTCTATTGTTTTCACTGTTTTTTAAAAAATCAATTCCATCACTAAATCATGTTGTTCAGATGTGTATTTTTTAGTGTACTTGGCCACAGATACATTTAAATTCTCAAAAGATACATATTAAATGATGCATGAGAAAAATCCCAGACTTAAACTGTAGTAATATGATTCAGATTCCAAAGTGGTGACATAGTTATACTAATAATAGACAAATATGTAAACTGACTGTCACTCTGCTATGCCCACAGCCAATCAGGAGTGACTATGCAAATTAACCCGACAAAGATGGCGGGCCTGTGGGCAGCGTGCACGTGCGCAGGCGCTGAGCAGCCAGGAGCGTGGCGGATGCAGGTGTTCTGTCCCTCCCTGGCCTCCCCAGGCCTCTGGGCAGTGTGGGAAGGCGGAAGGCAGCCCTGGGCTGGAGCGAAGGTGTAAAGGCAGCTCCAGCTGGAGCAAAGGCCATGCTGGCAGCCAGGGGAAGGAAGGCCTATTCTTGCATGATTCTTTGTGTATCAGGCCTCTAGTAGGATATAAATGAGCCTTAAACATTTTTACTGTTCATTGTCTCTGGCCATTGGGTCAAATGCTAACAATAGACCAAAGAGATAGAATAAAGAAATTATTCAAATTATTTTTAACTCTTCCTAAATGAAATGGAACAGAGGTGAATAGTAATTGTTGGAATAACCAT
This sequence comes from Myotis nattereri, assembly GCF_964212035.1. NCBI lineage: Eukaryota > Metazoa > Chordata > Mammalia > Chiroptera > Vespertilionidae > Myotis > Myotis nattereri. The sequence goes on from NC_138080.1 coordinate 55,464,030, forward strand.
TCTGAACACCTGGTTGATAATTATGATATGTTTTATAAATATTTATGATATGTCATGGAGTTAAGAAAACATACTAAAATATTATCAGTCTATCTTTTTTGGAGTGAGTAAGTGTAAAAACATCACTTTGTCCATCTCGAGTAATTACCCTTTAGACTAAATTAAGATAATTAGCTTGACTGGATATGCTTTAAGAACAGGTCGGGAATATAAGACTGGTGGTAAGAAATCATTTTCCAGAGCTCTTCCCAGTATAGAATAGCTAATTATATGTTTTCAAAGGGAGGGAGTCACAGGTTTCCAACGTGATTTCTAACATGGAAATATAGACATAAATTAACATTTTGGAGTGAAATTACTTGATTAGTATGTGATCAAAATTGCACTGCACTCTTTCCTTTTGGAATGTCATGCAATTTTTAAACATCATTCTGTGTATATTAGAAGTTTGGGGAATGTGCAAAAGGTTTTATTCTAATGAGTATTAAAGAACCTAGGACCTAGGCTCTGTTTGGTTTTGTGGATAGTAAGCGCCTCAAAAGATTCTCCTGTTTATTTTTAGAACTGTAAATCTGAATTCAGAAGGTTCTTTTCAGCTGTGTCCTACCATTCAGTCAACTCCTTCATGAAGCCTGTGGATCCCAGCATGTTCCTAATGAATTGCAGATTCTAATTCTTGGGAGGTTTGTAAGGAATGAAGCTTTGGGGTTCTAAATGGGTCAGAGAAGATTTTGTACTTTGTTAGATTATGAGAAATCTAAGAAGCAATCTGTGCTAAAGTCTCTGGAATAGAATTTTGGCACCTGCTGCTTTCTTTGCTTTTCTATGAGGAGAACAACATTATGGAGGACTAACCAATGAAAGAATTTCTTAAAGGTATTCTTTATTGAGAGGTGGATCAGTTTGCTCGGCCTCAGTATAAAGATGAGTCAAACCAGAGTCTAGTAATTTAAATAAATAAAGTTTGATTTGGCTTAGAGATTTGGTACTATCTATATTTGTATTCTACTTAAAATTAAACATAGAGACTGTACAGAAGGGCACCCAGTTGAATTCTTTTTCAAACTTCAATCGGTCTGGTTGGAGAGAATAATAAATATTCTTGAAGTATTTTAGTGATGATTTTCTATATTTTCTGGATATCATAATTTCCAGCTGTTGACTAGTTTCCTACCTTTTGTACTTCTCATCTCCCCCCCCCCCCTTTTTTTTTAAATCTCTTAGTCATTTTGATCTATTTCTGGGTGATTTCTCTAGGTTTTATCTTCTATCCCTTATATTGATTTTAAAATTTCCTTCATCATGCTTTTTAATTTCTGAAAGTTTTCTGTTTTTAAAAAATATTTTTTATTGATGTTAGAGAGAGGAAAGGAGAGGGAGAGAGGAACAGAAACATCAACAATGAGCATCATTTATTGGCTGCCTCCTGCACACCCCCTACTGGGGCTTGAGCCCACAACCTGGGCATGTGCCCTGACCTAGAATCAAACTGAGACCTCCTGGTTTATGAGTTGACTCTCAACCACTGAGCAGCATCAGCCGGGCTAATTTTACTGTTTCTTATTTGAAGCATTTTGGTCTTTGGTATCATACATATCATGACTTATTACTCTGATTAAAAAAAAAATTCTTCTCCTTGTGTCCTCCAAGTTGTTTATAAATAAGTTGTTTATTTTGACCTATCTTCCCTAAGTAGGAAACTAAAAAGTTGCTTGGAAGCTCTGAGCATTTGATCTTTAATTTACTCTGGGTGACTTGGGTGGGCCATTAATTGGGTTGATCAAACGCCCTCAAGAAATGTCTTCTAATCTCCTTTCTGGAAGGAAAAGTTCTAGCTGCTAGTCTTCTGGCATTAGGAAAGAGGCTGTGTGGGGTGGAAGGAGGATAGCTCAATACTTTGCATCCTATAAGCACAGTTACTTAATCCCCTTGTTTTCTGTAGGTTTCCATGTTCTTGAGATACCCCAATTCAAAGACCCTCTGCTTTACACTACCCCGACCTCAGGGGGAGAGTTGGAGGTGGAAGGGTGAGGGATGAGGGATAATACTCTGTGAAATGGAGTAGGGGAGGACATGTAGGTATCTAACCAATTCCCAAATAGCTCTCATCTATTCCTCCTTATTTCAGGTTCACACCCACCAACCCAGTTTATCCCCAGTTCTAGACAAGCTGGTGCTACCAGTTGCTGGGCATTTGGGGGAATCTGTTGTGTAACTAGTTAGTTCTTGGTTTTTCCCATTGCCCACATCAGATTGAACTTTCTTGAATCTGGTAATTCAACTGCTATGTGTGTACCTGTTTTCCATCTTCCAAAATTTAGTTGCCATTGTCTCCTCTCCTGTTCTTCCTGCTCTTGTGGGTTCAGGTCTTTGGAAAAAAGGCCACATTTGTCCAATATGCTATGTTGCCCTGCAACACCCAATTCAAATGTGCCTTTGAGTGGGAAGTTACACCGTTAAATGGGAAATTTTCAGAAGACAGATCTTAAACTAATGGTGTATCAGAGTCTTTCATAGAAGTTTTCCTTACCTGTGAAGAGGGATTTTTTTTTTGAGGGGGGGGGGCGTTAAAGGAAAAATATCATTTAGAAATTTATTGTGTGTATATAGATTTTGCAACTATATCTTTCTTTCATGGTAGCTTTATATCAGTCACCCCTGTGAATTTTGAACATTGAAACAATGTATAACATTTTAATGAAGTGAAAAAGTTCACCAAGAGCTGCCCAGCCCATGTTGCTCAGTGGTTGAGTGTCAACTGATGAACCAGGAGGTCGCGGTTTGTTTCCTGGTCAGGGCACATGCCCAGGTTGCAGGCTCAATCCCTAGTGTGGGTGTGCAGGAGGAATCCAATCAATGATTCTCTCTCATCATTGATGTTTCTCTCTCTCTCTCTCTCTTCCTTCCACTCTGAAATAAATAAAAAATACATTTTTAAATAAAGTTCACCAAGAGCTACATTTTGCCCGAGATTTATGCAGAAGTATGCTCTGAACTCCAAAAGATTGATACAGTTGATCCATAACCTGGGTTAGGTTGCTAATTTTTACAACTATTACAATGAAGAGAAATGCTAGAGACTTTTATTCATGACCACAGAGGCCTGCATTGCCTCCTTATTTTAGGGGAGGGCAAAATTTATAGTTTGCTAGAGGGGAGGGTAAGCTTTGATTTATATCAATCAATCTGGAGGCAAAGAGTACAGTTTCTTCTCTGTGCATTTGATACCTGGGGTAAGGCATAAAAACCCCCACTGTCAATCAAAACAAAAGGGCGTTGTAATTACTTTTAACCTATTTTATCAACAATAAATATTTATCAGAATTTTAATCATCAGTGTTATTTAAAATGTTTAGATGATCTATAGCTAAATTTTAAGAGTATACTTTGTAAATGGTATTTGGGGAATTAGAGCTTTTACTATCACTTAATATGCGTGCGTGCGCGCATAGATGATCTAGAAGGAAAGATAGATGAGATGAGATGAGAAGCTGAATTTTACCATGAAGTTTACCATAGAGGCTCTTCTGTCCCATTATATTCTCATTTGCATCTTTGCAATATCTTTCTGGTGCTCATTCCTATCTTCAAATTAAAAGTTAAAAAACATGTAATTAATCTAAAAAGAGCACCTGTCAGGTCATTTTCAAATGACAAAGGACTTGACCTTTTCCATGGTGATATTTGCTGTTTAAGGCTGGCTGTTGGGAATTTGACTCCAAGTTAAAAGAAGCATTTGTATTTCTCAGTTCACCCAGAGGAGCAATAAACTATACTTCAACTTCTGAAGTGTTTCAAAGTCAAATGCCGTCCTTTGAGAGTACTTTGCCGCTCACAGATAAAACTGGGGAAGGGCATTTCAGTCAACGTTTTATTCTCTTCATCAGGAATTGAGGCTGAGTAGGTGGTCACCAACAGGGATAACTTAAGGGGCCCTCGGAGGACCTTCTATCCAAACATATCTCCCTGAAAGAAGCCTATGTATTTTTCTCTATTTTTTTTAACTGTTTCATATTGTGCTTAGTAGAGATTCCCTTAGGTTACAGTGTCGTCTTTTAAAATAAAAATATCCCAAGGAGGGTTAAGTAGTCTGTTAATGAATCATTCACAGTCCAGTGTGGCTTTAGTTTAATTAAATTGCTTTTCTGTAGGTAATGGAAGTTTTGATGAGGGGTCAGGAAGAGGGAAAAGTGAAGTACAGTCCCTGGGGTTCTTCAGAGTGAGGTTGATCAGAGGACACTGAAGTAGGTTCACTTTTGACATCCAGAGGGTGGCGTGAGGACCCTGGATGCCTGGATTGGGAAGAAGAGATGCAGGAGCTTGGAGAGGAGGGAAGAAAGAGAAGTGGGAACATGGCCAGGACAAACTTGCAACGTCAAGATATTGTGGGCCAGGTCTTTTTTCCATAACAAAGGCCTCCAAGTTAATATTATTGAGCAGTATGGGCATATGGCTTTGTATTTTTGCTTAAAATTTGTGTTGTTATGTGTCATATATATCCCAATATTTTTGGGAAAGGGAATATAGCTCCTTAAAATCAGACAAGCTGTATTAGAATAAAATCATAAAACATAAAAAGTTCTTTTATATTTTATTCATTAAACATTTGTTTAATGCTTAAACAATTAAGCATGTTTAATTCAATTAAACATTATTCATTAAACTTCCATTAACTAGAAGAAAGCAATTTAATTAAACTATTTTTACTTTAAACTTTAGGGAATACATAATTAGGGTTGTGAGATTAATTATTGTCAAAAGCAGATTTCAGAATTATTAAGTAAAGCAATTCTGCAACTCTTGATTGAAAGTATTTCTTTCAGAGGTGTATTTTTTCTTTTGTGTTTTGATATGTGGCAAGGATAATGCAATGTAGTGTCCTTGGTAGGCTTGAAAAATATTTTAACTTAAGCAGGCGTTTCTATTTTTTTTAAAGCTTGCTCTCAATTACAAAACCTCTGAAATATATTTATTTTAGGAGTTGTTAGGCTTGTTCTTATAGAACAGTGTATGTGAGTAGAGAAGCAAGCTAACTTATATTCTTGGTTAACCACATCAATTGGAAGTTGACAACTATACTAGAGTCCAGATGCCGCTTATCACTTTTGAACTTGTATCTTAATTACAGATATATTACCTTTGAGGAAATAAATGATCTCATTTGTTCTAGTTTGGCAAAATCAAATCTGTAAGGTCAGAAGCTAGGGTAGGGGTGGGCAAACTTTTTGACTTGAGGGCCACAATGGGTTCTTAAACTGGACCGGAGGGCCGGAACAAAAGCATGGATGGAGTGTTTGTGTGAACTAATATAAATTCTAAGTAAACATCATTACATAAAAGGGCACGGTCATTTTTTTTTTTTAGTTTTATTCATTTCAAACGGGCTGGATCCGGCCCGCGGGCCGTAGTTTGCCCACAGCTGAGCTAGGGTGATCATATGATTTATCATCAAATCCAGATAGTTTTAAGAGTAAAAAGTGATGTTCAAAATAAATTAAAATGCTATTCATCTGTTCTTTATCTATGTCCACTTTAAATTCTACAGTTTCTGAATTTCTCTTTAGTTCTTTTTTAGAGTTTCTATTTTTCTCCGGAATACTCCATCTTTTCAACCACTGTATCTTGCTTTTATTGAATATACATTCTCTTGCTTAAAAGTTGCTTGTCTCTTTATAGGTTTTTTAGTTTAAAAAAATTATAGCCTGTACATTGTTTACTAAAGAAAAATAAAGCCTGAAATATGTACTTCTATATTTATACATCTGCTAGTGGCCCGGTGCACGAAATTCGTGCACATTAAAAGGGAATTAATTAGAGGAAATATTTTAATATTGTTATTTGCACTTTCTCTATAATAGAAGTGTCAGAGATGAAAGAAAATTAGTAAAATGTATATGAAAATCTCCTGTCAGAATCTGGGGTGCCCTCGGGACCCAGAGTAAAGTCCCGCCTACCTGCACGCCTCAAAATCATGCGAGACCCAGACCTGGCCGGCCCCACCCCCCGTCAAGCCCCGTTGGGCGGGGGGTGCAGCCTCAGGTTCCCCAGCACAGCTGCAGGTCCCCCGACCCAGCACCTGGGCAGGGAGCCCAGCCTCAAGTCCCCAGGCCCTGGTGCAAGGGCATGATGACCATTTGCACATTAGCTCTTTCTTATATAGGATCTTAACTTTTTAATTTATTATCATCTTTTACTCCACAATTTAAATTTTCCTTAAAATATTATTCTTCAATTATTTTTCCCCCCCAATTTTTATTATATGGATGTGATAATCCTTAAGACTTTGTTTTGTCCTATTGATTTTCCTGAAATATCCAGTAATGCATTGTTATCCATTCTTATTTATTGATGGGAAATTTTGATTATCAAAATTCACTGGCATTGCTGTCCTTTGCCATTGTATACCTCAATCTTCTTTGAATGAGAGAGTTAAGTATAAATTATGTATGCACTTCTGTAGGCATGTTGATTGGTAGATATGCTTCAATTTAAGATGAACACTATTTAGTAGATAATCTTGTGTTTTCCTTTGGACTATAGCCCTTCCAAGAAATATCATTTCAATTCTTTGGAGATGGGTTATGGTACTTCTGCCAGTTGCCTGAAAATGAAAGGGGGAGGGATTTGCTCAGCTGTTCAATACTAGATCCTTTATTCAGATACCCTCGATAGTGCTGTTCAACCTACTCTTGTCTTCCATGCCTCTGCCTTGCGTTGCTAGAGCCTTTCTGGGTTCTCTCCTGGGAAAAACAGACCCGCCCTTTGTGTATCTCTCATCACACATTGTCATCACAACAATTCCACTTTCCTCCTGTCTTCTCTAAACCCATTAAACATGGCAGACCACTCAGAATTTATTATTCACTCTGCTTTTCTACCGCATTCCCTTTTTGTTATTATAGTCCTTTTTCTACATTTTAAGATTCATTTTAGTGTGATTTGAGAGGAGAAATGTCAATGTTTGTGCTCAGGCTATTGTCTTGCCTTAGAAGTAGCATGTGCTGGGCTAGAGTGGCTCAGTTGGTTGAGCATAGTCCTACACACTGCAAAGTTTGCTGGCTCAATTCCTGGTCAGGGCATATACCAGGGTTGTGGGTTTGATCCCCACTTGGAGTACTTACAGAGGCAAGTGATTGATGTTTCTCTCTTCCTCCCTCTCTCTAAAAGTATGTCCTTGGGTGAGGATTTTGAAAAGTAGTAGCATGAATTCTTAAATGTTATTATTTAAATGTTTAGGCTTCTGCCTTTTGTGTGTGTGTGGGGGCGTTTAAAAATTTTAAGAGCAATGAAAGTAGTTTCAGTATTTCAGTATTTTATATGTCCCCCCTCCCTTGCCTTATTCCTTATACCATGAACTGTATACTGGACAGACCCAATAAATACTTGTGGAATGACTAAATCTTAAAACCCACTGCATGAAACCATAATTGAAAGTATTTTAACAGAGCATGTGAAAGGTTTGTTGTGGCAAATTTGTGTTCTGGCAAAAGTAGAAATACTAAAAACCAACTTATAATATCCATATATAAAACAATATATGCTTTAAATGAATTTTACTTAAACCAGTCTTTAGTTTTGCCTGATTTCTTAGTTATGAAGCAGGAAAGAATAGGACTGAGTTAGAAGCTGGTGAAATTAGGGGAAATAAACATTAGGAGGAGTAAGAGAAAAGAACTTACAGATGGTGGGGAAAGTGATGCCTAACAGTGAAGAGTAAAAAAAGAAAATATCTTGTCTCCCACTTCCTAATTCTTTGGGCATGGAAGAGACTGTAAGGCAGCTCTGACCTTGAACATTTAGAAGTCAAATCTACAAAAGAAAAACAAATTTGAGTTTCTTCAGATAACCCTGAGTATAAATGCTGTGTATTCATTAGTTTTCCTTAGTCAGAAGGTAGCTTTTTATACCAGTTCCTTTTTTTTCTTTTTTTTTTACCAGTTTTTATACCCCGTACCTACTTTTCATACCCGGGAGATGTTTATGTGAACTGGTGAGAAGATGCAAACTTCTCTTAACACTTCTTAATTAGGCCAAAATTCTATCAAGGGATTTGTGCTGACATCACATATCATGAATGTTAAATTTCATTTTCCAAAGTTATAGATGCCCATTCATGGATACAGACCATTTATGTGTCTTTTCAGCAGAGTCTCCTGCATGTGAACCTTGTTCCAGTGCTGAAACGAATGGGGCCCAGTGTAGAGCCTACGGTTACCCTGTGCATGAAAATTTCTGAAAGCCTTTGTTCCCCTGAACACTTCAGTGCATCATGGCCTGACTTACTATAATTTTTCAACATCGCTTGTATTTTTCATAACTTGCTTTGATTCTTTGCTTTCTGATGTCTGGGAATGATCTAGTAAACTAAAAACAGTAAGCGCAGCAGCCAATAATTATGGCTTCTGTTTATAACCACATTGAGTACCAACAATAACAGAAGAAAGTAACTGACAACAGGTCAAAGACAACAGTAGAGATTATTGATATGTTCAAATTTTCTATTGTTTGACAATCACCTATGATGCATTTTGAGAACAATTAAACAGAAAATATTTTTAAAAATCAAGTTCCTTCCCATGGCTATCTAACCTTCTAGTCATGAACTGGCCCAAACATGTAGCTTCATGAAAATCACAGTATGGAATTTTTAATTATAATACTCTGTGATGAGAATCACATAATACAAAATGCTTCTGCCTGAAAATTTTATATTTAATTTTTATCTTGTGGAATTGTACTGTAATTGTATAAATAGTCTTAAAATATCAAATGTTTAAGCTGCATATTTTCATTATTATATATGGTAAAATTTTTGTAAGTGAATAAAAACACTGTGAATCTTTCAGTTGAATAATAAATATGGGCTTCCCCTGATGTAATTAATGCAACCTATAGTATTCAGTAGAGAACAGAAATGTTAAATCATACATTAAAAAGTCGCTTGGAGTATTTCATTACCAAACCAATCCTGCAATTTTCATAGGCTTACGGAAAATATTATTCACCCCTTGGGGAAAACCTTTGGCAGAAAGCTGAGTTTTTCTTGGCATCCTGTTTGCATCAGTTTAGTCTCCAGTTAGCTTGTTCTTGATGTCAGTGTATGCATACTCTCTTCATGTTGGGGAAGGAAAAACAACTTTAGTTATCAAGCCATATTTATTTTTCTACTGGTATTTAATCTCTGTGTTGAGATTAAGATTTAGGATTCCAGAGTGATTGTTTTAATGTGTACTGTTTGCAGTAATGACAGTTCCCAAATGATCTAATGGGATTGTGTAGTTTTGCTTGTTATTCTATTATAGGCTCTTCAGCTAAACATGCCTGTGGTGTAAAATAAGGACATCATATGAAGTATGGTTATGTTTCTGACATCAGTGAACCTTTTAGAATCCTTAGGCATTCAGTAGCATGACTGCAGAACGCACCTTTAAAAATATTTCTAGGTATGAGAGTGGATAATTAGAGTCAATGAAAGAAAAATGGAGAAAAACAATAAAAGACTAATAAAATTTAGTCAATAGTGTTACCTATAAGAGCTATTTATATGTAATGAAACATGAAGCATACATCTCATTACTAATCCTTTTATTGGGATTTTTGGTGCCTGAATAAAATTATTCGTACTTTATATTGCTTGGCTTTTTAATTACTGAAGGTTTGATTATCTAAAAAACTATTGCTCTTTCTAAAATGAAGTCAATAATGTAACATATAAGAGAATATTGAGTATGTATAAATTTATAATATTTGTCTTCATGTTACTACTGAGATTAAAGATATAAACCATTAAAATTAGATGACTGAGTTACTTACTTTGAGTCATCAGACTTTATTAGCACAAGTGTATATTTAATTGATGCTAGAGGGAAGTAGGTGTGCACTAGTGTATGTTTTTCCTTGGCCTGTGGCCTTACCCCTGGGTTATCTCAGAGTGGAATTTATAGTTGCTGAGCTATGCTGTTTTTCATTTTTGATATTATACTACAACTAGGGGCCCGGTGCATGAAATTCGTGCACTGGGTGTGTGTGTGTGGGGGGGAGAGTGTCCCTCAGCCCAGCCTGCCCCCTCTCACATACTGGGAGCCCTCAGGCGTTGACTCCCATCATCCTCCGATCGCCTGATCGGCCCCTTGCCCAGGCCTGACGCCTCCGCCAGAGGTGTCAGGCTTGGACAGGGGACCCCCATCTCCCCCCCGATCACTGGCTCTGGCCCCCGCCCAGGCCTGAAGCCTCTGGCCCAGGAATCATGCCTGGGCAGGGGACCCCCATCTCCCTCTGATCGCTTGCTCCACCCCCCTCCCAAGCCTGACACCTCTGACCCAGGCTTCAGGCCTGGGCAAGGGGACCATCATATCCCCCCAATCCCCGGCTCCGCCCCCCACCCAGGCCTGATGCCTCAGCCAGAGGAGTTGACCCTCATCACCCTCCGATCACCAATCACCGGATCGGCCCCTGGACCAGGCCTGAGGCCTCCGGCAGAGGTGTCAGGCCTGGGCAGGGGACCCCCAGCTCCCCGCGGTTGCAGGCTCCGCCCCTGCCCAGGCCTAACACCTCTGGCCTAGGCGTCTGGCCCAGGCAGCGGGGACCTGCAATGGCAGCGGGGGGCGCCGCGATCGTGGGCTTCGCTTTAGGCCCAGGCAAGGGACCCCTAGCTCCTGGGACTGCCAGCTTTGACCGTGCCCAGCTCCCATCGCTGGCTCCACCCCTACTTCCTGCTATCACTGGCCAGGGCGGCAAAGGCACCTGATTCTCTGATCATGGCTGGGGGGCAGGGCAAAGGCGGCCCCAGGGCCGCCTTTGCCCTGCCCCCCAGCTCTTAGCTCCCCCCTGGGTTTCCGATCACTGTCAGTGGCAGGGGGCTTCTTCCTGCTTTCCCTTTCACCTCCCTGCATTGTGCCTACATATGCAAATTAGCCGCCATCTTGTTGGCAGTTAATTTGCATATAGCCCTGATTAGCCAATGAAAAAGGTATCGCCGTACGCCAATTACCATTTTTCTCTTTTATTAGTGTAGATTGCAGCCTATGTTCTAGGGAGAATTTCATCATGCACAGGTAGGGTCCCTAGGCCTGGCTGGCAATCAGGGCCTATTGGGCATTCCAGCTGCTGGCCAGGTCCTTCCTTTGTTCTGCGCTGCCCCCTGGTGGTCAGTGCACGTCATAGCGAGCGATTGAATTCCCAGTCTCCTGGTCGAACTCCCGAGGGCACACTTTTTTATAGAGAGAGATTATGTAAGAACCCCCTCCCCCTCCACTTAGTCTTTAATGTATCCTTAAAGATACACTTAAGTATAACTTTTACTATAAATCAGGTACTATAAAAGGACCAGATTATTATCAAATTCCCTCACAAATTATATAATATGAATTATTCATGCTACTAACACTTTAGGATTTCATCAGGGAACACATTTTAGCCATGGTCAGTGTGGCTCAGTTGGTTGAGCCTTGACCCATGCACTGAAAGAAAGGTCACTGGTTCAATTCCCGGTCAGGGCACATGCCCAAGATACAGGCTCAATCCCCAGTAGATGCTGTGCAGGAGGCAACTCACTGATATCTCTCTCTCTCTCCCATCTCTCTTTCTAAAATCAATAAAAAGCATATTAAAAACGAGAGAATATGTTTTATTTGAGTTTATTTTTTTTATGGTACCTGATCCATAGTAAAGGTTATACTTAAGTGCTTTTATTGACTGGACTCTTAAATTAAAAACATTTTCCACCTTCCTTCCAAATATAAATTATATATTTGAATGGTGGTGGGCCTTGAGAAGGAAATGTTCACTTATGTTTGCCTACTGTGTGATTTTTTAATTTCCAGAATTAAACTGTGGTATTATTAAGTTAGATTATTAATTTTCCTGCTGTAAAAATAAAGAAACTAAGTTTTAAGAGATATGGTAATTAGCCCAAAGCTATATGTTGGTAAATGTGGAGATAAGATTGGGAACTAGAGCTTTCTGACTCCAGAGACTTTGCTGTCGCCAACTAACATATGCCACAAACCCTGAAAAGTTAATGGATTCCTGGGAGATTTTCTGTGTAAGCTGCACATTGGTTCTATAGATTCAGCTGTGTGTAAAAATAAACACAGTTCATCCTTTTGATAAGTTTGCAGTCTCATTGGAGAACATGGATCATTTTCAAATAATATATTAATATTGAAGGTACAGCTACAACTGTGATGAATGCTCTGAAGGAACAGAGCACAGCTCGATGGGCACTGGTAACATTAACTGAAGAGGCTTGAGCCGAGGTGGAAAGATAGAGTGGGAATTAACCACTGAGCAATGATGGAGGAACATTCCAGAAGGAAGAGCAAATGCAGGTAGAAGAAAACATGATGCCTTAGAGATGAAAATGTAGGGCAGCACAACAGAAATGAAGAAGAAAACCGAGGGGGTATAGTTTTGGGAGTCTAAGGAGAGTTCCATGATAAAGCTAGCCTTTCTGAGATGTTTGTCTCTTTATTCCAAGAAAATGGAAAGGGTTTAAATCAGCCTAAGGCATGATTAGATTTTTAATTAGAAGGGAGAGCTTTTATGAGAATATCATGCAGTTAAGCTTTTTAATAATGGCCAAATATGCAGACATTCCTGTGATCAATTTTTATTGAATATGTTTGCAAAGGACTCTGCATGGGTTTCTGTTTCTCCTTTGCTTGCAACTTGCTAACATTTTAGTGAGGTTCTCTGAGATTTCCAGCTGAGATAATATGTGTGACCCTCCTTTCTAGATCTGTAAAGTGCTGTATGTTAGGTATTATTATAAGGCATAGTTTCATATTCAGTATCAATTTGATGTAATTAGCCTATTTTCATCCTATTTGTTGGTTAATGGATAGCTTTCTTCTTTCTGACATCTCAAATTCCTGTCTGATAAGAGCACAGATTCACTTCTTAGTGACAGAACCGAACAGGCAAGTGAGGACTGTAATCTGAGCATTCAGAAAAGCATCCTTGATTGTAGGGGTGAGATCTAGGTCTAGAAGGTTGAAGAGAAGGGGAAATTACCAGAGGATAAAGGTGAACAACAGAACATACCAAGGAGAGTAAGAGGAAGCCATAGGTCCTCCAGCATTAGTACAAGGCACACCTTAGACCAGCGGTTCTCAACCTGTGGGTCGCGACCCCTTTGGGGGTCGAATGACCCTTTCACAGGGGTCGCCTAAGACCATCGGAAAACACATATATAATTACATATTGTTTTTGTGTTTAATCATTATGGTTTAATTATGTTCAATTTGTAACAATGAAATTGGGGGTCACCACAACATGAGGAACTGTATTAAAGGGTCGCGGCATTAGGAAGGTTGAGAACCACTGCTTTAGATAATAGATAATTTTTGTTCTCAATTTTGACCAGCGGTATTAAACAAAAAATGTAAGAACACACACTTATTTATTAATTTCTGGGCAGATTCTATTATGGTACATAGAGAGAGGGCACAGACATAACCCAAAGCACCTGGTTGTTATTTCTGCTCCCAGGACCACTTGTGACATTAGGCATTGAGATGATAGGTATCAGGAGGGATTCCCACCCTTTCCCCTTTCCTCTGAGATTGGGGAAAGTATGGGATCAGAGGAGTTTTGGAATTGGCAATAGTTGCAACATGAAGACGATGAGATCTGTATCCATGGTACCTAGCACGATGTATAGAAACTGTCAGATTTTCAATTATAAATGCATTGAAAAGATGAATGAATGAAAGGGAGGTAATTCAGGATTTGGGTCATGGAGGGGGAAAAAACCCTCAGGAACAAGGAAACCTTGGAACTAAAATACATGCAGGGCTTTTATTTTGAGAAATGTAGTAAGAATCCAGTTATTAGGCTTAGGGAGCAAAGTTAATGAGGGACCAATAGTAAATCCAAATTAATGCAGAATTGCAGAGCTGGGATCCTTATATTCTTAAGGATTAGCTGGTTTGACTAAGTGGATAGAGCATTGGCCTGCAGACTGAATGGGCTGGTTTTGATTCCAGCCAAGGGCACATGCCCGGGTTTTGGGCTCGATCCCTAATGGGGGGGCATACAGGAGGCAGCCAATCAATGATTCTCATCATTGATGTTTCTATCGCTCTCTCCCTCTCCCTTCCTCTCTGAAATCAATAAAAGAAATATATTTTAAAAAAGGATTAAAAATCTTGGTGTAGGACTGAACTTGTGGTTGGGGGATAGAGGTTTTTGATTTAAGAATTAGACGGGTGAAAGAGCAAGGTATCTTAGAAGCAGACCTCTTTCTAACTGATTTTCTGGTTAAATTGGCAAGAGTTATTATTGTTTTGTGTTACTTTTTGTGTGTATTAGATACATTTATATCTGCCATAAGTTCTACTCATTGGGCTGGTGCAGTTAATATATATGAATCTGAACAAGCTTTTCTCTTTTTCTGTTTTACCTCCTCCAGGTTAAAAATGTTTAACATGGAATGTTTTAGTAAGGAGCCTGGTTTCTTTCTTCTAACAAGTTTTATCAGATAGGAACAGTTTAACACATGAATTCCAGACCGTCCAAATTCAAAGGATATTTATATCACAGTATTTTTGCCGAGGCCACCGTTTGATCTGTATATGATGTGACTATAAGCCTTGAATGGTGAGAACCCAAGTTTCTGGTACCAAAAATTCTTATTCTCATTTTTTAGTAAGATTTCTTGGATGTTCCTTAGAGAACTACATGTCATTAAGTTTTAGTCCATGTAGTTTGGGTATATCTCCAGGGGAGGGTATGACCCATTTCTGACCAAAGAGAACACTGTGTTCAGGGATGGACATGTGGCCCAAGCCAAGGTCTTCAGAGCCAATGATAACTTATCCATGGACCTTTGCTAAAGTTAAGGTGGAGTGTGCTGAGCTCTGACAATGCAAACCTAGAACTGCTGGAAGCCATCTTTGCATTGTGTATAGGGAACTTGCTGGGGATGGAGCCAATAGAGATAAGCACTGAGAGATGAAAAGAGAGACAGTGAGTCCTGATGAAAATTTCAAGTCCCTCCATGCCTGAAGTGTTTTACTTTGAACTTTTAAATTTCATGAACCTACACATTCCCCTTTTATTGAGCTCAAGTTTTTACTTTAATTTTTGTAACTTGTTAGAGAAAGAGTTCTAATTTTCTTTGTTTAAGGAAGGCAGGTAATACAAAATTAGTAATATTAGAATATTAAATAACAACAGAAGATGAATTAAAAATTAAATTTCATCAAATCCCAAGTTATATCTTTTCTGAATGATTAAAACGAAACTCTAAGTATAGTGTAAGGTAATATAGTGAGGTAGGAATAATTGGTACAAAGGATCTTATTGGTTTGATGAGGTATATATATTTTTAAATCAGTGGCCCTTTTTGTGGTAGTATATTTTGCTTTTTAGTAAAAATATATACTTTCCAACATAGACATGTAATTAAAATATTTATCTTCTGTAATTCTTACCCAAGGATATATTTCTTCCCATTGATTTTTAGAGCGAGTGGAGGACAGAAGGAAAGACAGAGAGAAATATTGATGTGAGAGAAAAACATCGATTGGTTGCTTCCTGCACAAGCCCTGACCAGGGTCCCGGCTGGTTAGGAGCCTGCAACTGGGTACATGCCCTTGTGCCTTTGACCAGAATTGAACCTGGGACCCTTTGGTTCCCAGGCTGATGCTCTATCCACTGAGCCAAACCAGCTGGGGCAAGATATTTATCTCTTGATTCAATTCTTGCCCTTTTTTGCCCCTTCCTGTGATTAATAAATTTGAGCAAATATTTGCTTGAGATGTATAAATTAACAGAAAGCCATATATCATGGCACACTGAATAAAATGCTGATCACTATAGCCATCTCTTTAATGAAGAAATATAGAGATGGATACAATGAGTCACATCTGTGTTTTAAAACTAGCTATATTAAGAGTATGAACCTAGCTAGCTAAAAATGCTGAAGACACATGCCAGGTTGGAGCTAAGAGCTCAGGGATTGAATGAAAGGTTTATCACTAAACACTGTGGAGTATAAATAGAAGATCCAAAAGATTCATTTGGCTCTCTCCATTCAATTTCCAGCAGAAAAACTTGGTAGACAAACCATTGGAATCATCTGCCTCTTTTCAATTCAGCTCTAAGGTATGCTTCCATTGAAAAATATCCTTGGGGGAAATGCAACTGGTAAATTCTGATTTATTCAAATAGATAAATGATAACATGACAGTGGTATTTTCATTGACAATATAAATTTACTCATTCAGGAGTATTTTTAAAGGAGTCTAAATATAGCTTGTCAATTTAAAAGTTATCTTAAAATGCCCATTGGATATGAATTTTAATATGAGACATCTGAGAATTTTTTACATTTACTGAAATCAGCCTACTGATTTCCTTGCCTAAAAAGTAAGGCAGAGAGAATTATTCTTAAAGATGTGGTGATTTCCATTGCATCCACAGTGACATATTTAACGCACAATTTGAAATTCTATAGATAGATTTTATAAGGTAGATATACATTCTTTGGGTAATGTATGCAAATCACTCCTGCAAAGAATGATACATAAGGCTAATTTGATCACATTATTCTTTATGTTTAATTGACTGTTTTGTGTTTTTTTTTAGATATTGTTTTCTTGTCCTTTATAGCAATTTTATTTTGTAGGAAAAATATTTCACTCACTCTCAGGACAAGTACAATCCCACTTGCTCTTCTTGAAACTAGAATTGTCTGCTATCTCCTAAGGACAAAAACCTATTATCTCCTTGTGTGGATGTTAACCTGATACTATTCTTTCCATTGATATTTTCTAACAATTACATAATTTGATTAGATGGCTTTTCTTAGGTGTCTCAGGTATTTTTTCTTTAAGAGTAAAGTTGCAATAATTTTCTAGTTTCTCCACTGCTACACTGGGGTGAGATACCATCCTTTCAGAGATTAATTTCTCAAATAAATGGTTTAAGCCATTTTCTCCACTGCCTCACCACTCACTCACTGCTTAACACCCTATAATCTGGCTTCTCCACCTCCACTTTGTAGAAGCTGAACTGATCTCACAATTACTAAACCAACTGGCCTTTTCTTAGCTCTCTGGCTTATCACACTTTCTGCTGAATTTATCACTGCTGATCATGTATTTCTTTTTGAAATACTCCTGTTCATTGACATTTATGACATGGAAGTAGCTGGAATATTCAATCTTTATTTTCTAAAAGAATAATGATTTTATTATCCTAATGGAATGTTTTCTAAAATGATACATACCCATTCCATATAAAGTTACAAAGCTGAAAGATATAAATTACCCAAATCCCCACTTAGAAATAGCCTTCATTCTTAGATTATTCTCTACCTTACAAATGAATGAAGAGTCTGATAAGTGAGTGACAGATATTCAGATATAAATGATTTTATTAAAATGGGATCATACTATATACAATTTGTGACGGACAGACTCTAAAAAGGTCCTCAACTACTCTTATCTCCTGGTGTTTACACACCCCGCTAGTGAAGACATCTGAGCCAGTTTTCTTTTTGGAAAAAAATTGAACTACAAATTTGAGTTCTTTAATAGACTTATTTACCATCCAGTTACCGTTTTTTAAGTAAATTTTGGCAATATGTGTCTTTCAAGGAATTTGGCCATTTCACCTGAATTGTTTAATTTATTGACATAAAGGTGTTTTTTATATATTTTAAAATATATTTTTATTGGTTTCAGAGAGGAATGGAGAGGAGGAGAGAGATAGAAACATCAATGATGAAAGAGAATCATTGGTCACCTGCCTCCTGCATGCCCCACACTGGGGATTGAGCCGGCAACCCTGGGCATTGCCTTGACCGGGAGTTGAACTATGACCTCAAACACTGAGCCACGTGTCTGGGCGCCATAAAATATTGATAATATTTTCTTATTACTCTTCTAATTTTTATAGAAACTTTAGTGATACCACCTTTCTCAATTCCAGTATTAGTAAACTGTCTTATCTCTCTTTTTTTCTTTTTTTTGCTAATCAGTCAGGTTACAAACATCTTTTTTAATGATCTCAAAGAACAAGCTTTGGATTCCATTGACTTTCCTCTATTTTTCCCGTTTTCTATATTATTGATTTTTATTTCTTTACTATTACTTTATCTTGCTTACCATAGGTTGAATTCATTATTGTTTTTCTAGTTTTTTGTTTGTTTGTTTGTAAGGTGGATGCTAACTAAAGTCATAGTTTTGAGAACTTACTTTATACCTAATATGTAGACATTTAGTACTATATATTTCTCTGTAGGTGCTGCTTTAACCAAATACCACAAATTTTAGTATATTGTATTATAATCTTTATTCAGTTTAGAATGTTTTCTAATTTTTCTTTTGATTTCTTCTTTGACCTTTGAGTTATTTAGAAGAATCTCACTTAGTTTGCAAATATTTGGGGATTTTTTTCTATATTTCTGTTATTGTTTTCCCTGTTTTTGTTATTGCTTTCTATATTAGTGCTGTTGTTGTCAGAGGACATACTTTATATGATTTTTAGTCTTTTTAATTTATTGATAGTTATTTTATTCTCCAAACTGTGATCTACCTCAGTAATTGTTCCAAGTACCCTTGAATAGAATGTGTATTCAGTTGAAACATTATATAAATGTCTACTAGATTAAGTTGTTTGACAGTATTGTTTAAGTGTTCTATATCCTTAATGACTTTCTGACATTTCATGTAGTCTATTTATTATTGTGTTGAAATCCCTGACTATAATTTTGATTTTATTGATTTCTCCTTCCAGTTCTATCGATTCTTGCTTAATGTATTTTGAAGCTCTGTTATTAGGTACATAAGTGTTAAGGATTGGTATGTTCTCTTGATAATGTCAGTTTGATATTAATATAGCAATTTCAGCATTATTTTGATTAATGTTAGTATAATATATCTTTTCCATTCTTTTATAAAAAAATCTATTTGCTTTTATATTTTAATGTGGTATTATTATTATTTTGCTTTTTACCCAGTAAGACAATCTCTGTCTTTAAATTGTGAATATTGATACTACTTACAAGTAATTTTATTGATATGTTTGGGTTTAAAGCTCCCATTATGCTATTTGTTTTCTATCTATTCCATAAATTTTTATGTTTTCCCCCCATTGTTTCTACTATGTTTCTGGTTAATTTTGAGTTTTTATTCCATCCTACTTCCTTTCTTGGTTTATCAGTTATATATCTGTGTTTATTCTAGTGATTGCTTTAGGTTTATAGTATACAACTTTAACTTAGCATATTTTATCTTTAAATGCTATTATACTACTTCATTAATAACAAAGGTAACATAACTTTGTTTCTTTTCTTTTGGTCTTTGTGCTGTTGTTATAAATTGTACTTTTAGAGTATGTTATATGTGCCACCATATATTATTACTTTTGCTTTAAAAAATAATCATTTAAATAGATTTAAATACTGAGTAAAAAGTCTTTTATATTTGCCCACATAGTTACCATTTTCTGTGCTCTTTATCCTGTTTGGATCTGCATCTTTTTTAAGGTCCCTCACAGCCTTTATTTATTTATTTTTGAGATGTTAATCCACATTTCTACATGGTATTGTTTTCAATGTGCCTGAAGTCTTGCCTTTAACTTTAATTATAGTGCTGGTTTTCTGGGGATAAATTCTTTTTGTATTTATATGTATAAGAAGGTCTTTATTTCACTTTTGTATTTTTAAACAACTTTAGTAAGCTTCAATGAAGATACCATAAAGTGAATCCATTTTAAGTATACAATTAAATGACTTTTAGTACATTTACAGAGTTGTGGAACCATTCCCACAATATAATTTTAGAACATTTCCATGGCCCCTAAAAGAAATCTTTTGTCCATTTGCAGTGCCTCCAGTCATATGAAATCACTAGATCTATTTTATGTTACTATAGATTTGCTTTTTCTGGGCATTTTACATAGCTGGAATCATACAATATGTTTTCTTTTGTGTCTGGCTTCTTTCACTAAAGGTAATGTTTTTCAACATACTTCCATGTGACAAGTATCCTACTTTTAAAAAATCACTAAGTAATATTCTATTGTATGGGGATAAACACATTCATTGGTTGATGAACATTTGGGTTATTTCCATATTTTGCTATTGTGAATAATGCTGCTATGAGCATTTGTGCATAAGTTTTTGTGTGAACATATGTTTTCATTTCTACTAGGTAGATAGATACCTTGGAGTTGAATTGCTGGTTATTCTGTTTCACATTTTGAGAATTGTTAATGATTTTTCAAAGCAGGTATACCAATTAGATTCCTACCAGCAGTGTATGAGGGTTCCTATTTTCCATATCTTCACTAACACTTGTTTATCTTTATGTTTATAGCCATTTTACTGGGTATGAAGTGGCATCTTTTATGATTTTGATTTGCATTCCCAATGATGTCGAACATCTTTTCATGTGCTTATTGGCCATTAGTAAAAAATGCCTTTTCTTCCTAAGGTTTTGTTTAGAGCACTTGTAGGTTTACAATATAATTGAGAGGAAAAGATTTTCCATATACATTCTGCTCCCCTCCCCCACATGCATAGCTATTCTTTATTATCAACATAACTCACCAGAATGGTGTGTGTGTATGTGTGTGTGTGTGTGTGTGTGTGTGTGTGTGTGTGTGTGTGTGTATGTATATATATATATATATATATATATATATATATATATATATATAAATAACTAAGGATAAACCTACATTGACATTCTATAATCACACAAAGTCCATAGTTTATCTTAGGGTTTACTCTTGGTATTGTATATCCTGTGGGTTTGGACAAATATATAATGACTTATATTAACATTATAATATCAGAGATTTTCACCTACCTAAGAAATAATCCTCTGAGTTCTGCTTATTCCTCTCCTGCCAACCTCCTTTACACCCCACCCTGTAACCACTATCTTTTACAGTTTTGCCTTTCCCACAATGTCATATTATTGGAACCATACAGTAGTAATAGGCATTTAAGCTTCCTCCATGTCTTTTCGTGGCTTGATTGCTCTTTTCTTTTTAGCACTGAATAATATTTTATTGTCCAGAGGAACCACACTTTACTTATAAGTTCATCTACTGAAGGATGTCTTGATTACTTCTAAGCTTTCACAGTTATGAAGAAAGCTTCTATAAACATTCTTGAGCAGGGTAGGGTTTTGTATGGGCATAAGTAGTAAACTCCTTTGGGTAAATACCAGAGAGCAATAGATCATATTGTAAGAGTATGTTTAATTTTGTAAGAAACTGTCAATTTGTCTTTCAAAATGGCTGCACCACTTTGCATTCCCACCAGTGATGTATTAGAGTTGCTGTTGTTCCACATCCTTGTCAGTACTGTTAGTGTCCTGGATTTTAGCCATTCTAATAGGTGTGTACTTTTGTTTTTGAAAGATATTTTCCCTGGGTTTAGAATTCTAGGTTGATAGTTCTTTTCTTTCAATACTTAAAAAATGTGGCTCTATTGTCTTTGGCTTTTCATTGGTTCAGTTTGTATTTTTGTTTTATGTTTGTAATGTGTCTTTTTCCTTGACTGCTTTTAAGATTTTCTCTTAATCACGTTTGAAACCAGTTAATTTGTTGTGGTTAAATTTTGTATGTGTGCTTGGGATTTATTGAGCTTCTTGGATCTGTAGTTATTTAGTTTTCATCAAATTTGAAATTTTTGGCCATTGTTTCTTTAAATATTTTTCTGTTCTCTCTCCTGTCTTTACAGATGATTAACAGAACATCAGTAAGTTATAGGACCACTTTATGTATCCTGACAACTCCCTGATACTCCGTCCCCTCCAATCATTTTTCATTCCTTCTGTGTTTCATTTTGAATAATTTCTATTAATATATTTTCAAGTTTACTA
Source organism: Myotis nattereri (assembly GCF_964212035.1). Taxonomy (NCBI): domain Eukaryota; kingdom Metazoa; phylum Chordata; class Mammalia; order Chiroptera; family Vespertilionidae; genus Myotis; species Myotis nattereri. The sequence continues at coordinate 55,485,878 of NC_138080.1, forward strand.
ATGTTTTTTCTTGCAATGTTTATTATCTTTATTAATCTCATATAATGTCTTTTAAATCTTAGACATTGTAGTATTCATCTCTAGAAGTTAGATTTGAGTCTTTCAATATCTTCCAGATTTTTGCTTAACTTGGTCAATCTTTTCTCGAACTACTTGCACATATGGAATACAATCATGATAGCAATTCTAATGTTCTTATCTACACATTTTATCATTTGTGTAACTTCTGGGTTGGTATTGATTCAATTATTTTTTCTTATTATAGATCATATTGGCCAGGTTCTTTGAATGCTTGATCAATTTTATTGAATGTCAAATATTGTGCAATAAACAAAAATAGATCCAAAGACATAGAAGCACTGAACAAACTGTCAAATCTCAGAGAGAAGATAGGCTAGGGTAGGCAGGTGAGAAGAGATCAACCAATGAACTTGTATGCAAATATGCATAACCTAGGCACAGACAATAGGGTGGTGAAGGCCTGGGCTGGGGAGCGGGGACAGGCTAAGAAAAGTCAATTGCGGGAAAAGAGGACATATGTAATACCTTCAGCAATAAAGATACACACACACACACACACACACACACACACACACACACACGCCACTGTGAGTTACACCTGTTGGGTATGTCTTGGCCAAAAGTGGAAGTCCTTCACATTATCATATAATGTTGAACTATAAAATGCCACAATTAGTTTTACTTAAATTCAACAGAATCAAAAGATTCTAGAATGAAAATGAAAGAACATTAGAATTTTAGCCATGTTATATCACTATTAGCCAGGAGTCAAGAAACTACAGCCAGCAGACTAAATTAAGCCTATGGCCTGTTTTTGTATAGCTTGGGAACTAAGGTCAATTTTCACATTTTTAAAGGTTTGGAAAAGAAACAAAGAAATACAAATACAACAGAGATTTTATATGGCTCATAAAGCCTAAATATTTACTTTCTGGCAATCTACAGAAAAAAAATTATAAAAACAATTCTAAAAGAGCTAATGTTAAAAAAAATTATGAAGGATAAATTAAGTTGTTTGGATTCTTTAAAAAATTTCATACTTCGGTTTTCAAGGTAATTAAAATTTTTTCCTGTTATGAATAATGAGTAAATAATTACTTTTTTTACTTCTAAACATCTCTCCACAAATTTATCATCTTTGGTGGTTATATTATTTTTAGGGGTCAAAATTTAAAACATTTAAATTGTATTTTCTAACAAATTACTTTTGTTGTTTAAAAATATTTATTTATAATGATTCAATGCCCACCAACACTTATCTATTCATCTTTGCTTTCCCTTTCTGAGTCCCTTATTTCATCCATTTCTTAAGTGGAAGAATTACACTTTTTATGAAGCCATTGTAGAAATTATATTTCATGTGATTTTGTGTGGATAATTTAGTTGCCCAAATATCAAAGGAAAAGTTGAATGAGTATAAAATCCTAAGGTCACATTCTCTTCCCCTTAGAGTAGTTAGTCATTGTTCAATTGCCTCCTGCAATTGCTATGAAAAAGTATATTAGTCTAATTCCCATGATTAGAAAAATTATATTATTTTTTTCTATCTGAACCATGAGAAAATGGGAATATGTTACTTATTATAGCACTGAATGCTTTTTCTGTTCCATTTGTTAGATAAAATTTATCTCTACATTGCCATTCTATTTACTCTTTATATCTATTAACTTCTAATTTTTTCAGTATCTTAGTGTATTCATTTTAATTAGCTAACTCATTCATTAACTTATCTATTTATCATTTATTAATTCAACAAATGTGTCACATATATAGGTTAGCAACAGTTAACAATACAAGGTCTCTGCCCCTTGGGCTTTACATACTGGTACAGGGTGAAATACAATAAGCATAAAATGAATAAATACATATCAGATAGTGATATATGAGTGTGGTGGAGAAAATAAAGCAGTCAGATGTTAGCAATCCATGTTGGCTAGGGGTAAAAAGAGCTATTTTTTTTCAGACAAAGTCCTACCAACAAAGTAATCTTTAAATGGGTACCTGAAGATGGTGAGCTGTGCCCTGGCTGGGTGGCTTAGTTGGTTGGAATGTCAACCTGTGCACAAAAGGGTTGGGGGTTTCCTTCCTGGTCAGGACACATACCTGGGTTGTGGATTCTGTCCTTGGTCAGGGTGGGTATGCAGGCAACCAATTGATGTCTCTCACATCAATGTTTCTCTCTCTTTTCCTCTCCCCACCCTCTTCCTCTCTCTCTAAAAATCAATAAAAAACATATCCTTGGGTTAAAATTAAAAACATAAAGGTTAGCTGTGAGCTAAGCATGTATCTGGGAACAGTGACTCAGGCAGAATGTGGAAGGCCCTGAGTCAGTGGTAAGTTTGTCTATTTGACAAACGAAGAGGCCATCATAACTAAAGCAAAGTGTGTAATGGTGAAAATGGAACAAGACGAGACTATAGGGAGTATCAAGGGGCCACATTGTGGAAATGACTTGGGGTTTTACTGTAAGACGAAAGCCACTGGAAGCTGTAATAGTTTCCTATGGCTGTGTAACAAATCATGACAAATTAAGTGTCTTGAAACAGACATTTATTATCTCACAGTGTCTGTGGGCCAGGATTCTGGGGCTGGCTTGAATATGCTTTGGGCTTCAGTGTCCCACAAGGCTTCATTCACTATATTGGCCAGGCTGCATCTCAACTGGAGGCTTGACAGGAAGAATGCACTTCCAAGCACGTTCAGGTTGTTAACAGAACCCATTTCCTTGCAGTTGTATACCTGGGAGGCCCAACTTTTTGATGACTCTTGGCTGGAGATCACCTCAGGTCCTAGAGGCCACATGAGTTCCTAGAGGCGATTGCAGTTTTGTTTTTTTCCATATGCACTTTCTCATGTGGCTGCTCACTTCATCCAGCCTCCAGGGAGAGTCCCATATAATTATTACAGATACAAAAGATGAAACGTCTCATGGAATAAATCTTAACATATCAACAAAATGAAAATTCTTATAATGTGTAGCCCTGATTGGGTAGCTCAGTTGGTTGGAACACCATCCCAATGTGTCAAGGGTTATTGGTTCAATACTCAGCCAGGGTACATGCAAGAATCAACCAATGAATGCATAAATAAGTGGAACAATAAGTCAATGTTTCTCTCTCTCTAAAAATAAAAAAAAAACACCCATAAAATAATGCATATAAATCTCATGGTTTTGAGTGTTGTAGAATCTGCTGTGTTTTTAGAAATAAAGACTGTAGACTGAAAAAGAGGCATATAAAACAGGTTTTATCCTAGTGTTATAGAGCTAATACTGAACTGGACAATTTCTAAAAATAACACAAATGTCTTTTTATCGTGGACATTTTTTCCTTATCTCTATTAAATGCTCTGATATTGGATGTCAGTAGGTATTCATTCTTAAAGACTGGAAACAGACAAATCTGCAATTTATAAATGTCCAAAAATTTGCTGCTAATGGCTCTAACAGTGGGAGTAGAATTTTGTCTTAGAGGTAATATCTTTGTCCTGAAAGGGAAGATTTTACTATGACTTATTGGTCATAAATATAAGATAAATCATTGTTCCTATGATAGCTCTGGAATTTAGAGAAATTATCCAAACCAGATACTTCAAAGTGGGACGTTAGATATTCTGTTCAAGATTGTAAAAATCTTATGTAACTGAGGAGTCTACACTGAATGTAAGTGGTTTGGAGGAATCTGAGGCTGATAGGGAGTAGGCTTAGTGCTGGAACACAGAAATATCATTGAGTTTTAAAACATTTATCTTGAATCCAGCCATCTTACCGATTTGAAATTTTCTATCATTATCACTATTTTTATATAATTCTATTAGTAAAAAGAGACAGTTTTATCTCTTATCCAGTATTTACTCATTACGACTTAACAAGACAATTTTGAATAATTGATGAGGACATCCCTCTTCACAGTCTGATTTTACTGGAAATTGTGTTAGTTTTACTTTTGTATGTCAGCCTTATGCCATGTAGTTTTCTTTTATTAATCTTTTCTCCTGTATTAATATAAATTTTATCTTGAAAGTGATAATACCATCAAACTGATCAATGGTTCCTCCCTGTATCTCCATATCAGAATCATAATGCGAAGAACCATGCTTCCCATAAGTTGTGATTATAGAACTTAGCTATATAGCCAGTGGTTACAGTTATTGATGATGCAATGTGTTGTAGTGAAAAAACATTAGATTTGAAATTAGAAAACCTCAGATCACCTTTAACCCATTATTTGCTATCTACTTGACTTTAGGTAAGTCTTTTAGTTTCTCTGAGCCTTAGCTTTCCCATCAAAAAGTAGAGATAGTGTTGTGCGATTTATCTCATAGCTCTGTTTTCAGGGAAAAAAAGAAAAGATTTTGAAAAACAATTATCTTAAAAATATTGTATAGCATGGTTGGGATGACTGTATGTCCCAGTTTTCCTGGGAAAACTTGTTTATGTCCATTATTCTGGCTTAATTTTTAAGAACACCTATTTCATTGTCGAAGTGCTTAGCATGAATAATAGATTTGTCACCTAAAATACGGTAGTTATTTTCTTTATTCCTGTCATCTGGGTAGATTGACACTGACTGAAGGCAGGGAGAGTTGTCCTTCCCTGTGTCACCTACACTACCAAGCCCAGTGCTTTTCACTTAGGCTGCTCTTAACTCTTGAATTAATGAATATTTTTAAAATAGTTATTTAAGCCTATGATAGTGTTTTGTGATGAACATCATTATCTTGGCTGATATCAAAACTTAAAATAGTTTGAGTGGGAGTAACTTGCAGCTATATAATATATTACTTTCTTCAACTCGTACAAGCAATGTATTGTTTAAGAGTAGTACTACAATGAATTAAAAATATGCACATAGAATTATTAATTTAGATAAAAGCCCTATATAACACACAGTGAGCCTATGACTTGTGCTGACAAAAAGAATGCCTGAACAACCATTATAAAAGCAGAAATGAAGAGATGATGGTTTTATCTCAGATGTATCAGTTTTAATAGTTTTGGGGATCCATTTTCTTATTGTTTATCAGCAGACTTATGGTTCTGATGAGCTAAGATGCATGATTTGCAGGGTTATTACTAAATCTCCTATGTAGATCTTAAAAACTTCAGGCATTGATTCTTTACTTGGACTGAAAAATATGTATTTTGGGTCATATCTTGAGGCGTTTGTGATTGGAGAATCAATATTCCGTCAGATACTTATTTCAGAAAGGATTTGGCATTTAACATGAAATTTACCACATCAAGAGGTCTGTTTCATAGAGACTTTGAATTTAGGGGTAGAATAATTTATCTATAGAATGGTCATAAAAAAGGAGGAATAATCCAAAGTGAAATACTTGAGTTGCTGCATTACCATAGTAACAACTTCTTCTTCTCCTTCTCCTTCTCCTTCTCCTTCTCCTTCTCCTTCTCCTTCTCCTTCTCCTTCTCCTTCTCCTTCTCCTTCTCCTTCTCCTTCTCCATCTTATTCTTATTCTTATTCTTATTCTTATTCTTATTCTTATTCTTATTCTTATTCTTATTCTTATTCTTATTCTTATTCAATTATTTTTGAGCAAAAAGAACCTAAGAGACATCTTGACTGAAGATCATTAAGTGGTGGTCAGGCAGTCAAACCCATGAAGCTGTTGTCCAATAATGTGGAAGTGATTACTTGGTGGTGAGAAAAATGAATGTCTCATTATTGCAGCATCTTAAATTGCTAAATTAAAAAAATTGAAAAACATTTTCTAACCTCTCTCTTATATATACTTTTCTCCTGGGAAAGAGAAAATTGGATGTGTTTTACTTCATTTTTCTGAATGTAATTTTTTTAAGGAAGTAGAAATTTTTATTTTGCTGCAAGGCTTGTCACTGCTCAGGTTTGTAACATGAGGAGATGACATATATTACTGAGTTAGGCAGCTTGTCCAGCTAATTATACTCTTGCTATATTTGAACAAAACTAAGGAGAAAATTGCTTGAATGCCTCTTCGTTTTTTCCTAACAGTCACTTTCTAGGTGTGATAAGAAAAGAAGCACCCGTTATTATCCAAATTGCTTGTATAGTTGTAGTAACAGTAAAGTAATTTATACTATGGCATTCTGAGAAGCCTATTATTTGAATAATGACTGATGTTTTAAAAACAGATGTGAGCTGAAATATTACTATACATTTTCTCCTTGTTTTCACTAACGTAGTTGAAATTAAAATAATTGGGGAAAATGTAGACAGAAAGAATTCTTTTTAAAGATTATTTAATTGAATATATTAGGGTTACATTGGTTAATAAAATTATAGAGGTTTCAAGTTTACACTTTTATAATACATCATCTGTATATTGTATTGTGTGTTCACCATCCAAAGTCTAGTCTCCTCCTTCTGTCACCATTTATTCCCTTTTATCCTCTTTTTCCTACCCCACCCTTTTCCTCTGAGATAATCACCATACTGTTGCCAGTACCTATGAGTTTTTATTTCTTTCTTTTTCTTTTTCTTTTTTTTTTTTTTGCTTAATTCCTTCACCTATTTCACCCAGCCCCAGACCATCTCCTCTATCTTTTAGAGAGATTACTCTGAAACTTTGGTTAGATTTCCTGAAGGATTATTAGAACAAATATTTTCTAACGAAATAGTCATGGATGCAGAGATGTTCTAAATATGTGCATTATGGGAGTATTCATAGTCCCCAAAATGTAGACAACTTAAAGGCTGACAATATAAAAATTGTTAAATAAGTAATGAATAGTTTATAAATAAATGGAATATTATGCAGCATTTAAACATTATTTCTAAAAATAGTTAATGCATAAGAAATGATCAAAATATGACCATTTGACAGAAAAACTAAAGTACAAAATGTATTTATAGTACACTTCCTACTCTACTACATATACTATAGTTCATACACAACACACACCATTTAGAAAAATAACAATATACAAATGTTTTTTTTCTGGATCATGATTATGAATAATATTCTTATTCAAATTTTGCTGTATTTTTTTCCAAATTTTAATAATGGGTCACTTTTATAATCAGAAAAAAAAGCATTACTACAAGAGCATGAGAGAGAGAGAATCAAAATGATGAAAGATACACCACTTTGGAGTTTTGAAGTGGAGAGATCAGTTTGGATAAGTAATTGAAGCATAAAGCAAGAAGCATCTTTAAAAAATATATATGTTTATTGATTTGTAGGGAGAGGGATAGAGATAGAAACATCAATCAGAGAGAAACATCATCCATCGACTGCCTCTTGCAGGCCCCCTACCAGGGACCAAGCCCACAATCTGGGTATGCGCCCGGAGGTTCCAGGGTCAAAGCTCAACCACGGAGTCACACTTAACCAACACTTGAGGACACTGGGAATGCTTATCCTGTGGGAGTGAAGGCTTTCCATCATTCAGTGAAGATACAGCTAACAGAACTAACTAAGGATGAAATGGGCTCTCTCGTCAGGCAGTGAATTGGTCACCCACTGAACACATGGACTGTCACTGTGCAAATGAACCCAAATAACAAGCACTTTGGAACCTGCTGTCATTTGTAAAGGTCTTCCTCCGAATCTAAGAGAAGCGAGGTGTCAGGTGGGTATTTAGGCTAACTGTTCTCTAATGACCCCTCTAAATTTAGCACAATGTGTTAATATTCCTGAGATTTGATCCATATCCACACTGTTCACATTTAGTGTTACACCAAACTGCAAGATACAGCTGATATTCCATCATTGAATAGTCAATTAGTGATTATTCTCAGCCACTTCACATTACCACTCCCACTAGAGGTGGGAGAGGGGATGGAGAGTTCATTCAAATGAGTTGACTTTTCTGCATGTTAAAAATTAACATGAAAGTCTTGGTGGAAGAGTTTAATACCAGTGGCCACAGTGGTAAATTGGTATTAGGAGTATGCTCCCTTAACCACTCTATCTCTGTAATCTATTTCCCTTTACATTAGCTGTTTTCTGTTTGTTAATTAAACACACAGTCAAGATTTATAATATAATTGTCATCTCAGTTTCCTTGAAATGCCAACTTTGTAACAATAATAACAATAATGCTAAGCTCATCTGGTCTGAGCTCTAATTTTGAACATACATTTACAAAGAGCTAATCCTGTATCCTGCTCTATCATGATTTCTAAGATAAATGCAATTCACTCTAAGAAAATGAACCATAAGTATCTCTAGGTTCCATTATTATAAATTTCTGGTTAAGTTCCTCTGGTTAAGTTTATTTACAGAAAATAGATTTCACTGATGGCTGACTTTTGAAAAGGTAATGGAAGTATATTGTCAAAACAATTCATATCAAGCACAATAATTTATGCTTTTTTATTTGTCAGAGGTCTGTTTATGGGTGAATATAAAGCTACATTGAGTGTTAGAAATCACACACACACACAGTGCAACTCCATTATCTATAGATATAAAAGGCTAATATGCTAAGTGTCTGAAAGTCTGACTGGTAGGTATGATATGCACTGACCACCAGGGGGCAGACACTCAATGCAGGAGCTGCCCTGACATGCACTCATCATTTACAGAGAAATGGCACTACACTGGTCGTTTACAGAGAAATGGCACCACACTGGTCGTTTACAGAGAAATGGCACCACAGGTAACCACAAAGTAACATTTTACATTTTAACCAAATGTCTGTGAAGTGTTTTCCCATGCCTCATCTCATTTGATCCTCACAGAAGTCCTGGAGTAGGTACATAAGAGACTCAGTGGAATCCTATTTTCTTTTCATTAGCTGGAAAACGGAGATTTAGAAAGCTTAGAAACTTGACCCGACTGAAAAGAAGTAAGAAATGGTGGACCTTGAAAATGACTTCAGGTTTTCTCACTGTGCAGAATATAGTCAAACACTGCTGCAGTTAAATATTTTACCCTTTGTTCTCCCTGTGTGATCTACAATAATAATCTGCTTTGTGTTGATACTGCTGTGTTACTGACAATTACCTGAAAGAGAAGTTGGGGTGCTTCACTGGGATGGAAAAAGTTTAGCTAAATCAGAAAGCAGGTCTAATTAAGTAGTTTATTCTATATCTATAAAAGGGTAAGTTGACTTGTGCATGCACAATACCTATAAAGCTCTCGCTGGTGCCAGTCGCATATGTGTGTTTCAATCTGTCATTATTGATCTTGAATTTGGTTGACACTTTTATTATAGAGAAAGGGCGAACAGCAATATTAAAGTATTCTAATTAATTTCCTTTCAATGTGCACAAATTTGTGTACCAGGCCACTAGTGATATTATAAGTACATCTGAACATAACACATTTTAGAGCATTATAATAAAGAGGAAGCCTGAGCCAAGTAACCAACCAACCAGTAGATAAAGAAGGATAAAAGACTTTATTAACCGATAAGTCTTCCAAATAAAATGAGAAATTCTACTCTACAGTAGACTATTTTGAAGAGATAACTTTCACAATGCAAATGAATAAATTAATTAGCTTGTAATAAGAGGAAATTCTAAGAGACAGTATAATATTTAAGTATGACAATTATTTTAAGGCAGTCTTTTGCTTACTTCAGGTTTAATTTGCTATTCTTTTTATTCAATAAATGTTAATTAGGTCAAGTTTCTTGATAGTGTAATTTAAGTCTCCTTTATCCTTATCAATTTTCTCTCTACTTTGTCTACCAATTATTGATAGAGGGATAGTGAAGTCTCCAGCTATAATTGTAGATTTGTTTTTTTCTCTCTGCAGTTCTATTCGTTTTTTTTGCTTTGGAGTTTGAATTTCTGTCACTTGGTACATAAACCTTTAGGATTGCTATGTCCTCCTGATAAACTGACCCCTTCTAAAGGACTTGATCTAAATAGTTTAAATTATCCATAAATACTTTTCTAAATTTAGTCTTAGATGCTGCAAAGAATTCAGTTGTCCTGGTGAACAAGTTACATAAGGTGCCCAAAGGCTCCAGTTTGTCAGCTGTTTTGTTTCTAACTCAGTGCCAAGTAATAACACAGAGAATTCACATACCTTAGGCCTTCAGTAAATATGTGATTTAATTGCCAAATCTCAAGAGTGTTTTCCTAAAAAATGCCTGGTCTCTGTTTAAGTGCTGCTATTGTCAAATAACCTTACCCTAATTAGGGGAGGAGAAAATATTGGGATAATCTCATTATAGACAGAAATGCCACAGGCTGGATTTTATGTGTTGGAACCCTTGGCTGCAGACATTCAAATTCCTGAGGGGTGTGTGGGCTGTTCAGAAAACCGAACCTCTGTAGGATTTTATGTTAACTTTAAAATGCACTTGTCCAGAATTTTTTAAAGCAATACAAGGATGTTGCTGTAATATCATTACTTAGATTTTTTGTTGTTGTTGTTGACTGTTGGTTGTTGTAGGTGTAATTTATTATGCCTGTGGCAATCCAAAGAGAGGATAGAAAATCAGATGATTCATTCTCAGTGATTTATGTAGTCAGTAAACTTTTTGATTTCTACCCCTGGTTTTGTTACCACAGAGATTGTGAAGTGGGCAAGGTCACTGTCTCCTGGTATTGCAGTTAATCCAGTTTCCAAATTGTAGAAAGGCTTCACAGTGATTGTGAAATTATGTCTCTGAAGGCATGATTACTAACATTGCAATCTATCCACCCCTTCACTGTGTGCGTATGAAATAAAAAGTTTAATTTGAAGCCAAAATTCAGGATGTGTGAAAAGAACCTCCTCTCCTGTTATCTATCTATCTAGGAATTTAGAGGTGATAAAATTACTTACATCAAGGCTGTGAGTAACTTTCCTTGAGATATAAGACTATTAGTCACACTCATTTTATATAGATTTTTTCTAGGCCCATATAACTAAAATTAGGCCAGAGATGTAAGTTAAAAGTAGTAAATTCCATAAACTCTAAAACAGATCTCCTTAATGCATATACATTTCTAAAAGGCCATTTTATGCTGTCCCTCTCTCTCTTTAAATGCATCTGTAGTTCCTCTTAAACTCCTTTTTACTCTCTTATTTTTAAAAGATTATTTATACATAATGATTAAAATTCTTCAAAAACCAGTTTGTCATCTTACTGACAAAGACTAGTGGTCATCAATGATGATAATGCAGTTCAACAGGCCATTTAATATTCCAAGCTAAATCATGAAGTAGCAGTACTGACATTTTCATTCTAATCAACATAATCAGAGGCAAGAAGACCACAGATGTTCAAATGAGATGCACTATTGAAACTAGAGTGAATTTCAGGAAGTATTAACCCTGTAAGACTAATGCTAACACTATGTAGGGGTGGAATTTTTCTATTTACAGCCGTGTCTTTAAAAGTGATGCAAGTAGTATAATTTTGAAATGATGAGAGCTGAGTATGACACCAGGAACAAATCATAGTAAAATAAAATAAAATAAAATGTATATTTTGGAGATATTTTGAAATGAATAAAAGTAATGATATTTCATGGGTCTGTGAAAAATCAGTTACAAAATGAGAATTTCAAGAAAACCTCAAAATTCTGTGTTCTAAGGTTTCTCAGGCCAGATGGCATCCAGTTTAATACTCTGATAGTAGTGTCGGAGCAATGCCCATCCCCAGGGAGATCGTGGTTGTAACCATAAAAAATGGGGAAATTGTCATTTTGGTATATTATTTTTCTTCCTATTCTCTCTTTAAAAATTTATATGAGTAATTCATGTTGTATTTAGGAAACTTAAAAAGAAAAAAGAAAAAAAGATTATGAAATTGTATTAACCATTTATTTGTACTTTTTATAAAATACTAGAGGCCTGGTGCATGAAAATTTATGCACTAGAGGGGGCGTCCCTCAGCCCAGCCTTCCCCTTCTCACAGTCCGGGAGCCCTCAGGGGTGGGAGGCGACCTGGCAATCAGGGGAAGGTGACACCCCCATCACACCTCTGCTGCTGCCATTGCCAGCAGCACAAGCCTCAGCTGGCCCTGGTTACCTGAGCCTTGGGCAACCCTGGGCGGCTGGGCAGCCGACATCCGAGGCTTGCCTATGCCTCGGGCTGGCCCTGGGTGGCTGTGGGGCTGAGGGGATTGGGGGACTCCGAAGGCAGGTGTCCCGGCGTGGCTGAGGGGACTGGGTGCCACCATCTTGTGGCTGTAGGTGCTGCCATCTTTGAGGCTGTTACAGTCAATTAGCATATTCCCTCCTTATTGTCTGTGGGTGCCGCCATCTTTGCAATGGTATGAGGATTAATTAGCATATTCCCACTTTATTAGGTAGGATGATCATTCCTAACATATTACCTTAAAACTTAATATTTGTTTTTGTTAATATTATTAGGTAAAAGTTCAATTAGTCATAGTTAAAGTAATAAACAATATGATTATAATTATTAGGGTCAACAGTAATCTTTTTCTTTCACAGCATTTTTTCTGTTACTATGGAAAAAGTAGCTGCAGTGATACTAAATGTTAAAACCAGGAAGGGATATGTAGTGAGTTTCTTGACTTGCAAACCTGAGAACCAAATTCTGTACCTATGGGGATGTGCTGAATTTCTATTTTTATTAAATATCTTCCTTAAGCCAATATTTTTTTTCATTAATAATTCTGCCAGTTATGGAGTAATGGTTGCGAAAGAGTAAGTGCTCTGTGATTCCTAAGAAAATCATAGAAATACCAACATAGTGATTAACACACAGCTCTTTATGTTTATTCTTCTCATCTTCAAAATTGCTTCTTCTTTGCTTTCTCTCTTGTAGTCCTAACACTGTCTTTCTTGGTCAGTATCTGCTGTCTCCTACTTCAAAACAATACCATCTTTATTCTTTCTCTCCTTGATCCCAGCACTTGCCAACACATAAGATGCATAAGCGTGTGGTCATAATCTAAATTTTATAAGGCTATTTCATGGAGAAATATACTTTTTGGTACTTCTAATGTATTTAAAGTGGTTTTTGTATGGTTAGGTGGAAGTAAGCATTATTTTTCCCTTCTGTTTAGTGGCTGTCAAATGCACTTCTCTTTATCATTTTCTAGGTTGATGGCAGACCCAAATAGCTCTCTATGGCCATTTTCTTTCCTGGTACTTTCCTGATTTATGTAACATTCAGTTTGAAATAAATGTTAAAGCAATGATTGAGTTTGAACTTAGGTTACAGTACAAAAGCTTAAGTATAACATTTTAGGTAAATAATCAAAACCATGGGTTACCAGAAATATGTGGCTTGGGACTGAAAATTTTTGTTAAGAAACTGCTCATCGAATGTAAAAGTTTTTTTGCTTGTTTGTTTGTTTTTGTTTTCCCCTTGGATGTCTGTGGTGTTTCTTTCTGCATTTGGGGATATAGCAGCACCCTCATTTAAACTCTCCAAAGTGCTGGAATTAGGCACTTTGTTTACAAGATAGATTTGTACTTTTTTTTTTTTAAGAAGATGCATTCTTTCCCTGTCAAATAGAGCACATTCCTCAGCTCTACCACCAACACCACCAAAAACGTTCTTCTCTAAACTCCTTTCCCTCAGTTCACAGATAGAAAAAAGTTCCTGATTCTTCTCTTGCATCGTATGTGGGAATTTGTCTTCAGTCCTCTCACAGTGAAAGAGGCAACATGCCCAAAGCCTAAGAGCTTGACTTTCTGAGTGAGAGAGTTCTGGCTTGGATCCTGGCTCTGTCACTGTATAGATCTTTGTCTTTGAACAAGTTATGGGGTGGGGGGGAGGTGTCTCTCCAAACCCCCATATCCTTATTTAAGAAATTGAGATTGTTAGTAGTAAATGCAGTATATTGTGGATCTGCAATAAAATCATGATTTAAGGATTTAGCATAACAAGGATCATACCCTGGAGGCTTCACACACAAACTACCCTTATTTTGCAAACCTTTCTGAGAATCTCTCTGCTGTTCCAGAGAGCACCTCAGCCTGTGGACTTCTCCAAGCGTCCTTTCCTCCTTTAAGAGCCTCTTAAGATCCCACCTCTTCCATTCATTTTCATACACACCCTCAACTCAACATGTAAAAACATAACACTCTGCAAAGATTGCAGATGTTTTTTATTTGTTCTTTCTGACGTCATATAAAGCATGCTATACTGTACACCAGCAACATACTATATTATCCTTGTTATTGCTTTCTGATATGACAGTGGTAATGATAGGCTCTGAATAAATAGGAAGCCAGCATATTTTGAGCATTAAGGCCATTATCAGATTAGATATAATTATATTTGAATCTCACTCAGTGAACATCCTATCTAATAAAAGAGTAATATGCAAATTGACCATCCAACACACAAGTGTGTTGTGACCACTCCAACACACAAGATGGCTGCCCCCATGTGGTCAAAGATGGCCACCACAAGATGGCCGGCAGGGGAGGGCAGTTGGGGGGAACCAGGCCTGCAGAGGAGGGCAGTTGGGGGCGACCAGGCTGGCAAGGGAGGGCAGTTAGGGGCAATCGGGCCAGCAGGGGAGCAGTTAGGCATCAATCAGGCTGGCAGAAGAGTGGTTAGGGGCAATCAGGAAGGCAAGCAGGTGAGTGGTTGGGAGCCAGCAGTCCTGGATTGTGAAAGGGATGTCCGACTGCCCGTTTAGGCCCGATCCTGATCCCTGAGTGAGATTATATTTGAATCTCTGTGAAAGGGATGTCTGACTGCCCAGAGGATCTGGCCTAAACAGGCAGTCGGACATCCCTTGAAGGGTCCCAGAATGGAGAGGGTGCAGGCTGGGCTGAGGGACCCCCCATCCCCCCGTGCACAAATTTCGTGCACCGGACCTCTAGTATATTGGATAAACTTTGTTATTTGACTTCAGATGGTAGTACCAGAGAATGGACTTGGCTGTGTGTGTGTGTGTGTATGTGTGTGTGCGCACTCCATGCATATATGTATTTAAATTTAACATTTTTTACTAAAGCTGCTATTGAAAATTGCTGCATGGCAAAGACATTAACATCTCTGGGAAACCCTAATAAGAGTAATTAGGAAAACTGATTTAAATGAACAAGGATTTGGGGATTTATCTGTTAGAGTTTGTATAGATCTATGGAGAGAGCCTTATCCATAATTACAAATGAACAGGTTTTTTATAAATTAATCTCTACAAGAAATTATTTTTTCTAATCCCTCATGTGAGACTGGCCCTAAAAATTATTAAATAGCAAAGCAATTAAATATAATTCTTCTATTGGCATTGATTGCCCGAGAGAGAGGGCCAGATGAGCAGAGCCTACAAGATCAAGGTGCCTTTATAATGTAGAGATACTGCCCCTTTGGTCTTCAGTGCTCACATCTTCTCATGAAAGGACTGTGTAGGTAAGAATGTCCTTTCCAATGAGCTCTGTAGTGCAACCTCACAGAAGATGAAATAAAATGACAACTCTTTTTATCAAGAGTTTGATTCAGTTTGTTGTGAAGAACACTCCTGTAATTAGAAGGCAATTTGAATAGGAAGCCTGAAAGAGGATAACCTTTTTCCCCAAAAAGAATCCTGGTGTCATCTTTTAAGCCACCTTCCTTCATCCACTTTGTAATTGACTTAGAAAGATCACTCTCCAAATATGATCTTGTTCTGTTCACTACTTCGTAACTCACATATTCCTAAATTTCCCCATCAATGAAGAACTTTTCCTGTCATGTTGTCTAAACTGGTAGAGAGATAAGGTTTTTTTTTTTTTAAAAAAAAATCACCAGTTTTTTTTGATATTTTATTTCAATTGTCTTAGTGTATCCTAACTTGATCAGTTATTTTTTTAAAAATTGAGATCTAATTGACATAAAACATATTAGTATCAGGTGTACAACATAATGATTCAATATTTATATACATTTTTAAATTATCACAGTAAATTTAACCTCCGTCATCATGGTTGCAATTTTTTTCTTGTGATGAGAATCTTTAAGATCTTAACAATGTTCAAATATATAATACAGTATTGTTATTATTATCATTATTATTGTTAATTTATCTTTAATGTTGAAAATATTACAGATGTCACTTTTTTCCACATTGACCCCCACTACCCCACTCCCACCCCTCCCCAGGCCTTCACTGCACTATTGTCTGTCCATGGATTATGCATGTATGTTTTTTGGTTAATCTCTTCCCGTCCCCCACCCTTTCCTCTAAAATTCATCAGTCTGTATAGTATGCTTCAGTCTGTGAATCTATTCTGCTTGTCAGTTTATTTTGTTCATTAGATTCCACAGATGAGTGAGGTCATATGATACTTGTCTTTCTCTGACTGACTTATTTCGCTTAGCATAATACTGTCCAGATCCCTCTTGTCTCAGAGGGTGAGAGATACTTCTTTTTTTTTAAATAGCTGCATAGCATGCCATGGTATCTTTATCCACACATCTACTGATGGGCTTTTTCCAGATCTCAGCTGTTGTAAATAACACTGCTATGAACATAGGAGTGCATATACGTATAATACAGTATTTTTAACTAGAGTCACCATGCTGTATATTACATCCCCATGACTTATTTGTTTTGTAACTGAAAGTTTGTACTCTTTGATCACCTTTACCCACTTGGACTACTTCTCCCACCCCCACTGACAACCACTAATCTGCATCTAGAGTTTGCTTTTGTTGTTTTAGATTCAACATAAGCAAAACTGAGGAAGGAGGAGAGCACAAGGTGGTGGTGGTGGGGAAATAGGAAGCTTGCTTACTGTGCATAAATGGGAGCATTGTGACTTAGAGTTGGACTTGTGACTTTGGATTATTTATTATCCTATATAATAAAGAGGTAATATGCAAATTGACCATCACTCCAATACACAAATGGCCGCCCCCATGTGGTCAAAGATGGCTGCCCCATGTGGACACAAGATGACCACCACAAGCTGGCCAGCAGGGGAGGGCAGTTAGGGGCGACCAGGCTGTCAAAGGAGGGCAGTTAGGGGCAATCAGGCTGGCAGGCAGGAGAGCGGTTGGGAGCCAGCAGTCCTGGATTGTGAGAGGGATCCCAGATTGGAGAGGGTGCAGGCTGGCCTGAGGGATACCCCCCCCTCCCCGTGCACGAATTTCGTGCACCGGGCCTCTAGTTATTTTATAAACACTAACATATTAACACATTGCGTACTGCATAGAAATCTCTAAGACATATGCCAGGGACCGCACGTTTTTGGGCAAACTGCACGTTATTTAAATCATCATAATGCACTTTAGGTGTTATTTTTCAATAATTGTAACATTTTTATTTACAAAAACAATTAAACAATTAAACAATTAAATAAAGTTCCTAATACTTTTTTAACGTATGGTACTGCGTAAAACATTTTCCTCTATGAAGAGGGACCAAACAAAATTTATGTAAGTATCTAGATTTGCTCCTTTTTCCATGGGTGTGAAAAACGAGAACACTCGTGAGCGGTCCTTAACAGATGGTGCGCGAAACACGAGAAAACTCCTGAGCGGTACGAAATGTGTTAATCAAAAGAGGAACATGAATAGATCTATTATTAAGGGAGATTGTTATGTGTTGGTTTGTTTTTTTTTTATGTTGAATGATAAGGTCATGTGTGAAGGAAGAGTGAATTATGTATTATTTATGTCGCTCCAAACACTTATTTAATTTCACATCCTGGCCTATATACAGGCATTCTTGGCCAAAGGAATTGACAGAATGGTATTGGTTCTATATTTTGTGATTTTAAGGATACTAGGAAAACTTGTTTCACAAAGACTTAGCAAAATTCTCTTTTTGCTAATATCCTTAAAAGCATCTTTCTTCCTTCCTTCCTCCCTTCCTTCCTTCCTTCCTTCCTTCCTTCCTTCCTTCCTTCCTTCCTTCCTTTTATGCTACCTAGAGGCTTGTATATTTTGTCAATATTTACAAAGGAATTGCTTTTGATTTTGTGGTCAATCTCTGCTGTTTCTTTCTTACCTTTTTTGCAAATTTTTCTATTCTATTCATTTTGCTCTTATCTGTTACTTCTACTTTGAAAATTTAACAATTATTTTCTTTATATTGATTAAAGTTAAAGGTTAAACTATTTTAAATTTTTCTTTCTTTAAATAAATTCATTTAAGACAATAAACTTACTTCTCTATACTACTTTGCCTGCATTCTACAGATTTAATCTGTTGCATTTTCATTTACTCCCCATGGTAAATATTTCATAATTTCCATTTTGATTTACACATTAATCGAGTTATTCAGGAGTACACTTAAAAAAAACTATATTTCTTGTTAAATTTTTAACCTAAGAATGAAAAGCCAAATGAAAGCAACAAGCATTTATTTGAGATAAAAATGAATTGCAATTTGTGGAACACATTTTCAGGCAGAAACCCAAATAGTGTTCCAATTACAGGGTGAAGACAAAGGGGCTCTTATGAGAAAAGAAAGAAAAATAATTCCATGAATTTCAAATGGTGTTAATCTGAGTTACTCTTTAGCTGTATATGATTGGTTACTGATTCTATATTCCACCTTATCTACTATAATAATTAGTCTTTGTGTTCAGGATGTTTGCTTTCCTGTTAGCTTTGCAAACAGTTGCTTGTAAGGCAGTGTTGGTTTGTAATTTCATAGTATTGTAGTTGCCACTGAGTTTCCCATTCCAGAGCCAGGTCTTATATTGGTTCCTTGGGGCTTCTGCCTCTGTGATATTGCCAATATTTCCAATCCTGTCTCTGAACTAGTGGTTGGCATTGCTAGGTTCTGGTGGCGAGACTGGTTGGTATCCTCTGCCTCCCCAAGTATGGAGCTTACGATAAGTCTTTGTCCCAAGCAATAGCTGGAAGTTATATTTTCTGCCTTCTCTCATTCAATGGTTTTTGAGCAGGGCCTGGCCCTGATCCCCTACCTCACATGGGGATTGTGCTGAGTTCTGGGTATCCCACGGGAGCTGAACTCCAGGTTGCCTCTGCCTGCTTCTGAGAGCTGGGACAGCATACACAGCTTCAGTCCCATCTCCACTCTGCATTTATTTTCTACTTCTGATTCTAGGCCATGACTGAAAGTATAACCCTTGCTTACTTATGCCTGTCTCATTTCTTAGGGAAAAAGCTTTCAACCAAATATTGGTGATAAAAAAGATAGCTCCTTTGGTATTTGTTGTTCAAAATGCTATTTCTCTCAGGATTTTTTCCTAGAAATATATGAATTTTAGAAGTGGTGTTATATGCATCAATGATGTGATAATTATGGGAATTTGTAGCTCTTTTGGGGATTCTTCACATTTCTAAAGTTATCCCATGTAGTAGACAAAACATATCTATGATTCCTTACCCTTACTTCCTCTTTCTATTTTATAAAATATCCTGTATAGAGTTCACATATATTTATAGACTCAAGTAGAATGTATTACTGATCCCTTCCATACAGGCCATGGTCCTGGAACTCCCTCATTTCTTATTTATGTTCACTGATATGGCCTTGAGGCACTCTCCCTACTTCTTAATGTTCTCTTTCTTTCTATGCTGCCCCCAGTCTCTTTAATTCTGCTGCTTGTCCGGTTTCCAAGAAAACTCTTTCTCACTCAGTTTCAGACATCACCTGGACTTTCAAATCTCTAACATGGAAAAAGACCCAAGAGGAAGCAACAGATAGGGAAATGAGTGCTTACTGTGGGCGAGGCTTGGGTGCTCTGCTAAATGTTTTCATATACTCATTCATTTGGTCTTGCAGCAGCACTATGAAGTTGACGACGATTATTATTCATATCTTATAGATAAGAGAGCTCGAGCCTAAGCTCTCCTAATTTGTCTGGGACTGAGGTGTCTGCAGGGACTCAGGAATTTCAGTTTTAAAACCAGTAAAGTGCCAGGCAAACTAGGACAAATTGGTCCTATGAGGCCTCAGATCAATGACTAGGAAGTAGAGAAGCCTGGGCTGGAACCTAGGCCCACTTTGCACTAGGATCTTTGCTTTTCATCACGATATAGATTAGATGTAGATATAGATATAGATATAGATATAGATATAGATAGAGATATAGATATAGATGATATATAGATATAGGGATAGATAGATATAGATGATATATAGATATATGTAAATATGTTTTTATTGATTTCAGAGATGAAGGGGGAGAGAGACAGAAACATTAATGATGAGAGAGAATCCTTGATTGGCTGCCTCCTGCACATCCCCCACTGGGCATGTGCCCTGACCTGGAATCAGAACGTGAATTCCTGTTTCATAGGTCGATGCTCAGCCACTGAGCCACATCGGCTGGGCCAGCATGATGTCATACTGTCACTAATTCAACAAAGTAGAAAAAAGAAACGAACTGATTCAAAGAGGAGGTAGAAGGTAAAGACATGAAATAATTCATTCAAGTGAAATGCTGTTTCCTGGAAGGCATTTTGTCAGGGGAAATGTGCTTTATATAACGAGAGTCACAAGACCTAAATCTGGTCCCGGTTTATCCACAAACTCAGTGTTAAGTTGAAGAAATCGTCTTCCATGATGCTTTTCTTCACCTGTAAAATGAGGGGCTAATGAGAACACAACTTCTGAGATAATTTCCAATTTTAAGTTAAAAAATTGTGTTACTTGAACTTGTTCCTTAAATATAAACTCCCTAAAACAATTTCATAGCTGATAAATATTAGCTAGTTTTTAAAAGGGCATCGAGAAAAAAGAAATCTGATAATAGATGCTAGGATTTATAGTATTTCATGATTTAGCTCAAATTTCTAGATCTAGCTCTTTAACAGTAGTTAGTATTTCTGGGCTCAGCAAAATTCCATTGCAACAGCTTAACAGTTTTGGCCTTTAATTTATTTTTATTACATTTGTGGTAATTAACTTTATGGTATTTTCATTGTTGTCTTTAATTGTTTATAGAATGTCCCAAACATCTTAGTAGGAACTGATTTATAAATCAAGTTTTCACTCTTTATTGTTAATTTATAAAATGTTAATAGCCTCTATTTAAGGCATGTGTGATTAATAACTAAGGCAATGTACTTTTATAGTAGCACTGTTTTATTCTGTGAAAATTAGAAATAAAACAGACTCACAACATGCCCTAATTATCATTTTAGATATAAATATGGGTATTGGAATGGGAATCTTCATAGATATTTTGAAAGCATTTCTGATTTAATAAGGCACTATGGCCTTTTAAAAATTTCTGGACACATGTTTGAACCAAAATTTCCCCCTGATAAGACATAGCTTTTTATATTTTTAACATTTTATTCAAGGAAAGCCTCACTCTGCCTATGACCTCCACTACTACCCCTTTCTATAAACATCTTAAGGTTGAATTCAAAAACTGGAGGGGAATTTGAGGTGAGAAAAATGTGAAATAAAAATGGGTATAAAGAGAAGAATGTGACTTTTCTGAAATTAGTTTCTGTGTGTGACTGTGTGTGTGTGTGTGTGTGTGTGTGTGTGTGTGTTTGTGTGAGTGTACGTGTAATTACCACTCATTTTGGGCCAAAGTAATTAGCTCCTTTTCTCATTTGGATAATTACAATCTTCCTATCAAGATAACTAGGTGCATAAAATTAAACAAGCCAAGTTCATTAGCCACACTGCAAAAATCATGACAAGTTACATGGAAGATTTAGTAGTAGTGAGATTTCTAAAAAAATATTAGGAACTCTGTGAAAACTGAGCATATTGTAACAATTCAGGACTTACAGGAATTCTAGCCCACTGCTTGTTATAGGGCACTAATTGCTCGGCTAGCCATGTGCTCAGTCTTATGGAAGACATAAAATAAATTTAAAAGACTAGTTCCTTCACTAGAGATATTGTTAGATTTTGTTAGATTTAGCAAAGCCCTATTCTTTACTGGTATATTTCTTTTGAGAAAGAGAGAGAAGAGCAGAAATACAACTATCTATAATGATGAGGGTAGTATTTTCAGTGTTAATAGAATACTTGGAAAAGCTAATAATCAAAACTTAAACTTTATTATTAAATATAAATAAATGTGCAGCATATACTGAGAAGACTGCACAATTTCTTAGTGTATAGATATGAATATTCACAAAGTGGACATGCCTGTATAATCATTACCCAATAAAGAAACAGAACATTGCCAGAGTCCTAAGAGCCTTTCCTGTGTCCCTCTCAGACGCTACACCGTTCCCCTCAAGGTCACCGTTACCCTGCTTTCTATGCCATTAAGTTTTCTCTGTTTTTGAACTTTATATTAACAAAAGCATACAGTATGTCCTCTTTATGCTGGTTTCTTTCTCTTATGATTAGATGGGTGAGAACCATTTATGTCTTTTTTTTTTTTTAATAGCAATTCATTCTCACTGGTGTGAAACATCCCATTGTATGAGTAAACTATAATTTATTGACCCAGTGGGTTACTTCTAGTTTTCGGCTGTTACAAAATAGTGCTGCTATGCTCATTCTTGCATGTGTCTTTCAGCACACATTATAAAGCATTTCTGTTGGGTGTGGGAGGGCTGAATCATAGGTCTAGATTTAGTCTTTCAAGATATTGCCAAATAGTTTTCCAAAGATTACCAATATACACTCCAACAGGCAGTGAATGAATATTTCAGGAGCTGCATATTTTTGTTAACACTTTGTTTTTGTTAAAGATATTTGTTTGGATGTATGGTCGTTGTAGTTGTATTTTATTTCCTTGATGACCAATGAGATTTGAGCATCCTTTCACATGTTGATTTCCCATTTGGAAATCCCTTTTGCGAAAGGCCTATTGAAATCATTTGCCAACTTTTATATACAATTGTCTTTTTCATTGATTTGTAAAAGTATGGTCTTGTTATGTTACTCCACTTAACCACTATGGAATGATAGTCTTATCTACCCATCTCCAGCCCATCACTACTAGTTGGGAAGCTTTGATTGTCAGGGCCCTTCAGTGTACGTGTTTGTGAGTTGCCAAATCCTAATTAAAATATCTCTATATCAAAACACTAAAATCACATAAAAACTCCATAGGTCATTGAACGTGGCTAAGAAGAGTAATTTTTCTCTTATATCGAGGCAAAGGTGAAAACTCAGTATATGTTAGCCAAAAAGAGTATTTGCAGAAATTTTATTTTTTTGAAGGAATTTTAAAGCATAAGTAATGTGTGTCTTCTCAGTTTAACATCTCCCTTTTAATGACCAGAGAACTGAAATGAAATTAATAGCTTTCTTTTGTGATTTAAACATTTAAATATTTTATTTAACACTGGGAATATTTGGGATCGCTTAGTATCAGTGTCCATGCAAGCCCACAAGGAAACAGAATATAATATTTTATGAAACAGTTGAACCTTACATCCAGAAGGCACCTGTGAGATCATGCACTGGTCTTCTCTGAGCCTGGAGAGTTGGCATTGGGGTGAATGGGAATGATAAGATGGTTGGGGAAAGGCTCTGAGACTAATCACAACAGCCAGGCTTTCATCTGTTGTCCTCATTGACTTCTGAGAAAGAGTTCCTTTAAACATAGACTGAAGCTGCTCTTTGTGTGTCTATTTAAACCCTTCATGTATAGAAGAGCTGGGATTCAGCAAGATTAACTGGTTTGGCCCAGATCACACACTTTGGCAATGGCAGACTCAGGACTGAAATCCAAGTTCTTCACGGTGCTCGTAGGTCCTGATGTTTGTGTCAGCTGGAGGAATATCCTCATGATTCAATTATGTTCTTTCCTTCCCACTTCCTGGCTCTGAGAAATATATTAACCTGAGTTAGACAATCAGAGGGAGGTTCCTGCATCAGGAAAGAGATATCACTCTACCTGCTTGCCACTGTTGTACATGGCTCAGAGGATCTCAGCTCACCTGATATGAACCCTTTGCGGTCGTTTGTCTACTCTCAGCCACCAAAGCTTTTTTACCGTTCCGGTTGTATGTCTGCTCTCAGCCACCAGAGCAAGGAACTGTACGAATCTTAACTCTATTCATTCATGTATCAGTTCATAATTTCTCTGAAAGTTCTTAAGTGTCTAAGCGACCTTGTCACAAACCAAAACATTGCCCTGACAAATCGGAGGTATCGAAACTCAATATAAACAAACGCAGTCGTTCCACACTCGCCATGCAAAACACCGTGGCGAGTCAGTCGCCTTTTGAGAGTGAAGAAATCGACAAGCTTGGGAGATACTTTGCAGAATTTCAAATAAAGCTTTACAAATTACGTTTAACTGTAATTAGGCATTCTCACTTGTTAAGATATTTCAAAATAATACTCCAAAATGGCAAAAAGAAAGTTACCAAAAGAAGTGAACTGCGAATCTGAAAGTAACGGTGAAGAGTTTTATTTTGGCACCTTGAATACTGACTCTGACGTAGAAAGTGATAACGTTTGTAGTGATTCTACTAGTAGTGACGTAGTTCCAAAAAAGAATTAATAAATCTTGTTTATCCTTCATAATCTTGCATGTTATGTATCACTGCTCTTTCAATGGAAATTAATTCCGACCAGTAGGACACCCATGTCCAAATTTAATACGCCCGCAAAGGGTTAATGGTTATGAATTCATAGAGTATCTTCTTTCCAACTCATTTGATGGCCCTCTGACTAATTTGATTCATAACTTTATGTGCAATTATAAATGTTTTATTCAATCATCTTCTATACCTTTTTATACCCATTATTCGATGCCCAATATTGGACCTGTTATATTGGACCTAGTTAGAACTTGTTCTGTTTTGTTTTGTTTACTTGCTCTCCCTTGTATTTTCTCATTCCTATTGTTTGGCGCCAGCTCATCTTATCTAGTCAGAGGGACAAGGAAACTTGGCAGAGGAAGTCAATCAGGAAGCAAATCTGGAAAATGACCTAAGGGTCCTCCTTGAGTTGGAAGAAAAAAAGTGAAGAGCTTACACTTTTCAAAGAATGGAAACAGTAATAAGGACAAAACCTAATAGGGGGACCTTGGGGGCCAAGGGTTGAGGAGAGCATAGAAGTGATGGTAACTAGGTTCATGACTAGAAAAGACCAGACCTGGGCCAGTTTCCCTTTTATTCTGCTCCTGAGTTCCAGAGAACAGACTAAGTTGAAGAGGGACAGGAGAGAGGCAAGAACTTTTAATCATGCAGTTGATTTTTGAGATTAAGGTCCAGGTAGCATCTCATCTGAAAACAATAAAATAATAGAGTTTTAGAAACTGAAGGGTCTTTAAGGCAGTGGTTCTCAACCTTGGTTGCACATTAGAATCACCTGGAAATCTTTTTAAAATCCTGATTCCTGGGCCCCACCCTCCGGAAATTCTGTTTCTTTGTTATGGCGGTGGGGCCACAACGTTAGTAACAAAGAAACAGAAATTCCGGAGGATGAGGCCCAGAAATCAGGATTTTAAAAAAGATTCCCAGGTGATTCTAATGTGCAGACAAGGTTGAGAAGCACTGCTTTAAGGTCTTCTTGCCAACTATTTTATTTTGAAAATGAAGAAACTAGGGTGAGGAGAAATCAAGGAAAACCCCTTGGCTCAGTTCCGAATGGAGCTGTGGGATGCCAGTCCTATATTTCCCATTCATATTTACTCAGTTGCATGAGATTGAAGAGCCCAGGACAAGAAACTAGGTTTTATTCTAAATGCAGTTGAAAGTCATGGAAGGGAAATGATGTGATCTGATACTCTTTAAAAAAGATGCCTCCTTCTGCTATGTGAAGAATAAATTGGAAAAGGATCAGGGTGTAAATCAAGAGAGTAATTAGGAGGCTATTTTAACATTCTAGGAATAAAATGGTTGTGGCCAGAAGAGGGAAGATGAGAAGAAGAAGATGTATTTTGAAATTAAAATGTAGAAGACTTGTTGCATTGGATGTGGTAGGTAAAGTACAGGACAAATCAAAGCTGTGTTTGAGCAACTTGGTGGATATAGGTCCAGTTTTAATATGGAGAAATGGGGACGGGGTGAATCTATGACTTGCAGGTGGATTCAGGCGAAGGGATAGTTGGTAGAAAATTTTGGCTAGAAAATGAAGATTTGTTCTCATTCACCCTTATATGAACTGCTGAAACTGTTTGTCTAGATTCCTGGACCATGACTCGTTTCCCCAAGTCCTACTTAATGCCATAGGGCAGTTCTTTGTTACCAGGATACTTAATTATATAGGATACCATGATAAAGTCTTACCAGTAATCTGCTTTAGGAAGGACAAGCTAAGGCAATAAGGGAGGGAAATACTGTTTCCACTTTTTGACTTTTACCTATATAGAAATGGAATTAGAAATCCTTAGCTTTCCTGTAACTCAATTTAGGAGTGCCTTAAGTTGTGTCTACTGGATGAGAAAGGGTGAAAGGACTTTTACACAATCGTGTGTCCATGGAGACATGGAAGGTAGGGCTTCCCTATCCAGCATGTTGTTGCCATAGTTACTTATTCCACAAACGTTTTTTGGGGGAAATTTTTCTACATGCCAAGCCCTGTTCAAGGCACTGGGAATACAGCAGGGAAGAAAACAATGTCCTTGCCTTTATGGAGTTATATCCCAGAACACTGGTTATGTCAGCGTCTTGTTAAAAAAAATGTCAATGGTTTGTTGCCCATTTCAGCATAAAATCCAATCCTATGCTTAAATCAAACAGAGCCACTGCTTGCTGTTCCCAAACTGTGTGCATCCTTACTTCCTTGTGTTTGCCTGAACTATTTCTCTCACTTGCCTGCTTCTCCATTCCTTTGAAGTTAGCCAATCTGACCCACTCAGGACTGATATTCAATACACTACGGGTGTGCTGGCCAGCATCTAGTTCTAACTGGTTTATGCTTGTGTCAAACCAGCTATTCAAAATTTCTCAATTACCCCTGCACCCATCAGGTATAGTTCGGCCTCTTGAGAATTCTTTTCTCGGTCCCTTTCTCAGCCCTTAGTGATCTCATCTTCATTTGAACGCATGGCTCTCACTTATTTCACAAAGCTCACAAACTTTCTCATAATATCTGGCATACAATTCTTTGCATTTTATTGAAAAAAAAAAAGACTTACGCTTTTGCTTTTTCTTCCAAAAGAGATGATAATCCCCTTGTACAACTCAGATACCACATATGCACTTATTAATTGATCAATGTACTAGGAGGAACTGTCTGCTGTGGACTTAGTGGAGAGGGACCCTATCTGCCGGTATTATGTGTCAGTGTGCTTATCTTTAGGCAAGTCCATCTTCCAGGGCCTTCTTCCACCTCAGCTCTGTTTCAGAGTCGTCCCTATCACCTCAGGTTTGTGGGGGTACTACCATGCCAGTACCCCTTAGGATGCTTGACTACTTTTCTGCATTGGAAGGACAGTGGGGTATCTTGTTTGCCAGCCAATTCAATGCAGGCTGACACCCCAGGCACTCTGAATTAAGGTGGAGGAGCCAACAGCTTTAGAGAAGAGTCCATTTTTATGGGGATTAAAACAAGAAAATGATCGTGCACAAAACATCATTTTTTAATCTTCTTATATTTAAATTGAAATAAGACAATAAGCTAGATTGGAAGATGAGTTCTTATTGTTAATTGCTAAAGGTGGTGAAGTAATTTAATTTGTTGAACTAGGCAGATGAGGTACATTTTTTATGGTCTTGCCCATAGTGTAATGCTAACAATTATAGAATTAATCATTTTCAGATGTTCCACATTTGTTATTTTAAAGATGTAACTGTAGAGATTTTCCCCTTCTAAGAGCAAGTGGCTATAGTTATGACAAAACTGGCTTAAAGATATACTCAAATAATCCCCAAATTTTAAAATAGGCCTTTACTACTTCACCACAGTATTATGGTCTAGTCAGCTAACTGAACAATTACAGCTAGACTTTTATTTTTATATGTCTATTATTTATTTATTTATTTTCCTTTTTTTGTCACCATTTATGCCCCCTATACCCTCTCCCACCTCTACCCACCTGTCTACCTGTCACCATCACCAAATAGGCTTTTAGAATAAGAGGCTCCATGGAGCTTTGTATACATTTACTATTCCATTTCTACTTATTTATACCTGTGTGAGCACACAGTAGTATGTATTGGTATAACTAACATCTTGGCTATTTCTAAAAAAATGCAGGTATCTAGGCCTGACTCTAGACTTTTACATATTTTTAACACCCATCCTCCTTCTGTCCCCCTGGCAATTCTATTAGTCACCCAGGGTTGAGGATCACTGCTATAAAGTATAGTTTGGCTTTGAAGGCACCTGGAGTCTAATTGGGAATATAGGACTTCTGTTTATATCTATCACTCTGTCTTTTTAGCTCCTTTCACAGAAGCATATGATAAATTTCAAGTGAGAAGCATGAACAACATAACTACCATTCTTAAGGGAGGAACAAATTAGCAAAAGAAAACTAAGGAACTAAGGAAATCAGATTTGAACTTATGCTTTAAGGATGATTAGAGTGTAAACATAGATGTAAGAACATAGATGAATAGAAGATTAGCATGAACCTAAGCTCGTGTGTAAGCTCAGGATGAGTATGTAAGGTATGTGCCAGGTATTAAGTGGATATTAGTTGGAAAATAGAAATCAGATAGCCCTGCACAGGGACTTTGGTCCAAAGATCTGGATTTGAGTTCTGTGCATGTCACTAAATAAGTATATTTCACTTCTCCAAGATCCAGTTTCCATATCTGCCCAAAGTTTCTATTAGGTTGTTTGGAACCAGTAAGGTAATAGCACTTAATAAACCACATCGCCCAACTCAATGCTAACTATTATTATTGTCTTTGAAGGGAAAGGCATTGAAGGTTCAAGGGCAGAGGAGTGATACATAAAAAGGGTTAATTATTCTATTCATGAGCGAGTGAAAGAAATAGCTAAAAATGAATAATAACTCAATTCATGTAATTGTGTTTAGGCACTTGGGGCCCAGCCTTCAAAAAGATCAGCCGCACTGTCCATCATGGCTGATGCTGAGGCTATGCCTGGTACGTGAGTATCCCCACATACCTTACAACTCAGTGCACAATGCATGACCTCCAACAGCCTTTAAGGACACTTTTAATTAATTATTAATCCCCAGAGCACTAAATTTATTGGTACACCTTGTAAAAATCAAGTTCATCTCCTTTATTTAAATATAACCAACTTTTGAGAGATTGACAGCAACTTTTAACTTAGTGTGCTGTCTGATACGGTATCCACTAGCCACATATGACTCTTCAGTGCTTGAAATGTGGCTAGTGAAACTAAGGAACTGAATATTTAATTTTTTATTATTTTTTAAAAAAATGTTTTTATTGATTCTTAGAGTAAGGGAGGGAGGGAGGGACGGAGGGAGGGGGAGAGAGAGAGAGAGAGAGAGAGAGAGAGAGAGAGAGAGAGAGAGAGAGAGAGAAACATTGATGTGAGAGTGCAACATCCGTTGGCTGCCTCCTGCACATATCCTACCAGGTTTTGAGTCCACAGTCCGGACATGTGCATGGACCAGAAATGAATTTGCAACCTATTGGTGCATGGGACACAATGCCCAACCAACTGAACCACACAGACCAGGGATTAATATTTAATTTTAGTTCTTTTTAATTTCAATATAAAAACAGATAGTTCAGTTATTAGAAAACTTTAAAGCATGTTTGCAGCACCATGGGTATATGAATCTACTTTTTCAAGTGCATATTTTATCTGTCCCAAATAGATCCCAGGAAAGGATCTGGGGTGTTTATCTAAAGGTGTCCCTTGAGATAAACTTTAACCGTGCAGGTGTGGGACATTCAAGTAGTTGCTAGCGAAGAGGCTGCTCTCATGCAAGCAGGACCAGAGTGGCAGGCTTTAGGACCAACAAAGACCAGAGGCTTTAATTTAAATTTTAAGCGTACGCAAATAAATTCAATTAACTGCCGGAGGAATTACACCACATGAAACATATGCAGTTGCAAATCACACAGCTTTTTTATTACTCACATAAATTTCTGAGCTGCGGGTACAAACTTAGTTAGGGATCCCTGTGGTGCTGTCCTCTGGGGTCCGGCAGCTGGGCTGGTCTTGTCCGGGTGCAGAGGGCCGGCGTTCCTCACCCGATAGTTCGGTCCTGTCTCAATCCATTGGGGGTTGTTAGCTGTTCTTCTGTCGTTTGGCAGGGAGAGAGGAACGTGGTGCCATGTCGTTTGTCAGACCGACAAAGGGACGGGCCTTTGTAACTGTCTTGACAGGCGAGCATCGTTAGCTGCCTGGGGTCCATATTTAAAGCTTGTTCATACCTGTAGCAGCTCAGGTGGCTATCAATGATTTACATCAATGAAAATATGTTAATCTCAAACAGGGCAAGGGGGCTAAGGAGAGAATGTCACTCAAGCAAGTGTTTATCTTTGCAAGTCAACTCTGTATCAGTTCAAATTCTTATCTCTGGGGTACACACGCTTCAAGGCAGTGCGGAATGTGTCTTTAATATTACACTTTAAGTTTTAAGGAAAGTTAACTCAAACATTTTAAAACTTTTCTAACATTCTTTAAGCATTTTAAACATTTCTATATTTTACTACAACCTTATCCATTCTTAATATAGATCAAATATTTCAGATAAAAATTTAACAACTAAATCGAGATGAATGTAAGTGCAAAATACATATAGAATTTTGAAGACAGAACAAAAAAAGTAAAATATCCCATTAAATTTTAATATTGATTAATGTTGAAATATTTGGATATATTTTATTTAAATAAATATTCTATAACAATTAATTATTATATGTTATTAAATTAATTCCACCTTTTTTTCACTTTTAAAATTTAACTACTAGAAAATTTTAAATTATATATGTAGCTCACAATATATTTCTTTCAGAGTTGATCTAGATTTGGCCACACTATAAGTAATCTTAAATTTGGGCTTAGGTAGCATGATTGAGAAACATTTACTGCTGTATACAGAGCGAGGATTATTAAGATTTTCTGTTTTGCTATCTCCCCTTGGCTCTTGTGATCCCAGGCAATACGTAATACTGGCAGTTGTTCAATAGAATGCCTCATGGATTCGTTTAACCCTTTTTCTATTTGGATAGTACAGCCCATTTCAAGATGGAGAGAGCATAAAGAGAGGAAGATCCAGGAATGGAGAATGTTCTCTAGTTCATTTTGCCTTTGGGTCATGCCTATAATTACTTAAATTATATTTAAAGTCTTGATACTATGAGCTTGTAATCCTCCCTCTCCTTAGCAACCTAGCCTAGTCTGAGAAATATTTTGGAGGAGCACACGATAAAATCTCCGTGAGGTATGTAGGAAACCTATTAATCATTTATTGTTGCAAAGAGGATAGAACACTTTGCTAGAAAAGGACTTAGGTGGGATGTGAGGAAAAGTGTGTCTATAAGAGACAACTCATCTCCTCTATGAGCCTCTCCCTTCATCTAACCCGTCCCTTCATCAGGACGTGCTTTTAAGATATCTTTCTGCACAGGCACAAATACTCACTTGTTTGGTATGCGTTTGCTATTTTTAGCCAAGGAATGTTTTCCTACAAAATAACACTTAGGAAGAGCTCAAATAAATAAAACCAATAAGGTTGGATTAAAAGAAGGAAGAGCCACCAAGGAACATGAATTCGGTGAAGCACAATTTTGAAACCATTGCCTTAGTCTGGATTTGATTCACTATGTTATTTCTCTTGGGATATTTGTGTTTCAAATCTTATCTCTAAGAATACAATATAAAGTTTAGAGGGAAGTTTTTACGCTAGGGAACTGGCAGTAGGGGGTGTTAGTGATTTATGTTGGCCTCTGTCACAGCACAGCTCTTACTGAATGTCATGGCATTTGTTTATAGTTTTTTTTTTTTTTTTTTTTTTTTTTTTTCTGGCACGAGTCTCCAAGTACCTGGGATACAAGGACACTGAGTGGCTTATTTCTTTCAGTACATTTAACACCAAAACAGTATCTGGGACTTAATAGGTACTTAATGACTATGCTGACTGAGTGTTGTTGAGAAGGAAGGAGGGCTTTACTAACACCTATGAAATCAAACAGGCAGTCAGGCACCTTCTCCGGATTATATAGGCAAGGATGCCCTTAGCTATATGGCCCGTACATCTTTTTTCAGCATATCCTCTTAGTAAATTTTTATGAAATCTCTGAAGAGTATAACCTGGTTGTAGGAAGGATGGAAACACTCTGAATAAGGCCAGTTATTTTTGTTATGGTTATAAAAAACATGTTTTCTAGTCCATAGGTCTTTTGAATGCAAAAAGACTTGTTCAGTGATTATAGCAAGAGATAGCCAATGGTTCATTCCATTGTCTTAGTTTCCACGATTACATCTGGTGTCCTCATGTTTTCACTTCAGAGTTTAACTGGAACAATTCTATAGAACCTTCTAAAGCAAGGCTTGGGGAATGCCTGGCCTGTGAAATCATTTGGTCTGACCCTGCAATTAGGGGTGAGTTAATTAAATGTTTGACCAAATATAGCAGACTAAATTTTAAGTTGATAATTTTGTATGGATCTTGAATCTATAATAGTAAAAGGGAAATGTGCTAATTAGACCAGACAACCGAATGACCTTCCGCACATCATTCCAGACATCCTTCTGGACAAAGCTGCCACAGTGGGGGCCGAGAGAGGTGGTTAGGGGTGGTCAGGCAGGCAAGCCGAGCAGTTAGGGGCGATCAGGCAGGCAGGCAGAGTGGTTAGGGGCATCAGGCATGCGGGTAGATAGAGGCAATCAGGCAGGCAGGCAGGAGTGGTTAGGGGTGATCAGGCAGGCAGGCAGGCAGGAGTGGTTAGGAGCCAGTGGTCCTGGATTATGAGAGGGATGTCCGACTGCCAGTTGCAGGATTGGGCCTAAACCGGCAGTCAGATATCTCCTGAGGGATCCCGGATTGCTAGAGGGTGCAGGCCAGGCTGAGGGATACATCCCCCCTCCCGTGCATGAATTTCGTGCACCAGGCCTTTAGTTATGTTATAAATATCTAAATGGCTCTTGGCAGAAAAAAGGTTCCCCATTCCTGTTCTAAAACATTATGAGAAAGATGAAATTTTATGAACAATCAATCATAGTAGCATTAAATTGATGATATATGAGTGATTTTTTTTAAAAAAAATAAAATAATGTAGGAAAATGTTTTAGGCTAGTGAAATAATTTGTCAGTAGAGATTCATTTTCTTTCCCCATGGAAATGCTAGTATTTGCAGTCATGTTTTAGCCAATTTCAATATGACTATTTCAACTTTTTCATGAACTTTATTATAAAATATTTGTTATTGCTTATAACAATTTTTTATTCCTATATGGGGATATGGTAACTTGAAGAACCCAAAGTGTAAAGATATTTTATTATTTGTGAACCTATTATTAATTAGTTTTAATAAAAAGGGCTATAATAAGATAAGATTCATTCATACTAATTTAGAAAGTTGAAATTTATTTTTGTGGTGTTGAAAAAAAATGAGGATTGACTGATAAAATTAATCACATAAGTAGCCCAATGATAGTAATACAACAATAAATATGGTAATAATAATTGTTCACATTTATTGAAAGCTTATTATGTGCTTGGTGCTGTGCTAACTGCTCTGTAACCAAGCCCAATTTTATTCTCATAACAAGTCTGTGAGATATATTATTATTATTATCCTCATTTTACAAATGAGAGTGAAGGCTTAAGACAACAAAATAAGGCTCATGAGCAAATTAGAATTTAAGACCAAAATAGTGTGACTCAGGAATAAGAGTTCTTAAAACGCATTCTATCTGCTATGGATATGTATTTGCAAATAAAGCCTTAATTATATTTTTTAACAGAGAAGGAGACAACCTCTTCTTAATAATTAAAGTTATAATGTGCACTTGAATGTATAAAAGCTGCATGCTTATATGCTTACTCCATTCTGAAATAAAGAAACAAAGATTGTTAACTGGATGGATTCTTAATGCCAAAATTGTTTACTTTCTTGTGATTTTAGATTTATTTGTGGAATATACACATGTGCTTGGAAATTATAAAAAGAAAGAACAGACTCTGGCTTTGTCTTTTCCAAGGCATTGAAATATGAATTATTTTGCACTACCTTGAGAATTTAACTCTTTGGTTGAGACTGATTTTTAGTTACAGGAGAAAATCAGAACAGGTGCTGCAGCACATTAAATGACAATGAGGGCTCAGGACTGCTGACTTGGAATCAAGGTGTCAACACACCTTCAGTGGATCCATCTCAGGATCCATGTAAAATTGCTCTCTTTTGGTGCCTGCCATTTTTTGTCCCTTAAATACAATCACAGGCCTTGTTTTGTTCAGGAACCTCAAGACCTGACTGTGTGGGTTCACTGTGGCAGTACCTAGATGAGTTGGAATTTACTTACTGACTCCAAGAAGACCATTTGTGTTGGCAGAATGTACACAAGCTCCTCCACAGTTCACAGGCAACAAGTGACTTTTGAGGAAGGGGAAATTAGACACACTAGTCAGCAAGAGCCCAGATAGACAGAAAAGGCCACCTTGGGACTTTAACTCCTCTGCCAAAGTCCAAGTTTTAGATATGAAGGGGAAAATGAGAATTGTTCTATCAGCACATTAAATTACAACAAGGGTGCAGGATTGCTGGCTTGAAATGAAAATGTCGTAGCCCATTCAAGTTGTTATAAAAATATATAATAGGGTGGTTTATAAACAGGAGTAACTTATTTCCCACAGTTCTGGAGACTTGGAAGTCCAATCATGATGCCGACCATTCGATGTCTGGTGAGGACTGCTTTCTCATTGACGGACATCTTCTCACTCTCAGCTCACATTAGTGGAAGGAACTACCTACCTCTCTGGGGTCTCTTTTCTAAGGGCACTAATCCCAATCACAAAAGCTCTACCCTCATGGCATAATCACCCCCCAAAGGCTCCACCACCTAATATCATTACATTAAGCATTAGGTTTCAATATATGAGTTTTGGGGACAGGATATATATATTGTTTGTAGTGTAAAGTGTTGGTGAAATACAAGTACTCAACTAGGGTAACCAACCCAATGCAAGAGGATTCTCCAGTCCTTACAGGGAGACCATTGCATCAAGTTAAGATGCAGATGTGTAGAAAAAGCAAATTCATGAAACCAGCATGGCTGTGCAGCTTTAGAAGACTCTTGGGCCCTCTGCATCTTAGAGCTTTGCTGTAAATGAAGGCTAGATCATCTCTAAGGACTTGTCTGGAATGAAAACGGGATGGTTTTTATAAATCTACATTTTCACCAAAACCCAGTGATAATCATTTCATATATTAATAAATTATATTGACTGTTGTGTGTCTGATACAGGCAATAATGTAATTCTAAGTGATTATAAGAGCCGGTTAGTCAAAAGAGAGGAAGTAAGCAAGGACAAGTTGTGGAGTCACAACTTGAAAAGCTCATTGTCTTTTCTTCAGAAAGTTAGGGGTCTGGTTAGGAATTCCGTCTGGCATTTTGTAATAGCAGCCCAAATAGACTAAGACAGTATCTCATTATGGTTTTGATTTGCTTGAAGATGGAAGTTTAATTGCTTGAAATTTGAGCGGGTGAAAAGAAGAAAGAGAAAAATCTTAATCCTAAGAGTACTAAAGGAGGTAGAGTTTTAGAAATGGAGAGCACACTGACCAGACTTAAAGCTAATTTAAATGGGTCATGTGACTTAATTTTACTGAGTCCAGGTTAAGAGGAGAAAGCCAAGAAACACTTTTAAGTGTCACAATCGGCAGATGATAAAGAAAATGTAAGGCAGAAATCAGGAATAAATGAGAATGATGTATTCTATGTAGGTGCTATAAAATTCCATATATAGTTCTAGAGGAAAAGAATAAATTAAGAATCTAAGGCACTTATAAATGAGGTAAGAGTTATTATAATACTCTTCATTTGTAGGTGTGTATATTTTTATCTTAATTCTATTCCTATTTAACAAACCTATTGAGTTTTATGTTGCAGTTATAATTTAATCAACATGCTTTATGTATAGTCGTATGTATTATTCAAGAATAGAGAACACAAATAAACTTGATAATTTTTTACCCAAATCATGCTGTTGTGTCTTCTGTATAGTAACATTTTAAAAAGTTTTAGAAGCATTTGAGATTTCAATTTTGTGTGCCTTCTTTGGTTTCCCTGAATTTTAATAATTTAGGATAATCTATCACTCTGACCATTATAAGCTGATGTTTTTTAAAGAAAAATATTACATTAAAGGAGTATTACATTAACTTCTTTGCATTCACTTATAAGTTACACTTATAAAAATTCACTTTTTAATAATGTCCTGCAAGATTCATAACTGTCCCCAAATTTTAATATCATAGGTTTGTCATTTTTGATTAAGAAAGTACATTAACTACATTATAAAAAGTTTCTCTGTTTTTATTTTAGGTACTGTATTAGAGATCTCCAAGCAAGATTTTTTTCAGGAAGCAAAAACTCTCATTGCCCAGCATTATGAGAACATAAATGAGGTGAATGCATTTATCTAACATTATATTTTTCTGGAAACTAATATATTTTTTTTTTATATATATATTTTTTATTGCTTAAAGTATTACAAAGGGTATTACATATGTGTCCATTTTATCACCCCGCCCTAGACAGTCCCCTAGCCTCCCCTATCCCCCAGTGTCTTATGTCCATTGGTTATGCTTATATGCATGCATACAAGTCCTTTAGTTGATCTCTTACCCCCCTACCTCCTGCCCCCCAACCCTCCCCTGCCTTCCTGCTGCAGTTTGACAATCTGTTTGAGGCTGCTCTGCCTCTGTATCTATTATTGTTCAAAAGTTTATAATGGTCTCTATTATCCATGAATGAGTGAGATCATGTGGTATTTTTCCTTCATTGACTGGCTTATTTCACTTAGCATAATGCTCTCCTGTTCCATCCATGACGTTGCAAATGGTAAGAGTTCCTTCCTTTTTACAGCAGCATAGTATTCCATCGTGTAGATGTACCACAGTTTTCTAATCCATTCATCTACTGATGGGCACTTAGGCTGTTTCCAGATCTTAGCTATGGTGAATTGTGCTGCTATGAACATAGGGGTGCATATGTCCTTTCTGATTGGTGTTTCTGGTTTCTTGGGATATATTCCTAGAAGTGGGATCACAGGGTCAAATGGGAGTTCCATTTTCAGTTTTTTAAGGAAACTCCATACTGTCTTCCATAGTGGCTGCACCAGTCTGCATTCCCACCAGCAGTGCACAAGTGATCCTTTTTCTCCACATCCTCTCCAGCACTTGTCGTTTGTTGATTTGTTGATGATAGCCAGTCTGACAGGTGTGAGATGATACCTCATTGTTGTTTTGATTTGCATCTCTCGGATGATTAGTGACTTTGAGCATGTTTTCATATGTCTCTTGGCTTTCTGAATGTCCTCTTTTGAAAGGTGTCTATTTAGGTCCTTTGCCCACTTTTTGATTGGATTGTTTATCTTCCTTTTGTTGAGTTGTATGAGTTCCCTATAAATTTTGGAGATTAGGCCCTTATCAGATATGACATTGGCAAATATGTTTTCCCACACAGTGGGTTTTCTTGTTGTTTTGTTGATGGTTTCTTTTGCGGTGCAGAAGCTTTTTATTTTGATGAAGTCCCATTTGTTTATTTTCTCTTTAGTTTCAAGTGCCCTAGGAGCTGTGTCAGTGAAGAAATTGCTTCGGCATATGTCTGAGATTTTGTTGCCTTTGGATTCTTCTAGAATTTTTATGGTTTCCTGTTGTACATTTAAGTCCTTTATCCATTTTGAGTTTATTTTTGTGTATGGTGTAAGTTGGTGGTCTAGTTTCATTTTCTTGCATATATCTGTCCAATTTTCCCAACACCATTTATTGAAGAGACTATCTTGGCTCCATTGTATGTTCTTGCCTCCTTTGTCAAATATTAATTGAGCATATTGGTTCGGGCTGATTTCTGGGCTCTCTATTCTATTCCATTGATCTATATGCCTATTCTTGTGCCAGTACCAGGCAGTTTTGAGAACAGTGGCTTTGTAATACAACTTGATATCTGGTATTGAGATCCCACCTACTTTGTTCTTTTTCAGGATTGCTGCAGCTATTCGGGGTCTTTTTTTATTCCAGATGAATTTTTGGAGAGTTCGTTCTAGATCTCTGAAGTATGCTGTTGGTATTTTAATGGGAAGTGCGTTGAATTTATAGATTGCTTTGGGTAGTATGGACATTTTAATGATGTTGATTCTACCAATCCAGGAACACGGTATGTTCTTCCATCTGTTTATGTCTTCCTCTATATCTTTTTTCAACGTCCTGTAGTTTTCTGAGTAGAGGTCTTTTACCTCTTTAGTTAAGTTTATTCCTAGGTAGCTTAATTTTTTTGGTGCAATGGTAAACGGGATTGCTTTTATAATCTCTCTTTCTGAAAGTTCACTACTGGTGTATAGAAATGCCTCAGATTTCTTGGGGTTAATTTTGTATCCTGCTACATTGCCAAATTCATGTATTAAGTCTAGTAGCTTTTGGATGGAGTCTCTGGGGTTTTGTATGTATAATATCATGTCGTCTGCAAATAAGGACAGTTTTACTTCCTCTTTTCCAATTTGGATGCCTTTTATTTCTTCTTCTTGCCGAATTGCAATGGCTAACACTTCCAGTACTATGTTGAACAGGAGTGGTGAGAGGGGGCATCCCTGTCTTGTTCCTGTTCTTAGGGGAAATGGTGTTAGTTTTTGCCCATTGAGTATGATGTTGGCTGTGGGCCTGTCATATATGGCTTTTATTATGTTGAGGTATGATCCTTCTACTCCCACCTTGCTGAGAGTTTTTATCAAAAATGGGTGTTGAATTTTGTCAAATGCTTTTTCTGCATCAATTGATATGACCATGTGGTTTTTTTCTTTCAGTTTGTTTATGTGATGTATCACGTTTATTGATTTGCGGATATTGTACCATCCTTGCATCCCTGGGATAAATCCTACTTGGTCATGGTGTATGATCTTTCTGATGTACTGCTGGATCCGATTTGCTAAGATTTTGTTGAGGATTTTGGCATCTATGTTCATGAGGGATATTGGCCTGTAGTTCTCTTTCATTGTGTTGTCTTTACCTGGTTTTGGTATTAGGGTGATGCTGGCTTCATAGAATGAGCTTGGAAGTGTTCCTTCCTCTTGAATTTTTTGTAGTAGTCTGAGGAGGATAGGTTTTAGTTCTTCCTTGAATGTTTGGTAAAACTCCCCTGTGAAGCCGTCTGGTCCTGGGCTTTTGTTTGCTGGAAGCTTTTTGATGACTGCTTCAATTTCTTCCATAGTTATTGGCCTGTTGAGATTTTTAGATTCTTCCTGATTGAGTTTTGGAATGTTGTATTTTTTTAGGAATTTGTCCATTTCCTCCAGGTTGTCTAGTTTGTTGGAGTAGAGCAGTCCATAGTATTTTTTAATGATCATTTGTATTTCTGTGGGGTCTGTTGTTATTTCGCCTCTATCGTTTCTGATTTTGTTTATTTGGGTCCTCTCTCTTTGCTTCTTGGTGAGTCTGGCTAGAGGTTTGTCAATCTTGTTTATCCTTTCAAAGAACCAGCTCTTGGTTTCATTGATTTTCTGTATTGTTTTTTTGGTCTCTATGTCATTTATTTCTGCTCTAATCTTTATTATTTCCTTCCTTCTGCTCACTCTGGGGTTTTCTTGTTGCTCTCTTTCTAATTCTTTGAGTTGTAGAGTTAGATGATTTACTACCATGTTTTCTTGTTTTTTGAGATAGGCCTGTAGAGCTATAAACTTCCCTCTCAAGACTGCTTTCATTGTGTCCCATAGGTTTTGGATTGTTGTGTTTTCATTGTCATTAGTTTCCAGAATGTTTTTAATTTCTTCTTTGATCTCATTGGTAACCCAATCAATATTTAATAGCATGCTATTCAGCTTCCAGGTGTTTGAGTATTTTTGGTTGTTTTTATTGTAGTTTATTTCTAATATTATGCCATCGTGGTCTGTGAAGATGCTTTTTATGATTTCAATCTTCTTGAATTTGGGGATACTTTGCTTGTGACCCAATATATGGTCTATTTTTGAATATGTCTTATGAGCATTTGAGTAGAATGTATATTCCCTGGCTTTGGGGTGGAGTGTTCTGAAGATGTCTATTAAGTCCATCTGATCTAGTGAGTCATTTAGGATTGCTGTATCTTTGCTGATTGTTTGTCTAGAGGGCTTATCCAGTGCTGTCAGTGGTGTATTAAAGTCCCCTACTATGATTGTATTGTTGTCGATCTCTCCTTTGATATCTTCCAGGAGTTTTTTTATGAATTTGGGTGCTCCTGCATTGGGTGCATATATGTTTACCAGAGTTATATCTTCTTGTTGTATTGATCCCTTTAGTATTATGAAGTGGCCTTCCTTATCTCTTGTTATGGCCTTCACTTTGAGGTCTATTTTGTCCGATATAAGTATTGCTACCCCAGCTTTCTTTTCCTTTCCATTTGCCTGAAAGATATTTTTCCATCCTTTCACTTTCAGTCTGTGTGAGTCCCTTCTAATGAGGTGGGTTTCTTGTAGACAGCAGATGTATGGGTCATGTTTTTTTATCCATTCAGCCACTCGATGTCTTTTGTTTGGAGCATTTAGTCCGTTTACGTTTAAAGTTATTATTGAAAGGTACTTGTTTGTAGCCATTTCTGTTTTTGTGTGGCTGTTTTCTTTCTGAGCTTTTTATTTCTTATTTTTATACCAGTCCCTTTAGCATTCCTTGCATTGCTGGCTTGGTGGTGATAAACTCCCTTAGCCTTTTTTTGTCTGTGAAGCTTCTTATTTCCCCTTCAAGTTTGAATGATAGCCTTGCTGGATAGAGTATTCTTGGATTCAGTCCTTTGCTTTGCATCACTTTGTAAATTTCAGTCCATTCTTTTCTGGCCTGATGTGTTTCTGTTGAGAAATCATTTGACAATCTAATGGGAGAGCCCTTGTATGTAACTTTCCGTCTCTCTCTTGCAGCCTGTAAGATTCTCTCTTTGTCCTGAACATTTGCCATGGTAATTATGATGTGTCTTGGTGTGGGTCTTTTCGGGTTCACCTTGTTTGGGACTCTCTGGGCATGTGTGACTTTTTTCTTCCCCACCTCAGGGAAGTTTTCTGATATTATTTCTTCTAATAGGTTTTCTAATCCTTGTTCATCCTTTTGTTGTTCTGGTACTCCTATTATTCGTATGTTGTTTCGTTTCATGTTGTCCCAAAGCTCCCTTAGGCTCTCCTCCTGTCTTTTAATTTTTTTCTCCAATTGCAGTACATTTTGGGTGTGTTTTGCTTCCTTGTCTTCTAATTCACTAATTCGGTCCTCCGCTTCTCCTAGTCTACTGTTGATACTTTCAATGGAGTTTTTCATTGCAGCTATATCACTCTTCATTTCTTCTTGGGTCTTACTTAAGTTGTTGATTTTTTCATCTGTTTCTTCTAGCTTCTTCCATATGTTATCGATTTTTTCATCTGTTTCGTCTTGCTTCTTGCAGAGGTTGTCGATTTTTTCCTCCATCCGGTTTATGCACTCTAGGACCCTTATTCTGAATTCTTTTTCTGTCATGTTGCATGCCTCTGTATTACTTAGCTGCTTTTCTGGAGAGTCCTCCTTCTCTTTCCTTTGGGGGTTTCTTTGTCTACCCATGTTTGATCTCACTGACATATCTAGACGTTGAGTCGTTCAGTGGTTGCTCCCTTGGTAGCAGTGACTCCTTGATCTGTGGTTGCTCTTCGGGCGGTTGCGGTAGCAGCTGCTCTTCAGTTGGCAGCAGCTCCTCTGGTGGGTTCTGTTCACAGCTGTGGTGGCTCTTCTGGCTGGTGGGCGAGGTTTCACGTACAGCTGCTGTTCCTCGGCAGAGGGTGTGTTGCTCAGGAGGTTGCTGTTGCTTGGACCTGCTGCGTTGATTTAAAGGCACAAAATACAACACAACAAGGCACCACGTACCAGGCACTATACACAAATATATTCACGATATTAATAACCCCAAATAAAGGTGATCACCCGAATTAAGAGAATTAGGGAACAAGGAAGAAGAAAGAGAAAAAGATAAAAGAGAAAAAGAAAAGAAAAGTAGGGACCAAAAAAAAAAGGAGTGCAAAAATGAAATTTGGAAAAAGAAGGGGGGAAAATAAAAGCGAGAAAAGAAAAGAAAAAAAAAAGAGCGAAAAGAGAGAATGAAGTGGAAGAGGGGAAGAGACTTTTTATATGAGGAGAATACTCCTATAGAACAGCCATTAATCCCAACAAATTCCAGCAACAGCTCCCTGGAGATGAATGCAAACTAGAAACAACCAATAATATAACGATGAAAATAGAATGGAGAACACTAATCCCAAAATAAAATAAAGAGAAAATAAAATGGCACTTTAAAAAATGGTAAAATGGTAGCAGTAGTAATACTGGTTAAAAATAAGAAGGTAGTAATTAAAAGGGTAAAATCAGGTGATGGAAAAAGAAGAAAAAAAAAAAGAAAAGAAAAAAAAAAAGAAGAAAAAAAAAAGAAAAAAAATTGGTTTCTTAGTTAAAAGGTGGAGAAAAAAAAAAATTGCAGTAGTGAAGGTCCCTTGGTTCTTCTATTCTTCAGTGTGGCTCGCCTTAGACCTGCCAGGTATCCAGGAGAGTGTTGAATTTCCCTGCGATACACTGTTCCTCTGTGTTGTAAACCACAGTCCTTATTTTAAAGCAGACCGCTTTTGTTTCCCAGACTGCCTTATTTTGTGTTTAGCAAAGAGTCAGTTTGTGGGTCAGCCTCTGGGTGGCAGTGTTTTGGGGTTGGCCTCTGAGGCTGTAGGGCCTTTCTGTCCAGTGGAAGTTCACTGCCCAGAGCTGGCTGCGTAATAGTTAGTTACCAGCGCTGTGTTGTTGCTGGGATTGAAAATCCCTCTATAGGCCAGACCCTGTTAACTCCCAGGGACTGATCAGGTTATTTTAATCCTTGATCTTGTACAGGGTGGAATCTGGGTGTGGCTGTGCTCCTTGCCTGGGGGCTGGGGGGAGGAGTCTCACTCTCCGGAGAGAATGGCTGCCCCAGTCCTGTGCTCGGGGGTGTCTCAGCACTCAATTCGCTGCCACCTCTCCCGGCCCCCCCTCTCTCCTCAGTCTCTCCCCAGATTCCACTCCTCCGCACACTCTCCCTCTCTTCAGCACAGGTGAGTGTCTGTATCCGAAATGTCCCATGAACAGGATTCAGTGAAAACAATCAAACAA
This sequence comes from Myotis nattereri, assembly GCF_964212035.1. Lineage (NCBI taxonomy): Eukaryota > Metazoa > Chordata > Mammalia > Chiroptera > Vespertilionidae > Myotis > Myotis nattereri. Next base: position 55,528,791 of record NC_138080.1, read on the forward strand.
ACGCCGGCCGCGGAAACGGGGAAGGCTTGGTTTCTGTAAGCTTCTTCTCTTACCGGGACTGCATGGTCTGGTCAGCTCTTCAGGCTGCCCCCTTTAGGCTCAGTCCTCTGTGATCACAGCACTGAGCTCTCAATTCCCCCGCAGCGCCAGGAATCCCGCGGTTCTCCTTTCCCCCGTCAGGGGCTGTGCCTGTCCCAAGGGACGCGGCTGCCGCGCGGTCTCCCTCCGACTCTCTGGGCTCAGAGGTCTGGCAAACTTTCCTGCCCAAATCCCTGGTTTTTTTTTTACCTTTCCTGGGGAGTTCTGCTCTTCTCGGCTGCAAACCGTCTCACCAGCTGAGCAATTTCGCCAATTCGGTGTGGGTGTTACTAGTTTCAGCTGCTGACTCCATTTGCTCCGGGACACGACCTGGGACACGTCTGCCTATATTGCCGCCATCTTCCGTCTCCGAAACTAATATTTTTGTATATTGCAATGATCATTTCAAATGATTGCATGAATCCCAATAGATTTTGAATAGAATTAAGGGAAAATGAAATACTTAGTAGTTATAATAACTGATTTCATATTGCATTTAAAATTTAATTTTTTAGCTACACAGATTATTTAATTATACAGATGTATGTAATTTGCACACTTAATTCTTAATGTTGTCTTGATGAATTATAACAAATATTTGGATTAAATATCTCACGTAAATATCCCTCTTTAAACAGTATTAGGCAAAGCTAAACTAGAAGATATGCTGTGAGATGTCTCCTCTATGTCCCTGACATGACATGCTTATCTGATCTCCTTCCACATCACTTTGCATTAAAATGTTTACTGGTCTGATAGTTTCTTGAGGGTGTTGACTGCCTTTTTTGAATGTTACATCTCCAGCAACAGGCATTGTGCCTGGCCCAAAAAATATCTGCTGAATGGCATAGATTCAGAAGGCCAGGGAAGAAAGGATGAAAAGAAAAGTGATGGCAAAGAGATAATATAGGTTGAATTTTGGAGGACAGTCTCTGCAGAGGAGATGAAAAATTTGGGGGGAATAGCAAATATTGTGATAAATGGGCATTTGAGGCAATAGGTGAGGGAAGGGGATCTTAGAATCATGTACTTTGTGATCACTGTCCTATTCCCTTTTGAGTACTTTTTAAATCAATGTGTTTGAAATAAAGATTTTAAATATTTTTCAATGCTTACTGTGGAGGAAGGTGATTATAATTTTTACATGTATCTTTTGAATGGTCCTCTGCTGAGACTGGCCATAGGTGGTTTTAATCTTGTAATCAACATTGTCAATATTGCTTAACTGTTTCCTTTAACCAAAAAAATACTTTAAAATTACATTGATTTAATTAGCAGGTGCATGGGATGAAAACTTCACAGTCTTCAGAGTTAGGTAAATGAGCCTTAGAACTCTGACCATGTTTAAGAGTTTAATAACAGCTTAATAGTCCATCTTTGCATGGAAAACATAATACCTTATTAGTGGCATGTTGACTTGGCAACAATTTGAATTTTTCTAAATCTTTTTATGGGCCAGAATATGACTAGCTAGAAAAAGTATGATTGTTTGAACAATTGCTTGTCAGATACCTGAGACTGTATTATTTTTCTATTGCTTAAAATTAAGAAGTATGTAAGTGTTACAAAGCCACTGTTCTCAAAACTTCCTGGTACTGGCAGACATATAGATCAATGGAATAGAATAGAGAACCCAGAAATTGACCTGAACCAATATGCTCAATTAATATTTGACAAAGGAGGCAAGAACATACAATGGAGTCAAGAGTGTCTCTTCAATAAATGGCGTTGGGAAAATTGGACAGATCCATGCAAAAAAAAATGAAACTAGAACACCAACTTACAGCATACACAAAAATAAACCCAGAATGGATAAAGGACTTAAATGTAAGATGGGAAACCATAAAAATACTAGAGGAATCCAAAGGCAACAAAATCTCAGACATATGCTGAAGCACTTTCTTCACTGATACAGCTCCTAGGGCATTGGAAACTAAAGAGAAAATAAACAAATGGGACTAAATCAAAATAAAAAGCTTCTGCACAGCAAAAGAAACCATCAACAAAACACCAAGAAAGTCCACTGCATGGGAGAACATATTTGCCAATGTTATCACTGATAAGGGTTTAATCCCCAACATTTATAGGGAACTCATACAACTTAACAAAAGGAAGATAAACAATCCAATCAAAAAATGGGCAAAGGACCTAAACAGACACTTTTCAAAAGAGGACATTCAGAAAGCCAAGAGACATGTGAAAACATGCTCAAAGTCAGTAATCATCCAAGAGATGCAAATCAAAACAACAATGAGGTAACATCTCACACCTGTCAGAATGGCTATCATCCACAAATCAACAAACAACAAGTGCTGGAGAGGATGCAAAGAAAAGGAAACACTCGTGCACTGCTGGTGGGAATGCAGACTGGTGCAGCCATTATGGAAGACAGTATGGAGTTTCCTCAAAAAGTTAAAAATGGAACTCCCATTTGACCCAGTGATCCCACTTCTAGGAATATATCCCAAGAAACCAGAAACACCAATCAGAAAGGATATATGCATCCCTATGTTCATAGCAGCACAATTTACAATAGCTAAGATTTGGAAACAGCCTAAGTGCCCATCAGCAGATGAATAGATTAGAAAACTGTGGTACATCTACACAATGGAATACTATGCTGCTGTAAAAAAGAAGGAATTCTTACCATTTGCAACAGCATGGCTGGAACTGGAGAGCATTATGCTAAGTGAAATAAGCCAGTCAATGAAAGAAAGATACCACATGATCTCACTCATTTATGGATAATAAAGACCATTATAAACTGATGAACAAAAATAGATACAGAGGCAGAGCAACATCGAACAGACTGTCAAACTACAGCAGGAAGGCCAGGGAGGGTTGGGGGGCAGGAGGGAGAGGGGTAAGAGATCAACCGAAGGACTTGTATGCATGCATATAAGCATAACCAATGGACACAAGACACTAGCAGGTAGGGGAGGCTGGGGGAATGTCAAAGGGAGGAAAAAAAGGTGACATATGTAATACTCTTTGTAATACTTTAAGCAATAAAACAAAATTTTAAAAAAAGTATTTAAGTAATTGAAATTACTTGAAATACATATCCAATTATGAATATTCTTTTCAGTTTTTTTATAGTTTAATGCATTTTTAAAAGCAAACTTGCAGAAACAGCACAGAAAACAGACAACTTTAAAAGCATATACTTGCATATAGGACAACTCAGTTAGAAAAGCATAGTGAATGGATTTAAGGCATTTAAGTGATTAAAATTATCTGAAATACTTATCCAATTATTAATATTATTTTCTGAGAATCTACTTCTATGTATGAGCAATTATTTATGGTTCAACAGATAAAGTGCTTTGGGGGTGTAAGCATTTTATGGACATTTGAGAATTTTTCAAAGATGATTGAAAATAAATTCTTTTTTTAAAAAAAATATTTTATTGATATTTTACAGAGAGGAAGGGAGAAGGATAGAGAGTTTGAAACATCGATGAGAGAGAAACATCGATCAGCTGCCTCCTGCACACCCCCCACTGGGAATGTGCCCGCAACCAAGGTACATGCCCCTGACTGGAATCGAACCTGGGACCCTTCAGTCCGCAGGCCGACGCTCCATACACAGAGCCAAACCAGTTAGGGCGAAAATAAATTCTCATATGTCTAGTTGAAAACTTCTGTCTTAAAATAGACTTTAAGGTTATATTTAAAAATATCACATTTGAAAAGAAAATTACTATTTTAAATTTAGATTTTTTTGAAGTAGAATGCAACCCTCATGCCTGTGAAGTACCTTTTGAGAACTACATAGGATAACATCTGCTTCATTGGGGCACTGTCATATGCTTTATAGTAAATATCTTATATGGTAAGGCACTTTGCCAAATGTATTTAGTGTATATAAGTTTATTACTCTTAATAAAATTTATTATATACTTTTATTATGTAATCAATATGACAATTACATTTAAAATTAATTTTTGTTTTATTCACAGAACAAAGTTCAAGGTACTTCTATAAATGTTTTTAGAAATAAACAGCAAAAGCCGAAACCTCGCAAATACATACCTTCAAAGATTAAAAAAAAGGAAATATTTGATGTGGTCCAAGAACTCCAAAGACCTCACAAACGTCCTTATTTTCACAAAGATGTTTCCAAGGGGGAATGTTTTGAGGAGCCCCCTCCACGAACTTTGAAGGAGCCGCACATGTTTGATGTAAAAGGAAAAACCAAGGGATATGTAGATCTAATTGCAAAAGGTAAGTTTTTGGTGGAGCAAAGAAGTTCAATAAACTAGCAGGCAGAAGTGTTTGTTTCTGGTGTGTTTTAAATGGACTTCCCTTGTTCAGACAAAATCCAGATTTTAAATTTTAGCAATGAAAGATAGAGAGATAGAGAGGCATGATTAAAAGAGTTGCTAACCTCTGGGGGCCACCTGGAATTGAGAAGAGAGCTTCCTAATGGGCAAGAGGAATTTAGATGAGCACTACTGGTAGTTACATCTTCCAACAGAGTGATATTCCTTCTAGTACAAGTCCTCAGAGACCAGTTAGTTCACGGTTAGTAGTGCAGTCAGAGGTGTATGGCTTTGGATTCTATTGTTGAGCAGGGTAGGTAAGGTAGGCAAGCTATTTGTGGGTATGTTCCTCCAAAACCCTCTAAGGATTTTTGGGAGTTATAGGTTTTTTCTTTAAGACAAATTATAGTAAAGATTTATTCTCTGTCAAGAACTTGGTAAGGTTGAACCTGAAGGTCCATTTAAACAAGGTGATATTGTTTTCTTGAGACTAATGGCTGGAATAAATGACTTCTTAAAAATACATTTTTAGTTATAACTATTTAAAATGCATCTACATTTTCTCTTTGTTATTGCTTCTTAGGCTGTTAATTCATTTTAAGTTTTGTCTTCATGCAATGCCTGCTCTGTGCCAGGCACTATGTTGGGAGCTGGAGAAATAAAGATTAAAAGGCTCACAGAGTAATGGGGGTGGGTACACACATAGGTAGTTTCTTATCATACAATGTGGCGATGGCTGTAATAGAGGTGTGTGCAAAGCATTATGGAAACACTGAAGCATAACCAGCCAAGTGCTGGAATGAAAATTTCTCAGAAGGGACCTCATTAGGAATGAGTTTTCAGGAGAAGTTTGCTAGAGGTAGGATGGAAACAGGAGAGGCCATTTGGAGTAGTGACAGTGAAATAATAACACCCCAAAGGATGAAAGAATGTGATGTTTTGGGAAAGGAGAGCTGTGGAAAGAATTGAAGTTGGGAAGATGGGTGAGGCTAGATTTTGAAGGTAATACAATATGAGGTCCAGTACTTGAACTTAAGTGTAATGGAAAGCCAATGGTGATTTTAAAGTTGGAGTTGCAGACGGGATGAGGCATGAGCAAATCTGTCTGAGAGAAAAATAAAACTGGTAGCAGGGGCTCTGGAGAGAGTGGTGGCAGAGAGTCCAGCAGGAGGCGTTTCAGGAAAGAGATGGTCTGTGTAAGAGATGGCAGGGGTCTAAATTAGGGCAGTAATGAGGCATGAAGTATGGAGGAGTGATGTTACAGTAGCATTTCTCACAGAGTAGTCTTCAGAACACTAGTCCTGAGTGACTCACCTTGACAAAAGGGTTATTTGATTAGATATGTTTGAAAAAAATTCATTCAGTTCTTCAGGTTTCATATTGAGCATTAATATATTGAAAGATCTGAGAAATACTGCAGAAAAAATCTGTCTGCTGTTTTTAATGTGGCTATCCCCAATTAACCTCATTAAAGAATTCCTAAAGAACGACATTGCAGTCTCTAGCCTGGTAAACTAAACAGATAACATTAAGTTGAGATAGGAATTCAGAGGGAGAAGCAGATTTTGGTCCAGTGGAGAAAAGGGTGGGGAAAATAATGAACCTGTTAGCTTTGGACCTATTAGGTAGACATCTATGTGGAGATAATGATTAGAAAGTTGGAAATAGATATCTGGCACTTAAGAGAGAAGTAGGTGAAGGCTGAAGAGGAGTACCCAGCAAAGAAGGTGGGAAATGAACAGCTGGGAGGGAAATCAGAAGAGTATGAAATATGTTACTGATACTTTGGTCAAAGAGGAGGAACACCTTAGGGGCAAGGAAAGCTCATCCATTATCCCAGGAGGAAGTCAGGGCTATGAGCACAGACACAGGCTGATTGATAAATTAGGGGGTGAGATTGCTTCTGTTGTTTTGGTGAAATTAAAAATGAGGTTTTCACCTGAGGATGGGATGGGACATGCTGGAGTTTTGAGGAGCAAAGAGAAAGCTCAAATAGCCATAATCTGGGCAAGTATGAAAGTGCATGGACTATGAAAAGATAGTTTGCTATGAAAAATAAACCCACCCCTCACCCTTTTTTAAGAGAAAAGAGAAATGATTGGGAAGTGTCAACAAGGATCAAGGAAGAAAGTGACTTTCTCTTTAGCCCTAAAGTATGGGGAGGGTGGGAAATAAAGTTACTTCTCGGGTGAGTGCTGAAGAAGCTGTATCCTTAGGAAAATAAGGGCTGTTAGAACAAGGAGATAGGGGAACATATGAGAACATAGCTCGAATATCAATTCAGCTGACAAAAGATTTAGGGTTTCCTAGGGCATAGTGAAGAGTTTGGGGAGGTGATTTAAGAAAGGATGAAAGGTTGAGGGTCTATGGAACTAAGACAAATAGCAGAGAGAATGAGAAGAGTAGTTCTGAGGGCCTCTTAGAGAAGGTGGGTCGTCTTTGCCAACGATGGTCGCTTTTGGGGATTGTTCTTTTCAGCAGGTTATCTTGAAGCCACGGATGTTGGGGATGGGCATGTAAGAAAGGAATGAAAGTTATTTAAGAGCACAAGGAGGACGGTGGCCATCCAGAAAATCTTACTCTAGACACTGTTGAAGTCAGAGACATTTTACTAGGGACCTCTGCATGTACTCCCCTAGACAGCTGTGGAGTGCTGATCCTAGAGTTTATATGTAAATGAAAATTGCAATTTATTTCTCTAAGTTCTTATCTCAAAAAGCCTATATTAGGTCTGTAACTTGAATTGATTTTTAAAAACATATTCTCAATATTCATTTCACTGTGAATGGAAGCATGATCTAAGATCTCTGGCATTAATTCCAGGACTTGATTAAAGTTTGTGAGATTAGAAAGAAAAGTGAGTCCTGTGTGTCTGGTATATGTATGTACCTTTTGCTCCTGCTGCACTGACAAACTCAGTTGCATTATCTTTCGTAAGTTGAACATTTTATGTGAGAACAAACCAAACATATCTTAAATTTGATCTAAGAATATCAACTTTAAAAATATACTATAACAATTATGATATCAAATATCTTTAGTAATTATGTTTTTGTGCTTGCATATGATACATACTCATGTTTTACTAAATAGAGCAAAATCAGAAAAAATATCAAATGATTTCCTCTTTGAGTATATAGGTATTCTACAGTACTGCTTAACCAGTTTCTATTGCCATGCTGCCAACAATTTATGAATCTTGATTAGAATCACATATAAAAATCAGTTTTTGTAATATATATTAAATATTAGTTTATAGTTAATATATATATATATATATATATATATATATATATATATACACTATATAACAGTGGTTCTCAACCTTCCTAATGCCAGGACCCTTTAATACAGTTCCTCATGTTGTGGTGACCCCCAACCATAAAATTATTTTCGTTGCTACTTCGTAACTGTAATTTTGCTACTGTTATGAATCATAATGTAAATATTTGATATGCAGGATATATTTTCATTGTTACAAATTGAACATAATTAAAGCATAGTGATTAATCACAAAAACAATATGTAATTATATATGTGCTTTTCTGATGGTCTTAGGCGACCCCTGTGAAAGGGTTGTTCGACCCCCAAAGGGGTCGTGACCCACAGGTTGGCGACCCAAAGGTTGGGAACCGCTGCTATATAATAAAAAGGTAATATGCAAATTGGCCCTAATGGCAGAACGACCTGGAACAACCAGTAGCTTACACATACTGACCACCAGGGAGCGGACACTCAATGCAGGAGCTGCCTCTCCTTCTCCATGCCCCCCCCCCCAAGTGCATGAATTTTCGTGCCCTGGGTCTCTAGTGTGTGTATATATATATATATATACATATATATATATATACATACATAGTATGCATCTGCTTATGCATTCCCTTGAAAACAAAAAATACTTAGGTGCTATTTTAACTTATTTAAATTCAAAAATAGATTTTTATTCAACCCAATTAAATTTTATTATGTTCATGTCAAGCAAATACATTTAGGGTTGCTACTGGATTGTTTTCTAACAGTTTGGAAAGGAGTAGATGTGTGTGTGTGTGTGTGTGTGAGAGAGCACGCACATGCACGCATGTGTGTACATGTGGGTGTGTTCTTTGGTTTCCAAATAATAAATCTCTTCCTTAAAATATAAAATGAAGGCATCATGAATTTTAATAATGCTTTAAAATAATTACATGGCTAGAAAGCACTGGAAAAACCTGTCAGAAAAAATGACTTTGTTTTATGTTTATTTTTTTGCTCACAATTGGTGACAGCTTACCAAGCAGGTTTTTGATCAACAATGCTTATAAAATCTATTTTAACGATTTTAAGTGTATGGCTAATATTAACAAACATTAGTCTTTCCCACAAAATTATTTGGAGAAATTTAAGACCAGTTCTTAATAACAATTTATAAGAGCTGTGAAAACTAGAGTTTTTTTTAATGAAATGGAAAATTATATCGAATTTGGTATTACAAAATAATTTGAAACTTGAAACATACTAATCTTCCCCCATGTATAAAAACAACCTCTAATTGAGGAATTTGTAAATAATGGAATAAATTTGGGATGTTCTTAGTGATCATCTCACAGAGAATTAAGCAATTGCTTCTCTGCTTCTCTTAGTTTCTTTCTGGTTTAGATTGCTATGTTTCTTCCTATTTCTTGTTAGGAATTTTCTTTTTTTTGCCTGTGTTCTTGAAGAAAGAACCTAAATAGAATTTTAAAAATTAGCAAATGAGTAGCATTGTATAACTGAGTGACAAATGTCTTGAACACAGACATTTCTTCTTTATGCTTTTTCTCTTTTTGTACTGACCTGGCAAGCTCTGACCTCAAAAGGTGTCAGATGGAGACACAAAGTAAGAGAGGAATCAAATTGCTTCAGTAACAACATGTTTTACTACACTGAAGTAGCCACCATGTACAGTAACATTTAATAAATTGATAATATCTTAAAAATGAAAATCATTAAAATCTTATAAAGGATTTAGAGTCAATTGAATGGCATTCTTTTTACCACCTTCCTTCTACTAATTCTATTGTTAGTCTAGAGGACAACTTAGGGAATAACAGAAATCTTAGGATTAGGTAGTGACTTCCAGAGATTTTTTGATTTAGTACATTTGTTCCATGTTTTGCATTTGACAAGGAACATAGGCAGAGAAGAGTTAAGAGGCCAGTGAAATATTTCACAGTGGGCTGGGGTCCTTCCTAGGTCTTTTGTACAGAAGCTTTATGTACGAGGAAATAATACCATCTTCTCCTAGGAAATGTGAGTCATTGCTTCCTAGAAATGGTTTTCTGTGTGTAGTGAAAACCTTCTTCAGCAGAAATTTATTGTTTTTGGCTTTTTGGCATCCATAATAGCTCTCTGGTTTGACTTTGGGGAAACACTCCTTCCACCTTAAATCTGTGCAGTGTGGGAGGGCTGTCACCCCAACTCCTAGCTCTGGGGTGGACATGTGATTCCTTCCGCTTACCCAAGTAGAAGAGCTCATTTTCCTGGCCACAGTGATTGGATGGAGTGACTGGGCTTAAACCAGCAGGGATGAGATGTGAGCCTGGAGGCACCAAAGAACACAACATGGGATTGTAGAATCAAGTCAACCTGATAGAGTAAGCTGAACAGTGCAGAGAAACAAAGTCCCGAGGACATTGTTTAAGCTTCGGCCCCAAGCTTTTCTGAAGACAAACTTCACTTGGACTATCCAGTTTAGTTGAGTCTGTGAATTATGCCCCTTTGAGAAGGCAGTACGGGTTAATGACTCGAAACATGGGAGTCCCGACTGCCTAGACTCAAATACCAGTTTTTGTACTCATTAGATTCCTTAAACTAATTTGGCTTTCTGTTGGTTTTCTCTGGTAGTCTGATGGAAACATTGTAGAAAAATTTTACGTAACGTGCCACTCTGACACCTCGATTTTAGACATCTGGCCTCCAGATATGTGAGAGTATACATTTCTACTGTATTCAGCCATGAAGTTTTTGGCAATTTGTTATGATGGGCATAAAAATCTAATAAAGTGGACTTCCAAAAGTAAGTTTCAATTATAGGCATCATTTACAAAATATTTTTCCTTGTATAATGAGTGTAAAAGTGTAACCCATAGGTTGTTTGAACTTTCATGTCCTCATTCATACATTTATTCAGCAACTATATAAAACTCCTATTTGAACTGGATGCTGTGTACCATGGTCCCCGCCCTGATGGAACTTTCAGTTTAATAGAAATTCTCTCCCACTCTCTTTAAAAGCATGGTAGTAGTTGTTTTTTTGTGGTGGGGACCAGGGTTATACTAAATAGCTGCCCCTTTCCTTCTGAGTTTGGAATCAATTGAATTGAGAAATAAGACACAGGAATTGGGCAAATGAGATTAAAATGCTCATTTTGTTACTGACAAAGCAGATGAGAAAATATTGCCCTGGAAAAGTAGCCCTGTGGCTTGTTAATCCTCTTCCAGAATGAACCGCATTCTCCCCATCACAGGCAGAATTTGCAGCAGCCACACTCCTCCCCTGCCTCCAGCACAAAGCAGCACAGGCCCTGAAACCAAGCCTTGTGCAGAGGAGACTCGCTGCTTGTTCTGTGCTGGCAGCCTGGAGAAGCTCAGGGGACTAAGCTCAGCCTGACTCTCATAGAGTGAGGACAGGGATGGGGGAAGGCAGGCCTTTTACTCTCACAAACCAGAGTTATGAGCCTTTCTGGCTGGCCATACCCTCCTGTCTCTTGTAGGTCTGAACTAAGAGAAAGTAGCACTATGGGTGTGCTCCCCAATGGCATACCTTCCTGTCAGAGGCCACTAAGAGTAGATGTTACAAGCAACTCGCAGGGTTTGCCTGTAGTCTGAGGTTTACATACCTTTGGGTTTGGAAAAGGAACAGCCATAAACTGGGTATTAAGGTAATTAAATCTTTTACTGGGCGTAATTTCCTCCTAGCAATGCTAGACATTTTGGGACAATAAAAAATGTGCAAGCCATCAAACACTTGCTGCCTCTCAGTAAGTGAAAGTTGGTTATCCCCAACCATTAACATTTGTATTAATTTAAACTTTTTTTCAGGCAGAAATATCACTAATATGCTAATTAGTAAATCAAGTAATTTTCATTGTAAACATTTGAGGCTAAACTTCTTGTTAAGATCTTAGCTGTCTTTCTGAGACAATACATTTCTGAGATTGATATGTTTATATAAAATAAGCAGTGACTAACTTAATTGACTTCTCTTTTTACTATTTTGAAATGGAGTTTTTAGAAGTTGACTTCCATATAAACAACGGAATGTAACCCCATTTTCAATAAGAGAAAATCTTTTGTCATTTTGAGACTACATTATTAATGTGCTCCCCTAATTTGTCCCCCTGCCTCTCGTCTCAGCCTGAATTAATCTTTAAATAAAGTTATGCCAGAGTGATTTTGTAAAATGTGAATCCTATACTCTCTTAAAATCCCTCAATGTTTCCCCAGGGCTTAAAGGATAAAGGAGATGATGTGTTTATTAAAAATTGATTAACCATTAGAGGAGAAAGACTGAATTATCTTTCCATTCTTTTTATGGAAAATATGAAATTTTTGTAGCATGAAGAGGTGACTAGCCTATAGCTAAATGAGTAGGGAAACGTATTAAAGAAGTGTTTCTGGTAGTTAATTAACAAAAACTATTTTTTATAGATTTTATCATGTGATCGTTGTCAACTTTATAGAATTTATTTGTGGTGATAATCATCTCTAATTCTAAATATTCACATTCATACCTCATTTTGTATTTATGCTTTTATTGACATGTCTTTAGTGTGACCCCCACAATTTTACAAATTTTAGTCCCCAAAATATCTGGATTCGCTGATGGAGAGGAAAAGTTAGAGATAGGAAACTCTGAAGCTATTGTTGTGAAGTAGACATAATGAGATGGTGACTTGGCTTAGGACAGCGGTTCTCAGCCTGTGGGTTGCGACTCCTTTGGGGGTCAAACAACCCTATCACCGGGGTCGCCTAAGACCATCAGAAAACACATATATAGTTACATAGTGTTCTTGTGATTAATCACCATACTTTAATTATGTTCAATTTGTAACAATGAAAATACATCCTGCATATCAGATATTTACATTGATTTATAACAGTAGAAAAATTACAGTTATGAAGTAGCAACAAAAATAATTTTATGGTTGGGGGTCACCACAACATGAGGAACTGTATTAAAGGGTCGCGGCATTAGGAAGGCTGAGAACCACTGGCTTAGGGTGATGGCAAGTATTTAGGTTTTGGGTTTGTTTTAAATGTAGAACCTTCAACAGGATTTGCTGATGAGTTGGTTATTGGATGCTATTGAAGAGAAAGAGAAGAGTCAAAGATAATCAAGTCATCAGCAAATTTTTGTTGAAGATTATACCTTTAAAACAAATTCAAAACCGAAATGCTTTTGCCCTAAGTTACTGAGGATAAAGTTTCCACTTACCAAGACTGGGATGTCTGTAGGAGGAACAGATATGCTTCTTATGACCAGGAATTAAGCTGTAGTCATATGAAGTCTGACATGTCTGTTAGACATCTAAGTGGAGATATTGAATAGTAAGTTGGTATCTGAGTTTGGAGTTCATGGCAGAGGACTAGGCTCAGGTATCACTTTGGGATATCTTATCTTATATATAGTATTTAATGCCTGAAAGGTATATGATATGCCATACAAGTTAGAAAAGTCCAAGAACTAAGCCATGGAGTATTTAGAGGTGAGGGAAAGGAGGAGAAACTAGCAAAGATGACAGAGAAAGGAGCAGTAAGAGAGGATGGAAAAAGCCAAAAAAGAAAAACAGAAAACGAACAGGAGACTGAGATGAGATGGAAACTGAGTGAAGAAGGTGTTTCAAGTATGAAGGAGAGACTGATCAGATGTGTCAAATTCTGCTTATAGATCAAGATTAGGACTGAATGTTGACATTGAACAGTAACATGAAGGTCAGTGAGGACCTCCACACCTACTGTTTTGGTAGAGTAGTCAGTTTAGAAGAGATTGGGCAGAGAGAAATGAGACAAGTGTAAGAACTATTTCAAAGTGTTATGTTATACAGGAGAACACAGAAATTGGGTACCTATTAGAAGAGATCAGGGAGAGTAGTTTTCTTTAGTTTATTGTTTTAAGATGGAAGAAATAGTAAAATTATCAAGAGGAGAGGGAAAAATAACTAAAAAACGACGAAGAAAGAATAATTGCTGGGAGCAATGTCCTTCAGGTGAGAGTGGATGAAAACTGTTGTATATGCAGAGGGTTTGTCCTTAGATTAGAATGTGGATTATTTTACCTTCAATAATGAGAGGACACACCGAGTATATGGATACGGATGCTGTCAAGAGGGAAGCTTTGGTGGTCTCCTTTGATTGCTTTCTCAGTGAAATGCAAAGCAAGGACATCAGCTGAAAGCAAGCTGAGGGGTGGAGGGAGGTGTTGGAGGTCTAGAGACAAAAATAAATCCAGAGGGGAGAGTGAACAGACAACAGTGTTGTGCTGTGATTAATGTAGCATTAAGGTCCACTTGGCTTCATATTAATGACTATGAAATGAGATCAATCATGTTTCTGTTTTATCCTATCACATTGACTATGCAAGTATCACAGAATAGGCAGAGACTTAAATTCAACTAGAGTTTTGTGTATTCTCAAGTGAAGATGACAAAATGAGGGCGTGACAATGGAATTGAGAGTCCGAGAGAGAGAGAGAGAGAGAGAGAGAGAGAGAGAGAGAGGTCATAAGGATTAGCTTTGGAAGTTAAGCTGGCTAAGAGATGAAGGTGGCAAGCAGGAGTGAAAAGGTAGTGGTATCAATGAGTTGCAGGTGCTGGTAATGGCCAAAGATTGTTGGTGATGGGGAATAATGCTGGGGTCCAACCCCAGCGGGTCCAGGGGTCCCCAAAGGTGTGGACAGAGTCGGCGAAGAAGGAGTGACACGGAGACAGCGTTCAGTTGATCAGCAGCCTAGCCAGGATCTCCAGCCAAGTTCTGGTCTGGATCTCCAGCGAAGTTCTGTTTAGGATCTCCAGCCAGGTTCTGTGTCCATGGTCTCTTGCTAGGTTCTCCAGCCAGGTTCTCCAGGTTCTCCAGCCAGGTTCTGTAGCCATGTTCCCTCGCTAGTTTCTCCAGCCAGGTTCTGTCCAGGTTCTCCAGCCAGGTTCAGTCACCAGGTTCTAGTCAGGTTCTCTTGCCAATTTCTGTAGTCAGGTTCAGTCCAGGATCTTTTGCCATGTTCTCTTGCTAGGTTCTGTCTCTATGTTCTGAGGCCAGTTTCTGTCCAGGATCTTTTGCCATGTTCTCTCCAGTGAAGTTCTTCTGTCTCTAGAGAACGTTCTGTGTAGGTTCTGTGCCAGTTTCTGTCTCTCTCTCTGTCTCCTTACATCGGTGTCTTGCTGTCTTATTACATCTGTATTTATACCAGTTGATTCAATCCTATCAATCTCTATTACAAAGGTTAGGGCATTTCTTATCTCCATTCCAGGGAGTAAAGATTATGTAGCTTAAGCATGATTGTTCATAGTTAAAGTGATTAATTACCCACCTGGCACTTAGTTAAGAGGTTTTATTCCCTCCCTAACTTCAGGGGAAAATCCCTGCCTGGGGAAACAACCTTTCTCAGAGAGGTGACCTTGGTTAAAACACATAGTGCCTAGAAGGTGAGCAAACATATTAAGAACAGTATGCCATATATGCCAGGTCCCTTGAAACAGCAAGGATGGACCGGCTCCCGGCAGAATAACCTGAGAAAATAAAAGGCGCGCTGATTAGAGAGTGAAATGCTTAAAACTGAGCTCATCAAGTAGCCTTGATGGTTAGTGAAGAGGACCAGGGTGTGAACTTGATCAGAAATGGCTCCTCGAGGGGAGATGATAATTTCTTTCAGCTTTTTATAACCTGTACCTCAGCTGAACAGATATTCAATGAATGTTTCTGGATGAATTCAGAAAATAAAGTTGACTATTGGAATGGAGGAAAGCTGATAAATGTAGGTAAATCTGAGCCAATTTTTAAATTAGCAACTGCATTTGTCTTCATACATTTTTGGGTGCACAGGACAAAGACCCACACAAGCTAGCTCAAGTCGGAGGAACTTATTTTAAGTTTCAGATCTCATTAAATGCAAAGTCTTTTGAGGACCACTGGTCCCTCATCCTGCTTCTCAGGGTGGCTCTGCTTTCCTCCCAGATAAGTGTCTTCTCATCGTACACACAGACCAACATGGTCACCTCACCGTCTCTAAGTCATATTTCTGGCTGAGGACTATGATGGGCCTAGGATGGGTTCGGTGATCCCAAAGCCACAGTCAGGACAGGAGTGATGGCAGTAAGGTGCCATTATGGCTGTTTCAGCCCAACCTCTCAGCAGAATCTATAGACCAGGAGAGTGGCTTGTGGGGAGCAGGCTGCATGGGGCAGGCAACTCCAAATACGTCATCTTTTTGTGAGGGAGGGGATCAAGTAGAAAATAGCAGGTCCTATTTTAGTAAGCAAAAATATTCTTGCATTTAGAAGAACAACATATTTTAGCTTCTATAATTTTATCTTTTGTCTTAATAAAAGTTCAGTAGAAGACAATCCTATTATCAACTAGTTAATATTGATTATTTTGCTAGTTACCATTACTCTTAGCAAACATTGGCTGATCAATATCTTTATAAACTTATTTCTATTTTTTATGATGAGGCCACTTATTTTTACCCTGACCTAGTCAGTTAATTTGTACAAGAACATAGCAGGATACGTTATTTTTTAGGTCAAATATTAAACACACACACACACACACACACACACACACAACCCCTTTTCATAGTTCTCTACTAGAGACGCACTGTAAGGATAGCTTGGGCAGTAGCTTCACATGACATCAACAATCTTCCAAGAGTGGGCAGTGTTCTTATTGCCATTTTAGATGGGCATTAGGTATTCCTACTACTTATAGCTCCAAGAACATCTCCTGTCACGTATGTTTGCCTGTGTATTGATCTGTATGCCCTGCTAGAAAGTAAACCTGTAGAGGGCAGGGATCTTATCTCATTTGCATTTGTATATGCCTGAACAGCAGAATGATGGGCTCATTCAGAACTTGAAAGATGTTCTATAAATATTTGCTGAATACCAGAATGAAGGGGGTGTGAGTACAAGTGTGTGTGTAAGTTGCTAACCAGGTTTAAGCAAGCCTGGTAGCTTTTCAAAGTATTCCAGGGACCATGTGGACACTTCTGTTACAAAGTGCTGAGTACTGTGTTACACCTTAAGAGCATTAGCATGCTCGCGTGCGTGCATGCGTGCGTGCATGTGTGGTGTGGCAGTTACTGTAAAGAATAAAGAGATCCATTGTAATTACTGTCTGGTGTAAAACAGCTGTTGCCTGAGCTATTCAGTGTCCAAGGCAGTTACTCATTCCCCTGGCCTGCATGGATGCCTCCAAAATGATCCTGTCACAGCAACTGTTTTCTGGCATCCCCTCCAAACACTGGGGGCCTGCAGCCAAGGGTCTATTAATGCCTGAAGTGTGACATTGGTCATCCCCTCTCTGAGCTGGCACTGCTCTGAAGCAGCCTCAGAAACGGAACGAGCCCGCTATTAAATCCATCTGGTTTTGATCCCCGTGCACTTAATGAATCAAAACATTATTTTAGGCAAATTTTATTTAAGTATTCCAGAAGTTCAGTGAGTACTCTGACTATAGTTAGGATGGATCCAAAAAATGCTTCCTGTAGTCGCTGTAGAGACATTCATGAAGACATATAATGTGTGACCGTTACAAGTTTAATGGGTACTTGTAAGTACTTCCCATGTGATTGAATTGATGGTAGTTTCTACTTGAGTTCTCAGCTTCCAGCTGCACTAAGCCACTAAGTGTGGCCTTTAAGTAGAGTTCAAAAATAGATGGGATACCTGCTATAGCTCTGTAGCTAAATGACCTTTACCTTTTCATTCCTCAGTGAAATGTTGGAAATCTCTATATATCTCTATTCTTCTATTGGAAGTCAATTAATGGAGAAGAGGACAGAGCAGCAGCAAAATTTATATATATATAAAAATTTATACATATATATATATATATATCTCTCACATATTGAGCATGTACTACATATTAGGCACTATGTAAAGCCATGCATTTTCTGAAGTCTTGAAAGATGGGCTATAATAGTTGCATTTTACAGATAAGAAAATAGCAGACTCTGAGAGAGACACGCTCCAGCTGGTGTCATGGAGAGGAATGGCAGAACCTGGATTGGAGATCTCTCTCTGCTGCCAAAGCCTGCCCTCTCTCCCCTCATCTCCATGCGACATCCTTTTCCTCAGCGGTGTTTGGAGTAATGCGCTGTGCTTGGGGGAATGGGGGTTTCCCAAGTGCTCCGAGAGTGTGGAAGGGCCACTAAGTCTTTTTCTAAAGCATTGTATGCCTCGAGCAAGTCACTTTTCTTTTCCATATTTCGCTTTGCCTCGTAAAACTGATCCGATCCGTCCTGCTCTGGAAGGCTACTCTGTTTTCATGAAGAGCTATGATGCTTCAGGGGGAAAAAAGGTGTCATGGAAAGTGCCCAACCTCATTCTTAGATAATAACGAGAAAAACGCCCATGTCATTTATATCCTGTAGCAAACGGATGCTTTCCTGGTTCTCCCAACGATGTCCCTAAGTGCTGGCGTCGTTTTCAGCAGGTCCTCATGGCCGCATCCTGTGGATGCAGACAAGGACTGCCAGGGAGGGGGCCAGGTAGCTGGGCACTGACAGCTCATGGGGCTCAGCAGTGAAGTATTCTATTACTGCTGCTGCTTTCATGTTCCTGTTTAACCAAAGCCACAATTTTAGAGGCATTTTAGAAATTTCAATGGAAAGATATTTTTGCTAGTAAGTTAGAAAAGGTAGCTAGTGTTACACAGATATGTGAAAGGCTAGAATTTGCAATGAGCTTGGGCAGTTGCTCCCCTCCCTTTTTATTGTGAAAATGGTAACTGTTGCTACCTCTAGCCAGAAATTCCTCTCTAACAATACCACCTTTATCAGTGGGAGCAGGATTGTTTCCTTGAATGGGAAGGGCAGCAAGAATATGGGGAAGAATTGACTGTTTCTGTGAAAGAGGGGAGGGCATGATTACTTTGCTGGGCCAACAATAATGGAATGCCCCAAATGGCCATAAAGATGTTCTCGGTGTCCCTACACAGTTTCTTAGGTAAAATTGTTATGTGAGTGGTTAGCACTTAGCAATGGCGCCACGTGTTTATGATTTGAGGACCCAATGCTAGAATGACCGGACCTTGGGTTTTTTTGGCCTGGTTTTTAAATGAAACCTGATTTTAATTTGTACATGGGCTTTTGCCTTGTTGAAATAAAAAAAAGCAATCACAATAGCTGGAACCCCAATTTACTCAAATCTGTCTTTTGCAGCTGATTTTATTTACTTACAGGTCTAATTACATTTAGAAAAAGTTTTATGGCATCAGCAGTAAAATCAAATGAGTGCATGAAATTTCTAATGATTTATTTCCCACACAAATTTTAATTATCCAGATCTACAATTTGGGACACTTCCCCTTGAAAAGGGACTGTTTTTTAAGTGTTGATTCTCACTATAACTAGAGGTTTGCACTCCTTTTTGTAATTGGCTTCCACATTTTTTTTTCTTTTCTTCAAACTAGAATGAATTTCACATCTTCCTAGATTTGTTCCTGTGTTTGTAGTCCTGATATAAACATCCTGACCATGAGGAAATGTTTGCATTGGTCAGAGGACCACTTCTGTGGCTGGAAAGGGTGGGTACTGAGACCTCACATTTGTGAGCACAAGCAGTGAACACAGTTCAGTATGATCGTTTAGGCTTGAATGATAATGGTAATCTAATACATGACTCACTCAATAAACCCTCTGTATTGGCTTGAAGAAGAATCTGAGATTTAGAAACAAAAATAAAAAAAAAATTAAGGTCTGGTTTCCTTGCTGATCATGGCCAAATTATTTAACATATTAATCCTCAGTTTCCTATTTTGTTAAATGGTGATGATAAAAAAAATACCTGCTGACTATATTGCTGGAGGGCCAAATGAGATTTATGGGTAAAAATGTAAACTATAAAATGCTATACATATTATTAATGGCTCATTGAAACACTCGTGAGGACATATATGTGAATCTAGAAAAGCTGATGTTTGTCTATCAGTGTAAAGCAGTTACAAAGTGCATTTGCAGGAAGAAAACGAGTGGGCTCCCTCCCTTCCTTTACTTACCTTTAGGCAACAGATCATATTCAAGCATTACACTGGGTAGGGAATCTAAAGATTTGTGTGATACCTTTACCTGGTGGTTATCTGAAAAGTAATGTTCTGGTTTTATGTAAGTGTGTTCAAGCTACATTGGTGCCCAAGTGTGTCATCTGGTTTTAGAGTTTTGTGTATCCTATGGCTTTAAAGAGTTAATAAAACCTTAACTACATAATAAACTGCTAGGGAACAACTGTGACAAATGTTGTTGGCATCAAATATACTGGGAAATGGGGTTTTCAGCAGAAGTGGCTTAATTAAGAGTGGGGCCAGTTTCCATCCGCTATTTCACCTTGGTTTCTGCTTCGGCAACAAGTCACAAAACTGGTCAGCCTTGCAGCCTAGAGCTTCCTAATTGGCTCCAAATGAGTCAGATTCCTGTTCTGTCTGGTGGTTAATATCATTGGCAAGTCTTGTAGATAAACAACAGAAAGAGTGCCAAATCCTTTAGAGGACAAACAGCATATCCTGGTTTGTCGGGCATCCTTTGTCCCTTCACATAGGCTTAGTTTGGGGCCTGGGAAAAGCTATCACTCCTAATGCAAGGTGAGAGCCTGTGTCAAGGTGGCTGAGAACTTTTCCCTGAGACAAATAATGGTATGGTATGAAATGTGAGGAGAGCTAAGAGCTGGTGAGAAAACAAAGAAAGAAATAATCATTTACAAATAGCTGCTTACTTCACTGGAAAATGATCCTAATCAGGAATTTGCATTTCTTTAAAGTCTTTCTGTTAGTGATAATATCCCTATCCCTATTTCTCAAAAGGCAATTATCACATAAAATGGCTTATAATAGAAGTGTTATTGCTTTCCTGGCGTTCAGCATGTAAGATTTTTATTGGTATACTTATCTTTTTTTTTCTAAGCACCTGCAATTATATTTACATTCTGACAAAATACAGTGATGGTGGCACTTAAATCTCCCAAGTTTCTGTCTATGATTCTCAGCAATTTTAGTCTTTTCAGCTCTGTTTTCTGTAACAATTTCAAATGCAATTAAGGCACAGAAGTATCATTTGTAAAGTTTCCACAAAGCATGTATTTTGCGTTTTGGTGCTAGATAAAGTTATAATAACTTGCTTTAGAATTAGGGGGGTCGATCTGGGATTAGCTCAGGATCAGAACCTTGCTAGTGAGGTTATAAGCTCTTAGCTTCAACGCGAGAAACATTCTGACTGTGTGGGCAAAGAAGAAAGGAAATGAGGTCCTGGCATTTGTTATGGGTCATGTTGGGTGGTTGGCAGGATTGGCTGTTGATGGACAAGTGTGCAGTGAATTGCCTAACAGAAGACAATTTGTGAGAACCACAAATAAGAAAGATCACAAACTTGCCACAAATTCTTTTCCTGGTTCCAGATTAAAATATAGGACTCTATTCTGCTAAGAATAGGTATTGAACTTACCTTAGATTTCTACTAAGGAAAAGTAATTAAATGTATGTGACACTCTAATTGGCATTCGTGCAACAACCTTACATTTACTGAGCATCTTCCTGGGGTCTATAAAGGGTTTGGAATGTCCCCCTGTTTACAAGCTAAAAAGTCAGACTGCCACCCCTTCATGGGTGCAGGCAGAAGAAACAGAATCAGGACTTGTTAGAGACAAGGACGTCCTTACTCTCGGCACAGCATGCAGGCTGAGCTGTATGTCCCTGTCACTTCCCTTTGCCCTAAGTCCCATGGGGCTACGTGGAGAGGTCCTTATAGCTGCTGTACTTGTGGTGGGTCTGTGTGACTGCTGAGAAATGTGAGCTTGGGGAACCTATGGCTTTGAGAGTAAGCGTGTTCTTTGTCCCCTTTACCTCAGTCCTCAAGGCTGCTTGCTGGGCATACAACCCTCAGAAACAGACTGGGTAAAGAGCAAATAGCGGGCAGAGCCTGACATTCTTGGCACCCAATACAGTTGTGAGGGGTGCTCAGGACCCACGGTGGATTGCCTCTTCCAACACTAAGGCACTCATGACAATTATCTCCCAAACCGTAAGTGTCGATGTGTAAATAAGTGTAATATGCATGAACTCTATGCACATGTATTGGTAGTTTCCAAGCACCATCATTCCCTCTCTTTGACAAATGGAGAATTTGAGGCTCAATGTGTTTAAATAAGACTCTAAAATCACAAATAAAAGGCACAGCAGGCACCACAACACAGTGTTTTTTAACTCATGGTCTAATGTTCTTAGCATTGGACGGTTTTGCATCACTGCTAAAGGATTTGCAGGCCATGTTGGCTCTATGTTTTAGTGGGGGCTTTTCCATTATTTTACTTAGTGCTTTGTACATTTCAGGAAATGAGCACTCCTTTGGCTCATCTATTGCTGTTTAGATAAAATGGGTCTATTGTGTTCCTACATCTTGTCCTCTTTTTAGCTTAGATAAATGTTTTATTTCTAAAGACCTGTAGCTTTCAGAGTTCTAGGAAATAAGCATAATATGGCAATATTGCCTGTTATCATAGAATTTCAGAGATAAAATGTACACCAGCCACAATTTAGTGTAACCGCCCCATCTCCATTTTATGAATAAGAACGTAGAGATCCAGAGAGTCTGGGTGAATTGCCACCCAAGGTCAAAGGTCTTGGTAGTGTTAAAGAGAAGACCAGAACCCAAGGTTTTTTGTGTGTTTTTTATTAATCTAAAATACAGTGTTTTTGTCACTACACTACGTTGCATTCTGAAAGAAAAAGAATTAAAAAATGTTGACGGAAGCCCTGTACCTCCTCATTATGTAGTCTAAAGTTCTGTTCAGTAATAATAGGACTTCAGGATGATCAATTGAGGTATTGAAATGACAACAGAACTATGATTCCTTTAAATCGTGGGCTAGAAACATAAATGCCTCTCTAAAATCAGCGGGTGACTGTGGAGAAGCTGGTGTGGTCAGTGGGAAGCATGGAGTCTGGGGAAAACTAGAGAAAACCACCCATCCAGACACACTTTGATTTAACATTTCTTGAAGATTGTATGCCCCCCCAAATCTATGCCTGCCTCTAAATTTGGCCTTCCAGCTGCCATTTCACAATAATTGACATGTATAACATGGTTTTAAAGATTTTCTACATCCTTTAATGTGATTTTGTCATACAGGCTTTTAGAGAAAGCTAAATAGTTGTCAGCTGCTCTAACCCATTATTTTGCCGAAAGAGAAACAAAGCAGATTCAGTGACTTGCTCAAGTCAGGAAGGCTAGTTTGTCAAACCAGCTGTAACTGTAACCAAATTCACCAACTCCCAGTGCTGTGTTCTTTCTACTTCGTCTTCAAACATTTATTTTTAGACAAAAAGAATATTCAATTTTGTAAGTAAAAAGCAATGTCAGCTTTGACATGTAACATCACATTTTGCAGATAACCTCTCAGGCATCAATCAATATATTTTTTTTATTGAGTATATTATCGCATGCCTATGTTAATTGACGTGAGACATACAAAAACATATTAGACATCTTTGCTCATTTCTGTCCTCTCTTGTTGGCAAAGTCAAAACTGATATTGAGGAATAACTAGATGCTAGAATCTTCAGTATTAAGTGTAATAAAATTTCAGAAAATGAAATATTATTAGGGACTTGGACGTTTTAACTCTCATATTCCAATAATTATCTTTAGTGGCATATTTAAGTGACCCCCCTGTCATAGTCAAAGAGCATTATGACACTTTAGGATGCCAATACCATAATTGTATGTGTGCGCGCGCATGTGTGTGCACGTGTGAAATACATAGAATTGGAATCTGTTCATTTCATTCTTCGTGTTAACTATTACTTTTTGTCCATTGATATCTTAAATATCTTCTCAGCCTCTACTTTAAATTTTATGGCAAATACTGAAATAGATACAAGGTATGCCAACTAAAGATGTGTTGAGATGGAGAGAGATTTCTGTCCACTAATTGAGGTGTTATAAGAAATATCAGTTAGAAAAACCACACAAACTATGGCACTCTATGCCTTTTGCTTTCTCTTTTGTTTACACCAGTATTTAAGTTCCATTTTTAGACTCTACGATGCTGTATTCACCTTACTCTAATAGTTTCATTCTGCTTAGAAATTCCTCTCCTGTGCCTGTTCTGCAACTTGGTTGGCATGCCTAGCCGATTTGTCACATCTGTCTTTTTCTTCCTGTCCACCTCAGATGTGCTCTGTCTTCAGAACTCTCCCTCTTTGATACAATTTCAGTCCTTTTCTGCAAAGGATTAGGTAAACAACGTTGGCTTTGTGAGCCATATGGTCTCTGTCACATCTCTGCTTCTATAGGGACAAAAGGAGCCAGGAACAATAGGTAAACATGTGGACATGGCTGTTTTCCAATTAAACTTTATTTATAGAAAACAGGTAATGGATGGACTGCCTTGGCCCTGGCCCAGGTGGTCTGCCAACCCTGCACTAAACTGTTAGTATCATAATAGGGAATGCTCACTCCAAAAGTTGAGCAACATGATACCAGTTGTATAGGAAGAAGCCCCTGTTCACATTTTTCTGTATTTTCTCTACATATATTTTTATTTACTTTACAATGAACTATACATGTTAATAAAGTAGAATGTAAATATAATCCTATATAATAAAAGGGTAATATGCAAACTGACCCTAACAGCAGAACAACTGGGAATGACTGGTCACTATGACACACACTGACCACCAGGGGACAGACGCTCAATGCAGGAGCTGCCCCCTGGTGGTCACTGTGCTCCCACAGGGGGAGCTCTGCTCAGCCACAAGCCAGGCTGGCGGTTGCCAGTACAGTGGTGGTGGTGGGAGCCTCTCCTGCCTCCTCAGCAGTGCTAAGGATGTCTGACTGCAGCTAGGCCTGCTCCCCGCTGGCAAGTGGACATCCCCCGAGGGCTCCTGGGCTGCCAGAGGGATGTCTGATTGCCAGCTTAGGCCTAATCCCGTGGGGAGCAGGCCTAAGACAGCAGGTGGTCATCCCCCGAGGGGTCCCAGACTGCGAGAGGGCACAGGCTGGGCTGAGGGACCCTCCCTCTGAGTGCACAAATTTTTGTGCACTGGGCCTCTAGTTTATAGATAAACTACTATATATATATTGGAACACCTGCCCCCAATTTTACACTGATAGAAGTGTGCAAAAAGGAATTGGAAAATTGTAGACTCCTACTACAACTTCTCACAAAGACCATGCGTTTGAAAATATACCTCTCTTGTGCTTGCTTACACGTGAGAAAGGCATTCTTATTATAGGGAACAGTGAGTGTAGAGTTGTGAAATATGGAAAGGGTTGTAGACAAGGGTAGTTAGGATCTTATAAATTCTGTCACATTCCAACGTTTTAATTGGATCTGCCTCAGCGACTCAACAGTTAACCATAAATTAGTCCAACTTTCCCTTTGGCTTTCAAAAGGATATTATGAGTTATTACTTTCTAAATATTGTGAAAATAAGTTATTCTGCATAAAGTATTATTCCCTAATTCTATTAGTGGCCTAGACCAGTGGACAGCAAACTCATTAGTCAACAGAGCCAAATATCAACAGTACAATGAATGAAATTTCTTTTGACAGCCAAATTTTTTAAACTTAAACTATATAGGTAGGTACATTGTTATTAACTTAATTAGGGTACTCCTAAGGCTTAGGAAGAGTCACACTCAAGGGGCCAAAGAGCCACATGTGGCTCGCGAGCTGCAGTTTGCCGACCACTGGCCCAGACCATATATTCTATAGGTTTTGTTAACCCCACAGCATCTGAAAGAAATTTTCATATACAAAGAGCATCTCGGTCATAACTAAATAAAATGTAGACAAAACACAATTGACTGAGGCCTTATCATCTTTTTAGAGACTGTAGTTAGGGCCTTGGCCTACTGTCTAAACCGATGCCTGCTATGGGGCGAGGTTGTGATAGTTATGAAGTTTTGCAGGTACTTTTGTAACCCATTTCTTCCACACCCCTCACCCCATGTACTTCTAAACATGCCACTGGGCAAGTGTTTATTTTAGCTTTAACATGAATTACAATTAATTTATTTTGAGACCTTTTTTGTTAATGTCACGAGGCTGTCTGATACAATTTTACTTCTTTTAAGGCTATGGTAAATCCAGAGTCAGAAGTCCCATACAGGTAGCTACTATAAGAGATCAAACTAAGTCAAAACCTTTTTAATAATGTAACATTATTGCTTTTTAGTAGCCAACTTTTTTTTTTTTTAAATTAAATCTTTATTGTTCAGATTATTACATTTGTTCCTCTTTTTTCCCCCCCATAACTCCCCTCCTCCCAGTTCCCGCCCCACCCTCCGCCCTCACTCCCCACCCACTGTCCTCATCCATAGGTGCACGATTTTTGTCCAGTCTCTTCCCGCATCTCCCACACCCCTTTCCCCCCCAAGAATAGTCAGTCCATTCCCTTTCTATGTCCCTGATTCTATTATAATCAACAGTTCATTCTGTTCATCGGATTATTTATTCACTTGATTCTTAGATTCACTTGTTGATAGATGCATATTTGTTGTTCATAATTTGTATCTTTACCTTTTTCTTCCTCTTCCTCTTCTTAAAGGATACCTTTCAGCATTTCATATAATCCTGGTTTGGTGGTGATGAACTCCTTTAGCTTTTCCTTATCTGTGAAGCTCTTTATCTGACCTTCAATTCTGAATGATAGCTTTGCTGGATAAAGTAATCTTGGTTGTAGGTTCTTGGTGTTCATCACTTTGAATATTTCTTGCCACTCCCTTCTGGCCTGCAAAGTTTCTGTTGAGAAATCAGCTGACAGTCGTATGGGTATTCCCTTGTAGGTAACTGAGTTTCTTTCTCTTGCTGTTTTTAAGATTCTCTCTTTATCTTTTGCTCTTGGCATTTTAATTATGATGTGTCTTGGTGTGGTCCTCTTTGGATTCCTTTTGTTTGGGGTTCTCCGCGCTTCTTGGACCTGTAAGTCCATTTCTTTCACCAGGTGAGGGAAGTTTTCTGTCATTATTTCTTCAAATAGGTTTTCAATATCTTGCTCTCTCTCATCTTCTGGCACCCCTATAATTCTGATGTTGGTACGCTTGAAGCTGTCCCAGAGGCTCCTTACACTATCCTCGCATTTTTGGATTCTTTTTTCATTTTGCTTTTCCGGTTGGGTGTTTTTTGCTTCCTCGCATTTCAAATCATTGACTTGATTCTTGCGCTCCTCTGTTCTGCTGTCGGGAGTCTGTATAATATTCTTTATTTCAGTCAGTGTATGCTTAATTTCTAGTTGGTTCCCCAATATAACATCGAGGGTCTCATTAGTTTTCTTGTAGGTCTCATTAAGTTTATCGGCGGCTTCTAAACAGTTCTTGAGAGACCTTAAAAGTGTGGTTCTGAACTCTAGATCTTCCATTGACAATTTTGTCCTGTTTCTTTGTCTCCGCATTTTGTTATGCTTCCTTGATGCACCCCCTAGTGGTCTTTGTTCGTGGTCTTATAGTTAAATTTTGATTGTTGTAGCTAATTCCAGGGAGGGTTTGACCTCCAGGCCAAGTGGCTATGAGAATCAGCTGTGTCAGCAGTGAGAGAACTTCTGTCCTCTAGGGAGGTGCTAATCTGGCGTTTGCCTGAGGCTATCTGGCAAATGCCTCTGTGCAGGGCTTGGGCGGGGCGGGTCGCACAGGATCAACAGGGTGGGCTGGAGAGAGCAGTTATGGCCGCTCTCAGTCCTGTCCCCAGGGGCTCTGCCTCTCTGAGTCCCAGCAATGGCTGCAAAGCTCGGAGAGAAAGCTGCACTCGCTCTGACCGAAGCCAGGCAGACCCGCTTCTCCCGTTTGAGTCTGGGTCCCTAAAGACTCTCCTGTATCTGGAGCTCAGAGTCTGCGACTCCCTCCCGATTGAAAACGCCAACCGCGCCCTCCGCCGCCAGCCCGCTCCGCGCGCGCACTCCGCACCTCAGAATTTGACTTCAGCACTGCGCCTCCTCTGCGTGTCCGTATGCGTTTCTCTTTCCTCCTAGTTGTAGGACCTCCACTCAGCCAGCGTTCCAGTGGTTCTGGGTGATGTCCCTCTGTCTTTTAGTTTCACTTTTGAAGTAGTTGTTCAAAGCAGCAAACTCCGGCGTTAACCTATGCCGCCATCTTGGTTCTCCTCTTAGTAGCCAACTTTTATCCTTACAATAAAGAAGTTGTATATTTTGAGGTTTGTTTGTGGTTTTATTTTTGGTTGTGCTAAGCATGTAATTGTAGGTGCAAGAGCTAGTTGCTAATGTAAAATAAACATAATAAATATAGTTTTGCATTTTTAGTGTAGCCTTGCCAAGCTGGAGTTTAGATTAAGGTGGGAGCACGAGGCAGACTATGTTATCAGTCTGTCTTGTTCAGCTTTTCTTGTGCCAATTGCCCATTTTGTGGGAGTTAGTCCTGTCTCTCTCTGCATACCCACTTGCAGGATTACCCTGGATGCTGTCCAAATATTTAATATTAAAGTAGGCCCTTGTCCTCGTAGTAGCGCTAGCAACATGTCCCTTACTTTCTAACAGTTAATTGTAATCTTCCAGATAGCCACATTGTAAACATAAATTCCCTCTTCCCACCAGTGAAATTTCTTTTAAAGTGTTAGTGGAGAATAATTTTAGATATTAAAAACTTATTCAGAGCATGCCTAAACATATCACCACTTGAGCTTCCATCTGTATTTGCTTATTTTGTTTTCTTTTCATGCTTACCAATGGCTCTCAGTTTCTATTTGTAATGAAACAAACCAGACATTTAAACTTGAGGAGGCATCTTGTGCAGTTGGAAAGACAAGGAAAGGAAAAGGAGAAATCTTTTACTTAATACTTAATCTGTGCCAAGTGTTTATTCTCTTGTGTGAAAACTTCATTTTTTTTGTCTTAACGTGTTTATTATTATTTAATTGATTATTTAATTTTTTGGCTCACTACAGTTTGTGTTAAGAAAAAAATACATGTAGTATTTGAATGGTCAAATGTCAAAGTGCTCAATTTCCCTAGAAAAGACACAGGGGGAAGGAAAGACGAGTTCCTGTAGGGCACTTCAGGTGATATCCTCAGTGGACACAGGCATCCTGGTAGATAAAGCAAGTGTGCAGGAATTTATGTTTTGTCTCAGTGAGAAGCAAAAGAGACAATACAAATATTAAAGTAAAATATTAAAGTATAAAGTAAGGGAGGCATCAGGAAGAGTATAGAGTCAGAAATAGAACATCATCTTCTGTCACTTCTGGACAAAAGTTGATGGTGAGATTCTTGTCCTTATTTGCAGATGCTGGTCAATATATTGTAGTGTCTGATCAATCTCAATGCATTTATATTTGTAGCTGCTATTTGTTTAAATAGATTGACTTTACACATTAAATGGAAACATGTAACAAGATACACACATAGACATTCACTGAATATTTATACTGGATTAGATCAGGAGACTGGATTGAGGCTTTTGGGTTTGTTGTGTCAGAGCCTGTGGGCAAGTTGTAGGCTGGAAAAAACGTATGGTGTTTCCCATTTCATTCTAATTATAGACTCTTATCTACATCAGTGGAATTTTATATTTCACTTAATAAGAACTGTATGCAGGTGAGCAACATAACAGTATGAATCCATGCATCTGCAAAACATAAATTGGATTTTGATAAAAAGTAAATTGATTCTTGATAAAATTTTTGAATGGTAATGGGACAAAAATTCCCATCTGACTAACCATTTTTTGTTCTTGCAGTAACTTTTTCAGTGATATAGACTGAATTTTTTTTTTTAGCACCCACATATAGCAAATAACTGTGAAACATTTCAAACCTCAAAGTGACACTAAAACTGTGAAGTATGAAATGGAGTGCCAGTGCCTGCCTGTGAGGCACATCGCACAGCACTGCTCAGTAATTCAGTGCATGTCTGCAAGAGAAACAGTAATGCCACTGCAAGATGCAGCATGATGGGTGCTGCACACATTAATAAATAAAAACAATCCTCATTTGCAAGCACTCTCTAATGCCTGAATGTTACTACCTTCTATGTTTAGCAACCCTGGCTGGTAATTGCACCCTTGTCATCTGCTGTGAGAAATAAAAGTATAAATGAATATTCTCCTTGCTATGTCAAGGTTACTAAGTGGTTATGACAAAGGCTGTGGCATTTCAGGTTTCTCCATGAATGCTTGTACTCCCCTCCCCCCCAACACATGAATAGAATCAGTTTGACATTGGTTTGTATTTATATCCGTCTCCCACTTCTAATGATTGTGCCCTTCCTAGGTTTCTTTGGGTAGTATTCCAGCTAGGGCCAAATGAGTTCTTTCAGTTCCCCAAATCTGATTTAGGGCCTGTGGTAGTGAGTCCTTATATATTAACTTGCTTCTGGGACTCAGGATATTTGTGCATCTCACGTTTGAGAAGCATGTTCAGAGGGATTAGAGATTATTTTTTAAATTAATTTTTAATTTTTAAAATGCGTTTTTATTGATTTCAGAGAGGAAGGGAGAGGGATAGAGAGACAGAAACATTAATGATGAGAATCATTAATCAGCTGACTCCTGCATGCCCCACATTGGGGATCGAGCCCGCAACCCAGGCACGTGATATGACTGGGATTCGAACCATGACCTCCACATTCATAGGTCAACACTCAACCACTGAGCCAAGCCAGCCCGGGTGGATGAGGGATTATTACCAAATCTCTTCGATTCTCTACAAAACACAGAATGGGAAGGAGAGATGAGTTTCTCTGGGGTCCTTCAGGTGGATATGGGAGTCCTGCTAGGTCAAGTGAGTGTTGATGAATTTGTTTTGTCTCAGTGAAAAGCAAACGACAATAAAAATATTAATGACAACAGCAACAGTTCCCTGTTTCCTAAGTACTTATACACAGTGCATTATATACAGTTAATTAACTTATTGAACACATCGCAATCTAAGTTACAAAGCTCACAGTTCTCATTCCCTCATTTTAAGAATGAGGCCACTGAGGCTCAGAGAGGCTGAGTGGATTACCGAAGGCCGGAAGTGGAGCAGCAATGAGTCTGTTGACCCAATACCCTTGCTGCTCACCTTAAGTATACCACACTGTCTAGTATGATGCATTTCCTAAAGGAATGAGTTTTTACTGAGCTATTTTTGAAACCCTTAGTCCCAAGAGATATTTCAACAGAATGGTTAGTACTAGAGGATTTAGTAGATACCCAGCTGTGAGCCAAAGGAGAATAGTGCAGAGGTGTTAACTGAGGGCATAACCAGAAGAAGGTCTTCCTTCCAAGTGACCAGGGAGCATGGGAAACAGGTGTGGGAGGGTGGATAGAGCTAAACTGAAGGAACTGCTGCCAAAGCAAGGAATTTGAGACACCAGGAGCTGCTCGGGGAAGAGGGTGAGAACTCAAAAATGCTTAAGTTTGGAAAGCAGCTGTGAGAGGCCAAATTAACTGCTGCACTAAGCAAGACTCAAATATCTGGAAGTCAGTTCTTTACTCACCTCCATGTGGGTCATCTGTGAAGGAAGAGGAGTATGTAAGCCCTGCTTATGTTAACTTTTATATCTTTATTTATGAATCTACTATCCATCCATCCATCCATCCAGTCATCCATCCATCCATCCGTCATCCATCCATCCATCCATCCATCCATCCATCCATCCATCCACATCTGTCTATTCTGAAAGAAACATGAAGTTTCTGGATCAGAGACAGCCTTTCAATTACTCAGGTAGCATCTTACCTCGGTTTCCCCCGTGATTCAAGTCCTCCTGATGAGGACAGAGGTTACTCACATATATAGTGGAGATAGTGCAACAGAAGAGGAATTCTGAAATTATGAATCTTCGAGCTTATTTAGGAAATTTAACACATTTTCCTGTCCTCAGAGAGAGAGAGAAAGGTAAAGGGTGAGGGCGAGGGCGAGGGAGAGACAGAGGAGGAAGAAGAGAATGCGGGGGAGAAAGAACAAGTGCTTTAGAAATATAAACAAATTCACTCTGGAAAGAGGAGGTGAAATGAAGGTCCTATGTCTATTACTCTTTGGAATGTAAATTAATGTCTACAGGAAGGTGCCTCTGAATCTCTCATGAGGCTCTATGGCTTTTTTGTCATTCAAGCATCCTTCACTGCTGTGCCAGAATTCCTTGCTTAGAAAGCTCTGACAGTGGAGGAATGTGCAAATATTCATGGAGAATTATTTCCTAAAACCTGTTTAACTTTGTTTAAAAGAAAGATTAAGATTGGCTGACTCAGATGGACTAGGGTTCAGTAAACCTGCACAAAGGCTCAGGTTTGAGAGTCATTGAAATGTAGCCACATCTTTTGAGTTTTGGTTTGGTTTGTTATGCAGCATTATTAAGGCAATTGTGATATTAGTGAGATTAGAGAGAAATTGATACGCTTAAGATATATTTTAGTGATAGATAATAAGTTTCTGGTTTGAAGGGTGGCTATATGATGATGTCATTTACTGGCATGAGAAAAAACAAGAAAGAACAGTTTTTGGAAGAGAAAAATTAGGAGTTGCATTAAATACATTTGAGATACTTATTGACATGGACATTTACATGTAAGACAATTGTGTACATGCATCTGAAATTTTGAGGACAGAAGTGGACTAAAATATAAAATTTTAGTATGGACACAATTTATCTAAGGAACTGAATGAAATCTCCTAAGAAGCAGGTAATTTTGACATAAACAAAAGGGCTTATGATAGAGACCTAAGGCACACCATTTTTTAGAAGTCACATAGAAGAGGGGAGAGTTAGGAAAGGAGATCGGGTGGCCTGGTGTTCATTGGAGGAAAACCAGGAGAAAGTGTTGTCACATAGCACCTTTACAAGAGAGTCACCATTGTCATTGAACATTGCTGAAGGCGCAATAAAAAGCAGACAGAGGTTTGTCCAGTGGATATGGCCCCATGGAAGTTAATGGACCTTGGTAAGGGCAATGACTGTACAAGCTGAATTGGGAGTGTATGGAAGATAATGGGGCAAGGAAGTGGGTGCAAACAGTGTGTGTAGACAACCATTTTCAACATTTTGCTATAAAGTGAAGAGAAATGGAGTAATAATAAGAGACATTTTTGTTTCATTTTGTTACTGTTAGCTATAATGCTGACTGCACTAAGAGGTCATAAAAATTAAATCCTTTTATTTGACCTTGGTCAATTCTTTACCCAGCCCCTTGATATATATTTCAAATCTTCACCACTCTCTTGGAGACCCTTATTCAACTTCTATCCCCTTGTCTCAGCAAATGACTTCACCTCCTACCTCATGGAGAAAATAGAGGTGTTCTTGATGAATTTACTGGAAACTTATCAATAGGCAGCTGATCTAATTTCTTCTTTTAGAACAAAATGCCTTTTCTCTAGATCATGGCTAAGTTCTATTCTATTCCTTTCTTTCTCTGCCAAGAACCTATCAAATTTATTATGTGTTATTTACTTTTTTCAGTTTTGAGCTTTTACCTTTTTATAGTACACTAGAGGCCTGGTGCATGAATTTGTGCACCAGTGGGGTCCCTTGGCCTGGCCTACAGGATAGGGCTGAAACTGGCTCTCCAACATCCCCTGAGGGGTCCCAGATTGCGAGAGGGTGCAAGCCAGGCTGGGGGACCCCACCAGTGCATGATCAGGACTGGGGAGGGACTTGGGACATTGGCCAGCTGAGGAGGGACCACAAAAGGGCTCCAGGGTGTCCGGTCTGTCTTGCTCAGTCCCAATCGGCTGGACCCCAGCTGCAAGCTAACCTACTGGTTGGAGTGTCTGCCCCCTGGTGGTCAGTGCATGTCATAGCAAGCAGTTGAGCGGCCTTAGCATATCATTAGCATATTAGGCTTTAATTGGTTGAACAGACGACTGGACACTTAGCATATTAGGCTTTTATTATATAGGATAAGAATTCTAAAGGCTCTCCCATGTTAAAATATATTAATACCAAAACATTTTTCTACAACTTATGTCCCTGTGATCATTTCATCTCTCTTCTTTTCTTTAAACTACACCTCTTGAAAAGAGAGTCTACATTTACTATCTGCAAACACTTTATTCCTTTAAACCAGTGAAATCTTGCTTTTGCCTCCATATTTCTGTTACATTTTCTAGCAATAATCTCCCAATTACCAAAGCTAAAGGATACCTCTCATTCCTCATCTTAATTTTATAAGATAAGAGAATAAATTTTCATAGCACTGTAATTAGAATTATTCAATCACTTTTGTAATTATTTTATTATTTAGTTAATTAAATTCCCCAGAATAAAACCTTCACATCCCCAGGTGATTTCTCATATCTGGGGCCTAGCAGACTGTCCGTCACCTTTTAGGCATTTGGTAATTATTTGTTGAATGGATGAATGGACAAGTGGACGATGAATAAGAACACAATCCTTGTCCTCAAGAGA
Source organism: Myotis nattereri (assembly GCF_964212035.1). Taxonomy (NCBI): domain Eukaryota; kingdom Metazoa; phylum Chordata; class Mammalia; order Chiroptera; family Vespertilionidae; genus Myotis; species Myotis nattereri. The sequence goes on from NC_138080.1 coordinate 55,562,695, forward strand.
CCACAAAAGAGTTCACAATCTAGTGAGGAGTTGGCATTCTATATAACACACATGTGTTGGAAATTTCAGGAGTAGAAAATCATATGACATCCACCCAGCCCACACACTAGAATGTGAAATGTCAGTAAATTGCCATCTGTCATTCTTGACTAATGAATCTGTCTATAAATTTGGAATATTAGGTTTTAAATTTTGTTATAATTACTTCATAAGAAATAGAATATAATTTAAATAGTGGGTCATAAAAAAGGTAAGAAAAGTACTTTATAATAACTTCAATATATAAATCTAAATTCTCATATTTTGAAGGTAAAAGATCTGGATTTAACCTATGTGAGGGTCTTTTATGGTATCATTAAGTCTCCGTGTAGAAGAGAGCTACAGCTCTTTTAGCCCAACTATTTGTATGGTATAAAATAATGTTCTCTATAATGTTCTCCAGAAAGTTCTGATCAAACCAATGCCAGGAGACACCTGTGATAGGGAACATATTCCCTTTTATGGTATCCAATTTCTGGATTATTAAAACTCTAAATTCTCCTTAGCATAATACCCTCTCGGTACTAAGTGAAATAAGTTACACAGAGAAAAACTAATACCATATGGTTTCATTTACATGTGGAATCTAAAAAAGAAAAACAAACAATAAAACAAAGCAAAAACATTGATAGAAAAGGAGATCAAATTGGTGGTTTCCAGAGAGGAAGGGGTTAGGGGATGGGTGAAAAGGTGAAGGGGGATGTAGTCAAAAATATTGTGACAGGTTTGCACAGTGACAGATGATTATTAGACTTAGATGATCACATTATAAGCTAGGTAAATGTTGAATCCCAATATTATACATCTGAAACTAATATAATAATGTATACCATGTATGTTAAACAACCCCCTCTAAATAAAACTAGCTTCAAGTAACTTAAATTGGTCCAGTTTAACTATTTAAGATTGGCTGCTTTTAGCCACCTGAATTAGAGCTCATATTTTTTTTTTGAAAAGGGGAAATATAAGGGTTTATTGTGACACTTGGGGCAAAAATGGGGGTCAATTGAAGGAGGAATGGCAAACATATAGTAAGTAGTGGTATTAAAAATTTTGTATAACTGAATAAGAGGTGTTAAATATTTTATTTATTGATTCATATAACAAATGTTTAATGAATGTGTTCGATATTATGAGTATTGCAAATCATTTCACTGTTTTGACCACCAATAATGTTTCCTGAGTTGAGTATTGAAATGTGGATGGGTAGCAAAGTAAGGGAAAGACATTCCTTTATTCAACACATTTTTATAGAGCACCTGAAAAATCCAAAATGGGGAAAAAAACCCACAAAAGAACAAATTTAAAGATTTAGGGACAATCCCAGCTTCTGTTGCTGACAGTTTCTGCATAATATCTGGTAGGCTTGAGCTTTCATTTTCATTGCATGAGCAAGGCACAGAATAAATACTATGACATGTGCAAGATGGAAGTATAGACACTCCCCAAATTTGAGTCTTCCCAAAAGATGATGTCATCAATGAAAGACTAAAGGAGGAAAACAAAAAGTCTTGCTTTGTAAGAAGGAATGGCAAAGAAACTTGAGTTTCTTAGTCTTGGCTTTAGAGAAGGAAAAAAAAGTTTCCTCTTATAATGTACTAGAGGCATGGTACATGGACTCGTGCACTGGTGGGCTCCCTCGGCTTGGCCTGTGCCCTCTTGCAATCCAGGACCCCTCGAGGGATGTCCAACATCCCCTGAGGGATGTAATAGTGTGCAAAGCAGCAGGTGGCCAGGGAGGAGCCTGAGCCCACGCTGGGCACTGCGCGGCTCCTGCTCATCCCTTCCCTGCTGTGCCTGCCGCTGCTGTCTCTCGGTAGTGCTGCCACGGAAGCAAGAGAAGCCTGTGTTGTTGCAGCTGCTCTCGCCAGCAGTGAGCACAGCTTCTAGCGCCCATTAGTCAGCTGAGCGGAGCTCCCACTGTAGGAGTGCACTGACCATCAGGGAGCAGCTCCTGTGTTGAACGTCTGCCCCCTGGTGGTCAGTGCACATCATAGACAGTGGTAAAATGGTCAACCGGTCACTTAGGGTTTTATATATATAGATAACCACAGACAAGCTCAGAATCCATATTTCTGGTATCTCAAAAACCCCTAAGTGAGAAATTAGTTTAATGTTGTTATGAGTTGAAAGTTTTCTTAACTGCCTGGAGGAAAAATTTCTTGAGAAATCGATCTTAATCCCAGCTTGCAAATAATTCCCATTCCTTTGGAATGAGTTTACAATTTTAAAAAATAAAAAAAGAAATCAGGCACTGTGAGTGAGAGACATAGCCTTTCAGCTCCCCGAAAATGAAATTAGATTTACAAAGACCATAGACAGTATTTTCTGATACAGGATAGAAAATAAGTATGCATAATATGCTTAAAAAGTATAAATATATGAATGAACTAGAGACTATAAATATGTATAAGGCCTAGCCTGTTTGGCTCAGTGAATAGAGCATCAGCCCAAGGATTGAAGGGTCACAGGTTAGATTCTGGTCAAGGGCACATACCTCAGTTGTAAGCTGGATTCCATGGACCCGGACAATATTGAGTATTATTATGATTAGGAATGCAGTCTCCCAGAATGGCCTGCCTGGGTTTGGATATTGACTCTACCTACTGGTTAACTGTACATATAACCTCGGGAAAGTCAACTCCTGTTTTTTGGTTTCAGTGTCCTCATCTGTAAAAGAGAGGTAAAAATAGTACCTAATTTATGGGGTGGTTGTGGTTGTGAGAATAAAGTATGATACAGCAATCAGCACACTTTGCATGTGACAACTGTTTTTAAGTATTTCTACTTTTAAGACTCAAACTTATAAATTCTTTCTCTACTTCACCTTATTATGACATGTCTTAACACATTTCGTACCGCTCAGGAGTTTTCTCGTGTTTCACGCGCCATCTGTTAAGGACCGCTCACGAGTGTTCTCGTGAGGTTTTTCACGCCCATGGAAAAAGGAGCGAATCTAGATACTTATGTAAATTTTGTTTGGTCCCTCTTCATAGAGGAAAATGTTTTATGCAGTACCATACGTTAAAAAAGTACTAGGAACTTTAATTGTTTAATTGTTATTGTAAATAAAAATGTTATAATTATTGAAAAACAACACCTAAAGTGCATTATGATGATTTAAATAACGTGCAGTTTGCCCAAAAACGTGCGATCCCTGGCATATATCTTAGAGATTTCTATGCGGTACGCAATGTGTTAACCTACCATATATCTTGAAATAAAGGGTGTCTTTTGAGTTCTATAGTTACCCTCAAAAGTAAGCAAGGCAGGCATGACCCTTTTTCCTTCATTAGGTACCTGAGGCTCCATGAGCTTTGGGGGCAGTAGAACAAAGTGATGAAGGGATTCAGGTTTGTTCCATGGTTCTGCATCTTTCGAATTACCGTATCATGAGTAATCTGCTTTCCTCATGTATAAAAGGGATTAATAATAGTACTTCAACAGCAAAACAAACAAACCAGAAACAGTTGTAAGGCTTAAGTATAAGGTGATTCATAGGAAATACTATCTAACACCCCTGGTAAATTATGAGTCAGCAAATATTAACTTTCTGTTCTTCATTTCTCCAAAATTTTTATATTCCATGTTCTACGTTTTCAATCTAAATTATATAATGTAGTTGACTGTGTTTTTCTGTCAGTTAGCATTGAGACACTACTAGTTCGTAAATAATTCTAAACCAGAGGGTTTCATCTCATATATTTTATCTTTAATAGACCTTGGCTAGTAGCTAGAAGGTGCTTGATGTATGACAAGATTTTTTCATAATGTTTCAAACTATGTGTTAGTCCCATTGCCTGTACAAAATGGAAAGTAATAGGTGTTTTGGAAATGCTTATGTAATTTTCTCTTTGGACTCTAAAGACTAGATTTTTCTTTTGAAAGCAGAATCTTTGCCTTTTCTGGATTTTAGTCTTTCTATCAAATGGATGGTATTTCTGGAGCACTCAGTGTTCCTATTTATATTAACTAATGATTGCTAAATTATTTTAAAATATCAGGCTCGCCTATAAAAACTAAGCCTTGTGATGATCGGGATGATAATAATGCTGATATGTGCAAACGAGGCCGCTTGTATCCATTGGGATCTGCTGTGCTGTTGCACACACTTCTGGGGGAGCTCGCTCTCTCTTGATATATGTAGTTCATTTACTCTATGCTTTCAGTGCTAAATTTTAGTAATTGCAAAACATCTGAGGAGCATGGGCCGAGAAAAACCACTCAAATGAGTTTTTAGAGCACCTCTGTGTTAGTAATTTTTTAGAAAAATATTGTACTACTTGTTATTAAAAAAAAAAAATCTGTGATTTGCAATTTAATTTGAAAAAAAATGCACTTACAACTTGAAAACAAATGGTATACAATTAAAGCTTTTTTTTTTTTTTTTTAATTCCAGAGCAAGTTCAACTGGGTAAAATAGTGACTAATATTGAATCAGTGGGTAAAAAAATGGAGAAAGAAAAGCAGGAGTACCATGGAAAGCCCAGGTAATGTGCAATAAGCTAACCCATAGAAAACATAATTTTATTCTACTTTGCCAATATTTCCTGACCAATTCTTGTGGTTTCTCAAGTTTATTAACATCCCATGCATGAGGCTAATTTATCCTTCTGCTTGAGTCTCTCAAAGCATATCAATTATCAAAATTTTAGTTTTTAGTTCAATTAACTTTTGAACTGGAGAATGTGTGAATAGCTAAGCAAACCATCTGGGTTTTACAGTGCATAAGCTCAGATCCAATTTGTGGTTTTCTTGAGAAAAATGCCATATTTTATGATAATATTACAGAAGTTTGGGGTTTTAATAACTCATCTGCAACAATTATGGAACAGAGTTAAGCTATAACTTTTTCTTTTTTAATTTAATAATTTCAAGTTATTCTTTTTTCTAACAGAAGCTGCATCTGATCCTACAAAGCCAGTTAGAAGGCAGACATGTTGAGTATTGCTTCCACTTTCCAAAGGTGTAGGGAGATGGGTCAGTTACTTTGTTAAATTATCCCACTAAATAACATCATCCTCTTCGAGATAATTTTACAATTGTGTATATAATTATTGGCCCTAAAGCTATAGATAGACCTTCTAAAGGCCTTTTGGCACATTTCGTAGGAACATTTATACTTGTAAATACTGCTCTGTTAAAATGTTGTTATTTTTTTCAGAGCCTTGTTTTACATTATTATTATGACATGATCAGAAATGTGGAGTAATTAGCACAATTATAAAAAAGAAATTTGAGAAAATGTTGCCATGGCGATACAGAATATCGTTGCTCTTCCAATATTTATTGCTTCAAACTGTGCTTAATCCTAGGAGATCCTTGCTGAGAAGTAATCGTCCTCTTGGCTAATGCATAATAAGATACTCAAGTTTGGAAGAGTGTAATATATGTAGAGCTTTAATACTAAGGGTTTGGTATCCGTGATAGGATATTAATTGTAAAGGAACAAAAATGATTACACTGGAAATGTACTGGTTTATAAAAATTTCCTTTCTGCCTTTAGTTAATTTAACCCAAGGCCCAGGTTGGTCTAGCAACTGGTAACTGTTGAAAGAGAATTAATATAGCAATTTAATAAAATAATCTAGAACTTCAGCTTACCTGGTGTGGCTTAGCTGGTTGGAGTGTCATCTCATACACTACTAAGAGGTTTGATCCCTGGTAGGGTGCATGCGGGAGGCAACTGATTGATATTCTCTCTCACATTGATATTTCTCTCTCCCTAAAAATCAGTGGAAAACATAACCTCAGGTGAGGATTAAAAATATAGTTTAGAATTTCAAGTAAGATTTTAATAACTAGAAACATTAACTAATTTGAAAAGTTACTATTTTCAGTATATTTATTTGGGACCAGTAATCCATGGAAGAAGAATAATGACTTAGGGACAAGTGGACACTTATTAACAATAAATCTGATCATTTATAATGTTTTTCAATGTGTATTGCTTAAGAAAGTTGAATATCTACCAAATAATTAATTTTTCCTGTAACTGGTAGAAGATAAAGGTTTCTCTACACCCAATTGCCCTATCTTTAATGAAAACATGCCCTGCTTAATGAGGAAGATCACCCCTATGGAATTAAGAGCGAGTACCTGTACTTCCAATGACAGCCTGGGTTACATATGCCTGAACTTAAATCCACCCAGATTTCCAGCTACGTTATGACAGTAGCTTGTTTCCTACCTTAGCAGTTAGCATCATTTTATTAATATTAGAACTGTGATAGAAGTGCAGAAGGACAGACAAATAATTGTTTTGGGACATTATAGCTCATAGTTTTAAAAAAACCTTTTCTTAATTAGATAAAATGTCATTACACTGAAATTTTTATTGAGATACTAGAGGCCCGATGCACGAAATTTGTGCAAGAGTAGGCCTTCTTTCCCCCAGCTTCCAACACCGGCTTCCCTCTGGCACTGGGCAGGCACCAAGGACCCTGGATTTCCTTGCAGCCCCGGCTTCGTCCGGAAGGTCATCCGGAAGGAGGTCTGGTCTAATTAGCATATTATGCTTTTATTATTATAGATAGTTTTCCACATAATCAAGATAAGGAAACTTAGCAACAGAAAGGAAAATTGAATTAGTCAGGAAGTCAGGTGGGATTGTTAACAATGCAGGGCGAGACTCTAGGACTAATTAACATCAACTGACCAACTGTTTGTGACACTCAAAAGCTGTGGTACATTTATACCAGGGAATACTATGCAGTGGTAAAGAAGAAGCATCTCTTACCCTTTGAGACAGCATGGAGAGACCTGAAGAATATTATGCTAAATGAAATAAGCCAGTCTGAGAAAGACAGGGATGACTTGATCTCAGTCATATGTGGAATCTAAAGAACAAAATAAACTATGAACAAACTAGATCCAGAGACATAGAGACATGGAACAGACCATTGGATCTCAGAGGGAAGGTGGGGGTGGGTGGGAAGAGATCAACCAAAGAACTTGTATGCACATATGCATTGCCCATGGATACAGACAATAGTGTGGTGAAGGCCTGGGGTGGGTGTGGGCTAGAAAGGGTCAATGGGGAAAAAAGAGGGACATCTGTAATACTTTCAACAATAAAGATTTAAAACAAAAACAAAACAACTACAAAAAACCTAGTGCTCAGGGTTGAGGGTAAAAAAAAAACCACGTTCCTGTTTAAGACAAATGGACCCCTGTGAGAGCAGTTGTATGTAAACTACTTACAATTCTCCTGAAGATGCCTTGAAAAATACTACTTTTGAACTTTTTAAAAAGGTAGGCCATAAAAATATTGGCCCAATGAAAGAAATTCCTTTGGATAATACATGAAGAAATAGGATAGAATCTTATAAATGTATGATTTATTTCCTTTTCCCCAAATTATCTATGTCCGACTTGCAGAGGGAAAACAAAATTAAATGCTTCTACTTTTTAAAATGTAAGTTCAAGGAAGTGAAGTTCTTTAATGTAACTTTGAATTTTAACTTCAAAGATTAATATCATACATTAACATACTCTTTTTATGACAATAATGATAAATGGGAGTATATTCTAAATGTTGATTTTCCACCAAGGAAATTCATTTGTTATTCACTTATTTATTAAAGAGGATTTTTCAGTTGACAAAATTTAGTGCATATGGAAGTATGACAACTACATTTTTAAAATATATTTTTATTGATTTCAGAGAGGAAGGGAGAGAGACATAGAAACATCAATGATGAGAGAGAATCATTGATCAGCTGCCTCTTGCAAGCCCCACACTGGGGATTGAGCCCACAACTCTGTCATTTCACTTTAATGTTTATAAAATATTTTGCTTAAGAGGATGAATTGTGGTCCACCTCTTTTTGAATCTTTCATTAATAGGGAATAATTTTTTAAACATGCAATTAGTGGTTCTAATTTGGAGCTTTGGCTCAGGGTTTAAAAAAAAACAAACTTTAACCATGGATCAGATAGAAGAAAGCAAAGCAAACTATGACTAATCAGTTTATCTTGGCCCAGTTCTTGGTGGCATACAAATAAATTCTAGAATCTCAAATGGAGTTGTACAAAATTACCTGAATACTTATTTGACTTCTTATATTTTCCCTTGGCAATATGACTATGTTATATTAGGGGTACCTCATATCTTTAACTACCTGCATGAGTGTGACTACATGAGTGATTACTAGACTAATGGGTCTTATAAGTCAGTCATTTATTTACTAGTTAATGAATGCCTACTATATGCATAATGTAAAACTCTGAACAGGACAGTTACACTCTCTTCCCTCATGGGCCCTATTCTTTGATGGGTAAAATGTTTTAAAATCCTAACATTTTCTTTAACTTGTATATGACATGTGAATTAGCCATTTAATTTCTAGGCATTTATAATAACAAAATAATTGGACAGGTACACAGATATGAACACTCAAAGACTTTTATCCTTGTTTACAAACAACAACAAAAATTGAAACAACCCAAATGCCCAACAAAAGAAAATTCATAAAACCATCAATATGTTAAATTCATACAGTGGAATCTATACTAATAAAAGGGTAAGGTGCTAATTAGACCAACATCTTCCAGATGTCCTTCCTGACAAAGCCAGGCCCGGGTGAAGCCGCCTGCGGTCCCGGGTGCCTGTTGCCTACCAGAGGGAGGGAAGCCCAGGTCCTGGGTGCGGGGGCCAAGGCAGAGGCAGTTAGGGGCAATCAGGCAGGAAGGGGAGCAGTTAAGGGTGATCAGGCTGGCAGGCAGGGGGGTTAGGGAGATCAGGCAGGCAGGCAGGCGAATGGTTAGGAGCCAGCGGTCCCAGATTGCGAGAGGGATGTCTGACTGCTGGTTTAGGCCTGATCCCGCATCCCCTGAGTGGTCCCAGATTGGAGAGGGTGCGAGCCAGGCTGAGGGACTCCTCACCACTGTGCATGAATTTCGTGCACTGAGCCTCTAGTCCTAATATATAAAAACCCAGGCCAATAATGGCTGACCGAAGGCTCGACCAAACACCGGAAGTCAGTTCTGTAGTCAGTGCTGGGTTGCTGTGGTGACCCAGCACTGACTGCCGAGGGGGCTGCAGATCAGGCCCGGAGAGAGGCCCAGGGAGAGAGAGGCAGGGTCTGATTCGCAGCCTCTGTGGCAGCTGTTGCCTCTCTCTTTCTCTCTGGGCTTCACCAGCAGCCATGCCTCTCTTTCTCGTTCTCTCCGGGCCTCTGCGGGGGCTGCTGATCAGCCCTGCCTCTCTGATCAGGCCTGGAGATAGACCCAGAGATGCTGACTGGCATAGAAACTGACCAATCAGAACCAAATCTGAGTGAACTGTGAGGAGCCAATGGCTGCCTAGGAGGCAGAGCTTTTGATGCTGACTGGCATAGAAACCAACCCATCAGAACCAAAATGTCTGGCAGGGGAGGGAAGTTGGGGGCGAGATCAGGCCTGCAGGGGAGGGCAGTTGGGGGTGAGATCAGGCCAGCAGGGAAGGGAAGTTAGGGGTGATCAGGCAGGCAGGCAGAGGCATTTGGGGTGATCAGGCAGTCAGGCAGGTGAACGGTTAGGAGCCAGCAGTCCCAGATTGCAAGAGGGATGTCCGACTGCCAGTCTGACTGTCCCACAGGGATTGGGCCTAAACTGGCAGTCGGACATCCCCCAAGGGGTCCCCGATTGGAGAGGGTGCAGGCTGGGCTGAGGGAACCCCTCCCTCCGTGCATGAATTTCATGCACTGGGCCACTAGTGTTATATAATGGGCCAAAATAACAATGTCCACCTTTTCACATTTACAGGGAAAGATATGATAAAAAGTGTAAAAATCAGTTAAAAAGTTATATAAACATAAAAAAGATATGGCATATATTGCACATTTTAATCATGACAAATAGTTGTCAGTATAAAGTAGTAATAAGGAGCTTAGTTCTTGAAGTCCTACATGCTGCCTGGATTCCTACACTGGCTCTACCCATTTCTAGCTGAGATAATATGAACTGCATGCCACTTAGCCCATAAATGTCTTATTTTGTTCACTTTTAAAATGGGTATAATTATAGTAAACACCCAAAGGCTTCTTTATGAGGATTAAATATGATAAGACACATAAAGGGCTTAGTATAGTGTCTGGTCAGTAAGGGTTTGCAATTATTACTAAAACTAGAGGCCCGATGCATGAAGTTTGTGCAAGGGAGGGGCTCAGCACTTGCAGCCTAGGTGGCTTGCCTTGGCCCTCGCAGCCCTGGCTTTGTCCTGAAGGATGTCCTGAAGGTCGTTTGGCTGTCTGGCCTAATTAGCCTATTATGCTGTTATTATTATAGATATTACAGTGGTAAATTAAGGATAATTTTAATTTTCTTCCTTTTGCTCATTTACATTTTCTGTTTCTTTCATAATATCTGCTGTTTAATTTTTCTGACTTGGTTGAAGCTCTCCAAGTCATGACAGGAAAACACATTACTTAAAAGATTTTTGTAAAATAGAGAAGAAATAGAGATGATACATGCTCATTTTTCTTATTTTTATTTAAACATTTTCGTTCAGAAGTAAATGTTGCTATTTGTTATTCTTGCTCAGAGCCATCCAAACTTGGTATTACTTTGTATTCACTCAACAATACATATTTAGAGATGGTCTACAGTGTGCCCTGAACTGTAGGGCACTGAGGATGCAATAGCTGCTGTCTGTGTTGATAGGAGACAAGTGGTTTTCTTTCCAGGGTTAAATATTCCTCTTGAAAGTTTATATTTCTAAACAGGGACTATTAAATAACTCAGACCTCCACCTTTATGTTTTTAAAACAGGATGTTGGGCTCACACACCTTCCCCATCGCCAAACTTGGCTTGTCCTCAGCACTCAGGACCCACTCTTCCATGGGGTTTCTGAAAGAAAGTGGTGAGTCTCATTGTATAAGTGTTGGTAGCAGTGATTTTCATTATTTTGCATTCATTTAAAATGCAAAGTGAACAGTCATTTCATTTATATTTCATTTCAAATACTATGTTAAAAAGTGATTTCATAAATAGCTACTAATAATTTATTAGCTCCTTTTTCCAGCTTCAGAGATTGGATTTTTTGATGTGTATGAATTTTGAAACTATTAGGAAATTATAAGGATACATTTTTATAAATTGTAAAGTTTCTTAATATTTAAGTTATTGTTACTTTTAAAACTATGTAATTCTTTTGAAGAAAATATAGATGATTCTTTAAAATTCCTTAAATGTGATTGAGAATACTCTTTGGAATGTGGTGAGCTACTTGAAGACCTAGGGGCTATTGGTTCAAATAAACTGCTTTGTACTTTTCCTTTTTTTGAACTTACGACTCATGCACTTAAGCTACAGGCTGTCATTAAGAAAAACCTCTTCATGTAGAGTGGGACTTTGATTAATTTTGGGAGAAAGTTTTGAAAAGTTTCCAAATAAATTCCTCCTTGAGTTATCAAGTCATTTTTGTATAAAATTTTCTTGCTCCACTACAAATTCACCAACCTTTATTTGTTTGGATTTTTATAGAAGGAATTCCAGAATCAAGTGGAGGCTTATGAAACACATTTTCATTAATCCAACCAATTTCCCCCTAATCTATTAATACTTGTGAATATAATATCAGAATTTTCAACAGATAAAATAGATTGTTTAATATTTTTTACTAGAGGCCCAGTGCACAAATTTGTGCATGGGCGGGGTCCCTTGGCCTGGCTGGCGATCGGGGCCAACCAGGGTTGTGGGAAATTGGCCAGGGAGAGGGACCATGGTAGGTTGGCCGGCTGTGGGAGGTTGGCTGTGGGAGCTCACTGACCACCAGGGGGCAACTCCTGCATTGAGTGTCTACCCGCTGGTGGTCAGTGCGCATCATAGTGACCGGTCGACTGGTCATTCATCGTTCAGTTGTTTGGTCATTCAGTCATTTAGGCTTTTATTTATATACTAGAGGCCCGGTGCACAAAAATTTGTGCACTCGGGGAGGGGGGGGTCCTTCAGCCTGGCCTATGCCCTATTGCAGTCTGGGACCCCTCGGATGATGTCCATCTGCTGGCTTAGGCCCGCTCCCTGAGGGAGCGGGCCCAAGCTGGCAGTCAGAAATCCCTCTGGCAGCCTGGAAGCCCTCGGAGGATGTCCACTTACCAGCAGGGAGCAGACCTAAGCTGCAGTCAGACATTCTTAGTGCTGCTGAGGAGACGGGAGAGGCTCCCGCCATCACCGCTGTGCTGGAAGCCATCAGCCTGACTTGTGGCTGAGCAGAGTTTCCCGTGTGGGGGTGCACTGACCACCAGGGGACAGCTCCTGCATTGAGCATCTGCCCCCTGGTGGTCAGTGTGTGTCATAGTGACCAGTCATTCACAGTCCTTCTGCTGTTAGGGTCAATTTGCATATTGCCCTTTTATTATATAGGATAGAGGCCTGGTGCATGGGTGGGGCCAGCTAGTTGGCCCTGAAGGGTGTCCCAGATCAGGGTGGGGGTCCCACTGGGTGCCTGGTCAGCCTGGGTGAGGGGCTGATGGGTGTTTGTAGGCTAGTCACACCCCCTTCAGGGTGGGGGTCCCCTCTGGGGTGCCTGGCCAGCCTGGGTGAGGGGCTAATGGCTGTTTGCAGGCTGGTCAAGCCCTGCCTCCAGTGGGGACCCTCACCCCATGGAGGTTTGGCCAGCCTGGGTGAGGGGCTGATGGTTGTTTTCAGGCTGGCCACACCCCCTTTAGGGTGAGGGGTCCCCACTGGGGTGCCTGGCCAGTCTGGGTGAGGGGCTGAGGGCCATTTACAGGCTGGCCAAACCCCCTGGTGATGGAAGCTCCCAGCCTCTCCTTTTTTCTTTTTTTTTTAATTCTGGGATTTATTTACCTTCTATAATTGAAACTTTGTAGCTTTGAGTGGAGTTAAAAGCCAGCCAGGGCAGGGCGAGAAGCTTGGCTTCCTCCATCACCAGGGGCAACCCAAGCCTCCTGCTCATTCTAGCTCCGTGGCCGGCTGGAAGCAGGTATCTGGTTTTTTTTAATCTTTTATAATTGAAACTTTGTTGCCTTCAGTGGAGCTCAGAGTCGGCCGCGGCAGGCATTAAGCTTGGCTTCCTCCATCACTGGGGCAACCAAGCCTCCTGCTCAATCCAGCTCCATAGTTCCCGGCTGCCATCTTGGTTGGGTTAATTTGCATATAGTCGCTCTGATTGGCTGGTGGGCATGGCTTAAGGCATAGTGAAGGTATGGTCAATTTGCATGTTTATCTTTTATTAGTGTAGACTAGAGGCCCAGTGCATGACATTTGTGCACTGGGTGTGTGTGTGTGTGTGTGTGTGTGTGGGGGGGGGGGGGTTCCCCCAGCCCAGCTTGCGCCCTTGGGGGATGTCCGACTGCTGGCTTAGGCCTGCTTCCTGGTGGTTTTGCCGTTTGGTCAATTTGCATATTATCCTTTTATTATATAGGATAGATATTATATTGCTCCATAGCTTAAATTTTTTTAAGGCTTGATCAGATAATTTGAGGCCCTGAGGTAGTAGAATAATGTATGGGTCTCAGTTGAGACTAGAATTTAATGCATATGAGAAGAAGTAAATGCTGTAAAAAATTCCTCATAAAGCATAGGTCTAATGGATGAATTTGTTTTAATGGGTAATAACCTTGAAATCTGACAACCGTGAAAGCTGGGGTTTACAGCCCTTAACTACCTCATCAGTGAAAGTCCTACTAATTTTGTGACATTTATGATTTATCCAGCATCATCCTAAGGGTTGATGGGAGCCTCTGTTTTCAAAAACCGTCCATCTCAGATAAATTGCAGGTGTCTTTTCCTTGTGGAGGATCTTCTTAGCTTACTGAGGTATTCAGGAATTCTCATGGTTTTAGTCAGAACGTAGAAATTGATTTAAGCCTTCTTTTTCCGTATACTCAGAGCTTACTCTTCAGGGGCTTGACCGCTGAATGCTTAATTCTAAAGAAAAGATAGAAGACCTTTCTAAAATATATGTTGAGAATGAATCCCAGTTAAATTGTGAGTGGAAAGCTGGCAATATGGATAGTCATATACATGATATATTTTGAGATTTTCTAACAGTTCTATCTGTGCAAAAATTTTCTGCTGAAATAGTGAAATATTTACTATTAGAACCATAACTTCATGGAAACTGACTCCTACTTATCACAGTGATAAGTAACTGGCTCATATTAGGCATTCATAAATATTTGTTGATGAATGAATGAATGAATGAATGAGTGAAGGTAAATTAAAAGGAAAATCTACTTAAGTGGAATATATTTCTTTATCTGTGTGTCTGTTTCTGCATATTAGGCTAAAATATGATAACTGCTAAAAGGGAAAAAATTGGGGGAAGTAAAATACAATAATAACAGTAATAAATATAAGCATACAAAACAATAGGACCAGTCACTAACTTTTAGTTCTTGTTTACTGATTTTATGCAGACTGCAGAGATACCATTAAAATACGAAAAATGTTATGCAGCCTAGTTTATGTGCTTTAAAATCAAATTTTTGGGCAGATTATTAGTTTTATGATATGTCTCTTAGTACTAATATAACTTCCTGGGGAGTTGGAAGGTTGAACATGCTGAAAGTGTAAAAAATTGCAATAAAAATCTTTATTTCCATATGCTATAGGGTAGCTATTTTTTTCCCCTTAAAATGAAATGTATTTTTAATCAAGTAAGAGTGGGAATTTCATCACTGCTTTGTGGTATGTGAGGTTTTTGTTTTATTTTGTCTTGTCTTCAGCCAAACCACTTCTTTTATAATTGAAACATATTTTTAAAATAAGGGCAGAAATATCTAAAGGCTTGTGACCAGCAATTTATTTATGTAGGCTATTAGTAAAATGTGAAATATGTGGATTTTCTTTTTGAATAACCTTGGTGTGGCCCTGGCTTTGTGTGTTGGGTGAAAAATAAGGAATAATTTTTATGTGCTTATTTATTTTTTAGTTCATTTTAAGGCTATTGTCTAAAAATTTGCACAAGGCTTTTTCTTCACATCATTATTGGAACTCTGTTTAGTAAGTTATAGCTTCACTGAATGTCTGAGACAGTCACTGAGGCCTACTTAATAATAGAATGTAGCTGAAATCATGAGGGAATGTAGACCTGGTGGTTTCCTCTGAGATGTCTTGTAATTTACTGGCTCTTAAATAGAAATTGCCCAATTCTTTTTTAGAACAAGTAATTCTTACTAAATGAAAAAGGAAAGGAAATTAGAACGTAGGAATTAAGGCAAAGTCATTATTTCTGTCCATTTGACTTATATGTCATCCTATATAACAAAAGCCTAATATGTTAAGTGGTTGGTCATCTGGCCAGCTGTTCAACCAATCAAAGAGTAATATGCTAATGATATGCTAAGGCTTCTCAACCACTCACTATGATGTGCACTGACCACGAGGGGGCAGATGCTCTGATCGGTAAGCTAGCTTGCTGCTGGGGTCCAGCCAATCGGGACTGAGTCAGATGGGCTGGACATGTCCTGGAGCCCTCCTGTGGTCCTTCTCTGGCTGGCCAACCTCCTGCACCCCTCCCCGTCTCTGATCATGCACTGGTGGGGTCCCACAGCTTGGCCTGCACCCTATTGCAATTTAGGACTACTCAGAGGATGTTGGAGAGCTGGTTTCGTCCCAATCCTGCTCAACGCAGGAGCTGCCCCCTGGTGGTCAGTGTGCTTCCACAGGGAGAAGCACTGCTCAGCCAGAAGCCGTGCTCACAGCTGGCAAGCACAGCAGTGGTGGTGGGAGCCTCTTCTGCCTCTGTGGCAGGGCTAAGGATATCTGACTGCCAGCTTAGGCCTACTCCCCACCTGCAGAACTTGTTCCTAAGCTGTCAGTGAGACATCACCCAAGCACCCCCATACTGTGAAAGGGTACAGGCCAGGCTGAGGGACCACCCCCCACTGCCCAAGTGCACGAATTTTGTGCACCCGGCCTCTAGTTATATATAATACTAGGGGCCCAGTGCATGAATTGGTGCACCTTGAAAGGAACTGTGGCCTGTGAGGCTGTGGTGGTTTTGGCCCATCCTCTGCGCCCCCACCTAGCCCCTCCTGCCACAGCCCCCCATCCCCTGTCTACCAGTAGCCCCACTCCCACTGCCACCACTCCCATGTGCTGATGGTTCCAGTCCCTCTTGCACCCACTTGTAGTGCGGAACGATTGGGGCCAGCACCAGCTGCGGGTGCGAGCAGGGCTGGCACTGGCAGCAGATGTGAGTGCCGGGTGGGATTGTCGCACGGGGGAGCAAAGAATTTTCAGTAACCACCAGAGGCGTGCCCCAATGACAGTGACCGGCACTCTGTCTTGGTCTGATGCCCCCACTCACCTGTTACACCATCCCTCCATGGCCAATGCCTGCCATGTTCCGAGCTCTGCTGCCTGCTGCCAATGTCCGCCGTGTTCCATGTGCATCCCCTGGTGGTCAGCACATGTCATAGCGACCGGTTTTTCGGTTGTTCAGCTGTTCTGCCATTTGGTCTATTTGCATATTAGAGTTATATATATATATACACACACACATATACATATATATACACACACACATACATACACATTATATATTATTACATATAATCTATATATTATATATTAATGTATATATCTTTCATTGTTTGAAACCTTGCCTTTTAAAGCAATATAACATAGTGATTAAGAGTGAAGGCACTGGAGTTATTCTAGTTACTCCAATGAGGTTAGGGTTTCTGCCAGTTTCCATATAACTCATACAAGTTTATTTAATCACCCATTGATTTATTAGTCCAATAGGGAATAATAACAATACCAACCTCAAAGTTTTTAGATAATGCTCATACAGTATATAACATATATCCTGGTATTGAATAAAATTGAGTTATTATTATTAGCTATAATTCCCTAGATATAAACTATAAAACATAATAATTTAGAAAACCTGGTGTTGGTGATCTAGTTTTGACCCTATCCTAAAGGGAACATTACCAGCAGCACAAGACACACGTGATTACAACTCTGAATTACACTATCACAGCTTAAACTCAGGAAGTGAGGTTTATTGTTATTGTATAAACATAATCACTGTGGCTTTCCCAGGATTCAGCTGTTTTTGCCATTGTTATGGTAGGCATTGTGTTCCAGACCTTGAATCTGCCTGTTTACCCTCCTATTTAAATAAATTTGGCAGCTCACTCTTTAACTTGTATTGCTCAAGTGCCCCTTTCACCAGTAATTTGAAAACTTTCTCCCCATCTTTATGGTTCTAAGGTAGGGATGGGGAGTGTCTGGCCCATGGGCCATATAAGACCCGAGAAATCATTTGGTCTGGCCCTGCCTAGGCATTAGGGGTGAGTTAATTAAATGTTTGTACAAATATAGTAGGCTAACTTTTAAGTTGATCATTTTGTATGGCCTGCTAATGATGTTATAAATATCCAAATGGCCCTGGCAGATAAAAAAGGTTCCTCACTCCTGTTCTAGGGGAATAGGTGCATGGCATAAATGCTTTAACAGACTTTTTCAAAAGTAAGTTCTGAGTGAAGGCAAATGTGTCAAAGAAGCCCACATTACTCTACATAAGAATGGACTCCCCTTGTGGCCTGGTGCAAGTCCCTTTAATTTTCTGGACTTTACTTTCAGCATCTGTAATCCTCAAGAAAAGAATAAAACTGCCCTCAACAAAAGGGATGTAAAGGTTAGAAAATTTTCTTTTTCTTTTTCATTTTATGGCGTCTTCTCAGATATTAAAACCTCTCTTACATAATTATGGATTGGAGAGAAAAAGACAGGTCCACCGACTCTGGTCTTGGCAGGAGTTTTTACCTATTCTTACTTTTCAAGTTCACAGCCTTGAGACACTCCGCATGAATCTCTTTAAGGATGTCCTCTAACTCTGTCACACATCAATCTCCACAAGACACCAGGGTGTCAGGTCACCTCTTATCACCAAAACCCCACTCTTTATATAAATCTGTATGTCTTCTTTCCTGACCTCATCCCACACCCTTCCCATTCCCGAATCCGCATGGACTATTCTCCCTGAACTCATAACCAGTAACTAGCAAAAATTCTAAGTCCTTACTCTCTTCTAAGGGTTCCATTCATTCTTATGGTCTAACAGAAATGTGGGCTCTGTTCCCATCTGTGAGGATATTTCTTCCCTTGCTGCTCTTCGGGGTGGTGATCGTCTTCTCTTCTATGCCTCACAGCTCTGGCATTGAAGATGGGGGTGGCTGTTACCTCTTTATTCCTCATGCTGTTTTCAGACCATTCTCCCTTCTGCTTCCTTAAAACTCCCGGCTTTGAATCTCATGTCATCAAATGATATCCCTCACTACCTCTCCTTCTTATTGTCATCTACTGATTTGTATCTGTTCTCTTATATCTTAAAAATTTTAGTCCCCAGATCCTTTCAACTTTCTCTAGCACTAATCTTATAATAACTTTGTGATTTTGATATCCAAATAAATAAGCTCTCTTACTCATTGGCTTCTCAATTCCCTGATCTCTTTTCCTTCCAACATACTATATGTCAGGGGTCCTCAAACTACGGCCCGCGGGCCACATGCGGCCCGCCGAAAACATTTATCTGGCCTGCCGGGTGTTTTTGCTGCCGCTGCCTGTTGCTTAGCAGCTGACTAGTTTTTTTTTAAACTATAGTCTGGCCCTCCAACGGTCTGAGGGACAGTGAACTGGCCCCCTGTTTAAAAAGTTTGAGGACCCCTGCTATATGTATTCTTTGATAGTTGTGGCCCAGAGATTTTTGAAATATTTTTTTAAAATTTTACTCTGTAGAGCACCACCATTCAACCAGTTCACCTCTAAACTAATAATTAAAAAAACAAAAACCAACTTTCATTGGGAGTCTTGGGGCCCCTAATGTTCATAGGAGGCATGGCAATCAATTTTTGAATTTCTTCTCTAGCTATACTCATTTCCGTGGTAATTGTATTCATTCACAGCTTTAAGTACCATTCATATTCTGATGACTTCAAATTTATATCTCCCAGTTGGTTATTCTGTTGAACTTCAGCTCACATTCAACTGCTTAATCAGCATTTCTGTACGGACTTTCATTAAGCACTTTAAAACTAATATGTCCAATTCAGGAACTTTTTACTTCTTGTTCTCTTTGTCTGGAAAGCTCTTTCCCTGAGTTGTCACAGGCAACACTTCGCTATTTCTAGGCTTTATCCAAATGCCTCCATATCAATGAGGACATCTGTCACAGTAGCAACCATACCTCCCAGCCCCATGTACCTTACCTGCTTTATTTGGATCTCTAACATTTAAGGCATCAGGACATATTGCCTATTTTACTTTTCTGATTTAGTCAGCCTCCTCCTGCTAGAATGTAATTTCCATGAATTCTAATAGTTTTGATTAATTATTTTTGCTACCAGACCCTTTAGTTCCAGACTCTTTCTTGGCACATAAGGAGTGCCAAGTGTTGGATGAATGAACATTCTGCTATTTTATTTTCTAAAAGAATGGTATCAGGTTTCATATTTATTTTTCTGTTCAATAAGAAAGGTTATTTAATTTGTTAGAGTACATATTTTCACCCATGGAACTCAAATATACTGTTTTCATTTTGAATGAAAACTACAGCTGAAAAAATATAGGTGTGTGTGTGTGTGTGTGTGTGTGCGCGTGTCTGAAAATATGGTGAACAACTATGTAAGGAAAGAATTCTGGGTTGCATAACACCTAAAAAAGCTAGTTACATATTAAAATATAACTTTTAAAACCTGACTGAACTGGCAAGAAATCATAAAAATAATAAAACCAGAACATTTAAGAAAGTCTGATTCAATAGGGGTTTAATGCTATTTTTAATGTAGTTTGTTTTTAGGGTTCATATTTATTTTTGGTAGCCTAGAATTTTCCTAGGTAAGAAAAAAATAGTAAAATATTTTCATTATCTATCTATCTATCTATCTATCTATCTATCTACTATCTATCTATCTATCTATCTATCTATCTATCTATCTCTATCTATCCATCATCTATCCATCCATCTATCCACCTACCTATCATCTAGCTACTAACCAAAGAAATCTATAGATTCAATGCAATTACTATGAAAATACCAATAATGTATTTCACAGAACTAGAACAAATAATACAAAAATTTATATGAAACCCCAAAGACTCTTGAATAACTGCAGCAATCTTGAGAATAAAGCTGGAGGAATCACACTACCTGTTAACCAAAGTGTACTACAAGGTTATAGTAATCCAAACAGCGTGGTATGGGCATAAAAACAGCATATCGATCAATGGAACAGGTCAGAGAGCCCAGAGATAAACCCACATCTCCATGGTCAATATTCGACAAAGAAGGCAAGAACATACAATTGGGTACAGATGTCTATTCAATACATGGTGTTGGGATAATTGCAAAAAAAAAAAAAAGACACCAAAAATATTACCCAGATACATGCATAAAAAGAAACTAGACAAGTTTCTTACACTATATAACAGAATAAACTCAAGATAAATTAAAAACTTAAATTTAAATCTCAAAATCAGAAAACTCTGAGAAGAAATTGTAGGCGGTAAAATCTCAAACATTTCTCATAGCTGATATATCACATCACCTTAGGCAAGGGAAACAAGAGAAAAAATAAACCAGTGGAACTACATCAAATTAAAAAGTTTATGCACAGTAAAGGAAACCATCAACAAAATGAAAAGTCAGCCCACAGAATGGGAGAACATATTTTACATTGATACTTCTGATAAAGGGTTTACATATACTTCTGATAAAGGGTTAATACCTAAAATTTATAAAGAAGCCATATAACTCAACACAAAAAAGCCAAACAATCAAATTGAAAAATGGGCAAAGGACCTGAATAGACACACCTCCAAAGAGGACATACAGATGGCCAATAGACATATGAAAAGATGCTCAACATCAACAATTATTAGAGAAATGGA
The DNA here is from genome assembly GCF_964212035.1 of Myotis nattereri. Taxonomy (NCBI): domain Eukaryota; kingdom Metazoa; phylum Chordata; class Mammalia; order Chiroptera; family Vespertilionidae; genus Myotis; species Myotis nattereri. Next base: position 55,583,585 of record NC_138080.1, read on the forward strand.
AATTAAAACTGTAGTGAGAGATCACGTCACACTTGTCAGAATGGCTATCATCAATAAATCCACAAATGACAAATGCTGGCAAGGATGTGGAGAAAAGGGAACCCTCATGCACTGTTGGTGGGAATGCAGATTAGTGCAGCCACTATGGAAAAGAGTTTGAAGTTTATTTTTTATTTCTAAAAAATAAAAAATGGAATTACCTTATGACTCAGTGATTCCACATCTGCATATGTATTTAAAGAAACCCAAAACACTAATTTGAAAGAATATATGCACCTGTATGTTTATTGCAACATTAATTGCATTATTCAAGCTATGCAAACAATCTGAGTGCCCATAATTAGATGATTGGATAAAAAAGCGGTAATATACATATATATATGCGCAATGGAACATTATTTAGCTATAAAAAAGAATGAAATCTTACCATTTGCAATAGCATGAATTGGCCTAGAAAAGATACTATTCTAAGTGAAATAATTCAGTTAGAGAAAGACAAATACCATATGATTTCACTATACATGAAATCTAAAGAACAATACAAACAAACAGAACAGAAAAGACTCATAGATACAAAGAACAGAATGATGGTTGCCAGAGGAGAAGGGGGTTGGAGGACTGGGTAAAAAAGGTGAAGGAATTGAGAAGTACAGTTTGATAGTTACAAAATAGTCATGGAGATATAAAGTGCCACTTAGGATATATGGTCAACAATATTATAATAACTATGTATACTGCTTGTTGGATACTGAAAATATCAGGGGGAACACTTTGTAAAGTGCATGATTATCTAACCACTATGCTGTACACCTAAAACTAATACAAAATAATATGACATGTCAATTATAATTGAAAAATATTTAAATATTTTTAAAAATCTAGTGGCTATACAAATTAATTTTTTTTTCATTTCATCTCTAATAGAGTAAATTCATTCCATTAATTGGACATAAATGTCCAATGACAGAGAATTCTCCCCATGTACCAATGTAGCAACTCTTCAGCTTCTTTACCTGCCTATCTTATCAGGGGGTATTCAGTAAATTAGTCAGCTTGGGTTGCCAAAAACAATACCATAGACACTGGGTGGCTTAAACATCAGAAATATTTTCTCACAATCTGGAGGCTGTAAGTCTGAGATCAGGGTGTCAGCATGAATGGGTTATGATGAGAGCTCTCTTCTTGGCTTGAAGCTAGCTACCCTCTAGTTGTTTTTGTCACATGGATTTTCATCAGGAGAGAGAGAGGAGAGGAGAGGAGAGGAGAGGAGAGGAGAGGAGAGGAGAGGAGAGGAGAGGAGAGGAGAGGAGAGGAGAGGAGAGGGAGAGGGAGAGAGAGAGAGAGAGAGAGAGAGAGAGAGAGAGAGAGAGAGAGAGATATCTGGTCTTAGAAGTGCACTAATCCCATCATGAGGACCCCACCCTTATGACCTCATCTTAACCTAATTATTGCCCACAAAGGCCCATCTCCAAATACCATCCCATGGGGTATAAGGCTTTTACATACAATACATTTGTGGGGGCGGGGGACACACAATTCAGTCCATACCACTCAGTATCAGGAAAGAAAAAAAATACATGTTCTTTGTTCCTGCCTTCTGAAACCATGTGAAAACAGCTGAAGGAAGAAAGGGGAGAGAGGGATGGATGCTCAACTCATTTTGGAAGTGGAAAATATATTTTAAAAATAATAAAATTCTAAATACATTTAGCTTGATGCAGGAATCCACAGTTTCACAACTGCTGGAGTGGTGGAGAGGGGGATGGTGCTTGCCTTGTGTATATTTAGATTGTCTCCATTTGCCCTTTTAATTTTATGGTCACCTATCCCCCCAAATTCTACAGGGGAGAAACTAAATATCCAAAAGATGGCAACTAGCTCAACTCTTACAATTATCAGGCTTCTCATTCTGAGTTTCTGTTATACTTTATTGTACTACTTTATCTGTTTATATTGTCTTATATGTATCTGTAAATATTTTGCTTCTTAACTATAAAATTGAGTTATTTTAAGGCTATATTTCAAGGTAAAATATAGTGATTCAGTAAAAGATGAGCTTATAGAATGAGGTGGGTTTTGTTTTTTTTTTTTGTAAAAAATACATAAATACATGCAATGTACCAAAAAATTAACTAAAGAGTAATGTAAATTTGTTTTTGAGATTTTTGGTCCATCTGATTCTCTACCATCTAAATTAGGTGATACTTCTGTACATCTTTTTTAGAATTACATTTTCAATTAATCTTACAAGCTTATTGATAACATAATTACATCCTGTTACAATTTTAGAGTCTTAGCCTGAATTATAAGTATAAATTATACTGAATTATAATTTAGTTTATATTGCTTTTGCTATATTTAACAATATAATAGAAAAGATAGATTTCTTGTAAAGTTCCCCACTGCTTACGTTAATAGACATTTCATAAAAACACAAGTATTTTATTGTCTGAAAACACATCCTGCCTCATCTTTAGAAAAATGTGAAAACTATATTTAATGTAACAAATTCCAAACAATCAAAATTTCTCATGCTGAGAGAAATGATTGCTATATTAAAAGTGTTCAGCAAATCTCTAAGAGATAGTTGTAAGATGTAAAAAAGCTGTTTCCTATCTATTACAAGAATACCTGCATCTTGAATCCAGGCAGTTCTCTGTTCATTATGCACTCTGTCAGGAAAAGGAAAACCAATAGGGTTTAGCTAATTTTAGTTAAGCTGATTTCTAAAATTTCAGGACAGATTGAATTTAGTCAGTAAATATTACTAGTGGCAGGAAGATACATTCCATACTGGTTTATAGGTACTTTTTATTCAAAATAATTATGGAATATACAATTTTAAATTACAGGTCGATAGTTCATTTATATGTCCTGAAGCAAGAATGCGAGGACACTAGTGATATACAACAGAAATAAAATGTGAGACACATTTATAAATTAATATTTTCTAACAGCCACATTAAATAAGTAAGGAAAAACAGAAGAAATACATTCACCCACCCAGCCAATGACTTTAGCTGACCTCTGCCCCATGCACTCACCTGGGTGCAGGAGCAAGGAGTCAGGTGAGTGCATGAGGCCCATATACCTAGGTGGGTTTGCACTTGTCCAGCCAGCAACTCCATGCTCAAGGAAGCTCAACACTAACTAGCAAATAAAAACACCATGACAGACAGAGAGACCACTGAATATATGAAAACCTGGTATGATGTGATGAATAATATAAAGTTAACCCTGTGTAAGCACTACCCAGTCATAAAATAGAATAGTCTCAGCACCCAGTCATCACCCCCACCCCCACCCCTACCTGGGCTCTTTCCAATTGGACCACTCTTATTCACCCCTCAGAGGTGTCCACTAGATTTAGTTGTGTGTTGACAATTTCTTTGCTTTTCTCTCTACTTTTAACACCCAGAATGATGGTGAATTATTGGTACCTATTCTTAAAAATTTATATAAATTAAATCATACTGTATATATATTTGTGTCTTACCCGTGTTGTGCAACATTGCTTATTGTTTGGTCTATGCGGCTACATGCTACTTTAGCATTTTTATTTCCACTGCTGTACAGCATACCCTTTTAGAAATATGTCATAAAGTTTTTAGTCTATTCTTGATGGCAATTTGAGCTGTTTTCACTTTAGGACTGTTATGAACAATACTGTGTGTGTGTGTGTGTGTCTGTGTGTCCTGGTGTGCATATGTAAGGATTTCTCTAGGATATATACCAATGAGAGAATTTTCTGGTTCATGGATTATGTATACCTTCAACTTTTCAATAATACCAAACTATACTCAACTCATACTTTCAGAGAATGAACATTCCCGTTGTTTTCATCCTTTATAATTCTTGGAATTGTTAAACATATTATACATTTGTACCAATAAGTTGGGATTCACTGTTTTACATTTTAATTTGCATTTTTCTGATGATTAATGAAATTGAGCACTCTTAATACATCTTGGCCAGTTGGATTTACTCTTTTTAAAAATCTTGTTCAAATACTTGCCTATCCTATCTAATAAAAGAGAAACATGGTAATTGGCATATGACCGCTACCCTTCCCATTGGCTAATCAGGGAGATATGCAAATTAACTGCCAGCCAAGATGGCGGCCGGCAGCCAGGCAGCTGATGCGAACAGGGAGGCTTGCTTGCTTCAGTGACGGAGGAAGCCAAGCTTCCCCGCCTTCCTTGCTGGCCTCTTAGCTGTACTCTAAGCAACATTGTAACAAATATAGAAGCTAAACAAAACCCGGGGCTTCAGCCAGCAGGACCGCAACACTGTTTCAAATACAGAAATGTAAACAAAGGCCAGAAACCTGCTTTCAGCAGTGGAGGTCTCATAGCTGGAGCAGAGCCTCAGAGCTAAAGCTAGCCCAGAATAAAAAAAAAAAGGAAAAAAGGACATGTTGGGAGCTTCAGTCACCCGCCAGCCTGAAAATGGCCCTCAGCCCCTCACCCAGGCTGGCCAGGCACCCCAGTGGCGACCCCATCCTAAAGGGTGTGTGACCAGATGCAAACAGCCATCATCCCCTCACCCAGGCTGGCTAGGCACCCAAGCGGGACCCCCACCCTGATCCAGGACACCCTTCAGGGCAAACCAGCCGGCCTCCACCCGTGCACCAGGCTTCTATCCTATATAGTAAAAGGGTAATATGCCTCCCAGCACCGGGATCAGCGGAGCCGCGAGGCCTCCCAGCACCAGGATCAGCGGAGCCGCGAGGCCTCCCAGCACCAGGATCAGCATGACAGGGGGCAGCAACCAAACCCCCTGATCGCCCTGTGGCTCTGTGTGTGACAGGGGACATGGCCACAACCAACCTATCCGCCCTGCTCTGTTCCTGACAGGGGGGAGCTCCTCAATCCCCTGATCAGCCCTGCTCTGTGCATGACAGGGGGGAGCTCCCCAACCCCCTGATGGGCCCTGCTGTGTGTGTGACAGGGGGCAGTGCCCCAACCCCCTGATTGACCCTGCTCTGTGCGTGACAGAGTATGGAGCCCCAACCCCCCTGATTGGCCCTGCTCTGTGCGTGACAGGGGGTGGCGCCACAACCTCCCCATGGACCCTGCCTTGAGTGTGACAGGGGGCGGTGCCCCAACCACCCAATCGGCCCTACCCTGAGCGTGACTAGGGGTGGCATTGTAACCTCCCGATCCGCCCTGCTCTGTGCATGACAGGGGGTGGGGTCCCCACTCCCCAATCGGCCCTGCTCTGAGCCCAACCAGAGGCTGCACCTAGGGATTGGGCCTGCCCTCTGCCACCCGGGAGCAGGCCTAAGCCAGCAGGTCATTATCTCCCGAGGGGTCCCAGACTGCGAGAGGGCACAGGCCAGGCTGAGGGACCTCCTCTCCCCCTCGAGTGCACAAATTTTTGTGCATCAGGCCTCTAGTCCTATTTAATAAAAGCCTAATATGCCAAGTGTCCGGTCATTCGGTTGGCCGTTCAACCAATCAAAGAATAATATGCTAATGATATGCTAAAGCTGCTCAACTGCTTGCTATGACATGCACTGACCACAAGGGGGCAGACGCTCCAACCAGTAGGTTAGCTTGCTGCTGAGGTTCGGCTGATCAGGACTGAGTGAGACGGGCTAGACATGCCCTGGAACCCTCCCTGGCCCTGATTGTGCACCTGGGGCGGGGGGGTGTCCCTCAGCCCTGCCTGCACCTCTTGCAATCCAGGACCCCTTGGGGGATGTTGGAGAGCCAATTTTGGCCTGATGGCGGAACTACCGGTCATATGATGTGCACTGACAACCAGGGGGCAGATGCTCAACACAAGAGCTGCCCCTGGTGGTCAGTGCGCTCCCACAGGGGGAGCACGCTCAGTCAGAAACTGGCTCAAGGCTGGTGAGCGCAGTGGCAGTGGCGGAAGCCTCTCCTGCCTTCCCTGCTGCGTTAAGGATGTCCGACTGCCGGCTTAGGCCCGAGGGCTCCTGGACTGGGAGAGAGTGCAGGCTGAGCAGAGGGACCCCCCCCTCCCAAGTGCATGAATTTTGTGCACTGGGCCTCTAGTCATTAATAAGTTAACAAATAACAATTGCTGGTAAGGATGTGGAGGAAAGGGATCCCTCCTGGTGCACTGTTGGTGGGAATGTATATTGGTGCAGCCACTGTGGTATGGAGGTTCCTCAAAAAAATAAAAATGGAACTGTCTTATGACCCAGCAATTCCACTTCTGGGTATATATCTAAAAAATCCAAAACACTAATTCCAAAGAATATATGCCCCCCCCCACCCCCCCCCCCCACACACACACACACTATGTTCATTTAAGCTTTATTTACAATAGTTAAGCTATGGAAGCAATTCAAAGTTGTATACCTTAGTGAAGTGGTCCTCAAACTTTTTAAACAGGGGGCCAGTTCACTGTCCCTCAGACATTCCACACATGTGCACTGCGGGCCCGGGATGAGTTGGCTGCTAAGCAGGGTAGGCAGCGGTGGCAAAAACACCCGGCGGGCCGGATAAATGTTTTCGGCGGGCCGCATGTGGCCCACGGGCCATAGTTTGAGGACCCCTGCCTTAGTGTATTATACCTTTAACTATATCCATTTTTAATTATATGATTTAGTAATTCCAAATGATACCTTTCCCCTTGATAAATAAAAGATGTTGAAATTAGCTATTTACATCATTTGTAAACTTTTTTTCAGTCTCAAAAGTTTAGTTAGTATATTATTTATTGATTGTGTCATTCAGGCTAGGATAAAAATCTTATGTCACAGTCATTTTTATTGAGTATTTTGTAGACATCATTTCTCCACTGCCTTGTGGCTAGGGGCTTTCCTGCTTATTGTTATATTGTTCTTTTTGCCTGGATGTTCAGAGGATTCTTTATGTTTGAATCCTAATACTATTTCTGAGATGTGTTTTGGTGAGCATCATACTATGACAAATTCTTTCCTGATATAAAGCATGTCCTTCAGTTTGAAGATTCTAATCCTATTTTATTTTAATAATTGCTTCTTAAACTATGTCTTTAATATGTTTTTGTTCTGTTACTTGGTTTCTTCTCTTCCTTTGCCTATGTCCTATGTCTATAATTTTTTTGTAATCCCTTTAAACTCTATTTTTATTGTGTTTCATGTTGTCCACACCTGCCAATCCTGTTTGCAATAGTTCATAGTCTGTCTTCATTTCTGTGAATGATTTTATTTTTTTATCCATCAGCTCAAGTAGTTATTTATATTGTCTCACTATTATATCCTCTTATTGGGGGATTCTTTTAATAGAAGCAATTACCTTTTTTCTTTCCCAAACCTTAGGCAATATGTTTAGTCAAAACATATACATTGTTTGTGGCAATAATTTTCATCATCTTTTCTGAAAATATTTTTCTCATGGCGTGCATCTGTCCATATTTTTAAAATCACCTTTTCTATTTTTTGTGTGTGTGTCTGCAGAATTTTTGTACACTTTTTAGGATAGTTATTTAAAAATGTTAATTACTCACTTTGAATGAGGTGGGTTCTTCCTGGACAGGCTCTTGTAGGAGGTATAAGTATGGGCATGGCTGGAGCAGTGGTACAGGTTCATGGGAACACCTATAATGACACAGGCCTGTGTGTCTGCATGAGTTCTTTTAGTCCTGACTTCTCCCCAGCCATATCACCTCCACTCTGAAGGACAGCTCACATTCCTGACTCTCTCTCCTTTAAGGAAGTTGAGTCCTGAAAATATGGCAGATGTGTGTGAGGTTTTCATTCAGCTTCACCTTGAGACCTAGTGAAGATGTGGTCCAGTGTGCTTCTGCTGTCAGAATAAGCACCTTGGTTCCGTTTTCCCCAAAGGGATTTTCTCCCCAGGCTGTGACTGCTTATTTTAGAGACCTTTTCTCTGCATTGGCTGAGATCTGCAACTGTGGGCATCTTTAACTTCCTCTTCTTCCACTCCCATTTATGTATAATTTATATATGGAAGCTTGAACCACGCCCAGCATGGCCAGCGGTGAACCTGAGGAGGGAAGGATTAAAGAAGACAGACAAGAGAATATTGTTGGGACCAGGTGGATCACTGCCTGGATGATGAAACAGTGACACAGCCTGTAAGCCAAAGCTTTATTTTATAGTCAGATCACACAAAGCAAAACAAGGGCAAGATGTTTACAATGTTCTTGCGAATTTCAAATCTGCTTCTATCCTGTTGTTGCCTTTCTCTTAAACTCTATCAAGCTTTGTTTAGGCAGCACTTGCTGCACCTCCCGCAGCCCACATCCCTTAGCTACCTAGGACTGCAGGGTCAGACTATAAGGTCAAGCTTACAACCATAGCCTTTTGGCTATAATTGTGCTGGGAGGACTTTGCCCTCCAAGCTGGGACTTATATGTGGCTTTGACACAAGTCAGTCTGAGGTTTGATCCTATCTGAACACTGTAGCCGCTCTCCACAGAAGCTCTTTCTCATACAGTGTGTTTCAGAGTTGTGGTTGTCTCTTCATTCCACCTAAAGAATTTGCTTTCCTGGGTTTTCATTTTTACTGTTAGTTTCAGAATATTCCAAGAGAAGAAGGGGAAAATACTATATTTTAACTCCATAATTTACAAATGAGAATGCATGATGATATTTTGAGGAACTAAAGCAAATGTCAAGAAGCAATTATTCCCTGGAAGAATTATAGTTCATACATTAATGTTTAACACAATTATTGTTACTTATCTATTCTTTTATGTTAAACTTAAAGGATAGTCTTATAACTTCTCCAAAGTTACTGCTTAGATATAAAATTAAAAATAACCTTTTAATAGGGTGCATTAGTTTTTTTATGGCTACTATAGCATATTACCACAAACTCAGTGGTTTTAATACAACAGAAATTTATTGTCTCACCATTCTGGAAGCTAGAAGTCTGAAACCAAAGTGTTGGCAGACCCAGGCTCTCTTTGAAGTCTCTAAGGGGGCCCAGTGTTGTCGGTTCCAGCTTCTGTTAGCTCCGGGCATTACTTGGTTTGTGGCAGGAGACATATACTACATAGTAATTTAAACAAGGGAAGTTTAATATGGTTAGTATGCCATGAGAAAAGAGATATAAGCGAATTCTACAGGGTATCCTAAGGCTGAGAGAGGACATCCAGGAATGGAAACGTGGAACGGGCCTCCCTCCTGCAGGCTGGGGTTCATACCATTCTGGGGAAGGTGTAGCCCACTAAGGCAGAGGAGTTCACTGTGTGCCCCGGCCAGAGCTGGTTCACAGGAAGCAACTTTCTGGGTTACTTGGGAGCCTCAGCCAGGGCAGTCCCACAGGCATGAGGGGGTGGGAGGACTGAGCATGCTGCTGCCGGTGGGAGGCCTGCAGTGCCTGCTGTCCACACTGGGAGAGGATAGAGGAGCAGAGGAGTTGGGGTGCCAATGCTAGCAAGCGGTCTGGAGTGTGAGGTCTCTATTGTAAGGGCTGGAGAGTGAGAAAGTGATCACCCGGCCAGGCTGTGGCTGTGAGTTTGCCAAGGGTTCTGCACCTTACAGATATATTTGATATACTAAAGAAGTGGCAAAAGAGGAATTTTTAAAAATACTTTATTCTCATAGAGGCAAAGTTGGACATATATTACCTCACTCGAGGTGTAGTGACTAAAGGGAGTCATTGGAGGGCCTTCTGATTGCTAGAAATGCTCTGGTTTAAAGCTAATCATAGTTACTAAGCTGAATTCTTAAGCTCAATTTCCTACATGGTCTATATTTCAGTAAAAAGTTAAAAATATGAATCTATTAACTTTCACAAACAGTGTAAGGAAATATATCCAGGACCATGGAGTAGGAAAGGATTTCTTAAGCAAGACACAAAATCACCAAATGAAAAAAAACCTGATTGGCTAACCTATATCAAAATTAAGAACTTCCAGTCATTAAATGCACCATAAAGAGTAAAAATACAAATCACAGAGTGGGAGAAATAATTCCAATCCATATATCCAACAATTCTGTAAAACCTTGTATATAAAAAATTTTTTTTCGAACGAAGAATAACCTGACATAAAACCAGACAAAAGACTGGAAAAGGAAGTTTAAAATGAGGAAATCCAAATCCCTTACGAATTTACACGAAGATGCTCAACCTCACTTGTAATTAGGTATATGCAGAGAAAATCTAGGAGATTTCAGACCTCACCCACCAGATGGTTACAGATGTAAAAGACTGACTGCACGAAGTGCTGGTGAGGATGTGAAAGGCCAGGAGCCCTCAGGCTCTGCAGCTGCCAAGTGAAGCTTAATTGGAGTGATTCCACTCCTTAGCTTGTACTCTAGGGCAGGGCTTCCCTGTACTGCATTAAAGTCTGCATGCTGTCACACAGACTTTAACGTGCAAATGAATTTATGAAAATGGGGATTCTGATTCAGTAGATCTGGTTCGGGTCCTGAGCACCTGCATTTCTAGCAAGCTGCGGGGTGATGAGGATTGATTCTGCTAATCCAGGGACCGCACTTCACTAGCACAACCCTAGAGCACCTCTGGGACATATGCACCAGGAGGCACATGTAAAAATGATCGCAGCAGTGTTGTCAATAATAACCCAAACTGTAGACAATTCAAACGTCATCAACAGCACGGTGATGAATAAATTGTGGTAAATGCATCCACGGGAAGGGTATTAGGAAGAAAGGGAAGCAGCTACATCTATATGTAGCAACATGGGTGGGTTTTATTAAAATAATGTTGAGCCCTAAAAGAAAAATACAAAAGGATTTTGGTAGATCAAGTTCAAATAAAAAGGTAAAGCTAAACTTTACAGTTTAATGCCTTCGTAAATTTACTTTTAAACGACAGAGAGAGTTTTATAAGAAAAAATTGGGAAAGTAGTTGGCTCGTGGGGGAGCAAAGTACTTTGCCTATGAAGGAGGGATCCTGGAGTGGTGGCATTACATTGTTTCTGGTACGGAGTGGCCCACCATTTGTTAAATCTGTGCATATAACATTTTCTGTGCTCTTCTTCCTGTATGTTACATTTCACATTATAGATTTTTATTTTTTTTTAATTTTTATTAGTTATTTATTTTTTAAATATATTTTATTGATTTTTCACAGAGAGGAAGAGAGAGAGAGAAAGTTAGAAACATCGATGAGAGAGAAACATCGATCAGCTGCCTCCTGCACATCTCCCACTGGGGATGTGCCCGCAACCCAGGTACATGCCCTTTACCGGAATCGAACCTGGGACCTTTCAGTCTGCAGGCCGACGCTCTATCCACCAAGCCAAACCGGTGTTGGCCACATTATAGATTTTTAAAAGGAGAAATTCACCAGGAAAATCCATGCTGTGTATATTTTCTGCTAGAAGCTTTGGAGTAGGAAATATTAAAGTGACCACTGGCCCAGCTTGCTCTGGACTGAGCAGGTTTCCAGGATTTATCACTTTTAATGCTAAAACAGAGGTCATCATGGGCAAATTGGAATGGTTGGCCACATACAACTATAGACCACTTTATTATCAGAGAGCCCATCTATATATATAAAAGGCTAAATGACCAACTGTCTGACTGTCCAACCGACTGACTGACTGACCGACCAGCTGGCCGGTACATATGACATGCAATGGCAATTTAAAAATAAACATTTATTTATCAGTTATTGTTTCTATCAATGTTGTTTTTATATCATGTTTTTGTTTTTATATTGTTTTTGTTTTTATATCATGTCTTTGTTGTTTTTATATCATGTTGTTATTGTTTATTTATTAATCAATTTATATATTATTTTCATATACATTTTACTAATTTTCTTTCATCTATGACACTTCTATTATAGAGAAAGGGCGAATAGCAATATTAAAATATTTTGTATTTTAATTTTATAATACTATATTATATATACTATTTTGACATGTAATTTTTTTGCAGTAACATAATTATCACACAAATCTTCCTTCTAATTAATTTCCTTTCAATGTGCACGAATCTGTGCACCGGGCCACTAGTTAAATATAAAAGACAAGTCCTGAACATCTTATCAATTATCATAAAATTATGCTTGGAAATATATCACTAGAAAGACAGAGTCTTTAAACTCAGGGTTCAGAATATAAAGGCTAACCCATTGGAGGGCTTCACTTGGCATCTCTAGTCATAGCAACTAGAGAAGGGCCACAGTGTTGAAAAATGTGTTGCGTTTCTTGAGAAACTCCTGGCTACCCACTCTTGTCTTGCCTGACCAGCCTCTCTGGATATCAGGGGCCACTTCCGGATTTTACCTGGGTTCTCCCCTTTCACCTGCCTGTGCTTTGTGCTAAGTCTCAGGGATCTCCAAAGAGTATTTGAGTGCCTTGAGAATGTGGAACTCAGAGCCCAAGCCCCTCATTTCTATCATTACTATCTGCTTCTGAGCAATATAAATTCTTCCACCCCCTGCTAGACATACTCATCATCCTTCAGTGTCAGCTCAAGTGCCCAATGCTGTGGGCTATCCACGGACCTCCATGGCAGAGTGGCTTCATCTCTGAGTGAGCCTTCGCCACATGTATTTGTTAAGAACTTCACCACAAAGTGGTGGTAAACTCTGTTTATTTACTTTTCCCTCCTAGACTATGAATTTCTCAAAGCCTGGGGCTGTGTCTTGTTCATCTTGTATTCTCAACACTAAGCACATGCCTGGTACATAGCAAGCATTCAGCATTTAGCTGTACCTAGTAAGTGTGAACTCAATACCTGTTGGGCTTGTAGATTTTTAAAACCAAAACCATGTGTTGAACTGAAATGCTAGGTATAGTAATTCCTTTGGCACTGAAGAAAGGCACACTGTGTTATTATGCCTATAGTGTAGTAAGTCGGGTGTGTATGTGTGTGTGTGTGTGTGTGTGTGAAATTGGGTTTGTTTACAGTTGTGAGAATGAAAAACACAATTAATTCTTGTATTATTATTTATTTATGATTATATTATTTTCCATACAAACTACTGTTAACTTATTTTGCCCCCCAGCCCTGAATTGTTTGCCTGATTGAGTATAGCTGTAGTAAATAACACTTTTGATTTTTTAAAAACAGTAAAGAAAGTTTTAAAAAGTAAAGGGGAAAAAGTAAGCACTGATCTATAGGTTACTCTTATTGAATATAAATGTCTTAGAACATAAACCCCTCAAGGGCAGGTGCTATGTTTGTGTGAATTCTGCTAGGTAACCACCACATTTATTATTCTTAATTTAAAAGGTATGTGTTCTCTCTCTCTAAAACATATGGGATATGTGATACAATTTTATGGGCCAGTAGACATGTTTGTGTGCCCTAAATATAATTTTGAATCAATCCTAAATCAAGGAGAATTATTCATTACTGTGCCCTAACTCATAGGGAAACCAAAGTCAGTCATTCTTCAAATTTAATATCCTGGAACAATATCCCAGTGATCTAACATATACTTTAAACCAATGAGAATCTCTGTTGTGTTTGGATGATTGAGCTTTGAAGGAGCTCCAAATTTCCCTGTGCAGTGCATGAGCAGGGTTTATAGTTTAGATAGATGAAGGCAATAACTGTTGAGATCACAGAATTTCAGTTCTTTGCTAAAGGGGAAAAAGAATACTTTTGTCATTCCTGACTGCTTTGCAAAAGGTAAAATATTTCATTGCTCTTAAGTTGGAATTAATTTTTAGCAACCATTCAAAGAATCTATTCAATTACACACCAGTGGGCATGAAAATGGATTTCCTATTTTATGACCCTTCATTTTTTATCAGTTTGTACAAAGCTGTGTCCACTGGGAAATATAGTGTATATAAGGGATGTTTCTTTCAAGCATTTCATACATATGAATCTTTTAAACATGAGGTAGTGAAACTGTGCTGGCAAAATATACTACAATTCTATGGCTTAAAAACAAATAAAAGTTGAGGTGGTTGGATTTGAAGAATCACTGGGGCAGTTCTTCAAAGTGAAATTTATTAAATGTCATACTAATTACTGTACCTTTGTTCCTATAAAGCAAATAGCTGTGAAGCCATTTTATGAAGGTGATTTTTCTCTGTACTCCCTGTTTGGAATATTTTATCTTGAATGTGCACACTGAGTTTATCTTTGTCTACAGATAGCCAAATTTCTTAATGTTGGTCAACTTACCTACAGTGACTTTGAACTAATTTTTATTTTATTTATTTATTTTAAAATATATTTTATTGATTTCAGAGAGGGAGGTAGAGGGAGAGAGAGATAGAAATACAAATGATGAGGGAGAATCATTGAGTGGCTGCCTCCTGTGCATCCTACACTGGGGATCAAGCCCATAACCCAGGCATGTGCCTGTGACCAGAATCAAATCCGGGACCCTTCAGTCCACAGGCCGATGCTCGATCCACTGAGTCAAACCAGCTAGGGCTGGAACTAATTTTTAGGATACAAAAAAGCAATATCGTATTTTTTAATTTGCCTTTTTTTAAAGGCAGTTTTGCAACCAGATTTGTAATCCTCCTTTTACACCCAAGGGAGTTTCTTTGGCATTTTAAAAATTGAAATTAATAATTCATGACCATAAAAAATTACACATATGTCATAGAATATTTTGCAGGCTCATCTGACTTAAGGAATAGAAGACTAAAGCATAGAAACAAAGATAATTGGATAACAAGGATAATTAAATATTATAAAGTGTTTTTTTTTCTGAGTTTCTAATTGTTGGTTTAAATTCCTTTCTTGGGCAAAATTTGTTTTGGAAATATGTTGAAGAAATATAAAAGACTGATGTATTTTCTCTTATTGTGTTAAAAAAGAGACCATTTATTTTCCACTTATAAAAAAGAAAACACACAGGCTGTTAAAAAGGATTCTTATATTTTTCATGATCTTAATTGACCTCAATAATTTTCATTTAATTATATGTGAATGAAGATGTTTATCCACATATAATTTTTAGAACATGAATTTTTAAGATGATATTTATTATTTTTTTCTATTTTCAGTGTTTCTGAAATAGCAACAAATAAAAATATATAGCATTTTTGTGTGAGATTCTATTACAACAGGTCTTTTAAAAACATTTACATTAGAATTAATAAATTGATGTGGAGGAAAATAATCAGTACCATGCTTAAATAAAATTACAGTAATTTTATTTGATTTTTTCCATTGTAATTCTTTTCTATTTTTCTATTGTTTTGCTTTGTTGAATGTTTAAACCTCAATTAAAATGAGAACAAATATTTTCTGAAGGAAGCCTTAGGTAAAGAATAGGAGAGCAGGGTGGTTGCTCCTGGGTGTCTGGGCTTCCAGGGATTCTCTGCTTACCAAGTGAGTCCACATTTGGCCTTTAAGCACTTACTAAAACTTCAGCTCTTTTCTCCTTGCCTGCTTCTGTGGTGGTCATCTCTTGCTCCCACAGTTTGCCCAAGGTTAACTGTTTTCCATCTCTCCTTGTAAGAGCTTGTCAACCTTGTATAGTAGTTCATCAAGTTGCTTTGTGACCTCAGCTCTGTGATTGACTACCCCAAAAAAATTATGGTGTTGTAGACTGGCTTGTTCTCATTGTTAGAGTGGGATATTTTTGTGTGATTTTCTATATTTAAAAAATATATTTTATTGATTTTTTACAGAGAGGAAGGGAGAGAGATAGAGAGTTAGAAACATCGATGAGAGAGAATCATCGATCAGCTGCCTCCTGCACATCTCCTACTGGGGATATGCCCGCAACCCAGGTACATGCCCTTGACCGGAATCGAACCTGGGACCTCTCAGTCCGCAGGCCGACGCTCTATCCACTGAGCCAAACCGGCTTATTTTCTATATTTAAAGTTAAAGATGATTTGACTTTGGGTGGTGGGCACACAATGCCACATACACATCTTGTATCACAGAAATGTACATTTGAAACCTATATTATTAGCAAATGTCATATCAATAAATTTAATAAAAACAAAATAAAAAGGTTATTACTGATAGGTATGTTTGTTGCCATTTTTATTCTTTATGCCTGTGATTCTTCTTCCCTGTCTATTTCTTCTTTTTATACAGTCCCTTTAGCATTTCTTGCATTGCTGGCTTGGTGGTAATTGAAAGGTTCAGAGTGGGCCAGGGTCTGGCACCCATGGCATGAGGCCATAATGTATCAAAATATATTTTTATTCCAGGCACCTGGGTGCAGGTGGGGTGAATCCAACAAAAAGGAGTCAGCAGAGAGTCAAGGAAGAGAAGAGTTTTTATTAACTTTTGCTGGCTGCAAGCCATTCCTGCTGACGTAAGGGTCTGGTTCCTCCCAGTGGTTATCTAGGCTATGCGGTGCTCAAGGTTGCAAGCTTTCTGCAAGATATCTGCTAAGCACAATAAGTTTTCTCTGCCCCTTTTTATTCTCTTTTACCTTTTCAGTAATAAACTCCCTTAGCCTTTTTTTTTCTGTCTGTGAAGCTCCTGATTTCACCTTCAATTTTGCATGATAGCCTTGCTGGGTACAGTATTCTTGGATTCATTCCCTTACTTTGCATCATTTTGTGTATTTCATTCCATTCCTTCTGGCCTGAAGTGTTTCTGTTGAGAAATCAGTTGATAGTATAATGGGAGATCCTTTGTAGGTAACTTTCTGTCTCTCTCTGGCAGCCTTTAAGAATCTTTGTCGTTGATGTTTGCCAATTAAATTATGATGTGTCTTGATGTTGGTTTTTTGGGGTTCATCTTGTTTGGGACTCTGCTTCTTAGACTCGTGTGACTTCTTCCTAACATTAGGGAATTTTTCTCTCATTATTTCTTCAAACAATCAACAAAACAACAAGACAGACTACTGCATGGGAGAACATACTTGTATTTGCCAATATTATCTCTGATAAGAGTTTACTCTCCAAAATTTTTAGGGTACTCATACAACTTAACAAAAGAAAGATAAATGATCCAATCAAAAAATGGGCAAAGGACCTAAAAAGACAATTTTCAAAAGAGGACATACAGAAGGCCAAAAGATATATGAAAACATGCTCAGAGTCACTAATCATCCAAGAGGTGCAATTCAAAACAACAATGAGGTACCATCTTACAACTATCAGAATGGCTATCATCAACAAATCAACAAACGGCAAGTGCTGGTGAGGATGTGGAGAAAAAGGAACCCTTGTGCACTGCTGATGGGAATGCAGACTGATGTAGCCAGTGTGGAAAACAGTATGGAGTTTCCTCAAATGATTAAAAATGGAACTCCCATTTGACCCAGTAATCCCACTTCTAGGAATATATCCCAAGAAATCAGAACCACCAATCAGAAAGGATATATGCACCCCTATGTTCATAGCAGCACAATTTACAATAGCTAAGATTTGGAAACAGCCTAACTGCCCATCAGTGGATGAGTGGATTAAAACACTGTGGTACATCTACACAATGGAATATTATGCTGCTGTAACAAAGAAGGAACTCCTACCATTTGAAACAACAAGGATGGACCTGGAGAGCATTATGCTAAGAGAAATAAGCCAGTTGGAGAAAGATAAATATCATATGATCTCACTCATTTGTGGAATATAATGAACAACATAAACTGATGAAAAAAAAAAAAAGATCCAGAGACATAAAGCATCGAACAGATCGTCCTACCTAAGAGGGAAGGGAGGGCAGGGGTGGGGGTAAGAGATCAACCAAAGGACTTGCATGCATGCATATAAGCATAACCCATGGACACAGACAGTAGGGGGGTGAGGGCATGTGCTGGGGGGTGGGAATGGCTGGAAAGAGGTCAATGGGGAAAAATGGAGACCTATGTAATACTTTAAACAGTAAAGAATAAAAAAATAAAAAAAGTGAACTCTACATATGTTTTAAGATTTTGAAATGGTATTCCTTAATAATGTACCAAAAAGCCCACAAAATGGATTTGATTTTCTCTCATTCTTTTGCTCTGGGTTCAACTTCTCAGAATCTGTTTCCTGTCTTACTAGAATTAGTACTTATCCTAAGTTAAAAAGAATATATAGATAGTTCTCCACTCGCAAGAGTGAAGAATCATAAGTTAAAAATCAGGATTGGAATCTCAGCTGATGATAGATTGTGAGCTTCACTTTTATTTTATTTTATAAAAGGGCAGAGGTATTCCCTATTTTATCTATTTCTCATTGGATATGAAGCTCAAATAACAGGTATATGTAGAAGCTATTTTTAACATGCTAAATAGGTATGTTACTGATAAATAATTTTCAGAAAGGAGCATACATAATTAAAACTTGAATCTTTGAAATGAATTTTATTTTTTAAAAATATATTTTGTTTATTGATTTCAGAGAGGAAAAGAGAGGGAGAGAGAGATAGAAACATCAATGATGAGAGAAAATAAATGATCAGCTACTTCCTGCATGCCCCACACTGGGACCGAGCCTGCATCCCGATACTATCCTATCTAATAATAGACAAACATGGTAATTAACCATACCTCCAACACGCTCCCCATTGGCTAATCAGGACGATATGCAAATTAACTGCCAACCAAGATGGCAGCCAGCAGCCAGGCAGCTGAAGCAAACAGGAGGCTTGGTTGCCCCAGCGATGGAGGAAGCCAAGGTTCCCCACCTGCCGCTGCCCTGCTGGCCTCTGAGCTGCACTCTAAGAAACAATGTTGCAATTGTAGAAGCTAAACAAACCCCTGAAACCTGCTTTCAGCTAGCCGGGCCTCAGAGGTGGAGTTGCAACAGTGTTTCAATTATAGAAGCCAAACAAACCCAGATACCTGCTTTCAGGAGCTGAGTTCTCAGAGCTGGAGAATAGCCTCAGAGCTAAAGCTGGCTGTCAGTTCCAGTGACAGCCATAGAAGTTAAATAAAGCCCAGAATAAAAAAAAAAAAAAGAAAAAAAGGAGAGGTTGGGAGCTTCAGTCACCCGCCAGCCTGAAAACGGCCCTCAGTCCCTCACCCAGACTGGCCAGGCACCCCAGTGGTGACCCCACCCTAAAGGGTGTGTGACTAGCTGCAAACAGCCATCATCCCCTCATCCAGGCTGGCCAGGCACCCAAGTGGGACCCCCACCCTGATCTGGGAAACCTTCAGGGCAAACCAGCCAGCCCCTACCTGTGCACCAGGCCTCTATCCTATATAGTAAAAGGGTAATATGCAAACTGACCCTAACAGCAGAAAGACTGGGAATGTCTGGTCACTATGACACACACTGACCACCAGGGGGCAGACACTCAGTGCAGGAGCTGCCCTCTGGTGGTCAGGGCGCTCTCACATGGGAGGAGCTCTGCTCAGCCACAAGCCAGGCTGATGGCTGCCAGTACAGCGGTGGTGGTGGGAGCCTCTCCTGCCTCCTCAGCAGCGCTAAGGATGTCCGACTGCAGTTTAGGCCTGCTCCCTGCTGGCAAGTGGACATTCTCCGAGGGCTGCCGGGCTGCCAGAGGGATGTCTGATTGCCATCTTAGGCCCAATCCCCTGGGGAGCGGGCCTAAGCCAGCAGGTGGTCATCCCCTGAGAGGTTCCAGACTGCGAGAGGGCACAGGCTGGGCTGAGGGACCCCCCCCTCCGCCCCCTCTCCCCGAGTGCACAAATTTTTGTGCACCGGGCCTCTAGTAATACTGGTAAGAGTTTATGGTCTTGTGGTGGTTATTAGAGCATATTTTATATACAGGAATAATTGAGAAATATTAAATAAGCATCTACTCTGTATACTCTGTTTGATGCTGGCGAGACACTGACAAACATAACAAAAGCTGTTGATCTTGTAGTGCTAATATTCTAGTGGAAAAGATGGACATTAAACAAATTTCTGATGCTCTGCTCTACCTGAGGAAGATTCTAGCCTAGGGTTTTACAGTGTTTTCAACAAAGCTACTTTGTGAGGACTCGGTGGGGATTTTGCTTAGCTAAGCTTCCTTGACTTTATTGTCTAATTCAATTTCTCCTTTTTAAAACCAGATATTGCCAGATAGAAAGGTATTGTCATTCATGTTTTGCTTTGTGGCCTGGCTCTCTTTTCCTGATGATTAGTGGGTGTTTTTTTCCATTTAAAAAAATCTTTATTGTTGAAAGTATTACATATGAGGTTTTTCCCTCATTGACCTCTTCTAGCCCACCACCACCCCTACCCCCACCTCCATGATTAGTTTTTTTAATTCAATGTTTTCCTGCTATAATTGCCGGGAGCCGGTCCATCCTTGCTGTTTCAAGGGACCTGGCATATATGGCATACTGTTCTTAATATGTTTGCTCACCTTCTTGGCACTATGTGTTTTAACCAAGGTCTCTGAGAAAGGTTGTTTCCCCAGGTAGGGATTTTCCCCTGAAGTTAGGGAGGGAATAAAACCTCTTAACTAAGTGCCAGGTGGGTAATTAATCACTTTAAATATGAACAATCATGCTTAAGCTACATAATCTTTACTCCCTGGAATGGAGATAAGAAACGCCCTAACCTTTGTAATAGAGATTGATAGGATTGAAATCAACTGATATAAATACAGATGTAAGAAGACAGAACCAAGAGAGACAGAAATTGGCACAGAACCTACACAGAACGTTCTCTAGAGACAGAAGAACTTCGCTGGAGAGAACATGGCAAAAGATCCTGGACAGAAACTGGCCTCAGAACCTAGAGACAGAACCTAGCGAGAGAACATGGCAAAAGATCCTGGACTGAACCTGACTACAGAAATTGGCAAGAGAACCTGACTAGAACCTGGTGACTGAACCTGGCTGGAGATCCAGACAGAACCTGGCTGGAGAACCTAGCGAGGGAACATGGCTACAGAACCTGGCTGGAGAACCTGGAGAACCTAGCGAGGGAACATGGCCACAGAACCTGGCTGGAGAACCTGGAGAACCTGGCTGGAGAACCTAGCAAGACAACATGGACACAGAACCTGGCTGGAGATCCTAACCAGAACTTCACTGGAGATCCTGACCAGAACTTGGCTAGAGATCCTGGCTAGGCTGCTGATCAACTGAACGCTGTCTCCATGTCATTCCTTCTTTGCCGACTCCGTCCACACCTTTGGGGACCCCTGGACCCGCTGGGGTTGGACCCCGGCATATAATTAAAGTATATGCATTTTGGAATAAACAGGTAAAACCATTTTATTATAGAAAACATAAATGTATACACAAATAAAGTACGATAGTAAATACACACGTACCCATCATCCAGCTTAATAATTATGAACTCGTGGTCATTTCATTAATGTACCCACTCAGTTCCCTTGTCAGCTTGGATTATTTGAATTAAAAACCTTGATATCCATCCATAAATATTTTTTCAGTTTTATTATAAAATATAAGGAATCCTTTTTTAAAAATATTTGCATTGATTTCAGAGAGGAAAGGAGAGGGAGAGTGAGGTAGAAACATATAAATGATGACAGAGAATCATTGATTGGCTTCCTCCTGCATGCCCCACACTGGGGATCAAGCCCAAAACCAGGGCATGTGCCCTGACCAGGAATTGAACCATAACCTTCTGGTTTATAGGTCAATGCTCAACCACTGAGCCATGCTGGCTGGGCAGGAATCTCTTTTTAAAGAACAATCAAAATAGTATCTCATCTAATATCCAGTAATTATTCAAATTTCACATTTTTCATCATTTTGACAGGCTTTATGGAGATGAAGTTATTATATTGTTTTGGTTTTATCTTTTATAGTGGTCAAAGATGATTTTTAGAAGTATCCATAATGAAAGTGAAGATGTTATTTGAATTTTAAGGCAAAAGGAAAGGCTTTGTGTGTGTGTGTGCTTTTAATGTTTTGAAAACAGAGCATGCAAAATGCTCTGTTAGGTGCTTAGAAATACAAATAGATTGTAGACATCTGTCATGTCTTTTAAATAAGTTATAGTGTTGTGACTGAGTTAAGACACAAGGAAAGGTAACCCACAATATTGGTATTGACCTGTATTCTGTCCCAGTGGTGGATGAGTAGTCCTCAGAATTCATGACCATTCATATTGGCTTATCTTATTAGTGAGGAGATTGCAAGGCATACTTTTCTTAATACTGAAAACACAAAACTTAAAATTAATTAATCTTTTAAAATTATTAGGATAGATTCAGGGTTATTGTTGTCATCATGCTAGTCATATTCCATTTAATTCCAAAATGCATTTATGAGTAAAGAGAAAAATATGGTATTTTAGCTTGGCCTTGAGGTTTGGTGTGCTTGGGAAGGTAGAGACTGGTTAGGGTGTGTTATGAGGTTATAATCGTCAGGGTTCTCCAGAAAAACAGAGCCAATAAGATCTTTCTCATTCTCTTGAGATAGGTATAGATATAGGTACATATCTATCTATCTATCTATATAGATAAACATATATCTTTTGTTTCTCTCCATATATGATTTCTTAAAATCAATCAATTTCTGTCTCTGTCTCTCTTTCTTTACCCCACAATGTATGGGGAGATTTATATTAAGGCATAGTTCATGCAATTGCAGAGTTAAGTTCAAATCTGCAGTGAGGCCTGGCCGCGTGGCTCAGTGGTTGAGTGTCGACCTATGACCCAGGAGGTCATGGATTTCCGGTCAGGGCACATGCCCAGGTTATGGGCTCGATCCCCAGTGTGGGTTGGATAGGAGGCAGCCTATCAATGATTCTCTCTCATCATTGATGTTTCTATCTCTCTCTCCCTTTACCTTCCTCTCTGAAATCAATAAAAATATATTTAAAAAAAATCTGCAGTGAGGGCTGTCAGATTGGAGACCTGGGAAAAGTTGATATTGCAGCTCAAAACTGAAGGCAGTCTCCTTACAGAATTCTCTCTTTTTCAGGGAAAGTCAATCTTTTGCTATTTTTTTTTTTAAGGCCTTCAACTGTTTGGATGAAGCCCACCAACATTATGGAAGGCAATCTGCTTTACTCAAAGCAGATTTAAATGTTAATCTCATCTAAAAAAAAAATCAAAAACAGCCCTAACTGGTTTGGCTCAGTGGATAGAGCGTTGGCCTGCGGACTGAAAGGTCCCAGGTTCAATTCCGGTCAAGGGCATGTACCTTGGTTGTGGGCACATCCCCAGTAGGAGGTGTGCAGGAGGCAGCTGATCGATGTGTCTCTCTCATCGATGTTTCAAACTCTCTATCCCTCTCCCTTCCTCTCTGTAAAAAATCAATAAAATATATTTTTAAAAAAATCAAAAACTTTCACAGCAACATCCAGATATGTTTGACCAAATATCTGGACACTGTGTCCTAGACAAGGTGGCACATAAAGTTAACCATCATAGGTGGAGACTATGGCATAGGCAAATGAGTGGGATGAACTTAATTCTCTTTTAGGTTAAGGCAAGTAGAGCACTTTAGGGAAAAGATTCA
The DNA here is from genome assembly GCF_964212035.1 of Myotis nattereri. NCBI lineage: Eukaryota > Metazoa > Chordata > Mammalia > Chiroptera > Vespertilionidae > Myotis > Myotis nattereri. Next base: position 55,606,759 of record NC_138080.1, read on the forward strand.
GGTTTGGACTTAGTAATTAGCAAAATCAGTAAGATGAATTAATAAATAAATTTAATTTTATCCTCAATTTTTCTTAGTTTCTACAAAATAATACATATTATGTTTCTGAAAAGAACCAAATTTTATTGAATTTTATCTGTTGATGTGTAGGAGTAAGAAGACAGAGCATCTGTGAAATATTTTATTAGTACAGTCAATTTTCATTTATTGGTAATAATGGAAACAGGGCCACATGGCCACTGAGATTCATAGAGAACATTTAACACATTAATATTCAGGATTTTAATTATTCACTCAGAATGTAGACTTTACTTATATTTTTAGCAGGGAGAAACATTTATGTTTTATCTTTTCTTCCTTTCTAATGATGATTGAAAGGACTGAAAAGAACAGGTAGAAATTGGCTAGTCTTTAAACCCAGTAATTGTTAATTGGTAATCATGATAATGAAAGTTCATGTTGTTAGCTTATTTCACTAATCTTGTTTGTTATATTTATGTGTGATATTTGCTGTAGCTTTATAGACTCAGTCTTTGTGAATCTCTGTACTTACATACATTTTCAATTGATTCTCTATAATATTCTTCCTATAATTTTGTTAAGTTGTCAGCAACCATATATGGTCTATATACCTTGTAAGGTGACAAGCTATCTCTCTCCTAGCTATGACTAGGAGAGTAGAAAAAAAGTGGGGTGAAACATTTGGAATAAATACACAGACATAAGCAGGGCTAAAATGCTATTCCATAATTATCCTTTTGTTTTTGTCACCAAAATCTTATTTCCTTCCTTGAATGTATTACTTTAACAAGCTTTTAGTAAAGATAATGATGTATTAATGAACTTCAATCTTCTGACAAGGCAATCATCAAAGACAGATGGAAATAACTAAAAATTAACAATTTTTCTTAGGGAATAGAGTCTTGTTTTTATTTTATAAAAAGGCCACCTGATTCCAGAATTTGCACAATAATTCTACTGCATGCATAACCTGTGAAGTAATGAAATACCAAAGATGTGTGACAAAGCATTTTGAAGATAGGCTTTGTTCACTAACGCTTAATCGTCCTTTTTTTTTTATTACAAGACGAAAGTATATCCATTATAGATCTTCTGGAAGGCCAAACATTCATGTCAGGCTCCTTATACCTGAAAGGGAGTGGCATATGCGTTTTCCTTTAGTGATGCAGCATGTATGTGAAGGCGTTGTGGAAAGTCTTCCCCTCAGGCCCACAGCCATTCTATGATCTGGATTTCCCAACCCTGGGAGTATCAGCCTGCTTTGGGGAGAAGTAGAGAAGTTGCTGAGCCTCTCAGCTAACCACCTGCTTCTGTTCATTCACTTAGTATTTAAACTGTTAACTATAAGACTTGATTGTGTCAGATTGTATCCATTTGGTGTAGAGAGCAAACCGGCAGAATTTGAGCCAGGCATGTTCAGTGTGCTCACCCTTTCATGTCCAACTCAGACGTGTTGGTCAGGCTCATGAACTGCTTCCTAATCCAGCCCTCTAAAGCTCAGGCAGCAAGTCTGGTTGCACAGACAAAACATGGGTTAAGTCCTACAGCAACTGGTATGAGGAAAAAACTAATGAGGATAGCTTTCCTGAAAAGGTGGCCGTCTGTGAGTCAGGTACTTAGGATTTATGAACCCCACATTCAGCCAAATCAGAGAAGAATATAATACAGACAAAAATTTGACTGTTCCAGAAGTCACTTTCATCATATTGGCATGTTTTTGTTTAATCCTTTTGTTTATGGATTTTATGTTTATAATTAGAAGCATAAGATATATAATATTTTCAGTGCTATAGTTATTTTGTAAAAACCTTCAGAATCAAACATTTTGTTTTTATAAAATAATCCAATGCATGTATATACTGTAATTTACCTAACCAATCTTTTATTACTGAAAATTTATGTTATTTCCCATGTTATTGTTGTGTTGTGGGTCCATAGACTACCTGCAGGTTCGATGATTTGCTAGGAGGATTCATGGGGCTCAGTATGTAGTGATATTCACAGCAAAGGTTCGTTATAGTACAAGGATACAAAGCAAAATCAAGAAAGGAAAAAGGCACATGGGTGAAGACCAGAGCAAACCAGGAGCAAGCTTCCAAGAGTCTCCTTCCAGTGGAGTCACACGGATGCACGTCATTCCTCCAGCAATGAGTCATGACATGTGTGAAGTGTTGTAAATGGAGAAACTCTTCAGAGACTCAGCACCCAAGGCTTTGATTGGGAAATGGTCACATAGGTGTCTTTTGCTTAGCATGTTCCAATATTATTCTGTATAAACAATATTGTTTGTACAATCTAGGTGTAGTGATACACCATTATCTTTTAGGGAAAGTGTAGGGAACTATTTACCTGCCAAGCTCGCAGATGCCAGTCCAGGGTCAACCTTGCAAGACTGTCTTTCTACAAATACCAGTCTCAAGTTTGCAATGTTAACCCACTTCTGCTTTATTATTACAAATCATTCCATAGTAAACATTTTTGTTAAATAACCTTTTGGCTATTTCAAATTATTTCCTTATGAAAGGAATTTTTAGAAATTGATGTTACATAAAAATACGAGTATTTAAAAATACTTCTCTTACTGACATATTGATTTCTCAGAAGTCTTTTCAAATTTCATTTTTATCAAGCATGTATGAATGCGGGCACTAAAACCTTGACTGAAATATGTAAGATTTATATGGTCCATACATCAAAATATAATAAACCTAAAAGAATTAATTTAAAAAATTGGAATTATATGAGACAAACAAAAGACTAGTTAAAGGCTGTTGCTAACCTCTGTGGAGGAGTGCGTGTGTGTGGTGGGGGCGAGGGGGCGTGACACTAAGAATGCTTCCACTGATTTGTCACTCTACTTTTCTCTTGGACCTCTGGTTTTGTTTGTTTGTTTTTACCTATAAATGTATGACATCATTGTCATCTTAAAACATGCACATTGCAGCTCATTTAAACATTTGTTCAAAATTATTAGCATATATCCTGTTCCAGGTGTTGTGGTTGTGCAGAGGATAAAACAGTGCACCAGGCACAGTCCCTTCACTCCTGGAGTTTGCAGTCCCCTGCCAGCGTAAGCTATATTTGTTAAGGATGGCAGGTGAGCTGCCACCAAGAGGCATTTTTAGGTCATGTATTCACACAGCCACCTCTGCATTGCAGAAGGAAACCCATGGCAGTTCTGGAACCTGGGCTCCTGCTTTAGTCAATCAAGAGTCTTTACTTTCAAGCCTGAGAACCAAAGTTTTCCAAAGCTATGACACAGCAGACTGACTCTTACTTCCTGGGAGGGATATCTGAGTTTTGACTCTTTAGAGATGTTGTAGTTCCCCAACTACCCTCCAAAACGTGTGGTCATTGAGGGCAAATTTAAAGAAAACATTTATTTTACATGTATGGTAAAAGAAGTTCAAACAAATACTAATTTCTTCTTATAAGAATGAAATGTCTTTGTTAGAAAAAAAAAGTAAAATTTAAAATTTAGTCTCAATCTCATGCCTCCCTAGAAGTTAATGTCCCTAAAGTTCTGTGATGCTTTTTCCAGTTTGCTTTTGTTCATAGTTTTCTACATAATTTGCCCTCTTTTTAACGAAAGTTATATAGCTTACTTTAAATGTGTTTTCTCTAAAATGTAGTTATAATTAATTGCAGACAATTTGGAAAATACAGATCTCTCTCTCTCTCTCTCTCTCTCTCTCTCTCTCTCTCTCTCACACACACACACACACACACACACACACACACACACACACACACGACAATCCTTTAGTAGTCCACCACCCAGAGATACTCATTGCTAAATTCTGGTGTATATTCTACAATATATTTTCCAGGTATAAATATATACATATTTGTTAGTTAAACAACACAGTGCCAAAGAAACACTCAGAGGTTAATCCTATTAATTAAAACATGCTATGATTCAGGTGATTCTATTTGAATTTTTAAAAAGGAAAAAAGTCATTATTTAGGGTCTGTGAAAATAAAGTAACCATTACATTGATCTTTGTCATTCTTGTCTTGTCTACCCAATCTCTGGGTACATGTCCCAAATATTTTGCCATTGTACTAGTAAGTGCATGACAGATATTAGTTATTGGTTATAATTTTTTATCATAGACCAAGATTCCATTGGAAAGACCATTTCATTTGAATGAGTGAATTCAAGTTTATTCCCCACGAAACAACTTGTTTGGTTCCTGGGAAAGTAGAATAAGCAGAAAAAAACCCAACAACAATGAGGTGAAGCCTAGCAGGACTAGGTTTTAAGTCCCAGCTATAGAATCCTGGTGACTATATGTGATCCTACAAGAATTGTGTGCACTGGTTACTGGGAGGAATGATTAGCGCTCATACCATGTCTTGGTCTTCAGATAAGTGTTTGTTTGTCTAAGCAAAAACTCAAGATTTTTCTGAGATTTTTCAGGGTGTTGGTATATTTGAGAATGAGTTTCTTCCTGGCCTTTATACATTGAAGACAATTTGGTTATAAAATTTCTGTTTCACAACTTTTCTTTTTCCTGGAAATTCTGTTGGTGGTGTTCTAATATTCATGGTTCTTAGGTTGTTTTTAAGAAGAAATCTGAGAACAAACATAACTTTAAACTTTTGAGATTTTTTTTTAAATAATATTTTATTGATTTTTAGAGAGAGAGGATGGGAGAGGGAGAGAGAGAAACATTGATGTGAGAGATCAACATAGATCAACTGCTCCTGCACGCCCCCTACCCAGTGTCCTGCAACCTGGGCATGTGCCCTTGACCAGGAATTAAACTGACAACTCCTGGTACCTGGGATGACACCCAACCAATTGAGCCATACTGGCCAGGGCAAGGTGCTTTTTTCTTTCTAAATATGTATAAATTTTTTGGTATTCTTATAATTTACATTTTCTTATTCTTGTAATTTTGCAGAATGTACTTGTATACAGATATCTTTTAATTTAATTTTTTCCTAAAACACTATGAGCCCCAATATTGAGAAGACTCACTTTTTTTTTAGTTCTGGAAATTAATATTCAATAGTGTATGTTTTCTTCATTTCTGATTGTTCTGGTTTCATCCTCAGTAATGTGTGTGATTCCTTTGATAGATATTTATTTTTTCTCCTCTTTAATCTATAATCTTCTCCCTTGTAATTTTCATCTTCGGATACTTTTTTTTCTGATTGTAGGAGTGCTTGCCAAATCCAGTCGTTTGATATTCTACACTGTCTTTAACATCTCTACTAATTCTGAAGTACATTTTAATTCTGCCATTATGTATTTGGTTTTCTTGTGTTTCTTGCCTTTTTAAAAACTCTCGTTTCAATTACCTTACAAATATTATTATTTTCTTAAGTTTTAGCTTATTTTCTCCGTGTTGATTTTGTTCTCTGTTTGAAAGAGTTGGCTTGTTATAATATAATAAAAATGTCAACAGTTTTCTAAAATTTTTTGGGAGGGCCTAGTACAGGGGTGGGCAAACTTTTTGACTCAAGGGCCACAATGGGTTCTTAAACTGGACCGGAGGGCCGGAACAAAAGCATGGATGGAGTGTCTGTGTGAACTAATATAAATTCAAAGTAAACATCATTACATAAAAGGGTACGGTCTTTTTTTTCAATAGTTTTATTCATTTCAAACGGGCGGATCCGGCCCCGGGCCGTAGTTTGCCCACGGCTGTTCTAGTAGCATTTTTGTAACTTTTTATTTTGAGGTAAGTGTAGCTTCCCATGCAGTCAGAAGAAATACTACATATTGATCCCATGTGTCCTTCACCCTGTTTTCCCCAGGTCTTATGAAAGTACAGTACAACGTTGCAACCAGCATTATTTTCATACTTAAAAGTCTTTTACTAGATTTTTCATAATTGAAGAATATATTCATTTCCTAGAGCTGGTTAACAATTTATCACAACCTTGGTAGCTTAAAGCAATACAGTTCGAGGCCAGAGGTCCAAATCAGTTTCACTGGACTAAGTCAAGATGTCTGTAGAACTGACTTCTTCTTGAGACTACGGAAGGATCTTTGTGTTTTTGTTTTGCTTTCCTTTCGTCTTTTCTAGCTTCCAAATACTGCTTGCATTTCTCTGCTCATGACCTCTTCCTCAAATCACTGCAATCTCTTGTTTCTGACATCAGAGTTCCTTCGCCCCTTCTGTAGTCAAATCTCTTGTACGGATAGTTGTGAGTACATATAGGGCCCACTGAAGGATTGGGGATAGTCAAGATTCTCAATTTAATCATGTTTGCAAAGCTGTTCTTGCCTTAGAGGTAACAGTTACAGAAACCAGGGATTAGGACATGAGTGTCTTCGGGGCCATTGTTTATTACATCTAACACAGGGACCTTTCCTCTCGTGTGACAGTCACGTGGGCTTTCAATTCAGAATGACCTGGGTTCACCCAACCACTTACCCACTGTCTGAACTTAGGGATGTTTTCTCCTCTCTTAAACTGGGGATAAACTCAGCATCCACCTCATAGGGCTACTGTGCAGACTAGATCAGGTAATGTATGTAAAGTATTTAGCAATAAATGTTAGCTATCATTGCCAGGATCAATGTAGGCCCCAGTGTGTTTACTCTGCTCTGACTAAGGAGAAATTGATCTATGCAAAATAAGTGATTACAGGTAGAACAGGTGAGTTTTTCTCCTTTGCTCTACTTTCACTTGGGTGCATCTATTACTTTTTCTAGTTCTGTATTTGATGAGCAGGTGTCAATGCCCACTTCTCCAACCAATTCCCAGTAACCTGCAATCATCCATTTGGAATAGTTTGGCTCTGCTGGGTGGGGACTTGCCAATTCCACTCCTTCATTCTTTCTTATATTTAGCTTTTCAGCACAAAAAGTTACAACACCCATTATGTATTGTTATCAAGACCTGCCAGTCCCACCCTCTGAACAGAGCTCTCTCCTTACAACAGAACTATAATAAATCCTGGCACTGCAGTCAGGATTACTTCCTTTCCTAGTTGTTTCTTTGGAGTTGTACTGTCCATGTGGATTGTGATGGACGAGGGTATGGAGAAGAAAGTGAGTCTTCAAAAGCAGCACCAACATTGCGAAGACACGGTTTTTGTTCTTTTTTCTTTATTTTTTTCCTTGGGAGGTATTAAGATTCTTTCTAACATCTTTCAGGTAGGATAGGGGTTTTATTATTCTGTAAAGGTCATTGGTTGCTTTCCTCAATTCATTTCCAGCGTCCTAATTAAAGAACATTGTTTTTCTCATCTGCATATTGGTGAATAGTCAGACTTAATGTATTGTGTGACCTTGAGATTATCATCTTTTACTTTACAGCTGTAATATTTTAGTGGGACTGTCAAGGAAGTGCCTTAAAGCCGAAGGTGACAAGCCATATTGAGCCAGAAAGCATGATTTTCTTTGCATGGTTTTTATTCACTATTAACTTAGAAGCATCTGCCAAAGTTATTCAAATACTTGGCAATTCAGAAAGATATTCTGCAATAATGATGCCACTGTTCTGTATTATATCCTGATCAGAATGAAGTTCTCATATGGATTTTTTTTAACTCTACATTAAGTTTTTCCTGCTTCTTAGTATTTGCTCTGTATCTACAAACAACTGGTCTCAACAGATAGCTAGGAAAAGCATTAAAGGTATGTCTCACCTGCTGTCACTCAGCACACACTTCAATAAAAGTATTAAATAGACCTAGTAGAAAAAGAGTTATCCACATTTCTTAGATTTTTTACAAAATAATATTTGGGAGCCATGATTATTAACTGGTATGTAATAGATAGACATAGTTAACCTTGTATATTTTTACTGAATCCTTTTGGAAACAGTTCATTATAAACAAATGCAAGAAGGTACATAGTTTAAGTAATTTTAGAATACACATTGTTCATTTTTTACTATAAATGAACAATATGAATTGGTGTAAATGGACATTTCAGTCATTGATTCTAAAATATGAACTAATAAAACACATGGAATTCAGCTGCCCAAGCAGGCTTCTGGGGTTTGATTATTCAAGTGATTAAGATGCTATTTGTCAACTCTAGTTTCCCACCCCTCTTAATTATATAGATAATCAGACCAAGAACTGCTAATTCTGTCTCCTAACTATTAATTGTTTGTAATTACCTACAGATTAAAACAGCATATGCAATTAACTCAAAGAATTAATGGTTACAAGGGAATTGATAAAAGGGAAACGACAAGCTTGGCATAAAAGAGGCTCTAGGGACAGTACCACTGAAGCCAGTGGTGTCTTAGGCTCTACCATTGTTCTCCTGAAGGGCACCGCCTTTCATTTGTACGTCCTCAGCTCTGTTTGAGGCGGTTGCATAGACTATTTCTTATGAACTGTTGGTTTCTGAGACAGTATATTAAAAAATTTGACTTCCATTGTGTTTGGTTCTTTCACTGATATTCAGGTGACTTGGATCAATCTATCCATTTGCAAAGTGGAGGAAATATTTGTAGCTTCAAAGATTATAGAAGTAGTGGATGTTTTAACTAGTGAGGAATGTTTCCTTCCTTCCTTTCTTCCTTCCTTCCCTTCTTTTTTTTCCCCTCATTCTCATGGCAATATCACTGTAGTGTACAATCTTATCAGTTTCTGTCTGGTGTCTGAGTAATCTAAGTTTCTAAAATAACAATGCTTATTAGATTTTAAGAAATATCTCCTGCCTGTGTAAATAATTGGCTCATTGTTAACTACATAAATTTGTCTAAAAATAGGAAGTAAAATAAAAAGCTACACCCAACTGAAATGTGCTTATAAACTATTACTATTATAAACATCAGTATGATGCTAGAAGCTGAGGGAAAATAGTCTGGTGAAAACTAATATTTGGTCCTAAAAAAAAAAGTAGAATAAAACCCCCCACACACACACATTTTAAGGTTTTTCCATTTCTTCAGATGTTAATGTCAGTTGCACTGTATGGGACCTTTCATTCTTACCGGTTTTGCTGATGGCCTTTCAATCTGTTACTGGTAGAAGTGGAGATCCCTTTCCCCACTGAGTGATAGGGCTGATGTCCTTATGATATCTTGAGAAAAAGAATTTTCTGAGACTCGCATGGGAGATGAGTGATTTTTATTCACATGGCATTACATCCCTGGGTTTCTAAAGTACCATTTCCCTCAATTCAGTCCTGGAGGAAGTGCAGGTGGGGATTCAGTAGAGCTAAAAGCAAAGTCAGTGTCCAAAGTTTCCATTTCATGTTGGAATTGGGTAGTGTAGCATTAGGCTAGTTGCAGTCCATTAGTCCACAGTGTCGGGTTCACATGGCTGTGGGCCCATGTGGGTGAATACAGGATCATGAGAACACAAACCAAGAGCAACCAAGTGGTCCAAGAGTGCAAGAGAGGGAACTCCTTTGTTTAGGGGCTTAAGTATCTCAAATCTTCCTGTGCTTGCAGTGGCCATGCCTACTCTGACCAAAGACCTATTCCCATGTGTGACTGACAGGAAAGTACCTTCCTGATTTTACCCAGATGTTACTGGGCATGCATGTATTTTCCACCCTGTCTAGTCCCTTCCCCAAGCAATCTGAAGGGAATAGGCCTGGGAAGTGTTAGACTGCAGCTTCCTGGCAGAGCTGCACAAATGACATGCCTATACTATTTGGCCTTAACTTTACTGCTTTCCTGTTACGAATAACGAGGTTAATTACAATGGCATCAAACCAATACCAAATCAGTCTACAGACATTCATTAGACATATGCTTGGGGCACAGCATTATATTCAGTTTTTTGGGGAATACAAAGCAAGTGAAAGACTTTTAAATCTAGATAGGGGAAATAAGATATGCAAAACAAAACAAAATAAATGACTAGTTTTATAATAATATTTTTCAAAAAGACTCAAAAAGTATTGAGGAAATGAAAGACAGAAAGATATCAATGTGGGTAGCTATTTAAGAAATACATTCCCAATTAGCAGTTATTTAGTTAGCTAATAACTCCTTGTTAACCTGATATTGTATTTCCCTAGATTTGTTTAATCTCAGAGTATTTTATTCTTACTGCTAGTTGATGAATTGGAATTACTGATAACATTTCTTATTTTTTTTTTTTTATCTATCAATACACATCCTACTCTTGCTTTTTCCCCCTCATCTCCAAATCTTTTCTCTCTCTCTCTCTCTCTCTCTCTCTCTCTCTCTCTCTCTCTCTCTCCCCTAGAATTCAGAATCTTTATTTTTTCACAACATTATCTGTTAGATTGTTGGTTCTCTGAAGGGTTTGTGAAGATTTAGTTTGATGTATGGCTTTGGTCTTCTTTAAGCTGTCAGCTTATAACTTTCAACTGACTTTGATGAATAAACCAGAATTTGTGGCATGTCACCTTCTGTGCTTGGCTTCTGAGGAGGGGTCATTAGCATAACATCAGTGTGTGAATGATTACCTTGAGGATTTTAGTGGAGGCTTTACTGCTTCCTGAAGTGGAAAAGTTATAGCTACATTTTCTAATCTGATGCCTATAAATGGAAGAAAATAATGCATGGCCGTCTGAACGATGTGGGTAAACAAGATAAAATATTTGAAATGCTCTGGACTCTCTTGGTGAAATAAGTTGTATAACATTTAGTGTCATTTTCGATTGGGCTCTTCAATGATCAGGATTATTTCATCTGTGAGATTTACTATCCTGAGGCTTATTCTTGTTCACCAGTATTTAGATAGCTACCTTAATCACATTGCTAATGGACTGGAAGTACAGAGAAGTTCCAAGTAAGATATTGTCCTTTCCCTGCAAGAGTTTATACATTTAAAAAGAGAGTGGAGAGAGAGGCCAATTATCTAAAATATGTGAGAACACTTATTGTAGAAGTTCATTAAGGGAAGTGGATGGACCCAGGAAAGTGTTAGTGAGTCAGAGTGCTTCAAATTATCAAAAAGCTTCCTAAGAAATCTGAGGGCTTACACACCTCTAAGAACTCTTATGCTTTTCTTTTATACTAGTGACCTGGTGCATGGATTCATGCACATTGAAAGGAAATTAATTAGAAGGTGGCCAATGGGGCGGGACTGGGGGAGATGGGCGTACATGTCCTGGAGCCAACCTCCCACAATCCCTCCCCAGATGGCCGCACCTGGGGCAGAACACGGGCTCACAGGGCGTCTGCAGAGTGAGCAAGGGTCCCTCTGGTAAGTGTGGTCCCTCGGCCTGGCCTGCGGGGATTGGGCCTAAACCAGCTCTTCGCATGCCCCGAGGGGTCCTGGAGTGCTAGAGGGCACTCTGCAAAGTTGCTGTCCTACAGGGTGTAGAACACAAACACAAATGTGCTGTAAACCAGATTTGGGCCGACAGTGCCCCAATAACATAACCCATGGCCAAAGGTGGAATCGCACCAGCTCCTGAGTTGAGCATCTTCTCCCTGGTGGTCAGTACACATTATACCTACAGGCCGGTTGGCTGGTCACTTAGCCTGTTATATATATATATACTAGAGGCCCGGTACACAAAAATTTGTGCACTCGGGGGGGAGGGGGCGGAGGGAGGGTCCCTCAGCCCAGCCTGTGGCCTCTCACAGTCTGGGACCCCTTAAGGGGATGGCCACCTGCTGGCTTAGGCCCACTCCCCGGGAGATTGGGCCTAAGATGGCAATCAGACATCCCTCTGGCAGCCCGGCAGCCCTCGAGGGATGTCCACTTGCCAGCGGGGAGCAGACCTAAGCTGCAGTCGGACATCCTTAGTGCTGCTGAGGAGGCAGGAGAGGCTCCCACCACCACCACTGTACTGGCAACCATCAGCCTGGCTTGTGGCTGAGCAGAGCTCCTCCATGTGGGAGCTCACTGACCACCAGAGGGCAGCTCCTGCACTGAGCGTCTGACCCCTGGTGGTCAGTGTGTGTCATAGTGACCAGTCATTCCCAGTTGTTCTGCTGTTAGGGTCAATTTGCATATTACCCTTTTACTATATAGGATAGAGGCCTGGTGCACGGGTGGGGGCCGGCTGGTTTGCCCTGAAGGGTGTCCTGGATCAGGGTGGGGGTCCCGTTTGGGTGCCTGGCCAGCCTGGATGAGGGGATGATGGCTGTTTGCAGCTGGTCACACACCCTTCAGGGTGTGGGTACCGCTGTGGTGCCTGGCCAGCCTGGGTGCGGGGCTGAAGGCCGTTTTCAGGCTGGCAGGTGACTGAAGCTCCCAACCTCTCCTTTATTTCTTTTTTTTTTTATTCTGGGATTTATTTACCTTCTATGGCTGTCACTAGAACTGAGAGCTGGCTTTAGCTCTGAGGCTCGGCTCCAGCTCTGAGACCTCGGCTGCTGAAAGCAGGTATCTGGCTTTGTTTGGCTTCTATAATTGAAACACTGTTGCAGCTCCACCTCTGAGGCCTGGCTGGCTGAAAGCAGGTTTCAGGGGTTTGTTTAGCTTCTATAATTGCAACATTGTTTCATAGAGTGCAGCTCAGAGGCTGGCAGCAGCAGGCGGGGAACCTTGACTTCCTCCATCACTGGAGCAAGCAAGCCTCCTGTTTGCTTCAGCTTCCTGGCTGCTGGCTGCCATCTTGGTTGGCAGTTAATTTGCATATTGTTCCGATTAGCCAATGGGAAGCGTGTCAGAGGTACGGTTAATTACCATGTTTGTCTATTATTAGATAGGATTAGAGGCCTGGTGCACAAAAATTTGTGCACAGGGGGTGAGTGTCCCTCAGTCTGGCCTGTGCCCTCTTGCAGTCTGGGACTCCTCAGTGGGTGACCACCTGCTGGCTTAGGCCTGCTCCCTGGGGAATTAGGCCTAAGATCGCAATCAGACATCTCTCTGGCAGCCCGGGAGCCCTCGGGGGATGTCCATTTGCCAGTGGAGAGCAGGCCTAAGCTGCAGTCTGACATCCTTAGTGCTGCTGAGGAGGCGGGAGAGGCTCCCACCACCACCACTGTACTGGCAGCCGGCAGCCTGGCTTGTGGCTGAGCAGAGCTCCCCCTGTGGGAGCACACTGACCACCAGGGGGCAGATCCTGCATTGAGCACCTGTCCCCTGGTGGTCAGTGTGTGTCATAGTGACCAGTCATTCCCCGTCATTCTGCTGTTAGGGTCAGTTTGCATATTACTCGTTTATTATATAGGATAGAGTCCTGGTGCATGGGTGGGGGCCGGCTGGTTTGCCCTTCAGAGTGGGGGTCCCCACTGGGTGCCATTGGGGTGCCTTGGCAGAGTGGGGGGCTGATGGCTGTTTTCAGGCTTGCCACACCACCTTCAGGGTGGGGGTCCCCACTGGGGTGACACTGGGGTGCCTGGTAGGGTGAGGGGCTGATGGCTCTTCTCAGGCTTGCCACACCACCGTGAGGGTGGGGGTCCCCACTGGGGTGCCTGACCAGTCTGGGTGAAGGGCTGAGGGCCGTTTTCAGGCTGGCCAAGCCTCCCCAGCAACAGAAGCTCCCAGCCACTCCTTTTTTTCTTTTTTTCTGGTATTTATTTACCTTTTATAATTGAAACTTTGTAGCCTGGAGTGGAGCTCAGAGCCGGCCAGGGCTTGGCTTCCTCCATCGCCAGGGGCAACCCAAGGCTCCAGCTCCTTGACCATGGCCGGCTGAAAGCAGGTGTCTGGGGTTTATTTACCTTCTATAATTGAAACTTTGTTGCCTGAGTGGCGCTCAGAGCTGGCCAGGTCAGGTGTGAGGGAAAGCCTCCTGCGCTCCAGCTCTGTGGCCACGGCTGGCTGAAAGCGGGTATCTGGGGTTTATTTACCTTCTATAATTGAAACTGTTGCTTTGAGTGTAGCTTAGAGCCTGCCGCGGCTGGCAGGGAACCTTGGCTTCCTCCATCACTGGAGCAAGCAAGCCTCCTGCTCGTTCCAGCTCTCTGGCTGCCAGCCGCCATCTTTGTTGGCAGTTAATTTGGATATATCACTGATTAGCCAATGGGAGGTGTAGCGGAGGTATGGTCAATTACCATGTTTGTCTATTATTAGGTAATAAGATAGATACTCCTGAGTGTATAAGAGTACTCAAAGTATAAGATGTATGGCCTTTTTTTTCTCAAATACTTATATTTGCAGATTCTCTGTAATCTTCCCATTACTGACATTTATTTCCAGAGAAAGACAGGCACCCTATGAGTCCCCTCATATGGGAATCTAATGATCAAAATGAACTATCAAGCAAGAGAGAGAGAGAGAGAGAGAGAGAGAGAGAGAGAGAGAAGGAGAGAGATCCATAGACAAAGAATACTCTGATAGCTTTTTATTAGGGGTGTGTGAAGGGTTGGGGAGGTAGAAGGATTGAGGGGGAAAAAAGGGAAAAAAGATAAAAAACAAAATAAAAACCTCGTGGACGTGGAAAGTGTGGGAATTGCCAGGGAGAGGTGGGGAAGAGGAAGGTGGAGGAAGGTACTGGGAGATAAATGGTGATGAAAGAAATTTGCCTTGGGTGGTGAATACACAGTACAGTGCCCAGATGATGTGTTGTGGAATTGTGCACCTGAAACCTGTATAATTTTGTTAACCAGTGTCACCCCGATAAATTCAATAAAAAGGAAAAATTTATATATAATAAAACCTTTCATTTGATTATATTATGACTAGAGGCCTAGTGCACGAGAGGCTGCCAAGTGCACGAGAAGCTGCCTTCCTTTGTTCCGCACCTCCTCTGGTGATCAGCGCGTGTCATAGCAAGCAATTGAATTCCTGGTTCAGTCGAACTTCAGAGGGGACACTTTGCATATTAGGCTTTTATATATATAGATGCCTCTTCTAGAGATTTTGCCTTTCCAATAGAGGTCAAGAGTCTTTTAAACTGAAATGAAAGAAATACCTATAAAATTAAAATGGTTTAAGCTGTGTGTGTATCATTTGTTTAGGATGTCTCTGAGATAACATCACCTATTATTTTATGTTACTACTCTGCCTCCCTATGAGATACTTTAACTTATGATCTTGAAAGTAAATTAAAGCAATGAAATGAAAGACTTTATTAATTTTGAGTTTTATCTAAATTTATATAAAAACTAGTAACCTGATGCACTGATTGATACATATTGAAAAGAAATTAATTAGAAGGTGGCTGGTGGGGCAGGACTGGGCAAGACAGGCCAGACACGCCCTGGAGCCAACCTCCCACGGTCCCTTCCCAGTGGGCCACACTTGGGGAGGTGCTGCGGCTTGAAGGTTGTCTGTGGAGTTAGCGGGGTCCCTCCAGCAGGTGGGGTCCCTCTGCCTGGCCTGTGGGGATTGGGCCGAAACTGGCTCTCTCACATCCCCCGAGGAGTCCTGGAGTGTGAGAGGGTACTCTGAAAAGTTGCTGTCATACAGGATGTGGAATGCAAACATAAGTGTGCAGTAAACCAGATTCAGGGCCGACAGTGCCCCAGGAAACACATAATCCATGGCTGAATGTGGAATCATGCAGCCCCATGAGGAATTGGGCTCCCTCCTCTCTGGTTATGGGGTGTGTCACCCGAGAACCGCCACTGCCAAGTCACCACAGCTCGGCAACTCCTACATTGAGCATCTGTCCCCTGGTGGTCATTTGCGTGTCATATCTACCGGCCGGTTGAACCGTCGGATGGTCAGATGGTTGCTTAGCCTTTCATATATATAGATTAACTAGTCTATGGATGACTGTAGTGAATTGAAAGTTCAGTAAAGAATATATGTATATGAATATATACTGGAAAGAAGTGGAAATGTGAAAATAATTTGACTCATTTGAATGGCAGAATTTAATTGATTTTTTTTCTTTTTAAAATGATTTATTTTTCTGAGAAATAAATCTTAAGTCACCTACTCCTCATTAAAAAAAAAAGTACACATTTTCCTTATAAATCCATGTAACAACTGCCACAATAGAGAAGAAAGACATGATCTCTCAACCTATTTACCTTAAATACTTTTAATACTTTCATTTATTTTGCAATTTCAAAACGTGTGCCTTCATAATAATTGTGAATTTTCTTTTAAAGTACTTACATTAACAGGAGAAGGAGTTTTCCTTTTATTTTTTAAGTGCTGTTCACAAATATGATTTTGCTCTAAGCTCATTTTAAAACAGAAATCAATGTTTTTGAAGAGAAGGGAGTTAGAAGAAGGAGCCTATTAATTTTCTGATGGGCACACTGTATGCAATAAAAACATGAGGGCTTTCCTGTCTGCGCAAGCCAATTAATTGAAGTCTTTCTCTCTCTGCAATGCTATCACTCCATTTCTTTGATTAGATGACAAGATGTGATTTTAATACAGAATAATGGGGCCATAAAGATGATTTACTTTCCTCTTAGTAATATTAAGCAGTATGATCAGTGTGTACTTTTCCTGGATAAATATTGTTTTAACCTGCAATAATATTTCTAACAGAAAAATCATTGTGTGATTGGAGAGGAATTGTGTCGGCAAAGTCTTCCCGCCTGGCTCTTGATTCCATTTTTCCCAGTGACTCGGACTATAGTCCTGTAAGTATTTGTAAAACTGGACATAGAGTTGAATTACCATTTTTTTTCTGGCAAACTATTGGGTTAATTTTGATATAGCATGTAAAATTTTTACTATGGACCTATTTCATTCCTAAAATGATTCTTTATTAAAATTCATCTTTTTTTTGAATCACTGCTTTATTTCTGTTATCATATCTTATGTACATCCTGTTGATCGCCTTAACACCAAAATATTTGTATTAATTCTTAGTTGAAGAACACTAATAGCCAAAGCAATAATCACAATGCTTTGCCCCAAATATAATAGCAACCATTTTTGTAATGGTATATGGACTATCAAGAAAATACTCTCATGTTGGCTAATGGAGAATGGAGACATCTGTTAGGAGTGTGAGAATTTGCGAACTAAAAATTCCAAGGGCAATTTCATGACCACACATTGTTGGTTTAGTGAAACAGGACCCGCTAAACAGGGATATGGGAATCTGCGTCTTGAAAATGGAATCAGGGTTTCACTTTAAGTTCATCTGTTCATCACGGCAAGTTCTAAGATGTCTCTATGTCAACAGTAGAAGAAACGTGATTCTGACATCTTTAGCAACAATTTCTTAAAAGATTGCAAAGTGCCATTTTACAACGTTGTGTCTCACAGTGTCTGCATATATATCCGGGTTTATTGCGTCTCCTATGTGTTCTCTTTTGGGTATGAATGTGTCTATCTCATCTTTTCTGTCTTTTTCTCTCTTTTCATAACACTATATTATTTTTTCCTTTTGACTTGTCATTTGTATTGGTATGCATAGGCTGCCATAAAAATTACTACAGACAGCCCTAGCTGATTTGGCTCAGTGGATAGAGCATCTAGCCTGTGTTCTGAAGGATCCTGGGTTTGATTGCAGGCTCAATCCTGGCCCTGGTCGGGGCTCATGCTGGAGGCAACCAATGGATGTGTCGCTCTAACATTGATGTTTCTCTCTGTGTGTCTCTCCCTCTCCCTTCCAATCTCTCTAAAATCAATGGGAAAATATCCTCAGGTGAGGATTAGCAAAAACAAAACAATTATCGCAGACAGTTTGGCTTAAAGGCCAGAGATTTATTTCTTAAAGTTCCTAAGTCTGTCAGTCTAAGGCTAGCATGGCTGGTTTCTCCTGAGGCTTCTTTCTCCTTGGCTTGCAAACAGCTGCCTTCTTGCTGTGTCCTCATGTGGCTTTTCTTGTGTGTGTTTCTGTATCTATGTTTTTATGAGGACACTAGTCATATTGGATCAGTACCTTACCCTTATGACCTCATTGAGCCTAAATAACTCTTTAAAGTCTCTATCTCCAAATACAGTCGCATTGGAGGTTAGGGCTTCAACATATGAATTTTTGGGAGACATAACTCAGTACACAATACCATTAGATAACTGAAATATATTTAACAATGCTTTTTTTCTATTGAGTAGTTCATCTACCATTTTTAAAAACAGATATTGTTTTATGTTTTTCCAATGAAGTCAACCTTTTGAATGTCATCATTTAATTTATGTTGCTAAATTCTTTGTGAGTAAATTTACTAAAACTAAATCATTGTAACCTTGTTTTAGGCAAGGACATTATATGAATATCATTAAGAAATATTATGAGCATTATGACAAGGAAGTTATCTGAATATTATGTTTCCTGAAATTTTAACAGTCTTTGTACTCTACTACTTTTAGAACAGATTAGTTAATCACAGCTTAGATAGTTACCTCCAGTTAACAGGATATATATTTCTAATGTATATAGGTGCTTAACAAAAACAATACTCCTGGAAGGTTGTTTTCTTATCTTCCAGTAAAGGTGAAATAATGAACTTTTACTTCTAAGCCTTCCAGCTCCACCCTGTTTTATGCTAACAATTTAGAGACTGCCCTTCACTATACAAATAAGTACATTAAACATTCTTCTCTTGGGAATACATCTGGCGGAATAGACTTGATTGTGGAGAGCTCTGGATGCAACATTGGGGACTTTATTCACTGCTGAGTGGAATACTAGAAGAACAAAGACTACTCACCATGGCTTTGGCACAATAGATGGTGCTTTGGGTATGTGCACCTTTCTAGAGTTTTTGGGGTGAACTGAAATGGAGACTGGGTAGGCATTAATAGGCATTTTGCATCAGTGCAGTTAGATGCTTGTATCTTATCCTTGCAAGCCAACTATATAGAAGTGTTGGGAAATGAATTAGGCATAAGATTCCAACCTTTAAAATTTTTTTCCTATAGGTTCTGCATTTTCATTTTCACCATTGGCCATCTAACTGGCTTCTTTACTAAGGATTCCCCTTTTGCTTATCCTTTAAAATAATAACAGTCCTAGAAGGAATCAAACACCAAGTTTCAAGTAAATTCTTTTTTATATTTTTATTGTGGTAAAATATACATAACAAAATTTACCATTGAAAAATGTAGTGTGGTGGCATTAAGTGCATACACGCTGTTGTGTAACAATCACCACCATCCATCTCCATAATTTTGTCATCTTTCCAAACTGAGACTCTGTACCTATTAAATATTGATTTTCTGTTCTCCCCTCCCCCTGTTCTTGGGCAACAAACTTTATGCTCTCTGTCTCTATCATTTTTATTTGTCCTTCTGTGACTGATTTATCTCACTTAGCATAATGTCCTCAAAGTTCATCCATGTTGGAGCATATGTCAGAATTCCCCTTCTTTTTAAAAATGCTGAATAATATTCTACGTATGAACATACCATACCTTATCCATTCACCTGTTGATGGACACCTGAACTGCTTCTACCTTTTGGATATTGTGAATAATGTCACTATGAACATGGGAATACAAGTATTGTTCAAGTCCCTGCTTTCGCTTCTTTTGGGTATATCTCCAGAAGTGAAAAATCTGAACCATATTGATTTCCTATGTTTAATATTTTGAAGATTAGTGACTTTGAGCATTTTTCCATATGACTCTTGGCCATGTGTATGCCCATGTGGGAGAAGTGTCTATTTAGATTCTTTGCCCTTTTAAAATTGGATTATTTGTCTTTCTTTTAAGTTGTATGAGTTCCATATATGTTTTGGAAATTAATTCTTTATCCCACTTATCATTGGCAAATACGTTCTCCCATACAGTGGGCTCCCTTTTCATTTTGTTGATGATGTCTTTTGCTGTGCAGAAGCTTTTTATTTTGATGTAGTCCTTTCTCTACAGCTTAGCTGCCCTTATCAGCATTTTAATTTGCTGAAATAAGAAAGCTACTGTGGATATGCTTTCTGTAGGCTAAAAAGACACTATCCCTTTTAAGCCCGGATTTTTTGTTTTCTTTTTAATATATTTTTATGCTTATATGTTTTAGTCCTAATTAAATAATAATTTAATAATGTTATATGTCTTTGGTTTTAATGTTTTATTTCTGCCACTGCAGGCTTATTGTATTAGAATTTCCAGTTATTTTAAGAAATGGCATATAACCACTAAAACTTCTTTGAATGAAGTTAAAGAAACTGCATGCTGAAGAGAAACTTACTAATGCTACTTTTTGTAGTTTCTGAAGTACTGAGATATTTATAGCCTTAATTATCTTGAAAGATAATATTTATCCAAGATAAGTGAGCATCTGTGAATATAATTCTTTATGTATGTAACATAAAAATGTAACATTACATTGCAATACTATATAGGAAAGACCACCTCCAACTATTTTTTGCAATTTCATTTTATAACTCCTCTTTAAAAAGGTTTGCTAACTTCATGATAATACGTGACGCTATCTTGAAGCCCACAACCTGGAGGAATGTAGTTGTGAGAAACAACTTTAGTATTTATCAAAATCAGAGATGCAAAAATTAATGTATTTATCAGTGCATTAAAATATGCTTTTAGCCGAAACCGGTTTGGCTCAGTGGATAGAGCGTCGGCCTGCGGACTGAAAGGTCCCAGGTTCGATTCCGGTCAAGGGCATGTACCTGGGTTGCGGGCACATCCCCGGTGGGGGATGTGCAGGAGGCGGCTGGTCTATGTTTCTCTCTCATCAATGTTTCTGACTCTATGTCTCTCTCCCTTCCTCTCTGTAAAAAATCAATAAAATATATTTAAAAAATAAAATAAAATATGCTTTTAAAATAATATAAAAACAAATATTGACAGAAATTTGGGAAAATAGTGAATTTCTAGCTAATATTGGGAAGCAATATTATTTTTTCCTATGAAATATTAAAGTTTTGAATTTTTATGAAAAATGATGTATTTATGTTGACATATACATTTAATATATCTATAAAATGTACATAGTTGCTGTTAAAGCCCACATCTCGATAGTTATATTGTCCTGCATCAGTATTTTCTGGGTCTAAAGTGCATTTTATAAGTTTTGTAATTCTAGATAAAAATTCTTTACTCTTGTCCTAGTGAAGATACTTATTGGGAAAAGTTAAGGAGGTGCTCCATGCAAAATTTTAGCAATAAATAGGGTAAGATACATAGTCAGAAGAAATTGGCCAAGACTCATATTCAACATTCTCATGATGTTTTAAAGAAAGCACTTCTGACGAATGAAGTATTTGGATGTAATGTTACTTAGATTTACCAGTGTACCACCACTTGACCACATCACAGTTCCATCCACACTGAATCATATACAAAAGTGGAGGGTTATGAATATGAATAGGATATTTTTAAATTTATATTTTTGGATCAATTTATTTTTATAGAGAAAAATCTTTATCTACATTTCTCATTTCTTTTATTATAAAAGATAGTTGAAATTTTACTTTCGGGAGTTACTTCACTGTCTGTCTTTGCTGGGCAAGCCAAAAGAGCCAACCAAATTTTCTCAATAGATTGACTCTTCTTTTTGAGATTGTAAGGTATTTGAGGGGCACTAGGCCCACCTGCATTAGTAATAGAGCCTACCATGGTTCTAGTTCTACAATTGCCATCCACATGTGCATTTTTGTGAGATAAGCTGGAGTGTGATTGTTTCCAAAACCTGGATGAAAGAATGAAAACTGGTATGTGAAGAGCATTAGAGCAGATACTGGCTTAAGGGAGTGAACATTCTGTGCCTGCCCTGGGAAACTCCCCCTCCACTACCCCCCTGGGAAGCTAGGTATGCTTGTTCTCTGTTAAAGGGAACATTTAACTAAATTTCTTAAAAAGTAAGGAAAGAGAACAAACTGTAAAAAGGCAGGCAAAAGGGGCCAACATCTGTTGCTGAACATGTCTCGCTTGACTTCTTTTTAATATTCTTAGGAATAAATTTATGAAGTAGGAAAGGTTCAGCACTAATTAGCTTATTTTCATCAAACAAAATGCACCAGACATAGATGTTGAATATGAATGAAAACTTTAGTAGCAATAATAAGTAGACATAGAAAGTGCCAGTGGACATAGAGAGTGCTGATATTTAAAGTTATGGTCACAGGCTTTAAGTATTGCTGTGGCTGTTAATATTATATTGACATAGATTTGCTGTAATTTGACTTTTTAAATGATCAGAAAAAAGTGTTTAACAAGTCAAGTGTATTCATTAATTGACAGATGCAGTAGATGCAAAGTTTTCTCTTAGGTTATACACCTTTAGGCTAATAAGATGTTAGAATAATTTAGAATAACAAATCTATAGCTACTCAAAGCAATGTTTTGCAGTACAAGCAATGACTATAGTGATAGTTGTAGCTTGTAGTGGTTGTATAGATCCCAACCCTTTATTAGAAATTCTTGTAGTCTGATGTATTTTGGAATTCAGAAAATTTCAGACTTTAGAAAGGTAAAATGCTAAGTGGATTTTCAATTAAAACTATAATCAAAATATGTTAATATTTTTCAGTAAAGCATATACTATTCTCATTAAATAGAAGATAGAGGTCATTCTATTGACCTTCTGTTGGTTGGTTCAAGTCAGGTTTTGCCACCAAAAGGTCAGGTGAACTAATTTTGCCTCCATGTGTCTTATGAAAAAATTATTGGTTTTCAAAGGATTTTGGATTTCTAAGTCTCAAGTAAGGAATCATATACCTGAATAGTAACAGTAGTAGTAATAACAATAGTAACAATGGTGGTAGTAGTAGGTGAAGATAGATGGGGAAGAGGAAGAGGTAAGAACACACATATTGTTAGTTGCATAAGAAAAAAAATCGTGATCATATAGTCATTGTTCTTGATTTTTGGTGCAAGCTATCCTGGAATTAATGGCGAAGGTGTCTATTTATGTGATTCTCCGTGGCAAAACCAGGCTGATGTGATAATACATCTCTGATAGACGCTACCTTTTATGGAGTTCTTCCCTGGCCCCCACCAGAAAGAGCACCACTGCCTGTATTTCAGTGTATTCCAACCTGACAGCACATTATTTATGTCTTTATTGGTTTATTGTTAGCCTTCCTCACTAAAATGTCAGCTTCACCAGGCTGAGGACCTTTAGATCCCTGATGCAGCCCCACTGCCTAGAATAGTTTCTGTCATACAGCATAGGTTCAGAAAATATTTGCTGAATAAATGGATAAAAGGAATGCAAAAGAGACCCACGGTCCCAAAGCAGTGAAAATCATAGCCATGATATTATTAGGAAAGGAAAAAGGGGAAAAATAATGATGTTACATAAATATTGCTATAATTAATATTTTCTATGTTAACCAAAAAGAGTGGCATAGTTCTTAATTATTTATTCTGAAATGGACTCCCCCCCCCCCCCCCCCGCCATTCCTCTTTTCTGGAGTCAGTGGCCACTCTCATTTTGTCAGGCAGTTCTCTTATTGGTTTCTTTTTCTGTTTTTAAACCTCTTCCAATACTCTCCTTAGAAGACCCCTTTGAAGCTGCAGGCAAGGTAGCTTTCTTTCATCAGCTGATTGGAAAGGAACAAATCTGTCCCAGGGACACAAACCCAAAACTTTGGGTTATAGGAGATCCTGGTATTGACAACGAGGTCATAGATACTGAAACCTACCTAGTTGGTAGTAATCAGGAGGCTTCATACATTCTCATTCAGTTACTACAAAAAATTCAAGAGGAAGGAACACTTCCAGCTCATTCTATGAAGCCAGCATCACCCAAGTACCAAAACCAGGTAAAGACAAACACAATGAAAGAGAATTACAGGCCAATATCCCTCATGAACATAGATGCCAAAATCCTCAACAAAATCTTAGCAAATCGTATCCAGCAGTACATCAGAAAGATCATACACCACGACCAAGTAGGATTTATCCCAGGGATGCAAGGATGGTACAATATCCGCAAATCAATAAACGTGATACATCACATAAACAAATTGAAAGAAAAAAACCACATAGTCATATCAATTGATGCAGAAAAAGCGTTTGACAAAATTCAACACCCATTTTTGATAAAAACTCTCAGCAAGGTGGGAATTGAAGGATCATACCTCAACATAATAAAAGCCATATATGACAAACCCACAGCCAACATCATACTCAATGGACAAAAACTAACACCATTTCCCCTAAGAACAGGAACAAGACAGGGATGCCCACTCTCACCACTCCTGTTCAACATAGTACTGGAAGGGCTAACCAAAGCAATTAGACAACAAGAAAAAATAAAAGGCATCCAAATAGGAAAAGAAGAAGTAAAACTGTCCTTATTTGCAGATGACATGATATTATACTTGAAAAACCCTAAAGACTCCATCAATAAACTATTAGACTTAATAAAAGAATTCGGCAATGTAGTAGGATACAAAATTAACGCCAAGAAATCTATGGCATTTCTATACACCAATAGTGAATGTGCAGAAAGAGTAACTAAAAAAGCAATCCCATTTACCATCGCTCCAAAAAAATTAAGCTACCTAGGAATAAATTTAACTAAAGAGGTAAAAGACCTCTTCTCAGAAAACTACAGGACGTTGAAAAAAGAGATAGAGGAAGACATAAACAGATGGAAGAACATACCATGTTCTTGGGTTGGTAGAATCAACATCATTAAAATGTCCATACTGCCCAAAGCAATCTATAAATTCAATGCTCTTCCCATTGAAATACCAATGGCATATTTCACAGACCTAGAACGTACTCTCCAAAAATTCATCTGGAATAAAAAACGACCCTGAATAGCTGCAGTGATCCTGAGAAAGAACAAAGTAGGTGGGATCTCAATACCAGATATCAAGCTGTATTAAAAAGCCACTGTTTTCAAAACTGCCTGGTACTGGCACAAGAACAGACATATAGATCACTGGAATAGAATAGAGAGCCCAGAAATCAGCCCCAACCAATACGCTCAATTAATATTTGACAAAGGAGGCAAGAACATACAATGGAGTCAAGATAGTCTCTTCAATAAATGGTGTTGGGAAAATTGGACAGATATATGCAAGGAAATGAAACTAGACCACCAACTTACACCATACACAAAAATAAACTCAAAATGGATAAAGGACTTAAATATACGACAGGAAACCATACAAATACTAGAAGAATCCAAAGGCAACAAAATCTGAGACAAATGCCAAAGCAATTTCTTCACCGATACAGCTCCTAGGGCATTGGAAACTAAAGAGAAAATGAACAAATGGGACTACATCAAAATAAAAAGCTTCTGCACAGCAAAAGAAACTATCAACAAAACAACAAGAAAACCCACTTCGTGGGAAAACATATTTGCCAATGTCATATCTGATAAGGGCCTAATCTCCAAAATTTATAGGGAACTCATACAACTCAACAAAAGGAAGATAAACAATCCAATCAAAAAATGGGCAAAGGATATAAATAGACACCTTTCAAAAGAGGACATTCAGAAAGCCAACAGACATATGAAAACATGCTCAAAGTCACTAATCATCCGAGAGATGCAAATCAAAACAACAATGAGGTACCATCTCACACCTGTCAGACTGGCTATCATCAACAAATCAACAAATGACAAGTGCTGGAGAGGATGTGGAGAAAAAGGAACACTTGTGCACTGCTGGTGGGAATGCAGACTGGTGCAGCCACTATGGAAGACAGTATGGAGTTTCCTCAAAAAACTACAAATGGAACTCCCATTTGACCCTGTGATCCCACTTCTAGGAATATATCCCAGGAAACCAGAAACACCAATCAGAAAAGATATATGCACCCCTATGTTCATAGCAGCACAATTCACCATAGCTAAGATCTGGAAACAGCCTAAGTGCCCATCTGTAGATGAATGGATTAGAAAACTGTGGTACATCTACACGATGGAATACTATGCTGCTGTAAAAAAGAAGGAACTCTTACCATTTGCAACAGCATGGATGGAACTGGAGAGCATTATGCTAAGTGAAATAAGCCAGGCAATGAAGGAAAAATATCTCATGATCTCACTCATTTCTGGATAATAAAGACCGTTACAAACTTATGAACAGAAATAGATACAGAGACAGAGCTGCCTCGAACAGACTGTCAAACTACAGCAGGAAGGCCGGGGAGGGTGGGAGGGCAGGAGGGGGGTGGGTAAGAGATCAACCAAAGGACTTGTATGCATGCATATAAGCATAACCAATGGATATAAGACACAGGGGATTGTCAAGGGCGGGGGGAAAAAAGGAGACATATGTAATACTCTTTGTAATACTTTTAGCAATAAAAAAAAAATAAAAAAAAGAATTCATGATAGCTTATAAAATATTTACAACATGGAATATTATACATGTAAAGAAATAAGGGTTTGTGGAAAAGAGAATAAGAAAGATAAAGTTAAGATTTAGGTACCTGGCCATTGTTGCTCAGTGGTTGAGGGTGGACCTATGAACCAGGAAGTCACTGTTCTATTCCTAGTTGGGGCACATGCTCGGGTTGTGGGCTCGATCCCTAGTGTGGGATGTACAGGAGGCAACCAATCAATGATAATCTCTCATCATTAATGTTTCTACCTCTCTCTCCCTCTCCCTTCCTCTCTGAAAACAATAAAAAAGATATCAAAAAATATTTAGGTAGGAACACAAAATTCATAATTTGGTACTTCATTATAATTATATACATATAATTTTGTATATTATGTTATTAACTAGGGGTCTGGTGCACGAAATTCGTGCACTGGGTGGTGGTGGGGATTCCCTCAGCCTAGCCTGCCCCCTCTCACATACTGGGAGCCCTCAGGCGTTGACCCCCATCACCCTCCAATCACAGGATCGGCCCCTTGCCCAGGCCTGACGCCTCTGACAGGGGCAGGGGCGGAGCTTGCAACCGCGGGGAGCTGGGGGTCCCCTCCCCAGGCCTAATGACTCAGCCAGAGGTGTTAGGCCTGGGCAGGGGCAGAGCGGGAGATCGCGGGGAGCCGGGAGTCCCCTGCCCAGGCCTAATGCCTCGGCCAGAGGCATTAGGCCTGGGCAGGGGCGGAGCCTGCAACCGCGGGGAGCTGGGGGTCCCCTCCCCAGGCCTAATGCCTCAGCCAGAGGTGTTAGGCCTGGGCAGGGGCAGAGCGGGAGATCGCGGGGAGCCGGGAGTCCCCTGCCCAGGGGCAGGGGACCCTCATTTCCCCCCATCACTGGTTCTGCCCCCAGCCCAGGCCTGATGCCTCTGGCCCAGGCGTCAGGCCTGGGCAGGGGACCTCCAGACCCCTCCTATTGCTGGCTCTGCCCCTTGCCCAGGCCTGATGCCTCAGCCAGAGGCGTAGACCCCCATCACCCTCTGATCACCTGATCGGCCCATTGCGTAGGCCTGATGCCTCCGCCAGAGGTGTCAGGCTTGGACAGGGGACCCCCATCTCTCCCCAATCACTGGCTCTGACCCCTGCCCAGGCCTGAGGCCTCTGGCCCAGGAATCATGCCTGGGCAGGGGACCCCCATCTCTCTCTGATCGCTTGCTCCACCCCCCGCCCAAGCCTGACGCCTCTGACCCAGGCTTCAAGCCTGGGCAAGGGGACCATCATATCCCTCCAATCCCTGGCTCCGCCCCCCACCCAGGCCTGATGCCTCTGGCCCAGGCATCAGGCCTGGGCAGGGGACCCCCAGCCCCCCGCCCAGGCCTGATGCCTCGGCCAGAGGAGTTGACCCTCATCACCCTCCGATCACCAATCACCGGATCGGCCCCTTGACCAGACCTGAGGCCTCCGGCAGAGGTGTCAGGCCTGGGCAGGGGATCCCCAGCTCCCCGCGGTTGCAGGCTCCGCCCCTGCCCAGGCCTAATGCCTCTGGCCGAGGCATTAGGCCTGGGCAGGGGACTCCCGGCTCCCCGCGATCTCCCGCTCTGCCCCTGCCCAGGCCTAACACCTCTGGCTGAGGCATTAGGCCTGGGGAGGGGACCCCCAGCTCCCCGCGGGTGCAAGCTCCGCCCCTGCCCAGGCCTAACGCCTCTGGCGGAGGCGTCCGGCCTGGGCAGCGGGGGGCGCCACAATCGCGCGGGCTCCACCCCTGTCCCTGCAGGACGCCTCTGGCTGAGGCATCTGGCTCGGGCAGCGGGGACCCGCAGCTGCAGCGGCCCCGCGATGGTGGGCTTCGCTTTAGGCCCAGGCAAGGGACCCCTAGCTCCCGGGACTGCCAGCTTCGACCGTGCCCAGCTCCCATCGCTGGCTCCACCCCTACTTCCTGCTATCACTGGCCAGGGCGGCAAAGGCACCTGATTCTCCAATCATGGCTGGGGGGCAGGGCAAAGGCGGCCCCAAGGCCGCCTTTGCCCTGCCCCCCAGCTCTTAGCTCCCCCCTGGGTTTCCGATCACTGTCAGTGGCAGGGGGCTTCTTCCTGCTTTCCCTTTCGCCTCCCTGCATTGTGCCTACATATGCAAATTAGCCGCCATCTTAGTTGGCAGTTAATTTGCATATAGCCCTGATTAGCCAATGAAAAGTGTAGCGCCATACGCCAATTACCATTTTTCTCTTTTATTAGTGTAGATAAGTAAGCCACAAATAGCTATGTGTGTTTTAGCAGTTAATAAAAAAGATATAATTCCTAGTCACTTGATTCAGGGTATTTCAATAAAATAAAAGCAAACCAGAAATATGTACCAAGCAGACGCTTATGAAGATGGTACTATAAAATAGCCCTAGCCAGTTTGGCCCATGGATTGAAGGACCCCAGGTTAGATTCCCTGTCAAGGGCATGTACCTTAGTTGCAGGCTCCATTACTGGCCCTGGTTAACCAATTAATGTGTCTCTCTCACATGGATGTTTCTCTCTCTCTCTGTCTTCCCAGCCCCCATTTCCACTCTCTCTAAAATTCAATGGAAAATATACTTGTTTGAGAATTTTTTTTTTAAAAAGATGGTACTGTAAAATAAATGTTGTATATTATGTACTCAAAAAATATACTTTCAGAAAATGCAGTAATATACTGTAGCTAACTCTTGAACAATGTTTGGATTAGGTGCACCAATCCCTGAGCAGTTGAAAATCTGTGTATAAGTTTTGATTCCCCAAAAACTTAACTACTAATAGCCTACAGTAGACCAGAAGCTTTACTGATAACATAAATAATTGCTAACACATATTTTGTATATTACATGTATTATATACTGTATTCTTATAATAAAGGAAGATAGAGAAAAGAAAATATTAAGAAAATCATAAAGAAAATACATTTGTAGTGCTAGTAAAAAATCTGCCTATAAGTGGATCATGCAGTTCTAACCTGCATTGTTCAAGGGTCAGCTGTGCACCACATGTTAATCATAAGACCAAAGAAAAATTTAGTGAAAGTTGTTTTACAGGGGTTGGAGGACTTGGGGAGTGTGAGTTGTGGTGGAGGTGATGTTGAAACAATATGGCCCAGTATTCAGTTCTCTGCAGGTTTAGTTTAAATCAGAGGCACATTTTAGGACATCTTGAGGAGTCGGGGAACACCCTTCAAGACCTTCCCTCTCCATCAGTCAACAGCATTGTTATCATCTGGGAAATGTAGAATCTCAGGGCCCATCCTAAATCTACTGAATTAGTATCTGTTTTTGATCAATATCAGTAATGATTTATAAACATATTAAAGTTAGAGGAACACGGTTTTAGATAAGTGCAGATACTCCATGTTGAGTTTAGAGTCATGTGGTAAGATAGAAATATGTTTTCTTGTGAAAGTTGAGGAGTAAAATAATAACCAAACAATTATATTAGGAACATGGTCCCAAGTAATGAAATAAAGCTACAGTGAATGTTAAAATTTGCCTGGGAAAATATGTCATATATTTTGATAATAAAGCCTCCACCCAAACAGATTAATCTGGACAATTTTAATAAGCTCATATATCCATCCAGGTATATCCTGAGTCTCTAGAAATCACATTGTAGAGTTTGATAAGCACATTAAAGTTTGAGATGCACTGTTTTATCTAATTCCTTATAATAGTCCTTCAAACAAGGAATGACAGTCAAGTTGTCGTTAGGGGCTGGAGCACTCTTATCCCTGTGCATTGATTGGAGGTTCTAAATCCCATTATGATTAAGTCCTACCAACTTTCTACAAAATCATTGGATCTTTTCTAAAGAAATAAAAATGAGAAATGAAATTGCTGAGTGCCAATCAATTAAATAGCTAACACAAATTCCAATGTTGTTTTGTTCACTGTATTCTTATTTTTTTTTTTTTTGGATTAAAAATCTGCCTATATCATCAATTTCACCTTCTAAATAAAATTATAGGTTGAGACTGAATCCCAGCTATCCCCTACCTGTGACATCAAGGCAAAGATATTAAAATTCTCAGCTTCCTTAGAAAAGGTGGTAATTTAAATACCTGTTTTTGCAGAGTCTTGATGAAGATAGAAGAAAATGTATATAAAGCACAAACTAGGTTCTAATAATTAGTTATAACAATTAGTTCTGTGTTGCAGTTCTTCATCTACAAACCTCATGATGATAATCAAACTCACTATTTACAATGGATTTACATAGAAAAGAATCCCAAACTAATACACAGAAATGTAAATATATCATTTAGTAATAACTTTAGTACATGGGTGGCTACCTTAAATCCAAAGGGGGAAACCTTTTCAAAATCAAATGAACACCTATGTCTGCTTAAGCATCAGCTTCAACATCAGAATGAACACAAGCATGTTAAAATGCCCCCAAATTTTAAAACAGAAACTCCCCTTCTCAATTTGAACTTTTACAAAAGCTATCTTTAGTGTTGTAAGTATTATAGATGTTCCCATTGATATCCTTCACTTCCCCCCGCCCCACCCCCAGGCCTTCACCACATTATTGTGTGTGTCCATGGGTTCTGCATATATGCATATACATTCTTTGGTTAATCTCTTCCTATCTCTCCTACCCTTCCTTCTGAGATTTGTCAGTCTTGTTCCATGCTTCTATGTCTAAGGAGCTTTTAATTCTAGCTGATTAAAAAAGGTGAGCCACATGTATTTCTAGATCCATACACTTTAAAACATCATGCTTCCAGCATCTGTACCATATTATTTTTTAAATTTCTATTTTTGTATATTGATTACACAAGACAGTACATTATACATATACACATCTATCAATATACCTATATCTTAAAGAATAATAATGAAACAAATACATACAAAGCTTAAGAAGTGGCATTCTATTGTGTCTTTTCCTGGGGAAACCAATCTTCCTAATTTGGTTTCTTTGCTTTTCTCTAATTTTAGGACACATATCCTTAATTAGTATTTTGTTTACTCTTGTATGTTTTTAACTTTATGTATATGGAATCATAATGTCTTTTTTCTATTTGCCTCAACAATGTATTTTCGAGATCTGTCAGTCTTTGTAAATATCTATGTGGGCCTCCTGTGGTTCGCTCATTTTCATTGATGCACAATGTCCCATTGAATGATTACACCTTTGAGGTGCTGACTGTTTAGTTATTTCTTTTGACTCCTTCACTGCACATTTTCTCATGTTTAATGATCTTTCTGATTGTGATCTCACTTTTCTTGATATTTTATTGTGAATTTGTCTTCTAATAATGATTGATAGTTGCTTTTACCAGATACTCTATGGCACTACTAACGTGGAACCACTTGATTTTAAATTCTGCCTTTCTTTTGGAGAGAAGGTTGTGGAGCTTTGCAGGTGGTATGAATTGAGGCCCCCAAATCAATGTGAATGAGGTCTTTTCACCATAAATTACTGGTGGTGATGGGATTCTTTATTCCTTCTCCACCCAAAGCCAAGGTCATGGTAGATATGGTTTCATGGTGTCTCTTTCTCATGCTCCTCATTTCTTTTTTTTCTCTTTCTGGGAAAAATTTAAAATTCTGGTTTATACTCTAAGAATACTGTACTTCCAGTAACTACATTTTATGGGAGTACTCTCAGCTCTGACATTCCATATGCTGGGTTCCAGTGTTTGTCTTCGAACTTTAGGATAAGTAATTCATTAAAAGTCAGGCTCTTCTAGATTGTCAGGAATTACCATGAAACCCCCAAGGCAAAGATAGCATCTAAAACTCATACAATACTCAATTCAAAACTTCTTGGTTTTGCCCTGAAATGATTGCTATTACTTTCCCATCAGCTCAACCATGCATTTAAGATACCCTTTCCTTTTGTTTTTAGCATTTATTATGGGATTATGCAGTGATTTGTTACTATGAACATATTTCTGGAAATGGCAGCCTTCTTATATAATTTCCAAATAGGTTTGAAACCTCTGAGGGACTTACATTGGGATGTAAACTTCCCTATCCAGCTCCTTTCTACTCATCAGTCTTTGTATTGTTCCCTATGGTATGCTTAAATCCCTAACATAAAAGAGTAAAATTCTTACAATTTTGATTTTCCTTGGAGGTTAAAGAACCTTTGTGTAGTACTGGTAAATGAACAACCTATGCTTTGTTGGGTCACCTTCTTTAGTCTCCCCTAATCTGAAGGTTGAATGGCTTGTTGAGGCCACGGCCATTACAGGGTGACCAACATTAGCTTTGGGATCCCTCCATATCTCTTAGGAAATGTAAAGGAAATATCACATAGAGAACACTTCCAAAATGGAGGCTTCTCCGGCTCCATGAGGAGATTCTTGGAAACTGTTGGTTTCCTGAGTCTATTAAAACTCCCTGGAGGTGGTTTTATGTCTTGCATGCAAACTGTCCTGTTTGTGTTTGCTTTTGGAAGTACTATAATTCAATAATGCAAAGATATTGACTTGTGAAGTCCCAGAATGGTGTGTTTGGTGCCTTCTGGTTTTGCATGTATGCCTGTTACTGGCATTTTTCTGTTTCAACCATTTCTTATAGAAGAAACGGTAGCAGTACAAGGGATGCAGATCACTGCTGTTTTACAGAAGGTGCTAGTGACATGACTGACTTCCGCTGGGGAAACACAATT
This sequence comes from Myotis nattereri, assembly GCF_964212035.1. Taxonomy (NCBI): domain Eukaryota; kingdom Metazoa; phylum Chordata; class Mammalia; order Chiroptera; family Vespertilionidae; genus Myotis; species Myotis nattereri. The sequence continues at coordinate 55,639,311 of NC_138080.1, forward strand.
GTTAATATTCAAGATTGGCTGAAAGAGCATTTCAGTTTATTTCACATGTTTTCAGGTGTAATTTGTAGTTTTATATGTATCTGCTAGTAGTTTTTTCTTCATAGTTACCTATTTTTAAATAAATCTTTCATTTTACCCTTAATGGTATATTTATATATGCTTCCAGTAGGGTCAACAACGCTGTTAAAAACTATGAACATTCTTTGCTGCTTAGAAAACACACTTTATCTAATTTTGGTGATAAGTTCTGGAAGTGTAATATGCCGATTATATATTACTTTTTTATAACAAACACTAGAGGCCTGGTGCATGAATTTGTGCATCAGTGGGGTCCCTCGGCCTGGTCTGCAGGATTAGGATGGGGCTGAAATTGGCTCTCCGACATCCCCTGAGAGATCCAGGATTGCTAGAGGGCGCAGGCCAGGCCTAGAGACCCCACTGGTGCATGATCGGGGCTGGGGAGGGACATGGGAGGTTGGCCAGCTGGGAAGGGACCAATGGAGGGCACCAGGGTATGTCCAGCCCGTCTCATTCAGTCCCAATCGGCCGGACCCCAGCAACAAACTAATCTACAGGCCAGAGTGTCTGCCCTCTGGTGGTCAGTGCATGTTATAGTGACTGGTCAACCGGTCGACTGCCCTCTGGTGGTCAGTGCACGTCACAGCGAGCGGTTGAGCGGCCTTAGCACGTCATTAGCATATTATGATTTGATTGGTTGAATGGATGACTTGACGACCGGACACTTAGCATATTAGGCTTTTATTATATAGGATATCCCAAAATTTCACAATAATAGTAATATAGAAATATACCTAGTATTAAGAATAAAATCAAAGGTTTCCTTGGATATTTCATGTATAGCTAATCAGTGCAATAAGTTACTCATTAGACAATGAAAGAAATTAGCAGAACTATCAAAAGGGACAAAAGAAATTCTATGAGATTTGGAAAGAAGTGTGGAATTGATGAATTACACAGCTGCTTCTAAAAGAAAACTTGAAGTATAACAATATTGTATGGATGATCAGAAGTAAGTTTGAGGCCAGTTAAATTGTGAAATTTGAGAAAAGATGTGGAAGAAAGGAGTCTGAAAATTGGTTTTAATGGGTGTTGTTAAAAATTTGATGATTTTGAAATGAGGGTTTAATAAATGACTTACAATCTTCAGCCAGGTATTTAGAATGTGTCACTTCAAATGCATTGTCCTGGGGAGACTGAGATATTGAAGAAATTTAAAGAAGCAGGTGGCAGTTGAAAGGAAAGATTTTTGAGAGAGAATGGAATTAAAACATTAAGGCAGAATGGACTTGAAATTTGACTATATAAGTATATAGAAAGCAAAGAGTGAGAAAAAACAAAACAAACAAAACCACACATCCATGAATCCTAAATAAATGACTGCTATTGACTTTGCAAAATGCAGAGAAAAAAGTTTCTAAAACCAGGTAGGAAGAAACACAATGGAGGTTGCGAAGGCAATAGTTGTAAGAGAGTAACTGGAAAAAAAAATCAGAGAATGTGTTGGTAAGAAAAATCCTCAAGAATGTTTGTCTGAATCTGTTTTACTTAGCAGCCTTCACTTGACACCCTTCCTCATGGACAGCATAGCATGCTAGTACAATTAGTCTGGCCAAGAAGGAAGCAGTTAAAAAATAAATTGGCAAATGTAAATAGTAGTATCACATAAGGACAGTGTGTTCCAAGCCAAGCACATTGCTGTGTGCAAAAGGATGGAATATATAGGTTACAAATTAATTGTTGTAGCCACTAGTATTTTTGTAGCCATGAACATGTGTCATGAAACATCTTGAGAGCCATATTTAAAATATAGGTCCTGCTCCATGATTTATCCTCACCTAGATGTTGCAAATAAATTTTTTAAAAGCACATTATTCTTTAGAATGATTGTTTACTCAAAAAGATACATGATCAGAGAATTCTAAACGTAACAAATACTTGAGAGATGATATAAACTAATTCTCAAGGTTATTGTTGCATTCTAACATAACAATAGAAGAAGAGTTACTCTTTTATCTTAAAAAATAAATGACATGAAGTACAAATGAACATAAATAAGTTAGATTGCATCTGAGAGAGCAATATTAAGACAGAATGAAGGATTTATGATTTCTTTAAAGTATTTAAAACAATCACTCAGTGTCTCAACACAGAGTATGTTTGCAACACAAACACAATCTTTCACTTTTCATCTTTGCATCAATCCTTTAGATACATATCCTAGGTTTTTACATAAGAGACTTACTTCTTTGGCTCCAATTGTCAAATAGTGATTAAAAATATATTTGAAAATTAAAAAGCAAAACTAAGCAGTTTTTCTTGAGGTGTATGAGCACACCATATAACAATAGGAAAGACATATTCTGTTACTGACTTCTTATAGATTCTGAGGGAGAAGACAGCACCAACAATCCAAAATCCATTAACTCTTTACTAATTTATCAAGATAACCTAAAATTCCTCTCATTGGAGACCATGCTTTCAAAAGCTATTACTTGCAAAATAGTTGTCATGATAGATTACAAAGTGGATATGCAGTCCATCAGTGCCTCTAGGTAGCAGTTTAACGCCCGGATCACCCCAAGTGACCAGAGACACAACGGCCCAGCTATTCCGAAGTCTCAGAGACCTGAAGTGGGCCTGCTTTTGGCTGACGTTGAAGGGTTGTATAAAAAAAAAATCCACACTAAACATTCTGGTGTGATTGTTGAAGAGATGCTCTTGAGGCTGACCATTACCTATACTGTAGGTCCTCGGGTTAGGTTGGAAATCTGTTCCTACAGCGCAACGTAACGTGATTTTTGCTGTAAGTCAGAACCCACCTACATAAGCAGCTACATCACTCACATGGAGCACGTACACAGTAGTAACAAAGTGAAACAGCAAAAAAAAAAAATTAAAAGAAAAATAACAATCCCTGCCCTTGTGGTGAATAAATAATAAAGAACACAAAGCACATATGTACATATGTCAAAATGACGCAACTTTTTTTTTTTTTAATAAATAAATGGGAGATGGTGACGTAACCACAAAAGGATGTACATCGAGTTCGATGTAACCCGAGGACTGCCTATACCAGGCTTCTTTTGAAAAACTCAGGTTTGCTTCTGCTATAGACATTGTAAATGTTAGAACTAGTATGTCTTCTTCATTGCCTTGTGTATCACTTTGTCAGGCCGGCCATAACGAAATACCGCAGACTGTGCGGAATATACAACAAAAATTAATGTCCTCATAGTTTTGGAGGCTGGAATTCCAAGATCAGATGCTGGCAAAGTTGGTTTCTCCTGAGGCCTCTCTCCTTGGCTTGGATGGGTAGCTGCTGCTTCCTGTGCCCTCACGTGGTCTTTTCTCTGAGCCTATGTGCCCCTGGCATCTCTTGTTCTTTTTACAAGGCCACCAGTCTTATTTGATAGGGCCTCACCCTTATGACTTCATTTAACCTTAATTTCCCCCTGAAAGACTGTGTGTCTAAACGTAGCCATGACATTGACTAGGGCTTCAACAGATGAATTTGGGGGAAACACAATTCAGTTTGTAATAGTTTGACAGCTAGGACTTTGAGAGCCAAATCTGCGTGACACGTCAAGAAATATCAGAAAATATTTCACATTATTGTTTTATACATGTTATCCCCTTAACTTGATTTTGTTGTTTTCTTTTTCACATGTACTGTATGCTTTGAGAGCTTGTTTGGAGGTTCTAGCAGGGGAGCATAGCTACTTGTATAACCTTTACTGAAGACCGGTCCTATTCTCATGGGGAGAGGGTCATCCTCTTGGACCAAGTGCACAGCTTCCAGAGGGCGCACATAGATTGGTGAGGGAGAGGGGGACATGGCCTAGCTGGCCAGATTGCCTGGATCTACCCTGTTGATCAATGGCATGACAGATGTTGCAGCCAGAACAACCTTAAATCCTACTGTATATTTTGTAAGCTATCTTAAATCTTTTTTTTTTTATAAGACAGAAGACAAGTAAGTAAGTGAATAAATAAATAAATAAATTCTCTTCTGAATTCGATTTGTATGGATATTGCTCACTGAAATGATCAATAGGAACTGTTTCCTTGGATGTCAAAAGATGCTGGAGGCAGCTCAGCAATCATAGTCCTCTGTGTATAATTACAAATTCTTATTGTTTAGGCGTATAATAGATTCTATAACAGAATGGTTTCTTCTCCCTTTGATAATATAACAGAATGTCAATAAAATTAAAATTTGCCGACTATGATATTGTTTTCCTACTTATGTTAATTCTTCTTGCTCCTATTCTAGAAATCCTTTTTGAAAAAAGAACCCATCGTTTTAAAGCCAGAACCACTGTCACCAGCCAGGTACATCTTTTATTTTCATAGCAGACAAGTATTAATGTGCTTGCTTTGGGTTTTATCTTAAGTCTCCCAGTTTAAAGAAATATGCATTTTTAGTATTTTTTTTCCAATGTTCCCATTCCATTTAACTAAGACAAGGGGAAAAAAACTTTGTTTTTTCAAGTGTATTAATGATCATTCAATAGGTCAGGCTGAAGGTTACTATATGGTAGGTAGGAAAAGCAGTGTGAACAGTACTGCATGATGTTTTGTTTATTAGAAACTGTGTACTACAATTCACTGTGGTAGAGCATCTTTCAATGGCTATGAGGGATTCTTAAGATTGCTTTGCTACTTTATGTGGGTAATTTGTCAACTAACTTTTGTGAAAAATTACTGATTTTGAAAGACAGATTAGAAAGTGAGATGAAGAGAAGGGATAGTAGAAAGTTAACAGTGAAGTTGCTAAAAAGGACACATTTTGTGTTCCCTGGTAATATAAGTCATTAATTCATTAAATAAGATTTTAGTACTGATGAAGTGCAAAGCCATATAGGCCATATAGATGAAAATAGAAAAAGAGTAAAACTTGGAGACTGAAGTTTGTCAAAAAACAACCTGTTTGGAGTTCTATCTTCTCAGTAAGTACAGGTTTATTTAAATACTAGAGGCCTGATGCACGAAATTTGTGCAAACAGCTCAGCCCTCGCAGCCCAGGCTGCCTTGGCCCTTGAAGCCCCAGCTTCGTCCAGAAGGTCATCTGGACAGTCATTCTGCCATTTGATCTAATTAGCATATTAGCTCTTTTTATATAGGAATATATAGGATGTTATTTAGGCTACTTTTTCTTACCTGACATCTTTTTTTTTTTTTAATGCCCCCTCTCAATTACTCAAAATGTGTGGCTATATAAGGTCCATACCAGTCCCTTGTCCACAATTCTAAAATCCAGAAAGCTGCAAAAACTAAAACTGATGCCAATGAAGGTTGTGCCAAAACTCTAGTGTCAAAATCATCATAATTATGATTACTCATAGTTTTTACTTTTCTCATTTCATTTGAGTATTCATGTTTGGCATACATATTAATATTAATTATATTAGCCTATTATAACATTAACTTAATGTGTTTGAATGGAGAACGCTGCCCCACACCCTGCTTGAATGTTATGTAATATATGGTATATATGCTATATTAATTTCCTAATATTTGAAAAAAGATAATTTCCAAAATCTATTCACCTCTAAGGTTCAAGTACTATAGAATTGCACTCTATGGTGAATCTAGGCTGAAGATGATGATGAAGTAGTACAACATGATTATTTAAATATCCTGTATTTAAATGTTCAATTTTAGTGATCAGGACTTAATAAACATGTCAGTCTATCCATGGAAATCTTAGAAGACCAAGGAGTGGAAACTATATCCCAGGACTAAGGGATTCACATTACTACTAAGGACAAAAAAGACAACAACCGGATTCACTCTAACAAAAGCATAAAACTAAGTTTCAACAAGTCTAAGATGATAAACCAGTAATTTAGCCACCACCTAGAATAAAAGGAAAAAGCCAACATTCTTTCATGGTCAATAACAGAATGCAGAGTCTCTATAATGTACCATGTTAAATACACAATAATGCTAGCCATGTCAAGAAATAGGAAAATCTAACATCAAAAAAGATATCCTGCCTGACCGGTGTTGCTCAGTGGGTGAGCATGGATCTATAAAACAGGAGGTCATGCCCTAGCTGGTTTGGCTCAGTGGACAGAGCATGGGCCTGTGTACAGAAGGGTACCAGGTTCAATTCTGGTCAAGGGCACATGCCAGACTTACAAGCTCAATCCCCAGTAGGGGGCGTGCAGGAAGCAACTGAGTAATGATTCTCTCTCATCATTGATGTTTCTGTCTCTTCCTCTCCCTTCCCCTCTGAAATCAATACAAAAATATATTTTAAAAAAATACCCTAGTTACTGGAATTAGCAGACAAGTTCTTTAAAGCAGCTATTATAAATGTTCAAGAACTTTTTTTTAAAAAAAAAAGATGTTCGTAATAGCTGAGTATCCCATTCTAGAAATAGAACCTATTTTAAAAAGTCAAATGAAAGTTCTAGAACTGAGAACTGTAGTATCTGATAATGAAAATTTCATTGGCTGGGTAGATCAACATGTAGAGAAGACAATAGAAAAAATAATTAAATAGATCAATAGGACCAAACAGAAGAAAAGAAAGCAGTAATTAAGAAAATAATGAACAGAGCCTGATTGACCTGTATTTTAATATCAAGTGGTCTACCATGTGAATTGGCATCTTAGAAGGAGAAAAATAGAATGAGGCAGAAAAATTAGTTGAAAAAATAGTGGCTGAATTTTCTCCAAATTTAATAAAAACATTTTTACATACCCAAGAAGATCATCACATTCTAAACAAGGTAAGTCCAAAAGCAAAGCAAAACAAAACAAAAAACCCATAGTTAAGTATACCACAGTCAAACAGATGAAAATTGAAGTCAAAGAAAAAAAGTTGGGAATAACTAGAGGGGAAAAATATACATTGTACAGAGGGTTACATATCTAGGGATGATGGATGTCTTCCCATCAGAAATGATGGAAAAAACCAGGAGGCAATGAAATTGTGTTTTAAAGGACTGAAAGAAAAAAAAAGTGATAATTCTTTATCTAAGGAACTATCTTATAGCATTAAGGTTGAAAAGACACATTTTCAGCTAAATTAAAGAAATGAGAATTTATTGACAGCTAATCTTTACTTAACAAGGTAAAAGGAAGCTCTTCATGCTAAAAAGAAATGACATCTTATGGAAAGTTGACTCTATGGAAGAAATAACATTTAAAATAAGAAAAATATATGTTAATCAATATAAAAGAATATACTTTAAAATTTCTTTAAAATTGACAATTTAAGGCAAATTTATAACATTTTTATGGTGCCTTTAAGTTAGAGAGATGCAAATACATATGACAATAATATCAAAAGAAGTGGAGTTATATTCTTGCAAGTTTATTTTTATGTGTGGCGGTATTAATTTTAAACAGTGTATGATAAGTTAAGAATGCATATTGTTATTCCTAGATCAATAACTAATATAAAAAGATAATAGGAACTATTTGGCTAACCCAAAGAGGACAGGAAAAGAGGATCATATGGAGCGAATAAAAACAAAAATGAAAATGGTAGACTAAACTGAACTGCATCAACATTCATATTAAATATATAGAATATGCTTTAGTAATAGAGCTTCGACTTAAATAAAGCAAAAAGTGACACAACTAAATAAAATGGAAAGCTCCATAATTGTTGCTGAAAATTTTTTCCATGCCTCTTTTAGTACTTAATAGGAAAATTATTAAAAAGAATAAATAATGATACAGCTGATTTGAACAAATCATCAACTAATTTGACCAAATTGGTGTTTATAGGAGACTATATCCAACAACTGTAGAATATGTTTTTTAAGTTTTCCTGTGAAATTCATTATAAAGAACCAAAATGAATGAAATACAAATGGAGAAGCAATAAAACAAATTAACAAAGCCAAAAGCTAATTATATGAAAAGATTAATAAAATTTTCAAGCACATAACAAAAACCAAATAAGAAAAAAGGGATAAAACACAAATTACCAATGTTGAAAATGAAAGAGGTGCCACCACTCTATCAGGGTTGAGCAAACTTTTTGACTCGAGGGCCACAATGGGTTCTTAAACTGGACTCAGAAGAAGGAGCTGCGGCCGTGTTTCCCGACATTGCCATGTTAACACTGCTGCTGGTGAAGGAGCGGAGGGGAGAGCAAGAGAACCCTCCACTCTTTCGGCTCCGCGGGCTGGATAGAACAGCCCAACGGGCCGGATCCAGGCCGCGGGCCGTAGTTTGCCCACGGCTGCTCTATATGAATAACTTTAAGCCAACTACATTCAACAGCTAAGATGAAGTGGACAAAGTCTTTGGAAAACAGACAACATACCAAAATTAATACAGAAAAATTTAAATAACCCATGTCTATTAAAGAAGTTGAATTTGTTTTGAAAAGCCTTCCCACAAAAAGACTTGCTTTAAAGAAAAAAAATAGTAACTGTCACATGTACGTAATTTTCCAATGTATTTGATTATGTTAATAGCTCCTTATATTCTTACTAGAGGCCCAGTGCACAAAAATTTGTGCACTCAGGGGGCATCCCTCAGCCCAGCCTGCCCCCTCTAACAGTCTGGGAGCCCTCACAGGATGTCCTACTGATGTCCCTGTGGGGAGCGGGCCTAAGCCGCAGTCTGGCCTCTCTCTGTGCAAGGCACCTGGCCGATCAGGTATATAGATACTTTCTGAAGGCAGCACACTCCTTCCTTATTTCTTTCCTCTGTGGTTGGAGAATAGGGGACTAAAAGGCGGAGACAGAGCTGTGGCCGGGCCTGGGGCTCTTGTAGGCAGCAGAAAGAAGGAGCGGGCTGGGGAAAGTCTAGACACAGTTTTCTTCAATTGTCCTCCCTTCCTTCAGGCCCCTAACTTTGTTCAATCCTTGTCATGGTGGACGCTTGGGCCTCGGACTGACAGGAGCCCAGCGATGATGGAGTTCAGCCCCCTCACTTCTCAGCTGAACATACAACCACCTCACATTCCAAGTGGAGCTGTTTTCAAGTGGCTAAAGTGCTGGCAATTCATGCCTCCCGGCCTTTCCCCTCTCGGGTTTCCTCCTTGGGTCAGTTGCAAACTTCACTGAGACACCGAAGCAACTCTGCCCTGGTAGTTCTGCACCGGCCCCTGCCCGGGCCCGGCTGGGCACTCTTCCTTGAGGTCTCTGGGTCCACAGTCTGAGCTCAGGGAGGTCACCCAGAGCCCGTTCCCCCAGACAGGTGGGGCAGGGGGGCTAGCTTGAAGAGCTGGAGGAAGATGGCAGAGTAAGAGTTGGTATGAACCGGCGCCTGCTTAGCCAGACTTCCTAAGCTCCCCACCAGGCCCAGGCTGGGCCCCTTCCCCACACCAGGAGGATCCCAGCTGAGGTCCCCTCACTGCACCCAGCACTCTCCTCCCTGTTCTACCACTGGGGGAAGGGAGCAGCTCACCTGCTCTGGACCCTGCCAACCTGGCAGGCTGAGGCACAGGCGGTGCAGCCTAGGGTGCTGGTGGCTGCGAGCCTTCTCCCCCTCCCTGAAGCGTGGGGTGGGGCTGTAGCAGCTCATAGCCACCCCTGGGCACCATGCATGGAGACACCGCTCTCCACTGAGCCACCGTCCGCCCAGGACCTGTGGGGATTGGGTGGCCTCAGGCTCCCACTGGCCCCACTGAAGCCAGACTCGGCTTGGCCGGCCACCCCCGCCACCTGGGCCTGTGCATGCCCCACGGGCCTCATCACCTTCATGAATCACCATGGTCCAGCCATCCCATCCCAGGAAGTGGCCATCCCGATCGCCATGGCTCACTCCCCGGTGCATTTGGGCCTGCCCAGCAAGCATGTAGGCAGGAGCTGGGCCTCTGAGGGGAAGGAGGAGGGATTCGCGGGCCAGGGCAGAAGTGGGGAACTTGGCAGTGTAAACACAGCTCCCCCCACCACGTCATGCCGGCCCCTTGGGCTGCATTCCTGAACCCCTGGGTGCCCCTGCCCAGCACTGTGCTCTGGAGCCTGGGGTAGAGTGAGGGACCTGGAGCTGCGGCCTGAAGGCAGCCCTCGCTGGCTTGGAATCTCAGTGGTCGATCAGGGAGGGATGTGGGGTGTCAAATTCCACCTCTTTCTTTCTCTCTCTCAAATGCCCCGTGTCTCCGGCGGACAGGTGGGGGCTCTGGCAAGGCGATCGGCATAGCTTGCCTTTGCCTGAGCTCCCGCCCACCCCCGGGTCACACACAGGAGTGGGCCCCATGGCCTGGGCAGGTGGGCAGGGCTCAGGCGAAGGCAAGTGATGCTGATCGCCTCACCGGAGCCCCCGCCCCCAGGTTTCACATGGGGGCCTGGATGGCGGCTCGCGCTGTCCTGCCCTGCCTACAGTATGCAAATTAGCCGCCATATTTGTTGGCAGTTAATTTGCATATCACTCTGATCAGCCAATGGGAGGTGTAGCGAAGGTATGGTCAATTACCATGTTTGTCTATTATTAGATAGGAAGGATGTAAGTCTTTTCTGTAAATATTCTTTACTTGATTAATTTGATTAGGAAGTGTTTTTTCCTTGTAGGTGTTACTAAGGTAAAATTCAATGCTGTTCTTTTAATGATAAAAATTATATAGTTTGAAAAATGAGTGTTTATTATAGTTATTTTCCTAGAGCCAGCCATCTAGTCTGAATGCTGAACATTTTTGTGTAGAGTCTACCATCTGTTGCAGGCATAAAGAGTTGTGGCAAAGTTTGCAGGGATATCTAGCTAATTTTTGCAGGGAGATTTTAAATATTTTTATGGCTGAAAGGAAGTTTAGACATCACTTGATACAATATTTTTAAATTCCCCTTGGCAAAATAGAGATTTGAAAGATTAGTGACTTCTTCAAAATAATAAAGGTAAAAAAAACAACTTTACTAGAATCCGGTCCTCAATTCACTGAGTTCTTACTCAGCCATGCTGCTTTTTTTTTTTTAAAATATATTTATTGATTTTTTACAGAGAGGAAGGGAGAGGGATAGAGAGATAGAAACATCGATGAGAGAGAAACATCGATCAGCTGCCTCCTGCACATCTCCTACTGGGGATGTGCCTGCAACCAAGGTACATGCCCTTGACTGGAATTGAACCCGGGCTGACACTCTATCCACTGAACCAAGCCGGTTAGGGCAGCCATGCTGCTTTTATTCTGTTTATATCTTAAATTTTAAGAGCCTTTCTGATGATTACTTAAGAGAAGTAGACTGAAATTTACTTAATGAATTGGCATATCTTAGAGAGTGGCTCAAATAATTAAGAGTGCTACTAGAATAGAATCCTGGAGAGAGATTAAAAAAAGGTAAAGCAGTGTGAAAATAAAACAAGTTGTAATAAATAATATAAAACTATATGTGTCAAAGACAGACCCATTTAACTGAAAAATATTTAAGTGAAACAATATTAAGATTTTTCTTGTTTACTTGAAATCCTTTACCATTTCTATCATAGAAATTCCATATTTTAGAATCCGAATGTTAGGACTCTTTAATGTTTGGCCTGAAGGATTTTTTTTTGTTAGGGATAAATTTCTTATATACAGGGTGTCCCAAAAAACATACACACAGTTTGATAGCTGATTTTATTACATTCTGAACATGAAATCTATTTTAATAAATACTCCTTTATAATTATTCAAAGTGTGTGTACATTTTTGGGAGTCCTGTGTATTTTTAGCTAGAGGTTTCCTTAGAGTCTGCATGAGGCAGAGTATATTAAAATCTTCCATCGGTTGTCCTTCACCTTCAATAAGGTACTGGCCAATTTCTAAAGTACTTTTGTACTTTTGCATTTTAAGGGAAAAAAATGTGTCTCACATAAATTACCATTGCCAGGCTACAGTAACACAAGAGAGTTTTTATTTTTTCCCCCAATGTTCTTAGTTTTAGAAAAAAAAAAAAAGATGATGGAATTCATTTACACATACCCACAAACTTGGCTGGAATGCTCCACAGTTGGCAAATAGGACTGGTTTATGCACCCACTCAGCAGTATTATTTAAGGAAGCAGCCACTGGCTGTTAAGAGGTGGGGATGCTAGGTTGAGCCAACTACAAAATGCTGCTGTTGTACTTGATTTGTAATTACGGCAAATTTGAGCACCCAGTCCTACTGTTTGTAGGGAATGGAACCTGTTACATTATATGGATCAATAGTGGTGGGTAAGACAGTCATGATTATTTCTGACCTAATCTTTAATGATCATAAGCCTAAGAGTCAAGTTCCCACATTTCTTTTTTTTTTCTTCTTCTTCTTTTTAGTTCATCTTCCTGTTTGTTTGTTTGTTTTTTAACTGTAAAGATCTCAAAATTTAGAAGAAAAGCTGATATAGTAGTGCATAGGTACATTTGCTTGCACAAATGTGAGTACAGATGTGCATAAGACTTTCCATTAGCAGCATTATTAAAGAGTTAAAATGTTCAAATCTTTAGATTTTTTTCTGCCTTCTAGCACAATTATGATGAATTTACTAGGTTATAAATTCCACACAGTGCCTACTTGATTTTATTTTTTGGGCTCTAATATGTATATTTGTGTGTTTTTATTAGAGAGATAATCTTATTGCCTGAATTTCTAATTCTGCTGTAAACATTTCATGCACACCTTTGCCCAACTTTTATAGGATATAATTTTCATAGATGTGCATTTATACAACATTATTTAATTTCTGAATGAAGGTTTCTGCATCCTCAATATTTCAATTTAAATGATAATGTTTGAAATTATAAGAACTCCATAACTTTCAGAAGATTGTTAGAAAGCCGTAAGATTAAAATATGGTTGAGAAAACCTAAAACCTTTTGTAGGAAAAGGAAGGTTATGTTACGCATCTCAAAGAAAGCCAAGCAATCTCAGTTCAATTACAATAGTCAATGGAACATTTTTCTGAGTTTTATGCATTTTAAAATAAAATACCTAATGTAAAATTTCTAAACCAGAAAGAATTAAAACCAAACAATATAACTCTTAAATTTTAGTTTTTTAAATGTAATGTGTAAATAAATTATACATGTTTATGTTTTTACCTTGATAAAGGTAAAGATTGAATGATATTTTGCAGTAAAGTGGGATATTGTCTTTTCCCAGCATTATCTCATTAACTTCTTTTTTCTTTCTTTTTTTAAATTAAATTTTTATTATTCAAATTATTACAGGTGTTCCTCTTTTTTCCCCCAATAGCTCCCCTCCACCCGGTTCCCACCCCATCCTCTGCCCTTACCCCCCCCCCCACACACACACACACTGTCCTCATCCATAGGTGTACGATTTTTTTCCAGTTTCTTCCTGCACCCCCCACACCCCTTTCCCCCGAGAATTGTCAGTCCACTACCTTTCTATGCCCCGATTCTATTATATTCACCAGTTTATTCTGTTCATCAGATTATTTATTCACTTGATTTTTAGATACACTTGTTGATACATATGTATTTGTTGTTCATAATTTGTATCTTTACCTTTTTCTTTTTCTTCCTCTTCTTAAAGGATACCTTTCAGCATTTCATATAATACTTGTTTGGTGGTGATGAAGTCCTTTAGCTTTTTCTTATCTGTGAAGCTCTTTATCTGACCTTCAATTCTGAATGATAATTTTTCTGGGTAAAGTAATCTTGGTTGTAGGTTCTTGCTATTCATCACTTTGAATATTTCTTGCCACTCCCTTCTGGCCTGCATAGTTTCTATTGTGAAATCAGCTGATAGTAGTATGGGCACTCCCTTGTAGGTAACTGATTGTTTTTCTCTTGCTGCTTTTAAGATTCTCTCTTTGTCTTTTGCTCTTGGCATATTAATTATGATGTGTCTTGGTGTGGTCCTCTTTGGATTCCTTTTGTTTGGGCTTCTCTGCGCTTCCTGGACTTGCAAGTCTATTTCTTTCACCAGGTAGGGGAAGTTTTCTGTCATTATTTCTTCAAATAGATTTTCAATATTTTGTTCTCTCTCTTCTTCTGGCACCCCTATAATTCGGATGTTGGTTTGCTTGAAGTTGTCCCAGAGGCTCCTTACACTATCTTCATATTTTTGGATTCTTTTTTCTTTTTGTTTTTCCGGTTGGTTGTTTTTTGCTTCTTCGTATTTCAAATCTTTGACTTGATTCTTGGGATCCTCTAGTCTGCTGTTGAATCTCTGTATAATATTCTTTATTTCAGTCAGTGTATGCTTAATTTCTAGTTGGTCCTTTTTCATATCCTTGAGGGTCTCACTCAATTTATTGGCGGTTTCTAGAAGATTCTTGAGTAACCTTATAACCATGGTTTTGAACTCTATATCCAGTAGTTTGCTTTCCTCCATTTCTTTCATTTGTGATCTGTTTTTTTTGTCTCCTCATTTTGGATGCTTCCCTGTGTTGATAGAGTGACTTTCTGTGCTGGGTGTCCTATAGGGCTCAGTGGCTCAGCCTCCCCAATTACCTGAGGTGGACACTCTTGGTGCACTCCTTTGTGGGTTGTGTGCACAGTCTTGTTGTAGTTAAGCCTTGATTGTAGTTGGTATCACTAGGAGGAATTGACCTACAGGCCAACTGGCTGTGAGAATCAGCTGTGTCTATGGTGGGAGAACTTTTGTGCTGGAGACACCCCTCTGGGGCAAGACTTGCTTCAGTGGGGCTTTGGTGCTCACTGAGTGTGCCCCCTGAGTGTGTCCCTTATGGATCTGAGGAGTTGGATGGTCCCACTCTGACCACTGGGTACACTTGGGTACACTGGCACTTGGATCTCTAAGGAGGGGCTAATTTAGCCTCTGCCTGAGGCTACCCAGTAGGAGCTATGGAGAGATCTGCAGATTCCTCCTCTTTGTTTTGGGTTTGGAGGTGCCCAGATGAGGTCCAGCTGTGAAAAAATGCAAGCTGCTGTGGGGCCTTGGGCTTTCTTTTGGAAGTTCTGGGTCTGTCTGACCCAGCTGCAGTTTGTTAGGTAATTTTAGATTGCAACGGGCCAGGTCATTCACATGCAAAGGCCTCTGCACACAGCTTGGGTGGGGCGGCTTCTTGGGGAATCAACAGGGTGGAGCAAAGAGCTTTGGAAGATCCTCAGCCCTGCCCTAAGAGGCTCCAGGTCTCAGTGTCCCAAGGTAATGGCTGCCAGCACCTCTGAGAGAAAGCCGCCCTTGAGTTCTGCCCAATGCCAGACAGTCCAGTTTCTCCCCATATGAGTCTGGGTCCCCAGAGACTTCCCGGAACTGGAGTTCAGAGCAGTCGGGAGCTTGTGTCTCCCTCCCGATTGAAAAAGACAACCACATCCTCAGTTGCCAGCCCTTGCCGTGTGCGCCTCCGTACCTCTGCAATTTACTTCTGCACCTCCTCTGAGTCTCAGTGTGCTTTTCTCTTTCCTGCTAGTTGTAGAATTTCCACTCAGCCAGCCTTCCTGTGGTTCTGGATGATGTCCGTTTTGTCTTTTAGTTGTATTTTTGAAGTGATTGTGCGAGGCAACAATTTCCGGTATTTACCTATGCCGCCATCTTGGTTTCTATCATTAGCTTCTTTATGTCTAATCCATTTGTTCTCTTACTCTGATTTGGTATATTTAATATAAAGAATCCAAAGCAGTTTATATTATCAGGTAAAGGAAAGTAATGCATTAGTGCAACAGAGTTCACTCTCAATATCTAAATGAAAATTGTGAGCTGGGAGCTGTATTCACTGTGATCCACTATACTATTATGATGACATTGCACTTTTACTTCCTGTTAGAAATATTATTGCTTTTGGGTGTGTTTTTTGTTGTCTTTTGTTTTTGAGAAGGAGAGGAAGGGAAAGGGAGAAAGAGATAGAAACATCAATGATGAGAGAGGATCATTGATCAGCTGCCTCCTGCACACTCCCTACTGGGGATCAAGCCCTCAACCCGGGCATGTGCCCTGACCAGGAATCAAATTATGATCTCCTGATTCAAAGGTCAATGCTTAACCACTGAGCAACACTGGTCAGGCTAGAAACAGATCCTTTTATATATAAATATCTTCCTGAGGTTCCCTTGAATTTGTTTGGTACCTCTAACTACATTGAAAATCTCTTTTTTCTTTCAGATAATCTATTTCATTCTTTTAATAAAACATTTATTCTTTTTAGATGTGTTTCTGCAGTTGCTGTTAATTCCTTTGCAGATTAATATGACTTTAGTGATACATTTTTCTTCTGTTGAATTTCTAGAGCACATAATTTTTTTAAATGACCAACTGATTTCCAAGTATAGAATAGAACAATTGGTGGATCTTGGCTTCATAGAGGAAAAACATTCTATTGTTGATTCATGATATTAAATTTGTGGAGGTAATAAATTCAGAGACTGGTCATCAGCCTTTAACCTTTTAAATATCTAGTTTGTTTCAATTCTGGGTGATAAAGATATTGTCATTTAAATATACCATCTATGAAGTTAATTGTAGCCTTTTGGAACCCATAAGTTCTTTCTTTTCTTTTTTTTAATTCTTTAGGATGCCAAGACTCCAAATATTCATGTACTAGTGAACATGTGGGTGAATAATAATGATTTACTTTCTCTTTTCTATTTTGTAGTATCCGTGAACTAAAAAAAATAGTAGTAACAGCATATCACTAATATGTTAATGGAAGGCAAAATGGCACTATCAATTCTAAATTTTCTCTTATTTTATATAATGGAATAGAGTACATTTACTGCTCTGAAGACTGCCCACATCTCCTGCTTTCCTAATACGTAGACTTTAACCTGCATACGGTTGTTGACCATCGCTCTGTGTGTGCCTGCTTGATGATCTCCCTGGTTCCTGGAAATGACAGTTCCTAACTCACATATGTGGCTGGGAATAAAATATTGAGCATAATAGCAGAAATTGCTTTTAGAATCGCCTGAATTGTTGTGGGAATTTATTTCATTATCTGAAACTCTGTTCTAAGGACAAGGAATCTCTGAGCAGGCACCGGTCTTCATTGTCTGCCTGTCTGAGCAAAAATGAGAGAAATGTTGGGGGTGGGGAGAGCACACTGTCCTCTATGACTAACTAAAGCTTGGGTAGGGAGCAGAGGGTGCCGCAAGAAGTACTAGGTAGAGCACTTCAGGCGGTAAACTGTTTAAGACAAAATACTCTTAGATGCTTTAAATCGCATATCCGCCTCTACCCTTTCATAAGCTCTAGCTAAAGAGATTGCTGAGGAACTGGGAGTAGTCAAAACGAGGCCAGTTTTCTGGGGGCAGCGGCAGGCTAGCCTTGTGAGGAACGAGCAGGACACCACAGGAGTGCAGAGAGCACAAGAGAACGCAGCTCATTCAGGTACTGAAGCGATTTAAAATGCTGGCCTGAATTTAAGTGGTGTCTTCCACTCAGGAAGACTGCATCTCATTTTTAAAAGTCCCAGGAATCCCGCTCTGGTTTTTGAAGGGAACAGGTCTTGTGACACAAATAACAATTTAAACCCTTGGCAAGGTCTGGAAACGGAGTCCTACAGCAACACTGAGGCAATATTACTCATGGAAATGGATTACTCCCTGTTCTTGAAAATCTATGTCACACACGCTGAATTTAATACATTGTTTTCAAACTGAACAGACTTCATACAGGGGATTAAAGGAGGCCCCGAACTTGTTTCCCTCGCCACCCAAATTGCTTTCTAATCCGGCATTCAAGCAGGAGGGCATCACATGATTCTACGTCAAGGCTGCACAGACAGGAAACCCAAGCAAGCCCTCCATCCAGCTTGGTAGCAGAGGATCCAAAGCAGAGCAAATTGTGTAAATTATAACTAAACGGCAAAGCATTTGGACAAAGCAGGCATGCTAGTCTAATCAGGAAAGCTTGCGATAATGCAGGTTGGAAGAGGAATTGGGGGAAGGCGGCATCACAACCACTTTTAATATATTTCTGAATTTGGCAACCCAAACTGGCTTTGTCACATATTTGCAGCTTAAAAAGTATTTGGCTTTTACAACAGCCAAAATAAGTATCCTTTAATCACTTTCAACCTATGAACAGATGGGCAAACAGTGCTTTTATAAATGGAGCATACAAAATACTTCAAGATCAGCCAAAACTAATTAGTAGAAATATCCGAACCAAACTCTAAAACTGACTTAGTGTTTAATATATATTATCATATAAGCATTAGCAGTTAAAAGGAAATTCCCTGTTCAAATGTTTGCCAAGCTCACTGCCTGATGTTCAGACATGATTACTTATTAATTATTGCATCTTTTCTCATATATCTTCCTTCTTAATGCTTTCTTTTCTCACTAAAAACTATCTGGGCTAGAAAAGATGGCAGCTGGCAGGATGGAGGTGAGGGATAGGAAGTGAGTGAGTGAGGGGATGGATGTGTGTATTGTGTGTGTGAGTGAGGGACAGTTAAATCCGGCAGGAACAGCAGAGGCTGGCAGAACAGGCTCTCAGGGACAGGGAGAGACTACCACCACTGCGGCACTCCCGGACTCGGGCACGGAGCCCACACCATCTTAAAGGGAAGAGCGGCCTCGTCTAGGAACTTATCAGCACCACCACTCAGACAGGCCTGGGATACTGCCGACCTGCGAACCGGCAGCCACTCCAGCCAAAATCCTTCAGCCACACCTGCAGGCTCGCAGACCCTGGGATCTCCACTACTAAAGGAGCACCGTGCTGTGCACAGCAGTAAGTGCAGCCTCTCCCTCCCCAGCGGCAGACCTCCAACATCTTATTCGCATGTCCCCAGCGCGCAGGTGTCCAAGGCTCACCACTCCATAGACTTCTCTTGGGAGTCACTGTGAGCCCCAGCTGGGTGTGATTTTGTACAGACACAGGCTCACTGCCCCCCAGTAGAAATTCTGAATTCCTCTGCCTGAATAACTGCCCACACACACCCAGCTGCACAATTTCAGCACCAGGGCCCCAGAGCACCAGGGCCCCTCTGAGTGCATCAGAGATGGCAAACTGCACTGCCACAGTTGCTCACTCTCCCTGAGCCCATCTATTCACAGGGCACCTTGGGAAACCGCAGTGAGCTTCTCTAGGTCTGATCTTGGACTAATAGGGATGCACTCCCCCCGGGCAGTAGAAATTCTGAATTCACCCATCCTGGATACCTACCCAAAGCATGCCAGGGCCCTTCAGAGTGCTTCAGTGTGCCTGCGCTAGCAAACTCACTGCGGGTGCTCCTGTGTGCTGCCACTGGGAACGCGAGCCTATCCACCACAGGTGCATCAGCAAAAACTGAGTTTCTCCACCCCACAGCTGCAGAACTCTGGACATTACAGTTGCATGCTTTTCCAGCGTGTAGGTCTCCCAAGATCACCGCTCCAAAGGCAGCCCTGGGGCCCCGCTGTGAGCCCTACTAGTCACACACTTAAACAAACAGGGGTGCACTGCTGGGCTGTAGAAACGCTGAATTCCCTCTTCTGGGATACCTGCCCACAGACACTGCAATCCAGTGGCTTCAGTGCCAGGGCCCTTCAGAGTGTGTCAGTACACCCTGCTGGCAAACACACAACAGGTGCCTCGTAAGCTGCCGCTGGGATAGCATGTATCCAACCACAGAGGCAGCAGCAAAAGTTGAGTCTGCCCACCCCACAACTACAGAACTCTGGACACCACAGTCACGCTTTGCCAGAACACAGGCTTCCTGAGCCCCACCACCCAAATAGACGGTTCCTGGGTGCCACTGTGAGTCCCTGTGAAGCACGTGTGATTTCAATCAAGGGCATAAGACAGCAAAAATTGGAACACCCCCTCCATGGATTCTGACTCTAGACACCTCAGTTGTGCCTTTCCAGCTCACAGGCCTACATCAAGAGAATCCAAATAGCTCAAGTAGGGAGCTACACGAGACTACCAAACCTAGGAGACCTGACAGGTCACACCAGTAGCACCATACCCTAAAGAAACTGGGTAGCAAAGCAATCGGAACTACAATTAAAACATCACAACAAAACATGGGAAGACAAAAAAGCAATCCACAAAGGAAAGAAAAAGAGGAGTCACCAGAAAGGGAGTTAAATGAAATTGAGGCTACTAACTTATCAGAGAAAGAATTCAGAGTAATGGTTATAAGGATGCTCAAACGGCTGGATGACAAATACACACAACTCAATGAGAATTACAAGGAGCTGAATGAGAATGTCACCAACATGAAAAGAAACCAAGAGGTAATGAAGAAAGACATAGCTGCAATAAAGAACACAATGGAAGGCTTAACCAGCAGACTAGAAGAGGCTGAGGACCACATCAGCGAATTAGAATACAAGGTAGGAAAAAACACACAAACACAGTAGCAACTGGGGAAAAAAAAACTTAAAAAGCAAGAGGAGAGCCTAAGGGAGCTTTGGAATAATGCAAAATGAAACAACATTTGCTTAATAGGGGTACCAGAAGGAGAGGAGGAGAAGCAAGGAATAGAAAACCTGTTTGAAGAAATAATGACAGAAAACTTCCCTGATATGGGAAAGAAAAAAACTACACAAGTCCAAGAAGCACATAGAGTGCCAAACAAGATAAACCCGAAAAGACCAACACCAAGACACATCATAATTAAATTGGCAAACACCAACGACAAAGTAAGAATCTTAAAGGCTGCCAGAGGGAGACAGAAAGTTATCTACAAGGGATCTGCTATTAGAATATCAGCTGACTTCTCAACAGAAATACACCAGGCAAGAAGGGAATGGAATGAAATATACAAAGTGATGGAAAGCAAGGGAATGAATCCAAGAATACTATACCCAGAAAGGCTATCATTCAAAATTGAAGGTGGAGTCAGGAGCTTCACAGACAAAAAAGGGCTAAGAGAGTTTATTACCACCAAACCAGCAATGCAAGAAATGCTAAAGGGACTGCTGTAAAAAGAAGAAACAGAAAGACAGACAAGAAGAAACACAAACATTAAGAATAAAAATGACCACAAACAAGTACTTTTCAATAGTAACATTAAATGTAAATGGATTAAATGCTCCAATCAAAAGACACAGGGTAGCTGAATGGATAAGAAAATATGACCCATATATTTTCTATCTGCAAGAGACCCACCTCAGAACAAAGAATTCCCACAGACTGAGAGTGAAGGGATGGAACAATTTTTTTCAAGCAAATGGAAATGAGAAAAAAGCTGGAGTTGCGATACTTATATCTGACAAAATAGACCTCAAAGTAAAGGCCATAACCAAAGATAAGGAAGGCCACTACATAATACTAAAGGGAGCAATTCAACAAGAAGATATAACTCTGGTAAACATTTATGCACCCAATACAGGAGCACCCAAATACATAAAACAACTTCTGGAAGATATCAAGGGAGAGATCGATAGCAATACAGTCATAGTAGGGGACTTCAATATCCCACTGACACCACTGGATAAATCCTCTAAACAAAAAATCAGCAAAGAAACAGCTTCCTAAATGACTCACTAGATCAGTTGGACTTAATTGACATCTTCAGAATATTTCACCCCAGAGGTACAGAATATACATTCTTCTCCAGTGCACTTGGGACATTTTCAAAGATAGACCATATATTAGGACACAGGCAAAGTCTCTTCAAATTCAAGAGAATAGAAATCATAACAAACATCTTCTCAGATCACAATGGCATAAAATTATAAATCAACTACAATATAAAAACATTGAAAAAAAATCAAACACTTGGAGGCTAAATAGCATGCTATTAAACAATGGCTGGGTTACCAGAGAGGTCAAAAAAGAAATAAAAAGCATCCTGGAAACAAACGACAATGAAAACACAACAATCCAAAATCTATGGGACACAATGAAAGCAGTCCTGAGAGGGAAGTTCATAGCTCTACGGGCCTACCTCAAAAAACAAGAAAAACTGGCAATAAATGATCTAACCCTACAACTCAAAGAGTTAGAAAGAGAGCAATGAGAAAAGCCCACAGTATCCAGAAGAAAGGAAATAATAAAGATCAGAGCAGAAATAAACAACATAGAGCCCAAAAAAAACAATACAAAAGATCAATGAAACCAAGAGCTGGTTCTTTGAAAGGATTAACACATTGTATGCGGGAAATGTTGTATACGTTTTACGTTGACTGGTAGTAGAGTGCGGGACACGTATTAATACATTTTTTATAGTCTAGCGGTAGAATGCGGGTAACATATAAATACGTTTATTTTTATACTTTTTTATTGCTCTAAAGGGATGCTAACATGCAGATATACGAATTCCAAAGGACAAAATTTGGGTCTCTAACACATACAATGGTGAATTATGTATGTACTTCCAGATATAACGGTAATCCGTCTATTCAACTGCAAAAATGACCCACGCCACCTGTTAGTGCGTGATAAAAACTACCCGCAAACAATGTGTTAACAAGATTGATGAACCTCTCGCCTGGCTCACCAAGAAACAAAGAGAGAGGATCCAAATAAACAAATTCAGAAATGAAAGAGGTGAAGTAACAACTGGTCCTACTGATATACAAAGGATTGTCAAAAAACACTATGAACAACTCTACTTCAACAAACTGGACAATCTCGATGAAATGGACACATTCCTAAAAAAATACAAGCTTCCAAAACTCAATCAGGAATTATCAAAAAACCTGAATAGGCCAATAACTACTGATGAAATTGAAACAGTAATAAAAAATCTTCCAGCAAACAAAAGCCCTGGACCAGATGGCTTCACAGGGGAGTTTTGCCGAACATTCAAAGAAGAACTAAAGTCAATCCTTCTCAGACTATTCCAAAAAATTCAGGAGGAAGGCACACTTCCAAGCTCTTTCTATGAAGCCAGCATTACCCTAATCCCAAAACCAGATAAAGACACCACAAAGAAAGAGAATTACAGGCCAATATCCCTGATGAACATAGATGCTAAAATCCTCAACAAAATTCTAGCAAACCAGATCCAGCATTACATTAGAAAGATCATACACCATGACCAAGTGGGATTTATTCCAGGAATGCAAGGCTGGTACAATATCTGCAAATCAATAAATGAGGATAGATACATCACATAAACAAGTTGAGAGATAAAAATCACATAATCATATCGATTGATGCAGAAAAGGCATTTGACAAAGTCTAACACCCTTTTCTGATAAAAACGCTCAGCAAAGTGGGAATAGAGGGATCATACCTCAACTTAATAAAAGCCTTATATGACAAACCTACAGCCAACATCATACTCAATGGGAAAAAACTAAAACCATTTCCCTTAAGAACAGGAACAAGACAGGGATGCCCACTTTCACCACTCTTGTTCGACATAGTACTGGAAGGGCTAACCAAAGCAATTAGACAACAAGAAAAAATAAAAGGCATCCAAATAGGAAAAGAAGAAGTAAAATTATGATTATTCACAGATGACATGATACTGTATTTAGAAAACCCTAAAGACTCCATCAAAAAACTATTAGACTTAATAAATGAATTCAGCAATGTAGCAGGATACAAAATTAATGCCAAGAAATCTATGGCATTTTTATACACCAACAGTGAACTTATAGAAAGAGAAATTAAAGAAACAATCCCATTTACCATTGCACCAAAAAAATTACGATACCTAGGAATAAACTTAACCAAGGAGGTAAAAGACCTCTACCCAGAAAACTACAGGACACTAAAAAAAGATAGAGAGGAAGACATAAACAGATGGAAGAACATACCGTGTTCATGGATTGGTAGAATCTACCCATCATCAAAATGTCCATACTACCCAAAGCAATCTATAGATTCAATGCACTCCCCATTAAAATACCAACAGCATATTTCACAGACCTAGAGTGAACTCTCCAAAAATTCATCTGGAATAAAAAATAAACCCCAAATAGCTGCAGCAATCCTGAGAAAGAAGAACAAAGTAGGAGGGATCTCAATACCAGATATCAAGCTGTATTACAAAGCCACTGCTCTCAAAACTGCCTGGTACTGGCACAAGAACAGACATATAGACCAATGGAATAGAATAGAAAACCCAGAAATCGACCCAAACCACTATGCTCAATTAATATTTGACAAAGGAGGCAAGAACATACAATGGAGTCAAGACAGTCTCTTCAATAAATGATGCTGGGAAACTTGGTCAGACACATGCAAAAAAAATGAAACTAGACCACCAACTTATACCATACACAAAAATAAACTAAAAATGGATAAAGGACTTAAACGTAAGATGGGAAACCATAAGATAATTAGAGGAATCCACAAGTAGCAAAATCTCAGATATATGCCCAATGAATTTCTTCACTGACACAGCTCCTAGGGCAGTGATGGCAAACCTTTTGAGCTCAGCATGTCAGCATTTTGTAAAACCCTAACTTAACTCTGGTGCTGTGTGACATATAGAAATTTTTTGATATTTTCAACCATAGTAAAACAAAGACTTATATTTTTGATATTTATTTTATATATTTAAATGGCATTTAACAAAAAAAAAAACACAACCAAAAAAATGAGTTTGTGTGTCACCTCTGACACGCGTGTCATAGGTTCGCCATCACTGTCCCAGGGCAATGGAAACTAAAGGGAAAATAAACAAATGACACTATATCAAAATAAAAAGCTTCTGCACAGCAAAAGAAACCATCAACAAAACAATAAGAAAACCCACTGCATGGGAGAACATATTTTCCAATGATATCTCCGATAATGGTTTAATCTCCAACATTTATAGGGAACACATACAACTTAACAAAAGGAAGATAAATAACCCAATAAAAAAATGGGCAACGGACCTAAATAGACATTTTTTGAAAGAGAACATACATAAGGCTGAGAGACATATGAAAACATGCTCAAAGTCACTAATCATCCGAGAGAGGCAAATCAAAACAACAATGAGGTACCATCTCACACCTGTCAGAATGGCTATCATCAATAAATCAACAAATGATAAATGTTGGTGAGGATGCAGAGAAAAAGGAACCCTTGTTCACTGCTGGTGGGAATGCAAACTGGTGCAGCCACTGTGGAAAACAGTATGGAGTTTCCTCAAAAAACTAAAAATGGAACTTCCATTTAATCCAGTGATCCCACTTCTAGGAATATATCCCAAGAAACCAGAAACACCAATCAGAAAAGATATATGCATACCTATGTTCATAGCAGCACAATTTACAATAGCTAAGATTTGGAATCAACCTAAGTGCCCATCAGCAGATAAATGGATTAAAAAACTTTGGCACATCTACACAATGAAATACTATGCAGCTGTAAAAAGGAAGGAACTCGTACCATTTGCAACAGCATGGATGGAACTGGAGAGCATTATGCTAAGTGAAATAAGTCAGTCAGAGAAGGATAAATATCACATGCTCTCACTCATTTGTGGATTATAATGAACAACATAAACCGATGAACAAAAACAGATGTAGAGACAGAGAAGCATCGATCAGATGCTCAAAACTCAGAGGGAAAGAAGGGGAGGGTGGGGGTGAGTGGGAAAGATCAACCTAAGGACTTGTATGTATGCATATAAGCATAAATGATGGATGTGGACAACAGGGGGTGAGGGTGAGGGCAGGATTGGGTGGATGAGGGGATATTGGGGGGATAAGGACAGATTTGTAATATCTTATTCAATAATGGGAAAATATATATTAAAAAAATAAATAAATGCCAAACAATTGGGATATAGTTAAATAAATTAGGGATATCCTTATGATGTAATACTATGCAGCCATTAAAATGTTTTATGGAAAAGAGGAAAATATTCACTATATGGTATTATAAAAATTGCTTATTAAACTATAAAAAAATAAAAATAAAATTCAACGTGATTTGAAACTTAAACAAAATAAAAATAAAAATAAAAACTATCTGATTTGATACCTTGATCCTAGATTTGTCAAACTATAAGTGAAAAATCAAATTCAGCTATTTAGCCCTGGCTTTTCTCTCATTTTTTCTTAGCATGACTTTCATAGGAGGTGAATTTTGCTTGAGGACACAGGGGATGTGCTTGTCCATGATGAAAACTGGTTTTATATCTAACCTCTAATGACTCACAGTTTTATCTTCTTTATATCATATTTTTATTGATTTCAAAGAGGAAGAGAAAGGGAGAGAGAGATAGAAACATCAGTGATGAGAGAGAATGATTTATTGGCTGTCTCCTGCATGGGCCCCACTGGGGATTGAGCCTGCAACCTGGGCATGTGCCTTTGACTGGAATCGAACCTGGGACCCTTCAGTGCTCTATGCATTGAGCAAAATTGGCAAGGGCTCACGTTTTTACCTTCATAAAGATTTTCTGATAGGTTTATAGAGACTCTTTAGTCACTAAGAATCTGTAAAAATAATTTTATCTATGTCAAAATTATCTTAAAACATTGTGAAAAAAGATAAATTTAAAAAGTACATTTGGAAGGTAATCCTACTCATTGATCTCTGAAAGTCATAATATATTTTCCAAATCTCACCTACTTACAACTTGTTTTTGTAGCCTGCATAAAGCTGAGCAGGATATATAGTCTGGCTGTATCTTTTCAGTACCAATGAAGCCAATAAAAGGACCAAAAGCCAGTCAGCTAAATCATCCTAACCATTGAGGACTTCCCACTCCAACCTTGCTGAAGTCATGGCATAATTTTGTCCCCTTTAGATTTTATCACATAACACATAACAAGGAGGGCTCTGAATTCTCACTATGCTAATTATACCTTCAAAGTCTTGAACAGTCAATTTATTGCAGCATCATTTATAAAATTTGCATAGTAACATTTATCCAAAATATTATTTTGAGAATTAAAGGAGAAAGTGTGTCAGAAGGGCTTAATAAAAGATTGCTGTAACCACTGCTACTAATCTATGCTCCTAATGGATATACTTATTGCATTTTTTCTTTTATATTATACTAGAGGCCAGGTGCATGGATTTGCGCACCAGTGGAGTCCCTCAGCCTGGCCTGCGGGGATCAGGCCGAAACCGACTCTCCAACATCCTACGGGGGTACCAGATTGTGAGAGGGCACAGGCCAGACCGAGGGACCCCACTGGTGCATGATCTGGGCCAGAGATGAACCGCGGGAGGGCTCCAGGACAGCATGTCTGGCCTGTCTCGCCTAGTCCTGATCGGCGGGACCCCAGCAACAAGCTAACCTACTGGTTGGAGTGTCTGCCCCCTGGTGGTCAGTACACCTCATAGCGACTGGTCAAACGGTCAAACAAATGGTCGGACATAGCATATTAGGCTTTTATTACATGGGATATGGCATATTGGTCTATTTCAGAAAATCTGAACAAATTAGAAAACAGAAACAAATAATCATTTTTTTCTTTACATTGAAGTTTTCTTTATAACCTAGTATTTAGTTAGGGATTTGCATTTATTTAATTGGTGGATTTAATGAATTTGAATATTATGAGGACAGCTCCTGAGAAAGAATTCCTTGGAAATCTTCTCAGATGGTTTTGATGCCACCCTTGATGCAGAAGTTCTACATTAATACAGTCACTAATGATATTTGGCATGTTTCTTTCTGGCCTTATTTATATGTGTCATTAAAAATAATGCTTCAGTCATATAATGAATATAATGTACTATCTTCATTTTCAATATAATTTTAAAATCATAAGCATTTATCAATTTATTATGTAATCTACATAAATGTCACTTTTATGACCACATACTAATTTATTCATTGGATATAATACTAGTTACTTAGATATTTCTTCCATTACAAATGAAACTATAAAGAATTTCTTTATACATGCAGGTTTTCTTGGAAACTTTAACTCTTTTGAAAATTAGTGCTAGTGAGAATTATCTGTTTATCTACACTAATAAAAGACAAAGATGCAAATTGACCGTACCTTTGCTACGCCTTAAGCCATGCCCACCAGCCAATCAGAGCGACTATATGCAAATTAACCCACAAGATGGTGGCTGGAAGCCATGGAGCTGGAGTAATCAGGAGGCTTGGTTGCTCCAATGTTGGAGGAAGCCATGCTTCCCAGCCTGCAGCGGCGGCTCTGAGCTCCACTCAAAGCAAAAAGTTTCAATTATAGAAGGTAAATAAACCCCAGACACCTGCTTTCAGCCAGCTATGGCCACGGAGCTGGAGGGGGCAGGAGGCTTCCCTCCTGCCCGCCCTGGCCGGCTCTGAGCTCCTCTCAAGGCTACAAAGTTACAATTATAGAAGGTAAATGAATCCCAGAATAAAAGAAAAAAAGGAGAGGCTGGGAGGTTCTGTTGCTGGAGGGGCTTGGCCACCCTGAAAAAGGCCCTCAGCCCCTCACCCAGACTGGCCAGGCACCCCAGTGGGGACCCCCCACCCAAAAGGGAGTGTGGCCACCTTGAAAACAGCCATCAGCCCCTCACCCAGGCTGGCCAAACCTCCATGGGATGAGGGCCCCCACTGGGGGGGCAGGGGCTTGGCCAGCCTGCAAACAGCCATCAGCCCCTCACCGAGGCTGGCCAGGCACCCCAGCAGGACACCCACCCTAATCCAGGACACCCTTCAGGGAAAACCAGCCAGCCCCCACCTGTGCACCAGGCCTCAATCCCATATAATAAAAGGGTAATATGGAAATTGACCCTAACAGCAGAACAACTGGGAATGACTGGTCACTATGACACACACTGACCACCAGGGGGCAGATGCTCAATGCAGGACCTCTCTCCTAGTGGTCAGTGCGCTCCCACAGGGGGAGCTCTGCTCAGCCAAAAGCCAGGCTGATGGCTGCCAGCACAGTGGTGGTGGCGGGAGCCTCTCCTGCCTCCTCAGCAGCGCTAAGGATGTCCGACTGCAGCTTAGGTCTGCTCCCTGCTGGTAAGTGGACATCCCCTGAAGGCTGCCGGGCTGCCAGAGGGATGTCTGACTGCCAGCTTGGGCCTGAACCCCCAGGGAGCAGGCCTAAGCCAGCAGGTGGACATCTTCCGAGGGGTCCCAGACTGCAAGAGGGCATAGGCCAGACTGAGGGACCCCCCCTCCCCAGTGCACAAATTTTTGTGCACCAAAGCTCTAGTTTATCATATAATAAAAATGCCCTTCTTCCCCTGACTCTGAGGTAGTATGTGCATACGTACTCATAAGGGAGGGAAGCTGGATTGTAAGCTTGCTTTCGGAGCCCTACCTTGTGGCTAGGTTATAGTCTAAGGCACAATTTTGACTAAATAAGTTGGTTCAGCAACTTTTGACTCAATATCATTAACTTGGTGTTTTATTGGACCAGTTTTGTTAACAAAAATGGAATAAGAGGTATTTATTAAAACATAAAGACGCCCGCATTGTAGGGCTAGTAAAATGAGAATCATATGATGGGAAGGCATCAGTAACTTCTGTCTAGAAGATTGATAAATTCTGTAGTGTTATATTATTTAAAATTATTTTATGTGGCAGAGATATTTTTATTATCCTTGTCAGTTCTTCTACTGAGGTTAGGAGTTAGGAGTCACTCTATTTTCCTCTTCCAAGTCTTACCTACATTATTTATCACAGTGTAAGCATCTTCTTTCTCTTTTTAACATCCTAAACCAGCTGTGGGCAAACTACAGCCTGCAGGCCGGATCCGGCCCGTTTGAAATGAATAAAACTAAAAATAAGACTGTACCCTTTTATGTAATGATGTTTACTACATTTATATTAGTTCACACAAACACTCCATCCATGCTTTTGTTCCAGCCCTCCGGTCCAGTTTAAGAACCCATTGTGTCCCTAGAGTCAAAAAGTTTGCCCACCCCTGTCCTAAACTTTTCTAATATTCCTTGTTTGTTTGACATTCTATCAGGTGAGCATCTCTTAAGCAGTAAAGGAGAAACCAGGCTGGTTAATTTAGTGGCCATCATTTTCACATAAGTGCATCCTTGTTTCTTAATAGGAGCCACTATATCTAGTAAAATGACTTGTCTTTAAATAAAGTATCTTTAGTATGGAATATGGATACAGGTTAGATTTTTCAATTATAATATGGTAGAAAAAAGTATTGATTTTTATCAAAACTTTGTAAATAAACACTCATATAATAAATTCAATAAGGTACTTTGTATACACTTAACTATTGTGCTACATTGTTTTGTAGATAAAGTAAATTAATATGATTTTAATTTCTATAAAATCATTTTTGATAATTTATTAACTTCTAGTCTATATTAAAATTTTATTAGGACTTATTTCCTAGAGTTCCAAGTGTTTAGTTGAAACCATTTCCATACCTTTAAAGGATGTTTCAGTCTAGTTTATACAAGTAAAGTAAAAAAAAAAAATTGAACTTTATAGTTTCTCACAAAAGTGAAGATTTCTCACATCTTAATTAAAAATTAATGTTAATCATAATTTAATCTGTTTATTCAGTTCTAGATAATTAATTATGTTTTTATTGGACCTTAGATTAAGCAGACTAAAGTTGTCTATTTCTGGAAAAAAAAGAACTACAGCAGGTTCATGGTTATAATATTAGTTTAAATTGAGAAGCCTGTGGTCATAAGTCTTTTACTTCTACTATAAGGTATTAAGAAAGTACATTCTTTTTTTAAAAATATATTTTATTGATTTTTTACAGAGAGGAAGGGAGAGGGATAGAGAGTTAGAAACATCGATGAGAGAGAAACATCAATCAGCTGCCTCCTGCACACCTCCTACTGAGGATGTGCCTGCAACCAAGGTACATGCCCTTGGCCGGAATTGACCCTGGGACCCTTCAGTCTGCAGGCCGATGCTTTATCCACTGAGCCAAACTGGTTACGGCAAGAAAGTACATTCTTAAAAAGGCTACCATTCTTTTTATGTCTATTATAGAAGACATAATTTATGAACTGTAACTTGTATCAGGAGCTTTGAGCAAGTGTGAGAAAGGCAGAAACTGCCTGTTAAAGGTTAAGACTGAATTGTGTAATATACATTTAGTGTGTATTTAATATTATAGCCAATAATATCAGAGTAGAGAGGAATAAGGCCTTCTACTGGGAATATGCATAGCCATTCCACAAGGCTTTAGTTATTGAGCGCCTGGAAAAAAGAACATCATTACCCACAGTGCGGACACTCACAAACCTCAAGTTAAAAAAACAAAAACAAAAAACTTATCTCATAAACTGCTTGTCATGAGTATTACTACTTGACAGAGATAATTTACCTTTAAAATAAAAAAAATCTAAAAATTAATTTGACAGTTATTTTATTAGTGTTTGGGTATAAACATAAGTACATGTATCAGTTATGTATTGCTCCAACAATGTCACTAAATACGGTGGCTTAAAATAGCTATTATTATTCTCACGTGACAATTTTGATGATCTGCTTCAGAATCAGCTAATATCACTCACTGGGTACAACCCACTTGAATTGCAAACAACTAGTCTCTTTTCCATGTGGTCTCTTATCCTTTGAGAGTTGCTGGCTTGTTCTCATGCAGATGTAGGGGTCCAAGAGAACGGAACTGTGTTGTGTAAGGCCTCTTGGCACATGCTAAGGATTGTCACAGCATCACTTCCACGGGATTCTATTGGTCAAACCAATTCACAAAGTCAGCCTAAATATATAGGTAAGTATAGACTCTACCTCTTGATGGATGGAACTATAAAATCAAATTGCAAAGATAGGGATATAAGGAGTCATTAATTGGCCATCATTGCAACAATTTTCTCTGTATGCTTCCAGTACATTTATATTAATAACTAGAGGCCCAGTGCATGAAATTTGTGCATGGGTAGGATCCCTAAGCCTAGTCGGCAATCAGGGCTGATCAGGTTCCCTGCCTCCCGGCCTCCCCACCTCCTTCTTCCCTCACTTTGTCAGTGCCCCACCGCCACGACTGGTCACCCACCATGCTCCATGCTGCCCCCTGGTTGTCAGCACACATCATAGAGAGCAATCGAACTCCAGGTCTCCTGGTTGAACTCCTGAGGGGACAATTTGCATATTCGCCTTTTATTAGATAGGATGTTTTAATTGTTATATATTAAAGTTAAGGATGCACCACTTTTCTTTGATCACTCACCTCCTTTCATATTTTGGACTTTGATAAATAAGACAGCTGATAAATATCATGCTGAGTGAAATAAACTATGGGGCATTGTAATAAGTTCAAGGATTTTGGGCTAATCAAGGAAATGATATGGCTAGGAGGCGGCACTAGCACATAACAAGCTTTATTTGGGCATCACATAGATAACTTTTCATGAGAGGGGAAGTCTCTCACAGCAAACAATCAAGAGATGATGGCATAGAGCCACCACCCAGAATGAGAAGAGAGTAGCAGAGAGGGGGAGTCAGAGAGGGGCTTTAATATTTAGGTGATGTCATTCAGCAGCATGATGGGGAGTCTCTGGTTAAGAGAATCCCAAAGGGCAGCCATAGTGTGCAATCTTTTTACCCCCAGCATTTGTGTTATCTATGACAACAGATGTTAGTTATAGTTTGGTGGTATATGCAAAGCAGGCAGTCTCTAAATATGCTTATTTGGGCCACGTTTAAAATAATTGGATGTCTAACAATTTTGAGTTTAGAGCCAGCAGGCTTCTCAGCTCATGGTCCTAGCCTGACTTAAGAAGTAAACAACAAAGGGGCCAATATACAAGGACTATCTTTGGTTCATTTATATAACAACCGTGACAAAATGCCTTGCCATTTCTAGCATTCCTCCTTTTAATAGTGAAGAAGAAAATCTTTGGTATAGTCCTGCAGCCACATGGCACACCCAAAAGATAGGTTAAAAAGACATAACAGTTTGTTTTTGAATCTGGGGCTTGAATTTGGAGAAAACAATATTGGAAAGAATTGTCAGAATAGGCAAAATATGAGGAAAAGTCATAGGTACCTTTTGAGTAAATAAAAAAAGTAGCAGCCACAAGTAACTAAATATTCAGAATACCAGTTTTTACAAAAAAAAAGTAGATCACAAAGAAGAAAAAAGATTCATGAGCGTGATAAAAGGAATATTTTGTGATATAAGGAACTTTCATATTCTAGAAAAATATATTGAAGGTACTGATATTTTCTTTATCAAATTAAGAGCAGATAGTCTATTCAAAAATCAGTTCATCAATATAAGAGAAAGTAAATCAAATTTTAATTTTATTTTATATATCACTTATGCCACATTTTATAAACAAGGATTAATAAGCACTTCTCTTTTTTATGACTAAGCTCATTACACCTGATCTGTCAAAATTTTGTATGTTTTATAGTGTCTTTCAACCCATTTTTTTTAATATAGTTCACATTCCATTAAGCCTTCTATAAATTATTCGTCAACCCCAAATTTCCCTTTTCTTTATTTTTAGATTTTAATTATTTAGAAATGTATTGATCAAAATCCATATGTCTAAGGCCTAAGATAAAATTATTTTATTTTTCATTGATAAAAAATCAGACAAAACGCATCCATCATTTGAAAAATGTGTTTGTATTTATTTATAGCATTTTTACTTAACATAGTTTCATTCTTTTATATTAAGTATAGCTTTTAAACATAACAACTTAATTTCAATTCTCTCTCTCTCTCTCTCTCTCTCTCTCTCTCTTACACACACACAACACACACACACACACACACACACACACTTCTCCATAGATAACTAAGAACTGTGTGCCATTCAGGGTCACTTAGTAGGCCAGAACTTCTCTGTGACCACCGCTGAAGATTCAACAATACACATCGCACATCAACTTACAATCACACGTATCACTTTAAGACTTATTTACACTTTGTTGTTAGAGAATGTAACTTTGGGTATTAACTTGGCTCATTTGGGCATTTCTATAATAACATTTCTCTTATTTATTCCCTGAGGAAAAAAAAGCCATGAACTCAGAATCTTTTAGATTTTATAGTAGGTCTTGAAAAGCTGGACAAGCCAAAAATAATCATTTCCACTTCATCTCCATTCTGTTTATCTCATATATGGGAGTCCACTCATAAAACTTGTTATATTAACCAAGCAAATATCCTCTTAGAAATCAGAACATCTTCTTTTCTAAGCTATTCAATATCAATCCCATATAATAAAAGGGTAGTATGCAAATTGACCGAATGGCGGAATGACCGGTCGCTATGATGTGCGCTGACCACCAGGGGACAGATGCTCAATGCAGGAGCTGTTCCCTGGTGGTCAGTGCACTCCCACAGGGGGAACGCTGCTCAGCCAAAAACTGGGCTCATGGCTAGCAAGCACAGCGACAGCTCTAAGGATGTCCGGCTGACAGCTTAGATCCGCTCTCCCCAGGGAGCTGGTCTACGCCATCAGTCAGGCATCCCCCAAGGGCTCCCAGACTGCGAAAGGGCGAAACTGGGCTGAGGGACACACCCCTACCCCCCGCCCTCAGTGCATGACTTTTTGTGCACCAGGCCTCTAGTCTTAATATAAACAAACAAAAAACTCTTCTTCATTTCCCTCCTTTTCTGATAGTTTTGTCTATTTAAATAAGATATGTCTCCAGAGAACAAAATATATTTTGACTCATTAACCTACAGAAGTTTTTTCAAGAGAGAGAATGACAGAAAAAAGAAGCCACAGACACAAAAGAGTTACATTTACTAGAAACTGTACAAGGTTAACTTCCATTCTTTCACAAGGAGAACAAGGACATTTTTCATTTATATATACAAGCACAAAGAAACCAACATTCTAAATACTACACCTTTAGCAATAGGTCAAACATAACATGGAATACAATTTTCAGTGCCTGAGCAATGTCACTGGTCAGTTGTAACTTGGGAGTGGGAAGGTCAAGGAACCAAAAAGGATCTCCAAGAAATGCTTGTTATGAACATCTCATGACTTGCAGCTGACATCAGTTATAGTGGGCCCAAAATTATCCCTTGAATGATTTTAGCTATACTGGTATTCAAACAACGTAATACAGGGTATTTCGGAGCATGCCATAAGCTACAAGACAAACCAACTGACTAGATGGGTCAAACAATCAAAATCAGACCCCCAACATTTCACTTACTAAATGAAGAAAAATAATGGCTTTGTATAAAACAGAACAAGACGCATTAAGAATCAGCTTAATGAAGACATCAAAACAGACTCAGAGGGGGAGAAAAAAGCAGAAATAGAGTCCGTGCCTTTCACTGTGGGGATCATGAAAGTTGGGCCTGGGAGTCAGAGGTCTCTAGGCAGTGCACTTTAGGGAAAGCCTCAGCTCTGGTGAAGTTCACTTGGGCATCTCATTGGAACTTCAGCTGTGACAAGTTGCAGAGTCAAAAGCAATTAAAAAGAATAAAAAGCCTTTTGTATACTAACCAGTACAATGAAACTGGACTTTGGAAGACTTTGAAAAACTGACTACTATATAAAAAAATACAACCTATATATAAAGGAAAAATGCAGGTGCAAGAATACTAAAGTTACAGAGCAAGCGTCTGTGCATGACAGAAAGTCTGCAGTTTTTTTCATATGTTCTCGTCACTACAGGGGCTGTCAATATCAGTATTGCAGGGCTTGTCCTTGTTTCCAGTATGATCCCTCACCTCTGCGATCCTGTAGTCCATGACCCTACCAATATCACTGTGCCTCTCAATTGATAGTATTTGGAAAATAAAATTAATTTTCAGAAGGTTGCTAAGTAGAGTAGCACCACCATATAAGCACGAAGAAGTCTTTAGTTTAATAGCTTCTGGGACAGTATAATTACTTTGACTAATTGTCTCATTGTATGAAAATACTATTTGCCTTGGATTCTATTTCTCTCTTTTGAATAGTTGTGAATAAGCTTTGAGAAGCTCACTTTATTCTGAGTTTTCTTTTTTCCAGAAGATTAATTTTATACATGCTAAATTGATTCTGGTATGTTCAACCTTCTTTGAAGAACCCCATTGACAGGTTTAAGCAATGTATATAAATTCTGTGTACACATTATGACATGTTTCTTATTTCAATATACTCATCAGTAAAACCATTTAAAGACTTTTCAGTGTTTTTTTTTTTTTAATAAACTCTAATAAAACATTTTCTATTTTATTTTTAGGGCACCTTCTAGTCTAAGTAAAATCAGTAAATTTGACAGCAAAGTTAAAAGAATTGGGCCACACATAGAAATTTTCCAAGTATTCCGGGAAAGGGCCAGATCTATAATCACCAAAAAAACAATTAGAATGATCACCGTCGTGCAGGCTTTTGTCAGAGGGTGGCTAGAACGCAGAAGATACCACAGAATATTGAACAAGGTAAAGTGTCTGTTAAATATTATGAGGTGTTTATAATATATCTAATGTAGATTCAAGTAAAATTTTGAATAATCATCTGGTCAGTAAACTCATGATTTTTCTAAATAATGTTCTTTCTGCCTTTTTTGGATTAAGAAAATGTTATAAATAATCTACTTTGCTGATTGTGTCAAGCTGGAGATTCTCAACAAAAGGCCTGGCTTATCCTTAACCGAAAAGCAGTTCTGGGGCTACTTTTACTTTAAAGCCAGGACCACCTATATTTGCACTAATTTTGTTTCTCCTTTGCTATCTGTTTATTCTCTGTGAGCATATGGATGGCGAGTGTGAATGTTTGTGGAGATTAAGTTTCTATAGAAAATGGCAGAAAGATGACTAGTAAAACACAGGTGAATTTCCAGGCCACTTTAAGAACCCAGACCGAAGTTGGTGATCAAGAATTGGAGTGGTACTATTCCTCCTGCTTATATAATTATCTTTAGTAATTAGGAAAAGGAAGACACAGAGAGTATGTCTTGTCTAAGGGTACACATCTAGCTAGTGGCATACTCCAATTTTGAGAATCAAACCTAAGTCTATATGGCTCCAGAAATTTTAAAATATTAGACATTCTAGTACCAATAGTAGCCAATAATCATTGCAAAATGGTGGATTCTTTTCTTAAATCAGGCTCAACATGGACATTGAATTGCCCTGTCAATAGCTGAGGCCAGCCCTGGCTGGTGTGGCTTAGTTGGTTCAGAGTAGTATCATGCACTGAGCGGTCACCAATTCGAATCTCGATCAGAACACATGCCCGGGTTGCATGCTCGATCCCCAGTAGGGGCTGTGCAGGAGGCAGCCGATCGATGTTTCTCTCTCTCAACCCCTCTCCTCCTCTCTCTCTAAAAACAATAAAAACATGCATTTTTTTTTAAAAAAAACAACAAACTAAGGCTAGATTAAATTCCCTTCTGACCCTATAGATCTAACTGGGGTATGCTCACATCAGGGAGATGACATGGAGATCCACAGGTGTATTCATAGAGGCACCAATTTTGTGGCCATCAGGAGTGACTGCTAAGGTTTTACAGTGTGCATTGGAAGAAAATAAGATTCAGTGATACAGGTGATCAAAAATGTGTACTTAGTCTTGATACTAAGCAATTAGATATAGAATGATTGAGTATGTGCTTCGGAAAGTAATAAAAGTCATCAGTCTGACTTCGGGCAGGGGACACAAAGAAGACAAAGTACAAAACCCAAGAGAGACATGTCCTTGTAGCTACGTTGTGGCTAAGGGCTTCACTAATTCTCTTGTGGGCGAGGAAGTAAATAAAAACTCATCTGTAATGTTATTTGTGTTTTGTATATTTATTAAATGTGTTTATGTGTATGCACTTAAGATTACTATTCAGAATATTCAATTTTTTATTTCATTGTATACAGGTTTAGTCACTTTAAAACCTTTTCCTTTTTGTTTTTAAAAGGTTTTGAATAAAGATCCTTTGGGATATTGTCTTACATATTTGTTTAGACAAGTTTAGACTTCAATCAATGAGTATGGTCAAGACATCTGGTTATAGGTCAATAACATTTTTTAAAAAGTTAAACTGTGGGGAAATATTTGCTGAAATATTGCACAATGGTTATATGCAAACATCTATCTTACACACTGATAAAAAACCATCATAATAATAGAAAAAAATAAGCAGAACACATGAACCAGTACTTTACAGCAGGAGAAACATAAGTGGCTAATAAACGTGAAAGGGGGCTACTGTTGCTAGAAAATCAAATAAATGAAATCCCACTGAGTGTTATATGGTAATGGAATTCTCCAAATGAGCAAGTAATTCTTTACATATTTTTTAAAAAGATAAAAGGCTGACTGAAAATACCTACTGAAAAACATTTTCTTCTTTTTTTTTCATGTTGTGGTGTGATGCGTATGATACACTTACCCTTTAAAACTAACAGGGATTGGAAAATTATAATTAGTAATTTCCAGTGAGACTTTTCTATTTCAATATTGCTGTTATAGATATCAAGTTTTTAGATAATTTGTGACTTGAGAAATGCATGGAAATATAAATATTTCCCTGTCCACGACATCATAGCTGAGGCATATTTCCATGCAGAAGCCTGACAGAGAGGCACGCTGGAATAAGAACTGCAGCTTCTTAACCCTAAACACCTTCTGACAAATCTTCTGAATGCTCAGACCTGAGAAGGTTTTCCTCATAAAATAAGTGATGTACCCCAAAGAATATTTATTAAATTCAGAGGGAAAGATGCTCAAATTAGCTTTGGTGTCTGCCCAAAGCTCCTGCTCTCTCTGCAAATGGCATCATCTGTCTAAGCAGCACATGCCAAGCTGGGACCTTTTGGCTCCTGTTCTAATTTAATGCATTGCTTGATTCTCAATTATAAGCAAAAGAAACCTACTGACAGCTTTAAGCTGGAAGATACTGAGGATAATATTGGGCAGAGGATTGAGAACTAAACTCAGAAATAAGAAGATATACTGCATGTAGCTCCCAGGGCTCCAGCCACATCCTGCATAGGAAGAACCTGATATAGATCCTGAATCTGAGGTATTCTGGCCTCCACGAATACTGCCCTTGGAAAATGGACATTGCTGCCACGGTTGCTCTACTACACAAATAGACTTCCCACTATTTTGCTTTTAAAAGCATTACTAGTTTTGATTCAAAACGTGGATTTGGTGCAGATAATGGATGAAGTTTCATCACGTGTGCGTATCCTAGCAACATAGAGAGCTTGGGTCATGAGCATCTGATTTGTAGCTTCAAACTGTAGGAGGTTTTTGCCTTCCACTAAGATTCATAGGGTGGGGAATAGTCCAATAAAGTCTGACATCATTATTATTATTATTATTATTATTATTATTATTTTAAATGAGCCTATTGAACAAAAGGCAGATTAAAAATAAACATATAAAATGTTATTAAATGTTGAAAGACATTAGCAAACATTAAGGATCTGCCTGGATTCTGATGGCATTCAGATGGAAGGTTAAAGGAGAAGAGGAAAGTAGTGACATTACACTAATTATTTTTTCATTCAAGCAAATTAAGCAGTATTTCATTGATACTATCGCTAACTTAAGACATGAAGGTTGAGCATAACATTTAAATTTCTGAGAAGAATCGCAAAATTAAGCAAAGGTAAAAAAAATAAAATTATAAAAATAACCTTGAATCAGATGAAACAAAATAAATGACAAAAGCAAGAATAATCATAAGTGTTATAAAAAGAAATAAACTAGGAAAGAAGT
This sequence comes from Myotis nattereri, assembly GCF_964212035.1. NCBI lineage: Eukaryota > Metazoa > Chordata > Mammalia > Chiroptera > Vespertilionidae > Myotis > Myotis nattereri. Next base: position 55,678,562 of record NC_138080.1, read on the forward strand.
CAGAACAAAAGTTCACAAAATAGGTAAGGCATACTAAATGTAAGTAAATTAAGAGGAATATAGTATATAATTAAAAGTGTGGGCTCTTTTAATTAGTTTCATTTCAAAACTAATTCTGCAACTTACCAGCTATGGGACCTTAGGAAAGTTATTTAAAGATTTATACTTCAGGTTTTTTTTCACTTGTAAAATAGTATGCAAAGCACATCAAAGGAAAGCTGACTCAGGGAAATTCATGACCTTTAAATACATTCTTACAAAATAGTGAAAATCGAAGTTGAGAACAGAGAAAATAGGCTAAAAAGGGGAATTAATCAAGATACCTAGAAAATTAATGAGCTAGAAAATGTAAAATGTGAAAATAATTGCATTGATAAAATGGAACTGGCTACTTAGAAAGAAAAAATTCCTAAAATAGATGAATATTTTATTTTTTAAAGTATTAGTGTAGAAAATTAATATGCAGAAAAATATAGTCGCAGATGACATAAAGAAAATTTGCACATATGCTAAAAAGAGTTACTTTTTAAAATAGAGTTTTTAGAAATCAGCAAGAATAACCTGAAAAAGTCCAGTGAAAACTAGGTAAAATACATGAATATACAATTTTCAAAAGGAAGAAATACAAGAATTTGAGGAACCAGAGTGTATAGCTTTGGTAAAAGTTGTTCATTATAGAATAATGCTTTAATAAAACTTTGTTTTCTTTTCTGGCTGGGTAGGCTACATATTATAGAAATCTGGACATCACCCTATGAAGCTCCTATGAAAGTATCCATCACTGAAATCTCTATTCTGTGGGAAGTACGAGTATATGATAAATTCAATGAAATTCTCTGAACTTCAGCCATTCCCTCACTGTATAACACATGTATTTAACCAACGTAGGCATGAAATAATAAATGCGTCCATAAGCTAAGAAACTTAGTGAAATGAAAGGGACAAACTCAAATATAAGTAGCAGAATATATAATGAGCTTTACTGTTTTTGTTGTTATTTTATAGGCTTTGTATCATGGGCCAAGTTTGAAAGCAGTTATAAACATGTATCACAGACAAATCCATCGTGTTAAACATCGACTTTGTCTTTGGAGGACAAGACAAATTATAAACTATGCAGAGCTAGAAGAATGGATGGATAGAAAAAAATGTAAGTAATTAAGATGTTTCTGAATAATTATTTTTTATGGATAATAATTTTATATCCAATAATCTAGTATGAATGTACAGATATATTAATCTTTATTAAAATATGTACTAAGACCTTACAATTATTACACTGACCACCGTTTTTTTCCCCACTCACTTTATGTTTAGCTACTGACTTCAAAATCACATATTCCTTATCTAAATGCCCCCACTATTTTTACTCTGTCTTACCTTTATTCCCCCAAACTTTGTCACTAAATTCATTTTTAATTTTATATAGTTTTGCTCATTTTTCTTAGCTTTACTTTCTTTTCATGATTTCCCCTCCTTGGCTTATAACTGCAGATTACACTATTTCTGCATCTAAAAATAACCTTTTCAGTTTGAGAAAATAGACAACACACACACATACACACACACACAAAATGTGGTTATGTTTTCCAGTCTGGACTTTGGTAGTTTCTAGCTGAGAATGTGGGTAAAAGTCTTAAAGAAAGTGAGGGAGGAAGAATGCTCCAGGCAGAGGGAGAAGCAAGGATAAAGACTGGAAGTTGGATGCAGTTACTGTGGGAAGAAGCCAGGAGACTAATGTACTGGATAGAGTTTGTGAGCCAGAGCAGAGCAAACTGAGATGGGAGTAGGGACACAGGTTACATCAGGCTTTATAGACCACTGGATTTTACCTTAACTGAGTTGGGAAGCCTGTAGAGAGCTGTGGACCGAGGACTGGGGTGCAATTTATATCTGAACACATCACCCTGGAGGATTTTTTGAGGATAGGTTGACATGAGGAAAGGATGTCAAGAAGTCAAGTTGAGATCAAGGGTGCTCTGTCCAGCATAGGATCTGAACAATACAAGAAAGCTGAAGGAATGATTTTAAGAATTACCAACTAAGGCATCCATTTGCATTGAGGTCTAAAGTAACTCAAGAGTCTATAGAATTTTCAAGTTGTTATTTGTCTTCATGTTCTTTAGGAAATATTCCATTCTTTCCATGGTTTGATTGCTAATTAGGTTGATATTTGATATCTGACAGATAGCCATGTACCTTTTAAGTATCTTTTAATGACCAGAACATTTCATTAATTGTCATGATTTAAGTTTTATATGGACCCTAATTTAACCTATGTAGAATATTAATTCTGATAGTATGTTGCCAAATGTTTGTTTTGGGGGGCCTAATTACAGGTTAAAGACATAATTTCTCTCTTAGTAGAGTTAAAACGATAATGTTAATATGTGCATCCGTCTGATCTAGTGTGAGACATATAAAATGGATCAATTCAAGGAAAAACTAATAAAGGCATATGTACCTCAAGGAGAAATATATTTACTTTAACATAAAAATAAAAAGTGATTTTCTTTGTGTTAGTTTGGCTTTCTCTAGAATCAGACCCTGAGACAAGAATTTGAACTAACAACTAACTTATTTGTGAGTTGATCCCAGGAAATACTTTTAGTAGAATGGGGAAGTGAGACAGCGAAGGGATGGAAGTAAAAAAAAAAAAAAAAGAAGAAGAAGCGGTTTTTATCAAGCAGATTATCATGTGGGCAACTGAAGCTTAATTCCTTTAGAGAACAGTACAGCCAACTTGCCTCACCGCTGGGTCTTTATCCATCAACTCCCCCAGTCAGTGGTTGAAAGCTGCTCCAGTGTGGGCCTCAATTTCCTGGAACTTCTGACTTGCTCCTCAGGTGGGCAGAGTGGAGTCCAGCAGCCAGAGGGAGCTTTTAGGCAATGAAATACAGATGCTGGCAATGAAAAGTCAGGTCTATGTGCACAGAAATGTAAGGCACAAGGCTGTATGGATGGTGGCACCATTAGCAACTGCTCTAGTTTACTTATTTGAAATGAGAGGAAAAGTCATAGATACACTAAATATGAACTTGCTGCTGTGCTTCAGGATCTGGAATAGCTACTCATATTTAGGCAATCACTAAATACTGCTTGGATTTGTCAATGTCTCATGACTGTCCACCTCAGATGAATGAATGAGTGAACAGAAAGTTGAAGTCCATATGTTGAGTGCCAAGGTGACTCATTAACTTTTGTTAGAAACCTCTCTGGTACTCTTGTCATCCAGACATCCAGAGTGCATTTTTCAGAGCTAAACCTACATTGAATCAAAACCCGTCATCCTGTAAATGCTAGTTAACAATCAGCTTCATGGGGCTAACCCAGGGGTGGGCAAACTTTTTGACTCGAGGGCCACAATGGGTTCTTAAACTGGACCGGAGGGCCGGAACAAAAGCATGGATGGAGTGTTTGTGTGAACTAATATAAATTCAAAGTAAACATCATTACATAAAAGGGTACGGTCTTTTATTTTTTTTAGTTTTATTCATTTCAAATGGGCCGGATCCGGCCCGCGGGCCGTAGTTTGCCCATGGCTGGAATCCATAAACTTAAGAATAGAATCTCAATATCACCGTTTTGAAAAGAAAAAATGTTTATGTAAAACTACACTTACAAAATGTATGTGTCAATTCTCTTAGTCATTATCTAACCCCTGAATCATGCCATGTATGGGAGATAGGTGAGGGAATGCCCAACTGAGTGGTTTTATGTGGTAGCCATGAATCAGCAATAGCCAAGTACCTAAAACTAGGAAGTAAGAATACAGGAAGTCAGCAAAAAAGTATACATCATTCCACTTAGGGGCCAAATCAGAAGTAGAATATCAGTTCTAAGTAGAATCAGAAATTCAAGTAATTAGAATGTGTAGAAGTCAAAAAGAGGTGAAAAAAAATCAGGGGAACTACTAAGCAATGAATACTGAAATGAGTCAGCAGAAGTCAGGGCCCCCAGAAATCCTGACCTAGAAGCTTTGTCTTATGATATAGTTTGAGCACTCGTGTATGTAGGGTCTGTAGACAACTGTCATGTAAACCAGGCCAAAGGACACCAGTGTTCTCTTTGGGGAAGCAAATCCAAATTTATCTTCCTTCTAACCGTCTGTAGGAGGTTGACATGGTGCTACAGTAAGTATGGAGGCTTAGCACTAAACATAAAAATAAAACTGGGTTAAATTTGCTTCAAATCCAGATGAAACTTTTAGGTGGTTTGTACTTGATATATTATTTTGAAAGAAAGTGTTTTCTTTGATCTCCTCCCTCCCCCGCCTCTTTTAGACTATCAAACAATGTTTGCTAAGAGACAAGATTGGCAAGGATTAGAAAGAAGTGAGCTCCTTAAGTACTTCAATGACTGTGGTCATTACCCAACAGTGCAGCAAATTGATCAGGCTTGGGACCTGGTCCATAGAGGCAAGTAGTTTCTCCATTCCCCACCCTCAACCCCCGCCGCCTCTTTTCCTTTTCTTTTCTCTTTTTCCTTCTTGTCTTTTTCCTCCCTTGCTCTTTCCTTCCGTTCCTCTCTTTTATTAAACTTGTCGTATAAGTCCTTTTCCTCAAACTTATTTTTTTGTCTGATTTTAATATATATGAAGAAACATATTTAAAGTTTAAAAGAAGTTCATACAATGAACTTTCTTGGGTGGGTAGAAGAGGTGATTTTCACTCTTTAAGCTTTTAATGTATTTTATGCTATAAGCTACATTGGAGTGTATTTTAAACCACCGTATTTTAAAGACTGATGCTAATAAGCTTTCTCATAGATATATTTGGTACCAATGAACATAAATGCTTAAACATTGTAAACTGTTTCAAAGTAGTAGTTTTTTATAGTAATACTAGGGGCTCAGTGCACGAATTCATGCACCTTGAAAGGAACTGTGGGCTGTGAGACTGCGGTAGGCACAGGGACGGGTCTCTGCCCATCCTCTGCACCCTTACCCAGCCCCTCCCACCATGGCCCCCAGTCCCCTGTCTGCCAGCCCCCTCTCTGCCAGCAGCCCTGCTCAGGCTGTCACTGCTCCCACACACTAATGGTACCAGCCCTGCTTGCACCCGCTGATGGCGCAGAGTGATTGGGACTGGCGCTGGGCACAGCAGTGGGTATGAGCAGCGACTCCAGCGGCCGCTGCAGGTGTGAGCAGGGTTGACGCTGGCAGTGGGTGCGGGTGGCAGCTCTGGCGCCAGCACCGGGTGCCAGTGGGGCCGGCACTGGCAGCAAGTGCGAGCACCGGGCAGGACCACGGTGCGCAGGAGCAAAGACTTTTCAGTATCCACCAGAAGCTTGCACTGATGACAGCAACTGGCGCCCTGCCTTGGTCTGATGCCCCCACTCACCTGCTCCACCAACCTGCTGCGGCTGATGCCCGCCATATTCTGCACATGCCCCCTGGCGGTCAGCGCATGTCATAGTGACTGGTTATTCTATTGTTCCGTTGTTTGGTCTATTTGCATATTAGCCTTTTATTATACAGGATAATAGTTCAATGTAATAGAATTTTATAGTTAGGAAATAAATAAATGAAAAGATAGTGTTGTATGAGACTATTTAAGTAGAGTGACATTTCTTCTCTACTAGTAAACACTTGTAATGGGGTATAAATTGTTATTGAGATGTGAAAAACTCTATAAATTTTCCTTAGCTCCTTAAGATACTTCTCAACTTTTCTTTCTATGTTCATACTAATGTTATGGCTTGCTACCACAGTTAGAGAGGATGCATGGATGTAGCCACAATTTAATTGAGGGGGAAAAAGGTAAACAAACGCATTAGGATCTTTTTAAATGGAAGAATAGGGCTCACATGCTTGTAGGAAGGTGTGATTCAGGTCAGAGTGAGAAAGCTGAAGACTCATTATAGGGTTGAAGTTCTCTTCTTTCATTGGTTCTTAGTGTAAATTTGCCTAATGCTTTGCCTATGGACTTTGCTTTGCAGTGCTGTGCCGTAGACCAATTCCAGTGTGTCATAATTTCAAGAATTTCATCAAAAGGTTGATGAAACTTGGGGACTCACCAGGGTTGAGTCACACATGTAGTCACCTGTTGGGAATGGCTAAAGGCATTTCCCCAAACCTGAATAGGAAACTGATTGTGGCTGCCAGACAATTAAAGGGCATCTTAATCTACATGTTATTGCCTCCTACTGGCCAAACACCTGAACAGCCGTAGGCTATACCCCAAACTGACAATGCTTCTGTACCATTTGAAATCTTACCCTTTGAAGTGTATTATCTCCACCTTGCCTCAGGGCAAATTGTGTTAATAAAAGCAAGGGTCCTAGACAAGGAGGGACTCTCTTCAGTTCCTTTAGCTGAAGGTCCTCTGACCCCCAATGCCTTTCAAAATTGTAACTCGTCTCCAGACTCTTTATTAGTCCCTGGATTTCTATGTCATCTGCGCACAGCCTTTTCCAGATTCCTGAACCCTTCTTGATTCTGGGACATGAACCCCAGCAGTGCTGTATCCCTCGTATGTAGAATGCTTTTCTAGACTCTTAATGAACATTTGTTCATAGATGAGCAGAAGCATCCAAATCACTTTGTGCTTCAGTGGTCATGAATAGGTGGTTTGTTCAAGTAATTTTTTCCTGGTGATAAAGACATTGCATGTTCAAAACAACAATGAGGTACCATCTCACACCTGTCAGAATGGCTATCATCAACAAATCAACAAACGACAAGTGCTGGAGAGGATGTGGAAAAAAAGGAACACTCGTGCACTGCTAGTGGGAATGCAGACTGGTGCAGCCATTATGGAAGACAGTATGGAGTTTCCTCAAAAAGTTAAAAATGGAACTCCCCTTTGAGCCAGTGATCCCACTCCTAGGACTATATCCCAAGAAACCAGAACCATCAATCAGAAAGGATATATGCACCACTATGCTCATAGCAGCACAATTTACCATAGCTAAGATCTAGAAACAGCCTAAGTGCCCATCAGCAGATGAATGGATTAGAAAACTGTGGTACATCTACATGATGGAATACAATGTTGCTGTAAAAAATAAGTAATTCTTACCATTTGCAATAGCATGGATGGAACTGGAGAGCATTATGCTAAATAAAATAAGCCAGTCAATGAAAGAAAAAATACTACATGATCTCACTCATTTACGGATAATTAAGACCATTATAAACTGATGAACAAAAATAGATACAGAGGTAGAGCAACATTGAACAGGCTGTCAAACTACAGCAGGAAGGCCAGGGAGGTTTTTTTTTGTTTGTTTTTTGTTTTTTGTTTTTGGGGGGGGCGTGGTAAGAGATCAACTGAAGGACTTGTATGCATGCATATACGCATAACCAATGGACACAAGACACTGGGGGGTATGAGAGGCTAGGGGAAGGCCAAGGGGAGAATAAAAAAAAGACATATGTAATACTCTTTGTAATACTTTAAGCAATAAAACAATTTAAAAAAAGGCACTGTAATGCTAATTCCTATTTTAAAAATTACAATAAAATTGATTTTTTTCCTTTTACAGTAACCCAAAAAACTATTGTACAAACCTCCTGCCTGCATTCTGCATTCTACTAAATAAAGCTGATAGCACCAAAAAAAAAAAAAGACATTGCATATTTATTATAGAAAATTTGTGATATGGAAATACATAAAATGGCTAAGAAAGAGCAATTATTGACATTTGAAGTCTATCCATTATTTTTCTATACATAAGATGTTTTATGAAAATTGAGGTTATTTTCTATGTATTTGAAAATCTGAAAATCTGATCTTTTTACTTAGAAATACTCATAAGTTTCCAAGCCATAAATGCCTTATAATAATCTGTCATATGGATCATCTATAATGTATTTACTGTTGTATATTTAAACAATTTCCATTTTATAATAAACTAGAGGCCCAGTGCATGAATTCATGCATGGGTGGGGTTCCTTGGCCTGGCTGGCGATAAAGGCCTATGGGGGGCTGGCAGCTGGGGGGAGGGACCATTGGAGGTTGGCTGGTGGGGGGGATGAGGGGGGAGCGGTCAGGGGCCTTGGGCAGAGGGCAGCTCCTGCGTTGAAGGCCTGCCCCCTGGTGGTCAGTGCATGTCATAGTGACTGGTCGGCCAGCCATAATGGTCACTTAGGCTTTTATATATAGAGACTAGAGGCCTGGTGAACAAAAATTTGTGCACTGGGGGCGGGGGGAGGAGGGGTGTCCCTCAGTCCCGCCTGTGCCCTCTCCCAGTCTGGGACCCCTTGGGAGATAACGACCTGCTGGCTTAGGCCTACTCCTGGGTGGCAGAGGGCAGGCCCAATTCCTAGGTGCAGCCCCTGGTCGGGCACAGAGCAGGGCCAATCAGGTGGTTGGGGCGCTGCCCCCTGTCACTCACAGAGCAGGGCCCATCAGGGGGGTTGGGGCTCCGTACCCTGTCACGTACAGAGCAGGGCCCATCAGGGGGTTGGGGAGCTCCCCCCTGTCACACACAGAGCAGGGCGGATCAGGGGGTTGGGGCGCCGCCCTCTATCACCCACAGAGCAGGGCCGATCAGGGGATTGGGGCGCCGCCACTGTCTCACTCAGGGCAGGGCCGATGGAGAGGTTATGGCTCTACCCCGTCACACACAGAGCAGGGCTGATCAGGGGGTTGGGGTGCCTTCCCCTGTCATGAACAGAGCAGGGCGGATAAGGAGGTTGTGGCCCCGGCCACTGTCACACACAGAGCCGCAGGGTGATCAGGGGGTTTGGGCGCTGCCCTCTGTCACACTGATCCCGGAGCTGGGAGGCCTCTCAGCTCCGCTGATCTCGGTGCTGGGATGTATATTACCCTTTTACTATATAGGATAGAGGACTGGTGCACGGGTGGGGGCCAGCTGGTTTGCCCTGAAGGGTGTCCTGGATCAGGGTGGGGGTCCCCACAGGGGTGCCTGGCCAGCCTGGGTGAGGGGCTGAGGGCTGTTTTCAGGCTGGCGGGTGACTGAAGCTCCCAACCGCTCCTTTTTTTCTTTTTTTTAAATTCTGGGTCAGCTTTAGCTCTGAGGCTTGGCTCCAGCTCTGAGGCCTCTGCTGCTGAAAGCAGGTATCTGGTTTGTTTGGGTTCTATAGTCAAAACACTGTATCAACTCCAGCTCTGAGATCCCGGTGGGCTGAAAGCTGGTTTTTGGGGTTTTGTTTAGCTTCTATATTTGTAACAATGTTTCAAACTGCAAGCTCAGAGGCCGGCAAGGCAGGCGGGGAACGTTGGTTTCCTCCATCACTGAAGCAAGCAAGCCTCATGTTAGCTTCAAGCTGCCAGGCTGCCAGCCGCCATCTTGGCTGGCAGTTAATTTGCATATCTCGCTGATTAGCCAATGGGAAGGGTAGTGGATGTACGCCAATTATCATGTTTCTCTTTTATTAGGATAATAATAAAATGAAAAAATTAAATACAGCAAAATTGAATTAATTAGGCATTTCAGAAACATACGGATTATTGTTAGTAATTGAAAAATAAGCTTTTCTTTTCAAATTAAGTTTTATAGAGATATTTTCTATACTGGTTCTTTTGGAGTATATCATAAAGGCTAAGATCTGGAGCATGGCTCTGGAATTAGCTTGCCTGGGTTTAATTACTGGCTCCACCATTTGCTAGTTGTCGGTCTTTGAATAATTTATCTTTAATATGCCTTATTTTGCTCAACTATAAAAGGTAGGTAATACTAAATCATTGGACTGTTGGGTGGTTTAAATGAAATAACTCATGGGAAATGTGTTTTTTATTATAAGTGCTCAGTAAATCTTTGCTACTGTTATTCTTAAATAATTTTAACAATACTTAATTATAAAAATAAATTTTAATAATTATTTTAAAATATTGAACCTAATTATATAAGGACTCATTTTTTAAAAAATATGTTTTTATTGATTACATAGAGAGGAAGGAAGAAGGAGAGGGAGATAGAAACATCAAAGATGAGAGAGGATTATACATCAGCTGCCTCCTGCACACACCCTGCTAGGGATAAAGCCTACACCCAGGCATGTACCTTGACCAGGAATTAAACCACAATTTCCTGGTTCATGGGTTGATGCTTAACCACTAAGTCACATGGGCTGAGCTATAATGACTCACTTTTATAGAGGTTATTTATTAAATGTCATCTATTGATTTCTACCCATATCATCTCTTTTTACTATCATAATGACCTGTCTTCTAGAGGAGTAGATACACTCATTCATTTATGCTCATTTTTACAAATGAGAGAACTGAGACTTAGAAAGGGACTTTTATAAGCTCATTAATAGAGCTGGAACTTTTTCCTGGCCTCTTCAAGTGAAGTTCAGTACTCTTTCCATTTCACTTTGGGAGACATTTTAAAAGTCAATGTTATGAAAAATGAATGATTATAGCATTTTTGACAGCAAGTACTCCCGATATTTTGTAACTAGTTTAATGCCTTGAACTATAGTAGGTTTTCTGTGAATGATTGAGTCAATTAAATTGCTCATAAAAACTAAATTTTTCAAAAGAACACTTATTTTAAAATCATATTGTTTTATTATAATGCCTAAATTTGGGAAGCTTTGCTTTATAGAAAGGATTCACTCTAACATAATTTTAAATATATGTCCAATTTTGTTGCTCCATCCAGCTAGAAAAATTATTTTGATACAAAAGAAACTTCATTTAAAATGATAATATTCTAGCCGAAGCCGGTTGGGCTCAGTGGATAGAGCGTCGGCCTGCGGACTGAAAGGTCCCCGGTTCGATTCTGGTCAAGGGCATGTACCTGGGTTTCGGGCACATCCCCAGTGGGGGGTATGCAGGAGGCAGCTGATCGATGTTTCTCTCTCATCGATGTTTCTAACTCTCTATCTCTCTCCCTTCCTCTCTGTAAAAAATCAATAAAATATATTTAAAAAAAATAAAATGATAATATTCTAAATAATGAAATGGAAAAACATGGAAAATGGAGCTAAATTAATGAGTTTTTTACTTGCTTCTGGAATATATTCCATTTTTAAGAGAATCTGATTTTATGCATTTTAGATTGTCAGTCATCTTCATTCATAATGGCTTCTTTGATTATGATAATAGTTCCGGATGTGCAACCTACGCATTTTTTCATTCAGTAGAATATTTCATCTAATGCATATGTAGTTAATTCAATTGATTAACTTCTTCAGTGTATGACACCAAGTAGGTCAAATTTCTAAAACTGCCTGTATGTGTTCAGGTATTTTTAGCCTTTTAAAAATTCTTTATTCTTATCACTATGGTAACAAAAAAAATTTGTGACTGGGTCATGATTTTCATTTGAAAATCTTCTTATGGAAGAATGTAACAACTTTAGGCTGCATGTAAAGGCTGATCTTAAAAGTTGAAGGTTATGTAAACATGAGCATTTTTATTTGATACTCACTTAAATCTCAGTGAATGAAACTGATAACAATAGAACAGTATATCTGAAAGTATGGAAAATAACACATTTTTGTTCTAATTTTGCAATATGTAAATAGAACCTCTAGTTTATTTTCTGAGTTATAGCGAACAGAAAACAATCATGAAGAGAAGTCTGTTTTCACTGTGCAGCCCTAGACCAAAAACAAAACAAAACAAAACAAAAACACACACACAAAACCCACAAAACTTAAAAAACACAGAAAGTACCTGATGTACTATATAGATACTAGAAGCCCGGTGCATGAATTTGTGCACCAATGGGGTCCCTTGGCTTGGCCTGTGGGATCGGGCTGAAACCGGCTCCACTACATCCCCCAACGGGTCCTGGATTGTGAGAGGGCACAGGCCAGGTCGAGGGACCCCACAGGTACACAATCGGGGCTGGGGAGGGATGGTTGGACAGCCGGGGAGGGACCGAGGGAGGGCTCCCATCTCGCTCAGTCCTGATCAGCTGGATCCCAGCAGCAAGCTAACCTATCAGTCAGAGCATCTGCTCCTAGTGGTCAGTGCACATCATAGCGACTGGTCGACCAATCGACTGCCCCCTGGTGGTGAGTGCATGTCATAGTGAGTGGTTGAGCAGCCTTAGCATATCATTAGCATATTATGCTTTGATTGATTGAATGAACTACTGGACGACTGGACACTTAACATATTAGGCTTTTATTATATCGGATGAAGAACCTGGCCTCAGATAGAATGTGAATTATTTTAGACTCTCTGACTAGTTAGTGGCAAACCTACTGTATTTGGGCCTCCTGCTCTTGGGAGAACAGCTTTTATACCACAGACAACACTGCATTTTCTGCTGCTTTCTCATGATGTAGCTTTATGTTATTAAATGGGAAGCATATCATGATTTTCCCTTAATTTTAAAAATATGAACAGGTACTCTAACAATAGTATTCTAGGGTATAAGAAATATGACACATTGGCAAATTCTAATGGTAAAGAGTGAAGTATTAGAGGTAACCTATTACAAAAGCCTTATTTTCAATAACTTCTAATAAAAAATTAACACCTTTTTACTGTAAAAAGTTTGAAAATACACACTAGAAACAAAAGAAGAAATGAAAAACACTGGCAATTTGATGTTCCAGAATGACATGAGGCAACTGATTAGGGGCCAACCAGAACAGGTAACCAGGTCTTCTAAGGATTGCTTAGTGCAACCATTAACATTTGCAGAAAGTCTCTGATAATCTGTTTTCCTTTTTTATGTAATAAAAATGTGGCCACCCTCTATATTTATGATGATGCTATAAATCTCAGTCCATGAATTCACTGGAGCTAAGTTTTATTTCTAGCTTTCATCTTCCAACATTTAATTTCAGTCCATTTGGCTTTCATTCTCTTGTTTTTATGATTGTGGCTAAGTACGGATGGGGGAATTTATATAATGACATAGCATGTGAAGTGTCCAGTTCAGCTGCAGTATCACCTGTTAACATAGTTATTTCCTAGTATATGCTTGCTTGGGCTGCCCTAACAAATACCGCAGACTGGCTGGCTTACACAAGTGAGTGTGGGTCATGGATCACTTCGAATTTATCGTACTTTGGGGTCATTGAGGATTTTGGATCTCTAGATTAATGTTTTTCATCAAATTTGGCAAATTTTCAGTCAGTTATTTTTGCACACTTTTTCTCTCTTCTTTCCTTCTAGAATCCTATTAAACTTATATTTATTTATTTATTTTTAATCCTCACCCTAGGATAATTTTCCCATTGATTTTTAGAGTAAAAGGGAGAGGGAGAGACAGAGAGAAACACCAATGTGAGAGAGAGGCACATTGACTGGTTGCCTCCCGTATGCCCCTGACCAGGGCCGGGAGCCTGCAACCCAGGTACATGCCCTTGACCAGAATCAAACCAAGGACCCTTCAGTCTGCAGGCCGATGCTCTAACCACTGAGTAAAACCAGCCAGGGCTAAACTTATATTAATACAGTTAATGTTATCCTAGAGGTCTCAAAGGCTGTTTATGTTTTCTTTTCTTTTTTTTAAGCAGGCTATTTTTTTTCTTTTATTACTTATATAATTTTTTATACTTTATTTTTAATTTTATTTTTTTCATCACCATTTATCTCCTCTATGCCTTCTTCCACTATGCCCTCATCCGCACAATCACCACACTGTTGTCCATGTCCATGAGTTCTCTCTTTCTGATCAGTCTTCAGGTTTCAATGTTTCTTCATTCAGCCTTCTCAAATCTATTACTGAGCCCATCTTGTAAATTTTTCATTTTGTGGTTGTCTTTTTCATCTCTAGAATCCACGTAGTTACTTTTTAATAGATTCTATTTCTCTTGATAATTCTATTTTTGAGTAGTTGTCATGTTTTTCTTTAATTTTTATTTAAATTATTTAAACCTATTTATAATAACATCTTTGAGGTCTTTGCCTGACAAATCTAACGTCTGAGTCATTTCAGAGTCAGTTTTTATTGACTGCTATTTTTCCCTAAGTATCGGTCACACTTTTCTGTTTATTTGAATGATTCATTTTTTTTTAATTGTTGAATACTAGGCATTTTAGACAATGGCTTCTCAAAAGGTCATCTCTGATCTGTATAACATACTTGCCAGCCTATGACTGCACATAGCATTTAGGGAAACACCTTGAGCGCTTAAGGTTTCTCCCCTCTGCATATGTACATGTGTGTGGGTCGGGAAGCGCATTCAACGGTCAGTTTTATGCCTGCCTCATATTTTACGTTCCACCAGCACACTTGGGTCTTTCCTGTTCATTCCCCGTTGTTTCCCAATGTACTTGGGATGTGCATAAGGGTTATCAGGCTCTTCTATGACCTTCTCACTTCCAAACTCTGCCTATTAAGTTTCTGGCTGGCTGGTTGTTGTGCCAACTCTGAACCTCCAGCTAGTACCACGTGTGGGCGCACATGTACAGTGTGATTGAAACTTCGTGGCCCATACGCAGAAGTTGGTATTTTGTGGAAGAGTCACACTCAAGGGGCCAAAGAGCCGCATGTGGCTCGCGAGCCGCAGTTTGCCGAGCCACAGTTTGCTGACCACTGAACTAGCTAATAAAAGAAAGACTGTGGGCAAAGCAAATTAGAGTTTTCAGGGCTGTTGTTAACACTGTATAGTGGAAAATCTGTGTCTGCTGGTGGGTAACTGGAGAGGGCAAGATGTTACTAAAATTGCAGACTAAAAGATGCCAGATCATTCATTGAGATCTTTGGTTGCTTTTCCCTATGGGATTCTTCTTGTTTTGAGTCCCTTATTCACCTGTCATCTGCCTATTGGAAATGGATGTTTCCAAATGCACAATGCAAATTAGATTTTGGATATAAGTCAGTTTTGTGTCAGGAGGTGCTATTTAAACACTTTCCCTAGAGCTTTCATACCCCTGAATAGACTAGAGATCAAACCCTAGGGGCAAAGAGCAATCCTGAAAGATATGTCTGTCATCAACTTGCTTCAGCCACCTAATCCGAGCAGCTGCTCCTATAATTCTGCTTGCTTTCTCTCCTAACACTTTTTAAAAGATGGTTCTTGACATTTTGTCTCGTCTTACATTATGCAACTCTGTTAATGCTATCTTGCACCAGAGCCACGGCTGTGCAAAGCCTGGGAAGGCCTATGTTAATGATGTGTTCTGGGAAAGAGCGTGGCCTGTGAAAGACTTTCCCCTCTTTCCTGTCCTCCTAAAATCTTGTGAGTTGTTACTCCAATTAGTGAGCTACTCTAACCAGCCATTCTGGGTTGTTGTTGTTCTTCAAGCCTTTGAGTCTTCTACTATTTGGGTTGAAATATTTGTATCGTTGTATAAGCTGCACAGAGAACCTGATTAAATCTTGTAATGTTACTTAACACGAGCTATTCTTCTAACGCCTGTCTGTTTTCTTTAAGGAGAAAAATAGCCATCTTTAAGAAATAGCAGGGGTTTGAGAATGGTGTCACTTCAAGAAAGGTAAAATTACTTTCATAAGTCTGTTAGAGAGCGAGGCTTTAGAGTCCTTTTGTTAGATAGTTGTTTCTTGAGATTACACACCCAGTATTCCTAGCATTCAGAGCCCCACCAGCAAGTCTTTGTTTTACATGATTAAACTAGTAGCCCAGTGCACAAAATTTGTGCACATTAAAAGGGAATCAATTGACCTAACCTGTTTGGCTCAGTGGATAGAGCATCAGCCTTCGGAGTCAAGGGTCCCACGTTCGATTCTGGTCAAGGGCATGTACCTTGGTTGCGGGCACATCCCCAGTGGGGAGTCTGCAGGAGGCAGCTGATCGATGTTTCTTTCTCATCGATGTTTCTCACTCTCTATCCCTCTCCCTTCCTCCCTGTAAAAAATCAATAAAATGTATTTTTTAAAAGGGAATTAATTAGCGGATATATTTTAATATTGCCATTTGCCCTCTCTCTATAAGAGAAGTGTGAGAGATGAAAGGAAATTAGTAAAATGTATATGAAATCATATATAAATTTATTAATAAATAAACAGTAACAACAGGATATAACAACAACAGAGGCATGGTATAAAAACGACAAAAACATGATATGAAAACAAAATCATGATATAAAAGCAACAGTGATGCAAACAATGACTGATAAAGTGATTAAACTTATTCTAATATCTCCCTGTACACCACATTAAGAGTGAAAACACTTTCAGAGTGCTTGACTAATTTCCCTTGTGATGAAGTATTTAGAACTTTAACTGTAACGTCACATGCTCTTCAAATTCGAGAGAAAGCAACATATAACTGACCATGTGCGAAAATGGGTTCAGGTAGGAATATGCCTACTCTGTCTAGAGTTTGTCCTTGTGATTTATTATTAGTCATCACAAATGCTGGCATCACTGGAAACAGTCATTGAGTCAATTTAAATGAGAGGCCAGTGTCAGATGGGGAAAAATTAGTTCTTGGAATCAGAACAAACTCTCCCTCTGCAGATCCTGTTAATACTTCAGCTTCAATAATGTTAGGTCTTAATCTTTTGATAATAAATCTGATACCATTACAAAGACCCCATTTACTGTTGAGATTTCTCAATAGCATGATGATTGCACCCACTTTCCCACTTTAAATTTTAATTTATGACACGGCATTCCCAAAGGAGAAATTAAGAAATTCGATGGGAAAATTTTCCTTTTCAGCATCATCTGTGGAATCAATGGAATCATCACTCAAATATGTGTGAAAATCTCCATCAAGTATATCCAAAATTTTTTCATTTAATTTTTGAGCATGCTCATTTTTGGACAAAGAATTGCACATTTAGATATATTTTTAATATTATCTATAGATATAGCATTTCCAAAGGTAGCTTCAATAATAGATCCATTACAAATCATTTCACTTCCATGCTCCGCTCCAAGGGCGGGTTCCTGCCTGAAATCTCGCCCTCCAGGAAACAGCTGGGGGAGGGCGCAGCTGTTTCCAAGACAACCCCTGCAGGACTGACTTTCTTCTGGTTGGCTGCGGTTCTGGCCGTGATGTTACTTCCAGGGTTTTTATATAAGTAGATTATTATAATATCAGGAATATAAACTCTCTGGTGAGAAAAACTTGGTTATTCAAGTCTCTGATAAATAAAAGAAACAAAATATTTCATCAGAAGTTCTTATGAAATGCAAACTTTTAGGTTATAGTACATTTATTCCAACCTCATAAAACATTAAAGAGCTTTGTTTGTGTGTGTGTGTGTGTGTGTGTGTGTTTCTGGCATTTCACTCCAAAGGACTTAAAGTCAGTTTCAGCCCTCATTTCTAAGTATCATATTCTTACAGCGACTGACTTCCTTGGTTATAACTAGGTTTTGTCATTGCTGTTAACTGCAAGCTCCCACCAGCTTTCTTTGAAGCCTCTTAATCTCTGACCTCTTTGTGGCTCATTTTTCCTAGTTCCCCTTCTTTGATAAATCTGTAACCCCATGGGAACACTCAATCCGTTAACTTTACCCAGTGTTCATAACCCATCACTCCATGGACCCCTGCATACATTTCTTTTTTTTAGGTTCCTTACCCTCCTCAGACTTATTTTCCTAGAGGCTGAACCTGATAGAGCCAACTTTCTGTCTCATTCAAGCACAGGAACATGGCATGGCTGGAGAAAAACACATCATGTTCACTTATTTTACTTTCATTTTCTGCTCACACATATCAGGAGGACCCAAATTTTATTCCAGTTTTTGAGTTAATTGAAACCCCTCCTCTCTCAGATTATATTCCACATGGTCTTGGCCTTCCTCAAACTTTAAACACCTGTCTTTCTCCTCTCTCTAATGAAATTGATGCAGCAGATACAATTAGAACAGACTCCATTATCTTCCTTTCTCTCAGTCTATCAGCCTCCCAGCATCTACACTCTCAGATGTAGAACCTGCTTTTCTTCCTCTAGGGATGGGTCAACTTTCCCCGTGATCCCTTCTTGACCACAGTACCCCATTCTCTCTGACCTCAACAAGGATTTTACTCCCGTCTTTATTTTCTTTACACTTGATTATTTCCTGTCTCTCCTTTATTGTTTATTTC
The DNA here is from genome assembly GCF_964212035.1 of Myotis nattereri. Classification (NCBI taxonomy): domain Eukaryota; kingdom Metazoa; phylum Chordata; class Mammalia; order Chiroptera; family Vespertilionidae; genus Myotis; species Myotis nattereri. Next base: position 55,696,451 of record NC_138080.1, read on the forward strand.
TTCTCAACTGATCTGTTTCCTAAGAGCATATGAGTATGCTGTGATATTTTTCTTCTTCTAGATACCTCCCTAGATGTTATGTAATCTTTTAGTTTTTCCTTCTTTCATTAACATTTTATTTGTTTTCCTTTATAAGCAACTCCTCAAAATGTTATTTGCCATGTCTACTTCCTTACCTCCCATATGTTTATCCTTTTAAAAGACACATTCTGCATAACTTCAGATTATAAAAAGTATCAGTGAATTATATTATAAACATTACTCATGTTGTGAGCTAATGCTACATGTATCAACATGGATACGTATTGTTTTTAAAATAATCAATAAAGAAAAAGGAAAAGGACACATAATTTATGTAAAATTTTTAAGTATTGACCATGATATTTTATATTGTTTGAGAGTACATATATATGCAGTAAAAGCATAAAGGCATAAGTGGTAAAGGAATACAGCAAATTCTGAATAACGATTACCATTTCCCCCCCACCTAGGGAAGATCAGCTGTATTAGGAGTTTATGCATTTAGGGAATCCCAGTTAGTCTCAGAAAAAAGGCTAAAATTGGTGCTGGGCAAGAAACTAGCATTACTAAAAACCAAGTGCAAAGGTAAAACCTTCAAAGGTTGTTAACATCCTAACCATCAGAAATGCTGGTAGCCCAGGTGAAACTTGTGGGAACTCCTGGTGAAATGAGGAGGTTTTTGTGTAAAGGAAGAACTCTCCATCATAGCTGAATTTGAGCTTCATACAAGATTTTATGTCCAGAGTGGAAGGAGTAGAGAAAAAGGTAAAGGATATAATAGTGGTAGATGCAGAATTTGAAATGCTGTTTTTTTTAGGAATAAAATTTCTTTATAAATCTGGTTCTGTTTCTGAATTTTCATTTATATATTTTTAAAATATACTTTTTCTTGATTTCAGTGAGGAAGAGACAAACATCAATGATGAGAGAGAATCATTGATTGGCTGCCTCCTGCACACCTCACACTGAAGATTGATCCCACACCTGGGCATGTGCCCTGCCCAGGAATAAAACCGTGACGTCCTAGTTCATAGCTGTATGCTCAATCACTGAGCCACACCAGCTGGGCTCATTTCTATTTTTTAATCTCTTAGTATATCCCTTCACCAATACTCCAATTTGTATAAAGCTTTGCAATGAGTTACACCTGTCTGGAAAACGTCCACCACTTTTCCCTCCCTGGATGTTCTTGGACTTTTTCATTTCTGTATAAATGTCTGTATTAGTCATTCTAGTTCCATTAAAAATGCAATTAACATAAAAATAATTTGTAGATAATTGACTTTTTATATGAAATCTTTCTACTCATCCATGGCTTATCTAAGTTTTTATATATTTTATATTATATACTTTGTGTTTACATCTTTTATATTTTTAATATTTTCTTAATTTTCCCCCTAAAGATCTTATACATTTTTCGTAAACATATTTCTTCTTTATTTTATTTTATGTCATTATGGTTAGAACACTTACCATGAGATCTACCTATTAACAAATGTTTACCTGTACAGCACAGTGTTGTCTACTGTAGGCACAGTGTTGTACAGCGGATCTCTAGAACTTACTCATCTTGCTTAATAGACTTATTTCTAAGAGTCTGTTTCTTTTGTTGCTGTTGGGGTATGAAGGAGATTTAATTCTCTTGTAATGTTTGTTAACTTGGGCACTGGGTACACAGATGTTCATTTTTCTTCTTGTTTCTTTTTTATATGTCTGAAATGCTTAAAAATGAAATCTAACCCACCTCCACTTCCTTCCTATCACATGCAGAGTAACCTTTAATATTGACAAGGACACATTTCTACCTTCCTGCCTCACTTTAGACCCCTCTCCCTCTTGCTTCCGCTACTTCAGTTAGGTTGATGACTTTCCTTTTTGAATCCATAAAATTCCTTGAATTTGCTATTTCTTCTATTTAGAAGTTTCTTATTTCATGGATCACTTTGTAAGAGTCCGACCGACATCAAATACCATTTACTCAGAAAGTCCTTTCCTGATGTTTTCTCTGAAAGACCGCACTCTCTCGCACTGTCCTCTGCCCTCTATACTCCCATATTTATTTCCCTTCATTCCACATGTCTGTCTGATTTTATATTACACATGTATTTATATGTTTATTGTCTATCTCCTTAACTTCCCTGCTGATTTCAATAGGTCAGGGATCTCATCTTACTTGTTCACTGCTATGATCCAGTTCATAGAACAGAATCTTATATAGGACCAAGGAAGGATGGTGTCACCAGCCATGTGACTGTGACACACGCCAGAGATATGAAAGGAAAATTTCCCTACTTTCCTCTAAAATTAATGGAGTAGGAAAAAATGAAAAAGGTAGCATATTCCCATATAGTCATCCTAGAGATGATTAAAAACACATTATTCAGTTGCCTTGTCTCTTGTCTTGGGGCCAAGAAAGTTACCCTTCAGAACTTTCCAGAGCTCTTCTCCAGGAGAGCCTGTGGAGATGCTGAAGTATTGCCCAGGCAATGATTTCTTGTTCATGAGTATTCTGTTCAGTTTGTGGGGGAATGTGAATAACAAGCATGAGGCATCTCTTCTGGACCGATTGCAAATGTGTCACTTTTCACTTATTGAGGATGGCCAGGCCCCTGGTGTCATACCAGCATCATCTTTACCATGCTTCACAAAGGACATCTTGTGGCTCTTGTATTTATTTCATTTGCATGTTGTTTCTAAGGTTTTTAAGGTGAAAAGAGCTGAGGCCATATATATTCAGGCATATTAAAATAGTTTTCTACAAGGATCTGCTAAACTTAGGACACACTTGTGTAGCCAGCCAAGTATGAGTCATCCAACAAGAGGGAAAGTTAGGAGATTCAGCTTGACTAGGATTCAAATACATGAGGTTGTAAAGAAGCTGGAACTTCTGCCAGGCAATGCAACTCTCTTATGTGGCCAGCAATGAGCTTTCAGTGACCAGTTATGTTAATCAGACACCTGCTGTAAACAGTATGATCATAGGAAAATTAATAAACATCACCAGGCCAGTGTCTGTTATGAGTCAGCAAAAGTGGACTGTTTAATCAGAGCAAATGTTTAAATATTAAAAAGGGGCACTATTCTTATTGTTGAAATGAAGATAAAACAGAATGATAACTAGAGTATGCAGGTTCCTTTGTGGGGCCCGGTCTGTTAGTGCTGCATAGAATGAATTTTAAAAACTGGTAGCTGTCAGATTACATCCAAGAACTTATTATTGGTAACAGTTTCTGAAGACAAACACATTGAAATTAAAAATACAGATTTATTTCACCAATGCTTCTAGCGTTTTAGTCAGCTTGGACTGCCATAACATGTCTGTGGCTTAAACAACAGACATGTATTTCTCACAATCCTAGGGGCTGGGAAGCTCAAGATCAAAGTGCTGGCAGATTCTGTTCTTAGTGAGGGCTTTCTTTCTGGCTTGAAAGGGGTCATCTTATCCTTGTATCATCACAGGTTGGTGAGAGGAATCTCTGGCATCCCTTTCTCTCTTTCTGTTTTAAAAAATATACATTTTTATTGTTTTAAGAGAGGAAGGAAGAAAGAGAGAGAGATAGAAACATTAATTATGAAAGAGAATCATTGATCAGCTGCCTCTTTCACTCCCCACACTGGGGATCGAACCCGCAACTCAGGCATGTGCCCTGACAGGGAATGAAACTGTGACCTCCTGGTTCATAGGTTGATGCTCAACCACTGAGCCATGCCAGCTGGGCCCTTTCTCTTTTGATAAGGGCACTAATTTCATCATGGTCGTTCCACCTCATGACCTTATCTGAACCTAGTTACTTCCCAAAGGCCCTACTTCCTAACATTAGAACCTTGAGGATTAAAGTTTCAACATAAGAATTTTGGGGTAGCACATTCAGTTTATAATAATAGGAAAATACGTATTATCTATAAAGCAACACATCTACAGGTTTTAAAATCTTAGTTATTTTACGTCCTTTCTTCCAATTGTGGAGAAAGAATTCAACAATTAAACCTGCTTTGGTTAGTATGGTGAAGCCATAGTTTGGTGAAGCTTTGGTGAAGCTTAGTTTGGTGCTTCTTGTTTGATGTTGTGACAATAATGATCTTTTTAGAGTAATGGTTCTGGTGATTCCCTTCTCAGTTTGGTATCACTATTATAATACAGTTCTTGCTGACTTCCTCATTTCAGGAGTAAGATAGGAATGTACTTTGGCATGTGCTAGAAATCTCCTTGCTACAACCTCACTTCTTTGTAATTCCTTTTTCTGAGAGGTTACAAAAATAAATAAAAGAACTGATTACTTGCAAATTTTTAAAAATGATTTCCTAAAATTGGAATATAACATTCAGCAATAAGCAAAATGATTACAAAATAACAAAAAGGAATAAAATAAAAAGTATGCCAGGATGATTATTTTTTTTGTTCTGGATGTTAATTATTCATGTTCACAGTTTCTATATTTAAAATATTGCCATAAAATACTTTTTATATAATTTCCTAGTTCCAATGTTTACAAATGTGTTTAATCATCAAAAAGAATGTCAAATGGTTAAAGTTCTATTTAGACCATTTGGTCATTATAATATTATTTAATTACTTATAAATTAAACCTGGATTAGTCTGTCCTGATTTCACAGAGAAGTGGCTTTCATTTGTGGAGAGTCTATTTTCACTTGTGTAATGTAGGAGACTGTAAATATCTGAGGAGATGCATTTTTCAAATTTGTATACCACGTTAAACCTTTTCACAGTAAAAAAACCATTTTTGATTATATAAATACTATATTCTTGTTGTAAAACCTTTAAAATTCTTCTATGCTCTTCTTCTTGCTTATCTATGCATATGAAAGTACATACTTAAGGCTATAGTTTATTTTACTGACCAAAATCATATTGTATCCATTTTTCTAAATCTTTTTTCACTTATGAAAACCCTCTTAACTCTTTTTAATGTCTTCATTATATTCTATGACATGGATACACTCCAGTTTATCCAGTCATTCCCCTGTTGCTCAGAATTTACTTTGTTTCTAGTGTGAGGCTATTACTAATATCTTTTTATTCCTATGAGATTGTTAGATCAAAAGACATAAAAATTTTAAATTTTGATTGATATTTACAAAATAATTTTCTAGAAAGACTGTAACAATCCAAATTTTCACCAGTAAAGTTTGAGTATATACTTTTTATCTGAGTTCCCAGTGGCAGGTGTATATGCCAATTTGGTGAATGAGAAATGGTTGAAACTTACTTTAATTTACATTTCTCTATATGTGACATATAACTGCTCTTCATATTTGTGTGCTCTTCTATGATTTTTCTATTTATAATGTTTGCCCATTTTGAGTGATTTCTCTTTGTCTTTTTTTATTTTAATCTGCTTTTTACTCTACTGTATATATTAATATTTCACTTAGTATGTATTTTACTTTTTGATATTTATATGGCATCAATTTGCTGTTATTTATTTTTACTGGATTCAGGAAGGCACTTTCTATGTAGAAAAAGAGCAATAATTCCTGGTAAATAGTTTGACAAAAAAAATCACAACATAGGGATATAGTGTCATATTTCTGCTACCTTCTCTAGATAAAATGGTGGGACCTGTTATCTATTATTTACTGTCTAGTTAACTTATCCGGGACAAGTAAACTTAATTCAGGTTTTCTCTCTCTTTGTTTCCCTTCCTAGCTCTTCCTTAAATGCAGAAACTCTCTCTTCAAGAGCTTGTCTGTAATTTCTTTTTTTACTTTTCCTCAGTGCTTTCCTTAGGTGACCTCATCACCTTTCTCAACTTTCATCATTATTTCTATATCCAAGACTTCCTCCTCCTCCTCCTCCTCCTCCTCCTCCTCCTCCTCCTCCTCCTCCTCCTCCTTCTCCTTCTTCTTCTTCTTCTTCTTCTTCTTCGTCTTCTTCTTCTCTCTCTCTCTCTCTCTCTCTCTCTCTCTCTCTCTCTCTCTCTCACACACACACACACACACACACACACACACACACACACTTTTTGGCTGAGCTCTCTTCTCACATTTCCAATATTCTATGAGTCATTTTCATTTCAATATCCTCTAGAACAGCGGTTCTTAACCTGTGGGTCGTGACCCCTTTGGGGGTCAAACGGCCCTTTCACAGGGGTCGCCTAAGACCATCGGGAAACACATATATAATTACATATTGCTTTTGTGAATAATCGCTATGCTTTAATTATGTTCAATTTGTAACAATGAAATTGGGGGTCACCACAACATGAGGAGCTGTATTAAAGGGTCGCGGCATTAGGAAGGTTGAGAACCACTGCTCTAGAACCTAAACTTCTTCCCACTTGTTTTGTTTCACATCATTCAATCACTAGTCAAGTTCTCTGGATTCTTGTTTCATGGTATCTCTGACGTTCTTTCCTTCCTTTCTGTTTTCTTGGTTGCTGCTTTATATTTGACCCCTATAACTTAGGAATGCGCTCCTAAGATAGTCCCCTCTTATGTTTTCTTATTTGAACAAGAAAGATGAACACTTATTGCTTTGTTCAAAATTCATTGCTTCTTTTCTGGGAAATTTGAGTTATACTAGAGGATCCCTACATATCACAGAGACTTACTTGAAAGGCATAGACTTAATAGTAACATTTGAGGCAGTTGGTGGTGGTTGGAAGACCACTTCCCATGTCTCTCTCATATATCCAGTTAGCTCCAGCTTAGCAGAGATCTACTCTAATTTTATTAAAGTAAATTATGATTTTCAGGCTTATTAAATACTCATTTTCTCCCTAGTACCTGCATGCCAGAAGTATATTTCCCTACACTCATGGTATTGGACTGGGTTGCTTAACTAGCTTTAGCTTCATGGTGAATGGAATATGCTTCCTCAGTCTTTGGCTTTGGGCTCAGCCATGTGACTTGCTTTGGCCAATTGGAAATTAGTTGATGTGACACCAGCAAAAACTTGCTATGTGGTTGGGCTAGTCTTCTTGTGCCTGTGTCAATTCTAGGAGAATGGCATGCCCCAACTATCCTTCTGGTTCAAGGAGGATGAGAGGAAGTAAAAGGAAAAGAACCTGCGGTTTATAGCTGCCTGAGTAAGTCTAGGCTAGTTAATTTGACTCCCAGCTCACTCACATGAGCTAACCATCATTGATAATGATAAAGATGTGATCTAAATAAATGCTTATTCTCATATTTCTCTTATATTCTGTGCTGTTTGTTTTGTATCCATGGTACCCTAATACAGTGTCTAGAAGATCTATTAAACTTCAAATAAGCAAAGTATTCCAGTATGTGATACTTACTCAGAAAAGTAAATGAATTAATATACTTTATAAAGATTACTGTGATAATGTTGGAGGCAAGAGAGGAATCCTATTAGTAAGATATTCAGCAAGTCCTTTCACTCAGTCATCTAATTCAGTGAACCTTAAATCTTAATGTGATAAAGATTCAATTGGGAAAATTATTTAAAGGACAAATCCCTCGTTAGATTTGGGGCGACTACCAGGAATCTGTATTTTTAACTATCACCTCCAGGTGGTTGTGATGCAGGTAATCCAAGACACATTGGTTTCATTTATTTTGTTTTCTTTCATTCCTTTTATATCTTTTTCTTTTTGAAGATGCCATAGAGAGAAAAGTGTAAGATATATTTGGATGACAAATAAACAAATATAATATAGAGAAATGATAAGGGATCTATTCTAATCTATTATCTTATACACTACTGAATATTTTTATTCATTATGAGTTGAAGATTAAAGAACAACATTAACCTATTATTTTTAGTTTTCTGTAGCTTACATTATAAATTCAATATGCTTTAATTTTTATTTTAGTATTTTTTCAATCTAATATCCAAGAGTTCTCCAGAGGCCTCTTTTCAACAACAATGTTCCCTTTGGCAGCAAAATACATTTACCTTAACTGACTGTGATTACACTTCAACCTAGTTCTCAGAGTCATGATGGTAATATTCATTTTACTATCCCAAAAGGCTCTTAGTATTCATCAAATATTTGATTAACATTGTCTAATAGAGCTTATAGAATGTAGAAGCATGAATCCTAACTCCACCATGATTTTTACTACTGTTTCTTTCATTAACACTGAGAGTTGATTCTCTAAAATAATTAAAAGCCATAATTGAATACACTAGAATAATTTTGGAAAATTAGTTTAAGTATTCCAGTACTTCCATTTGGAAAGCTTGCATTATTTGTTACAACTAAATAGATCATTGTGCCCTTCTTTTATTTTTTCACACTTACTCTTTAGGAGAGAACATTTGTTGTGTATTTACATTTTAAGAGAATGAATAATAGCTCTTAAAGCTGTGTTGACAAGAACACAAGGATGACTTGGGCACTATAAATAGGATGAGTACACTAACTGTAGAAGCCTTATTCACCTTCAGGGACTAGCACATTCTACTAAGAAATATGGAACTCCCTCTCCTCACTGAGTATGTTGGCCAAGTTTTAAGTTATCTTGTATCCTTAGAAGCAAAGTATAAGATGGAAAATTGTAATTCTTTATGAGAATCTCTTAAAGAGACCAGATATACTTTCTCTACTAACATTAGACTTATGGTTCACTGGTTAGCTAGGATGTAGTTAGTTCATCAGTCTGCATCATCTCTATAGTTGAACGTGGCATTGGGACATGGCTGGATTATTTATATAACAGAAAACTGGAGATATTTTATAATTTAGGAAATAGAAACTTAAGGGATTTTAAACATAGATTATATTCACATAGAAACCCAAGCAGTCATAGTGTAAGAAGCTCAGGCTATCTTTAGTAAAAACACTTCACCTCACACCTGTTAGAATGGCTATCATTAATATATCAACAAACAAGTGCTGGTGAGGAAATGGAGAAAAGGGAAACCTTGTGTACTGTTGGTGGGAATGCAGATTGGTGCAGCCACAGTGGAAAGCAGTAGGGAGTTACCCCAAAAAATTAAAAAAAAGGAACTACCTTATGACCAGAAATTTCACTTCTGGGAATTTATTCAAAGAAACCCAAAACACTAATTCGAAAGAATATATATTCATTGCAGCATTATGTAAAATAGCCAATATTTGAAAGCAGTCCAAGTGTCCATCATTATATGAGTGGATTAAAACAATATGGAGCATTTGCATAATGGAATACTACGCTGCCATAAAAAAGGAAATCTTACCATTTGCAACAGCTTGGATGGACCTAGATAGCATTATACTAAGTGAAATAAGCCATTATGAGAAAGAGAAGTACTATATGATTTCACTCTTATGTCTAATCCAGTGAACAAAACGACTAACAAACAAGTTAAAGACAGACTTACAAGTAGAGAGGAAGCTGAAAGCTGTCAGGGTGGGGAGGTTGTGGCTGGGTGGGCAGGATAGGGGGATGGAGAAAAAGGAAATACTCATAGACACAAAGGTGATTGCTTGGGGGGTGATTTGGGGGGAGTAGGGAGAGGGAAGATGGAGGAGAGTATGGGGGGATAAATTATTATGGAAAGAGTACTGACTTGGGTGGTGAGCATGCAATACATTGTGGAATAGTGCACCTGAAACCTGTATAATTTGGTTATCCAGTGTCACCCTGTGAAATTCAATACTTAAAGAAAACACTTTATTCAGCTTTATGAGATAAAGTTATTCAGAACACTGTATGACTATAGTGACTTCATTTTTTTTTTTTTTGGAACTCATATTTATGAAAAAGAGCAAGGGCCATAGCGAAAATTACACAATTAATATTTTAAGAGGTCTGAGTTCATCCAGTCAGTAATAATATGAGGTGGGTAGGTCATAAGTCACAAGTATGCTTGGATTTCATAATTGTAAGCTCTACCTCTGACTTAGTAGAATAATTCAACTGACAACACAGAATCAAATGAAAATATTAAAACAATTTAAAAGAGAAATATATTAAATCTAATAGGAAAGGTCAAATGCTCTTCATTAAAATTTATATTTGCGAATTTTCTCAAGTTAAACTAAATAAATATCTATAATAAAGTGTTTAAAAGTGCCATTGCCATTTCTATTGCTGCATTTCTTAGCTTAGCATTATGAAATAAAATCTGCAGATCTGGGTTTTGCATTGTTTTGCTGCAAAACACTGAGGAAATCTCCAATTATAAAATCATTTTCCCTCCTTCCGTCCACATTTTTACCCCAGTCCCACCCCACCACCCCAGTTCCTATAAACTATTAGTTGTACTTTCTAAGGGAAGTTAATCAATGAGAATAAGAGGATTTGATTTACATTTTTTGTTAAATTGAGTTCATGTTCCCCAAAGATCACGGGGTTGATCAAGTCAGTGTTGACAACCAGATTGTGAATGGCCTTAATGTGTAAAATAAGTTTTACGATTTCATGCAGCACATGTTCATACAGTAATATGAGCAGAGGCTGTGTCTGTCTTACTCACTAAGCATCTAGCACCTAGCATGTATCTGGCACAAAGGTGTGTAATAAATGCAGGATGAATGAATGTGTGGAGGAATGAATGACAATTAAGAGCAATACACAAGTATCTTTGAGAACTATTATAATTAAGAACATGGTATTCTGAAACAGCATTTACTCATAAAATATTTATTGAGTAGACATTGTGTATCAGGCACGATGCTAGCCTCCGGAGAGACTAAAGAAAAAAGAAAGACACTATCACTGCCTTACTGTAATGTGTAACCCGTGCAGGATGCAGAGGATATAGCAACACAATAACAAGGTATGTAGCAGGAGAGGACAATATGCCATGGCGTCTCCAAGAGGCGTCACCACACCCAAACTGCAGAGCTTATGAAATGTATTCATGAAAAAAGTGATGTGTAGAAAGGATGGGATTTATCTCTGTGAAGAAAGGAAGAATAGAACAGGAATCTCTGAATGAGTTTAAGGAAGATAGTGAGGGTCAAACTCTCCATGGATTTGTGGGTCATTTTGAGGAGGCTGGGCTTTATTCCATGATCCAGGAGGAAATGTTCTATGTAGGAAACCCAGAAGTTGAAAGGAAATTATGTATTGGCTCATAAAAAATATAAGACTTTAAGGACTTGCTTGCATAGAACAGAGAATGGAAAGGGAAAATTGGACACTGTATGGAGGAAACCTGATACAAATTGTGGTACCCGTGTGATGAAGATTATGATCATCAGTGATGTAATATGGTACCAGGTACTGCCTGATACTATGTTATGGGAAGAACACCTCTATAGTTACATTTTCAAAAATCTATCACCCTGTCTAATCATGAGGAAAATATCAAACCCAAATTGAGGAACATTTTATAAACTACATGACCAGTAGTTCTCAAAACTTTCAAGGTCATGAAAAATGAGAAAAGAATATGAAACTATCACAGATCAGAGGCTGTGAAAAAAGAGACATAACAAATAAATGCAATGTAGTATCCTGGGTTGGATCCTGGAACTGAAAGAGGGCATTAATGGAAAAACTAATAAAATCAGAATAAAGCCTTAAATTTAGTTATTGGTGCCCTACTTGTGTGGTTCAGTGGTTGAGCGTCAACCTATGAACCAGAAGGTCATGGTTCAATTCCGGACAGGGCACATGCCCAGGTTGTGGGCTCGATACCCAGTAGGAAGCATGCATGAGGCAGCCAATAAATGATTCTCTTTCATTTTTGATGTTTCTATCTCTCTCCCTCTCTGTTCCTCTCTGAAATCAATAAAATATATATTTTTAAAGAAAAAAGATAAAATGTAGCTATTGGTAATATGCTAATATTGATTTTTTAGATTTGACAAATGTACTATGATGATGAAAATTAGTAATATCAGAAGAAAGTGAAACTGAGTGAGGGGCATTCAGAAACTCTGTGCTGTGTAACTTTTCTATATATCTAAAGTTATTCCAAAAACATTTTTTAAAGTATTTATTTTAAAAGAGTAAAAAATAATTTATGGCTAAAATGTGATTGATTTGCAAATAATACTTGTAATATTAGTGTCATAAATATTTAGATTCTATACCATACAAAGTCCTTTAAATTGATAAGAAAAAGACAAAGAGTAGAAAAATAGGCAAATTACATTGTAAGACATTTCCCAGGAAAGCAAATTCACATGACCAATAAAGATGCTTAACCTCACTGGTAGTCAGGGAATTGCAAATTAAAATAACAATGTGATATCTCTTCTCCTATTAGGTTGTTAAAAATTAAAAAGAGTAGTAATAACTGGTGGGGATTCCAAGAACATAGCATGCTTATATATTGCTGGTGGAATTTATTTTTTATTCTTTGCAGAATTCATTTTGGCAATATATTAGACTATAATATGCATACATTTTCCTTGCAAACAGACTCCTGGAAAATAATCCCATAAAAATAAAAGTTGGCATAAAATAAGAATGTATATTGCAGGGTTATTTTTAACAGCAAAAAGAAATTGAAATGAAATGGAAGTCTATAATATGAAAATGATGAAAGAAGGTTGCATCAATACCAAGAACTGAAAAGAAATCATTATTGATGAATTAGAAAATGATTTGTGAAGCATTACAGAGTGTATTATTGAATAAGAAGAGAAAGATATGAGGAAATTTATAAATATGATTGCATTTTGTAAATAGGATAAATGCATACATGCTATATATATATGGTTATATATATATATATATATATATATATATATATATATATATATATATGCATGTATATGTGTTTATTTCTATCTATCTATCTGTCTATCATCTATTATCATCTCTTGTTTATTAAAAATAATAGTCTCAGGGGAATGCAACAAGAAAATAACTTTTACTTTGCTCCACTAATAATCAAGCAGATTCTCAGATATCCCTTCCTTGTCCCTGGATTATATCTTGATCTCAAATCTCCTGGCTGTTCCAGTCATTTTTTTCAGTTAATAAAAAATCTAACCTAACATCAAAACTTCAATCGCTCAACCAATTCAAACCTTCTCCCTCACCTCTAGCTCAGGCTGGATTCTTGCTTCTGCAAAGCAGCAGTGAGGAAGACCAGAAGCAGGGGGTGAGTGGTGATGGTGATGTGGTATCATCTATCCCTTCAATGGTCTTCTATCTTGTCTCACCTTCCTTTATCACTTTCTTGCTGCTTCTGATTCTTCCAGTGTCAGAGCAGAGAGGAGAGATGGGAGAGATAAGCAGGCAAGGACTGATGCTGATTGTTCCATCTTGGCTGCTATATGCTATCTATTATGACAGATTTCTAACTGCTGCTAGCTCCTTCTATTAGGACTGCATTTGTAGATTCTTCAGTGACACCCTACCCCAAGCACTCTAGTGCTGTGGCCTTTTATCTTCCACCTTTCCCTAATTCAAGTGATGTGCTATTGGTCTATCATTTTATACGTAACTCCTTTCCAAAGGATATAAATTGTGGGTCCTCTCCTTCTGTCAGGCACCTTGAAAGGCGATCCTTTCAAAGTAGCTTTAGCATTTATGGTATCATTCGATCTACAGAAAACTGACTTTGTTGCCCCACATCCATGGAAATGTACTTTACGCTTATTGTAGTCTTCTCTCCTTATTCTGATGACGGGAATCCCAGCAGCCTCTGTTTTTATGGTGTATACCCCTTAACTCTTGTAGGGTTGTATCATATTCTCCAATAATTCTTTTATAATAGAAGTAGATATAGTATTAATTGGGCTGATGAGTTTCCTAAGGTGAACAAGTGTCCAATCAGAAAGTAAGATGGCCGAGTCTTCTTATGCAAGCCTCCTTTAATCTTTCCAAGGGTTTTTATTGATGCCCTCCTCACTCCCCACTCTTTCCCTTCACTTGGTAAGTGGGGAAATAGCATCCTCACCTCTATTAGGAAGAGAAAATGCTGGCTTTATTGATTTTTTACAGAGAGGAAGGGAGAGGGATAGAGAGTCAGAAACATCGATGAGAGAGAAACACCGATCAGCTGCCTCCTGCACACCCCCTACTGGGGATGTGCCCTCAACCAAGGCACATGCCCTTGACTGGAATCGAACCTGGGACCCTTCAGTCCGCAGGCCGACGCTCTATCCACTGAGCCAAACCAGTCAGGGCGCTGGCTTACTCTTTGTTAGGACACCTCCTCTTCATATAAATAAGTATTTATATGTAGGCTCAAGTTGGAAGGTAACTAAGATTCACAGACCCAGCTCTGTTCCCCTCTTAGTAAAATGTGTCCAGGACCTCTCTTTAAAATCTGTAGAATGTTTTGGTACTTATCACTGAGCATATTCTGGTTAAGGTTTCAGGTCACTCTGACTACAGGGACAATCCCATGTCACATCCTTAAGAAATTGTATATGACTAGACAAGTTTGCATAAAAGTAACAACCAGATCCGTAATATTGATTTTCAGGATGGAAAATGGAGAGCTGAGAAAAAAGAAAAAGAGAAAACAAGTACATCTACTATGGTGACAGTAGTTTAGAACAACCTCCAAACATTTTTCTGTGTGTTCATACAGACACAGAGAGGAAAGAACGGAAGGTCAGCAGCTAAATGTTTGTGGTGGTTATCTCAGGATGGTGTGATTCAGATGATTTATATTTGTTCCTTTATACTTGTCTTTCTGTTAGTATTTCGAATGCATTTTTATATGATCTGGTAAAAACTCTAGAGCTACATTTGAAAAATAATAGTTTTGGAAAAGTTAAAGAAAAATAAGACAGATATCTTACTTACAGAACATTTCAGAACCTTCTGTTTGGTAACAGATATTGGGATTCCCCAAAAGTATTAGCCATTACAAGGTGACTATAGAATTCTACTTTCTTATTATGGCACATCTTTAAGAAATACTTCCTCAATAGGTGTGTTAAAGAAAGAGTATTTTAAAATCATATGTAAGTCATTGGTATTCTATGACTTCAGGTATTTCTGTGTTTTTTTCCCTATGTGTTTTCCTATATATTTAGAGATTTCAATGATGTGCCTATTCTCCTATTTTCCCCCATTCCAATGTAAACTCCATGAGATTAAGGATGTTAGCTGTCATGTTTATTACTACAAGTCCTCATTTAGAAGATTATCTGGCACATATAAGTAATGAACAAATGTTTGTTGAATCAATAAATGGGTATTTTTTTTATATCATTCTTACATTCTGTTGTGAATATATTTTGTTCAGTAATTTTATTATTTTATTTTATTTTTTTTTACTTTTTTTCTTTATTGATTAAGGTATTACATATGTGTCCTTATCCCCCCATTGCCCCCTAAACCTCCCGCTCATGCCCTCACCCCCCTAGTGTCTGTGTCCATTGGTTATACTTACATGCATGCATACAAGTCCTTTGGTTGATCTCTCTCTCTTCCCCCCACCCTCCCATGCCTTCCCTCTGAGGTTTGATGGTCTGATCAATGCTTCTCTGTCTCTGGATCTGTCTTTGTTCATCAGTTTATGTTGTTCATTATATTCCACAAATGAGTCATATCATGTGATATTTATCTTTCTCTGACTGGCTTATTTCACTTAACATAATGCTCTCCAGCTCCATCCATGCTGTTGCAAATGGTAGCAGTTCCTTCCTTTTTATAGAAGCACTAGAGGCCCGGTGCACAAAAATTTGTGCACTGGCGGAGGGAGGGGGTGTATCTCAGCCCCACTTGTGCCCTCTCACAGTCTGGGATCCCTCGGGATATAACGACCTGCTGGCTTAGGCCCGCTCCTGGGTGGCAGAGGGCAGGCCCAGTCCCTAGGTGCAGCCCCTGGTTGGGCTCAGAGCAGGGCCGATTGGGGAGTTTGGGCACCACCCCCTGTCATGCACAGAGTAGGGCCGATCAGAAGGTTGCGATGCCACCTCCAGTGACGCTCAGTGTAGGGCCGATTAGGGGGTTGGGGCACCGACCCCTGTCATGCACAGAGCAGCGCCCATCAGGAGGGTTGGGGCTCCATACCCTGTCACACACAGAGCAGGGCCGATAGGGGGTTGGGGTGCCGCACCCTGTCACCCACAGAGCAGGGCCGATCAGGGGGTTGAGGCTCCATACCCTGTCACACACAGAGTAGGGCCGATAGGGGGTTGGGGTGCCGCCCCCTGTCACCCACAGAGCAGGGCTGATCAGGGGGTTGGGGCACTCCCCCCTGTCACACTCAGGGCAGGGCCAATGGGGAGGTTGCGGCTCCCCCCGTCACACACAGAGCAGGGCCCATGGGGGGGGGGGTTGGGGCGCCACACCCTGTCACCCACAGAGTAGGGCCGATCAAGGGGTTGGGGCGCCTTCCCCTGTCATGAACAGAGCAAGGCAGATAGGGAGGTTGTGGCCCCGCCCCCTGTCACACACAGCCGTAGGGCGACCACGGAGTTTGGGCGTTGCCCCCTGTCAAGCTGCTCCAGGGGCCAGGAGGCCTCGCGGCTCCACTCATCCCAGTGCTGGGAGGCCTCGCGGATCCACTGATCCCAGTGCTGGGAGGCTCCGCTGATCCCGGTGCCAGGAGGCCTCACAGCTCCACTGATCCCAGTGCTGGGAGGCCACGCAGCTCCGCTGATCCCGGGGTGTGAGGCCTTGCGGCTCCGCTGATCCCGGGTTCAGGAGGCCTCGCAGCTCCACTGATGCCAGTGCTGGGAGGCATATTACCCTTTTACTATATAGGGTAGAGGCCTGGTGCACGGGTGGGGGCCGGCTGGTTTGCCCCGAAGGGTGTTCCAGATCAGGGTGGGGGTCCTGCTTGGGTGCCTGGCCAGCCTGGATGAGGGGATGATGGCTGTTAGCAGCTGGTCACACCCCCTTCAGGGAGGGGGTCCCCACTGGGGTGCTTGGCCAGTCTGGGTGAGGGCTGAGGGCCGTTTTCAGGCTGGCGGGTGACTGAAGCTCCCAACCTCTCCTTTTTTTCTTTTTTCTTTTTTTATTCTGGGATTTATTTACCTTCTATGGCTGTCACTGGAACTGAGAGCTGGCTTTAGCTCCGAGGCTCGGCTCCAGCTCTGAGACCTCGGCTGCTGAAAGCAGGGATTTGGGTTTGTTTGGGTTCTATAATTGTAACACTGTTGCGGTCCTGCTAGCTCCAGCTCTGATGGCTGAAAGCAGGTTTCTGGGGTTTATTAACCTTCTATAATTGCAACATTGTCTCTTAGAGTTGCAGCTCAGAGGCCGGCAGCAGCAGGCGGGGAACCTTGGCTTCCTCCATCACTGGAGCAAGCAAGCCTCCTGTTCGCTTCAGCTGCCTGCCGGCCGCCATCTTGGTTGGCAGTTAATTTGCATATCTTTCTGATTAGCCAATGGGAAGGGTAGTGAAGTTACAGTTAATTACCATGTTTCTCTATTATTAGATAGGATAGTATTCCATTGTGTAGATGAACAACAGTTTTTTAATCCACTCATCTGCTGATGGGCACTTAGGTTGTTTCCAAATCTTAGCTATTATAAATTGTGCTGCTATGAACATAAGGGAGCATACGCCCTTTCTGATTGGTGTTTCTGATTTCTTGGGATATGTTCCTAGAAGTGGGATTGCTGGGTCAAATGGGAGTTCCATTTTTAGTTTTTAAAGGAAACTCCATACTGTTTTCCACAGTGGCTGCACCAGTCTGCATTCCTACCAGCAGGGCAAGAGGGTTCTTTTTTCTCCCCATCCTTTGGAAGCACTTGTCATTTGTTGATTTATTGATGATAGCCATTCTGACAGATGTGAGATGGTGCCTCATTGTCGTTTTCATTTGCATCTCTCGGGTGATTAGTGACTTTGAGCATGTTTTCATATGTCTCTTGGCCTTCTGTATGTCTTTTTCCAAAAAGTATCTATTTAGGTCCATTGCCCATTTTTTGATTGGATTGTTTATCTTCCTTTTGTTAAGTTGTATGAGTTCCCTGTAAATGTTGGAGATTAAACCCTTATCGGAGATAACATTGGCAAATATGTTCTCCCATGCACTGGGCTTTCTTGTTTTTGTTTTTTTTTATGGTTTCTTTTGCTGTGCAGAAGCTTTTTGTTCAGTAATTTTAATGTGGAATTGTTGAGTCAGAGTAAATAATTGTTAGGATATTGATTCATGTTGTCAAATGTCTGTCCAGAAAGACTATAACAATTTATATATTATCAGAAGTTATGTATGAGAATATCCATTTCTTTTCACCCTGGCCATGTTGGAGTGGTATCATACTTTTTCATTATTTCTAATCTGATGAAACATGATTTCACAGTATTGTTTTAAATTTTCTTATTTGGTTGCTAGTAAAAGCTAATCTTTTCTCATAGCTTTCTTACAACTTTAAATTTCTCGTTTGTTAATTGTCCATTTGGGTTATTTGTTGGTTTGTTTAATTGGTGTGGTTTTCTTTTTCTTTTTTTTCTTTTTTTTTAAATTTATTTTATTGATTTTTTACAGAGAGGAAGGGAGAGGAATAGAGAGTTAGAAACATTGATGAGAGAGAAACATCCATCAGCTGCCTCCTGCACACTCCCCACTGGGGATGTGCCCGCAGCCAAGGTACATGCCCTTGACTGGAATCAAACCCGGGACTCTTGAGTCCGCAGGCCGATGCTCTATCCACTGAGCCAAACCGGACAGGGCCTTTTTCTTAATAATTTAGAAATGTTCTTTATATACTAAGAAAAACAGCTTATTTTCTGCCAAAATTCCAGATGTATTTTCTTCCCAATTTGATGGTTATTTTAAAAATTTAGATAGTATTTTTTTAAGTGTAGATAGTTTGAAATGAGCATGTCCTTGGGACCCTACAGTCTATATAGTTCGCAGTTTTTCAATGTTTCTGCCCTGATACAGATTCTTTTTTATATTTTGGTGTTTTGTTGGTCGTTTCAGTTTTGTTTTTTGTTTTTTAATTTACTCTTTCTTGTGGATCACCTTTTGGTTGGCTGGTATACACCTTCAAATCATATTTATAGAAAAAAATACCTAATATTCTAGATTCTGAGCTTCAGCATTTAGAGAATCTTTCTTTTGTATTTACTTATGACCTACAATTGGCTGCACATCAAAATCTTGGGTTACAGTTATTTTCTTTACAAACTCTGTAGGTATCGCTTCATTTCATTTTAGCATTTAATATTTGGGGGCGGGGGAGGGAATTCTGAAGCCACCTCTCCTCAAGCTGTTTCAATCTGGATAATTAGGAGAATCTTTATTTGTCTTTAAAATTTAAAAATTCAATTGCCATATAGCTTTGTATTTTTTTCTATATTAATTTCCTGTTTTTTAGTAAGTCCTTTAGATATAGAGATTCAGACAATTTTATAGATCAGGAAATTTAGTTTAATTGGATTATTTATTGGTATGGTTATTAAGATTTTTCTGGTATTGATTTTTATTTTTAATCCAACATTTTCTGGTACCTTCTGTAGGAACACATAGATGTCTACTAGATACCCATTTTCTAGCCTTTCTGCTTGCTGGATATTTTCTCGCTCCAAAATGAATTCAAATTTTCTATAGCACCAATTTTACTATTCTTTGCTTTGGGTGCGTATATCAATTCTGCAATTGCATTTCTTCAAGTTACTTGACCTCACTGTGCTCTTTTTAATTCTTCTAAGCCCTTTGCTTTATCATTTTGTTTTTCATCTCAGATGTCAGAATATATTATTTTCCTTGACTTTTAGTGTGAGCACAAGTTGATGTTTACAAATTTGACTTTTGTTTTCAATGGTAAGTTATTTTGGGAAAAGTATATCTTTACATATTTCACATACTTAAATACTTAAAAATTATGCATTGACGAGGAGAAGTCTACTCAGGGTTAGTAATTGCCCATAAGTGGTTTGATGAGTGCTCAGGGCTAATTGCCTGAACTGTGTCATAAAAATCCTTTACTATATTTTGAGATTTTTGACTGGTGGACTGTACTTACAAAATCAGTGATTTAGCAGTCTAAGGTAAACTGGGAGGGAGCTAAAGTTATAGGAAGTCCTATGACTTTATTATAAGGAATTCATCCAATCGCAAGTGAGGGAATTTTCTTATAGAGAAATTTCTTCTTTATTAATAAAACTCTTATGTTGGGAACTGGATTCTGGATGTGTGTCATTTTTTGGCTCTACTGTTTCCTGTTTTCAATATGATCTCATCTGTGCTATTGTTTTTTGTATAATTTACCAAAAAAATGTTGTCATGTTGGTGATCCCCTCTCATTGTTGCTCATATTTGCCATTTTGTTAATCACTTTACAGCCTCTGGCTCATCTCAGTAGAAATCTGGAACAATGAACAGATAAACACCTTTTATGTTACCAGGAGTTTTCTTTTCTATCATTTAGCCAAATGTCGTTTCTTCTGTAATTTCTGGTACACATTTATCACCATCCTGATTAACTTCTTCTGGAATCATGCAAAGTTGGGTTTATTCATCAAACACTCACTATCTATCATGTTTCTCAGGATACCAAGATAAATTTAAAGAAAAAAATCCTTTTTCAAGACAGGTGCACTCTAGATGGCTGAAGAGCAAGTAAACAACTACTTTAAAATGCAATGTGACTAGCTCAGTCACTCAAGTATGGGAAAAATATTTCAGTTGCTCCTCGGAGAAGTTATTTTAGAGGATATAATTATAAGTCAAACTGAATGATGGAAATAGAGCTTTTCTGTTGGCCAAACAGAGAGGGCAGGGTAAAGTCGTTGCAGATGAAAGCAAAAGCATGTGCAGAAGCCCAAAGTATGAAAGTGAAAAAAAAATTAAATATTCCATTCTAAATGAGTAAAGTAGATTTTGGTGTTCTAAAAGTGGATAATCATGACTTTCATTGTGTTCTTTGAAATCACTGAGAGGCTATATTGCAAAAGAAAAGAATCCAGTTACATAGAACAGCATAGCACTTCTGGTTGATATTTCATTGTTCTGTACCTTTCTACCTTATGTTCCATAATTTCATGTGATTTTTATTGAATATATATGGTATATTTTTATTGATTTCAGAGAGGAAAAGACAGAGAAAAACATCAATGTGAGAGAGACACATTGATTGGCTGCCTCCTGCAAATGCCTGACCGGGCAAGGGATCAAGCCTGCAACTGAAGTACATGCCCTTGACTGGAATCAGACCCATGACCCTTCAGTCCATGGGCCAACACTAACCACTGAGAAAACTGGCTTGGGCTATTGAATATCTTACTGAAATTAGGACCATGTATGTCTATGATATTCTTCTGCTCTTCTAATAGAGAAAAGTATAAAAAAAAGGAATTAGTATTGATTTAATTTGAATTTTCTTATTGACGCAGGTTGGACTCCTTTGATTTCTACCCTTTATTCCTTATATATATAATCAAGTCATCTTCCTAAAAACCTGTTGCATACTTTTCTCTGGAGATCAATGTCAACATTTCTAGGTTTCTGGAACCCATCCTTAAAACAAAAGGGACAAGACACCTTTTGCCTATCTTAATCTTTGTTACAATTTCAAAACTTACATGGCTTCTGAAAGTTAATTCAAGGTAGTGCGTATTCATATCTGAACATGCTTTCAGCCGTCTGATTCAGTCATCTGGGTCTAAATACTGTATTTGAACTCTTCATACACTTAAATGTTCTCTGTTACCTGAAGGTTCAGTTCACTATCTATAATAGAAGGTTGTTTTCACTCCTTTCTAGATGAATACAGAGAGAGGATTTATATTATAAAAGATACGAACTTAAGCCTGCACTTCATTTGCTACTTTGCTGGCTTAAATCATAAATAACCATGCTATAAGGGCACAATATAGAGTGTTCACTCTGCAGGGATTTCTCCCTTTATGGATAGTTGAGACCTTTCTCATCTAATCATTCTTTATTGTTATCTCGGATTCTTTACCTTTGAAATAATGAAAGATGGGTCATTGGAACAAAATTTCTTAACCAAATTGTATTTGGACAAAACAAGAGCTTATTATCTGATTGTCCATTTAAACTACTTTTCACCAGAGAGGATTTGGAAGGTCTGCTAAGCTTAGGCCATTGCCAAGGGGTTAGCAGCTAACCGTCAGCTGGAAAAGAAAGCAGTGTGTTCTCAGGATGCAGTGAGTTACAGGAAGTCATTGATCAAGGGTGTGATAGAAGACCTTCCATAGACCTCAGGCAATTTCTGAGTTGTTGTTGTTGTTGTTTTCTTTTTCATTTCTGTGGCTGGAATATTTGAATAAAAATTATATCCCAAAGTAAACACAACTGACTTGCTGTCCATTATTTTGGTCAATCTGCATTACCTTTCTTCTTTACTGTGGATGATGGAGTAGACATCTTGAATTTATTTTCAAGCTGTCGTTTTAATTAGTATTACATTACTGTAACATAACATTTGGAATTTTAAAACTCATGCCTTTAAGAGCTTTCATTTCTTGCCTATGGGGTGTACAGCTGTTTCTTAGATAATAAGGACCATTTCTATTTTTTTAAAATAGATCTCTGGTGGCAATTTTTACATTGCTGAGGTAAACAGTCATCTGCCTCCAAAGGGGAACCAGCTAGAATTTAAATATTGATATCTTTCTGTTTTTAATAATACATATATTAAAATGAATATACTGCACAATGAATATAGGTTCAGTATCTTTCTAAATTAGGGATACTATGTTTGTATTCTCTTTTACTGAGGCAAATTATTATTTTTCTAATATTTTGATTAAAAAAATTTGTTTTCTTGAGAAAATTAAAAGGGCTAAATAAAACTATGGTGATTGTACTATTTTGTTTCTTGAAAAACTACCAGGTATATGCAGATGTGTATATTTCCAACCTACAGAGAAATATATGACAATCAGATAAGCATTGGCACCTAACATTTTTAGTTCTCTGCATAATATCCTCCCTCCCTTCATTCTTATTCCCAGGAGCCAGAAACTGTTTTAAGGACTTTAGGACAATTGGATATGTGTTTTTCTTTGCTTGTTTGAAGGAGATAAATCATGTCTCAAACTTTATATCTAGCCAGATATTCTATCTAATAAAAGAGAAACATTGTAATTAGCGTACGACCGCTACCCTTCCCATTGGCTAATCAGGGCGATATGCAAATTAACTGCCAGCCAAGATGGCGGCCAGCAGCCAGGCAGCTTAAAGCGAACATGAGGCTTGCTTGCTTCAGTGACGGAGGAATCCAACGTTCCCCACCTGCCGCTGCAGGCCTCTGAGCTGCAACTCTAAGCAACTATGTTACAAATATAGAAGCTAAACAAAACCCCAGAAACCTGCTTTAGTCCATCAGGCTTCAGCCAGCAGGATCGCAACATTGTTTCAAATACAGAAGGTAAACAAAGGCCAGAAACCTGCTTTCAGCAGCGGAGGCCTAAGAGCTGGCGTCTCAGAGCTAAAGCTGTCCCAGAATAAAAAAAGAAAAAAGAAAAAAAGGAGCAGTTGGGACCTTCCGTCACCCACCAACCTGAAAACAGCCCTCAGCCCCTCACCCAGACTGGCCAGGCACCCCAGTGGGGACCCCCTCCCTGAAGGGTGTGGGACCAGCTGCAAACAGCCATCATCCCCTCATCCAGGCTGACCAGGCACCCCAGTGGGGACCCCCACCCTGATCCAGGACACCCTTCAGGGCAAACCAGCTGGCCCCCAACCGTGTACCAGGCCTCTATCCTATATAGTAAAAGGGTAATATGCCTCCAAGCACCGGGATCAGCGGAGCCGCGAGGCCTCCAGCATCGGGATCAGCATGACAGGGGGCAGCGCCCAAACCCCATGATCGCCCTGCGGCTCTGTGTGTGACAGGGGGCGGGGCCACAACCTCCCTATCCACCCTGCTCTGTTTGTGACAGGGGAAGGCGCCCAACCCCCTGATCAGCCCTGCTCTGTGCCTGATAGGGGGGAACTCCCCAACCCCCTGATTGCCCTGCAGCTCTGTGTGTGTCAGGGTGTGGCGCCCCAACCCCCCCACCCTCCACAGGCCCTGCTCTGTGGGTGACAGGGAGCGGTGCCCCAACTCCCCTATTGGCCCTACTCTGTGAGTGACGGGGGGAGCTCCCCAACCCCCTGATGGGCCCTGCTCTGTGCATGACAGGGGGGAGCTCCCCAACCCCCTGATCGACCCTGCTCTGTGCGTGACAGGGTACGGAGCCCCAACCCCCCTGATTGGCCCTGCTCTGTTTGTGACAGGGGGTGGCGCCGCAACCTCCCCATCGACCCTGCCTTGAGTGTGACAGGGGGCGGTGCCCCAAACCCCCAATCAGCCCTACCCTGAGCGTGACTGAGCGTGGCATTGCAACCTCCCGATCCACCCTGCTCTGTGCATGACAGGGGGCGGCGCCCCAACTCCCCAATCAGCCCTTCTCTGAGCCCTACCAGGGGCTGCACCTAGGGATTGGGCCTGCCCTCTGCCACCCGGGAGCAGGCCTAAGCCTGCAGGTCGTTATCTCCCGAGGGGTCCCAGACTGCGAGAGGGCACAGGCTGGGCTGAGGGACCCCTCCTTCCCCCCGAGTGCACAAATTTTTGTGCACCGGGCCTCTAGTCACTTATAAAAGTCGTTCTCTAAATACCCAACTATGCACGAAACACCAGTTGTTGAACATGTTGAACTTTGTGGGGAACATCAATTTTTGTTTATTTCTTACACATTCCCAGATGCTTAGAGTTGACATCAATCTTTGTTCTATTGCACCTTTACCATAGAACTTTCAGTGTATGTGCCTGTGTGTGTTCACATGTGCACATGCGTATGTTTTGAAAGTTGTATCATATAAAAGGATAAAGGCATAGACTTGGAGGCACACTGCCTTAGTTTTGAATCCTGCTCTAATATTCATCTTCTGGGTGATGTTGGTGCTTGTCACTTCTCTGGACCTGAATTTTCTCGCCTGTGACATTTGTTTCTGTGAGGTTTAAATGGTGAAAGCTCCTAGACCAGTGTTCAGCTCACACTTATACATTCTGTGTTATTTCCCCCCAATCATTATTTATGTATCCATCTCTGTGTCATAGTAGATAATACATTGTTAATGGTAGTAACACTATCCATGGTATATAAGAGAGAGTGCTTGCTTGGTGTAGCTCAGAAACCTGAAAATTTATTCACTTAAATTCTGTATGAGCTTTCGTTCTTCATTATTCTCCGATAGGCCCACATTTCAATCTGGGATTCATTCTTTCTTCCTTTTCCTTACCCTCTCCCATAATTCCTGTTCTTCATCTATTTTTTTCTGCCTCTCTCTATATACTGTGTAGCCTCACCTCGGAATACCAAACCACCTATTATAATAGCCCATAGGTGCTTTTCTTGGTTTCACTCTTGCTCCATACAACCCATACTCTAACCTACAGCCAAAGTAACATAAGCAAGAGTATAGTACTATCATGCTTAAAATCCTCGCATGTCATCCTTGTGCCTAAAATAACATCTGTTCCCCTTATCTTGACCTACCAAGTTTTTCATGTCCTCATTGCTATCTGTTTCTCCAACCTCATCTTGTTCCAATCTGGTCTGCCTCACTGGGCTCCAGCTCCATTCTCATTCTCCCTTTTCTTCACATTCATCCAGCTTCTTCCCACCTTAGGGCCTGTTGTTTTTTTGTGGGTAGAATGCCAATGTCTTGCCCTGTTCGGTTCTGGGCTGAAGTATTATCCTTTCTTTCTGTTATGGAAATGATAGTCACACAAGTGCATACAGTTCTCTGCTAGCATTTTTGGCACACATGTGAAAATTGAAGTCTTGGCTTTTGTTTTTATTTTTAAATCAGTTCTCTTTTCTCTCTCTCTCTCTCTCTCTCTCTCTCTCTCTCTCTCTCTCTCGCTCATTAGTGACTTTGGGTGTTGAAATTACTAAAGGCAACAAAAGACCAGAGTTCTGAATGACATTCATACTCATGCTGCTGTATTGAGACTTAGTTCCTGGCTTACTGCTGGTTATTTTTCTTTATATCCCCGTATTTGTTTCAGGGATTTGTTGCAATTGTTGTAAATGTTTATATCTACTTATTAGGGTGATTACTTTGCATTTATGTCTCAGCAGTGTGCATACTGTAACTCACACAAAATGTTAGCTGTTAAAAACCACTGCTGGGATCAAGTTAATTAAAAATACAGAAAAGGCAGAATTTTACTGTGGGTGTAGTATCAGGCTCTGTTTAGACAGGAGTTTTGATATATTATGAAGTGGAAACTGTAAAAAGTAAAAAAGAAGAAGAAAAGCCTAGTATCTGGATAGAGCCACATGCTTAAACCATGGTAACTAATTTCATACAACAAAGTACATGTTTTATTTCTTTATTCTCTTCAGATATTTTATATGCCAATAAGCATACAAAGAATGTAAATTTTTTGTGCCATTTCCAAGTTTTCCTTCTCTACAGTCCTCCCCAATGCTTGAACCCACCTAATTTTTTTTCCTCCTCAGCGAAGGACAGTGTTAGCAGCAGCAACAGCACTTGAATTAACTTAATTTATTTTTTCGTGTATTTGCAGAATGGGTTCAAGGTTTATAGCAAGGTGAATCTTTCTCAGACTATGCATGCATTCTCTAACTACAGAGGTCACCCAAGGGTAAAAGTACCGATTGCTGGGAGCCATTTGGAAATCCCTCCTCCTTCTCCTTTCAAAGTCAGGCAAGTCATAGGGTTGCTTAATGCGAGCAACATGGGATCTCTCTCTAATCATACATAATTTCATCATATGTGTTGTGGGGAGTTAATGTATGACAACAGGCATTTCTATATCTGCTTGGGTGGATTAATAGTATTTAATCCACATTTATGATGGTTAGTGACACATTTTCAAAAAATGCTTAACATTATGCTGTCCAGGTTAATGCATTATTTTTAAATCCTAGTGTTAGCTTTTGATGGGTATAAAATAGTTCTTTTAATGCAAGGTAAATTAAAGTTCATTCAAGTTTCTGCTGTAGAAAAATTATTTTATATTCTATACACTTGCCTTCTCAATGAGAAAAATGAAAGAATTATTTAGAATGACAAGAAAAATTAAAAAGTATTTAAAGGTTACTCTCCAATCTACACTAATAAAAGAGAAAAATGGTAATTGGCGTACGACCGATACCCTTTTCATTGGCTAATCAGCGAGATATGCAAATTAACTGCCAACTAAGATGGCAGTTAACCGCCAACAAAGATGGCGGCTAATTTGCATATTGCAGGCAGGATGGTACAGCGCCATCCGAGAGCGGGTTGGGGGTGTGAGTGCCGGCGGTCACCCGGGACCCAATCCTGCCGGCAGACCCGGACGCGGGCTGGCGAGGCGACTGCGGCGTCCGACCTCACTCACGCCCTCAACCCGCGAGAGCTGAGGGAAGAGAGGGCCCTGACCCCAGGGGGTCCTGTGGGAGATGCTCCAGGTCAGGGCTGCCCAGGAAGTAGGAGCCGCCTGCAGGTGACCCCCACCTACAGGAGTGGCGGGCGCTCACCTGTCTTGGAAAGCCTTTGTGGGGTCTGGGGCACTCGCCAGGTGCCGGTTGGTCCCACTGTCGCCCTGGCCGGCCGGGCTGAGGCGCCCAGGATGGAGGAGACCTCATGTGTGAGTTTAGGACTTGCCGAGGCGGGTGAGCGCTGTTCTCGGAGCCGGGGCCTGAGCCAGGTCGGCGTCCTGTTTGCAGAGCCGCTCCTGGGCCCCGAGTGGGGAGGGGTCCCAGACGACTCTGGATAAAGTTGTCAGGACCACGTCCCGGCGGCGGGGGCCTCGCCCTGCGCAGTCCACCACCTGAGCTCAGGCCCCGGGGCCCACACCCCCAATCACCGGCTCGGACACCCCCCATCGATGCATTTTCAATCCAGCAACACCCCGAGCCAGGCCAGGAGGGCTCAGCCACTGCAGGCCGCTTGGCAGCTTCTGGTGGCCCCGGAAACAGTGGAAATAGTGCCGTGAGCCCGTCTGGGTGCCAGCGTGTGGCCGTGGCGTGGGTGACTGTGACATGTACCCGCGTGTTTATCCGTGCTCCGTGCTGCATGTGCCATTAAATGTGCGATCAAGCATGTGCGGGGCAGAGCGGGAGATCGTGGGGAGCTGGGGGTTCCCTGCCCAGGCCTAATGCCTTGGCCAGAGGCGTTAGGCCTGGGCAGGGGCGGAGCCTACAACTGCGGGGAGCTGGGGGTCCCCTGCCCAGGCCTGACACCTCTGCCGGAGGCCTCAGGCCTGGGCAAGGGGCCGATCCTGCGATTGGAGGGTGATGGGGGTCAACGCCTGAGGGCTCCCAGTATGTGAGAGGGGGCAGGCTGGGCTGAGGGACACTCCCCTCCCCCCCCCCCCAGTGCACGAATTTCGTGCACCGGGGCCCTAGTTGAATATAAGAATGCAGAGAAAAATTTCTGGACTTCCTGCTCAGAAGTTGAGCTGATAGTGTCACCATTAACAGAGGTAGGGGATATAAAATAAGGAAGACTTTTGAAGATCAATACCAAGTAGGGGTTAGTTTGTAGATCATTGGGTTGGAGATGCCCGCCTGGCAATTAAATAAGCATCTAAATAATGAAGGTGATATCTTATCCCTTTGGTGCCAGAGTTTATTTAACCCATCTAGTTTGCTAGATCATAGTCTCTTCCTCCTTTTCCATCCTACATACTGTAACCCACCAAAGGCTGTGCAAGAGGATGACAATCCCTGATAGAACAAAAGCTTTCGTTGTTCAACGACCAATTTAGGAGTTACAGTCACTATGAGTCTGGAGTCCCATAGTCAAAGCTGGCCATTTAAGTAAAATTGTTTTAGGCACATTCCACAGGATGTCGGATGGCAAATGAGAAACTTGGAAATAGCAATCCATTCTATTCACATGCTTTATTATCACAAGAGGATATGAGAGCAGCCTGGGAAAGGCTACATCTAAGCTAATGCTCCTTCCCTTCTATTCCCTCATGTTTATCATCAGGGTGGATGCTATGGTTAGCAATTGGCTTGTGACCAGCATTCATCTAGGTCACAGAAAATTGTAAGAAGTACTATGAAGGATAAATACATCTGTCATATACATTATTACTAGGCAATATTCCACTAAAGAAGGGAGTTTTAATGGCATGGCAAACAGTTGGAATAGTGGCACTTGGCAGGTATGTTATTGGAGTTGTCACAAATATGAGACCTCAGAATTTGTGTTAGATTATTGAAAAATATATTGTAAAGCAGTGGAGCAATTGATGGTATATATATATATATATATATATATATATATATATATATAACAAAACATATATAAATATATATATATAAAATATATATATATATATATATAAAACAAAAATATATATATATAAAACAAAATATATATATAAAACAAAATAATGAAGTAAAAGGATAATGAGTAGTCAGGGATATATTTTTCCAGTCTTACTTATTTGGCTCATAAGATGGGTGGTAGACACATAATGTAATCTATATATATAAAAGCCCAGAGACCATTATGGTGGAATGACCAGAATGAATCGTGGCTATGACATGCACTGCAGCAACCAACCAGCCTGATCCAACTGCCAGCGGCCTCTCCCTCTGGCTGGCCCTGCCCCCAATCAGCCCCCAACACCCCTAAATCGCTGCCTGGCTCCCTGGTGCATGTACATTTAGTGAAAGCACAAGAAAATAATCACCAGTCCCTCCTGTCCCTGACCAGAGTCTCCAGAGGGCTCTGCTAATACTGCAGCCAAGGTGTGGAATTCTCTCTCCAGGAGCCCCAGGAGACCTTCCAAGTTAGCCAAAAAGGTGACCTAAGCATTAGCGTGATGGTGGCCCTTTGCTCAGGAATGTAGAGAGGCTGGTTGGGGATTTTGTAAAATTGCAGTGCCTTGCAGATTAGGTGAGCTTTCAATCTCTTTTTAAAAGGGGCGGTGAAGAGGACCTGCAGGCTGCCAGGAGCAACAGTGAAGGGTAGGCACATTCAAAAACAGAAAAACTTTTAAATAAATAGACATAAAGATCACATTGGAAAAATGAGGGCAGAGCTCCGGGAAGAACACAAAAATCATTAAAGAGCCATCATCCATCTTGATATATACATTTGCAAACAACACATAAGCAACTTCATCTCATGACACATGAAATGCAAAAGAGTTCTAGTGTGGGTTTTCTTTTGGCCATCTTTAAAGTATAATTAGATCCAGCTGGGGCAGAGCTATAGCTCCAGTATTAGACACCATGGCCAGCCCTGCCCGATGGGCCCCCATCGGGGCAGGCAGGCCAGACCCCACCTGTGCATGAATTCATGCACTAGTCCTCTAGTATACAGATAATGTATTATAGAAACATACACTTGAAACATATATAATTGTATTAACCAATATCACCCCAATAAATTTTTTAAAATTTTGTTTTATTGCTTAAAGTATTACAAAGAGTATTGCATATGTCTCCTTTCTTTTTTCCCCTTGACCTTCCCCCGGCATCCCCTACCCCCCAGTGTCTTGTGTCGTGTCCATTGGTTATGCTTATATGCATGCATACAAGTCCTTCGGTTGATCTCCCCAATAATTTAGTAAAAAATAAATATTCCTTTATTGTAAAAGCTCAGTGCCAATAAAGTTGTCAATAGAACATATTTGAGGCAAATGGCTTTATCTTTTTGTTAATATTTATAAGTATACCTAAGCATTGAAAGTGTCTGTATAATAGAGAGTTGTTATTTTTTTTTGATGCTTAATAGAGTGTGACACTTGGTTTCAAGATGCTTATCAACATATATTTAGATACACAAATCTATTATATGTGTAGCTAAATATGTACATATTTATATATTGGGTAACTGAAATTCAAAGAATTTTAAGAATCACAGCTTTTTCTTTTTAGAAATACCAATTTAGTACTTTGACTTTTCATTTATTATGCAACTTATTTCTCCAAATTATTATAGTAATGTTTCAAACTTTATTGATTTGCTCATTTTTCATAACTACTTTTCTAGTGCTCATAGAGTTAACACCAATAAAATGCAAAATTGAAGATACCTGCTCTCTCTAATATTGAAAAATTTTAACACAAATATTGATATTTGCTTTTAACCAAGATAAAAAAAATTTAATCATTTTAATGTTTAACTTGTCTTTCAAATTCTGCACAATTTTTCATTAAGATATTTATTACATTTCAGAGAATTCCAGGAGAATGATATAAACTATATTCTATATATTTTTATAAACATGTATATTTAATTACAGAGATATTCTTGAGCCCATAAAGCATGACAGCAAAGCAGGTCAATTTCTTAAACAACAGTATTTCATTCAGTACCTTGGTGGTTGTAATTAACGTTTCTGTTTAGTTCTAATTATAGTTTTTGTATCATAGTCATTATGTTAATGGTGTTATTCAGTAGTATGTGAGATTGCATTCATTATCACTGGTGAATTAAACCTTTATTAAAGAAAAATTCCCGCAGGCCTCATTCCAGAGTTAAGTAATTATTCATTTGGTTATATCCTAGCAATTAGCTTATATACTGTAGCACTCATTATTGAGTTTCTATACCTCACTGAATGAGATTAACCCACCATGGTAAATAAATGCCTAACAGCTCCCAAGCTCACAATGTGTTGCTTTTTAAGCATATTATTATGTAACAAAATAAGGAATCAGAATGCATTGAAGCAGCAATCTGGCTTCTAACAAATAATGTACTTGCTGGGAAGACTATGCTGTGGACATTTTGTATTTAATTCAGAATTTTTTAAAAAATTCAACTGAAGCCCCCCAATGCTAAATTCACCTATGTGGGTGTATGTGTTTTTTTGTTTGTTTAATTCCATTCCATTATTTGCTTCCTTGTTGAATTATGTTACTAGGCCCATTTGGTTTTGATAAAAGCCTACTTTAATAGCATATACTCTAAATAGAACATCCAGTTACATCTTCATCCCAAATGTATCTGAGGGGGCCATATCGTGGAAGTCTTTTAGCTGGATGAGATCTTGAGCCATTTATTATAAATCACTAGACTTTGCTTGATCTAGAGTTTTTACATAGCCCTTCATGCCATCTAAAGGCCCACCTTCTCACTGTCCTATAGGAAAAGACCACCCAAGATCGCAAGTTTCCACATTAATTAACAACTGATGACACTTTTTGAGAAAAAGTGTCTAATGCCTATTCTCTTCTTGGGAATTGCTTAAGTCTACCTATTCTGCCTTCAGTCTTAAAACTTATTTTGGCTTTCCTTGAGATTCAGGTTTTCTTTCTAAGTAGCATATTTTAGGAACTTTCCCAAAAGGTTCCTACTTATTAAATGTACTGGTATTATTTTCATGTTTTATTTTTGAGCTTTTTAAAAATGTTAAGTCTATGTTATTTCTCCAGAAATGTTGAACATCTGGTATGACAATTGTAATTGTTGTTTATATTCATTATGACTTTAACTTTGATTCTCAGCCATCATATTTTGAAATACCATGTTTGCTTTAAGTTACCTAATCAAACTGTTATAGGCATCTTATAAAAAAACAATGAGTTCATTTTAAAGGGAAACAAAATAAAAACCCATATGCTTAGTTTTGAGATAGTAGTTACAAAAATGCAGTGTTGAGGGACTTGTAATTTAGCCATCACAATTTCATAAGCAATTGTTCCCCAGTCCTTGGGATTAAGAATATGGTTTCCATGGTAATTCTGGATTCTAAACATGCTCATCTTTGCCTTAAATTGATAGCAAATAGTTTGAATAGAAAATGACCTGTCTGTTTGCCATGGTTGCACTTTAGTGTTGTAAAAAAGAGAAATACACTACCTGTTTAAAAATAGACTACTCATAGGACATCATAATGGGTTCCAAGTCTGTAAAATCACAACCCCTTGATTGCCAGTGTTAACAAAAGCTTGTTCTTTAATTACCTATATTGCATTCGGCTTCTGTCTCCTTCCAAAACCCAATTATCGCTAATAGCAGCAGTAAACTGTACTCCTGTGTTCATGGCTGTTCATTGTAAAGTGCTCTGTTTGATCATCATTTGTCTTCATGCCTTAACAAATCAGGTTCAGATTTTCTCTGGACACCTCCAGTTTAGTAGTCTTTATCTTGCCTGCATATATGTAAACAGAAATCTTATATAATGTGAATGTCTTTTTTATGTTTTCTAACCAGAGACTGTTTCCTAAAGGATGAAAACCATGCTGTTTTCCTCAGTTCTAACAGTTTTTTAATGCAGTAATCGCATCACCTCACACCAAAGGGGCATTTTGAAATTCATAGAAAGGAGATAGAGAACTTTTATTTATCCCTTTTTCCTACAAATCCGTTTTCTCCCAGTATGGTGTTCATTGCCTAACCATCCTCTGCAGCTCAGAGTCATATGTTCTCCTGCAGAGACCAGCAGCCTGCCTTCTGGAGCTGAATCCAGAATAATGCCCGAGTTAATTTCTGATTTAATTTTGCTGCTGTCCAACTGTGGTAGAAACCCAGCTCAGAGGATCGGTGTAACATCCGGCACTTGGCCTCAGTCGCTGTTTCTCGCGCACACCAGGCAGTGTTTCCGTGAAAACTAACGGGCTCCGAGTGGAAATGGAGAAAAAGACACATGGAAGATAAACAAGAAGGACAGAAATTTGAAATAGTTCTGTTGCTTTATTGAAAATTAACTTCACTGGACTGTATGTAGACAGTAGGTACTGTTGTGGCAATGGGAAAAGATGAGTAATTTTTTTCCCTTCTAACACGGCTTCTTCTCCTTCCCATGTCTTTAGAATAGACAAGAGAACACGTGGACCATGAGCCAAGGAGGCTTCCATGCCATTCTGTACTGTTACCTGTCATTACTTTGACTGAGTCATTTTCTTTGTGAAGAAGTGTCCTGATTTGGCCTATCCCCGAGACTGACCTTCCTCTGTATCAGCTAGCCAGCCATGAGAACCTTTCCACTCAGTGTTCATTGAGACCAGCAATATTGATGTCCACTTGGCTTATGTCAGCAATGCAGAATGTCATGCTCCACCCAAAACTACCCATTCATGATGCCTGGGCAGCACAGATAAAGAATTTTAATCTTAACAAGATCTCCAAAGAATTCATCGATGACAATGATATTATGTATGAGCCATTTTAGGTACAATATATCTAGAGAAGTGACTAATATCTAAATAATAGATACAGTCTATCAAAGCAAATGTTTTTATGGTATAGTATCTTTACTTTCTCATTTTCTAACACTTTATTTAAAAAGACGTCTCTTGACAAATAGAAGTTTGCTTCTTAACAGCTCTCAGGCTTCCATACCTTCCTGCTAGCTTAGATCTGGGCTTTTTTAAGTAGTTCCAAGGGAGTTCACATTTATCTTCTATCCATTCCACAGCCATTTGACCATTTATATTCTGGGCATATGGCTTTTCCAAAATCTCATTTTAATCTTTTGTCATTTATCACTTCTTCTCCTTGACAGTGTAATAAGCAACCTCATAAAATGATTCAAGACAAGATATTCCTATTGGGACTAATCCAAATTTTGATAAAATTCAGGCTTTTCTAATGGAAATGTTTCCTTTTGAAAGTGATCCTCAATGTCAGGTATTGCCTCAGGATAGATGTTATTCCTTCCGTTTTATTGGCTTCATGTTGCCATTGACAAGAAACTCACCACACTAGAATATGTTTTCCTTCCCCCACCCCCTCCCAATTTCAAAATTGAAAATAGAATCAAAGTTGGTATATTTTATTCCTGTTTTTTCTTTGGTACTTTCTAATCAAGTCTGATAATACTAAGTGTAAGACCCATTATTTCTTTCAAACTACTTCCAGTGATGACTAAAATTAAGGTCTTGGTGTCATGTAAAAAATTCTACATTTGAGTTTGTTTTAAGAATTACTCCAGTTTTCCCCCAGACTGGTACAATTTACTGTACAGAAAAATTATACTTTGCATCTTAATTTTTTAAAAGTGTATCATTGACACATATTTATATTATTAATCAATATAATAAGTTTATATTTGAGCCAGTTAGCTCTTTTGAATGGAGCATATTAGAAAGACCTAGCATTATGGATTCATTTATTTTATGGACTAATTAGCTTGACACAACAAATCCATTCTGTATCACTACACAAGAATGAATTCCTTTTTAAAGATAGCTTTCTTATATATACATCTCAGGAATATATGAATCATCCAATAAGAGAGCATGAATTCCAAATTCCTCATGACAACTTATAAGAGAAAAAACTTTCAACTATATTTTTGGCATATTAAGGCAGCAACATGATAATTTTATTTAAAATATTACATGTAAGAATAATTCTCACATTTTTAAGTCTTTGGTGATTTCTCAGAAAGTTAAATAAAATAATGTGACAAGTTCTTTTTGGAAAATGCTTACATGCCAACACTAATGAGGAATAAATAGAAAATGTTCTTTAATTTGCAACAAGGCTATGAATCTCATGGGTATATGGGGCAAAACTTTTTTTTTTAACCAGATCACTAGCAGATCATATGAAAACCTAAATGAATGGGGGGATATGTATATATATTTTTTTCTATTTCTAACTGCTATCCAAGTAAAGTAAAATGTGTTGTTTGAAACATGAAGCTTCCTTTAAAAAATCTGAATTGAAATCTGAGATTTTAGCATAAATCATCAGAGAAACTGCTAAAATCCATTTTAGAAAGGGATGCAGAGAGTAACAATATAGATAAAAATGCTGAACTCATGAAACTTTTTGAGTTGTTACTCGACTGTAACAATAATTACTCTAGGCACAGACACCATTTAGAATGGTTATTAAATTTGGTCCCTATAACATCATTTTGATCCCAAAGTGAGGCTCTATATTTTATCTCGTCATTTGCTTTCATTAGGATCCATATTTGTAATCACTAGGTTTAAGATACTGATTTCAATCCTAATTTAAAAAAATATATTTTTATTGTTTTAGAGAGAGAGAAAGAAAGATGGAGCGAGAGAGAGACAGAGAAATAAACATTGATTGGTTGCCTCCTGCGTGCACTCAGACTGGGGACCAAACAGCCTGGTATGTGCCCCGACCAGTAATTGGACCTGTGATCTTTTGGTTCATGGGGCAACATTCAACCAACTGAGCCACACTGGCCAGGACTCAATCCTAATTTTGAAATGAGATTTCTGGAGTGTCAAGTGTGTACAAACTAAAAAACTCGATAATGTACATTAGAAATAACTGTACATATCCTCTGTTCTCTGTTAAATAGTTTGAAACCCAGACATTTATATAAATACACATATCTAAACACAGGGCTTTTGCAGGAATATGGACTTATCTTACCTTGACAGCCATGCCTACCTTTTAGCCACCACTCTCTCAGTCACTCATAACTAATGCTAAGTTTTGAGCCATGAAGAAGATTGCATTAAAGTGCAGAAAAGTGCTGCTGCAGGCCTGTCTACAGGTGACATTGTTCACAAGGAGGAGCTGTTGTCACCACAGTGTCTCTTGACTGCTTCTGGGTTAAAGATAAAAAATGAACATGTGGCTATGATCAAATCACAGTGTATTAGGTATCATATTAGCATGCAATGCTTGTAAAGGGTATTTCTAACCCAAAAGAGAGGGGAAAGGTGGTCTTTTGATAAGCTGAAACTCTTAATTTTAATGTACTATAGTCAAATTCATCTGTCTTTTCTTCTTTACTTTGTATTGTTCCTGAAGAGTATCTCAATGCGTTTTCTGAACTACATTATATTAATCTTTCCCTTTTTCCTCAAGACAATACAATATGTTAGGCTGATATTTGTTATCAATTTAATAACTTCTGTCAATGTGCCATGGACCACTAAAACATTCTGCTTATTATTTCTGCCAATCCATTTGATCTTAGAGCTTGCTAATCTGTTTTTCTTTAGTTTCCATATAATTTTTAATGAAACCTTTTTAAAGCCCAATTAAAACAAAACAGAGAGATAGCAGGTCTCTAATTTACTTTATCCTTTAAGCTTGCTATCCTATGAGAGATATTAAATACAGCACAATAGACCACATATGCATCTATAAATTATGTAAGCCTATCTTTAGTCAAGCAATTAATCTTGCTCTTTTGGGAAAAACCCAAGGGGAAATAACTTGAGTTATCTTATATTTCAAGAAACAACATGCACAAAACACTGGAATTTTGCTGTTTAGCCTATCTCAAATGTCAGAAATATATATATCTAAACATCACTTTGCTCCTAAAGACAATTACTAGATTACCTGATTCATAAATGTTTGCTTAGATCTAGAAAACAGTATAAAATGAAGTATTTATAATTATAGAAAAGTATGTTATTTATATATTTATAGAAAAATTATCCCATGAGGGTTTCTTGCCAAATGCCTTTAATTCATTTGGAGAATGAGGGAATCAATATAAATATATGCATGTTTAATCTCTCCTCTTTTCATTGGTAACCAAATTTCTAAATTGGTAGAGGTAGCATTATGTCTAGTTAAAATAGTATGTATGTTACCCATTGAGAGTTTAACTTGGTCAGGATTATTCTGAAAAAATTTTAAAGAATACTTTATTAAATTTAAAACTTAAATTATCTCCTAATTTATCAAAATTCTTTACTGAAAATCTACCAATAAAAAGATAAAATTATCACATTTAAACTTCTCCAAATTATCTCTCAATTTTAAAAATATCTCTGATAATTTAAAATATATATTTTCAAGGTTTCTGTGTATGTTTTCCTATAAGTTCTACAATTGCTTGGCCTATATATTTAAATGAATTCTATATATTAAATGAGTTCTATATACCTAAATGAATTCAATACTTACCAGCTTCATCCTTTTATCTTTCCTTCCTTCATGTTTGCCATGGCTTCTTCACTCTTTCCTTCTTTATTTTGATTTGATTTGACTCTATTTTAACAAAATATAGTAGAATATTTTATTTGGTTGTTGTTATTTGTTTGTTTTTTGTAATTCAAAGAGAGATTGTGGGTTTTTTATTTCCTGAGAATTTTTGTGTGCGTGTGTGTTTATCTTTATACTTGGCTTAATTTATAACTCTTGGATTGCACCTTTTTTTTCCAAAATTTTATAAGTATTCTTCTTCTTTCATTGAATGTTGTTTTGGAAAAACTGAAGCCAGTTATTACTAGCTGTTGGAAATAATTCGCAGTCCCAAAGGATACATTTTATATCCTTAAGTCTAGTTAGCTTGTCATGGTCTTGTTGTTGTGTAAGCTTGACTAAGCTATAGTTCCCAGTTGTTCAACACTAGTCTACATGCTGCTGCAAAGGTATTCTGTAGATGTGACTAAAGTGCATAATCAGTTGATGTAAGTGAAGGAGATTACCCTAGATAATCTGCACAGGCCTGATAAAATTAGTTAACAGTCCTTTAAAACAGAGCTGAGGCATCCCTGAAGAAGAAATTCTTCCTGTGTATAATAACTTCTTTCTATGCCCTCAGAATGCCAGCCTGCCCTTTCTGGTAGCCTGCTCTGTGGATTTGGGACTTGCCTAAGCAGTCCCCACAATTGAGTAAGCCAATTTGTGGCAACAAAGCCCTCTGCCTCTCTAGTTGAACACTGATTGATAAAGGTCATCTAAAAATGTGTAACTGGGTGGGAGGTGAAGGTTAGAAGAATATTGAAGACTCTGTTTGAAAAATAGAAAAAGAAAAGCCTGGATTATCTTGAACAGCCTGTTAGTAGAATTATGAACATTTATGATTCTGCTAAGGTCTCAGAAGGAAGTGAGGAGTATGATAGAGAAAATCTAAATAACCTTAGAGAATATCTAAATCACAAAGAGACTGTTGATAGAAATAATGGAAGTTAAAGGTACTGCTAATGAGGGCTCTGAAGAAAATGAAGGACATGTTATTAGAAACTTAGGGAAAGGAGATCCTTGTTATATAGTGGGCAAAAGCTCAGTGGCATTGTGGTCTATAGCTTATGTAGAAAGTACAAGTTGTATGCTATGACCTTGAACATTTAGCTGAAGAGATTTCCAAGCAAAAGTTTGAATGTGAAGCCTTGTTACTTCTGCTGCTTATAGTAAAATGCAGGAGAATAAGATGATAGAACTGTTACACAAAAAGGAACCAGATGTTTTGGAAAATTCTCAACTCATTCAGAACTAGATATTTTGGAAAATTTTCAATTCATTCAGATTGTGAAAGATACTAAAACTGAGTTTCACCATTAGGAAAATATATAGTAGAATAAAGCTGAGAGTATGGCTGGACAACCTTTTGTTAATAACCTCAGACAGATATAAAAAAATAAAATCAGTTACACAAAGGTTTTTTTATGGAAGAAAAAAAAGTGTGACCAATAGAACCTCCCAGTGACCTAAGCAGAAGTCAAGAATGGGGATGGAATTTTCCAGGAAAGAAGTGTAGAGAAGCCTCATGTCTAATGGAGTGAATCTCCCATACATGGGAGAACTACAAGATTTTTGAGATGTTTATATCAGAAGAACACTTCCAGCTTGAACCAAGAAGGACAGAGAATATGAAATGAAATCATGTTACTAGACGTAAGTTTATAGTCAGGAAACAGACTTATTAAACTTCTCAGCAACAGATCCTCTCTACCCTTCTTGAAAATAGAAACAAAAGAATAAAAAAGGAAGGAAGGAAGGAAGGAAGGAAGGAAGGAAGGAAGGAAGGAAGGAAGGGAGGGAGGGAGGGAGGGAGGGAGGGAGGGAGGGAGGAAGGAAGGAAGGAAGGAAGGAAGGAAGGAAGGAAGGAAGGAAGGAAGGAAGGAAGGAAGATAGATTCAGAAGGCAGAGCTGAAAACCACAGAGGATTTATTTCCAACCCTTGAAATCTAATGTAACTTATAAGCTAGAATTTCAAAAACATTCCTTCTTTTTTCTTTCTACTTTTCTGTCTTGAATGGAAGTGTTTAAACTTTTTATCTTACGCTTGTTTCATTGTTGTATTCTGGGGGCAGACAATTGGTTCCTAAGTTTCAGAGGTCCATAGAGAGGAATTGAACCCAAGATGGATTATACTCAGAGTTTCACTCATACCAAATTGAGAATATTTAAATGATTACATTTGGGACTTTTGAGCTGATGAGATTTTTGGATTTTGGCTTGACACTGTAAATGTAGAGACTTTAGGGGACATTGGGATGGGATGAGTGTATTTTGCATGTGGGATAGACATTAATTTTTCCTCCTTTGGCTCCATCTTAACTGTCATTCTGAGGTGTGGCATGGATTAGGTTTCTTAGTGACGCTTTTTGTTTCTTCTATATTCTATCACACAAGGGTCTTGTTATTCCCCCAAAAGGTCCCTAAAGAGGTCTTTCAAAACTGTGATTCTTCCGTTTAGACATATCTATATCTTGTCTGAAATCTGAGGAAGTTTGAATCCATTTTAGGCATTCTTTTTCATTTAGGTCTGCATTTATTGTTTCTATCAAATATTCTTCAAGGTTATTGGAGTTTGTGGGAATTTCCATGTTTCACTAAGATGTAAATACTAGAGGCCTGGTGCACAAAATTTGTGCATGGGTAGGATCTCTAGACCTAGCCAGCAATCAGGGCTGATTGGGGTCTTCCTTCCCCCCGCTGCCAGCTGCTGGCTGGGGCCTTCCTTCATTCTGCGCCATCCCATGGTGGTCAGTGCATGTCATAGTGAGTGGTCAAACTCCCAGTCAAACTCCAGAGGACCCAATTTGCATATTAGCCTTTTATATAGGACTAGAGGCCCAGTGCACAAATTCATGCATGGGTGGGGTCAGGCTGACCCACCCAAATGGGGGCCAATCAGGGCCAGGCCCGTGGGGGGGAGGGGCCATGGGAGATTGCTGCTGGCCTTGCCCCCCATCAGGGTGGGTGGCTGGCCAGGGAGAGGGGCTGCAGGAAGTTGGCCAGCTGGCCCTGCCCCTGATTGGAGTGGGGAGGCTGATGGGGCCTGGGCTGGCTGTTGGGGGGGGGGGGGGGCGGAGCCACAGGAGGTTGGCTGGCTGGCCCCAACCCCGATCAGGCTGGTTGGCCCGCTGCCCTGGGGCTCATAGTGACCGGTCGTTCAGGTCGTTCTGGTGTTCCTATTGGTGGCATATATATAGATAGATACATATTTTGTTGACAGATTAAAATGTGATTTGTGGGGAGATATCACTGGAGAGAAGAGAAAAAAACTTGCTTTTGCTATACTATCTTTAACCAAATATATTATTACTTGTTGCTATCTATAAATAAATCAAGCCATGAAATTGGACATTTGTTAAATAAGTGAATTTTTTCAGTTATTAATTAGCTTGTACCCAACTTATTAATTAACCTGTACCCAACTTTGTTTTAGAAAGAGTTAATTTTTTACTCTATGAAATAGCATGGTATTATTTTCATCTCTTGAGTCTAAAGAGAGTACTAAGCACAGGAAAGGAAAGATAAATCTTTGGGGAGTTTTCTTAATAATTTTTTGCATGGCAGGCTGAAAGAATTGTTGAGTAAAGTTATGTAGCTAGACCTGTTATAGTCAACTGCCTGTTATTATTATTATTATTATTATTATTATTTATTTTGCTAAGGGATTGAGATAACATGAGACAATAGAACTTAAAATAATGATCTAGTAATCCCAACTTTATCCCCAATATACTTTATAAAACTTATATCACTAATGAATAGTCTAAAGATTGGCTTGATTTCCCCTGGTCCCTAAGGATATGCATACATATAGGAAAATGACTAAAATAATGGCGATCTGTAACAAAAGAAACCACGATGGTTGGGCAATTCAAATTTAATTTAATACTCCAACCTAGGAGGTACATTTTTTATTAAAATACTCTTTCAAACAAAGTGAAAAGAAATATCTTGTGAATTATGTATGGTGAGCCCAATAAAAACTGCCACTGTGCTCTTAAGTTTTATGAATTTTCTGTGCTATTGTATTTCTCTCAAAGTGAGAGCATTTAAACTAAGGTGAGAGGACCATTTATCTTGAATCTGTCAGAGTAAAATCATGTTAATGGATTTAATCTGGCCATCCTAAGACTCAGACCTTCAGAGAAACATGAAGGGCATATTTTTAAAAATAGAATACTTATTATTAATCATAATGCTCCAATCATTTATGAGACAATGTTTGCATTGCTTACAGTACACAGACACACTCACAAATAAGCATAGGTTTTCAAAAGAAAGAAAATGCTCCTCAAATAATTTTATTTGAATTATCCAAAATTATTTTAGTGTTTTATTTAGTTATATGATTTATGTATAGTAATATGATCTGTATTTATCTAACTTACATGAAGACAGAAAAAATAAAAAATCTTTTAGCTTTCATTATCAAACACTTGAAAATATATTTATTTGCTAATAAGCTGAAAAGCAAAAAAAAATATCAACATGAAAATAAAATTAAACATTAGCATATTTCTTTATTGATAGTCCATGTTTATTCCACTGAGGAAGTAAACCTTTTGAAATAATTGTGCTTATGTTATTAAACAATCAAATGATTACAATCCCCCAACTTCCTATTTCATAATAGAATGTTGATTGGATTTGTAAGGATATGTATGAAGGACACAATTTTTACAGATTTAACCTTTGAATTATATAGTGAAGAACATTTTAGAAAAAAATAGCAATATATGCCTGTTTTCATGACCTGAGAGGATTTAAAAATAGGAAAGTTTGCTATACTTTAACACATTTTTAAATTAATTCATTTTCTTAGTATGTAATATTTGCTCTCATTCAAATGTTAATAAACATTTTTTTCTCCTCTTTATATTAAGTAATGTCAGTATTTAATTGTAATATAAAGGAGCAATGGCCCATGCATTTATTTTTACTGGTTATATCATCCAGTGGCATATTGTTTAACTGACTTCTTAATCATTTTGCCCTTTGGTTTTGAATCTCATTGTTTCCCTCCTTCTTCAATGATGGTTTAAAAAGAAAATTTTGTAGATATGGAAATGCTCTAGATTCACATTCCTTTATTCAAGACATATATGATTTTTTATATGGATAAATTGGTATCATTTGAAATTTACTAATAAATAGAAAAAGCTCAGATAAAAATGGCATGACAAAAAAGTATGACATTCACTTTTTTCAAACCAAAGAAAACGATATAGCGTAAACTACTCTAGCTAAACAGGGAAAAATATCAACAGTATAACATTTAGAAATTGGTTTTTATAGTAGGTTATAGATTATTTGAGCACCAGTTCAAACTCACATTTTATAACCCCATACTGAAATCCCCATGTGACTGGTCTTTGGTCCATGAGAGAGAAATGAGCATTTTAATGAATGCATAATATTCACAGTGGAAGAAAACCTCCATTGTCTGTCACCATTGCTTTTAGCCTTTAAACTTTGTGTTTGTATGAACACTATAAAGTATATTCTTTTCCTTGGTGATAAATTTAGTTACATCATAATGCAATAAGTTATTAGGCTAAGGCAGTGATCGGCAAACTGCGGCTCATGAGCCACATGGGGCTCTTTGGCCCCTTGAGTGTGGCTCTTCCACAAAATACCACGTGTGGGCGCTCACGTACAGTGCGATTGAAACTTTGTGGCTCATGCACAGAAGTCAGTATTTTGTGCAAGAGCCACACTCAAGGGGCCAAAGAGCCACATGTAGCTCGCGAGCTGCAGTTTGCCAACCACTGAGCTAAGGTAAAGGTTAGGGTATTTCTGCCCATACTTGTAAATACTTGTTAATAATTTACTTCAACAACAAGGTCTGCCATTCTGTTTAAGTAACCCAAGGTCACTAGTAAAGCTTTGTTAGCCACCTAACTCTTCCTCATACACTTAGGCCTGGCCCTGAACTCAACAATGTACACACATGCCCTTTGGAACTATTGTGTCTGTGCTAGAGTTTGTGTGGTGGAGGGAAGGCCCATTAGGAAAAAACTAACACTCAAAAATCTTGTAAGCTCAAGGTTCTCATCAGTCACTGTAAAGTACTGTTCTTCCATCTGAGATTGTGTTGCTTATGCATTTTTAGTGTTAAAATATCTTTAAAAATAATTTTAGAAAGAAACAATAACAGATGGTCTTTCTTTTTATCATCTTAGAATGGAAAATTGAAAATTCTGTTTATTTCCTAACTAGAGGCCTGGTGCATGAAATTCGCACACAGGTACGGTCCCTAGGCCTGGCTGGAGTTGAGGGCCGATCTGATCTTTGGGGTGACCAGTGGGGCAGTCAGGGGCCCCCGCTGGCACCCACCCTGGCCTGCCGGGTGCCACCTGCTCACCGGCCCCACCCTCCACCACCTCCACTGCTGGTCGCCTCCCTCTGCAGGGCAATCAGGGAGCCCCCGCTAACACCCACTTTAGCTGACCTGAGATCTGCGTGCTTGGGTCAGCTCCTGCATTGAGTGTCTGCCCCCTGGTGGTCAGTGCACATCATAGTGACAGGTTGTTCTACCGGTCGTTCTGCTGTTTGGTCTATTTGCATATTACGCTTTTATTATACAGGATAATTAGTTTTTTAAAAGCAGGTACTAGTTTATTATTTTTAATAGAAAATATTTTACATATCTTAGAGTGACCTGCTACCAATTTCCTATTAAGTACTTATGTTCTAATTGCTTTCTTGGAGAACGTGGGTGAATAAAAACCATGCATATAAGATTGACAAATATTAAGAGTAATAATGATTTCTTATGCTAGGTAACGATGACCACCTAATTTTGGTACTTCCAAAATTTTTTATCAAAGACACACCATTAAATAATGTTAAAATAATCATGGAACTTGAACACTTGCCAAACACAAATAAACTCAATTAGTAAGACCCCATTCATAAGTTTTTAAAAAATCACTTTGATTTTTGAAATGCAAGTAGGAGAACCACTGCCTCAAATATTCAAATTCAGGCTGTGCAGGAGGAAAGCAATGGGCTCTCCTCACAATAGTATGGCTCCCTGCATGGGAGTGGAAGGGAAGGGCATCTTTGGGTTCTCTGAATAGAAACATAATGAGCTTCATTCACCTGAGAAGAAGAGGGAAACTAGAGGTGGCTAAAGAGATCATGATATGGGATTTTATACTAGACTAGAGGCCCAGTACATGAAATTTGTGCATGGGGGTGGGGGCCCTTAGCCCGGCCTGCACCCTCTTCAATCCAGGACCCCTTGAGGGATGTCTGACTGCCGGTTTAGGTCTGATCCTCACTGCTTGCCTGCCTGA
This sequence comes from Myotis nattereri, assembly GCF_964212035.1. NCBI lineage: Eukaryota > Metazoa > Chordata > Mammalia > Chiroptera > Vespertilionidae > Myotis > Myotis nattereri. Next base: position 55,741,362 of record NC_138080.1, read on the forward strand.
TCGCCCCTAACCGCCTCTGCCTGATAGCCTGATTGCCCCCTAACTGGCCTCCCCTCCCAGCCTGATCATCCTCTAACTTCCCCTGATTGCCCCCTAACTGCCCTTCCCTGCCAACCTGATCACCCCCTAATTTCCCTCCCCTGCCAGCCTGATTACCCCTTAACTGCTCTCCCCTAATGGCCTGATCACCCCTAACCGCCTCTGCCTCGGCCCCTGCCACCATGGCTTTGTCCAGAAGGACATCCAGAAGATGTCCGGAAGATGTCTGGTCTAATTAGCATATTACTTTTTTATTATTATAGATTACGTCCTTAGCAAACTGATAAGTTATAATCAGTTGATGAATAGTAGTTTTGACCTGATGGCTCTTCAATAGCCTCTGCAAAGTAAGTTCTTGTGGAGAAGACCAGCATCAGAAAACTGCCTGGGAAGAGGTTTAGCTGCTGCTTTTGTGAGAGAAACCATAGTGCTGCCTAGAAGACTGTACAGGGACAGCTGGAGGATTTAGAAACACTGGAAGAAGACTTCCAAGGGAGAGCCTGCCAGGTGGCTAGCATGCCCCAAAGCCGCTAAGAGTCCCATGATGCCAGGAAATGTTTGGTAAAGCAGTGTGACGCCCTCATTAAGAGAATAGGCTTTGAAGTTAGAAAGAATTGAGATTTGATCCTAATGTCATCGTTACCAGCTGAAAAACCCTCTGTAACTTCTCTGTGCCTTGGTATCCTGAGTTATCATATGGCTATGACAATATTTAACTCACTGGATTTGTCAACAAATTTTAGGATTCAATTTAACTAATGTATATAATCTTCTTAGCCCACTGCCTGCCACGTACTAAGCTCCCAATAAATACTACCAATTATTATGTTTATTTGTTTATTAAAAAGCCTTTTATTGACCACTTCTAAATATCAGGCATAGGGCTAGGTGCTATAAGATACAATGGTTAGCAAACAGCCAGGGACCTTACCTGCCTAAAACTAATAGTTTTGTGAGGGAAACAGATCTTAAGTAAATAAAAAATATAAATGATGCAATCACAAGTTTCAATAAATATAATTGAGAAAAAGTAAAGAGAGTGATAACCCTTAGATTTTGCCCTATTTTGTTAACCCTGTGATATATATTTTCATGTCTTATTGTCTGAGATTGAGCCACATTCTATTGTTAATGGCATGCTATAGCTAAATTGGCAGTCCTTTATATTTCTTAGTGGTCTGTAAACTGATGGGGCCATCAACATCTGTGATGTCTTAGATGAAACAAAATATTCTCTTTATTTTTATTGCTAATAGTAATAATAAGGAAAACCACCATAATGCCCACTAGGAGCCTATAAGTGACTGATTAACCAGAAATCTTTTTAAAGTGGTAGAATTCCCCAAGATGTTGATGAATATTCAACAGGAACCACTGACCCTTAGAGCATCCACAATAGTGTAGGAATGACTAGGAAGGGCAATGACTTCAGCATGACCGCCCACCCACCTTTCCACTTGCCTGTCTAAAGCACAAGCAACATGGGGCAGGAGACAAGAAGCTGCTATTATTATCTAAAGAGAATAGAGGCGGTATATACCAGCATCTGTTAAATGAAGGGCAGCATAATGATAGTAATAACTAACGTAAGTAATGCTGACCATAGATTAGGTGTTCTTCCAATAACTTCACTTCTGTTAACCCATTTAGTCCTCATGACACCGTATTGTGGAGATATTTCGTGTGTGTGTGTGTGTGTGTGTGTGTGTGTGTGTGTGTGTGTGTTTTGGGTCTTGGGGGTTGTGTGTGATACTGGGCTGAAGAGAGGTTAGCTAACTTGTTTCAGGGCACACAGCTTGTAAACGGGAGATCCAGATTCACACCCAAGCAGTGAAGCTCCAAGGCCTCTGCTCTCAACCACTGCTGCTACCTCTCAGTGAAGAGAATGAACCACTTGGCCACCAGGGAGCGATAGAGAGTAATAGATATTTCGTGTGAGTTTTTGCCACAGAACCACTTAGACACATACATCTAAGATCTTCAGATTTTTACTACATATGTGGCTTGGGGAAGAAAAGATAAGGAAGAGCTCTTAATTTTTTGAGTTCTTAGAACAGAATTATTACATCTAAATCCAATGTGGCAATATTGACTTAGCAGTGTCTTAAAGGGAATGTACTCCATAAGTAACAAAAATGATCAATAGGAGCAACAAAAATCAAATTCCTGTTTTTATCTTGGGATGACATATGCAATAAAATAAAAAGAAGAGAACATGTTTTGCAAGCTGTGTTTTCTAAAGTGAAAAATGCTTATTTGTAATCAACTTTGATCTTATAAGAGAAGTAAAATCATTCAAATGCCATGATGCCTTGTTTATATATGTTCCAAGGCTCTGTTTGTGTTACCTGATGGCAGATGGTAGCATTAGCAGAACTCTGATCTAGAAACCTTCAATGTGTGTTTAATGCTCGAATTATCACTATATTATGTTATCCTAGGAAGTTCAACACTCCACCAACTTCATGTGTGTCTATTTAGTCTTCAGTCAGGATTAGCCAGTAAGAGAAAGTGACTGTTCCACATTTACAACTATGTATATTTTAGTGTAGGCATTTTAGTTTGCCTGAAATGGGAATATCTGCCTTTATGGAAAATACAGTGCTTTAAAACTAATGAACATAAATCTAGTTTATTTCCTAACTCTCATAGTTATTCTTCTTTTATTATTAAAACTAGAGGCCTCTTGCAATCCAGGACCCCTTAGGGGATGTTGGAGAGCCGGTTTTGGCCCAATCCCCATAGGCCAGGCTGAGGGACCCCACTGGTGTACAAATCCGTGCACTGGGCCTCTAGTATCCATATAGGATCTTTGGTTAATCTCTTCCCGCCTTCCCCAATCCTCCCGCCTTCCCTCTGAGATTCATTAGTCTGTTCCATGTTTCCATGCCTGTGGTTTCTGCTCCTGCATTGAGCATCTGCCCCTTGGTGGTCAGTGCATGTCATAGCTACTGGCTAGTTGGCCAGCCAGCCAGTCAGCCGGTCACTTAGACTTTTATATATATAGATAATTTACTGGATGAAAACTAGTAACACATTTCTCTACTACTTGTGGACATGGTGGTATAAATGTTTTATATATCTTATATCATTTAATTCTAACAATAACCATACGAGGTCAATATTATCACCTCAAGATAAATTGACGCGTTTAATATTTCACAGGATGTTAATAGTGGTTCAAAATATAGACCCCGAATCTGTCTGTATTAGTCAGAGTCAAAATAGGAAATAGAAAAATTACACAGTAATTTGAACAGGTAAGGTTTAATATTAAGAATTATTAATTATGATAGGGATTAGAGTAACTATGATTGACTACTAAGGATAAAAGGAATCCTAGGAATTGAGAAGAGCTGACTTAGGGAGTGGTCACTATCTCTAGGTCAGAGGCAGAGCACCTAAAGAAAAAACACATTTTAAAGAGCGCCCCTACCCTCACCGTTCACCTGGGATCCAGATATTCTTGGAGAGGGCATAGCTGTGATCCAGTGAACGGCAGGGAAGTTCACTCACCCTGCATGCTGGTAAGACTCACAGGGAAGCCACTTTCTGGGGTCCTGGGGAAACTGTCCAGAGGAAGGTGTCACAATGTAGAACCCACTAGGAACTCATTCATGGGGAAGGTTTGCACCAGAGAACTCACTAGGAAGTTCCCCAGATGTGTATGTAGGGAGCCCTAGGTGCAGTCAGGTGACATGGCCAGAAGCTACCCTGCACTGCTGCCCACTGTGCACTGTCGGAGCAGGCCAGGGGAGCACCCAGCACCAGGAAGAGTCCTTTCACTCTCTACTTGACATTACCCTCCACAGAAGATGCCTAACATTGTGCCATATGACAAGGGATAAATGCCCTATTCTCACAAGCAGGACAATGAAGGTGGATGTGGAGTGAGGCAATAGGTCAGTGATGGCGAAGCTATGACACGCGTGTCAGAGGTGACACGCAAACTCATTTTTTTGGTTGATTTTTCTTTGTTAAATGGCATTTAAATATATAAAATAAATATCAAAAATATGTCTTTGTTTTACTATGGTTGCAAATATCAAAAAATTTCTATATGTCACACGGCACCAGAGTTAAGTTAGGGTTTTTCAAAATGCTGACACGCCAAGCTCAAAAGGTTCATCATCATTGCAATAGGTTAAAACCTGTCATACTGCCCACCAACAAATCTTTCTTTTTTTGGTTAATCCTCACGTGAGGATATTTTTCCATTGATTTTTAGGGAGAGTGGAAGAGAAAGGAAAAGACAGAGAGAAACATCAATGTGAGAAAAACACATCGATTGGTTGCCTCCCGCACACCCCCAGACCAGGGCCTGGGCCAGGAAGAAGCCCGCAACCAAGGTATGTGCCCTTGACCAGAATTGATCCTGGGACCCTTTGGTCTGCAGATTGATGCTGTATCCATTGAGCCAAACCAGCCAGGGAAAAACTTTCTTTCTTTTTCTTTTTTCTTTTTCTTTTTTATTTCAGAGAGGAAGAGAGAGGGAGAGAGAGATAGAAACCTCAATGGTGAGAAGGAATCATTGATTGCATGTGCCCTTGACTGGAATCAAAACTGGGACCCTTCAGTCTGTAGGCCGACACTCTATCCACTGAGCCAAACCAGCTAAGGCCAAAGCTACTTTCTTAATAATTCAATTATTATGTTTTACTGCCTTTACTTATATGCCACAAAATATGATATTTAATAAAATAAATGGAAATAAAAAGGAAGGAAGGAAGGGAGGAAGGAAAGAAGGTGCAACAGAATTATTCATGGAGATTCACATCAGTACTTCTTTTCCTTTAAATGTGTCTAGGTTAATCACATTGACTGAAAACTGTTCATGAGCCTGCCTTATTGAATTTTAGTACAGTGGCTTATCAAGCACACACTGAAATTATAAACTGGAGGCCCAAAGGCCATAAACCAGAGATTTTTTCCGTCTATTCAAATTATTTTTTAATTCTAGTTTCCTCATCTACTTGTTAATACAGGTCAGTTTGGTTGACAAGCTTTTGTTTGCAAATAAGAGCTTCCTTTGCTAATTAAAATCCTAATTGCATCATTTGTAGACTAAAATACTTAGGCAAGTTATTTAATTTATCTGGGCCCCAAATTCTTCATGTGAAATGGAAATTATAATAGGATCTACCTTATAGATTTACTTTGAAAATTAAATGTTATAATCTTTTAAAGCATTTGGAAAACTCCTCAGTATATAGTGCTATATAAATATTTGTATATGTATTACTAGATCACAGCCTAGGAATATTAATTCTTTTAGCAATTTCAGTTTATAGAACTCTACATTTACTCAACATTTTTGCCTAGTTAATCAGATTTCATTGTTTAATGGCAATTACAAAATATATAGGGTTATGCTATAGTACATAGAATATAAATGCTGTTCATTGGTATCTTACTTTTTTCTATAGCTACTAATAAAACTGCTTTAACTGATAGTGTTTGAAGATCCTGTTAGTAAACCCCTTACTTCTTAATTTTTGCTCAGAATGATCTGAACAGTAAGGTTTTTGGTGAAGTATCTTTGGCTATAGAAAACCCATGTTATTAACATAATCATTAGCACTCAAATTATTAAATAGTTTTAATTTGCATCCTTTAAAAGAATTACTTTAGTCATTTTGTAAGAAGGTCTAAAAAATTAATATCCCCCTTCTTTTTTTTTTTTTTTACAGATGACCGTGAAAAATATTCTGAAATCGTCACGATGTCCAATGCTGTTGAAATGTTATTTACACTTTATCCTCCCAAAGGTGCCCATGTGAAAGATAATAGGCGACTTAGGTCAACTTGGCTAAGACCCACAGTAGATGGGGAAGAAGGCTACAAATATATAGGTAAGATACTGAACCATATTATTTCATTTTATAGTGAAAAAGAAATGATTCTTTATACAACTCTAATTTGTCACTTAGATAATATGAGGTGATACATACTCTGTATAACATATTCTCTTTAGTTCTAAGTATTATACCTGCATTTTAAAAAGTGGTTGCTTTATACTTTGGTGCCTCCACTAGAATAATGGAACCATACTGTGTTCATCTGTTCACAGTATGAACACTTGAATTGTTGTTGTTTCAAAGTGATTCTACAAGGAAAGTTGCTATTAACATTTATATATTGAACTTTGTTTAGAAATATCTTTGCTTTTCACTAAACTGTTTTCTAAAGTGGTTATACCATTTCATAGTCTTCCTCAGCAGAAGCGTGAGAGTTGCAATAGCTCCACAGCTCCATCAATACTTGGATAAATCAGTCTTTCTAATTTTAGCCATTGTAATAGCTATGAATTGGTATTCCATTGTGATTTAATTTGCATTACTCTCACTGATATTAAGCATCCCTCCATGTATTTGTCATTTGTATATCTTCTTTAGTGAAGTGACTGATCAAATTTTTATCAAGTGTTGAGAGTCCTTTAATCATAATTGCCAAAAGCTGAAAACAGCACAGATATTCTCCAACTAGTGAATGGATAATCAAAGCTTGTTAAATCTATACAATGAAATACTTCTGAGAAGTGAAAAGGAATGAACTGTTGATACACACAACAGCATGGATGCATTTTAAATACATCACATCATGTGAAAAAGGGCCTAGCTCAAAAGCTACACATTGATTCCATTTCAGTGACACTTCGGAAGAAGTGAAACTCTAAGGCGAGGTGGAGGTAGGCCAAGAGTGGAAAATGGGGGACATCTGTAATCGTGTCAACAATATAAAACAAACAGACAAACAAATATAAGGCCCTGGCTGAGTTGCTCAGTTGATTGAAACATGGTTTTGTGTACCTAAAGGTGGCAGGTTCAATTCCTGATCAAGGCACATACCTAGATTGTGTAGTCAATCCCTGGTCAGGGTATGTATGGGAGACAACTGATCAATGTTTTTTAATTTAAATTTAATTTAAATTTCCTTCCTTAACCTCCCCTCCCCTTCCTTCCCCTCTTTTATCTCCCTCTCTCTCTTGATCATGGCAGCATTACATGGCTCTTGACTAAAAATTAGTCAAAACAAACTATGTACCAAAAAGAGTGACTATTACTGTGAATAAAATTTAAAAAATAAATACAAACTAAAAAGAGAAAAGAATATATATGAATAGCAAACAAGTTAAAAAAAATTGCCCTGTTATTTATTAGTCATTAGGGAAATGTAAATTAAACCACAATGGGATACCACTACACACCTACTGTAATGGCTGAAATGAAAAAGACAACAGCACACCAAGTGTTGACAGCGATGTGCAGCAATTGGAATTCTAATGTTTGCCATTGCAAATGCAAAATGGTAAAAAACACTTTGCAAACTAGTGTGACACTTTCTCAAGAAGTTAAATATATACTTTTTATATGACCCAGCCCTAGCACTTCTAGAAATCTGCCCAAGAGAAAAGAAAGTATGTGTCCATATAAATACTTAGGCATGAGTATTTGTAGATACATTTTTGGTAAAAAACCCAAACTAAAAACAACTCAAATGCCCATCTACAGGTGAAAGGATAAACAAAATGTGATGTATCCATGCAAAATACTACTCAGCAATATAAAAGAACAAACTATTGACACTATTGATGCACATATAACATGGCTGAATCTCAAAAGAATTATGCTGAATGAAAGATGCCAGATTTGTTTTTTTTAAAAAAGAAGTGCAAGTGTATGATTCTATTTACATAAAAGTCTAGAAAAATGCAAACAAACTAAACCATATGACAAAAACACATCTGTGGATATCTGGGAATGGGGGTTGGGAGTAGAAGTGAGACATGATGAATTCTAAAATGTGGGGGTCACCGAAACCGGTTTGGCTCAGTGGATAGAGCGTCGGCCTGCGGACTCAAGGGTCCCAGGTTCGATTTCGGTCAATGGCATGTACCTGGGTTGCGGGCACATCCCCAGTGGGAGATGTGCAGGAGGCAGCTGATCGATGTTTCTCTCTCATCGATGTTTCTAACTCTCTATCTCTCTCCCTTCCTCTCTGTAAAAAAATCAATAAAATATATTTAAAAATAAAATAAAATAAAATGTGGGGGTAACAAATATTTATGATTTTGATTGTGGTGATGGTTTCATGGATGTACACATATTTCAAAATTCATTAAATTATCTGCTTTAAATATGTGCAGTTTTCATGTGTACTTTAATATAATAATAAAAATAAAGCTGAAAACATAAATTTAAAGATCCAAGATAGTGAAATCTGTATTTTGAAATCTGGTCAGGGTACATACCTAGATTGTGGATTCAATTCTTGGTCGGGGTATGTACGGAAGACAACTGATCAGTGTTTTTCTCTCACATCAATGTCTTTCTCTGCAAATATTTTTTCAAGATGATCTCTAAGTTTTAAAACTAGCATTTTATGTATTTATTTATTTGTTTATTAAATCTTTATTGTTGAAAGTATTACATATGTCCCCTTCTGCCCTCTCCCCCCCACCCCACCCCCACTGATTCCTTCTAGCATGCCTCCACCACTTGCCCCTGGCCTTCACCACACTGTTCTCTGGGTCCATGGATTATGGATATATGCATGCAACTTCTTTGGTTGATCTCTTCCCACCTCCTACCTACCCCTGTCCTCCCGTCTGGGAAATTTGTATTTTGATAATATTTTTGCAAGATGATTTCTCTTTAAGCTTTAAAACCAGCATTTTAGAACTTACTACAGAGCCACAAATTTAATGCACTCTTATTGGGCCAGTAAATATAAAAGTATATTTAAGTGCTCTGTTCTAATAGATAGCCTAGAAGAGAGGGGAAAGAAAATTGTAAAAATGAATGTCAAAGTCCTTAGGTTCTATAAAATGGATCAATACTCTGGTTGCAATTATTTTCTCTTTGCAGTTTGTTTTCTACCTGAAAATTACCAGAACATGAACCATATCTTTTTTTTTTTAATTGTTTTCACTGTTTAGAGCCTGTTTGTGAACATTTGGTTCGAAAAAAATAAATATAAAGCCTATATGCATGTGGCATTACATTGTGACTTGAGGACTCCATCTTTGGAGGGTTTAAACTTATATTTTCCCTTTTTAGCAAGTGACCACCTCTTTGAATTACAGTTGTTATTAAATTGATTGACAAGAGAGTTTGCAGCATTTGCCTTGAAAAAGATCAGTCTATTACACAGAGCGCTCTCTGAAACTCAGTAACTCCTTGACTATAGCATTTTAGTGAAGATAGCTCTGGGAATTTATTATGTGCTCCAACATTAATACTCCACACTGTAGGGCCTCCTGTTTATTGATTTCACTCTGTAGATTTAGAAATGTATCATCAGCAAGAACTGAGGAGTAGTTAACAGAGTTACTGAATGCTCCATAAATGGCATGACTTTCTAACAACTTATATAGTTTTAGGGCCAGGCATGCTGTAAAAATATTCAGTAAATTCCATAAGCCCTAGCACGGTAGCTTGAATATAACTGGAATGCCACGATCATCATTTCAAATTGGTTAATAGGCACAAAGTTTTTCTTCTGAATCATATAAAGTTATCATATCATCTTAAACACCCACAATATAAAAAAATATTTTACATATTTTTTCCAGGAACATTGGCCTTGTCAAACTTATTTTTGGAAAGGCTATCATGGGAAGCTCATCTTTTAACTTGTCTTTGGTCATCCTTCCTTATCTGCTGTCTTTCCTTGAGTTCCCCTGGTTTTCTGGCTTGTCCGAAATACACTGAACTTGTTTCTCTCCTCCATAAAGTTTTTGTGACTTTGGTGGATTTTCAACCTGGAAGCTTTAGATTATGTTAAAAAACTGGATTTGTAATGGGAATACCTTGAAAGGGGTAGGTCAGCCATTTTCTTTCAATGGAATCATTTAGGGAATACACATGAATGATTAAATTATTTAAACTAATGGTCCATTCTTGACTGAAACCATGTTATTGTTTTTCTAATTTGTCCAGATCCTGAATAATGAGCATAGACCTCTAATTTCCTAGCACTTATTTTTCATATATCATTTACTTGATATAGTAAATTTTCTTTACCTTTATAACATATGGTTATTTCAATTTATGTAATTAATACTGGAACTGATTTCCTGGCCTAATCACTGTTTTGCTGCCCGTTGAAAAAAAAAAAGTATAAGGTGTCTTTTTATGGCATTGACTTTATTCTGCTGCTTTCAGGCAAGAGCTGATGTGCATTAGCCAAGCGATAATCCCATCTTTAAAAATTGGCAATTTCGCAATTGTCCTTGACAGTCAAGACTGATAGTTGATCATTTCCTCTCTTAGAATTTTCTAATTTGCAATATAAGACTTTCTTTTCTTATGTAGCATTCGTTACAGTTGTAACTTTTTCACAATCCACAAAATAAAGGGTATGCATTGATTAACAAGAATCTGTCTTTTCTCTAAAATTGACCACTTAAAATATTATTCCTCAGAAGCCCTCTTTCTAATCCTTAAAGTCTTTGGAATTTCTCTCTAAGTATTTCTGAAAAATTCTAATTTCTTTTAAGTTATGGAACTCAAAATAAGATATGGTAATCAAATATGTTGGATTTATTGTGGATATAACCCAGCTGCTACATGTTCTGCTTTATATTTTATACCTTTAAAAACTTTTCATCTCAGCAGTTATTTAGATTTCTATTCATCATTTTATCCTGTCTTGTCCTGATTTTTCCTTAGAATATCAACATTTATTACTCTTGTCACAACTAAGTTGTTTTGAATTCATTCTTTGAGGATTATCCTAATCTGAAAGAAGCTCCATGTATTTTACTTTTTATTTATTTATGGTCTGCTGGTGAAGTATCTGCTTGCTTGAGGAAAATAATGTAGTCATTGAAAACTATATTTTAAATTGAACTGGACTTGAAAAGTTTCTTGGCTATATACCTGTTGCTCTCCCTTTTTACCAACTATAAACTGCCAGCAGCCTTCACTTACATGTTCTGTAATGTCCCTTTGATTTTCTTTGTTAAGGGCATCTTTATCCAATCATTTGTTAATTAACACTTAGGTTACTTCCATGTCTTAGCTATTGTAAATAATGCTGCAATGAAAAGGGGGATATATATATATATATATATATATATATATATATATATATATATATATTTCATATTCTTTGGATAAATACCCAGAAATGGAATTGCTGGACCATACGGTAATTCTGTTTTTATGTTCTTGAGGAACTTCCATACTGTTTTCCATAGTAGCTGAACCAACTTTACATAGTACATAGTCTTGGCTTTGCTCAACATTTATTCCAACACTTGTTTTTTCTTGACTTTTTGATGCTAGCCATTTTAACAGCTATGAGTTGATATCTTATTGTGGTTTTGATTTGAATTCCCTGATGATTAGTGATTTTGAGCACCTTCCATCTACCTGTTGGCCATCTGTATGTTTTCTTTGGAAAAATATCTATTTATACCCACCTACCCATTTTTAAGTTGAATTTTTATTGAGTTGTATATATTCTTTATAAACTTTAGATATTAACCCTTATCAAATATATGTTTTGCAATTATTTTATCTTATTTGTGTGTGTGTGCATGTGTGTGTTTAATATTTTTATTGATTTTTTTACAGAGAGGAAGGAAGAGGGATAGAGAGTTAGACACATTGATGAGAGAGAAACATCAATCAGCTGCCTCCTGCACACCCCTCACCAGGGATGTGCCTGCAACCAAGGTACATGCCCTTGACCAGAATCGAACCTGGGACCCTTCAGTCCACAGGCCGACGCTCCATCAACTGAGTCAAACCAGTCAGGGCTATGAGTCTGTTTTTATGAAATATCATACTGTTTTAATTATATAGGTTTGTAATATAGTTTGAAATCAGGATTCTGATGTCATTAGCTTTGTTTTTCTGCAATATTGCTTTGGTTATTTGGGGTATTTTATGGGAGACTCCTTTTAAGACAATGGTTTTATACTACTTGTTGTAATATTTTAAGCAAAAAAAAAAAAATCAGACCAAAAAAAGAGACTGGTTTTATAAAGTGTGATAAATTGGACAAAGAATATACAATAACAAGAATAACAAAATATTATACATTTATATATGCATTTAGAATGAATACATAAAATAATTTTAACATGTTATTCTCATTTGTATATAATATAAAAGGATATATAATTTCTAATTTTATAAAATTCATATATATAGTTTAACATGTTATATAGCAGTTCTTAGTATCTACTACTATTGTTATTTTGGTGAAATGGCATAGTTAACATAAAGTTAAGACATTTTCATAAGACTAAAGGCTCTACATTTTATGTGATTTTCTCATTTCATCTTCATAATCTATATGATATATGCTATTATTGAACTCATTTCGGAAAGGAATCAGTATGTCTGGGAAAGGCTAAATAACTTGTCTGAGGTCATCCAGCTATTGAAGTGGTGCTACCAGGATTTCAGCTCAGATATTCAGCACCTAGAGCAAATTCTTACCATCTTATTGTATACTACAATAAATATGGTAATTTATTTAGAATAATCAAGAAAATATTAAATTATAATAAACATTCTTTCAGAATTCAGTGATGTGTGTATAACAAGTTATCTTAATGAAATAATACTTATAGATTTATGTACAATAACAGCATTATAATTACTTCAAATGTTAAAACAATATAAATTCCCAGTAGTAGGAAGCTGGTTAATTAATTATGATTCATGAATAATATGGAATTCTGTATGACTATTAAAATTATATTTTGAGTATTTACTTTTAGAGAGATGGAAAATACATTTTAATGAGAGAAGGTTATAAATAGCATGATGTGTATACTATATTCACATAGTTGCATAAAATGAGTGTAAGAATATACAAATTTTAATCTCTACATTCTGGGAATCCATATAATTTCTTTAACTATTTTAGTGTGTGCTGGGTTTCTAGTTCCAGTATCTAGAAGGGTTCAGGAATCTGGAGAAGGCTGTGCATAGATGATAAATAAGAGTCCAGAGACTAATAAAGAGTCCAAAGATAAGATGTAATTTTGAAAGGCATTGGGGGTCAGAGGAGCTTAGCTAAAGGAGCTAAGATCTAAGGTCTTAGATTCTTTCCGTCCCCAGGACCCCATGCTTTTTATTAACACAACTTTTCCTGAGGCGAGGCAGAGATATACACTTCAGAGGGTCAGGGTTTGGTACAGAGTCCATTGTCAGAATGGGGAGAATTAGCCTATGGCTGTTCAGGTGTTTGGCCAGTAGGAGGCAATAACATATTGATTAAGATGCCTTTTAGCTGTCTGGCAGCCAAGAATAATCCCTTTTCAGTTTTGGGGAAATGCCTTCAGCCATTCCAACAGGTGACTACATATGTGACTCAACCCTGTTGAGTCCCCAAGTCTCATCAACCTTTTGATGAAACTCTTGAAATTATGACATGCTGGAATTGGTCTCTGGCAAGTGTGGTTGATTTTTCTATTTTCTATACATTGTACACATTTTACTATACATTTCTTGTCCTATCTCATAAAAGAGTAATATGTAAATTAACCATCACTCCACAACAAAGATGGCGGTGCCCATAGTGGCTGGAGCAGGAAGCTGGCGGCGTTGCCCCAGCAACACGAGCCCAGTGTTGGCACCCCGGCCATGTGGAGGGAGGGGACGGGAGGGGCCTCGGGCTGGAAGTGGAAGCCAAGAGTGTGGGGAGCACCAGGAATGCTGGGAACCGTGGTTCTGGTGGCAGACGTGTGGTCGGATCTCCTAGGGACTCGAGTGAAGTGAGCCTGTAGAAAGTTACTGTTGTGGTTGGGGGAATGGAGGGAAAGCAAAGGTGAAAGACATAAGTCAGAGTGTGGAGGAAAAATTAAAAGGAAAATATCCTGCAACTTCTAGGAAATCTCCACCAATGGAGCAAAGAAAAAAAAAAGAGCTCTATTATTCTGTGAGCACCAAACCAGACTTGGCTGGGGTCTCACACAATTTGCTCATATGATTGCAAGGACAGACAGAAACTTCACTCTCTCATGTACCCAGGCAGATACAATGCACCACATGCATGTTTTCATGGAAGAGGACTTAACAGCACCGTTTGTTATACACTCTTTGGTAAGTCACCTTTTTGGTGACCATCTGTGTTAGTTAATTGCCATAATCAAGAGTCAAAATTAAAACTTTTCTATCTCTATGACAAGCAGGTCCTTAAAACTTGGAGCAAGGAAACTATAATAATAAAAGTGTAAAATGAGGGGCAATGAGGCAGGCAAGCAGAGGCAGTTAGGGGTGATCAGGCAGGTAGGTGAGCAGCTGGGGCGATCAGACAGAGTGGTTAGGGACAATAAGGCAGGCTGGTGAGTGGTTAGGAGCGAACAGGCAGGCAGGCAGAGTGGTTAGGGGTGATGAGGCAGGCAAGCAGAGTGGTTAGGGGCAATCAAGCAGGCCGGCAGGCAAGCGGTTAGGAGCCAGCGGTCCCGGATTGTTAGAGGGTGCAAGCAGGGCTGAAGGACCGCCCCCTCTACCCCCACCCCATACACAAATTTCGTGCGCTTGGCCTCTAGTTTAATAATAATAAAAAGATAAGGAACTTGATAATTTTGAAATTCTATGTGTCTACCATATTCTTTAAAAATATAAGTTATATCTAATTTTACATTGTTCTTTATATAAGTTTACCTTTGTATTATTTACTTTAATTTTGCTGTGCTAAATTAGAGTGAAAAAATATTTGTCATATCAAAATATAGCTTTTAAAATAGAAATCAATGAGCTATTTTATAATTTTATTTTTCAAAATTATCTAAAATGATTTTACATTTAAAACTACATTTCAGACATCTGAAAATATAATATTTTTAAAATATCTCTTTCTCTGGTAGTTCTATAAGCTTTTGAGAACACATTCTCTTTAATTATCCTTATTCCTATTTGTTTCATGAATGTATATATAAAGTATTACAAGAGCACTTAAGCCATTTTTTATATTAAAAATAAATACTTTCTTTCATCTTTAATGCATTTAAAGTTATTTTTGTTTATTCTCTCTGGATTTCTTCAAAGATTGCTGTAATATGATATGGCCATAATATAGTATGGCACATTTCTTTAATGTTTAAAATTTTTAATTTAATAAATAAAATACAATTTAGCCATAATGGAGGCAAAAATTTGAGGTGGGATAAGAGCATTTTTTCAGTCTCTCTACAAATTTTTCTTATTGAGCGCCTGTGTTCAGTGCACTGTGGTAGACATGAGGAGGATTCAAAAGTAAATAAACATCTTTCCTCTCTTGTGTTTATGATCTGGGCTGGGGAAATGAAGCATATGCATAATTACCTACAATAGAAGACATAAAGTGATGAGCAACGTAAAACCAGCGCATACTGAGTTCTCAGTTGCTCTGCTAAGCAGTCTTGAGAGCGAGGGCATAGAAAGGGCTTTGCAGAGAGAAGAGCGTGAGCCCTAGTGCAAACTCTAGACATCTTCTAGGCAGAACTGTGAGGCTGCCTCTGAATTATTTCATGCTCATAGGAAAGGAGTCCCCTCAACTACAGCATTTACAGTATGCACAACTAGCCCTTCTAATATAATAATTAAAAGTAGTGACTTGTTTACTCAGTAGTAAACACAACTTTGTTATACAGTAATCAATGGCAGTATCCTATACATTGATATTTTATGAATAAACTTAATGTAAAGGTGGATTATAGAAAAGTTGTACAATTGAAAAAAAGGAAAATACTACTGAGAGTTTACTTTCTTTAAGATAATCAATTACCATTTTGGCATATTTTCTTCTAGTATTTTGTAAAACTATGTGTAACTAGAATAGTTAAGCCCTGAAAGTAACTTTATATGTAATTTTGTTCAATCCCCTTTTTATTTGTACAGGGAGCAAGTTATTATGTATTAGAAACTGACCATTTGAAATGAAGATCAGGGGGCACCAAGGCTACACTTAGCTAGCTCAGGGTTGCAGCTTTAATTATAACTGTGGTCATGATTCAAGTTCATAGTATTATCAGGCAAATCCTCTCTCCTGCTCTCCCCTCCGCCTCCCCCCCTCCCACCCCCCCCCCCCCCCCGCCTCTCACATACACTCCCACCACTACCATATATACACACATGCTTCCCAAATCATTCTGGTTTTTTAATGATATATAAATTTTTCTGGACAAAGTAAGCACTACTATACCTGTTTTTTACTAGTTTTTATTTTTCTTTTTGTTTTCCTTAAGCTATAAATATCCTTTGAATTTTTTCTGAAGAAAAACCTGAAAGAAATACTACTCCTTCCCTCTTTAGCTCTGCCCTGGGAGTAGAGGTGAGGCAAAGGCCTTGAGCTCGGGCTGCCTGGTCCTGCAAAAGTTCTTACTCCCAGTGGACACAGTGGCTGCCAACCTTTTTGGGAAGCTCTTACCACTCAAATCCTGCTTTGCAGGACTATTTTAAATTCGATTTCTTTTCTTTTCCAATGACACCTATTAAATAGTAGGAAATCATACTTCATCATAAAACCACATAAAATAAAAAATGATCCTTATTATATGTACATTGTGTTTAAGCTGAAAATCATTTCATACCCCTGGGGGGAATGATTTTTCCCCTCAAGATGGAAGGATAATGTTTTCACAATACTTTGGAATTTTTATAATTGTCCTCTGTTTTATTTGACTGTCACTTAAATCAGAACATTTGATAATTGTAGGGAGAAAATGATAAGACTTTCTATTAAAGGTATTCATTATGTTAATCTCAGTTCAAATATAGTTTGCCCGAATTCTGTTTTGATTATATAATATTAGAATAAATTAACCTGTTAAGTAAGCTCACCCTGGAGGGCTTGGAACATTTTAAATGCCTTTAAAGTTAACTTTGGTTTACACAAGTATGTAAATCATGTACTGCTAAAACAGGAATTGTCTTTTCTCCTTAAAGCCTTTAAAATTTGGAACATAGGTAATTTCATATAAATACAAATGTAATTTCATATAATGCAGATATTGTAGACTTAAATTCAACTAATGAATAAGATTAATTAGCTTTCAACTGTGTGTATAGTATGAGAAAATAGTGGCTGATGAATTTTTAAAAAATTATAAAGGCTCCCAGGTTTCATTTGGTATGCAAATACCTAAATACTGGACTTATTTAATAAATACATTATCCAAAAACAGTTGTACTTTTATTTTAAAAATTGATCTTTGTGGCATGTTGCAAATAATAGAACTCCTCCAACAATTTTAACTGTATTTCCTTAATTCATGCATGGGAAAGGCTCCATGATCATGACTGCCACATATAAGTTTTTTTTTTAATATATTTTATTGATTTTTTACAGAGAGGAAGGGAAAGAGATAGAGAGTTAGAAATATCGATGAGAGAGAAACATCGATTAGCTGCCTCCTGCACATCCCCTACTGGGGATGTGCCCGCAACCCAGGTACATGCCCTTGACCGGAATCGAACCCGGGACCTTTCAGTCCGCAGGCCAACGCTCTATCCACCGAGCCAAACCGGTTTCGGCCACATATAAGTTTTTAAACACTCATATTACAATTATATACTGTCCATTTTTGGTGGTATGGTCTGCTTTCTTTTTTCAGAGTAAGTTTGACAGATGTCTGTACAAAAATTAATTATCCCATCTCACCTTATTTAAAGAAAAGTTTCAAAACTTCATTTATTTATATATTCATTCACTCAATGAATATTCTGTAATGCATATTAAGGTACTATGTACCAAGAACTGGAGCAATATAAAGACATAAGAGAAGCATAGAGCAGGCTGAGCATTGAGTTGATTTCTTTCTAGCCAATATATAGGTGAAGTAAAAAATATGCAAAACATATAATGTTTTGGCAGTATCAATTACTTGTGCTTTTTTAGATTATGCATGTTAACCTCCATCTGAAAATTTGTCTAATGGGCACCTATTTGATATTATAAGAGTAAAATTTAAAGGCAAAAGAGGGACAAGTATAGAAGAGATGTGTGGGAGAAGAATTTTATAGTAGATGCTGGTGCCTAATTATTTGCAAAACACCACTATCCATGGTCATAGGTATGGGCATAAGTCAAGATAGCTATTTTTATCTTTTTAAAAATTGCTTTTATAATGTACAACCTAAGTATTTTAGTAGAGAAACAGTTTTTTGGTGTTTTGTGTTTGTTTGTTTTTTACACTCTAGAATACCCGAGTGCATTCTTCAATGTATACTCACTATATAAGAATTACCTGGTATTTGTCATTTCAATTTCTGGCTTTAAGTTTGAGGTAAATTGGAATTCTTTAAAGTCAAAGCAAATCAACATCTGTTTAGTGAACTAGAGCTATACTCCAGGTACTATATTATTAGGAAATAAAGATAAGAAAATAATTATACTTCATTTGTATTGAATGCTTCCTACAGGCAAAGCCCAATGCTAAATGATTCACCTAAATTTATTTAAGTGATCTTATTTAATTCTCATAGAAACCCAATGGTCCACTTACCATAATAACACTGAATCATAGAGAGGTAATATACCTAAAATTACATAGCTAGAAAATGGTATAATTGTGACATGAAACCAGGGCATTCTGACTTTTCAGCCCATGTTTCAAAACATTTAAATAATGTAAGATATTAAACATATTAACCTGTAAAGAAAGAGTAGATCATGCACTGGCTGGCATTGCTCAATGGTTAGAGTGTTGTCAGCTCACGCAACGGAGGGTCACAGAGTTCATTCCCGGTCAAGGGCACATACCTGGGCTGCAGGTTCAATCCAAGGCCCATTTGGAGAATGTTCAGGAGGCAACCGATCACAGTTCCTCTCACATCAATGTTACTGATGTTTCTCTTTCTCCCTCTCTCCCCATGACCTCTCTTCCATTCTCTATGAAAATCAATGAAAAAATATCCTTAGGTGAGGATTAAAAACACCAAAAAAAAGAGAGATCAGAATAAAGGATTCAAACAATACTTCAAAAGCAAGGACAAAACTTATACACAATTATTTGGATAGCAATGTTTGTATATTGTATACAGATACAATATTTTTATTGGCAATTTAGGTGGTGGCAATCAATAAAATGTGTTTTTTGGGGGGACATTATTAGTTCTTATGGGCTAATATCAATGTTATGATTTATTGACTTCTTTCCTAAGAAGAATCCAATATTTGCTCATTAACAAAAACTACTTAAAATTAGAAAAGATAAAGAAGAAAATTTATTTATTTGTTCAATAAATATTTGAATCCGTAAGACCACTATAAACTATGCCACTAAGATATAACTACCATTAACATATTGCTCTATTTTCTTATGTTTTGATTTTTAACATAATTGTAATAGGGTATTTAAAAAGTATACACACAAGATTTTAAAATCAGTTTTGCTGATCATAAAAATAATGCATGTCATTGTGGAAAATTTAGAAAATGCAAGTAAATTTTTTAAAAAATCCTTAGAATATCCACTTCCTACAAATAATCTCTGTTAATTTTTGTGTATATTTTATCAATTATATAATGAATTATAAGACATTTTACTAACTATATGCTAGAAATGTTAAACACATCTGTGTATATTGATATTTATCATAGTTAAAAAAGGAACAGTTACATGTCTGAATAAAAGATACTTTAAAAATGACAGAAAGATACTATTAACAGTCTACTATTAGTAGTCTTTCTTAATTAAATAACTGTGATTTGGGTCATTCAATATGAATCTAACAGATGCAGATGAGTATCAATAACAATTCTCTATAAAGAATATGACTAATTTGTTTCTCTATGCTTTTCTGCTTACGTTAACGGGAAAAAATAGTGAAACTCCCAACACAGTATCCAATTATGTGAATAGTTTAGACATTTAATGAAGTTCTGGAAGATAATAGAACTCATTATTGGCTTTGGTAGGCTTGAGTATATATGGGGAATGACCCTCACTTATCCCACAAATACAAATTACTATTCACGTTCTTCTAAAATCCTCAAGTTTCTATTCTGGCTAACTTCAAAGTGCCTTCATGATAATAAAAAAAAGGTAGAAAGGAAATAGGCAATGTTTTCTTAGCATTTGGCATCTGAACATATACCCAGTAGGTTTGAACTGGCTCACCTAAAGGGTGAATCACCAGAGAGGAGAAAGTAAGGCATCTCTCTTCTGCAAAGTAGAGAGGGGATGACTCACTTGCACGACTTTAGACTTTGGCTCTAACAGGTTTTATGTACCAATCTGCAACACATCCATCAGAAGTATTCACTGTGATGAACAATAAATTATGCTTCTAATTAAATGTCAGTGGAGTTAAGCTAGCAGAGTGAATCAGCACCCAGAAATATCTTCAGGTAGGACCAGTTCCCTTAGAACTGAAGTGCCCTAAAATACTAGTAACTAGGCTGCACAGTGTCCTGTCCCACTGGAATGTAAGTAAATTCACTGCAGTTCTGATATGACATGAGGAGATAAAAACCCACGTGCAAGGAGAGGAGCACTGAGGGTATGGATTTCCTGGGAATCTATCCTCCAAGTTTTAGGGAGAGTACTAAATGATCTTAGCAGTTATTAATCTGGCAAGAAATTGTATCTAAAGCAAAATAGATCCAGAGACATAGAAGCATGGAACAGAGAGTGGAATCTCAGAGGAAAGGTGGGGGTGGGTGGGTGGGAGGGAAGAGATCAACCAAAGAACTTATATGCATACTAGAGGCACAATGCACGAAATTTGTGCAAGAGTAGGCCTTCCTTCCCCCTGCTGCTGGCACTGACTTCCCTCTGGCACCCGGGACTTGGGCTTCCCTACGGCCGCTGGCAGGCACCAGGGACCTGGGCTTCCCTCACAGCCCCGGCTTTGTCCAGAAGGACGTCTGGTCTAATTAGCATATTATGCTTTTATTATTATAGATTATTATAGATATGCATAACCCATGGACACAGACAATCGGGTGATGAAGGCCTGGGGCAGAGATGGAGGTTGGCTAGAAGAGGTCAATGGGGGAGGGAGGAGAAAAAGGGACATATATAATACTTTCAACAATAAAGATTTAATTTAGAAATAAATTGTAGATTAAAGGATGTGACACTTCCTGATACAGGGGAAGCATCAAAATCTAAGGACAAAGATCAGTCCGTATAAATGTTCTAACACATAATCCAACTTGATCCTCCTTGAGTTTGGGTTCCAAACTGAATAAGGAAAAATCTACTATACACAACTCTTCCATGCTTGAGTTTTTATTACTCTTTCTATCTGCTAAAGTCTGTCTAAAATAATTCAAAAAAGCCCTAGCTAGTTTGGCTCAGTGGATAGAGCAGATTGAAGGGTCCCAGGTTCGATGCCCGTCAAGGGCACATTGCCAGGTTTACAGGTTCAATCCCCAATAGGGGGTGAGCAGGAAGCAGACGATCTATGATTCCTTCTCATCATTGATGTTTCTATCTCTCTCCCTTCCTCTCTGAAATCAATAAAAACGTATTTTAAAAGTAAATAAATAAAATAATTCAAAAATTACTGACGTCCTTACATACCTGTGAAAGTGTTTCTGTTCCCTTCATAAAACTAGAAAGCATATGAGATTCTTGGGTCAAAATCTTTTCCCTCAAAAGTCTGTAGCAATTCCTAAGTCATTTTATCTACAGGGTGGGACAAAAGTAGGTTTACAGTTCATATGGAAAATAATATAATAATTAATGAATAATAAATACAAGAATAAACTCTGTCTTTTGTGTACTCACAACTGTAACCCTACTTTTGCCCACCCTGTATTTAGACAACTTTTATTTGAGAAATTTTCAACATACACAAAAATAGAATAGCCTAATGAACCTCATTACCCAGCTTCATTGTTATCAGCATTTTTTTCCATGTTCAGAACATTCCTTGCTCTCTCCACTTGCTCCATTCTTATTCAAGTCACATTATTTCTAGCATGGTCCATTTAAAGTCTCTTAATGACTTTCTCTTGCCTACCTAACATTCTGCTTTCCACAAAGTCAAAATGGTCTATAACCATGTAAATCAGATCGTGTCATTCCTATACAAAAATCTCCATGCTTTCTTATTTAATTTAAAAATGCAAGATGCTCAACAGGCCTTTCTCATCTGCCATTGACCTGCCTCTCATCACATCACACCATTCACCCCATGCTCACTGGCCTCCTTTCTTTTGTTCAACTCCATGAAGATTATACCACCTCCAGCCTTTACACTACCTGTTTTCTCCTCATATGAAGCTCTGCTCCAAGATCATAGCAAGCCTCATTTTTCTTGATATCTAGGTCTCAGTTCAAATGTCACCTTTTTTAGAAAGTTTCCCTAGCCCCCCAATCAAAAATGCTTGCCCCAACCCTTCCCGTCCCTCTCCAAGCATAACCAGCTGTTTTGCTTTTATCATGGATCCTATCACCATCTAAAATTATTTCTGCTTATGATCCAACTCTTACTTCAAGAACTATGGCTCCTGACCTGGCTGGTGTGTCTCAGTGGTTGGAGCATCCTCCTGTACACCAAAAGTTGGCGCATTCCATTCCTGGTCAGGGCGCATGCCCAGGTTGTGGGTTTGATCCCCTGGTGAGGCACTTGTGGGAGGCAACCAATGGATGTTTCTCTCTCTAAAGTCAATTAAAAAAGGAAGAAAGAAAAGAACTATGGCTCCGTGACAGTTGAAATCATGTCCATATGTTCACAGCTGGATGCCCCACCTCTAGCTGAGTGGTTCTCAGCACATTAGAATCACCTGAGTGGTACTGAATGCCGTCTGTTGTGGGGTATGAGCATCATTGATTTTTCTCAGACCTCCCAATAGATTCTAAGCCAGGGGTGGGCAAACTTTTTGACTCGAGGGCCACATTGGGTTCTTAAACTGGACCGGAGGGCCGGAACAAAAGCATGGATGGAGTGTTTGTGTGAACTAATATAAATTCAAAGTAAACATCATTACATAAAAGGGTATGGTCTTTTTTTTCAATAGTTTTATTCATTTCAAACGGGCCGGATCCAGCCCGAGGGCCGTAGTTTGCCCACAGCTGTTCTAAGCCATACTAGGGATTGAGCAACACTGCCGTGTGAAATGCCTGGCACAGGAAAGTTACTCAGTAACCCAGCGACCTTTTTATTTGAACAAATGAAGGAGGACTGGCTCCTACTTTATAGATGCCATGTGCCAAATTTTCTTAAAAAATTTACTTTGAATGCAGCAATAGATAATTTGTCAGGAATCTGTTATTCCTCTGAATCTTTATGCTCACTCAATTAACTGATTAGGAAGCTTCTAAACTAAATTTATCATCAGACTTTTGCCCAGTCCAGTAATCTTACTGCCCAACTCTCTCATGCATTGAACAGATGAGTTTGTGAAAAACTGTGCAGAATTTACTACAATTTTGCCTACAGTCTTACACAACTCGGGATGGAATATGTTAGCATTAGCCCCTTTCCTGACTTTTTTTTTCTGGTGTGGTTGCAATATATGAATAGATACAGGATTAACATTGCTGTTAAGTAGGGAGATTTAGAAAAGCACATTTGCTGTTGTAAGAATTCAGAAGCCAGGAAGCAGACTAATATCATCCCTTCTTCTAGCAAGGACAGGTCTCCTGCTCCTGCTGTCCTCCTTGTGATCATTTGCATTTATTCTGTGATGCAAACAAAGCATGAGAAACACACTGACCACTGTGCTTATTTCAATAATACGGAGGTAAATAAGAGATAGATTGAAAGACAGATAGGCAGCTATCAATAGACATTTTTTCATACTGCTGTATAGAAAACCGAGGTTAAGGAAATTGTGTCCCACCCAAGATTCTAGTTTATGGTAGATTCCCTTTCATAGAGTGGTATCATCAATTATAAAGAATGATGAGCAAGAAATGGTGATTGAGCTTTCTTTACAGTCCAATGACTGCAATGTAATTTTTCTAGGTAACCTCAAAGCTTCAAGCGTTCAAGGCTGTTCCCTGCATGCATTTTTAAGTCTGATGAAAATGTAGTATGATGCCATTTTAATTTGAAGTATCCATGCTTTTTCCAATATAATTGACGTTTTTAGAAGTCATGTAAAATGAATTAATTTTCAACCAGTTACAAATATTACTGCAAAATATAAGTGGGAAAAATAGAATTACAAAAAAGCAGATATATAAAGTCCACAATATAAAATATAATCTTATGATATTTGATACAAATTATTTCTACAGAATCTACAGAAATTTTTTTTCCTTGCTTCAATAATTCTGATATTTGTAGTTTCTTCCCTGTGGCTTATTGTCCTATGAGCCCATGAACATTTTTATCTATTTTATTAAAATTTATAATTGAACCCTCTGATTATTGTTCTGTAAATATAAGAAAAAATTCTTAAATGGCACTATTTATGTTAGAGTGAGAAGTCCAGTTTTGGATTATTTTTTACTTATAAAAATTAATGGCAAATATTAATTACACATTTTAGAAGTACCTACAAAATATAGTAAATTCTAATGGGGATTTTAAAAGGGAAAGGGGGAAAATAAAATGAAATTATTAATTTGTATATAAGAAGAATAATGGATACACTTCTAGTGCCTCAATGATTATTTATTTCATTAATCTATGTTTCTGTGTATGCATTTTCACAAGATTGTGTACTAGTATTTCCTTGCCAACACTATGTTTCCCTTATATTGAGACTACAATGAATGGACCATGAATCAGAGACTGAAATTCAGACCCCAGCATTATTATGTAACACAGAAAAACTATTACAGTGAAAGCAAATCCCTTTTTCTGGAGATAATTTGAGGTATCAGTTTTGGACAAAATCATCTCTTGTGACGAAGACACAGTAGTATTGGTTGAGTACTTTAGTGATATTCAGAATTGATTGGAGCTCTATATCCTTAAGTAGTTGGATGAAATGAGAATGTTCTGAATTTAATCATTAATTACTCCTTAGTCCTCCGTTAGGAAAACATTCATTATAAGATAGGTCTTGATAAGGTAGGATAGGAGTTTTAAATATGAGAAAAATAAAAAGAATTACTATGTGTGGCATTCATCATCTTTAAAAAATGTGCATATTTTCAATAATTGGATCGCAGGTAAGACTTTGCATTCATACTTGAGCTAGAAAATGTTTTTATAACCTGCCAGGAGGAAAATTCTTTGCTATGGCTTCACTGAACACTCATTAATTTTGTAACAGAAGAGGGGAGTTGATAGCAATTTTGCACCTATCTGCAGATGTATGAAATGTTTAGTCATTTTAAGGTATGAAAATCTCACTTGTCAACATTTCACTGAATTTAACAAAACTGCTTAGTTTCTATAAGGATAATTTAGTGTTTAGTAATCACAGGCATTGAAATTCTCTGTTAATGAGGCTGATTTAAAAATGTTAGCATCTAAATAATCTATATTTCTATTTTAAAATATTTTAAAAACATAGAGAAATATAGAGGATGATAAAAAAGCCACTTATTCACTAAAATTTTGTTTATATACTTCTCTTTCTCTCTCTCTCTCTCTCTCTCTCTCTCTCTCTCTCTCTCTCTATTCCATGTCTTTGCTTTCCTTAACAAGCCTCGATTTAAAGCCTGTGGAGGTAGAGTTCCCTGAGGAACTGTGTATATATGGTTCTAAGTAGCCCTGGCAGATGGATAGATAGAACCTCAGCGTGGTCCTGGCACTTCCACTCCCTACCCACAGGGGATCTAGTTGGCCTTCGGCCTTTACTCCAGGTTTAACCCAGGTCCTTAGCTCTTTGGCTCCAGTGATGGAGGCTTCATCTCATCTTCTTGACCAATGTTTTCCATTTTCAATAGATTCTCCTCACTTCTCCCTGAGATAGTCTCCTGTTTTGTTTTTTGTTTTTTTTGTTTTGTTTTGTTTTTTTAATAAAGTGTGTTTTCATTGATTTGAGAGAGAGAGGAACGGAAAGGGAGAGAGAGAAACATCAATGTGAGAGAGAAACATTGATTGGCTGCCTCCTGCACACACCCTACTGGGAATCGAGCCCCCAACCCTGGCATGTGCCCTGACCAGAAATCAAATGGTGACCTGGGATGATGCTCAACCAACTGAGCCACTACAGCTAGAGCCCTGAGTTAGTCTCTTGAAAAAAAAGAAAAAGAAAAAGCTGATACCCTCATTCCCTTGTTTATGAGTCTCTCTTGTATTTTCATTGCCTAAGGACGTAATTTCTAAAGTTGGGTGCATAGACCAAGAATGATACATTGGGGTGGGAGAAGAAATCTCAGGAGCTAGATCTTATTTTTTTATATTCTACTTTTGAAATTAGTGCTTTTAATGTGTGTTTTATAATGTGCATATACATTTCTGTATATATAAATACATACGAATATACTGGGGATTCTTGATAATAGAGATACACACTGAGAGATTATAGAGACCACTGGCTTAGAGAACAAATTCAAGCTCCTTCATAGTCTGACCCCAACACTTTCTCCTCCATTTCATAAGCTGCTGTTGCCCTGACCGCTTTGGCTTAATGGATAGAGCGTCGGCCTGCGGACTCAAGGGTCCCGGGTTTGATTCCGGTCAAGGGCATGTACCTTGGTTGCGGGCACATCCCCAGTGGGGAGTGTGCAGGAGGCAGCTGATCGATGTTTCTTTCTCATCGATGTTTCTCTCTATCCCCCTCCCTTCTCTGTAAGAAATCAATAAAATATATTTTAAAAAAAAAAAGCTGCTGTTTTCCTAACTCCTCATGACTCTGAACTTTTTAACCTTTCCTGGACCTGCTTCAGCATAGGTTCCCTCTTACAGAAAATCCCTGTTCTCTTGATTCGGAACCCTCCCCCCTTCACATATATCAACTAAGTCCAATGGCACATGGTATGAAACATTAATATTTCTTCAATCACTTCATCCCTGAGTTCCCACAGCCCCTTGTTAAGACACTCTGTAAACATGAGACACAGTACAGTATAATTTTGATGTACATATAGCTGTTCCCCATATTCTATTTTGAAATACATGAGGGGGATTCATTTCTTATTCATTTTTACATCCACAGTACCTACTCACTGTTTGGCACATCAAGGTGTTCAATAAGTACTTTGGAATAAGTGAATAGAAATGTGGGCCTGGATTACAGAGCTACTATTGCTGCTGCTTAAAGCCAACACTAAGGCACATCAATATATGGCTTTAAAGGTAGTCAGTGTACAATGACTCAGTGGAGATTTAGAATGCAGTGTAAGAGGAAGGTGCCATTCGGGAGGGCTCTAGGTATCCACACTTGGACTTTCAACCGTCAAAAAATACATATTATAATTTAAATACTTTGCAGGAGGAAACCTCATTGGTCTTGTTATTTTTCAGTCTTGAGGAATGTCTTAGGCCTAGAGTGACCTGCGCCTGCATTTCCTTCTTTGTCATAGAACTAAAATACATAACTTTTAGACTATTATATCTATTGTGTACCTCCATTGAGTTACTATTCTATTCACCAAGACAAGTTGTAGACTGACTAGCTAAATAATGTATATCTGTGTATACATTTATATGTATGAGGTAAATTTTATATTTACTAAGGTATATATGATGTATAGGAAGAAATATAAAAATATATGAAGTTATCTATAAAAGACGTCTGTATAGTTTAACTATATAATAGTAATAATAAATATGTCTTAATTAGTTGAGTCCTTGGGATCTGAAGTAGAGAACAATAGGACAATCTGGGTCCAATCTCACCTACCTCACCACTAAAATAAATTGTGTTTTTTGGGACAATTTATTTACTTTCCTCTGTATCAGTTTTATTATCTCTAAAATAAAAATTTTGAAAGGAGTATTTTGTGAATTGAATAATGTAAGATATTTAAGTAACATTACAAAGAGGCTGATAAAAATAGCAAATTGTTAGCTACTCTCCTTATTCTACTAACTAATAAACATAACTGCTGTTTTTAACCTAATAAAACAGATCTTATGGTGATCTAGAAACATATTAACCTAATGAAAATAATCTCACAAATTCCTTTTCTTTACTTTTTTCAATAAATTTTATTTTTCTTTATGGTTAAGACATGGTTTACTTTTTTCAGCCTCTGTTGAAGCTGCCACTTAAATTTCCATCCCAAAATACAAGCGAGTGCATAAATACAAATCACCTAAAGGAAGGCTTGACACATAGTGAGCACTCAAAAAAATGTTAGCTGTAATTGACTTTTCTACTGACAGATTTTAACCTATTTTCCATGACCACAATATGTATTAAAATACAAACATATTTTTAACTGTTAAACAATTATGTTTTCTTCAAAAGAACTGTACTGAACAGAATCTGTATTTTGTTTAAAAACACAGGAAAATATTAATCATTTAAAAATGACATTTGAAAAACATATTGTAGGGGAAAACTGCTCCTAAATACTCCATTGAAAGTGAAAGATCGAGGAGACATGAATTTTATAAATTTAATTGGCTATTTCAGTAGAGGTGGTACTTTGCAAATTTTAATGAGCTTCAGTTTCTTTGAAAAGATCATTATTATAAACAAGACACCCATATCCATGGCAACAGGGAGGATACCACTTAGCTTTTCAAAACATACTTAGTAATTATTTTTTTTCCATTTTCCCCATAATTTAAAACACCAATAAAAAAGAGTTTTGCTCATTTGTTCACCAGGGTATTTTACATAATTACAATAAAAAATCTGGTGACTAAATCAATAAAGTCCACTCTGTTGCAGGGTTGAGAATGGGTCAATAGTCTACAGGAACTATTGTCCAGAAGTAAGATAGCTTCCTTAAGATGGTCAATTAAAGCCAAAAAATTTCCCCTTCATCAAATTTTCCCAGATAAAGATAGAAGTCAGACTTCTCTAATTTTAGGCTACATGTCATTGAAAATAGCTCTTTTACAGTGAAGATATAGGAGTAATTTAACTGCTTAAAAAAATATATCACAATGTGAATGCTACTGTTAATATCCTTGGTTTTGATATAAAAATGCCAACTTTCCATGACCAACTGGTTGTTTACAAATTACAAAATGATTATATCTATCTATCTATATCTATATCTATCTATCTATCTATCTATCTATCTATCTATCTATCTATCTATCTATTGAGTGGCCAGATTATTATGACCACCCCATCAGTACTTCGTTGGGCCACCTTTTGTCTTCAATACTGCGCTGACTCTTCTTGGCATTGACTCCACGAGATGTTGAAAGGTGATGCGAGGAATCTGACACCATGCCTGATGAATAGCACTGTCTAGTTCTGTGAGATTTGATGGTTGTGGAACCAGCTGCCTGATGGCTCTTTTAACTTCATCCCACAAATGCTCATTTGGATTAAGATCTGGTGATTGTGGGGGTGACCTAAGCAAGGTAAAGTCTCCCTCATGTTCTTGAAACCACTCCTGCACAATACGAGCACCGTGGCATGGCACATTGTCTTGTTGGAAGAAGCCATCTCCATTGAGATACGCCATCAACATGATAGGATGAACCTGATCAGCAACGATACTTAGGTATGTTGTGCTATTCAGACGTTTATAATGGTCTGGCCCTCTAGCAACTTCAGCGCAAAATTACAGCTAATTTGCCTACAAATATCAGGTGGTCATAATAATCTGGCCTCTCTCTCTCTCTCTCTCTCTCTCTCTCTCTCTCTCTCTCTCTATATATATATATATATATATATATATATATATATATAAATTTACTTTTAAATATTATGCTGTATATAATATACTATGATATATAATATGGAAATATCCTATCTGAAAATATTCTCTTTTTTAAATATATATTTTATTGATTTTTTACAGAGAAGAAGGGAGAGGTATAGAGTTAGAAAGATCGATGAGAGAGAAACATCGATCAGCTGCCTCCTGCACACTCCCTATTGGGAATGTGCCCGCAACCAAGGTGCATGCCCTTGACCAGAATTGAACCTGGGACCCTTGGGTCCGCAGGCTGATGCTCTATCCACGGAGCCAAACCGGTCAGGGCTGAAAATATTCTTAGTATCTTTCCGTCCATCCATTTATCTATCATGTACCTCTAGAACTTCCCTACAAAAGGGAAAGCCTATTTAATAATTTAGGGCCAATTTTCATGCTATATAAATGTAGCACTATAAACTGTGGTAGTTAATACCGTGATTTCAAGGAGTGCTAGGGTGCAAAAGCCTTTTGATGCCTTGTAGCTCTGCAGAACTGGGCCCTTTGGAGGACTGTGATGTGCAGTGTGAGTAGGGCCAGCCTGCAGGGGAGGCATAGCCCCATGAAACGCTATTGCACTGCCTCCTTACCCTCTGTGTTGCTCTCTATTAAGGAGGCGTGTTCTTCTTTTAGAAAAAGGGTGGAGGGTTTTTATAAACAGGAGGAGGAAAGAACATGAACATTTTCAGGATCCCAGATCAATAAGCAACATTCAGAGCTATTCAGAGCTATTCACAAGCCCTTTAACACTTGATTCTTTTCCCTTTCTCTTTCTTTCTTTTTTTTTTTTTTATAAAGAACAGCTACACCCTGCCATCACACAAATTTCTAATTGACTTTAAAAAGGAATTTGGTGAATAAGCATAAAAAAAGTTTTATGCCATCTTTTGTTCTATTATTTCCCTTTGGCCCTCACAAAATGGAACAAAAGCAACCCCATGATTTTTCTTTGTGCAATGCCAGAATGATAATTGCCGGACTATTTGCCACATCCTATGACTCAGTGTGCACCGTGGGGAATGCCAGAATGTCTGAGTGGAGACCATATTGGTGTGGGCCATGGATTTCTGGGCTTTGGAGTGACTAGCAGGGATGACAGTCTGACCCCTGCCAGGGCTTTCAATACTTCAATCACACGCGCCTCCTTGGACTCATCCTGGAGTCATTTGTAATGTCCTCAGAGGCCCCATCTTTCACTGACCTTTTGTGAGTATCTTGGTCAATATTTTCTGGTCTGGCTTCTTACCCATTGGATCATTTCCAAGGGCCTGGAAATGGCTCGGGGCCTCTGTCGGTATGGGAGCCCATCCTGTCGTCCAGAATGGCAGAGAGCAGCATTTCTGCCATCTTCAGGAGGGTTGAGGAAAGTTATTGATCACTTAAATAACTTCACCTCATTTAGAAAATAAAAGTAGCTGCAGGAAGTAATTTTGTCAAATATTGTGTTGTGTGCACATACCTGACCAGTGTTTAACAGTGAGGCTGGAGCGGGGTGCAGTTTTTCGTGAATGGTGTGGAAGTAACCTTCCAGACGTCCTTGCCGTTCTTTCATATTCTTCCTGGTTAGTCTGAGTGCATCGACTGGGAGCAGCATTATCTGAAAAACTAAAATTTAAATATAGAAAAGCCTCAAAGAATCTTAAAAACTTTTTGTAAACGAATATTCAATGTTATATGCATGCACACATGCACAAACACAAACATACTGAGGATAATAATCAAAGATGTACTTGGAAGTTAATGGGACATTAAATATAAACACATTTCTGAGTTCTTTAAGACTCACCTTATGCTAAACTATCAAAGAATAGGCCTGGTTGATGTTGCTCAGTGGTTGAACCTCAACCTATGAACCAGGAGTTCATGGTTCGGTTCCTGGTCAGGGCACATGCCCAGGTTGATGGCTCCATCCCCAGTACGGGGCATGCAGGAGGCAGCCAATCAATGATTCTCTCTCATCATTGATGTTTCTATCTCTCTCGCACTCCTTTCCTCTCTGAAATAAATGAAAAAAAATATTTTTTTAAAAGTATCAAAGAATAGGAACTGAGTGACTACTAAAATCATTTCTTATAGTTTCCTGGTTTCTAACAGGAATTTCTTATATGATAGGAAACAAATGCATTCAAAGGTTAAGTATGGATGACTTCGCATATCCATTTAGGAGATGCCGCCCAGAGCTTTGAGGATGGCATATCTTATACCTCTTATCCGCATTTATTCTTCATAAATTATTTTGTAACCAGACTACTTTAAACATAATAATCATCTATTGCATGCATACATTATTCATTTTCCTTATTACTCCATATGTCATAATGAGTTGGTCTGATTTTAAATAGAAAAATGCCTACTTTTCCAGGCTCTGTGGAGAATTAAGTATTTCATGCAATCTAATTTTCTAGATAACTGAATTCTACCACAGAAGTATCAATTTGTAAAACATAGTCACAACTTCCATAATTCCAGGCATTTATAAACAGAATACTTTGAACATAAATCTGTTTGTGTATGCGCAATTATTTTGAATTTAATCATAACACAGATTCTACGTTGGCTTAAAGTCATTCTTTTTTTTTTCACCTGACTCTTAGAATACAGACCAAAATTGTTCATATGGACTGTAAACCCCTTGCCTCTTTCTCCAGTTTCCATGTACATTGTGTTCTCTGATGTTCTCATTGCTTTATCCATCTTAGTGGCCTTAAATTTCTTGCTCTTACCATACTTCTTCCTACCACAGGACCTTGGTGCATGCTATTCTTTCTACCTTGAATATTTTCCTTAATTCTTTACTAGATAATACTACCCTACCCATCCTTCAATTCTCAAGTCAAGTGTCACTTTCTCAAAGAAGTAATTTCTTTTATTACTATTTTTTATTGTTATTGAATTTATTGGGGTGACATTGGTTAATGCAATTATATAGGTTTCAAGTATAAAGTTATATACTATATCACCTGTATATTGTATTGTGTGAACACCACCCCCAGTCAAGTCTCCTTCTATCACCATTTCCCCCCTATACCTTCTTCTACCTCCCCCACCCTCTTTCCCTCTGTTAATCACATACTGTTATCTGTGTCTACCAATCTTTTTTCTTTAATCTCTTCACCCTGTCTAAATATGGGCTCAAAACTATACCCTAGCTTTTATCACTACATAGAGCTTATATTAATTATTTCCCTCTATAGACAGTGAGTTCCACAGAGGTAGAGACCTTGTCTGTCTTGCTCACAATTAAATAGCTCAGTGCCTGGTATAGTGCCTGGCTCAAGGTAGAGCATGAATTTTTAATGGAGGTGATATTGCCTTCAAGGGGACAAAACTTGGTTTTTGGAAAATGAAAAAAAAAAAATCTTAGATATCACAATGACTTAAGACATTCCAAATGGGCCCGAGTACATACAACAAATAAATAGTATATATGTGGTGTTACATTTGGGGAGGTGGGAGCAGTTTCAGAAAAAATGAACATCCGGAAAGTCTCCTTAAGGGATAAAAATTTTTAAAAAGTGTTGAGAGACGCTGAAGGTAGGTACCAATAAGTATTTACTGAAATAATGCATGGCTAAAACAAACTCATGATTGTAAGTAGTAATTTCTGTCCTTCACACCATTTTCTCCAGAGTTGTTTTAAGGGTATATTTCAATATATTAAGAGACTGAATCAGAGTTTTCAATAGGCTTTTTCAAATTTATTTTCTATTCCCTCCTTTTATGTCCATAGGTCAGCTCTTACTTATAAGAATAAGTTACTTATTTTTATCTCTAAGAAAACAGATGGCAGAGTCAGGAAAGTGTTTAAAATAAAGCCTACATGGCTGCAGAATGAGGGCCCAGGAAGTTTCCTGTGGACTCATATGCTGACCGACAGATGTCTCAGCACTCTACTAAGAGCTGTGCGTTGAGTGTTTGATGACTTTGTGAATGTGTGAAATCTCTTTTGGCTGCTTAGAAGCCATCTCCTCCACCCAATTCCTCCTCCTTTTCTTTTATGACCTCATGTTCTCTATCTTCTGAGCATGCAGATATGCAGGACAGGGATTCCTGAATGAATGGCCTATCATTTTATGCCAAACCATCATTTTCTGTCTCAAGATGGATTGTACTTAGGTATTTCTTGAATTATTGCTTCTTCACAATGGACAACTTTAGCAGAACATTTCAATTTGTTAGATCATTTAAATTTTTCTTCTACATAAAATATGGAGTGATGTCTGTATCTCTCTGTTAAATATATTTCTCAGCTTTCTCTACAGAAGGACATGTTGCTGTTACTGGTAAATTTGACTGTTTCCATAAGTATCTACTAGCATGAAAAGCCCTATATTTGTGTACATATTTTCTGTACTGTTATTTCTCCTTTCAGACTGTATCTGTAAAATTTCTTTTATATACTCCAAACATTTTCCCAACTATGGTTGCTAACTGTATCGACTTTTGTTCCATATCAAATTGGATTTATTTTCTTGAGCTCGTACCAGCTGCTAGACTTCATTTTGTACCCAAAGAAATAAACACCACCTTTTTTGTTGTTGTTAATCCTCATCTGAGGATACTTTCCCATTGATTTATAGGGAGAGTGGAAGAGATGGGGAGAGACAGAGAGAAACATCCAGATGAGAGAAATACATTGATTGGTTGCCTCCAGCAGGAGCCTGGACCAGGGCCCAGGCTGGGGAGGAGCCTGCAACCAAGGTATGTGCCCTTGGCCGGAACTGGGGACCCTTTGGTCTGCAGACCAACGCTCAATCCACTGGGCCAAATTGGCTAGGGCTAAACACCACCTTCTTCATGTTCATTTCTTCTATTCTCTTATACCTCTACATTTTAAATTGGAACGTTTTATAATATCTCCACTTCCTGTGTATTTCAGTGTTTTAAGTAATTATTATTTATGTGTTTGAGTTCTCAGAATACCTTTAGTAAAAGGCGAAAGATTTATGCGATCTGAAGAGAAACCAGAGTATCAGAATACTTTTAGTCAAGAGCTAAGAAACTCTTTGCTGAGGTTCCATCTGATCACTATTTCCTAGCACAGTTTAGAAATAGAGGGCAAAGGTCAAATATTCCAAGTCTGGCAAGGCCTTAATAAATTCATGCTTTGATGGTGGCCATTTGTATTACTATCCTGATAATTACTTTGGTTGATTGGTCAAGTAGAGATGTAGCAAATGGAGTTGTCTCAACATACTCAGTTATAAGCCCGTAATACTAGATACCTACCTGAGTGAATTTGAGCAATGAATCAAGATGTCTCAAAGGATGAGTTTCTGTTCATTTTTCTCAAGAGTTGAGAACGCTTTGAGGGAAGGAATGATGTTTTACTTTGTGTCTATCCTTGTATCTATTTTGCTTGTCATATGCTTAACAAATATTAGGCACTTAATAAACGCTTTCTGGACACTTGATGATTAAAAAATTCTCATTTGGTTGTTTGTCGTCATTTCTCTCCTTCATCAGCACCATTTACTTCCTAACTAACTCATCTTTAATTCTGCTCTAATGTTGTGAATATTTAAAAAATGAAAAATTGAAAATGTTTAATTACTTTTCCACCATGTATTATCTGTGACATCAGCTACCTAATCAATATTTTACTTCTAATTGAATTTGCACACATAAAGACATTATAAATGATGTCGGATGCACTCAATTTTGTCTTCTGACTCCTGAAAGCTCTTTATTTCTCCTCCATCTGCCCCATTATGCTCCTGATTTGATGATGCTACTGTCTGTAATGGCACGCATATTCCTAGGCTGAGTGAAAAGACCCATGCAGGAACTGATCACTAATTAGCAATGCATTTCCCATAGTGAAAAATTGGCCTAAAGTTTCGAGAAAAATAGAGTTGCTGAAGCTGAAAATTAGTCTGCCAGTTCAGACCCATAGCAAATTGTTATTGCTCTCAAACTTAAGATCTTTACAATAGATAATTGAAGATTCTCTTAACTAAAACATGGTAAATGGCATAACTATGATGATCCCATTTGGAATTCAGCCCTTGTTTTCAGGGATTTACTGTTTTGAAAAATGTTTGATAAATTTATAGCAGAAGAGAAAATACTTCTGCCAACTACGTAAGTGCTTTGGACATAATTTGTATTCCTGCTGTTACATGCAGAAACTTGTGCCAGGGGAAAAAAGTAAAAAGAAATTTTGTTTGGAAAGAAACTAGCAGTCTGGAAAGGTAGTTTTGATCTATAAATATCTCTCTTAAGGAGAATTGAACACCAACTAAATTCAGTCTCAAGAAATAAAATGCTTAAGATAATCAAATGGTTCCATTCACTTAAAAATGCTTGCTTATACTGGATATATTGTTTAATGAATTTTCAAATAAGAATGGCATTTGAGGATTATGATAACATATATAATAATAAAAATGTAAAAACCAATATATTTTATGTATCATGAAATACAATAAGTGTGCTGAAATAGAAATAACATGAAATAGAGTTGAAAGACCTTGATTAATGTCCTGACTTGGCCATTTACTATATGTATGTCATTGAAAAACCTAGATTTCCTCATTAATGAAATGGAGGGAACGACTCAGAAGTTAAGAAGTTTAAGTAAAACCAAGTTTTCAAAATGCTTGGAAACCACCATACAAATAAAAACATAAAAAAGAATTGTAAGACATTTAAAAGAAGTGTAGGCCTGACCAGTGTGGCTCAGTGGTTGAGCATCGATCCATGAACCAGGAGCTCATTGTTCAATTCCCAGTCAGGGCACATGCCCGGGGTTATGGGCTCGATCCTCAGTAGGGGGTGTGCAGGAAGCAGCTGATTGATGATTCTCTCTCATCATTGATGTTTCTCTCTCTCTCTCTCTCTCTCTCTCTTTCTCTTTCTCTCTCTCTCTCTCTCTTTCTCTCTCCCTTCCTCTTTCTAAAATCAATGAAAATATATGTTTAAAAAAGTGTAGGACATGGGATACTCTGAATAGAGAAAGATTCAAATAAGTATATAATAAATATTTCTAACCCTATCGTTTTACATATGATTAAAGAATTATTAGCCAATTCCTAATTTTCATTTATGATGTATTGATCCCGTACTGTTATTTTATGGAAAAGGGACCATTTCTTATTGAACACCATTGAGTCCATGGTTCTCTCCTCTCTTACTCTGCTTCAATCCTCTTTAAACCTAATCTCTCCTACTCTACCATAATGGAACAAAGGAATTAGTGATGATCTAGAGTTTACTACTGGATATATATTTTTTAAAAATTAGAACCAATAGGTGCCCAGCAAAATGATTTATAAACTTGCAAGTCCTAATTTCTCAGATGCACTTAATTTCAAGTTGAGCGCACCTGAGCATAAGTTTCCTCACATATTCTGCACCCTTAGACCACCTTCGCTGCCTCTTCTGAACCTGAACTGCTACAAAGATATGGGTAGATCATGCGGAATAACTTTTCCTAGAACTCCACAATAGGAACTAGTGTTTTTCTGGTAGGGAATATAGAAAAATGAAAGTTGTTGGCAGAAGAGAACTTAAATGTAGATGTATGTACTAATACCATTCATCAAGTAAATTCTGAATTTCAAAGATTTCTTTCTGCACACGGGTGTATGTGTCTGTCAACAGCCATAGCAAAACAACAAAAACAGATTATCATAAGCCTCAAATTGTCTATATAGTCATCATTAAAAATAACAAATTATGTCAATGCAGCAACCTCCCCCTGCCCTGGAAGTGTTAAGTCCATTTCCACATGATCCAATTGAATATTTATACTTCTACATTAAAATATAATTAATGTTTATTAAAATTACACGTATGAAATGCCTTGAGTATCCTGGAAACTACCCACCCTTGTAAAAGTGTCCCTTAAATCATAGTAAGTTTTCATGGGGAAAAAAACTTTAAAATGTTGTCTTTTTCATCAGCAGTGCAAGTAATCATTTAGGAATATTTTCATCAATAAAATTATCATACTCTATTAACCTGTTTTGCAAGCAGGGCTTATTTAATTATTAAAATATAATGTTTGATGCCTGCATTTTAAAACATTCGTTAGTAGTAGAGGTTTTTAGAACTAAAGTTAAAAATGATAAGCAACAAAAGTGTTGCTACTACTTTTCAATAACCAATCCAGAGTCAGCAATCAGATTCTATTAAATTAGTAAATATCTTGTAGTAAATTTATATAAATGTGTGTATATTTGCATATACCTTTCCCTTGAAACAACAGGGTTTTTTTCTTCATTAATAACAAGCTTCTTATATAATATCTCTTAACGGACAATAATTATCATTTATGGGAGAGTTTCCTATTTTATAGGCATTGTGCTAAGCACTCTCTATATGAGGGAAGAGAAATGAAGATGACCAATACACACTGATATTCAGAGATTACTAGGACACACTTTTAAGTGAACAAAATGAGGTGGAGAACTACAAACAACATGCTTCCTTTTACATAACACACACACATTTTTTCAATACAAAATTGGTCAGCAAAACCAGAAACTAATTAAAATAATGACCTATAGAATGTGGGTAACATATTTTGGGGACAACTATGGCAATTTGATCATGAACTGCACACTGCATGAGGTTAGGAAATTGTTATTCTTTTGTGTGTGAGACAATGGTATTATTATGTAGCATCTGTAACTTTCAAATAATTTGGTAAATTGTGCATGTGAGTATGTGGATATGTGATAGATAATCAACTGTTTCAACAAGCTAATAATTGTTGAATCAAATTGATTAGCTAGTGATAAATGTATTCCTTGTAGTATTCTTTTAATTTTCATAATTTAAAATATTTATACTTATAAATTATAAAAAATTAAAATGTAAATATTATAGTTGGTTGGCTTGAGTTAGATGTTGACCTTTATCTGTTAAAACCATCAAAAATTTAACAACAGTCACCCCAGTTTTTGCTAATTTGCTAGTTTTAAATTTATCTAATGGTAAATTTGGCAAATGTCCAATACAGAAAATGGAATCAGACTGAGAAGTAAGGCTAATTAGGAAAAAGTAAAATGTGAGTTTTATTTGTTTAGAGAAAGCTGGAGAATAATATATTAGTGTTTTCAGGGTTGCAAGGATATTTATAAGATGCAAAATGCCTAGTCATTTTTTCTACTAATTATAAAACTAGCTTTTGCATAGCACTTTATTGTTCCAAAATACTCTTCTGTCTTATGATAGAAAATGTTTTAGGAAATCGAAGTGAGCTACTTAGAATAATTTCAGATTCACCCTCATTTTTGGGGGCAAAAAACAGACAACTCCATGACAGGTACAAATCTCCAGTGATTAAAGAGAAGCAATATGTCACCCCATTGGGATTCCTATCAGTTTATGCTTTTATATTTCCCCTCCTTTGTTGTACAACACAAATTATGCTCAAATAAAACAGTAATTCCAAAGAACCCATATGTAAACCATTCTCCAAAGAGCAGCACTTAATTAGACCTGAAGTCTATTAATTCACATACTGGTTTTTGCCTGAAAGGTATATTCAACAAAGGATATTCTGTAATAGAAAGAGCTACCATTACTGCAAAAGTGAATCTCTACCAGTTGTGTAAAATGGCACATGCTGAGTTCCAAAACACATTCAACACCCCTAATAACTTTCCAAGGCAGGTTAGCCCTTTCACTGCTGGCAATGAAAATACGATTTTCTCTCTAGTTGCCATGTGTTTTCTAGAGGAATGTGTAATCAAAACAAATGTTAGCTATAGATATGTTTATATGTTTTGCTTTGTGACATTTTTTTCCCATTTGAATTGACCTCTTTTAAATTCTTAGATTTTACTGGGGCAGCATTAAATATCTATCTGTGTACATATGCCCTGCCTTAGCTAGGTTTTATTTGGTGGGTTTTCCATCTAAGATGTTTTCTGTATCAGTTTAAGTATAGAGCAATAAAGAACAACAAGCCCTAACCGGTTTGGCTCAGGGGATAGAGTGTCAGCCTGGGGACTAAAGAATCCAGGTTTGAGTCTGGTCAAGGGCATGTACTTTGGTTGCCGGCACATCCCTAGTGGGGAGTGTGCAGGTGGCAGCTGATCAATGTTTCTCATCGATGTTTCTAACTCTCTATCCCTCTCCCTTCCTCTCTGTAAAAAAATCAATAAAATATATTTTTAAAAAATAAAGAACAACAAAATAAGTCTGTGTGAAGGCAGTGATGTAGACCTCAAGGCAGTGTAATTGCTTAATCAAGCAGATTTTTTACAGGTACAGTGGGGCCTTGACTTTCGAGTGTCCCAACTAACAAGTTTTTCTAGATACGAGCCGTCTCTCGGCCGATTTTTTGCTTTGAGTTGTGAGCTAAAATTCGGGTTATGAGCCAGCTTCAGATACCCCACCGCTAGTTGGTGCAGCGAACGTCACAGTGAATGCCACAACATCAGCCCAGCATCATGTGTCTCACTCATTCACTGTTGATTTGACATACAAGTAATTTGAGTTACGAGCTCTGTCACGGTACGAATTAAACTTGTAAGTCAAGGCCCCACTGTATTTGATTTAAGACCCTTTCTCTGACCTACATGAATGAATAACCACATAAAATATTCAAATTAGTCTTTTCTCAAGATGAGGAGATTCGATATACAAACTATTAAGAGTAGATCTTTCAGATGAACTTTTCAGTAACGTTTTTGCCGCTGTGGAAGCCAGATCCTATGATCATCAGATTAGTTTGAAGTAGGTAGTGGGACTGGATTTAGCTGAGGGGGACCTGGGCATCCAATCTTCAGGGACTCCCACCTTGGCGGGCACTCTGAAGGCCACAGAAACTGACCTCACTCCAAGGGAGGCTAGGACATCTGGTTGTGCTAAGAAAGGAAGTGAAATGAAGGGCCAGGCCTTTTGATAAAGTCGTCAGGCCCCAGAAGGTGTGACTGAACAAACTCAAGGAGGTACATAAAATAAGCCCAGAACACAAACAAAGAACCAAACATTGCTTAGAAACCAATAATATAATAAACCTTTTTTTAAAAAAAAAATATTTAGAAAATAAAGGAATCTTACAATAGAAAAGGGTGAAGTATACAACAAATACAAAAAAATAAAATAAAAAATGGGGGAAATGTAAAAATATTACAGGATTAAACTATAAGGTACAACTCTGAAATACAAAAATTTTAAAAAGTAAAGATAGAAAAAGATAAAGGAAGAATATTAAAAAAGAAATAAAATAAAGAAAATTTTCCAAATATTTAAGGTAAGAGTAAATTAAATAATCCATCAATGTACCAGCCTGAATAACATAACATATTCATAGAGCATATGCTTACATCAGTTATGAGATGTATACTTCTTTTAAAGGTAGTCCAAACTTTAAATTCATAATGTGTAGTGATTTTATGATCACTTCCTGACTACATTTAATTTTTGCAGATTTTCCCAGATTAATATTTATATTTGATTAGCTTTAACTATTAACTCCACTGCCTCATCTTGAAAATATATATATCATGCTTGTGTTTTGTATTCACATGTCAACTTAATTATTTTAAAGAAACTGTTTTAAAAGAGAAAGATTAAATTGAACTATAGTATTATATTTGTCAGGAATTAGCTTACTTCACAGATTTCCTAATGAAAACTGCTTTATTGGGGTATAGAAATGTTAAATGTTTAATAAAACTTCACTAATTTTTATTAATGGGGAAGAAAGTGGTCAGGGTCAACAGAAATAATAAAATCTCCTATAGGTATTTCAGAGTCATTGCTTTTAAAGTAGTAAAACATGCTAATAGCTAATAAGATATTGCCAATAATAACTGCCCAACGTCTACAAAACACATTTAGCTACTAACAGAGCCCCAAAGTACAAGAGTGAAAACTGACAGAATTGAAGGCAGCAATAGAAAGTTCAATAATAGTAGTTGAAACTTTCACTTCTCCACTTTTAAAAATTGAATTTATTGGGGTGACATTGCTTCAAATATGCAACTCAATAAAACATCATCTTCACACTGCATTGTGTGCTCATCACCCTAAGCAAAGTCTCTTTCTTTTCCTATTTCTCCCATTTGCCCATCTCCACCTACCTCT
Organism: Myotis nattereri; assembly: GCF_964212035.1. NCBI lineage: Eukaryota > Metazoa > Chordata > Mammalia > Chiroptera > Vespertilionidae > Myotis > Myotis nattereri. The sequence goes on from NC_138080.1 coordinate 55,783,084, forward strand.
AACCCTCTTCCCCTCTGACAGCTGTCAATTCATTCCCTGTGTCCATGCCTCTGTTTCTATTTTGTTCATCTATTTATTTTGTTCATTAGATTCCACATATAAGTGAGATGATATGGTGTCTGCCTTTCTCTGCCTGGCTTATTTCACTTAGCATAATAATCTCCAGATCCATCTATGTTGTCACAAAGGAAAATATAAGATTTCCTTTTAAAATTGTTTTTAGTTTTTTATACCTGAGTAGTATTCCATTGTGTAAATGTACCACAGTGTTTTTATCCACTCATCTACTGATGGGCCCTTGGGTTATTTCCAGATTTTGGCTATTGTAAATAGCATTGCATAATAGATAGAACAACCAGGCAGAAATTCAACTAAGAAATAGAAAACTTAAACAAGACTAAGCAAGACCAGTTAGACTTATGGACTTCCATAGAAAACACAACTTAACCACAACAGAATCCACGTTCTTCTCAAGCGCATTTAGAACATTCCCCAGGATGGAGATTATTGCTAGGCCATAAAATAAGACAATAAATTTACAGGTTTTTAAATCATACAAAATATGTTCTTTGACTGCAAGATATTTAAATGATAAATCAACATCAAAAATATTTGGGAAATTCATAATGTGTAGAAAAATAACACCCTTCCAAGTAACCAATGGATCGAAGAATAAAAACACAATTAAAATTTTAGAAAATGCTTTGAGATGAAAACACAACACACTGAAATTTATGGAATACAACAAAAGCAGTGGTTAGAAGGAAATTTATAGCTGGAAATGCTTATATATTTTTTAAAAACTTCAAATAAATAGCCTTACTTTCTACCCTAAGCATCTAGAAATAGAAGGGCCATAGAGAAAAAAAAGATTTAAGAGGAAATTATAAACTAAAGAATAGACGATCAATATAGATCTCACTTGTGTTGGAGGATTAATGATTTCAAAATAGCTACAAAGCAATAGTAATCAAGACAGTATGATTGCTATGGATCAAATTGTGCTTCTCCCAAATTCATATATTGAATCCCTAACCCCCAATTTGACTATACCTGGAAATAGATGTTTGTTAGTAATTAAGGTTAAATAAAGTCACACATGCGCCATAATCCCATGGAACTGTGGCAAAATGAAAATTTCAAAAAAGGCAGAGAATTGGAATAATCAGTCTTCAAAGAATATATACAAACTAGAGGCCCAGTGCATGAAATTTGTGCATGGGTAGGGTCCCTAGGCCTGGCTGGCCATCAGGGCTGATCAGGGCCTTCCTTCTCCCAGCTTCCAGATGCTGGCTGGGGCCTTCCTTCATTCCACACCACCCCCTGGTGGTCAGCGCACAACATAGTGAATGGTCAAACTCCCAAGGGGACAGTTTGCATATTAGCCTTTTATTATATAGGATAGTCAATAAGCATATGAAAAGATGTTCAGCAATTTTAGTCATTAGGGGAATGAAAATCAAAATTAAAATTTACATCATATTCACAGGGGGACTAGAATAAAAAAGATAGACAATAACAAGTTTGAAGAGTTGGAGAAATTTTAACACTCTTATATCACTGATGGGAATGTAAATTGATACAGCCATTTTGGAAAAACAATCTGATTGTTATTTAAAAGGCTAAATATAAAGTTACCATATGACTCAGCAATTTCACTCTTAGATTTCTGCCTAAAAGAAAACATAAATCTATATGAGAACTCATATACAAAAGTTCATAGCAGTATTATTTATGATAGCACAAAAATGGAAATAACCTAAATGTCCTCAACTGATGAATGGATAAACCAAATATTGTATATTGATACAATGCAATATTATTTAGCAATTAAAATGAATGGAGTGCTGATACATGGTCCAATATCAATACCTTGAAATGTATGCTAAGTGAAAAAAACCAGTCACAAAATTTGACACATTGCCTGATTCCATTTATATGAAATATCTAGAATAGGCAAATACATAGATACAGAAATTGGACTAGTAATTATTTAAAACTGAAGAGTACAGATAATGGGCAATCCCTGATAATGGACATGAGTTTTTTGGAGGGTGTTACACATTTTCTAAAATATAATTGTGTTGATTATTGCACAACTCTAAATATACCAAAACCACTGAACTATATACTAAAGATGGGTAAATGTATGATATGTGCAATAACTCAACGAAGATGTAAAAAACCAACACACATAAACAAACCAGGTCCTGGACCACAATTGTCCATTAAAGTAAAACAATTTGGAATAATTCTGATTTAACTATATGAACTATATATTAGAGTAAACAAAGAGCCTTGGTTGACAAGGGAAGTTTTTCTTACAGAAAACTTCCAGCAAATAAATATGGAAGAATTGATAGAGTTAGAAAAATCCCCATTTTGTAATTCTTAAACAAACTAATTCAAAGATCACCAAATAATGAAGCTGTTGAGTAAAAGTCTGGTTGGTAATTCTATAATAGAGTAGGTCAGTCTGTCACCACCTGAAACCACATCTATTTTAGTTTCACCAAGGAGATAATTACATATTCTGTGCCTTCTCTGTGATGCTATGTAACAGCATCACTTAAGTGTTCTTGGTTGGAGGAGATATGGGAGGACATTAAACCTAAATTGATTCAAGTCTTTTGAATTAACTTCAAATTTATGGGAAATTTTCTGGTAAAATAAGAGACCACAAAGGAATCAACTGGAAACATCTAGTATTCTATAGGAAACCAACCCAACTTCACATAAACTGGATAAAATTTTAAAAAGATGGGAAAGAGGACTGCTTCAGATTAAGAGATTTAGGAGATATAACTAAAACAGAGTATGGACTTTGTTTGAATCTTGAGTCTAATGATTCATGTGTGAAAATGAAATTCTTTAAAAAAAATTAGAAATTTTTGAATGTGCCTTTTGAATCCAAGGAATTCTTACTGTTTTTATTAGGTCTGATAATGACCTTATATTTTGCAGGAAAGTGTGTAACTTGTTAAAGATGTCATTAAAACATGCTAAAATAAAGTTACATGAAGTTTAGGATTTCCCTTAACCTACTTCAACTACAAAAAATGAAAATAGAATACAAAATATTTGTTCTTACTAAATCTATGTGGAGAGTATATGGAATTTGTTATATATTGTATCTACTTTGTGCTTTGAAGATACTAATAATGAAAAAATATATATTTATTTTAAAAATGTGTGCCGTCTAGGATTACCACCTATGCCCCAATCTTGTGTCTTCTCTTATATCTACTGAAGTATAACATGTTCAGAGTTCCTAATTATTCAATGTAGAGGTTGACATCACAGTGCAAACCCTACACAGTGGTAATAAATTACAAGGGCACAGATTTACATTTCTCATCTTGTTTTGTACAAGATAGAACATTAACCAGTCCTTTCATGCAGGGCCTTTTAAGGCTTATTGTTTTTTTTTTCTTTAAAAGTGATAGAAAGCCAATGTGGATTTTAAATAGGAGAATGTCATGATAATATTAAAGAACTGAAAAGATTACCCTGTCCCTTGGAAAATGAATTTGAGGGTAAGCAAATGGAGTTTAAGAAATTCAGTTCTGTAAGTCACTTATTCATTCAAATATATTTATTAGGCATTTAGTATATGCTAGATAATAATTGCAGTGGTTTATTGTAGTTTGAATTATAGTAGTCATGGAGAAAACATAGATTTAGACTCATTTTAAAGATATTTTGGGGGCAAAATTAGCAGGGGGAAAAAATTCCACAATGGTTTGGTAATAGAATGAGTTAAGTGTGACATATTTTTCACTTGAGAAACAGTATGGAATATTTACAGTGAAGAAAACCAGGTTTGTAAGGAAAGATCATAAATTGTATGTTGAAATTGATGGAATTGTCAAGGCACTAGAACATTTGGGTCTGTATCTTGGGTGAAAAGTCATGGCTTTTAGGAGTCTTGGAGATAAATTTGTGATTGATCCATTTATATAAAAGTGGCATATCTTACTTATCACCTTAACAAGCAACTTTTCATGAGCTCAAGGACCATGGTCCCTAATAATTTTTGTCAATTCATATAACGTTACAATTTTCTATTCTTGCCTTTGTCCTCTTGTTATTCTGGCACAGGCTGCTATCATTATGCTTATAGTCTTCATTATACACAGCTATTTTTCAGCTGTTTCCATATATATATATTATATTACATATATTATATGTATTATATGTATTACACATATTATATTTTATGTATATACATATATACATAAAAGGCTAAGTGACTGACCATACATCCGTCCAATGACTGTCCTACTGACCGACTGGCCAGATCATATGACGTGCACTGACAATTTAAAAATAAATGTTGACTTGCGCATGCGCTATACATACAAAGCCCTCACTGACGCCAATCCCACACGAGTGTTTCTGGAATCTGAAGTGTTAACAGGATCTACAGAAGGAGAGGTTGTTCTGATTCCAGAATTGATTTGTCCCCGTCTGGCACTGGCCTCCCATTTAAATTAATTCAAAGACAATTTCCCGTGATGCCAACATTTGCGATGACTATTGATAAATCACAAGGACAAACTCTAGACAGAGTAGGAATATTCCTACCTGAATCCATTTTCGGACATGGTTAGTTATATGTTGCTTTCTCTCGAGTTCAAAGAGCATGGTGACCTTAAATTTGTAAATACTTCATCACAAGGGAAATTAGTAAAGCACTCTGAAAGTGTTTTTACTCTTAATGTGATATACAGGGAGATAGTAGAGGAAGTTTAATCAACTTATCAGTCATTGTTTTTATCAATGTTGTTTTTATATCATGTCTTTGTTGTTATATTATGTTATTGTTTATTTATTAATCAACTTATATATTATTTTCATATACATTTTACTAATTTTCTTTCATCTCTGACACTTCTATTATAGAGAAAGGGCAAATAGCAATATTAAAATGTTTCTTCTAATTAATTTTCTTTCAATGTGCACGAATCCATGCACCGGGTCACTAGTTTGATTATAAGACTTTAAGGGTAGGCATCATGATTTGCCCTTTGTTATTAAGTGTCTGACTTGGTAGGCACAAGATTGTGTTAAAGGTATTAATAAAGAGACAGATTAAGACCATTTAACAATATAACTAGTGTCCCAACATTAAAACAGCAGGCTCCTTCTCCCTCTCTTATCTTTCTAAAACAGCCTTTTAGGATGAATAGCAATAGCAACCCCACACCTTATCTCCTCACACCCCGCCCCACTACCCCAACACACATAGTGTTGAGGAATGGAGTTCTGAAGTGGATGATATAGAAAATGTTAAGGATTCATAATATTTTTTTCCAAAATAATTAAGCTGAATCACCAACATCTGAATTATAAACACACTATGGAAATAGCTGTTTCTGTGGAAAGTCTTAATGCTAGCTATTTAACCAGGGGGCAAATAATCAAGTATATTATATAGAGGAGGGAAAACTTTTCCTCTATTCTCTTAGGTTAGAATGAGGCCAAATTAAGCCAACAAAAGACAGAGAAAAGACAGACTAACAGGAGAAATATTATTTATTTATTTTAATTTTTTATTGATTTTTAGAGAGAAGAGGAGGGAGGGGAGAGAGAGAGAGAGAAATGTGAGAGAGAGAGACATGAATCGATTGCCTCCTGCATAAGTCCCGACCAGGGATCAAACCCACAACCTAGGTATGTTCTCTGACAGGGAATTGGACCCACCACCTTTTGGTGTATGGGATGATGTTCCAAGCAAATGAGCCTCACTAGCCAGGGCAGCACATGTAATTTATTGATATTTATATATTTACATGCACTCTCTGGGGGATTCACAGAAAAGAAGTAAAAACTCTAAAGAGGCAGTTAAAACCCAGGGCTTATATACTAATTAAACAAAGGGCAATGGATTGTGGAAAAGTGACTAGACAAGGGAAAAGGAGCTTGGACTTCTAGAGGTAGTAAATTATGAGACAGTAAATAAAATATACGGACAATAAATGGGACATGAGGGTTGTTTAGTAAGGTTTGTTATGCAGACAGATTCAACTCAGTGCCACCTTCAGTCTTCAGTGAGAAAAAAGTCCTTCTCCTCTATCAGATACAGGAGAGGGGAGGGTAAAATTCACAAAGGAAAACCTATTCCCTGCTTTCAGGCAGAAAGTGGGAGAGCAGAGAGTTCTTCCTGCATCTGCTGCTTCTCAATTGCCTTCAACTCAAAATAAGCCTTTAGCCAAAGCAACATATTTTGGGATAGCATATTTGGATCCCCTTCAGCATATAATTGCACTTAAATGCAATCATGACTACCAATATGGATCCATATTACTCTGCTTTACTGGATCTCAACTTCTTATCTAAAACATGAAAAAAATGAGCTCAGGTGATCTCTAGTGTTCCTCTGAGGTCTCAAAATTCATTAGAGGACATACATGATCTTCACATTCATAGAAATGGTAACAGTGTAAGAATTTCTAATATAGGAATAGAATACTCCCGAATGTTCTATAGAGAATGTGAGTATTAATCCTGGAGGAGCTAACCATTCAGTAGGCATTTGGCCAAAAAGATCCAGATGTTCAAATTTAGCACTCGATTTTATAGCTGAATATTGGAAAATTTACGGAATTAGTTACTCGGTTTGTGACATAACTTTAATTATACAATTAAAAACAGAATTATGTCAAATGTGGTTTATTGAATATGTCAAATGCTGACCATCTGATCTAGTGTCTAATTTGGAATCTGTATTATCCTTGGAGGACCATAGAGGTATTCATTATCCACATATGATTTCAAACATTACTTAATGACTATAGATTATCTAAATTTCCTAGATTTATGAGCAAGTCAAAATATATTGACTATGCATTTTGTCTCCTGTTCATATCTCCTACATCATTATTTAAAGTGTCTACATATGGCACTGGAAGCAATTACCAATCTAACCAGATTTCAAAATCTTATATGAAGACAGAAGAAATTAAAGCCTTTAGCCAAAGCAACAAACACAATATACTAGTTATACCCTGGGAAGAGCGAGGGGTCTCCTCACTAAGTAGGCTATATCTTATGTGTATTTCAGGGCATCGTTGCCTCACTATAATTTTCATTTTTTTTTTCTGCTCAAGATCATGTTCAATAATATCAAAATAAGACTTAAAAATAAAGCTCAAGTTTTCATTTTTACATTCTGATCTAAACTAGATGCAACAACCATCATTTAATGTGATGAGCTTAAATATGTGTCATTGTCCTAACTAATGTATCTAATCCGCAGGGTGATCCTGCCTTTGGCATCACTGAAATTTAATGTGAACAGTATCACTCACACAATTCCATAATAGGGTCTTTATTTTTTAGTGTTGGTTCATTAGCATCCAGAGACAGTTTTGTAAGGGATTATTCCCTTCTATCCTATAGCAGATATTTTTTCTTTCTTTCTACTGACATGGTGTTTTTATCTGAGAAGATTGCTCTGGGTGATCAGATGCCAAGTACAACATGAGCTTTTTATCTAAGTTCTATTTAAAAAAAAAAAAACTGGGAAAGTACCCATTCTGCCACTGGAAAAAAAAACAACAAACTTTATAGTGGAAATTAGAATGATAATATGCCATGGTGTCATATTAAAACTAGGACCCAGTGCCAGCTTCATTGTAATCAGTTTACCAGGCACCCATGGAAACAACGCTTTTCCTGACTAAATTACTATACATCCCCAAATTTTGGAAATGAAATCCACACAGATGCAGAATCTAAATAGAACAAAACACAGAGTTGGCAACATTCCATTGAATTAGGACAGTGGAGGCTAAGAGTTTGTGCAATTCAGGCATTTCCACAACTTCAACCCCACACGTATTTTTATTATCCGGACTGACTCGCTCCCTTTATTCCAGGGCTTATTGAGCCTTTATTACATGCTAGGCACCATTCTAGGCACATGAGGGTACAGCTGAGATCTAAATCGTCAACATTTCTTCTAGTGAAATTTATATTATAGTGGAGTGGGAAACAACAAACAAAATACATACTGTGTTATATGCATGTAAATTATATGGCAGAAAGGAACTAGAAAGGAGATGGGATGCCCTAGGACAGTGATCGGCAAACTCATTAGTCAACAGAGCCAAATATCAACAGTACAACGATTGAAATTTCTTTTGAGAGCCAAATTTTTTAAACTTAAACTGTATAGGCAGGTACATTGTTATTAACTTAATTAGGGTACTCCTAAGGCTTAGGAAGAGCCACACTCAAGGGGCCAAAGAGCCGCATGTGGCTCGCGAGTCACAGTTTTCCAACCACGGCCCTAGGGGGACATGGTTCTTTAAATCAAACAGTCAGGAAAAGTCTGGATTCAGAAGGAGACATTTCAGCACCTGAAGATGGTGGGGAGTTGTGCCAAGTCGCTAATGGAGGAGAAAGTCTAAGAAGCAATAGGAACAGAGAGGCAGAGTCTAAGGAAGGAGTGTCTGGAGTGATTCAAGACAGCAGGGCCCCTTTTCACACCACATGTGGAGCTCAGTGAGTGATGAAGCTGGAGATATAAATCTAACAGCCATTAATACATTTATAATATTTAAAGACATGGGGTTAGATAAGGGAGTAAACAAGGAGATGAATAGGTGGAGTGAAGTTTCATAGCTGAAGAAGAGGGTCATTATAAGGTTTTGGTTTTTAGCCTGAGAGAAATGGGAAGCTTCCTGGAGTGTTGGTCTGAATAGTGACAGGATTTACACCAGCTGCTGCATAGCAAAGACTTGGGGAGGCTTCTGGGGAGATGGACAGGGGCAGAAGCAGGGACTACAAAAAGCTATTGCAATAATCCAGGTGGGATTGATTGGTGGTTTGGAAGAGGTTGGTGACAATAGAAATGATGAGAGGTATTCAGATTCTTGGTATATTCAGAAGATACAGCAGTAGGACATGCAATGGAATTGGATGTAGTTATGTGAGAGAAAAGGAGTCTACTGACCACCTAAAGAAAGGATGTAGAAATGTACTGATCTGAAGAAGGTGAAATATGAATGGAGCAGCTTTGGGTGAAATTCAGGAGTTTAGTTTTAAGCACAAAAAGAGTATGAATTTACAGAACACAATGGAAGCATGTGAAACCAATTGCAGGCAGCCCTGCCCCAGAGATTGTGGTTATGGAATGGCAACCCACCCTCTCTCCTTCTCTTTCCTGGACCATAAAATCTCTTAGACTGTTTCTCTTTGCATATTTCCTTTATTCTCCAATTGCTGTCTGATTTCCTCTCCTCTATAACACATGGCTCTTCAGAGCAGCAATATCAGACAGAACATAAAAATATGACTTTCCAACTTGGCTATCAACAGCTAACAACAAATTCCAGAAGGAAAAAGGTGATTGGCAGTTTGTGTTAAGTATCTCCTTGCAGATCTCAGTATCTGGATGGGGAAGGGGTTAGAAATACCATTATCATAAGATCCTAATCTAAATAATAATTTTTAGTAAAATTTTTCTTAAAGTAATTAAATTTGATTCCCATGACTTCACATATTTCCCTAAACTTGTTATTTCATCTGAATGAAGAGGTTAAATATCCCAAAGCCACCAAATCTAACTGATGATCAGGATTTGGAACTTTGTGCCTATAGAGATACTTTAAATAAACTAAAGCAATCGATTTTGAAAATTATCTTCAAATGATAGCTAAAATAAAAATATTTCCTCCCCCTCCCCCCCCCCCACACACACACGCAAAAAAGAGCATTTTAATTACTTAGGATCCTTTTGGCCTGCTTTTCTTGGGACTCTGCAGGGTATTATAGGCAATGTGTACTCTTAAGCTAGCTCTGGGGAGGGGCAAAGATTTGTAGCATTTGATGATTTTCATGGGCAAAATATTTCCAATACAGCCCATTTCAAGTTACCAATATGATGCCACTGAAGTAGAATTTGGCAGAGATGTGTGAACTCTGCTCTTGGCCATCTAGCACATAACTGAAAGTGTTCATTGGTGTGCCACCTCCCTCCCCCATAGTATGCAGTGGATCTTAGGGCCCCTTTTCACACCAAATCTTGAGCTCAGAGAGCTTTTGAAGTTGGAGATATAAATTTGATAGCCATTAAGACATTTATAATGTTTAAAGACATGGGATTGGATAAGGACAGCAGGTGGGGGAGGGAAGTAGAGTAGTGTTCAAGGCACAGACTATGATACCAAGTTAGAGAGAATGAAGAAGAATCCTTAAAGGACTGGGAAATAGCAGCTCATTAAGGTAGGAGAAAACTAGAAAGTTGACTCATCTGGAAATCCTGTGAACATTATTCCAGATGAGATTGGAAAAATAGGAAGGGGCCCTGGCTGGTGTCAGCCTGACCGCCAAAGGGTCACAGGTTTGACTCCATCAAGGGCATGTATCTGGGTTGCAGGTTTTATCTGTGCATGCGAGAGGCAACCAATCAATGTGTCTCAGTCACATCAATGTTTATCTCTCCCTCCCCCTTCTCCCTGTCTTCCACTCTCTCTCTAAAATAATAATAATAATAATAATAATAATAATAATAATAATATCCTTGGGTGAGGATTAACCAAAAAAGAAAAAAAAGAGCCCTGACCGGTTTGGCTCAGTGGATAGAGCATCGGCCTGCAGACTGAAGGGTCCCAGGTTCACTTCTGGTCAAGGACATGTACCTTGGTTGCAGGCACATCCCCAGTGGGGGGTGTGCAGGAGGCAGCTGATCGATGTATGTTTCTAACTCTCTATCCCTCTCTCTTCCTCTCTGTAAAAAAATCAATAAAATATATTTTTTTAAAAAAAGAAAAATAGAAAGGGGCCAGACCTTTTAAGGCCTCACAGATAATGGGAATATTGTAATGTTGTAAAGGCTTTGATATGTATTACTTCAGTTCTGAAAACCTTACCTAAGTTCTTGAATAGAATTACAAGATTTAAAGTTTTTTAAAAAGCAGGAAGATTTGTTTGTTGCTTTTTATGTACATATCAGACTCAATTAGATAAGTTAGTAGCTGAAAATGGATCCCAAAATGTTTTAGTTCCATTTATATTTTTTAAAAATGCATATCTTATCTCTCTTACCACATACATATTAATCTGGTTTCATGTAACAGTCACAGATAGAAAAGTCTTAAAAACCAAAGGCTTGGTGAGTGCCATGTGTGAATAATTTCAGATGGTCCCGATCATCTGTCATTGCTCATTGTCATCTCAGCTGGGCGACCCTGGCAATATTGCAGCAGGCTATTGTTTACTGAGAAAGCTAATATTAGGAGGAGATGTGATAAGAATGTCTTTAAAAAAACTAATTGAGTGCTATCTGTTTTTTGGCAATAGCATCTTGTATCTCTCTGTAGTTTATGGCTTTTGAGTCCTTTATTCAATCTTTTTATAAAATCCATTATTTAAAAATTGAGGGCGGAGTGATGGCATGTAAGGAGCTGTATATATTAATTTGATAGTCAGTGATAACCCTTTCTCCTCTATTGCTCAACAAAACTACTTTGTTGAAAACCTGCAGAAAGCATTAAGATGTGAGTCATAATCCCAGTGTATACTTCAAACACCCTCCATATGTTTATCTTAATTTTCACATAGGCAAAAGCAAAGTCAAAATGTTGAAAACATTTTGGGGAAGTTTTATTCAATCATGCCCTTTTTAATGTTTTTCAGCTGACTCCTCTTACTCTCTTATTACAGAGTCCTGAAAATAGGACAGATAGGTGGAGGGATAGACACATGTTAAAGAAAGTCCAGTAAAATATTCATTGTAGAATTTAAGTGGTTTTTATTGTATACTTTTATCACACTTTTTAGTATGTGTGTAAATGTTCATAATGGTTCATTAAAAGCAAAATGCTCAAATATTTCCCTGTTGGTCCTATCAGGGAAAATGGAATAGACATTTGTTTCATCAAATGATTATTTATAATAAATTTAAATAATCTTGCAGCATCAAATACTATTTGCTAAGGAAATTCCATACTTCCAATGGAAACATGAAGAAAACATAAACTGGGAAGGGGAATCAATAAATTACAATATGTAGGAAAAACAATGGAACAGCAAGAAACTAGCAATGATATTTTTGTAAAAGGCCTGGAAAGAAATCAAGAGTGTAGAAAGTCCTAGTTCTTTCTATAGACGTGCATTAAACTGATTAACTTTCAAACTAATTTTTAAAACTATTTGAGTGTGGAAATTGTATTTTACTTAATTTTATTTTGTGTGTTTTTTTTCCCTATAAAACTCTTCTTAAGTGCCACCCAGGCACTATAAAGTAGAAGTGAACCCAGCCCCTGGTGACAAGGGCTCTCTCCTTTGTCAGGTCACTTCTCTGGTTTGGCTGTGGCACTTAGGGGCATGGGCGTAGTATTTTATCTCTCTGTCTCCTCCCTCTCTTCTACAGGGAAAAAAGATGAGAGCAGAAGTATCAGATGGGTTGTAGGCGCCATGCATGTAGTAGCACAAATACCAGCTGAATATATTTTTGGTCAGGTACAAAGAAACAAATGGCTGTTGGTTTTCCCAAATGTTGTTTACCTTTCTGATAGTCTTCCGAACAACCATCACATATAAATATGTATGGTATTTATTTCAGTGTGCATCTGAGTACAAATTCAGCAAGGTGCTCTGGCACCAATATTTATTCTTTGATATGAAGTTATTGAGCTTTTTAACTAAATGGATTTGGGTTGTCTTTAATGGCTACCTTGAGGCTAAATTTTACTAATAAAGAATATTCTAAAAATTAAAAAAATACGGGAATCTCAAAACTTAGGCAAGGGATTTGCTTGGCATGATCCTGAATTCTAGTTTGTATACACATGTCTCAAAGTTATTTATATTTTGTGGCAAGTGCCAAGTATCAAGTAGAGTACCTACATTCCTTTTTGGAACAATTTTCAAGGCAAGGATGAAGCAGTAGCATTAGCAGCAGCAAAGGTGTAGCCCCAGTGGTGAAAAGTGGCAGGAGGGGTGAGCGAGGCATCAGGACGTAATTCCCAGTGCCAGTATACTAGAGGAGAGAAAAATAAACAATTACCACTTCCTTCCATTAGGAACATCGTTGTCTTGATTGCCTTAAGTCAAAATCTGAACATTCTATTTCCTGAATTTTAATTTTATTTCAAAATGATATTAACATTCCTAAATTGGAAACCAAAGGAAGTGTATTAGACTTGACTGTCAAAATGGTTTTCATAAATGGCTTTGAGGTAGTGAATGGACGGGGTTGCTAAGGAAGGGGGGATGGGACGAGGGGGATGGAGGCACATGCATGCAGAGACAGCCCAGCACTGCAGTCTGTAAAAGGGATCAGCTCCAGAGAGCACTGACACAAGGCAAGCAGTATCAGTGAAGGCTCCGAGCAGGAAATGAAAGGCACACTAGGAATGCTAACAAGATGTGGATTTAGTCCAGTAAATGAAGCACTTCAAAACTTGTTGGGGGTTAAGGGGTGGTTTCTAGCTTAAGCTTCCCAGAAGGACTCTCAGAGCAGCAAAGGCCTGTCCCGCCAGGGAGCTTCCATGTTGGTGGCTGCCTTTGGAGCTCTGAATTCAAGGGCACGCCTCAATAGCTGATCCAGAAATCAGAATGTGAAGACAGCAAGATGTTATTGTTGCTGCTGCCGCTGCAAACGCTTCTAGTCACCCAACAATCGAGATAACAGTCTTTGGAACAGAGGTAGAACAAACTCATCTTTCCTCAACTCTATCTGCTAACAGAAAATTTAAAAAAAAAAAAGGCGGGGAGGGAGGGAAGGCTGGAGGGTAGAAAAAAGTTGTTCACATCACTTTTGTCTCCCAAACCCTATGAAAGTGTAACTAATTGAAAGAAGTAAATTAACATCCAGAGTCTTAAGAGTATTGACTGGAGAGTCAATATCCAAGAATAGAAAACACTTATAGATGCTTGCAAAGCTATTTATATTTAAACTAATAGCCCGGTGCACAAAAATTTGTGCACTCAGGGGTGAGGGTGAGGTGAGGGGTGGGGCCAGACCCCTCAGCCCGACCTGCACCCTCTGTCATGTTCCAGGACCCTGGCCACTCCTGGCCTAGGCGCAGGCCTATAGGCTTGGGGCAGCCTGGCTCCCTGAGGCCCCAGTTTATCAAGAGAACAGAGTCGGCGTTAGTTACAGCCCTCACCGAACCCAGTACACTGCATCTGTGCATACAACTGCCTCGTTCATGTGCCTGCTTCACCCTACTGAATTATTAACATCTTGAGGACATAGCTCTGTCTTATCCAGCTTCACCTTCAGTGCCTGGCCTGGTGCCAGGGACCTGAGAGGGTTTGCTGAGTGAGTGAATAATGAGTGAGTGAATGAGTGAATGAATGAGCAGTAAGTGAATGAGCAAGCAGCTAAGGAGCGGGAACTTCTGCCACATTGCCATGGCAACGCAGCAGAAGTTCCGGCCCCACTCCCGGCTGCCTGAAGCCCACCCTGGGAAAGTTCCCGCCCTGCTCCCGGCAGCCTGGCGCCCCTCTCCTAGCTGCATACTGAATTACTAACATCTTAAGGACATAGCTCTGTCTTATCCTGCTTCAACTTCAGTGCCTGGCCTGGTGCCAGGGACCTGAGAGGGTTTGCTGAGTGAGTGAACGAGTGAATGAATGAGCAAGTTAAGTGAATGAGCAAGCAGCTACCAGTCAGGTTAGTTCGCACTCCGCTCTGGGCTGCCTGACGCAATCCCTGGGAAGTTCCCATCTTGCTCTCAGCGGCACCTCACCCCCTCTCCTGACTGCATAGTTCGCACTCTGCTCTTGGCTGCCTGACACAAACCCCAAGCAGTTCCCGCCCTGATCCCAGGGGCCCCACTCCCCTCTCCCAGCTGCATAGTTTGTGCAAGGCAAAGGCAGCCCAGGTGTGCGTGTAGGCAGATCCGTGCATTAGCACCCGCCAACCCAGGACCCACACGGGAAGGCCATTTGTGGGCATGGCCAGTGGCAGATCAGTGTGGGAGGGCCATTTGTTGGTGTGGCTGGTGGCGGATTGCTGTGGTCCTGCCTGCCAGCCCTAGGTCAGGCCCCATACGGGCCACCTGCCACCCAGTTTGCAGATAGCAGGCCCAGATGGCAGCAGGGCAGGTGAGATGGCGCTGTCCTGCCCTGCCTGCAGTATGCAAATTAGCCTCCATCTTTGTTGGCGGTTAACCACCATCTTGGTTGGCAGTTAATTTGCATATCATCCTGATTAGCCAATGGGAAGCGTATCGGAGGTGAGGTTAATTACCCTATTTGTCTTTTATTAGATAGGATGCCTGTAGCTAAGATCATAATGTGCATTAAAATATTTGTATAACATATAAATACATACATCTCAATTAAATATATGTAGGTAATTAATATTCAGACAAAAGGAAAAAGTATGGAGTCCATTGGCTGGCTCTATTCAAATCCTGCTGATGTCATTCATAAAATTTTGATCTTCCAGAAGTTATTTAACTTCTGTGAACTATGATTTTTCTCATCTGTAAAATGAGACTTGCAACAATAATATCTAATAGAGTTGGGATCAAGGGTAAATCAAAAAATATATGTGAAGTGCTTATATGATGTCTGATTGGTTACTGTTGTTGGAGTCAGGCATCTCACCTACACTTCTTGACTTGCATCACATAGGCTTGTGATAAGAAATAATTGAAATAACATATATGCAGTGCTTAAAGCAGTGTCTGACACAAAATAAGATCCCGGGAGTTTTAAAAACATCTGACATTTAGTTATCGAATTTGCTTTAACAGTATCAGTCTACTTGACATCTTTTTTCTGAAGATTTAAAACAAGGTCTTTGTTTTTGCAATCTTGTTGAGAAGAAACAGAATAAATCTATCCTGTTTATTATGTCTTACAGACACAGATTGCATTATAAATGGTCTCAGTCATGAAACTGTCTAGACTGGTACACAATATTCATGTAATATCCAGATATGACCAGATAAATAATATAAAGGGGTTGGAAAAAGTAGGTTTACAGTTGGAGAAGAGAAATAATACAATAATTAGTTAATAATAATACATGAATAAAGTCTGTGTTTGATATACTCACAACTGTAAACCAACTTTTGCCCACACCATATGTAAATCTTTACTACCAATACAGTTGATGCCAAATGATAAGAATTCTAAAGATGTAACAACACTAATTTTCCTCTCTCAAAATCAGGGAACTATGACAATAGAATAAATCACACAAAAAACAGATGCATTTGAGAGTATGATCATAGATTGATTTTATTAAAGTGATGTTTGTTTATAAGAAAAAAAATTAAAGTAATAACTGGCAAGTTTAAAATACAGGACCTATTTTGGAAGACTGTTCGAAGACTAAGCTGTGGCTATCACTCTATGAGCAGAAAAACCAGCCTGCCTTCGAATCCCCATTCTACCCCTCACTGACTGTGACTTTAGGCTCGTTAACCTGTCTAGACTATAGCTTTCTAAAATAATTTTTATGAAACTACATTTTGGGCATTTTCTTGTGAAACCGAGTAACATTTAGAATTCTTTATCAGTACCTTAGATTATACCATAAATGAGATAACCTTGACTTATATTTGGGTCACATTGTGGGATCTATACCCCAGAATTTTTTAAGTAATTAATTAATTAAGTTAATTTTCACCTGAGGATATTTTTCTACTGATTTTTAGAGAGAGTGGAAGGGAGAGGGAGAGACGGAGAGAAACACTGATGTAAGAGAGACACATTGATTGGCTGCCTCCTGCATGCACCCTGACCAGGGCCCGGGAACCTGCAACCAAGGTACATGCCCTTGACCGGAATTGAACCTGGGACTCTTCGATCCAAGGGTCGACGCTCTGTCCACTGAGCCAAGGTTCTATATCCTAGAATTTTAAATCCAATTTTCTGTCTTCAGCATTAAAATTACACTGTATTTGAGCCAAGAGTACATTGTACCTTTTTTTTTTTTCTGTTTAAAGGATGCTGTAAGTAGAAGGAACATCAACTGAGCTTATGCTAATAATTACAATTGTGTTTTGAAGGCCTTGTTCAAGACAAGATATGCCAGAATATATGCAAGCCTATCAGCACTATATACGTTTTTCTAAATTAAGGAAATTTAAGGAAGTACTGTATTACATTTCCAACTGCACATGAGTTTTAACCGTGTTCAGAGAATGTCTATGTCATATAAACTTGGACCTCTGTGGATGTGAAAGTATGTTCATCACTTTGAAATTTTCAATTAATCAAATTTTGTTGTTGTTTTTAATCCTGAGTTCAGACAAATTATAATGTTTTAAAAACTTGAGAAATTTATGAGAACTATCAAGTAGAGAAATGGGACTTGCTTGTAGTTAGAACACACTAAGTTTCTAGGGATGGCCATCTTTGGAAGCCAAAAATGCTAAGTGTGAATCTAGAAAGCTTAGAACTTGGCTTTTTCCAAGAACTCAGCTCCACAAGAATGTTCCTGGGGTGGACTTACTTGCTGAGAAATAGTGGCTATTTCTGTTCAGTTCCTGTGAGTATTTGAAAAGAAAAATGCTGGATTTTCAGCCTGAAAATTGACTTCCATGATCTATCTGTCAGCAGTAGGAGAGTGAATCTGAGAGAATCCAAACAATGAGATCATATTTGCATATGAACTTTTTATGGTAAAGATATATTGACAACCTTGGTTCTCATCACAAAACCAGAGACCTGTCTGAGTTCTTGCTAGTGACACTAACACAACCTGAGGGGATAAAGGAAGTGATTCCTTCTGCCTCTGGTACAGTAAAGCTTGGGAAGGTGGAAATTCTCCAGGCAGGAACACTGCAGATGTGCCTCAGCCCTTTGGAGGTGGGTACCTATTAAATGAGGTCCTGGTTAGTGGAGCTAAGTGGGTTCTCGTATCCTGATCAGAGGATACTCAGAGACAGCCTTGGGCTTACATTGGAGATTAATCTTTATTATTTGTTTACGTGTGGCAAAGTCAATGTTACTGTCAGATGTTTCTGAGGCATGGGACAAGTGCCTAGACTGCCAAGCATTTTGGTGGTAGAAAGGGGCCCCACCTTTGCTTAGATGTGTCAAAGAGTGACATCTAGTGGTGAAGTGTAATGGTGAGCATATTTACCCTATGAACATACCTGTGCTAAGCTTTTCCAGGGATGTGGACTGTGTATGGATTATATACTCATCTTAATAAATATGCTTACTCAAAAGTTGTCATTGCCTATCTTCAAGGATTGGGAGAAGAAAATTTGAAGGAGGCCTCCAGACTGAGATTTGCATATTTCCAGAGTTATGCTCATATAAGAAGGGAGAGGTGAGAGGTCAGAGGAATATTGGACTATGTGTTGATAGAGTACTTGGATACACGAGATAGATTTATCAATCTGATTTTTCTAAGGAGAATGATCCAAATAAAGAATTTATATTCCTCAGAATTAATGGAATATATATGTGGGTGGGGGCGGTAGTATTGTGAGTTAAAAAAACAATCAGAATGGAGGGAATAGTCTTCACATTAGAATGTGGCATATCAGTGGGAGATATATAACATTTATGTAGAAAAGGGTTAGAGGAAACAATCTGGTGGAACATTGGAAGAACATTGTTTGCTTGTCTGGAAGTTGCATTCACATCGCAAACACACTATTAAAGAAAGCAATATACACAATAAATAAACGTATGCATACAAGGGCAGATAGTGATAAGCTAATATCTATTGCAGTGAAGGGGGACAAAAGAGGAGAATAAGAACAGTGAAAATTTATTAATAAATTATGATGCATTCAAATCTAAGTCAAGTGCTTTTTATTAGTATTTTCTCATTAAATTCCTATACTATTCATATGAGGTAGGGACTTTTATTATCTTCCTTTTAAAGATGAAGAAATGCAAGCTCATTTTTTTCTAAGATCACAAAGGTGCTAAGTTAAAAGTGTCAGTATTTGAATTCTGGTCTTTCTGATCCCAAAGTTGGTACTCCCAGCTCTGAGCTAAAAATTTTACAAGAATTATTATCACTTCCTGATGAGATATTGACCATTCTTTGAAAAGTATGTTCACTAGTGTCTTTATCTAAATCTGATTAAGATCAATTACATTTTAGTTAGTGCTCAATAGATTATAACACAAAAGGTTTGGACCTTCTTTGCTTGTTTCCACTGTGCACATGTATCAGAGCACTTTAAATGTCTTGTGATTGTTTCTTCTCAGAGGCAATTCGGCAATTTGTACCTTCACTGTGTTCACTGTAGACTAAAATGAATAATGAAACACTGTGTGAGTATTTCCTAGTAGTCATTAGTAATGCCATATCATTTTCATGAATTAAGAATTCTATTTCCATAATTTATTACATCAATACTTTTAGGGAGAAAAATCATTTGATAATAACAGATACTAAAAGAATATATTGAGAAAATTTAACAACCAATCTAAATAAATAAATAAGTAAATAAATCAATTAACGAATTAATTTACAATTCTGAAAGAATCTAGAAAACTGCACATTCAACTAGGAGCAGGAAAGATACTAAATAAAGACTATAAAAGAGAAGAAAAATGACCGGTTTGATAAAAAAATTTTTAGACTTTTCTATGAAAAGATACCATAAACAAATCTATTTTAAAAATTGCTGTGGAGTGGAATTGCACTGTAGAATAGAGAGGTTTAATCCCATGTGCTATTTTAAATTGAGAATGAGAGGGCAGCATAATAAAAATAGACAAAAGATGTAGAGAAACCAATCACAAAACAGGAAAACCAAAAGCTAATTAAAAATATGCAGCTCTGACCAGTTTGGCTTAGTGGATGGAGCGTCGGCCTGCAGACTGAATGAATGGTCCTAGGTTCAATTCCGGACAAGGGCATGTACCTTGGTTGCGGGCACATCCCCAGTGGGGGGTGTGCAGAAGGCAGCTGATCGATGTTTCTCTCATCGATATTTCTAATGCTCTATCCCTCTCCCTTCCTCTCTGTAAAAAAAATCAATAAAGTATTTTAAAAAATATGCAGTGATTCTCATAGTCACTAGCAGATAAGGAAACTCAGTGCATTAGCAGCTTATAGATTGGCCACAATTGAAACAAAACAATATCTTTGATTGCTGGTTGGGATTTGAGCAAAGAAGCACTGTCACTCCTTTCTGGCAGATACATGGATTTCACAATGTGTTACAAACACTTTGGCAATACCAGTTACCACTAAAAACACATATACCACTCCATCTTAGCAATATATCATATGAAAACAAAAGCATATATATATATATATATATATATATATATATATATATATATGCCTAAGCGACCATCACATCCAAATGGACGACCAAACAGGCTGCGTGGAGTGACCAGGCTGGCAAGGGTGTTAGTGAGGGACAACCAAATGACTGAGCAGCAAACTGCATGGGGTGTCCAGGCCAGCAGGGGAATTAGTGAGGGACGACCAAATGACTGAGCAGCAGGCTGCAAAGATGGCAGCGCCCTCAGCCAATAAGAAGGGAATATGCTAATTGACTGCCACGCCCTCAAAGATGGTGGCACCCACAGCCAATAAGGAGGGAATATGCTAATTGACTGTCATGCCCTCAAAGCTGGTGGCGCCCACAGCCACAAGATGGGTGGCAGGGGAGGGCAGTTGTGAGAGATCAGGCCTGCAGGGGAGGGTAGTTGGGGGCAATCGGGCCGGCAGGGGAGCTGTTAGGTGTTGACCAGGCTGGCAGGGGAGTGCTTAGGGGGCGATAAGGCTGGTAGGCAGAAGCGGTAAAGGGCAGGCAGGCCGGCAGACAGGCAAGCGGTTGGGAGCCAGCAGCTCTGGATTGTGAGAGGGATGTCCCAGATTGGAGAGCGTGCAGGCTGGGCTGAGAGACAACCCCCCCCCCCACCCCAGTGCATGAATTTTGTGCACCGGGCCTTTAGTTACTAAATAAACAAGAATTCTTATTTTATCATTTTGTGAGTGGGGGGATAACAAACATAGTAAATACTAACCAATAGAAAAATATTATGGTCTATTTATATCATAGAATACTATGTACCACTTAAAATAATGAATTGGAATTATACTAGTTGGCTTGGAAGGATTTTCATAAAATCTTGAGTGAAGAAAGCAAAATATGCATAATATGATATCAATTTTGTAAAGCAAAAACAAGCATTATTAAAATTATTTGTTGGACACTTGTTTATCTGCAAGATGCTCAATGAGACATTAGTGCATTGACACAAATAAGTGGATTCCTGACATTTTGAAGATACAGGACAAAAATATAAAAAAGGCAAATAATAATGTAATGTAACATAGACCTGCTTTAAACATGAGAACGTGAATGATATAAATAATGCTATGGTTTCCAATGAGTTGTTCTGCAATCCATACATGGATCAAGAATTTCCATAGCCCAAAGAAACATGCCACAGATATGAATCTGTGTTTCTTATAATGATAATCTTGGTAGCATCAGGCTGTCAGAAATTGAGATAATATAAGTAAAGCACTCAGTACAGTGCCTGGCACAGAATAAATGTGCATTAAATGGCAACTATGCTTATTGTTATTGTTGTTTTAAAAATTCTGAGGTTATGATTTTTTTAAAGAATATTACAGAGTTGAAGTGCTTCCCTACTTTGGCACCACAAGATTCTGCAGACTGCTCTTGTATTATTATCCCTGCCCTAGAACCAGCCATTTCTCTAAGGAGTCTTGGTTCCCTGTATTGGAGAATAGTCTTTAGAAACCAAAGTCTGGGCACTGAATGTTCTCGATGCGACTGCAGTATCACTGTTTCTAGGCTCTCTCAGTGGACAGATCTGGAAAATACATATATGGATACTAAGCTGTTTGTACACATATTTATAATTATTTCTGTATCTATCCATCTGTGTCTATCCATCTGCATTTTATCTTTAGCCTCTAGTTTCCAGTCAAAACACTGTTTTCCTCGGTTACTCAGGTCACCTCCATTTTCCCACCCCTTTTAGTGAGTTGATATCACTTTCTTTGAAACTTGTATTTCTAAGTTGCATGGTATGAAAAGTTAAGTCTTTAATATAGAAAATATTTTCCTATGAATAATTGGATTGACTTATCTCAATATTCTATAAGCTATATTTCTAACTTTTGTATTTTTATGCTGCTGTTATTGTATTTATGCATCTAAATTTGTCCTTTATTCTTACTTACTCTCTCATTTGTAACAGGCCTACTACTCATTTCCTTTTATCTCATGAGATACATCCTCAATGTGATCTCCCTTGCTGGCCACCTGTGTGTTAATCATGCCACCTAAACCTTATGAGTCATTCATTGCCATCCAGTCTTCTTTAAAAAAAAAAAAAATTTATTGATTTCAGAGAGGAAGGGAGAGGGAGCGAGAGATAGAAACATCAATGATGAGAGAGAATCATTGATCGGCTGCCTCCCGCATGCCCCACACTGGGGACCGAGCCTGCAACCCTGGCATGTGCCCTTGACCAGAATCAAACCTGGGAACCTTCAGTCCACAGGCTGACACTCTATCCACTGAGCCAAACCAGCTAGGGTGCCATCCAGTCTTCATATCGGCCAGAGCCCCGTAGGGAAGTCCATGTACACTGTCCTCTCCCTTTACAGACCATAGGCCTCTTCTAGTCAGCCAGTTTGCTCAGAATTCCCATGCTCCCTTGGAAGCTACACCATCTCAGTAGGTCTCCTCACACCACCTTGGGCTGCGGTTTGTGACGTAAGACTGAATAGCCATCATCCAGACACTGTGCACACCTATTGCTGCAGTTCCATATTGGTCACATGGCTTTTTTAAGGCCTTTGCAGCACCTTTCAACAAAACCCCTTTACTTTTGGGTTTTCCCATAAACGTTTTGTGCTCTCTATTACAAAATTCCCCCCAGGGCAAGGTACAAAAAGATGTGGTGGTTCACCCTTTATCAAGAGCCCATCAGCATCTCCTCTTTCCTTTTCCCATGAGTCTGCTCGTCCAGTTCTGGTTCCTGTAAAGTTAGAAAGGGTTCTCTGTCATCACACAGTCTTTCTATCATCTGGCTCCATGTGCTGAGTTCTTCACATTCTGATTTCTTGGATCCGCAGCATGCTATGCATTCTGAGGAAAGTCATACTCTCCCAAGTGGAAGCCTTCCTTTCGAAAATACTGTTGCTGCTTTGCGTTTTAAAACCTCCTTCTTGAAACGAAGCTGTCTTCTTTGTTCTAGGGTTTTTCTTCATGGAATGTCACACAATCATTTACCTCATTTTAAGTAGTTATATTTATTAAATAGCTATACGTTTTGCATTTTTTTCACAGATTACAAATGGGAGCTGATGACTTAAAAACTTGAGCATAGAATATTGATTAACTACTTATCATTTTTTCTTGTTTCAAAATTGATAAATACCAGAAATTAGATGATTTATTTTCAGTCACACTCAAGGAAGCCATTACTATTGCCTGAATGGCAGAGGCAGGAGCTAGGAACAGTGAGCAGTGGGGAGCAAAACTTTACTATTTCAGAGCAAAATCCAACTACATACATACCCACACATGTGTATAGATACATATATAATCACAAAAATAGTCACATATACTAGTGGAATTTTCTACCTACCCTTATGCAACCTCTGGTCTCTTTGAAAGCATTCCCATCACTGCAGTTAATTCCAGACATTCTCCTAGAATATCTCACATGTAATCATGTTTAAATTGATGCATCCATATTAACACATTACTTTACACATCTATACTTTTATA
This sequence comes from Myotis nattereri, assembly GCF_964212035.1. Taxonomy (NCBI): domain Eukaryota; kingdom Metazoa; phylum Chordata; class Mammalia; order Chiroptera; family Vespertilionidae; genus Myotis; species Myotis nattereri. The sequence continues at coordinate 55,806,765 of NC_138080.1, forward strand.
TGTGTTTTTGGATCCTTTCAACAATGAGACAAGATATATACAACCCCCATTTTGAAAATAAGGGAACATTGAATATTAAATCTGGATTCACTCACGAATGTGTAAGAACAAGATCTTGGAATGTTATACTTTTCCTTCTAGTTTACCTATGTTGAGTAATCTTCTACTACAGCTATCATCTGTGGTCAAGAGCAAAGCAAGAGGCAAGAGCACAAGAGAAGGGGGACTCTTTGCCTTGCGGATCTTAACCTTCCAAGATTTCACGTGCTTGCTTTGGGGGTCCACCTGCCGAGCTAACCCATTGTTTCCCAGGCTAGACTGACAAGCAAGCACCTTCCCTACCTTACCCAACTTCACTGTGCATGTGTCTATCTCCCCCTTTGTTCGATCCCTTCCCCCAGTGATCTTCAGGAAATGGACTGGTGGTTCCCTGTGGAGCTTGAAGTTGTATCTTGGAGAAGCTGCCCAGATAACCATGCTTATAATGTCCAGCCTCTCCTTTGCTCTCTTTCTATTATTAATATTAATAACTAGCTAATTATGGTGATAATACATTCTGGCATATTAATTAAACACTTATTAAAATAATCATATATTTTATCTTACAGTGAGTGGACATCCAATACTCAAAAGAGCTGACATCCGGATTGTTGGGAAGTTAGTGTGCGCATCTATGAGAGAAAGAAAAATGAGACAACAGTATTTATCTTAGAAGTATAACAATGTTTTCAATACAATTTTGTTCTCTTAAGAATTGAACGTAACTACCCAAAGAGATAAGTTAACATTGGCCATGAATTAATTCAGTATCAACAGGCAAAAAGGCAAGCATCTTTACATATTTAAAGGTTTTCATCAAGTCAGTCTATAACTTCTAAACATCTTTGGATGAACCATTCATTGCATATACTTCATTAAAAAAAAAAAATCTGTTGAAACCACTGTGAAATACTCCTTTCACTGGACTTAGAGTTGTTTTCTTCCATCACCAATAAATTCCATAAAGAAACCTCAAGCCCTAGCCAATTCGGCTCAGTGGGTAGAGAGAGCATCAGCCCGTGGACTGAAGGGTCCCAGGATTGATTCTGGTCAAGGGCATGTACCTTGGTTGCAGATTCCATGGCCTTGGCCGGGGTGCATGCAGGAGGCAACCAATCAATGTGTCTCTCACACGATGTTTCTCTCTGTCTCTCCCTCTCCCTTCCACTATCTAAAACTCAATGGAAAAATATCCTTGGGTGAGGATGAACAACAACAACAAAAAGAAACTTCAAGATTCTTATTTTTAAAAACTCAAACTTTTTGGAAATGGTTTATTGAAATGTGCTTTAAACTACAGTATATGATTTTATTAGTGTAGTCATAGTAGTAATTTTCCTTATTCTCATTGATCACTCTAAAGTGAAAAAAACTGACAGCTAATATACAGTATTCCTGATTACTTGCCTTGTTCAGAAAGGGTTGAAGCACAGTGACTAACACTAGTTCCTTAAGAGTCTTGAATTTAATTTTATTTATCTATCTATCCACCATCTGTCCCTCCTTCCCTCCCTCCCTCTTTGCTTTCTTCCCTCCCTCCTTCCCTCTCCCTTCCTCCTTCCCTTTTTCTCTCCTTCCCTTTATGAATGGATGGGAAAACAAGTGAAGGAGCACTAGTTGAAGGACCAGACTGTAAAGATAGCATAGAAATTAGATATGAATAGAGGCAGCAACTACATGACAGGTGTTCCATTTTTACAGTTCTTACCCCTGACCTATTACTTTTATAAATGACGGGTTTCTAAAAATTTCCCTTAGGCTCCTTTATGCAGTGAAGTTTACTGTAGAATACATGTAGAAGTCATTAGGATGAAATCTTTAGAAAATCCAACTCCAATAAGGACACATATGTAATACTTTAATCAATAAAGAAGAAAAATTATAAAAAAAAAAAGAATCATGTTTAGTAGGGGCCTCACCAAAACCAAAACCAAGCTGGACTCAACATCATGCTGATACTCTAACCAGAAAATGTTAGCAGTGAAACATTTGAAAGGAAGAAAACAAGTGATGACTAGCTAAAATGGAGCGGTTAGCTTATATGAAATTCAATTATTCATATTCTTTCTGTTGGTAATTGAGACAGTTTCATTTGAAAAAGAAGTTTTTCTTTATTTCAATACTGAAAAAAAAAAAGCTGGAAAATGCACAGTAAAGGAATAAAAAATATCGAACATGGGTTGAGTTACAGAATGTTAACAGATCCATTAGTCTGCTCCTTTTTTACAGCATTATTAAAATAAAAATAATTTGGCTAGATTTCTGCCACCGCTATTCAAAAAAAAAGGGGGTGTAGGGAGCAAAAGAATAGAGTTATAATGAAAGACTACAAACTACAACATAGAATTTCTTAATAAGCATTGGATAGCACTTACCACTATTTCAAGTGGCAAATATACTTATGAGAAAAGAATATAAAAATTACGTTATAAAAATAAAACAAAAATTAAGCTATGGTTGTGACAACTAGGGTCAGAATGCAGAAGTTTATTTTTCTTTTGATAAAAGGTAATTGTTCTTGTCTCACGTTTTCTACATTTGACTATTATTCTTGATTTTTAGCAGCCTGAATTAGGAGGACCACTGAATGTCTTTTAGAGGTGTGATTTTACATTAAGTTCAGTGGCAATAAGTCACTCCCAAGCTGGAGAACACAGTGTAAGGTCAGAGAAAAGAAGCCTTCACTTTTCAATAGTTAGTTTCCATATAAAAATTGGCACTTGGTACCCATCAAAGAAGAAGAAATATTGGATGTGCTCTAAATGTCCATTGTGGTTTTGAGCCAACTACCTGATGGAAGTCATCACTTATATGTAAATGAACTGTCATTGGCTTGCCACTGTTGGCAATCGCTGGACTGTGAAGGGTATGTCTTAATAAGAACCACAGTTCTTCACAGACTTTGATTTACTGGAAATAAAAAAGTCCTCTGAGGCTACAAAGGACACTTGTTTCAGATAAAACGTCTAGACAGTAGCAATATATTTAGGGCTTTTATTATAGCAAAACTGCAAATTAGAATGGAGTGATGAGAAAGTTCTTGTGACCCAGCTGAGTTCTAAAATACTGCTTCTGACTAGAGTCATACAATCTTCAAAATAGCTCAGCCAAATTAAATAAAAGTGCATTAAGAATAAAACACACACAACAATGAAAGATGAAGACATAGGTTTGGTACATCTTTCAAATTAATGTTTTCCATTTTCTTATAAATCTACATTTTTCTTAATAAATGTAGCTGTTAGATTGGTGGAAAGTTAAAATTTTCATGACCCTACAACATAGATTATTTCTCAGAAAATTCAGATGTAAGGGGATTTTTCTTTGTATTCATTCCTTTTCCTGACTTCCATTCCAAAACACAATTCACCTATTGAATTCTGTGTAACTATTAATCTTTTTATTAATGTTGTTAATAATAATAACATTAACTTTATAAAATGCTTTAGAATTTTCAGTGTACTTTCACATAATATGAATTAGGGAAACTTTAATAGTGTTAAAAATTACTAACAAAGATAATTCAAGTGACACAAACAAACTTTGTATTTGACACTTCATGAAGTGGACACCTCCATTTGGAGAAAGCAAAATGAGGTGGAAGGCAGGAAGCTTTTATAGGACAAAGAATAAGGAAGAGAAAAAATAGAAAATATGTAATTGGCTGAGGTCACATAGTCAACCTTGTTTGGGGTGAGTAAGAACAAAAAGATAAGTTTAAAGCACAGAATTGGCTTGGTGTTTAGGAATTGGCTGACTGAATAAACTGAGTTTCTCATCCAGTGCAGCATTAACAGGGATGTGAAAATTATCTAAGTTTTGGTTTGTTGACATGGCACCCGAGGAAAGAGCAACTCCATCTTGAGGCTAGAGATTTATATCAATAATAGGTAGACCAGCCCAGCTGGCGTGGCTCGTTTGGTTGAGCATGGACCTAAGAACCAGGAGGTCACGGTTCGATTCTCAGTCAGGGCACATGCCTGGGTTGTGGGCTCAGTCCCCAGTGTGGGGGATGCAGGAGGCAGCTGATCAGTGATTCTGTCTCATCATTGATGTTTCTATCTCTCTCTCCCTCTCCCTTTCTCTCTCTGAAATCATTAAAAATATATTTAGAAAAAAATAATAATAGGTAGGCCAAATTTTTAACTGCTCTCTCCTTTAGCACACTGTGTTTAAAGAAGTACATTAGTCAGAGTAGGTTAACCACGTTGAAATATTACCCCCCAAATCCCTAAGGCTTACAATAATAACAGTTTCTTTTTCGCTCACTTCAAAATCCAGAGTGAGTCAGCAGGGACTCTGCTCCACGCAGTCTTTCAGAGATTCATCTTAATAGCTTTGCCGTTCTTTAGGGTCAGTCTTCACATAGGCAGTAGACAAAAAAGAGGATGTAGAGAAAAGCATACCCACTTTTTCACTTCAATCAGAACTTGGGACTTATCTCTTCTACTATCTATCTATTGGAGAGAACTTGTCACCTACTTCCATCTAAAATAAATTCAAGGGGACTAGAAAATATGGGCCTAGTTTTACATCAAAGAAGAGAATATTCTATACTGTCTGCTGTAGGAGGTAAATTTCATCACTCATTATTTTAGGAAGCAAGAAAAACTCCAGGTAACTTCACTTGGATTGTCATCGTTCTAGTTTAGAATTTAATCACAAAAGTATCCAAATCCGTCTTTTTTAGGTTCTCTAATATTTTGATGTTAAATCCCTTGTACAATTAATTCAAGAATCCTTCATCAATTTAAAGGGAAATCCTTTGTATCTTTTATTTCATAGATATGTGCTTTTCTTTTTTGAGATTAAAGAGCCAGGCTTTTATTTCTGTTTTGGTTTTGTTATTCCAATAAAAATCACATCAAGTAAATAATTTCAGTAATACGCTGATAAGAACCATCCTTTTTTTTTTTTTTTTTTAATAAAAATCACCTATTTCCAGTTGGGGAAATAGGCAATTGAAAATTAATACTTACAGAGCAATGTTGGGAGACATAGAAATGAACCATTTCCAAATTTTTCTATATAAGCAATCAAGAAAAGAAAGTATGATAAATGGTGTTAGGCAGGAGTGGGTTGCCATCTCAGAAAAATTTTTCATTTTATTCCAATGGGAAGAATATTGAGGAATTAAAATTTCTCATTTTAAAAAGGATTTTTACATAACTAAGGTGTAAGAGAAAGAGAAAACTTAACCAAAATTCTAAATAACTTTGCTGAATGTTTTCAGCAAATATGCTGGTTTAAGTTCGCTTCCTTCAAGACTGCTCTTTCTGGAATAAATGCTCAAAATTTCATGTTTTGGAGTTATTAAATATATTCATATTGGACTTCTTTTATTTGTGTTTCCTCTAAGTTTTGCACATATTCCACATTGTAAATAACATACATTCCTAAAATAATAATAATAATAAAAACAAAACAAAACTATATTTTCAGCCTCCCCGATACAAAATTTTTCTTTGGAAGTGACTTATACAGTGATAATGGGCAAGCACAGAACATTGGTCCTGCTGGAATACCTCAAGGCAGTGGCACAGCCTGGTGCTTCTGAGGTTAGTAGCTGCGGGGTAACTTCATGATTTTAACAAGTTAGATTCTGGGCTATAGGTGTTATTCACAGAACTTCTGCAATCTCAACTTTTTTTGAGTTGTCTATATCTCTTAATAAGTCTATTTTAATATCAATATATAGGTAGTAGTACCCTGTTGTGTGTGACAGAATCCAGACTCATGTATTATCTCTCCTTCCCTCTCCTCTTTTCTTCCCTCCCTCCCTCCCTCCCTCCCTCCCTTCCTTCTTTCCTTCCTCCCTCCCTTGTTTCCTCCCTCCCTCCCTCCTTTCCTTCCTTCCTTCCTTCCTTCCTTCCTTCCTTCCTTCCTTCCTTCCTTCCGTCTTTCTGTCCTTCCTTCCCTCTTTGCTAAATAATGCTAGTCAGCAAAGTCTCTACCAATGTAAAGGAATATAAAGGTATTTAAAAGTTATGATGCATTTTTCAAAATGAAGACCTTTTGATGCACTCCATACATATCCGATCTCTGGGCATGTCACACTGTCCCAAACAATCCCAGTTCCACTTTCTCCCTCATATCACTGCAGCCTCATCTTAGTTGAAAGCATGTTTGATATCCTAAATAGTATTCCTATAAGTAATTCTATATAGAAGAAAAGTCAAGAATATCAGAAAATAACTTTATTTTTGATAGGATGATAATTTGGTGAAATCCCAAAGGTTTGACAGTTGCTTATAATCCACAAAAATGAAAAAGATGCAATAGGAAAAATTTATCAAGTTAATCTTTCTGCATTTTGACAACATATATATTAAAGATTAAACTATTTATATAATTAGTATAGTTTCAATGATGATGTATTGGTTAGTCTGGAAGTAAATCTCTCATGTAGTTAGATGATTAATGGAACACATATATTGAGATTTTGTAATAAGTGAAATATGCTTATAAGAAAAACTGATAGTGCCTTATGCAAATGTAAGTCCTATAGCTTTTCATCATAAACCATGATACCTGCCTAATGTGTGATTCTGAAAATATGTCTTTGAAATGGAGAGTTAAGTGAGGTCCTACAGCAGTTTAGTGCCTCAGCTGGGATTGGGATAGAATCTTCTGATTCCCACCCCAGTCTTCTTTATCCTGTTCCATAGTACCTCCCAGGAGACAAAGTGAGTGGATATTAAACACCTAGAAAGAAGAAGGATCCACAATGTTGGCCCAAACTAGACCACATCACAAAGGAACTACACAACCCAGTATAACTTCTCCAAAAATCTCTCTTGACACAGGAAAAATTTCCCTGCAGTCCTTGCTTGCACCCCTGCTTTTTCCACAAGCTTTAGAATAGGTTAGCTAATTTGATCAATTAAATTGGCTCCAGGTGTTAATGGATCCTAATGGATTCTTGCATTACTTTGTTTGCATTTGAACAAGGCCTGTCAGCTCTTTGTGAGTGACTACTGTCAGAAGCTTTAGACAGTGTGCACACCAGTTTTGGAGCATCCCAGGTAACATTCAGGTCACCCCTGACCACTAATTTCACAGAAACACAAAGACATCACTTTCTAGAAATTTTGTATATATTATTTCAGGTTTTATATAGTGAAAGGCCTGGTTTAAAACCCTACTGCCAGGCTAGCCAATACGAAGTCTGAATCAAACAACCAAAGAATTACATTTTTTAAAACTTGTTTCTTATGTAAGAGAGTTTATCAATCCCCACTTCTTTAAAATACTTCTTATATTTGTCCCTTTCTTGTTTACTCTCACATTCATTCTGCTAGTCCAGGAGTCCAGGATCTTATTACTTTTATTATAAACTTCTTTTTTTAAAATTTTATTTTAAATTTATCTTTATTTTGAAAGTATTACAAATGTCCCTTTTTTTCTCTCCATTGATCCCCTCCACCCCACACCCACCCCTCCCCAGGCCTTCACCACACTATTGTCTGTTTCCATGGGCTATGAATATATGCATATAAATTCCCTGGTTAATCAGTTAATCTCTCCCTACCCACCCTCACCTTCCCTCTGAGATTCTTCAGTTTGTTCCATGGTTCTATGCTATGGATCTATTTTGTTCATTAGTTTATTTTGTTCATTAGATTCTATATATGAGTAGGATCATATAATACTTGTCTTTCGCTGCCTGGCTTATTTTACTTAGCATAATACTCTCCAGTCCTTCCCTGCTGTCTCAAAGGGTAAGAGATCCTTTCTTTTTATAGCTGTATAGTATCCCATGTTGTAAATGTTCCACAGATTTTTTATACACTCACATATTGATGGGTACTCGGGCTGTTTCCAGATCTTAGTATTGTAAATTGTGCTGCTATGAATATAGGGGTGCATATATCCTTTCTGATTGGTGTTTTGGCTTTCTTAGGATATATTCATAGAAGTGGGATTACTGGGTCAAATACCAGTTCTATTTTTAATTTTTTGATGGAACTCCATTTTACAGAAATGAAACATTTTTGAGTATTAATTTTGTATACCGCAACTTTCTTTAATTTGATTATTAGTTTCAATAGCTTTTGGTGGAATCTGTTGGGTTTTCTACATATAGTATATGTTGACCGAAGATAGTGACTTTTTTACTTTCTTCCTACCAATTTGCAAGTCTTTTATTCTATTTCTTGTATGATTGCTGTGGCTAGGAGTTCCAGTACTATTCTGAATAAAAGTAGAGAGAATTGGCATTCTTGTCTTATTCTTGATCTTAGAGAAAAAGTTTTTATCTTTTCAATGTTGAGCATGATACGAGCTGTGGGTTTGTCATATGTGGTCTTTATTGTGTTGTATCTATGCAAACTTTCTTGAAACTCTTATATCATAAATAGGTGTTCTATATAACCAATGCTTTACTGGCATCCTATTAATTTTAATATGTAACATGATATTACTCATTGTAAATATTTTTTAATGTCTACCTACTCTTTAATTCATGTAATTTAGATTAGTTTATAAAATTTTTAAAAATTTTAATTTTTAAAATTTCTCACTTCACATTTCAGACTATTGAATTCGGAGCTTTCTTTAACATTGTGTGTTTTCTGTTTATTATGCTTTCCCTTTGCTTATTTTTTTCTTATTGCCCTCCTGTTGGATTGATAGATTTGTTTTGTTTACTCTTTTCTCCTCTAATGGTTTATTACTTTTACAAATGTTAGCATACATACTAGTGTTTTTGTGGTTGCCTACTCTTGACTTCCATTTCATCCATGTAGAATCTGGAATAATAGTGGTGGCCAAATATAACTGATCTTGGATTTATCATAGACCTGGCCATTTACCTAAAGGGAGGCTTGGCTGTAGTCCAAGTTATTGGATTATGTCCCACCCTGACCCTCATAGAATATGCAGCTCTGTACAATCTACAGCCTCAGGGCCCCTGAAGATTTTCAGTCTACCTGTATAGGCTTGAAGTTCCAGTCCAGCCTGCTACCCCTCAAGAGCCAATTCTTCATCATCTCTACTTGGAACCCAGCAGGCTTGTAGCTTCAGTCCCTGATTTTTCTGTTCAATCTGGTCATGGAAACATTTTTTTTTTTCTAAGAATAACTAGTATTGTTAATTATTACATATACACACACATTCTATCATTTCTATTTGTTCCAACTAGAGAGTGTAGTTTACAGTATGTATTGATGATGCTAGCTGGACTCCAAATTACAAATGAATACGCTTAATGCATGATTAAGATTTGTTTCTAGAATAGATCAAAGAGTGGTGAATTTCCTTTTTATTTGCATATAAGAAGCATTAGTTTGAAAGATAACAACAGAAATCTTTTCATCTAGCTCTGTATCAGAGAATAATACAAAAAGAAAGAAAACCAGCAAATTAAAAAAAATAATAATATGATAAATCAGATTTTAAGTGATTAGAACTTCTTGATAAAATCTCTGTGTTGGAGCATGCCAGGTTTTCCTCTTCCCCAGGAGTGTTAGAGACTATGAACATGAGAGGTATTGGAAAACTCAATAGTAGTAATGTTGAATGTGTACTATGCACCTGGTCCTTGTAGATAGGTGAGCAGTCTTAATTCTTAAAATTACGCTGAGACTATGTTTTTACCTTCATGATATGGATGAAGACACTAACTGAGGCTCACAACATGCCTGAATCTAAGCTTAATCTGTGCCTAGATTTTTATCAAGTCACTTTCCTTTATGCAAAATGTGAATTCCACACATTAAAACATAATAGTGGGAGAAAGTTTTTAAAATCCATTACACTGAAATATCTTCTCTCCTTCACTGCAGCTGATCTACCTACATTCTCCAGTCATAACTTTCTCTAGCCAATACCTCCCCCAGCCCCATTTCTCATATTACTGGGAACACAGGCATTAACTTGTGGGAAGCAGTATTTGTTCCTTGGCAAATTTAGAGTTTTTTGAAAACCAAACAAAAAGAAAATCCAAAGGGAATGGAGACCAAAAGGCTCAATTTCCTTCAATCACACTTCTGACTCTTTTTAGGTTCTTTAGCAGATGGACTTGGGTTTATTTGGGGGATTGTTGAAATCCCTAAAAGATGGGTGCCATCAGGATAGAGTTATCCACAGGGACAAAGCTTCGAGCAAAACAAATGTCTTACTTCCTAGGAACTGAAAATGTCAACAGGATAAGCTTAAAAATCAATCTGCTAGTTCACAGAAAGGATCAGAAAAAGTGTAAAGTGATCACAGATGCTCAGTTTTCCGAGCAGACATGGTGTGGTATAAAAGAAAAAGGAGTGCTCATATTAACCCTCAAATTTTGTTTTTCCCTAAACCAACAAAGCAGTTCTTTTGGGGAGGCAAGGCTAGGCTGTATTCTTTAAGGAAAACCAGAAACGCTCAGTTGTTTGGCATAGAAGTAAGAGGGATATAACACTAGCAACAGCAAAAGGGAATACATATGAGTGTTCACAATATTTTAAGCAGTGCTCTAGCTGTTTATATAACTTTACATCCTTGAAACATCACAATATTCTATGTCAGGTACATATTATCATTCCCATTTTGTGGGTCTATATACTTGTTGTTTAGGGATGTTAGAGAGTGAATGAGCCTGGACTTTAAATCCTGTCATTCACATTCAATCAAGCTTTTTTGTGTTTCATGCTCCTAGATTAAGGTTTCTCTGCTTCAGTACTACTGACATTTTGGGCCAGGTCATTCTTTGTTATGGAAGGTTGTTCCGTGCACTGTAGGATGCTTAGCATTATCTTTGTATTCTACCTAATAGATGACAGTAGTGCTTCCACAGTTGTGACAACTAAATATGTCTTCAAACATTGCCAAATATTCATTGGGGAGCTAAATTGCCCCCAATTAGAATCACTGTCCCATATGAATACACTACAAGAAAAGACTGGTAATAGGGAAAAAATGAGCTAACTCGGAATTATGGGCAGATTTGAAGCATGTATTAATTATACTATTTTCTTGGCTTAGGATGTAAAGTGCTTCAGTCATACCTAACGAGAATCCACAAGCACCAGCTACAGGACCTCATAAGAAAGCAATTTTGGACAAAGACTATCCTCTAGGACGGTTAGATAGGTCACAGTCACAAAAAGTCGGAGCTCTGTACTCAGTAAATTAGGAAAATAATATAGTAGAAAAAGAACAGGCTTTGCAGTTTCATGAACTTGGGTTTGAATATAGGTAGGTATTTTATTTATATGAAATTCTATTTGTTATAGTAATGTTCTTGGGGAAATCTATACCTGCCAAGCTTCCATTTTTTTCATTTATAAGAGTGGAAATTTTTATTTTTCTTCACAACATTTTTAGAGGTTTCTGTGGAGGAGGTATGTATATGTAGAGTATAGTAAATTAAAAAAATTGACATAGTTATACAAAAATAATATATAATTGTCCCATCCATGTTAAAAGAAACTGACTTATAACCAAGAGCATATAAAAGCCTGTTTCTGCATGTCATAACCCCAAAGATGAAGATTGATATTCTCAACAGTAAGAAAACCTAACTAATAAAATTAAAAAAAAAACACACAGATTACTATTGTGTTACAAGGAAAAATGAACCAGTTTTTCTAGGGGACAAATGATTCAGTAAGTGAAGGTCACAAGAAACCACTGTGACTTTGAGAATAAGAAGCAATGATATGGTGTCACCAAGAACTTTGGAACCAGGCATGAAGATTGGCTTTTTAGAGTTGAAGTGTAAAATCACAATAAATCAGAACATAGTTGGGAAAAATCATCTTATAGGCAAATAACTCCCAGAGCAACATATAAAAACACAACCTGACTAAATAAATATAACGCCAAGTCTCGAGAAACAATGTGCCACACATTCAGGAAGCAGAGTGGGAATGTGTAGGCCACAGAAGCACAGAAGAAGGAAAACTGTTTTGGTAGTGCCACCCACATGTGTCCTGGAGGCAAGAAGACTGGTCAACAGCAAACACCAGGAAATCTGTGTGTATTGGCAAGACTATCTCTAGAGAGAGTTGTATTAGACCATCTTAGCATAATTATATCAACACATTTTTTTTTATTTAACAAATACTGATTGGGCTGCTAATATGTATCACACACTCTTCTTCAATACACAGGTAAATATAAGATTAAGTAATACAAACATGTCTTTGCTTTCATAATTTACATTCTAGTGTGGAACATAGACATTAAAAATGAGCCAATAAATATATCATGTGGCAAAATGTGCTATAAAAAAGCAAGGCAAAGGAATAGGTACGGGGGCGCTATATTTTTAATGAGTTTTCAACAATAGCCTGTTGGAGGAGGTGAGTTTTGAGAGGAGGCCCAAAGGATGGGAAGAAGTAAACCAATGCAAATAGCCAAAAGATATTTAAAAGGCCCGTTCAAAGGTCCTGAGGCAGGAGCAGACTTGGAAGGCTACAGGAAGAGCAAGGAGACAGGAACAGATGAAATATACGGAGCAAAGAGGAGAGTGGTAGAGATGAAGTCAGACAGATAATCTCCCCTCCCCGCCCCCCCCAAAAAAATTATGCAGAACCTTCTAGGCCATGATTAGGTTTTGAATTTTACTTTGAGTGAATGGGAATTCATTAGAAAGTTTTGAGTAGGAATGATGCAATATATGCTTCGAAAGATCACGCTGGCTGGCAAAGGAGAATAGATAGGTGAAAGAAGTAAAAGTGGAAGTGTGGAGAACATTCAGAGCCTATTGCAATAATCCTGGTGATGAATGACCGCTTGGGTTTGTGTGGTAGCAATGAAAGTGATTCAGAGCAGTCACACGCATGGTGCTTTCTGAAGCTGGAGGCTGTAGGACTTACTGAGAGATTAGATATGGACTGTGAGGAAGAGATAGAAAAAAGACTCCAAGAATTTTGCCTTGAACACTGGCCCCAAAGAATTGAGAATGGGATATATTGAAGGGGGCTTGTGCGTAGGTTTGGAGAGTAGTTTTTGCCAACTAATTAATGTTGTCGAAGCTAGAAAGTCAGCATTTTGCAACCATGACAGTATAATTGATTTAGGCAAGAATCATCAATCAATGCTAAGGCTAGAAGTTGAAAGTTAATGAGAAGCAGATATATAGAGTCTCAAATCTCCTTATTAATTATCTATTAAATGTAAAGGGAAAAGTAGTAACTTTACGTGATCAGAGATGATGTTACCAGTGAAGACATAAGCCAATGTTGTGTGCCTTCGGATGGCACGCACTGAAGAGGACACAGTGCCATGTATGTGGTATTCCTATCAAACACACAAACCTAAATATAATCACGGGAAAACTCCTTCTGCAAAATAACTGGTCTGTATTCTTTAAAGTGTCAATGTCATGAAAGACAAATATAGTCTAAATGACTTTTCCAGATTAAAGGAGGCATATTTACCTGCATAACAGGAAAATATAGTCATGACCCTGGATTGGATTCCAGACCAGAAAAAATATATTGGGTCAATTGGTGAAATTTGATTAATTTTAATAATGCAGAATACTGTACATAATAATACTATACCAGTGTTGCATTTCCTGATTTTAATTATGTTAAATAATACCCTGATTCTGAGAAATTACACAGAGAAGAAAAGAAATCGAAGGACCTATAATCTCTAATCTATTCTCAAACGACTCAGGGGAGGGGGTGAGAATGAATGAGAAAGAGAATGATAATGTGTGGCAAAATGTTAGCAGTTGGTGCATCTGGGTGGAGGTTCTATGAAAGTTATTTATACTATTCCTACAACTTTTCTATAAGTATAATACTTCAAAATAAAAGTTTCAAAAGTCTCTGAGAATCAGCTTGGAGTTCAAACACCAGGAGTGTTATGGCTGGAAAACAAGTGAAGACATATTTTGAAGGAGGAGGATGTTATCAACCAGGTTTTACACTGCTGAAAAATCTAGCTAGTGTAGACTGAGAATTCTCCATTGGATTTGGCAACATGAAGGTCTCATTGGAGTGTGTTTAAGAAAGAATGGGAGGATGGGGGAGACCCAGCAGAGAGCAATTATAGAAAAGTCTTTAGAAGAGCTTGTGAGGAACAGAGAGCAGAGCTATGAGGCCATAGGTAGAGGGAGATATGTAGTCAAGGACGCATATTGTGGAAGATTGGGTTGATATAGTCTATTTCCATCCATCTAACCACTCTTGGTGTGATTTCTGCTCTCCAAGAAAACTTCTGAAATGTAGTTGGCTTGCGTATAGGTCTACATGCAAGGATTTTTAATGTTTTGTTTTCATTGGAGATTATTCACTACCAATTAAGAAATTGGCATTCCAATTTTATACATGATCTGGTTAATATGATTCTGTCTTGAGACATGGATAAAATCATGTTTCTGCCATGCACATAGCAATTTGGGACAAGTAGAAAGATATGTCTAGAGTTCTTTCAGAACTGTGTTAAACCTTAGTAGTGTAACACAAGTTTTAAAGAAAAAAATAAAATAGACACCATAATTACATTTCAGTAATTGTGACTCTCAAGAACATTAGTTCTAACAAGCATATATGTGAGCATGAAAATTAAATGGTCATTGGAACATCATGGAGAAATCAGGGGTATTGAATGTCTCCCATGAAGCCTCTTGTAAAACAACCGACCTGTCTTTTCCTTTGGCAATGCCATCCAACTTTACCTTAAGGCTAAAGTTGCAGAATTATTTTTCTACTGTAACTGTATGGTACTTGTAATATGTTGCCAAAACAAAACAACAACAAAAAAAGCCTCTCTTAAATTATTTGTTTAGTGAAAATTTTAACAGGAACCTTAGTGTTTTGTTTTATTTAACCAGGAATAACTTTTATCAACATCATGACAAGTTTACTTTTTGTAATTTTAAATTTTTTATCCCACTGGCTTATTAGTTTTAGGATAATAAGTCAAATAAAAACTTAAGTAAGCTTAATGAAAATAATTCATATAATTGCTATTATTTATGAGAACTCACCGAGGACAAAGATTGTGCTGGAAGCTTTACAATATCTAAGTATTCCTCACAAAATTCCCATGGGTTAGGCTATTATTATCACATTACAAGAACGGAGGCAATTGTAGCTTAACTTAAAGTACCCAAAGCAGTATTTGGGTTGAGGTTGAGCTGGCTCCAAATCCTCTCTATTTTTTTTCCACAGTGCTCATAGCCTTCCACCATAATAATTTTCTTTCCACAGCTTCATTTAATCTGATTTTACTTGCTGACTCTTGCTATTGTGAGTATCCATTGAGATTCTTATATTCAAGGAGAGATAGTCTAAGATTCTAATACTTCAAATTTTCAAATGGTCTTTAAATGTGAATCTGAATAAATCTGAGAGAAAAAATAGCTGAAAAGATTCAGTCAGAGGACTATATTCAAAAGGAAACCATAACTGAGATAAAATCGCCGTGTTGAGCGATATCTTCCACTGACCACTTGCCTTTCCCGCAATGCTGAGTTAACAGTGCCACGCTGCAAGGGCAGGTGTGCTGGACACTGTTTGCAATATCTGCCTGATTTCCAGAAAACAGTTTATAATGAGAAAGTATTAGCAGTCTGTGCACTATGCCAAGCACATCAAACGCTAATGTACCTTTTCAAAAGGGCAAACAATGGCGAGAAATACAGTTACTAAAAACGGATGGAGGCCTAAAGTCATATTCATTTTCCCCCTT
The DNA here is from genome assembly GCF_964212035.1 of Myotis nattereri. Lineage (NCBI taxonomy): Eukaryota > Metazoa > Chordata > Mammalia > Chiroptera > Vespertilionidae > Myotis > Myotis nattereri. The sequence goes on from NC_138080.1 coordinate 55,822,434, forward strand.
GTTAGTCGTATCTAAGCTCCATAGTCACAGTATATTAACTTGTACACTTTCAGCTTCTCCACTGGAGATAGCAAAAGCTCAACAGATTCTCTGCTTTAATTAGCAAATTTTCTCTTAATAAAAAAGAAAATGTTTGAAAATTTTTTATCTTAATTAACTCTTTCTAGAAGGACATAAAGCTATTTGTAGGCTTCCTTAGTAAATATCTTCTAATGTACTATTTTCCCTGTGGGAAGAACTTAATTATCAGAAGACATCATAGTGAAGACATAGAGGGAACAGCTAGTTCAAAGGCCTGAAGCAGAAGCATGCTAGCAAAGGTGGATATGGGAAGGAGGCCTGCAGGCCCAGAGAGAGGAAACAAATGGTAGGTGATGAGATAGGAGGTGTCTGTGTTGGGAGATGGAGGCAGAATCATGGAGGGACTATTTGGAGACTCTTGATTTCTAGAGATCCTGTAACTGGACACACACTAAAAAATGTTTAGCCTAACCAGTTATTTAATAGAGTGTGTCCTAGTCACATTCTTAGAGACACACTAAGAATCACTTAGTGTGTCTTCTAAAAGAGTTTTAGATACCTCTAACCATGAAAAACATAAAAGTTATTATCCTGAAGAGCATATATATAAATGTATTATAAGTGCTTTTATATGTATGTCTGTGCATATGTATCTGCTTAGCATAATATATATCATACTAGAGGCCTAGTACACAAAATTCATGCACTCGGGGCGGGGGAGGGAGGGGGTCCCTCAACCTGGCCTGTGCCCTCTCACAGCCCAAGAGCGCTTGGGGGATGTTCAACTGACAGTTTAGGCCCACACCCCACCCCTGCTGCTGCATGAGCCTGCATGAGCCCAGCTCAGGGCTTCTGGCTGAGCAGCGCTCCCCCTGTGGGAACACAATGACCACCAAGGGGCAGTTCCTGCATTGAGCATCTGCCCTCTGGTGGCCAGTGTGTGTCATAGCAACCGGTCATTTTGCCATTTGGTTGATTTGCATATTAGCCTTTTATTATATAGGATTGCTTAGGAAAATCTTTCTGATATGAAATAAATGTAATGTAGTGATTTGATATTTTATTTCAAAGAAAGTTTTCAATTTTTCAAATTGTTACAGTATTAACAGTAACAGGTTAAATTTTTTATTTATTGTATGTCACTCCACTAAATTATAAAAATATCTCATCTGCTTATGTTTATCTATGAAAGCTGATTTGAATCTACATGCCAAGTTAATCTTTCACTGTTCCATATAAAATTTTTAAAATGTGTGTTTTATAATAATAACTGAACATATAATATGATTTTTCATCAATGTGGAAATTGAAATGATTTTTACATTTATATAATTTTATAAAACAAATAACTTAAAATTTTTACATATATGGGTATTTATATATTAGAATCTGTGCTCACATATCTGCATTCGAAAGCTATAAGCCAACTGAAAATGCCAACTTTGTCATATCCTTGACTATAAATGTAACCCTACTTGTAAATTGCTTCCAAAAATCTTTAGGGAGAGAAATTTTAAGTCTGATAAATCATGAATATAGTCAGTAATTTTCTCAAAAAATAAAATTAATCTATTCTGCAATTTAAATAATTTTGGCTGGTCACAGTTTCCAATAAAGGGACTTATAGCAGGAGGATTAGTGGAACAAGCCTCATTCTGTCCCACTGCAGTTGGTCCTGAGACTGTTATTAGTATTTTTCATTTGTCTTTTTTACTATCTTGTTCATGGCCAACTTTTTTCCTGCTAACCCAGGTTTTTTCTTAGTAAGTAACACAGGCACATTAAGCCAACTCACCTGTGGGGAAAAAAACAACAGATTTTCTTTCATTCCTCTCCATCAATTGTTCATAGGGAGTCTCCCCAAAGTTATATATGTGAGCTAAGAGAGAGTGAGTGAGCTAGGTGCAACAGAAGTTGGTGACATGGTAGTGTCAGCCACCTGTTCATGCAACTGACTTTGGCCTTCTTGCCATGTTTCAATCCAACTTTAAATATGCCATTTCCTTTGTTTGCTAGATTGATGCTGTGCCCATCAACCTGAGGGGTCTATTAATACAGCTCATGATAAGAAGCTTCAATTACATAGTTACTCTATGGAGGCATAGTAGCTGGCTAGGGTTACTTTTTGAACATTGAATAGTGTTTTTTTTTAAATATATGTTTTTATTGATTTTTGCAGGGAGAGGAAGCAGGAGGGATAGAGAGATAGAAATATCAATGAGAGAGGAACATCACAGATTGGCTGCCTCCTGCACACACCTAGCCTGGGAATCAAACTGGTGACTTTTGGTTCCTGGGTTGACACTAAACTGCTGAGCTACATTGGCCAGGCTTGAATAGTGTTTTTCAAAGGCAATATGGCTTTGCTCTAGAAATCTAGGGGAGTACATTGTGACTTTGGTATCAGAGCTTGCTAGCAAATCCATATGGTATCCTTATCCACTATGGATACCCACTCTAATAACATGGAATCTTCCAGGTCATGTGATTGAGCAGAAAGTTTGTTTGTATTGAAGTCTGTATCTGCCGCAGAGCCTTCTTTTGCCTGGTATTTATGTTACCAGGCTTCCTAATCACCTGATTAATGGGTCAGGATGACATTCTTCCAATCTAATGATTTCCGGGGAATGTACAGGTTTTTGTTTCTCAAACATATTCACCCAAATGTTCTGATTTCAAGAACTCATTCAAAAATCTACTCCAATTCTTACTTTAATGTGGAAATTTGTTGGGGCTGGGGTTTCAATCTATCACAGTTTGCAACTGTCAACCTACTTCACAATTCTTATAATTACCATAGACGCCATAGCCATTAAGGTTAGAGTTATTGCACAAGCCAGTGCATTCCCTTCTATCTGTATCCATCCCAATTCACCACACACCAGAGCCTCAGTAATTGTGGTTCTATGGCAATATCAGGAGTTATAACTACCCCATGACCAGGAATAGTGTCCTCAACTGCCATCTGATTGATGAATGATTGAGTTCCAGAATACTGTGTTGAGAGGCGTTTTCCTAAAGCAAATTCTTGTGCCAGTTATCTTAGTTTTAGTTTCTTCAGAAGCATATCCTGAGATATGGTTTTGCACGCAAATAGTTAATTTTGAAGGTGACTTCAGAAAACAGAAGTGGAAGTGTGATAAAGTGAGGCAGAGAAGGAAGGAATAAAGGTTGAGTTGGCAAGTTTATGTACACCATGAACAGCTGGGTCTTTATTCAGTTTGGGAACTCCAGGACAATGTGCAGAACACCTGCAAAAAAGGTGCAAGCAAGTTGAGGCAATTGTCCACTAGTTTGCCATATTTCATTGGATGATGGATTCTCTTAGGGGGTGGACATTGCTTCTTTGACACTTTAGAGTTGCCCTGCATATAGGCCCAGTACAAACTCATAGCCAGGGAAAAATAATAAAACTCTCAGGTAGTGAGTTGCAGGTCTCTAATAATTCTCTATGATAGCACACTCTGCTGGTTTGAGAGACTACTGACTCCCAACTTTGTTCTTCTAATTTAGTCTTCTCTCATGCTCCTTAGACAATTTTGTCTGTTACATATTATTACATAGAGCGCTCACATGCATCTAAGTTCAGCATATCCAAAACTCAACTGCCACATTCTAAAATGGTTCTTCCTTTGGAATTCCCTGTTTATAACATTGGCAACTTCATACTAGTTGCCAAAACAAAAACAAACAAACGAACAACAACAACAAACTAGTAGGGTTATTCTAACCTCGTATATTTCATTCTCTTTTTCACATTTACCACTCACTTAGATCTGCCATTGTGTCTTCTAAATCGCTTTTAAATTCATATTTGTTCTCCACCCACACTGCCCTAGTGCAGACCATCATTATTCTTACCTGAATTAATGTTACAAAAGCCTAATTGATCTCCTTGCTTTCTACTCAATCTGTTCTCCACAGTGTAGCCACTGTAATATTTCCAAGGGTAAGTTTGATAAATTGTTCCTGTACTTAGAACTTGAAATGATTCCTCATTCATCTTAAAATGAAGACCAATCCCATTAAGGCAGTGATCAAAGCCCTTTATGATCTGGCCCTGCTTCTACCTATCCTCAATTCTTGTCACTTCCACTCTTACTTAACATACTTGCTCAGCATACTAAGCTTTTCTCTGGTCCTTCCTCCTGGATCTTCACATATATTTTCTCTGTCTGGAATGCTCCTTTCCACTCCTTGATCTTAAAACTGCTAATAACTCTTTAGGTCCCAACTTAGACATTTCCTCCTCTAAGACTTTACTCCTTGATTACCTCGAACGGTTTGGTTGGCTAGTTCTGTACTCCTATCAGTAATCTCAACTTCCTTGTAGAATTTATTGTATTTTATTGCAATTATTTTTAACAATTTTCCTCTTATGCTGCACATATGATCTGTGGGGGCAGCAATCATATCTTTCATATTCACTTTGCAATTTTCAGCAATTAGCCATGGTTTCTGGAACATACTAGGTACTTAATAAATGCCTAATTATAAAAAGATCAATCATTACCTTAAGATCTTTAAAAAAAAACTTAGTAGTTACAACATACCGTATTTTATAGATATTTTTCTTGATCATCTCTGATTCTTCATGCCTAGTATAGTGCTTAATGTGTGGAAGGCACTGATAAATGGTACTTAACTTCAGAAATAAAATTCTTATGATACTGATTAGTAATAGCAAGCACACTGCATGTTACCAACACTGGATGAAAGTGCATCACTGGTAGTGCATCATGTTTGTGCTCAGGGTAGATAAGACAATTTTATTTTATTAATGTCATTCTTTTCATAATTACAAATGCAATGGTACCAAGCAAATATTATTTCTAAATGAACTCTGAATAATAGAATACTTGTTAAATAATGTCTGTGAATATTTTCCTAGTTATTTTGGGGGAATAAATAATTCACATACTCAAAGATGGGAAAAAAAAAAAAGACAAATCCCCATAAAAGCAATGGAAATCATTACCATTCCAAGATTCAGTGGTGTATTTTAAGATAAGAGTTGAAGAGACATCCTCAGGGAATTATCTTAGCAGGAAAGCCAAAGAATTTCCCCTATAAACTTTTCGCTCCACAGAACTAAATGTTAAATAGCTTCATGGTTAGAAAATGAATTCTCCCGTTCACTAGCTAAATATTTCTCTGTGGCTTGGATTATCACTTCCTAAATCTGTTATGCTCCTGGAGAGTGCAGCTCAGTGATGCGTCGGGTGCTTTCCTTCATCCTTGTAGGGAATGTCTGATAAGTTCCCACCAAATCCTTCATATGTTTGTTTCCCATCCTAGAAAACATATGGTCTATTTCATCCAAAAAGAGTTCCTGTCAGGCAATTCAGAGACCAGGATATCCTGTTTTAAATTGGGGTTATCTGGTGGGAAATGCCACTTTTAAAAAAATATCTATTATTCAGTGTCTTGTCATGGAGAGATTCATAAAATTTGATGAAAGAGAATATGGTAATACAATTTTTTAACATATTCTTCACCATTCTCTAGTCAGCCTAGTTTTTCTCTCCCCAGAAGAAAGCAAACAAAGGACTCTTGGAAAAGTTTTAAAATAGTCCTGAACACACACATTTCAACATGATTGATCAAGTCCTAAGACTAGGATATTGACTGACTGGAATGGGTAAGAGGAGAGAATGCTCCTGAACTAGTCATTTAATGGAATGGGCACATGATGGAAATACATATTTTTGCCATTTTGAAAAAGGCAAAAATTTCAGCAAGCTTGACCAAGCAAAAATGCCTGCTGTCAGATACAGTGCAGTTCTTTCATTAATATTCAACTGAATTCTGGAGATGGCCCAAACTTGATGGAGAGCTTCATGAAAAACTGACTCCCATTTGCTGAGTTTTCCATACATTTCTGAAAAGCTGCTGGATCTGATGTCAGTAGAAGTACTGTATATTAAAAGAAAACGTAACAGCTATCTTTCGTTGAGATGGGGCCATTCCTATTAACTTGATATTTTTGTACAAATGCATTGGATGCTCTGAGGAAAACAAAATAATTTCTTTTTGTGTATTGAAATTATCATATTAATTTTCTTTGTGAAAACTAATGAAAGTATAGAATTTTTCTAGGGTTTGCATAAGGTATTTTTTAAATGAGATTCTCCTTATTTGCTTAGAGTAGCATACATACCACATAGAGATAACAACAATTTTAACTGAGAGTTTTAAAAAAGATTTTTAACGAAAGGTCTAGCCTTCCCTGGCCAGTGTGGCTCAGTTAGTGTAGCCACCAACTCATGCAGGAAAGGTTGCTGGTTTGATTCCTGGTAAGGGGACATGCCTGTGTTGTATGCTTCATCCCCTGGTAGGGGGAGTCCAGGACACAGTTCATTGATGTTTCTCTCTCACACGAACGTTTCTCTCTCTCACTCTCCCTTCCTCTCTGTCTAAAAATCAATTTAAAGATCTAAAAAGAGAGAGAAAGGTCTAGCTTGATTTTTAAAAGAAAATTTTATTAGTTTTTAGAGATAGAGGAAGAGAGAGGTAGAGAAACATCAATAGCGATGGGATGCCTCCTGCAGGCCCCCTACTGGGGATGGAGCCTGCAGCCTGGGCAGTTGCCCCAACCAGAATCAAACCAACGACCTCTGGATACATGGGGTGATGCTCAACCACCTGAGCCACACTAGCCAAGGCTGATTTTAAATTTGTATTTGATTTGAACTTTTTATCACCTACAGTGTCCTATTTTCATGATTATATTGTTATTTCTTATATTCAGAATTCTACTGCCATGCAAAAGCACATATACTATGTATACATTCATTGGTTTGTGGATTAACTTGAATTTGGTAAGTTAATATTTTTGAGAGCCTATTTAGAGAGTTTAATTCACTTCTTGATATAGTACAATACATATAGCCAATGAGAGAGAATCACTGTTTTAAACAGTGCTGCAAATTAATGTCTGTGTTAGCTTTGTTGTGTTGTTTTCTATGTGCCTTTCAAAAGATTAGTACCTTATCTTTTTTTTAATAGTGGAAGTGACCCATATTCACTGATATACATAAAATTTTTAATTCTACTAATGGATATAGGCATGAGTAGTCATAGGTAAATCTACATATGTCTTCCACTTCAAACAAAAAATACATTTCATTGTGTTGTTATGCTACTGTGAATTGACAAGTGATAAACCCTTCCTTTTTAAAAACTTTTTGTTTTAATTTTAACAGCAACACCTGTTACATATTCACATATCTCTGGTACCCATTTAAAGTGCATATGTTACAGACTGAAATTCAGTATAGAATAGGGAGGGCAAAAGTTATATGAGCACCTCACCTCTCTTTCCTCAAAGTAAGAACAAATAATGAGCATACTTTTTTCCTTTTAAGATACATTCACTAATTCTGAATAAAGTTTAGACAATTCAGTACATGTTATTAGCTTATAACCTGAGTAGAAATATTCTTAGTAATTGAAAGATATGCAAGCTGAACGTTTCTATTTATAAATATATAATTAACATGCTGTATGGAAACCTTTTCTTAGCATGTTGACTGAATAGGACTGTAATAGATTTAATTTTAATTTTTAAAAAGTCCTCTAAAATCATCCATTACTTGTAAGAGATTCACTTTGACATTTATGTGTTATATTTAATAATTCATTGTCAACTGTAAGATACCAAGTTAAAAACTGTCCTCTTTATTCCATACTTACGCCATAGGGAAGTTATTGAAGAAAATGTTATCTCACACCAACATTATAGACTAAACCTGACATGCTCTTTACTTTCAAGGAAGATAGAGCTGATCAATATTTTAGGAACTCTTTACTACAGAGTACCTGAGGATGATATTTGCTTCAGAATATTTATTTGAATTGAGAAAGAACAAATAATCAGATGATTTTTTTACACTAATAAAAGAGAAACATGTAAATTGGTGTCACTCCGCTACACCCACCAGCCAATCAGAGCAACTATGCAAATTAACCCAACAAAGATGGCAGTTAATTTGCATACGCAGGCACGGAGCTAAGACTGAAGGCTCCAGCTGGAATGAAGACTGAAGACTGAAGACTGAAGAGGCTTGGCTTCTCTGCTGAGGCCGGACCGAAGGCCTGAATCCCGGGTGCCGGAGGAAAATAGGTGCCGGCAGCCAGGGGAAGGAAGGCCTATTGCACGAATCTCTTCATGCAACGGGCCTCTAGTCTTATATAAAAGGCCCGTGGCTGTCACACCATAATGCTGTCACGACTAAATGAGCAACAGCTCTCGCAGTGGGGGCAGGGCATGGCGCGAGCTACTAGCAGTGGAGAGCTATGAGTGGTGGAGGCCAGGGTAGCGAGCTACTAGTGGTGATGGGCAGGGCAGCCAGCTGAGGCAAGTGGAAGCAAGCTAACTTGCACATGATTTCATGTATAATGGGCCTCTAGTATGTGTGTGTGTGTGTGTGTGTGTGTGTGTGTGTGTGTGTGTATATATATATATATATATATATATATATATATATATATATATATACTAGAGGCCTGGTGGACAAAAATTTGTGCACTCGGGGGGAGGGACGAGGGGTCTCTTAGCCCGGCCCCGGCCTGTGCCCTCTCGCAGTCTGGGAACCCTCGGGAGATAACAACCTGCTGGCTTAGGCCTGCTCCCGGGTGGCAGAGGGCAGGCCCAATCCCTAGGTGTAGCCCCTGGTCAGGCTCAGAGCAGGGCTGATTAGGGAGTTGGGGCGCCGCCTCCTGTCATGCACAGAACAGGGCGGATTTGGAGGTTGCGATGCCACCCTCAGTCATGCTCAGGGTAGGGCCGATTGGGTGGTTGGGGCACCGCCCCCTGTCACACTCAAGGCAGAGTCAATGGGGAGGTTGCGGCACCACCCCCTGTCACGCACAGAGGAGGGCCGATCAGGGGGTTGGGGCACCACCCCCTGTCACACACAGAGCAGGGCGGATCAGGGGTTTGGGGCACCGCCACTCTCACACTCAAGGCAGGACCGATGGGAAGGTTATGGCTCTACCCCGTCACACACAAAGCAGGGCGGATCAGGGGTTTGGGGCGCCGCACCCTGTCACACACACAGCCGCAGGGCGATCATGGGGTTGGGGAGCTCCCCCTATCAGGCACAGAACAGGGCTGATCAGGGGGTGGGGGTGCCTTCCCTTGTCATGAACAGAGGAGGGCCGATAGGGAGGTTGTGGCCCCGCCCCCTGTCACACACAGAGCCGCAGGGCGATCAGGGGTTTGGGCGCTACCCCCTGTCACACTGATCCCGGTGGCAGGAGGCCTCATGGCTCCGCTGATCCCGGTGCTGGGAGGCATATTACCTTTTTACTATATCAGATAGAAGCCTGGTACATGGGTGTGGGCCGGCTGGTTTGCCCTGAAGGGTGTCCTGGATCAGGGTGGGGGTCCCCACTGGGGTGCTGGCCAGTCTGGGTGAGGGGCTGAGGGCTGTTTTCAGGCTGGCAGGTGATTGAAGCTCCCAACCGCTCCTTTTTTTTCTTTTTTTTTTATTCTGGGCCAGCTTTAGCTTTGAGGCTTGGCTCCAGCTCTTAGGCCTCCGCTGCTGAAAGCAGGTTTCTGGCCTTGGTTTACCTTCTGTATTTGAAACAATGTTGTGATATTACTGGCTAAAGCCCTACAGACTAAAGCAGGTTTTTGGGGTTTTGTTTAGCTTCTATATTTGTAACATAGTTGATTAGAGTTGCAGCTCAGAGGCCGGCAGCTGCAGGCGGGGAACGTTGGAGTCCTCCGAACATGAAGCAAGCAAACCTCATGTTCACTTTAAGCTGCCTGGCTGCCAGCTGCCACTTGGCTGGCAGTTAATTTGCATATTGCCCTAATTAGCCAATGGGAATGGTAGCGGTCGTACGCTAATTACCATGTTTCTCTTTTATTAGATAGGAGATATATATATATATATATATATATATATATATATATATATATATTTCAATGCAAACCTCTGGTATAATTTACAAAGAGGAATCCTGTAGGAGAAAGTACTTCAATTTCTGTATTCATCATACATTTTGACTCAGAGGGAGTGAATCATTGCTTTAAATTTCATCTCAAAAAGATGTTGAAGGTCTCAGACAGCTATCCTCATTGATTGGCTGAAATTCATGCCATAATTGCTATAAAAATAAGCAACACATTTATTTCATGTGGGACTTGTATGTTGGGCACACACCCTGAACCTCCTTCCTCACATAATATTTTGGAGTATTATAGCTCAGTCTAGGAATGTTATCCATTTCAATAGAAACATCCTAACAAGCTTGACCTCAGAATGATCCTGAAATTTACAAGCTAAATACAACAATGAAATTCTAATCTTGGGAAGAGGACCAAAACTCTATAGATTATGCAGAGAAAGGAAGGTTGCAGTTTCTTATTAAATACCTGGTACTCATGCAGTCAAGTTTCAGATCTGCTCACCATTATTGCCATTTGACTTGGGAATTACAGAGTTTATCTCAGTATAATTCATGTTCTATTTGATTTTACTTAATTCTCTATAGTTTAGACTAATAATAATAAAAGTATCTGAGGGATGCTGTTTCCTCCTACCACCAAATATATGGTATTGTCTCACTACCTCTTTTCTAGTTCACTGCCATGAACTAGATGTCCAACAATTCAATTCTGTCCTGGCACTACCTACCTGGAATCAGTGCAGACCTCACAGCTGAAGGACTCAATGACAGGAGACAACCCCCAGGTCAGATGTCAGTCAGGAGTCTTAGCCTACCTGCTCTTCTGATCTTCTGACCAACTGGCTCTAAATCAGGGGTTCCCATGAGCCCCTCCTCAGGTTCAATACTTTGCCAAAAAGCTCACAGAACTTAGGAAGAAATTTCACTTACATTTGCTAGTTTATTATAAAGCATACAAATGAATCAGATGAAGAATTACATAGGACAACGTCTAGGTCTTGAGCACAGGGTCTGTGAAACTAGGGTGTGCCCCCCTCCCAGCATATGGATTCATTCATCAACCCAAAAACCCTACAAAACCTATCATGTAGGGGGTTTTATGGAGGTTTAATTAGGTAGACATGAGTGATCAAATCATTGGTCATTGCTTTTAAATCAATCTCACTCCCCTTTCTCTCCCCTATCAGAGATTGGGAGTCTGGCATCAGGTTCTAAATTCTAATGAAGGATTGGTCTTTCTGATAACGAGCCCCATCCTGTAGCTATCTAGGAGCCTGCCAAGGGTACCTCATTAGGGCATAAGACAATTCTATCACCCTGTCACTCGGGAAATTCCAAACATTTTAGGAGCTGGGAACAAAGGAACTGAGGACAAAGACCACATATCTTTCTGTGATGCCACAGCACCTATTATAAACCAAATAGTTAAGTTATAAGTGAAAGGGAGTTCATTAAAATTACATTTAGCTTTCTATATGATTTCTAGTTTTAAGTCACTAATATTGAATATTGAGTTTTGTATATGGCAGACACTTGACTATTTTTAAATACCAAGGTCTCTGGACATTGGGCCCAGGTTCTACCCTCCTCAAAATGAGACTAAGCTGACCATGTTTTCTAAGTGTGATTTTGTCAGTTAGCACATATGATGCGACCCTCTGTTCACCATAAGGCTTTATTTTTCATGTCTCCAGTTCTCTCCAACTTTCAAAGGCCTCTTCTTTGCCCCCTGGAACTATCCTTTCATAGGTACCAGCCTTTCTTCATCTCTGAAACATTTTTCCATGTGCTTCTTTCTCCTTATGCCTTAGTAATAAACCCACCATAACCTCGAGAACCTGGCATCTACAGGTTGCATCACAAGTGGTAGCACTTTATTTTCATATACTTTGATCACAAGTGGTAAGGTTTCATTTCTTATTGCTCCTCTCTGCCACTTCCAAACTGTTACCCCTCCGCTCTATTTAACATTTATATAGAGCTCTTTCTTCTACTAACTTTTACCTTTTGTACTCAGTCAACTCATCCTCTTTCCCTGACCACATAGGCAACCCATTACATTCTTCTCCAAATAAAATTCATCTAGAATCCTGTGAGGCTGCAACATGCCACCAGGACTGGTTACCAAACTGGTGAACTTTCCAGTCCATTAACCCCTCTCTCTCTCATTCAGTCATTTTAATCTCTCCTTCACTTCTCTCTCTCTCTCTCTCTCTCTTTTTTTTTGTTATGGTCCCTGGTTCTGATAACACTTTCTTATATTTTAAATGTCCTATTCTTCTGGTTTACTTTCTTTATTTACATTTAAGGATTTATTGAAGTTAGAAATGATTGTATACTACTTAAAATGTTCTATAACACAAAGAAAGAAACTTTTACTTTTCTATTTGAGGCCCATAATGCAGATATTTTTTAAAAAATGAACAAAAAAAGAAAACAAAAGACAAATTTCACTTAGAAATGTTGGCGCTATTCCTAAATAAAATATGAGCAAATAGAATCCAGCAGTACATTAAAAGAATAAGTCACCATGGCCAATTGGGATTCAGTCCACAAGTCCAAACTGATTCAGTGTTTAAAAATGCATTAATAATATTCAGCATATTAATAAGTCAAAGGAGAAAAAAAAAACAAGTGGTGGCTTTCACATATGCTGATATGACATTTGAAATATTTCAATACCTATTCCTTTTTCAAGAAGAAAAACTCTTAGAGGAATAGAAATAGAAATTTCCTTCACATGAAAAAATATTTTAGCCAATGAAAATATTACAATTTAAGTCATAAAGAAAACTGGTGCCCACTATTATTGGTAGTGTTTAAGACTAACAAATGTGAAATGTTGGTACCAAAGGGGAAATATTATTTCATTCATTTATTACACAAATATTGATTGACAGCCTATTAAATGTCAGCCATATAATAAGGCTCTTAGGATATACTGCCATGTAAACATGGACTGGCTACACTCTGGAGTTTGCATTCAAATAAATTATTTGCAGATTATATTTTGACTGCATGCCTGGAGTAGAAACTAACATACAAACATCAATAAGAAGTTAGCAAAGATAATTGAATAAAAATATTCCAGTTAAAGAAATAAAATTAAATAACTAGGCATATAGGAAAACAATACATAACCCTTCTTTAAAGGAAATGATGACAAGTGTGAGAAGTAATATCTTTTAAAAGAGAGACAATGTTTATTTTGGTTAGGAAGACATACTGTAATTATATAAATTCTTCTTAAAATAATCTATCAAGTAAATGAACTGTTATATATTAAAACATAGCTTTTTTAAAAACTTCACAAATTTCATCCAGAAGTATAAAATCTGTGATTTTGGGTAGGAAATGCTGGGAAAATAATCACAAGAAAATATTCACATTAGATTTTAAATTGTTTTTATAAGGTTACAATAATCTAAATAATGTAGTACCAATAAGAGAATAAATAATCAATGGTGCAGAATAATCAATCAATAAATTAAATATTTATTGGAATTCACTGTATGAGATGGCATTGCAGATCACTGAGGAAATCATAATTATTCAATCACTGATGTTTTGAACAATGACATACCCATTTTAAAAAAATGAGATTGGATTCCTACTTCAAATTTAACACCAGAATGAATTCCAGGTGACCTAAAAGTTTAAATGTTTTTTGATGCAACCATAGAAGTATTGAGATGAGATGTAACTGAATATTATGATAATCTTGGATTAGGAAAGGATTTCCCAAGCCTGACAATGTAGAAGTCATAAAGAAAGGAGCCAATTCATTTTTACTCCATACTAATTTAAAACTTCTACATAAAGAAACTTCCAAAATATTAATAAAAATACATACACAGCAAATAGCATATAAAGTAAACTAACACCCTTTAAATAAAAGGGGCTCTTCCATATCAATATGATGATGAAGAAGAAAACATTCATTAAGTGGACAAAAGCTATCCACAGACAACTCATGTAACAGGAACTATACATACCCAATATCAAATAAAATGTGTTCAATTTCACTGAACAATTAAAAATGAAAATAACCAAGAAATGTAACTCTTTACCTACTCATTTAGCAAAAGACAAAATGACTGGTACAGTGCCCCTTGAATGAGAGTGAAGGAATTGGACAGTTTTATACAGTACTACTTGGATTGCAAATGAGTTCAGTATTTGTTGGCATATGACAATATTTAATGGCTAATAACCTTTTAACTATAAATTCCAATTTTAGTTATAAGTGCTATAAGAGGAAAGTTTATAAATGCATGCAGAAATTTAGTAAAAAATATATTTTCATCTGTGTAATATTCTAATAATGCCTACATTAGAATATTACACAGTGGTTAAGAGTAATAAAATAGATCTACATATTCTGTTTTGGAAGAGGTTTATGGTAGATTGCTAAATGAAAATGTAATAAGATGTTCTCTATTGTATAATGTACTGTCATTCAATTGGATATGAATTGTATTTTTGCAAATTCAGAGACATTGCATAAGCCTATACTTCAGATTGTTAACCATTCTTATCCCTAGAGAATTAGATTCAGAGGAAGAGAGCAGAGCAGGGAGAGATGAGCCTCCTATATTCTACTCTATCTCCTTCTGTATTGTCTTTTTTTTTTTTACATATATATTGGGAATATGCATTCCTTTTATAATTAAAAACAACAACAAAGAGTTAAAAGTTCTTTGCTGGAAAAAAAAATCAATCTGAAAATAGAACTCTGTGTTTCCCATGTATTCTCATTCTCTTTGAGAAAAGGTTCTTTCATTTATACTGGCATGTTGGATTTCCAGCAAAAGTTAACTTTATGAACAAGTTAATAATCTATGTTTTGAATTATTTATATGCACTTTAAAGCTTTAGGGCAGTGAGGGCAGCTTTATATTTTCCTCCCCTTCAGATCATTATCCTCTCCCTGACACCATGGTCCTTTCCATATTGATGAGGTACATAGAGTGGAAAGAATGTTAGGTTTCAGGTGGAGGGTGTGCTATGCCCTCTTATCTGTTATTGTCCACATGATAACAATGAAAGGCAAAATAAATGAATTCAGCTAACAAGTGTTTAGCCATTCTGGGGCTTAATAGCCATGCAACATAGAAAAGTAAATTTATAACTATTTTGTAGAAAGGATTTTTGATTAAGGATTATTTTCTCTTGCTTTGGCATAGGTTGAAAGGTATGCTTCACTTCTATTCACCAGCCTTAGATGTTGGTTTTGCCCTTGGGGAAATCTGGGATTTTATTCTAAATCCTTAAGATGACTGACTGTCTCTGCTCCTGGTTCCTATTCCTTCTAGAAGTCCATTTTAATTCCATTGCAACCTGAGAAACATGTTTGTTGCAAGAAGGAAATACAGAATTTATTTTGGCCAGTTCCCACGGAGCTAGCTCCAAAGAGCACTCATATGGATCCAGTCCCTTGAAGCAATTGTTTCCTTGCAGTTCTGACCAGAGACCTAGAATTGAGCATCATGCCAGACCAGAAGGGCAACCCAGGCCCAGCCAGATCTTATAGGTATATTCTTTCTTTTTTCTCAAATCATATATATATATATATATATATATATATATATATATATATATTTGTTGAAAGTATTAGAGATATATCCCAACCCCCCCATTGCCCCCTTCCTCCCAGTACCTACCCCGCTCCCCCCGCCCCCAGGTCTTCACTACCCTTGTCCATGGGATATGTATATAAGTATACTAGAGCCCTGGTGCATGAAATTCATGCAGGGTAGGGTCCCTAGGCCTAGCCTCCCTGCCTCCCTGCCACCCACTTCCCTAACTTCCTTAGTGCCCCTCCGCTGCTGCTGGTTGCCTGCCATGTTCTGCGCCGCCCCCTGGTGGTCAGCACACATCATAGTGAGCAATCAAACTCCCGCTCTCTGGTCAAACTCCCAAGCAGACAATTTGCATAATATATATATATATATATATATATATGTTCTTTGGTTTATTTCTTCTCATCTCCCCAACCCCACATCAAAGTATGTCAGTCTGTTCCATGATCACACTTTTTTTGTTGAATCTAATGAACAAAATGAATTGACCAACAAAATAAGACATAAAGCATGGAAGCATGGAACAGATACATTCTTTTTTAGAATATACCTGTACTTCTATTCATTGCACTACTGCTATTTGCCTGAGAAACAGTAGTTATGTTATTTTCTATTTTGTAAACTGTGGCAAAAATCTACTGAATTATGGTTTGTCTTTGTGCTGAGCAAATCTCAGTAAAACAGTTTTTAATATTTTTTAAACATTCTTGTTCATTCATCACTATTCTGTCAAATATTTGGCACATTATTTGACCAAAAATCTGGCAGGTGTGGTGTGAGTGGCATTGGTTTGAGTTATTTCCACTATCATCCTTTGCCAGAGGTGTGACACTGTAAGAACCATTAAACCATGTCTCATCTGTTTCCTGTGTTTCAAAAGTTCATTCTTCAAGGAGAACGACCCAGTCCTTCCAAGGCTGGAAGAAGAAGTCAACGCTGCACTTCAAACATGACTAGGAAGCAGTAAAGACTCTAGTTGGAACAAATAGGCCATGCATAGTGTGCCTGTTTCTAGCTTTGGAAACTAACCTGCTGGTGGGTTGTGTGCTTCCAGGGTGAAAGAGAAGGCCCATCGGCAGGAAGGAACAGATTTTCTTTTCTCAACACACTTTGTTATGGTGGGCACACAGCAGATGCAACCCCCTTCACCAACACTTTTCTAGCTCCCAATAAGCATTTGAATATTGCAACAACACCTAAGATTTTTGTCTTTGGTTATCTAACAGCCTTAAGATGCAGGAGGTAATATGAAAGAACCCTCTACTGATCAAATCCCCCCCATTTCTTTACCTGAAAACCCCAAATAGTGTTTCAGTGCAGAGATAATTTGATGGGTTTATCTTAAATAAAGAATAATGTGGCAAAGGCTTATATGTTTTCTTTCTCATTTTTGAAGTTCCTGGAAAATCCTCAAACTGTAAAATTTTATGTTGAGGCAAAAACTTCCAGGAAACGATAGTGGTCCTGTTATAAGAGTAGCACAATACAGTGGGGCCTTGACTTACGAGTGTCCCGACCAACCAGTTTTTCGAGATACGAGCCGTCTCTCGGCCCATTTTTTGCTTTGAGTTGCAAGCTAAAATTCGGGTTACGAGCCAGCTTCAGATACCCCACTGCTAGTTGGTGCAGCGGACGTCACAGTGAACGCCACATCATCAGCCCAGCATCACGTGTCTCACTCGTTCACTTTTTGATTTGACATACAAGTAATTTGAGTTACGAGCTCCGTCACAGAACAAATTAAACTCGTAAGTCAAGGCCCCACTGTACTGAAGAAGTAGGAAGTATGAGGAAAGGGGTGCATTGGACTGCTCAGGCTGCCATAACAAAGTAGGTATATTAAACATCAGAAATTTATTTCCTCATAGTTCCGGAGACCAGAAGATCAAAGTGTTGATGGATTAGCTTTCTCTCGAGGCCTCTCTCCTTTGGCTTGAAGACAGCTGCCTTTTTGCTGTGTCCTCACATGGTCCTTCCTCTGTTCATGCACATGCTTGGTGTCTCACCTCTTCTTCTAAGGACATCAGTCAAATTGGATTGGGCTCCACCTTAAGGACCTCATTTTACCTTAATCACCTCTTTAAAGAGCTCATCTCTAATATGGTTATACTGAGGTCCTGAGGGTTGGGACCTGAACATATGAAGGGGTAGAGGAACAATTCAGTCCATACAGGAAGTAAGAGAACATGCTCCAATAAAAAGGTATAGAAACAGGACAAATAGTTAAACACTTAGCATCTTTTCCTTCCACCTTACTGTCTTAATTTTGTTGGTGTTAATTTGGGGAATTGATAAATGGAATAATGGCTACATGACCTTAGTCACTTCCACATATTTTACAGTGCTGTAGTTTCCACATGTATAGAAGGCAGAAAACATCTGCTTAGCCAATTTACAGAGACTCAATGAAATAATAAATGAGAAATGTCTTTGAAGTAGTTAGAAAGCAACTCTTCAATTGGAAAGTGATGACATTTTACATACCAAACTAATTTTTATCCAGCATCTAGCACATGACAGGAACTGAATAAATGTCCATAGATTGACAATGATAGTCTAAACAAGACAACACATTTTTAAGAAGAGTGTAATCCTAAAATGATACTTTTGAAATTTAATTCTCAGTATTGTGCAGAAAAGAGAAATGACAGAAACAGGGTGGCCAACTGCATGTTGTTACAGCACACCAGGCATCATCCAATCAGGGCCGGGCCAAGGACTGTGACAGTGGAAGGGATAATACCTGAAAACTGATGACATCAGCAATTAAGTATAGAGAGGAAGGTCAAATAAACTGGCCAGCCTTGCAATGTCTAAGGCAAGTTTCTTACTTATGGAATTTAAAAGTATGATTTTACAGGCTTTCTTCAAGTGCTTATGCAATGGACAAATATTGTTTTGTCTGCAAGATTGTTCTACAGAATAATAATCTTTACTCTTAGGACTTTTATGGAATTCTTCCCAAGTTTTCTTCTTCTCAATTTCACTCTCCATTACCCCTAGTTATACCCGCTATAATACACAGTGGAGATTGAAGTGCTCTTTATTTTCCTCAGCACTCAGCTTTTTCCATCTTTCATCACCACCACCAAAAGTGCCCCTTCTTGGATATTTAGGTATTTTCCAAGACATTTTAAAATTTCTGTTCCCACAGCTTTATAATCTTTTTCTTGTGCTGAAAATTAATCTGGAGTAGCTTTCTGGATCTCATAAAGTGGGTATGGCAGATTGTTTGAAAAATTGGCTATATTACTCTCCTCATAAACATACTCTTACCATGTTACTCAGCAGTTCTTTCCATCAAGAGCGGATTGCGCTCTTCTACCCCTTCAATCTGGGCTGGCCTGTGACTTGCTCTAGCCAATAGAATGTGGCAGACAATGTGCAAATTCCAATACTGGGCCTCAGGAGAGTCTTAGTTACCTGCTCTTTTGCAAAAATCTGACTCGCCAGTGTGTGGGCTGACTTGCTGGAGGATAAGACCTTGCATTGCAGAAGTGAGTCATCCCAGCTGACTGTAGATGACTGAGGCCAACTGAGCCCAGAAGAATCAGTCAGTTGAACTTAGCCCCACTTGCTGGTTCATAGAATCACAAGCTAACTAAATACATGTTGAGGTGGGTTGTTATTTGCCAAAATATTACAATAGGCTACTTGGCAAGTTTGTAAAGTCTCCTTTCCTTTTCTTCTATGAGAAATACTTGTAGCAGTTTGATATTATTCTTGCATCAGGGTGTTACTGAATAAAGATTAGAAAGTAAAATAGTCTCTTGAGGACATTTTAAATTCATTAAGTGTATAATATATTAGCATCCAGGTTTATTCTTTATCAGTGATATTTGGAATATCCTAGTATTCTTAAATATGGCAAAGCAAAAGTCCAGAAGGCGTACTTTTTTCATTTAACTCCACTCCTCCTTACATCTTGTGAGTTCAAATAAAAAGAGAATCTAGCAGTGGAGAGAATCCATAAAATGTTAATTTCCTTGATGCTGTCAAGGAGAGAACATTGGCTTGGTGTCATTGCTGCTTTGGGGTCATAGCCAACCTGGGAATGAACAGCTGGTGTTATTCAGAAAAATGCAGACAATATTTGGGAAGGCATACTTTAGAAAAGAAATTAAAAGGAAAAATGGCGGAAAAGCAAACTAAATCAGAATAACATTTGAGACTGTGAAAATATCAAATGATTTCAGAAGTGTTTAATATCCCTTCCAATATAGTTAGAAAGTGGAGAAGGAAAGCAGGATTTGCAATGTCCCTAACAAGGCATTTGGGAGGCAGCATGACATAGTAAAAGAATATGAGATTTGGGGTCAAGAGAAGTAAATTCTAGTTTTGGCTAAGGCAACAATTTTCATGTGTTCCTATACATATACAAAATACCTTTCAGTTCTATTTATGATTTTACAACAAACAACATTTTAAAACCATATTGATGATTTGTATATAAAGATCTATTGATAGAGACAATTTCATATCAAACGTTTTTTTTTTCTCTATTATTCTGTAGGGAGTGGCTCTAGGGTCAAACCTTGGGCTGACCTGTGGCAGGGCCACAAACAAGTCCCAGCCTGGAGGGCAGAGCTCTCCTAGCATAATTAAGCCTGACCTTGTAACCCTCCCTAATTTCTTTCTAAGTAGCTAATGGGCTGTGGGAGGTGTAGCAAGTGTTGCCGAAACAAGAATATTTGTATACATGTTAATCTACTCTTGTTTTAATCAGACTATAAAATAAAGCATAGGCTTGCAGGCTGGGTCTTTTGTTTCCTCATCCAGGCACGGGAGATTCACCGAGCCCCAGCTATATTCTCTTGTCTGCCTTTTCTTTAATCTTTCACCTCCCCTCCTCAGGTTCACCCTTGGCCTTGCTGGTGCGGCACACTATTCATCCAATTCTATAAAGGAGTACTTTTCAAAGTATGACCTGATATCCCAAGGGTCCCAGCAGCAACTATAAGAATCCAGCTGTCTTCCATTAAACTTGGCATTGAAACATTTGAAAATATTTAAGACAACTCTACTCTTCTCACTCCATTTTTAATTTAGAAAATAGTTTTTATTTAAAATGTTATTTGTTAATATGTAATCAATGTGCTATTGTTATATTAAAATTAGTTAATAATTATTTATATTTCCCAGTTTTTAACATTTAATATTGTAAATAGTGATAAGTATAACCTACATAAACAAAAATTTGTTGATATTCTTAATAATATTTGAGAACATAAATGAAAACCAAGACAAAAAAACAACCAAACAGACAAAAAATGAAAAAACGTTGAGAACCACTGCTGTTCAGAAAGTTGGGTCAAGTATTATTATTATTTTTTTTAAATATATTTTATTGATTTTTTACAGAGAGGAAGGGAGAGAGATAGAGAGTTAGAAACATCGATGAGAGAGAAACATCGATCAGCTGCCTCCTGCACATCTCCCACTGGGGATATGCCCGCAACCAAGGTACATGCCCTTGACCGGAATCGAACCTGGGACCTTTCAGTCCGCAGGCTGACGCTCTATCCACTGAGCCAAACCGGTTTCGGCAGGGTCAAGTATTATTACATCCACTTAATAGATTGGGAACTGAAGAATTAAAAATGAGTTCTCTTGATAAAGGTGATTTATTAGATGTTGATCTAGAACAGCGGTTCTCAACCTGTGGGTTGCGACCCCTTTCGGGGTTGAACAACCCTTTCACAGGGGTCGCTTAAGACCATCAGAAAACACATATATAATTACATATTGTTTTTGTGATTAATCACTATGCTTTAATTATGTTCAATTTGTAACAATGAAATTGGGGGTCACCACAACATGAGGAACTGTATTAAAGAGTAACGGCATTAGGGAGGTTGAGAACCACTGATCTAGAATGAAGAACTTTTTTAAAAAAAAAAATTTTTTAATTTATTTTCCCCTTATTGATTAAGATATTACAAATGTGTCCTTATCCCCCCAATGGCCTCTCATCCCCCCAATCCTGCCCTCACCCTCACCCACTGTTGTCCACATCCATCGCTTATGCTTATATGCATGCATACAAGTCCTTTGGTTGATCTCTCCCCCTCACCCCACCCTCCCCTGCTTTCCCTCTCAGTTTTGAGCATCTGATCTATGCTTCTCTGTCTCTACATCTGTTTTTGTCCATCGGTTTATGTTGTTCATTATAATCCACAAATGAGTGAGAACATGTGATATTTATCTTTCTCTGACTGACTTATTTCACTTAGCATAATGCTCTCCAGCTCCATCCATGCTGTTGCAAATGGTAGAAGTTCCTTCCTTTTTAAAGCAGTGTAGTATTCCATTGTGTAGGTGTACAAGTTTTCTAATCCATTCATCTACTGATGGGCATTTAGGCTGATTCCAAATCTTAGCTATTGTAAATTGTGCTGCTATGAACATAGAGATGCATATATCCTTTCTGATTGGTGTTTCTGGTTTCTTGGGATATATTCCTAGAAGTGGGATCACTGGGTCAAATGGAAGTTCCATTTTTAGTTTTTTGAGGAAACTCCATACTGTTCTCCACAGTGGCTGCACCAGTTTGCATTCCCACCAGCAGTGAACAAGCGTTCCTTTTTCTCCGCATCCTCACCAGCATTTGTCATTTGTAAATTTGTTGATGTTAGCCATAGAATAAAGAACTTTCAACTCAAGGTTCCTTTCATATTTTAGTTAATTTTCCCCAGTGAGTTTTTATATTTATAAAAATTTGTATTGCTCAAAATAAAACACAGTAAAATATACTTTTTAAAGTGTGTAGTTCTCTGAATTTTAGCCCAAGTATAAATTCATACAACCATCATTACTGAAGGGTGCCAGAATATGTCATCTGAAAATATGCCTCTTTGGCATATGGATATCTTGAAGCTAAAAGCCATTGAGAACCAGCAGATGTAGGAAAAACTCCTCCTTTATCAAAGAAATTTTTCTTTATAAAATGTGTCTCCCTCTCCCATAGCAGGAAGAGAAGGACTCTTAACAACTCACATCCATGGAAAAGGTACTGATTTATAGCTGTATAAAAAACATTACTTCACAACCCCTGTTTACCATACTTTTCCTGACCACCTTGCCATAACTTGCCAACCCCACTGCTCCCCTAATCCAGAAGTCCCAAACCCCAGTTCCTTTGTGTAGCCTAAGTTGGTGTATAAGGCCAAATTCTAATCACCCCTTTGGGTTACTCATTGCTGGGTGTTTCCATGTGTACATGCACTATGTACATATAAAATGAACTTCTTGTTGTTGTTTGTTTGTTAATCTGTCTTTGACCAGTATGATTTATCGGGTCCAGACTGGAGAACCTGGGGTGGGTAGAGGAAAAGACTTTTCCCCCTTACACTGCCGACAGAATACAAAACATTTCCATCTCCACAAAAAATTCCTCATGCCATCCCAACTCTCTTTAACTGAGGCTTGTATGGTATTTCTTTTTCTATACTTTTACATTTAACCTACCTGAATAATCAATCATATTTGAAGTAAGTTTTGGTGCACAACAGAGTTGAATAATGTTTTTCTTTTTTAAAAAATAGATTCTAATAATCCCTATCTTTCAGTTAGCTTTTTTAAGGCCATTTTTATTTAATGTAATTTCTTGATGTTTGAACTTGGGTCTACCACTTTGTTATTTAATTTATGTTTGTTCCCTCTCTTATATATTCCTCTATTTCTCCTTTCCTGCCTTATTTTGTGTTATTTAGCCAATATTTTTATTTTCACTTTATTTTTTGGTACAGGATTTTAGTGATTGCTCTAGAGATTATAATATGTATATAATTAACTTTTATACCTCTAATTATATGCAAACATAAATACAAGTATAATTAACTTTTTTTCAGTCAGCTTATCAATAGTTTTCCACTTCAAGTAGAATGTAGAAACTTGCTATGCTTTATGTCCCTTTACCCCTTTTTCCTAGCCTATATAATAAAAGCCTAATCTGTTAAGTGTCCTGTCGTCTGTTCAACCAATCAAAGCGTAATATACTAATGATATTCTAAGACTGCTCAACCACTCACTATGACATGCACTGACCACCAGGGCGCAGACAGTAGACAAGTCGCTATGGTGTGCACTGACCACCAGGGGGCAGATGCTCTGACCAGTAGGTTAGCTTGCTGCTGAGGTCCAGCCGATTGGGACTGAGCGAGACAGGCCAGACACCCTGGAGCCCTTCTGCAGTCCCTCCCTAGGTCCAACCTCCCTCATCTCTCCCCAACTCTGATTGTGCACCAGTGTGGTCCTTCGGCCTGGCCTGTGCCCTCCTGCAACCCGGGCCGCCTTAGGGGATGTTGGAGAGCTGGTTTCAGCCCAATCCCGCAGGCCAGGGACTCCACTGATGCATGAATTTGTACACCGGGCCTCTAGTATGATGTAATGGTCATATGTATTATATCTATATATATATATTGGAAAATATCAGACAATTTTGTAATTTTTTTTTTTTACTATCAAACATATTTTTTAAAAAACTCAAGAGAAGAACAGTATGTTATATTTACCCAGTTTTTACATTCTGTTGTGATTCTTTATTCCTACCATCCAATTTTCCTTTGTTATCATTTTTGTCTCTTTGAGGAACTTCCTTTAGTAATTCCCTTAGTCCTGGTCTGCTGGCAATGAATGCTTTTGGTTTTCTTTCATCTGTTGATGTCTTTATATCACCTTCATTTCTATAAAATATTTTTTCTTAATATAGAATTCTGCACGAATCTTTTTTCTCCCAGAAATTTAAAAATGTTCTACATTCTTTCAGCCTCCATTTTATTCTTATCAGAAATATAGTCTTTCAAATCATTGTTGACCCATTAGTAATGCAGAATTTTTCTCTGATTTCTTGCACTAGTTTTTCTTTGCTTTTAGTTTTGAAGAGTTTAATTGTGATATGTTTATGCATGAATTTCTTTGGGTTTATACTGTTTAGGGTTTGCTGTGTTTCTTGAATCTGTAGATTTACGCCTTTCTCCATTTGAGCAGTTTTAGCTATTATTTCTTCAAATGTTTCCCAGAATAATCTCTTTTTCATCTTCTTTTGTGTCTCCAATAATACAATTTTTTTTGGAGGGGGGGGGGGTAGCGGGGGGGGGGGGACATTGGACAAGTCCCTGACACTCTAGTCATTAATTTTTAAATCTCTTTTCTACTTTAGCATTCGTATTGGATAATTATAATTCATCTGTCTTTAAGTTCACTCTTTGCTTTGTCATTTTCATTCTGCTACTGAGCCCATCCAGTGAGTTTCAAACTTTGATTACTGGTTTTCCAGTTCTAAAATTATCTGGCTCTTATTTATATATTAGAGACCCGGTGCACAAAATTTTGTGCATTCGGGGGGAAGGGGGGGTTCCTCAGACTGGCCTGTGCTCTCTCGCAGTATGGGACCCCTCGGGAGATAACGCCCTGCTGGCTTAGGCCTGCTCCCTGGTGGCAGAGGGCAGGCACAATCCCTAGGTGCAGCCCCTGGTCAGGCTCAGAGCAGGGCCAATTGGGGAGTTGGGGCGTCGTCCCCTGTCATGCACACAGCAGGGCGGATTGGGAGGTTGCAATGCCACCCTCAGTCATGCTCAGGGTAGGGCCGATTGGGGGGTTGGGGCACCACCCCCTGTCACACTCAAGCCAGGGTCGATGGGGAGGTTGCGGCGCCACCTCCTGTCACGAACAGAGCAGGGCCAATCCGGGGATTGGGGCACCGCCCCCTGTCATGCACAGAGCAGGGCCCATCAGGGGGTTGGGGAGTTCCCCCCTGTGAAGCACAGAGCACGGCCCATCAGGGGGTTGAGGAGCTCCCCCTATCACCCACAGAGCAGGACCGATCAGGGGGTTGGGGCGCCGCCACTCTCACACTCAGGGCAGGACCGATGGGGAGGTTATGGCTCTACCCCATCACACACAGAGCAGGGCCTGTGGGGGCGGGGGGATTGGGGCGCTGCACCCTGTCACACACAGAGCCGCAGGGTGATCAGGGGGTTGGGGAGCTACCCCTTATCAGGCACAGAGCAGGGCTGATCAGGGGGTTGGGGTGCCTTCCCCTGTCATGAACAGAGCAGGGCGGATAGGGAGGTTGTGGCCCCACCGCCTGTCACACACAGAGCCACAGGGTGATCATGGGGTTTGGGCGCTGCCCCCTGTCCTGCTGATCCCGGTGCCAGGAGGCCATGTGGCTCCGCTGATCCCGGTGCTGGGAGGCATATTACCCTTTTACTATATAGGATAGAGGCCTGGTGCATGGGTGGCGATGGCTGGTTTGCCCTCAAGGGTGTCCTGGATCAGGGTGGGGATCCCCACTGAGGTGCCTGGCCAGCCTGGGTGAGGGATGATGGCTGTTTGCTGCTGGTCACACACCCTTCAGGGTGGGGGTCCCCACTGGGGTGCCTGGCCAGCCTGGGTGAGGGGATGATGACTGTTTGCTGCTGGTCACACACCCTTCAGGGTGGGGGTCCCCACTGGCGTGCCTGGCCAGTCTGGGTGAGGGGCTGAGGGCTGAAGCTCCCAACTACTCCTTTATTTCTTTTTTTTTTTTTATTCTGGGCCAGCTTTAGCTCTGGCTTCAGCTCTGAGGCCTCTGCTGCTGAAAGCAGGTATCTGGTTTGTTTGGGTTCTATAATTGAAACAGTGTATAACTCCAGCTCTGAGATCCTGGCCAGCTGAAAGCAGGTTTTTGGGGTTTTGTTTAGCTTCTATATTTGTTACAATGTTTCTTAAACTGCAAGCTCAGAGGCCGGCAAGGCAGGCGGGGAATGTTGGTTTCCCTCGTCACTGAAGCAAGCAAGCCTCATGTTCGCTTCAAGCTGCCTGGCTGCCAGCCGCCATCTTGGCTGGCAGTTAATTTGCATATCGCCCTGATTAGCCAATGGGAAGGGTAGCGGTCGTACGCTAATTATCATGTTTCTCTTTTATTAGATAGGATTTTCTATCTTGGATGAGACATCTCTTTCCACTCATTTTAATGTGTTTGGCGTTACATCTTGGAGGATTTTTATAATAGTTGCTTTAAAATCTTCTTTAGGACAATCTCTGCATCTGTGTCATCTCAGTGTTGGCATCTGTTTGTTGCCTTTTCACCCCAGGTAACATTTTCCTGGTTCTTTAAATATTATGCAATTTGGAGTATATCCTGGATATTTTGAATATTATGCTAGGATTTTCTGTATTTTGCTTAAGTCTTCTGGGGGATGCTGATATTTTTCTTTTAGCAAGCAATTGACCTGGTTAGTTTCCGATTGCAAGTTCCAACAAGCCTTATAGGAGTTGTAGTCTCAATATGATTTTCTTTGTCAATTTCTTTGCAGTATTATTTGGATCTGTCCTATGTGTGTTCCACCCTGTAGTTGAGTTCTGGGTAGTGGCCTATCTTGCAGTTCAATTTTAAAAGTCGATGGTATGCTATTATATGTCCAAACTATACATGTGCATCTTGGAAATATTCTCAGGGGTTTATAAACTACTTTTTCTGGTCACTCTTCCCTACTTTTTCCTCTCTGTGACCTCTCTAGAACCTTTTTTGGCTCCCTGGAGCCCTTCTTTTAAGTTCAGCCAGAAAGCTGGGGTTTTGTTTTCCTAGTTCTGTCTTGTGCTTCCTGCAATTGTGATCATTCCCTGAGCCTAGATACACAGTAAGATAAGAGAGAGATAAAAAGAAACAGGTGCTTGCTCCACCCTTTTGGGACCTAATTTCCTCTGATTTATAAGGAAACTCCCACTTCCTCATTGTGTACCCCTTAGCCATCATTATTGCTCCTGCTTCCATGGCTACCACCAATTGCACTGATTGCTTGAAGCCTGGGGGAGGAGAGTGGAGGAAAAAAAACCAATATCAACAACACAGGGGGTTTTATCTCACTCTTTCTAACCATGAGAACATCCCAAAACTGTGAGCTGGCAAGGAACTCAATCTGTCTTCAAGAGTGCCCACTCCTAGATTTCAGGCTGCACTGAGACCAAGTCTGGAGATATCAAAGACAAGAAATGGTAAGGTCACTGGTGGATTATTGGCACTTAGAATTCTAATCTTCTTTCCCAAGTTCCCTGCTACTGTTTACTTTTCAGAGTTCTCAAGTAGCTGCTCATGCATTCTGTGCATGTTTTATAGCTGCATTCAGTGGAAGAATGTGCTTATTTCATGTTACCAGACACCAGAACACTAATAAAAACATTTGGAATCATATAAAAGTGCTCAAATGCCCAAGGAAAATCTTCAGAGCTGATTTTAGGGAAACATGATGGTTGGACTTCAGCTTACTCCTGTGACTTCTATTTCCAAGTGTGATATTATACTTGTTATCAGCAATATCTCTGTACTGGCTCAGGAGGAGCTGCTCTAGCCTAAACTGGAAGTTCATAATTCCCTTCCTTTCCTACCCTTGTGACGTACCTAGAAAAAGTAAAAAGTAAAAAAAAATAAATAAAAGTACATGGTGAAAATAAGGCTGGGAGAAAATATCTGCAAAAGTTACATGTGATAAGGGACTGTTACCCAAAATATATAAAGAATTCTTAAAATTCAACAATAAAAAACAACCTGATTAAAGAATGGGTTGGAGACCTTGACACCTTAAAAAAGAAGACATACAGATGGTAAATAAGCATATGAAAAGGTTTATCTACATCACATGTCATTAGGGATATGCAAATTAGAAGAACAATTAGATGTTAATGCGAAATGACGCAGCCACTTAGGAAGATAGGTTAGCAGTTTCATACAAAACTATACCTATTCTTGCCATCTAATCCAGCAAAGAAGTTGAAAATGTATGTCCACACAAAAACCTGCACACAGATGTTGATGGCAGCTTTATTTATAGTTGCCAAAACTTGACAGTAACCAAGATATCCTTCAGAAGGTGAATTAATAAACTGCAGCACACCCAGACAATGGAATGCTATTCAGTGCTAAAATCACCTATGAAGCCACGAAAAAAACATGGAGAAACCTCAAATGCAATATTACTAAGTGAAAGAAGCCAATCTGAAAAGGCTGCCTACTGTGTGATTCCAGCTGCATAGCACTCTGGGAAAGGGAAAACTAAGGGTTCAGGAGGAAGATCAGTGTTGCCAGGAAATGGGGAGGGATGAATAGGCAGAACACGGAGGATTTTCTGTGGCCGTGAACATACTCTATGTGATACTAGAATGATGGATACATGCAATCCAAACATTTGCCAAACCTATAGAAAGTGTAACACCAAAAGGTAATGCTAACTGAAGCTATGGACTTTGATGATGATGTACCAATAGGTTCATCAATTGTAACAAACATACCACCCTGATGGGGGGTGTTAACAACAGTAGCCGCTGTGTATGTGTGGTAGCAGGAGTATGTGGGAAATCTCTGCATATTTCTATTAATTTTGCTGTGAACCTAAAAGTGCTCTAAAAACATCAAATCTTTTAAAAAAAGGAATAAAATTCTGACATATGCTACAACATGGTGAAACTTGGAGACATTATGCTGAGTGAAATAAGCCAGACACAAAAGGACATTATGGTACGCTTTTACTTACATGAAATACCTAGAAGAGTAGTCAAAGTCATAAAGACAAAATGTGGAACAGTGGTTAACAGGGAGTAGAGGGAGGAAGGAATAGGGAGTTATTGTTTAATGGGTATAGAGTTTCAGTATGGAATAATAAAAAAGTTCTGAAGATGGAAAGCATAAAAAAAATGTTAATGTACTTTATGCCACTGAACTGCACAGTTAAAAATGTTTTAAAAAGTAAAATTTTTGTAATATATAGTCTACCACAATAGAAAATAAAATGAAATATTTTTTAAAGTGCATCGGTAAATGAAGGAATTAGGGAGAAATTAAAATATAACTTGAGCGTAGGTTGGCCAGCTATGGCCTGCCTATGAGCAAAATATAGCCATACCAACTCATTTATTTATTGTCAATAACCGCTTTTATACTATAACAGTGGAGTGGGATAATTGTGAGACTGTCTAACTTTCAAAGCCTAAAATGTTTGCTATCTGAACTTTACAGAGAATGTTTGACAGCCATTGAACTAGATGATCTGAACTGCATGGTCATCTTGGGATTCCCTACAAAGTATCTCCTTGTTAAATATCAAGCCTGACCTCCCATCTCTGAATGGAAGCACATCTTTTGCAGATAAAATCCTCCAGAGTAATGAGAAGTCCTTCCCTTCTCCTATAATCCTAATTCCATTTATTTGATTATTGCTGATAAGATAACCATTATTTTTGCAGGCATTCTGCTAGATGCATAGAGACACTGCTACAAAGACAGATGTCATTCACACCCTCATGAAGCTATAAATGTAAAGCAGTTTTTGTAGATAGTTGAAAGCAATTTATTCCTCACAGCCCCTTATTGATCCCAAATCCATTTTATTGGGTAACATAGATCAAATCTAGCATTTCTTCTACATGATAGTACGTCTATCACTTTTCATGCTATTTTAGAATCTTCTCTTTCCCAGTTAAACATGCACTCTTTTCATTTGTGATAAAGAAATGATACTAAAATGCAAGTCGAGTCACAGATATATGGACTTGTTATATCATTTCTGCATTACCTACACATGTTATCCAGAAAGTACATTTAATTTGCTTGTATATTTGTCTATAACAGACAAAAAGCGTTATCTCTGATAACAAATAAAGAACTCTTGTAGTTACAGCAATTGAGGAACATTTTCCAATATAAATATGGCATTTCTGTTTATTTTTTAGGGAATAAATTTAATCACAGCTCCTAAAAACAAGTGGACATGATGTTAAATTACACAAATTTAAAATTAGTTATTTTTATTTTAGGAGAAAGTTTACCAAAATTGTTGAGCAGCACAAGCATTGAGTTAAATTCTTTCAACTGATTTATGCTATATAATAAAAGGCTTATATGCAAATTGACCAAACAGCAGAATGACCCGTCACTATGATGCACACTGACCACCAGGGGGCAGATGCTCAACACAGGAGCTGTCCCCTGGTGGTCAGTGTGCTCCCATAGGGGGAGTGCTGTTCAGCCAGAAGCCGGGCTCACGGCTGTCTAGTGCAGTGGTGGTGGCGGGAGCCTCTCATACCTCCACGGCAGCGCTAAGGATGTCCGACTGCTGGCTTAGTGGGGAGCAGGCCTAAGCCATCAGTCAGACATCCCCCAAGGGCTACTGGACTGCGAGAGGGTGCAGGCTGAGGGACCCCCTCCCGAGTGCACAAATTTTGTGCACCGGGCCTCTAGTCTAATATGAAATCTACTCTAGTGAATATTCATATTTTATGGATTCATTGTGGATTGCTCTTGCCAGTCATTTTTCTTTCTCAACTTTAAAATGATAGTATTTTCTTATCGAAAATATGTATAATACAAATCAGGAACAAGTTAATACATTTTAATTTCAGAAGGGTTATATAAAGTGATATTTATAGAAAATTGTCATGGATTTTGTTGTTGTTTTTGTTAAATGTGAAAAAAACAAATAATGTGTACCAGAAAAGTCTAGAAACCATTTTGTTGAAGTGTTGGATTCTAGATTTAGCAGGACTATGATTTATTTAATGGTTCAAGGGTTACAAAAATGCCAACTGAAATTGGGATTGGTAAACATTCAGTGTCAAGTAAAATTCTGACTTAGAAAACCACACACTAGGAAACAATTGAAAGGCGCTATCTCAAAATACATTTCATGTTGTCTAGTGGCCAGCTAAGGTACCTGGTGCTAGATAGAGACATTTTTCAGGACTATAAATATTTTTTGATACCTGTAAACTTTGATTTTATGGTCTATGGCTCCTGTGATTTCTTTAAGAATTCTCAATGCCATTACATGTTCTATTTGAACCCTATGTATCCAGAGACAGAGCTAAATATTGCCAGATTTTGAGACATGAGAATGTTGCCGAATACTTCTACATTGCGGTTTATTAGTTTACTTACCAGCTCATTTGTACTATTTTACAGATGACCATGTTTCTCTTTTCATAATCTTTGACCATTTATTTAGTGGATTTTACTGATGGTCCAAAAGAATGAATCAGAAATACATAGCTTTACACTTTAAATGCATTTATTTATTTGCTTGACAATGAATATTCATTGTATAACAATACTACTATTTAGGTAAATTACAGGAATATATGATATTATAAAAGGGGAAGCCACACCTAACAATTTTCTTATCTTATCCCCCCCCAAAAGATTTAGAAAAATTAATATGAAGGAATGAACATAATAAAATGTTAAAATAAAGAGAATCCATAATAGTGCTGACATGCACTCATTTATGTTACCTAAAACATATGCTTTCTTGAGATAATAAAAATATATTTTTTCATACTTCCTTTTGGTTCTGATGTCTAGGACACTCAGAGGCAAATGTAGGGTTCAGTGTACGATTGAGTTAATGTTGCCATTTAGGTTACCTTCATTTTTATCTTTTCCTTCCATCTTATTTGCTGATTCTTTCTTCCACAATATTATTATGCTTGTTATTGTGTGTGTGTTTTTTGTTGTTAATTTAAGTCATTTTGTAAAGAATAGGTTTAGACAAATTCAGTATTGAAAAATATACAATGCAGTGTCATCACAAGGATGTAATTTGGAGGCTTTGAGCACAGCTATTTATGTTGTTACTTTGAGGAATATTCCTAGCTACTCTTATGAGTTTTATCAGCACTAGAGTATTCTCTCTTCAGACAAATAAAAATAGGAATTAATAGTACAAAATACAGCTGTGAAGGATGATCTCAGAGCACTTAAAATTTTTCTATGAGAATAATGCAAATGCTGACCCAAACAGAACGTATCAAAGCAAAATCCTATGACCCCACCAGTTCCGTGTTTGATTTAATTACCCAGGAAAGAATATTCAACAGCAAGTGATCAGAAATGGGACGATGGCAAGTGAATGGTAGTAAAACAAAGGATAACTTAATTTATCTCAACATTTCTTATAATGTTTCCCTCTTTTGCTCCTTAGACATAAACAATGGCAGTGTCATATCATCAACTCAATTAAAATAGCAGAATAGCAAGGTAGTTGTATGGATTTTATACTCAAAATGATGAGGGTTCATATCTTAGTTCTGGCTCTTTAATTGTCTTTTGACCCTGAGAATTTTTCAGCCCTTAAATGTAAGTTTTCTCACTGTAAAATAGAAAAAATAATATCACCTACCATCATAAAATTGTTATGGGAATTAGATAGGGTACTTGATAGATAGATAGATAGATAGATAGATAGATAGATAGATGTCACTATCATGATTATAAGTTGTCACTAATATTAACAACAATCATCATCCTATCTAATAAAAGAGAAACATGGTAATTAGCATACGTCCGCTACCCTTCCCATTGGCTAATCAGGGCAATATGCAAATTAACTGCCAGCCAAGATGGCGGCCAGCAGCCAGGCAGCTTGAAACTAACATTAGGCTTGCTTGCTTCAGTGACGGAGGAAACCACCGTTCCCCGCCTGCCTTGCCAGCCTCTGAGCTTGCAGTTTGAAACATAGTTACAAATATAGAAGCTAAAAAAAAACCCCAGAAACCTGCTTTCAGCAAGCCAGGATCTCAGAGCTGGAGTGGACACAGTGTTTCGATTATAGAACACAAACAAACCAGATACTTGCTTTCAGCAGCAGAAGCCTCAGAGCTGGAGTCAGAGCTAAAGCTGGCCCAGAATTTTAAAAAAAAAGAAATATAGGAGCAGTTGGGAGCTTCAGTCACCTGCCAGCCTGAAAACAGCCATCAGCCCCTCACCCAGACTGGCCAGGCACCCCAGTGGGGACCCCCACACTGAAGGGTGTGTGACCAGCTGCAAACAGCCATCATCCCCTCACCCAGGCTGGCCAGACACATCAGTGGGGACCCCCACCTTCAGGGCAAACCAGCCAGCCCCCACCTGTGCACCAGGCCTCTATCCTATATAGTAAAAGGGCAATATGCCTCCCAGCACCAGGATCAGCGGAGCTGAGAGGCCTCCCGGCACCACACTGGGATCAGTGTGACAGGGGGCAGCGCCCAAACCCCATGATCGCCCTGCAGCTCTGTGTGTGACAGGGACGGGGCCACAACCTCCCTATCCGCCCTGCTCTGTTCATGACAGGGGAAGGCGCCCCAACCCCCTAATCAGCCCTGCTCTGTGCCTGATAGGGGTGAGCTCCCCAACCCCCTGATCGCCCTGCAGCTCTGTGTGTGACAGGGTGCGGTGCCCCAACCCCTCTGCCCCCCACCGGCCCTGCTCTGTGTGTGACGGGGTAGAGCCATAACCTCCCCATCGGCCCTGCCCTGAGTGTGACAGTGGCAGCGCCCCAACCCCCTGATCGGCCCTGCTCTGTGCATGACAGGGGGGAGCTCCCCAACCCCCTGATCGGCCCGGCTCTGTGCGTGACAGGGTACAGTGCCCCAACC
Organism: Myotis nattereri; assembly: GCF_964212035.1. NCBI lineage: Eukaryota > Metazoa > Chordata > Mammalia > Chiroptera > Vespertilionidae > Myotis > Myotis nattereri. The sequence goes on from NC_138080.1 coordinate 55,856,345, forward strand.
CCCCTGATGGGCCCTGCTCTGTGTGTGACAGGGGGGAGCTCCCCAACCCCCTTTTCGACCCTGCTCTGTGCATGACTGGGTAAGGAGCCCCAACCCCCCTGATGTGCCCTGCTCTGTGCGTGACAGTGGGTGGCGCCACAACCTCCCCATCGAACCTGCATTGAGTTTGACAGGGGCCGGTGCCCCAACCCCCCCCCCCCCCATCGGCCCTTCCCTGAGCGTGACTGAGGGTGGCATCACAACCTCCCGATCTGCCCTGCTCTGTGCATGACAGGGGGCGGCGCCCCAACTCCCCAGTCGGCCCTGCTCTGAGCCCGACCAGGGGCTGCACCTAGGGATTGGGCCTGCCCTCTGCCACCCGGGAGCAGGCCTAAGCCAGCAGGGCGTTATCTCCCGAGGGGTCCCATACTGCGAGAGAGCACAGGCCAGTCTGAGGAACCCCCCCTTCCCCCCGAATGCACAAAATTTTGTGCACCGGGCCTCTAGTTGTTTATAAATGTCAAAAGACATACCCTTTACTTGTTTATCTTAATGGAACCTAAAGATTTCATTTTGGGGTACAAAGTGAAATGGAAAACAAACAACTCCATATGATTAATGGCCAAGGTGACTACAGTTTAGTTCTACTGACCAAGAGACCACATGGGTCACACACAGGTTGACGATATTAATTGTGTTGTACTCACCTAGGACTATCAGAGCAACTGATTAAATACTGCCCCTGAATGTAATTTCCTGAACTCAGATCTCTGAGAAAACTTTATTGTCTTTAAAATCAATCAAAGGGATCAATGGGGGAAAAAGAGGTGTATCTGTATTACTTTAAGCAATAAAGATAAATTTTAAAAAAACAGAAGCATGGACCAAATAATATTAATACTCAATAATAATAATAATAAATCAAACAGTGTCTGGCAACAGTGTCTGCAAAAAATAATTCAAATAATTTACAAAAACATTTTTAAGAGGATATTTTGTTTTTAATTGTGACATGCCCAGGATTATTTTGTAACCAACTGGTGGACAAGAATCTCATTTTGTTTAAAAATTATTTGGATCTTATATTTGTCCCCCTTTGTCATGGTTTTGTATTCACCCAAATATCCTTCAGCATTCTTCTAGGAGTTCCTTCCTTTCTCTGCATGCTCCCTCCTGCCCCTCCTTATCATCATCTCTGTCCTATGAATGTAAGGTTAGAAGCTAGATTTACCCTCTTATATTTCTCAAAGCAAATGTAATAATCTTCCTTGCTAGAGCTTCCTTGCCAATATCCTTTCAGAAGTAAATGTTCCAGTTTGAGCTCATAGGTGAGCCATTTCTGAACATTCACTAGTTGACCCATTTTGCCTTCACAGTCATTATGCCACCTTATCATTCATCTTGCTAAACAACATCTGTGAAGAACTTGTGTTTGAAAGGCACAATACAAAACAACATTATTCTTTCTAGAAAGATCACTAATTACAATATCATGGAAAATGAATATCCAGCACCTGAGAATGGAAACAGAAACGATTGGAAAGATTTATTTTCTTTTTTAAAAATTTCTTTATTAATTAAGTTATTACATATGTGCCCTTATCCCCACATTACCGCCCCCCCCCCTCATGCCTTCACGCCCCTGTTGTCTGTATCCATTGGTTAGGCCTATATGGTTGCATATAAGTCCTTCGGTTGATCTCTCCCCCTTACCCCCACCCTCCCCTACCTTCCCTCTGAGGTTTGACGGTCTGATTGATGCTTCTCTGGAAAGATTTATTGAGTAGAGAAAACTCTCAGAAACCTCCCTTTAAAAAAAAAATAGAAAAAAGCTTTAAGTTCTTTGGCACAATACAATATGACAAACCAGGTCCACCAATTAAATTAAAATTCCCCATTACAAAGCTACAGGTTACTTACTAAAACAGCACAACAGGCTTAGCTATTTACAGGAAGTTATGACTCAGGTATATGTTTTCCCAATAGTAAAGAGGAGACAGAAGTCTGTTGGTGCCATTGTTTAGCTCACAACTGTGTTTAATAATGGGTGTGTTTGGAATATCAGATGTGGTATGCAAGACACATTCAGGGAGTCTGATTTAACTGTGATTCAAGGCCAGAGGCAACAGAGAGGATGACTTATGGAAATATCTATTTTATTAAAGTTCCAGAGTCTAGGAAAAATGTTATAGAATCTACACTAATCTAAAGAAACTTTTTAGTCACGAAGCATCACTTTCTCTTTCTTTCTCATAACTTCACATTAAAATAATGGTAATTTGCTAAGAAAAAAAGTATCTCAGAAAAGGAAGAAAAACAGAAAGATCCAAGGGAAGAAGTGGGGCAGGAGAACAAAAATGGTAAGAAGGCAGGGTAGAGAAGGAATGCATTGGTTTTCTTATTTCAGGAACTTTGCTCATTCAGCCAATATGAAGTAGCCCCTGAAATATTAAGAACATGTTAGGGAATGTTCAGACTGGATTCTAAGTTTGATTTGTAGAATATTGTCTTTAAAAGTAAAGTTTTACATTGTAGAACATACAATAACTTGAATTATAATAGTAATTTAATAATAGAGATTCTGGGATGCCTTCCTCTATTGATAGTTAAGACTCATAGACATTTAATTATATTAGTTATGCATATTGAAATATCTATTTCTAATTTCTTGAAAAGTCAATCTTTCTTTGTAGTTAGAATACTCCCCCCAACCCCAACATTTTCTTCTCACTTTTAAAAAATCTATTGATTAATTTAGCAAGGTTCAGTTCTGTTCTCACCTTAGAGCATTATCACAAATTATTATAGCCCTGACAGGTGTTACTCAGTGGTTAGAGCATCAGTCCACACACTGAAGAACCATGGGTTCAATTCCTGGTGAAGGGTATGTACCTGGGTTGCAGGTTTGATTCCCAACCCTGGTAGGGGTGCATGCTGGAGGCAACCAATTGATGTGACTCTCTCACATCAATGGTTCTCTTTCTTTCCCTCTCTTCCCACTTCCTCGCTCCCTTGCACCCTCTCTAAAAGTCAATAGAAAAAATATCCTTGGGTAAGGATTAACAAAAAAAAAAAATCAAAATTTCTATCAGATTATACCTTTCTATTCTCAGTTCCCTTATCTAGTTGAAAAGAAAAAAATAGTTGAACCTTTTAAAAACTGTTTTACACTCAGTTTTTCCTGTTTTCTTGTCAAGAAGTGTGTGCTTCTATCTCTGCATCTGGTTCTTTGAGGATGCTCAACTTTATATCTTCTTGGTATAAACAATGATTCTATACTTTCCCCTTCTACTTTCAGGCAGACATAATCTAATCTGTGTTATGTGACAAGACCAATTAGTCTCGCCCACTCTCCAGCCTTCCTTCCCTCCCCTCTCAGCTGCTACCCTCTTGGCACTCCATCTCTTTTAGGAAGTAGGGATGGGAGCCAAATCTCCACACTGCATTCATTAGATGAATATGCAGGTCCAGATTGCATAAATGTGCTCACATCCTCAAGTAGAACTCAGACTCAAGACTTCTTTGGACTCTTTTTCTCTCATTGTGTTTTATGTTTGTCAGAAGCTCTCTGACTACAAAACTTCCTAACTCGCCAGAGAGGAAAGATGTATTGACAAGATGAGGGCAAATAGGAAGCCCAGAACTGGACTGAACAAAACAAATGCAGAGAATGCCATTCCTTCTTTTGGATATGTTATTTTCATGCCACAACCTACCTGCTTCTGACAAGTATAGGTGAATCCATGCCTGCAGAGTCCAGATGATAGATGGTCAAGGCATGCCATTTATAATTCATGCCCGGAGCATTCACACTGCAACCAGTTGGGTCAACTGAAATCCAAATGGGACCCTGAGGACAAGACATGGAAACCCAGAACAGCTGGTGGTGCACAATTGTGATTAATCTCTTCTCATGCAGACAGACTGTAGCCACCACAGCTTGGAGAGGTGGGTACCAGGAACACTTGACCTGTTAGATGTTGAGGGACCGAAGAAAGAAAACACTTAAGACTGATTCATTTTGTTTCTGTTACCAGAAGTAGTTTTTAGATTTTTAAAGTTTGTATCATTATTTTCAGTATCATAACCGCTAACAGAGGGATGAACATTTGAAAACGAGCTGTTTGGTAGCTGGCAGCTTAAGTTTCAAAACTGCAAATATTATCTTATGTTACCTGATAGAAAGATCATCAGTAACGCTCTGGGTCAATTGCTAAAATCAATATTGGATGTTTATTATTTTTAAAATTTCGCTGTGTCCAGTAATAAAACCTGAGACCCATTGCAATTATGCCTACTAATGAGTGTTCATTAGTGAATAAGATTAGTGACCCCCCCTCCCCAGTTGTCTTAAAAGAACAGATTCCCTTAACTCAATTGAAAGTTCCCTCATGAATGCATAATTGTGGGAGTGAGACAGAAAGACAGAGGAAGGAACAGAAAAATAAAGCAAATGTCAAAGCCTTCACAACAGTTTCTCCTTTCCAGGAATTTGAGATGACACCATTACATATTTTTCTGTCAGCTTTCCCCTTACTGCAAATTCCTGCAGAGTTCATTGCCATCTGCTGCTAAGCCATCACCTCCAGGAAGCCCAAAGATACTTAATATGGGTTCTCAGCCCATGTCCTTATAACTAAGGAAACCTCGCCAATGACTTGATTCTGTGTTCTCACCTCCCCTGAACAGCAGACTTGGATCACTGATATGATCCATTAGGTGGAAGTTCCCATTATTGGCAGGAAAATGAAAAAAGATTAAGGAGAATACTGCGATCCATTTAGATGTGGCCTGAGAGTACAAACATGGCTCCTTGGACACTACGGCCATTCTCATGAAAACATTTCAAAGAGCTGCCTCTTTTTCTAATACACCTGGACAGTAGAAGCAAGAGTCAGAACTATTTTCTTTCTATTCTGTGGGTGTTAATGTTCTGTTGCTCACATTTTAATTTAGTCAGTTCTCAATATTACCTGTGTAGTAAAGTGTGCATGTAATCCCAGCATAGTGTCCATCAAGGATAGCAGTCTGCCGAGGAAGAAATGCTGCCGAAAGTCCTAATACATGAACTTGCCATTTCTCAGCATCCTCCACACTGTGACTTAAACACAATTACAGAAGCTGCTGAAGCCAGCTGGATCCTGTCTTCCCTTGACTTCTGGCCAGGCTTCATTCATATCACTGCTACCAGAAGACTTCAAAAGGCACAAAAAACTCCTAAGTTTTAGAAGTGTATTAAATTGGGATAGAAAAATATACTTGAGATATTATCAATCAACTAGTGCCTAGGAAGCTTCTAACTTAAGTCAAATAGGCAAAGCACATACAGAAAAACAGAATTGTATACAGCCTGGTCTTTGCCTTCATGGAAGGTTCTATAGTTGGTGAATTGGGAAAATAATCTAAATGCATCATGCATTTGAGCTTCGATAGAAGAGGTGACAGAAGTCTGGAGGTCTTAGAGAATTACATTGCTCACATGAGAGTACAAAAAATGAGTCTTTCTGGAAAGTTATCACCCACTTTTATTAAGGCTCTTAAAATGTTCATGCTTTTTTGACCAACAATCCCAACTCTAAGAAATAAAAAATGTATGCTATACAGAAAGAATTATATACATTATATTATTGATATTATATACCATAGCACTTAAAATAATAAAATAGTGTTTAAATAAAAATATCAAGAAATTAAATGTCAAATATTAACATAAGCATTAGATTATGGCTATCCGAATATAACATATCTGCGCATATGTCTAGCCTAGATTTTTCATCAGACATACAAAATATGAACTTAAATCATTAGATAATCTCATATAACATGGTTTTAAATGATCCCCATTTTAGGATCTGGCTTTGGATGAGGCAAAAGAAGTGCCTTAATAGCAAAATGCAAGGAGGCACTCATTCTCAGGGGCCTGCAAGAGTGATATCCACCCTTGCACAGCCATGAGAGCCTCACCCTAGTCCCAGTCCTCACCTGGTACCCTATCGATGCTCCATAATACACATAATCAGTGCTCTCTGGTGGGACAGCTAGGTTGTTTTTAATGTTCTGCTGTTATAAATAACACTCTGATGGACATAGACATGCAACATTATTGACATGTTTGATTTTATCATTGGAATCAATATGGTGTGGTGGGATTTCTTCCTAAAACGTTTAAGGATTTGATCCACATTAATGTATTTCCTCCAGAAAGTTGATAGGCCTCTATTTTGCTTTTTTAAGTAGTATTTAAGAATTTTCATACATGTTTTTCTACCCATTTTAATCTCTGAAATATGATAGACCCCAAAAATCTGGTTGTTTCTATTTTCATTATTTAGCATTAGTAGTATTAAATATTTTAATACTTTATACTCCATTGTATTTAATGCATGTATATTACTTATCTATTAGCATTTTTTTCATTAAAGAGTTATAAGTTTCTCATAAATCAATGCTTTATACTCTGCCTCTCAAATATTTACTTTTTTGTTATCTATATATATCTAGCATGTTTTGCTGTACTAAATAAAAAATAGCTAAAATAGTTATAATTGACACTTTTTTAATGTGGCCTTTGTCCCAGGAACTGTTAAGTCTTTATAATTATTTACACATTTAATCCTCATAAAAGGTATATTTGTTCAATTATCTTTTATTATTTTTAAAATATATTTTATTGATTTTTTACAGAGAGGGAGGGAGAGGGAGAGAGAGTTAGAAACATCGATCACCTGCCTCCTGCACACCTCCTACTAGGGATGCGCCCACAACCAATGTACATGCCCTTGACCGGAATCAAACCTGGGACCTTTCAGTCCACAGGCCGATGCTCTATCCACTGAGCCAAACTGGTTAGGGCTATTTGTTCAATTATTATCCTTATTTTACAGTGGATGAAACTGAGATACATAAAGGTTTAGAGGTAAAGTAACATGTCCTAAACCATTCAGCTACTTAGGAGTAGGTCAGACTTCTTACCCAGGAAGTCAGGCTCTTGGCTCTAAACCAGTGATGGAGAACCTTTTGAGCTCTGCGTGCCAGCATTTAGAAAATCCCTAACTTAACTCTGGTGCCGTGTCACATTTAGAAATTTTTTGATATTTGCAACCATAGTAAAACAAAGATTTATATTTTTGATATTTATTTTATTTATTTAAATGCCATTTAACAAAGAAAAACCAACCAAAAAAATGAGTTCGCAGGTTATAGGTTCGCCATCACTGCTCTAAACTCTTAAATGCTTCTCTACACTGACCCTTATGACAGAATAGATGGTAATAAAACTCAAAGCCAATCTATTGACCATTTATGTTTCATTATATTTAATATTATGCTATTTCTCTTATTTTAGGGTTTTTTGAAGTTAATTAGATTAAAGATAAATTATATAATAAATGATACTTGATATATCTGTATTGATGGTATTTGATCAACTAATATTTATAAAAATTTAGTGCCTCCATCATATTCCAGAATGATTTAAGAGTCAACTACCAAAAACTGAAATAATTTATATTTTCCTAGAAAAGCATATCTTTTATCAACATTATCATTTAGTTAAATATAGTACCATACTTTCTTATAATCATTTGTGACATCATTTTCTCTGTTGTATATCTTTCTTAATTTCTAATTTTCTCCCTCTCTATATATTTATTTTTCATACAGGTTATCCAGCTATTATTTCTTCCTTAAAAGTATTTCAAATAATTAGCCCTTGGATTATTACTGGCTGAACTATCCTGGCTTGCTTGGAAGATCATGATGTATTGCTAAATAAATCCTGGATCCTTTTTACTCTGCAGCCTGCTACAGAGTTGTACAGGTAAGATGCAGAGCAATTATAAATCAACATCTGCAATTTAGAGCATCTGTGTGTGTTTAAAGACAGTTCTCCAGAGGTCTCCTTCCTTTCTGCACATATTGTGAGCAGAGGCACAGTGGCCTTTGTCCTGCACTATCTTTTCAAAGATATTGTAGAGCAAACAGCCTTGGATGGTAGAGATACTGTCTCCCACTAGAATAGAGACAGATTTGTTTACTGTCTAGCATAATAAAGATAATATCTCACTTTGGCACAAAGGCAAGACAGGTTTGTGTGGAGTCCATTATAAAAGATTTGAGTTCTGCCTTAGGGATCCTCGGCTATGATGCAAATGCACTGTGTATACAGCATCCACCTGGTCCACTCCACATCACCCCCTAGGATATGGGGTCAAGAGGAACCGATGATGCAAATATGGCACTTACAAAGGTCTTTGCCTCTGACCCCTAGGTTTTGTGTTTCTGTCAGCTTCCATGAATTTTTAGTAGGACTTGTTAGTTTTAAAGTGTGGTAAATAAAGATCTCACACTCAACATAGTTTTTGATGCTGATTTTTAATTTTACGCTTATGTTGAAATGTTTTTTTCTCTATTATGTCTTAATGCATGTGGCATATCTGCCCTATTTTGTAATCTGTGGATCACTCATTGATCCTCAGCTCCAGTTCTTTGTAGGCTTACGAACTTCTCTTAACTTAGCTATTTCTATGGGCTCCCAAAGCGAAGTTCCTGTATCCCTGATGGACTTCACTTGGCAGCATCCCACCCCAGCCGTCCTCAAGGTTTGGTAAAAACATTCATCCTCCGTTTTCGTTATACTGAAATGTGAATATCTATGTCTTTGTGTTGCCCCATAGAATCTCTAAAATTAATTTTGATTAGTTCACATATCCAATATATTTGTTTCTCTAATCCTCACCTGAGGATAGATTTTTGTTGATTTTAGAGGGGGGAGGGGAGAGGGAGAGAGAGAGAAACATTGATGTGAGAGAGAAACATCTATTGGTTGCCTCCCTGTGGGTATGTGCCCTGACCAGAATTGAACCTGAGATCTTTGGGTATAAAGGATGACATTCTAACCAACTGAGTTACACAAGCCAGGGCCACATATCCAATATTTTAAATCAGGCAATCTCAAACATAACTCATTAAGATCTATAAGGCAGTTTTGAGTGATATAACAGAATGAATTTTATTTATAGATTCTTATCATTTTTGCTTATATTTCTTCACTTCTATATAGATCTTTATTAATATCTTCTATTTTTTCCTTTCATTTTAACTAGTTATTTCTTTATTGCATATCTACAGTCCTCCTTATTTTAATCATAGTACTTCCTGATGTAAATTTGATTTAAATTTTAGCTTTGGCCAGGGTCCATGGGTTTTAATATGCAGTGTTTTCATTATCATTCCTACGTATTTGATGCATTCAGTTTCTATGTATTTAATAACCCACAGTTTATTTATAAGAGTATTTAATTTCCAACTGTTTCATCAACATCAAGAACAAAATGGTATCCAGGGTCTTGCTGTGATGCAAGATGGAAATATAATATAGTTTAACTTCTTACCCAAATCCTGGTTTATTTTTATATTTATTCTAGTTATAGTTTTCAAATGTTTTACAATATCACATATTTTATTTTTCAAAATTAACATTATCACTTTTGCAACCATCTATAAAATAATTATTCAAACTTTTAAAAATGCATCCAGAACACACGTGCAGTCAATTATATTATGACTCTCCTATTCTTTAAATCTATTATTTCAGCATCTGGAGCCAAGCAGAGCTGAGTTTAAATCTTGGCTCAACATCCACTTACTTTCTGTCTCCTTGTATAAGTAGTAGGCACTCTCCAAAGGAGGAGCATGGTCCCGCCGGCAGTCTTTTCATAGTCGTGAATGGCACCACGGTAGCCGGGGCGAGGACACTCATTGCTCATCCATGCCTTTTCAAGAACAGACCTGCTGCTTGAAGGACAAGCCCATATGCTGTGTGTAAACGCAAATGACCTTGGAAAAGCCCTCTTAGTTTCCCACAAATGTCCTTAATCCACAACTGCCTTTTATGGATTGGCAGAGCCCTTTGTCCCATATCTCACCTTTACTGCCAAACCTCTGCTTTCCAAAATAGGTGGTATTTATGGGACCCTTGGGCTCTTCTGCTTGGATGCCATGAGGCTACTCTTTCTCTTTGGGAAGTGAGTTGCAATATGCCTCTGAATGCCTCTTCTCAATATGGTTTTATGGCTGCTATTTCTATCAGGAAAATCTTTAAAATTCCACTGTGAGAATGATATTTTTCTCAAGTCTTTTCTGGCCAGAGATTCCTCACCATCTCCATTTTACATACTCTCGGTCATTTTCATCATCCGCTAAAGAACAGTTATACGCTTGTACACATAGAGTGAACTCCTTATAAAGAAAAAGGACAACATACGTATTTTCTAGGTAGTAATATTAGTCGCCACTAGAAACTGAGCACAGTGCAAAGTGTTCTGTATGCGTTATGGGGAGGGGAACCCAAAACTACCAGCAGGTACATACATCCGCTATTCGTATTTAACAGAACAACTCAAGCATTGAGAGGTTAAGTATTTGCTCCAAGCCACATAGATACTAACTGACAGATCCCGATAATTGAAGCAATAAATGGCAAGGATCAAATGAGTGGGAAAGACAGCACCGTAGAGATTTGGGAGGGAAGGAGCTCCCTGTGCGGGTGAGTGATACAGGAAAGGAAGTGGACCTAAAATTGCACAAACAAGGGCTATGTTTGGAATCATGATATGAGAGATGTTTGGACCTATTGATTAGACTGAGGGATAGGAAGTTAGCTAACAGCTCACTTAGTATCTGTCCTAAAGGAATTTGGGATCTAGTACCAGCAATTTTCTGGAAAGGCCATGGGGGAAAGAAGTTTGCTTCCAGAATCTGAAATAAGTAATGGACAAAGAATAAAGCAAGAGATGAAAAATGGTATGTCTTCATATCACTAGGCAACTTGGGCATTTCTGCTTTTATGTAAAGCCATAGCCATTCTCTTAAGACCTTCAAAAATGAATGAGGAAAATATGTTACATTCAGATGTTTAATGTCTTCCCACTTTTAAAATGAAACTATTTCTATGATATTTCATTAGTCTGCTTCTTAAGTATGACAGACTAGGAAGACTTCGCTGTTTTATTAAGACTCCAGACTAGTAAGGCAGTTGTGAGCAATAGCGAAATCTTGCAAAGATGCAGATAAAACTAGACAATCGTATTCATAGATGTTTGTAAATCGGGTTTCTCTTCTTTATCATATTTTTCTTAATTTTTCGTGGTTACTTCTCTCACACATATATAGCAAAAACATTTGTTGTTTATCAGCTTAGTCATGTGAAGAAAAATGGGACGGGTGGTCTTGTTGGGAAAGAAAAGTGCTGACAGTCTCAAATACAAAGAAGGAAATACGGAAGTGGTCAGAAAGTGGCCGGCAGGGTGTAAAGATTTCTGGAACTTTTTTTGCAAGGCTTGAGGAAGCTATCTCTATGTTCACAATGTTGTTTCTGTCTTGTCAGCATTTTTCCTTTATTTGTGTCAGACTTTTATGACATATCTAAGAATAATAAATAATTTATAAGATGCAATAATGGTCTGGTACATTTCTGGCAGATTTTTAAAAAAATTCTTTTTCAATAACTCATTTGATAAACTCTCAAGTTCTTTTTTCTAGAACATTTCAAACAACAATGCTTTGTTTTAAGGATTGTCTATCAATGAGTTGCAAAGCATTCATTATGCATTCAAGCTTGTTTTTTTTTTTTTTTTTGTCAATTCCTTTCTTGCCTCCTTTTATTTTTCCAGTTTAAGTGGTATTTCTCTGGGAGTAATCTCATTCTGTGGAATATAAAATGAAATCATGCTGGAAAAAATTAACTCTTTAGATTCACAAGGACAATTGCAGTATTTTGTAGCAATGATCAAACATCAAAAGCAATTCCATTTAGTACATGTTCTTTAACATTTGCCTACTCAACCCTATCGAGACACATGTACATACTCACATAGTGGTTAGCTTGCTCTGCTAAGAAAGAAGAAAAATAAACAACAGCATTTTCCATATATATTCCTACGAAATAATAAGGTCTTCTTGTCCTATCAGAGACTTTCTGAGTCTATCTCTATCTCTATCTCTATCTCTATCTCTATCTCTATCTCTATCTATCGCTATCTCTATCTCCATATGACTTGAACAGCTGCCCTAGCCATTATCCAAAATTAATGTATTGTGTGATTTTTCCTCTATTCACTTTTATAAACCTTATGGATTATCCCAAAGTAGGTGGCAAGGGATCAAAGAAGTTTCTTTATTCTTGTTTATTTCTTGCGTTATAGTCTGGGTAGCCTAATCTGTTGTCCTTTGTGATCACGATTAAGCTCAGACCATGCTGTCAGCACATGTAGCACCAGGGAATGTGTTTCTAGAAGTAGAATTCTAGCTGCACCATGTGATGCACTGTGTCTGTTTTTTTCCTGGACCTCTGTGCATCAAGGATTTAATTTGCAAACTGGTCAATGGTGTGGTTTAGCTATGGACCCAAGATTTTACATATCCAGAATAAATGGTCTTTGTTATGAATGAGAAGCCTTGGACAAACATGAATGAAAAGAGACAGGATAGCAGGGCTTATTAAGTGATGCGAGTATATTTAAAAATGGCCATGAATCAGTGTGATGATAGGGGCATGGGAGGCTAACAGATTCACATCTGAGAAAAAAGGAATGCAGGAAGAATAGGTTGAAGGTGGCTAGGTCTCTTTTAAATAATTCCCGAGTTTCTCAGAAATCAGTATGTATTCTAGTCATAGGAAATACTTACTGGTTTTATTCCAGAAAGAAATGCATTAAGCAAAGAAGTGTGCACCTCTCTGGGAAGATGGAAAGTTCCCCTCCCTCTCAACCATGCACTCTCTTCTGGACACATGTAAACCCAATATCTGATCCCTACGTTAGAAATTATGACCTGTATTATAGTTCCTCAAACCAAAGATAGCATTTATTCTAAGACATGCCATTGATAACTGCTTTTTTACACATACAAAACATCAACAATAACATTAAACATACACATAAAATGTAAAAGGTATTCTGATTTTAGAAACATTATAATTAAAAAGCATGCTTCTAATCATCCTACACACCCAAAGGTCACAGGTTCAATTCCAATCAGGGCATATACTTAGGTTTTGGGTTTGATCCTCGGTTGGGGTGCATGTGGGAGGCAACTGATCAATGATTCTCACATTGATGTCTCTCTTCCTCTCTCTCTCAAATAAAAAAAAAATAGCATGCACTCCAGTGAGAATTAAAAAACAAAAAAGCATGCTTCTGCTTCTAAGAATCAAGAACCGGTTGTTAGTCTCCAGATACAGAATTTTAACTTGAATGTCCCTATATTAATGACATAAATGCTTATTCATTCATATGTGCATGCATGCATGCATTGAAACCCTCCTATAGATAAACCATTCTCTAAGTGTTGGGAGTATTTTAAAAACAAGTTAAACTTGATCTCCTGCCCTCAAATACATTATGACTTAAAAGAGGATAACATACATTATGTACAATTAAGTACATTCCAAAATGGAGATGATAAGTACCCCAAACATGGTTGAGAAAAAAATTTGGGGAAATGCATGCTATGTTTGGGGTACTTATCTCAGGAAGCCATTGCTTCTAATTTGGCTGTGGATGGGAAGGAAATAGATAAGGAAAATCTTCCTAGAGAAGGTGACATTTTTCTCCTATATCTTGAATAAAGAGTAGAATTTTCTGCACAACTTTTTCACTGTAATGATTCAAATTATCTTAAAAAACTAATTTCATCAAATTGTGAAGCACATGTTTTCAGCCTGAATGTCCACAGAGTTTATCTAGAGACTGCTCATGGTTTATACTTGCATTGTCAAGCACTGGGCTTCATGTTTATTATTCTAGCTTAGCATTAGACTAGCATTGAACGGGCATTCTCTAAACTCAGTTTCACCGAGCACCTAAGTGAGCTAATGCGGTGTTCACTAGGTAAGTGCTGTGTGATGAAATCTAGGAGATTACTCCTCCTTGAAAAAAAATGTAACTTTGTCTAGCAATTTTGATTGTGAGTCAAAAGTTAAGTAGCAACACAAAATAGCATACACTAATAAGAACTAGGAGAAATGAGGAAAACAGTAAATGTTGCAGGAAGAGGAAGGAAAGTTTCTGTTTTCTGTGAAACAGTGTCTCATAGACTGCATCTTATAAAAAAGGAAATAGTTAAAATGGAAAGGGGAGTCAGGACCTCAGGAAGGAAAAATGGTAAAATCTAAAGCACAGGGGAAAGGATTTTCATTGTTTATGGGATCAGTAAGTTAGTTGATTGGCTGGGTTGGAGACATGCTGATGCTGAGACATAGTGAGAGAATTGAATAAAGGTCAACCATTTTGCATTGAACAGTTGTTGTTTGTCAGGAATAGTGCTAGACCCTGGAGATATAAAAACTATGAAGACACTACTTTGTTCTGTAACCTTCAATCTATTGGGAATGACTGAACATCAATAGAAACAAACAAACAAAAAATTTTAAGTAGTAAAAGAAGTATGAGGAAGTTACCCCATTGTCAAAGAAGGCCTTGGATTGAGGGAGATGTTTCAAAGCAGTATTAATGGGAATGCTAGGTGAAAGGAAAACGCTAGGAAGCCAATGCAAAATATATTTGCAATGTTTCTTTCTTTTCTTATCCATTGGACATGAACATTAATGTATGAAAAAGACATCCCACGTATAGAATTTTAACTAAATACTATCTTTAAGCTAAACTGTAAGTTTAATGGTCTGTTTTCAGCAGATAACTATTATTTATGAATGACCCTGAGTAAAGCTTACTCCTGGGGGATACATTTTCCATATTTTTGGCTGACATTTCTAGGTCCCTGAGCTGATCTTATTAGCTTGGTGATTTTAATCTCTGCCTTTTAAAAATGAAGGTCCTTGGCTCAGAATTTCTTCACTTGATTTATACTTTCCTTATCCTTTTCATCATTCTGCTATCTCCCCAGCGATATTAAAGAGTGATTATTGAACTTGATCAACACCGCAGGCTTCCTTTTGATATAACAGTTGAATATACACAGGTTTTAGTGATCAGCTTAAAATTCCTTATAAACTGTATTTATATGCTGAGCTCTTGAAACAGAATAAACAAATTCTTAACCTTCAGAAGAGATTGATGCCACTGTATTTTCTGTCACTTTAGGCAATATTACTTCTAGTGCTTATCAGCACAGCCATTGCCCAACTGAAGTTCATTTAGGGTCTGAATTGAGGCGCTGGATATGGCATTGTCAGTACTTTTCTGTGTTTCATATTTCTAGTTTACAAATAAACTGACATTTATATTAATCAGCTCTCTAGAGCAAACATAGCTGAAGAAGGGCTAATATATCATCCCAAAATTGCTACCTAAATTCTCATTCCAAAATCTTTATTACTGCTCATGATAAATGGCATAAAGAAAAGGAAAATTTTGGATTTTTAGCAGTCTGGTAACTGTAGGAAAGAAAATGTTCTGCATTTTGAGCTACATTATGAAATATATTGTAAATGGTTTTGATGAACCAATAAAGATTAAACATTATAAAATGCATATTTACCATCCCCCCCGTCACCCCCCAGGAAATTATTTTAGAGGAATACAACATTAGTAAGTCTCAGTTTTCCTCCTGGAATGTGTTTAGGACTCATTGCCCATATTTAAGAATATATGCAACTATAGAGAAAGGACCAAGATATTTACAGACAGCCTCACGACAATATCAATCAGCTTAAGTAGGTTTGTTTTTTTTTAAATGACCTAAATTTCAATAGTCTCATACAGGTGAAATATCACAGCCACAAGATTAAAAAAAAAAATCTTCTGGCAGAGTCTGAGAAATGTTGGCTTAGACCTACATATCATAATGAAGGTAAGACATATAGTAGACTGGTCTTCAATCTTGTATAGCACTAATACTTGGGACTGTCTAATGATGTTAAAGCAAGATGCTTAAAGCTTTCCATCAGTCTCTGAAATATCACCATACTTAAATTTCAAAGTCATACTCCATAGATCACTGGAACTGATATTAGAGTTGAAAAGGTCTCATTAATATGAATGGCATAAGTCATCTAGATGCTCAATAAGAGATCCGCCTTAAGTATCATTCTTTGATTAACTCTGGGGGGAAAAAAACACACACAAAAAAACATCTACTAGCAGGAAGTGAAGGGCCGCCTGAAGGTAACACTTCTAGTGAGTAGAAAGATATAAAAGGTAAATCCCAACGCAGGGCAGCAGAGAAAAACACAGAGGCAATGAGATGGAGTTGCATACGCATAAATACAAGTTCTGGAGAGAAAACAAGAAAAAAAATATGTACCAAGTTTTAGGAATTCCCAGCCACTTCTACCAAGGTTTTCTGAGTCTTCCTCCAGATTCTACTAGGGGCTGGCTTGGGGCTACTACTTTATGAAATACCACCTAATTCAAAAGTTCCTTTTCTGCTGAAACTAAGGCATCAATGTAGATTCAGCTGAAACTGCCTCATTTAATTCGAAGCAGAGTGAAACAATCATCATGAAGAAAACACACTGATTAGAGATAGAGAGGCTTTATTTGGACTTCAGCAGCACCATTTTTTAGCTTTCTGAGCTTGAGGAATTTCTACAACCTACTTGAGCCTGCCTTTCCATTAGTGAGAAAGTTACAATAGCCACAGTCATTTTATGCATTAAGTATGAATAGGACTTTGGAAACTAGTGTTATGCAGACATAATTTTTATTATTAAGAATCAGTTTGTTCATACAACAGTTGATTTTTATTGAAAATATATAAACTAGATATTAAGCATGCCAAGGTAAATAACTAACAAGTAACTTGATCTTCAACTTTGAAAAATGTTCCTAAAGATAGAGTATTTGCTTATTTTCCATTGAGTTGACATTTCTAAGCTATACGGTCTTGCCAATCTCTTTGGAGCCCAGGGACACTGTGTCTGAAATTTATAGTATTTGCCACTAGATGTCACTGTGGAGCAAGTAAACACAAAGTGCCTGTGCCTCAGGTAGGGAACCTCCTGTGTCCCTTTAGGCAAAGGGAAAAATAATTTATGGAAAAATAGTCATGATGGCTATTTGCATACTGCACACAATATTTGAAAAAAGCAATACATGTAGAATGCTATTAAAACTAACATGCAAACAACCACTATCTAATGCCATATTTGTGTTGTCTGCATCTTAACCCATCTTCTATGATTTTTTTTAGGGAAGCCAATGTTTCTGTGGCTACCTCAGTGCCCAGTTTCTCAAGCATCTCTACTTTGAGTAAAAGTATTCTACCTTCAAGATGATTTTGTATTCTACCTTCAAGGTGATTTTGTATTCTACCTTCAAGGTGATTTTGAGTTATCCTAATTTAGATTGGTACTATGTATGTTTGTTGAGTTTGTTATTGTTGTTGTTTTAATTTTAGAGGTGCAAATATCTTCCTGTTTCTTCTTGTCTTTTGCTTTTAGGTTTGCTAGCTACAGTGCTACTCCAAAAGCCTTCAATAATATAAGTCTGTTCTAAATTTCCTTGGAGTGACAGCAAAGTGGAACCAGCACGAGGTAGGGAGCATTTCTTTTATTTTTTCTTTTATTTTTTTAAATAAATATTTTTATTGACTTCAGAGAGGAAGGGAGAGGGAGAGAGAGATAGAAACATCAATGATGAGAGAGAATCATTGATTGGTTGCCTCCTGCACGCCCCCTACTGGGGATCGAGCCCCAAACCCAGGGCATGTGCCCTTGATCAGAACTGAACCCGGGGCCCTTTAGCCCACAGGCTGATGCGCTATCCACTGAGCCAAACCAGCTAGGGCAGGCACATTTCTTTTAAATAACAACAGCCTCAGCACACTCTTCTGTTTCCCTACAAACTTTAAACCTCTCACCACTCTTACCTTCCAGATCTGACTTTTTGTTCCTAAGATAGTGCCTTGCAGAGAGCTGTCTCAGGTAAATTTTAACTTTCCTTTGTTTCTCCTTTCCTAGCTAGCCTCCCTCAGCACTATAGAACCACCGAAGAGTTGAGCAGTAGAATATATGATTCTGCTTAGAATGGCAATTATTTCCCTGCTGAGCACTTTAAGTGATGGTACGTGACAAGTAATTACAAAAACACAGTCAAGAAGGATCAGTTAAGCTTAGAGTCATCTGGAAGTCCATTTTCCCACATTGTCTCCTCTGACCAATCCTGGTGATCAGGAAACAGCTCTTTCTGGACTACCTAGGCTACAGAGGTGTCCCCTCTCTCGGACTCTGTCACAGACCCCTATGACATGCTGCTTTACTTGGCTTACTGTCCTCAAGATGAGTATGTAGCTTATAGCCTGGTTTCACTTAAGAACCTGTTTGCTGCAAATAACAGAAAAGTGAGTTTAATTTACCGAGTACTAAAATATAGTTATATACTTAGGTTATTATATAATAAGGAGTCTGGGGCATCAGGGACAGCCGCTCTGCAATCCATTTGGAAAAATCTCTCATGAAGCCAATTTCTCCTACTGGCCCAAGATGAACTGTGATGGCTGGAGCAGCTACCTTGGATTATAAAGTGTTCTTCAAAAAGGAAGACCACAGCTATTACAGGAAACCAGATTGAAGGAGTCTGGTCTCCTAACACACGTGGAGAATCATGTCAACCTCTGGCTCTTCGCCTAGATTTTATGAGAGAAATAAACTTGCATATTATTGCAGTGGGCTGAATTATGACCCCCCAAAAGATATGTCCACATCCTCACTCCTGGAACCTGTGAATGTAACCTTGTTTGGAGAAGGAGTCTGCAAATGTAATTAAGTTAGGAATCTCAAGATGAGATCACCCTGAATTATCCAGGTGGGCCCTCTATTCAATTATGAGTGTTCTTTTTGCAGACATTCAGGAGAGACACACAGACAGAAGAGAAGCCTCAGGCACACAGAAAAGAAGGGGCTATGAAGACAGAGGCAGGAATTGGAGTGACCCAGCTACAAGGAACTGGGGAAGCCACCAGAAGTTGGAAGAGGTAAGGAAGCCATCTCTATTAGCGCCTCTAGAGGGAGCTCGGCCTTGCCAGCACCTTGATTTTGGACTTCTGGCCTTCACAACCCTGAGAGAATACCTTTCTGTTGTTTCTAGTCACTAAGACTGAGAATTCTGGACAGCTGTGCCAGGAAACAAACAAATTTGATTAACTGCTATATTTTGAGTTTTCTGTCACTCATCAAGTAACCTAACCCTTAAAGACATGTCCCCAGACTACATTATAAACATCTTGAAATCAAGTACTGCATCTTATAATTATCCTTCCCATGGACTAGCAGGGAAAGTGTGTGAATGTGCTGTTATTAGAGGCACTGCATTTGCATTGCTACATAAGGGAGCTGGTGTTTAGCAGAGACTGCTGGTTCCAAAGAAACCTTGGAAGAATTTCAGGAAGCAGGCATTATTAATGATAACTATTCCTGTCTAGCAAAACATGGAAGCTAAAGCAAAGGATGGGTGACAGGCAAGTAAAACCCGGTGTGATGAATCAAAGTTTTGGATATGCTAATGTTCTGGTGTCTATCGCAAGGTTCGGTTTACATTGTGAATGACATAAACATTTCTCTCCCATGGACGCATACTAAACAAAAGCCCCTCAGGTTGTCTGCTGCACTTACATTTAACCTGCTTTCCAAGCTAATTGTTTTCCTTCCAGTTTTAACATCTTGAAGACTTCCTCAGTTTTCTATCGCGCTGGTTTACTGTTTACTGCACTTGGATGCTAATACACATGTTTGTTTTGTTATTATTATACTTAATCAGATACAGAATTAATTTAGAGCAATTTGATTGTTTTCAGAAATGATAATTAGAGAGTTCCACTAACTTACTGATCTTTATGAAGATCACACAAACTAGAAGGAACTTTAAAAGTTTTGTTTTGGATTCAAAGCTTATCCTGCTATTGAAGAGATACACTAGTATGTTTTTAGAAAAGTAAGTTCATGAGTCAGGTCTCAGTTTCTGTATATGTAAAGGGGATAAGCTACACACACACACACACACACACACATACATACACACATACACACACATTTACCACATGTATTTACTATGAACCAGGTATTTTTCATAAATTACATTATTACTTATTTCCCTTCAGTTCTACGAAGTAGTCATTATTATATACTAGCCCCAGAGAAAACACAGAGGCTTGTTTAAAGCATTTGTCAGGTGATTGACACTAATAAGCATTAGAAACAGGATTCGATATCAGGTCCAACTGACTTCAAAGCATGACATTGCAAATTTATACTTAAAATTTCTCTTGGAAAAATGTTTTTGATCCACAATTTTATAGAAAGATAAGTTTTGACAGGTTTAATATTAGTAGATCATTACTGGCTTCTAATTTATTCTTTATAGCAATCCCTGTTTTACATTTTGTCAGTTTAACGGTAGGTGAAAATTATTGGGGTTTATTCTATTACTACTTATTCCTCATTAAAGAATGTAGAATACAAAATTCAATGAATGTTACCTAATGCTTATCCATGTTACAACATGGGCAAAATTTAGATTATGCTTGTATTTTCTAATATGTTTTATTTTAAAGATTACCTGCACATTTTAAATCTATCAAAGGTGTGTTATTAATTTAACAATGCCCTTCCAAAGATTACTGTTCATGATAATAGAATGAAACCTGGATCCAATTATTTTTTGAAAGTGGATCATTCTTGAAGTGCTGAAGATTTTATTTCAAAGTAGAATGGCTGATTAATTCTAGCCCCACTCATGATTCAAAAAACTACATCTAGAAATAGCTAAGTGGCTAGGAACTTTTCTAAAATTAGACTCACCTTTTCTAGGAATGGAGAAAGAAGCCACATGGCTGATAAAATATTATGGCAAATATTGTGGATGTCCCCTTTCCTTGGGAATGTCTCTGTTGGGCATTTCAGAAAATGCACATTATCAAATATCATTTATTTGAAGTGCATCCATATCCCCTTTGATGCATAAGATGCTATTAGAATTCTACATTAATATTTAAATTGTCTAGAAACCTAAGAGTTCAGCTGTCGGGCTAATAATTGACATGTACTGTACCAATATGTGAATTAATTTTCATAAAAATATAATTTCTTGTGCCAGTCTAGAAAACTTAAAAATTTTTTTATAAAATACATTGAAAAACACTCAAATTCTTTAAAGAAACAAAATACCCAAAGGGTTAAACCTATTACAAAGTGGAATAGAAATATATAACAAATAAGAAGAGTTTGCCTAATGCCCAGTTCTACCTACACATAGCCCAAGATGGTTGACTGGAAGAAGGAATGGCTAAATAGTGTCTGGATAACAAGGAGCATCCTTTGCCCTAGTACCAAGCCCCTCCTAAGGAGGGCTCTTCAGGGGGCGCCTTCATTCTTTAAGGCATTAGAAACTCATTTAATACCCTAAAATGGGCTCTTTATTTCCCAAAAGCAATGCTACAGCCCACTAAAAAGTCTTTCATACAGAATCCCACAGTTTAAACTAATTAAATTCTGCATTATTTAGTTTAATGCACATCATTAAAGTCATTTTTCTTCCTTGGGGGAATGCGGTGAATTCAAATAATAATAATAATAATGCCTTGTGTTTGTAAAGAACTTAACTTATAAAGCTTTTTTCCATTTATTATGTCACCTGATCCTTAAAACAAGTACAGCAGGTCCTCAAATAACATTTCACTCAAGGTCATTTCATTATAATGTTGTTGACATGCCTCGGGACTTAACTCTTGTTCATATCAATTAGCCTATGGTAAATGTGATTTCCTCACATGTCATTTTGCTTAAAGAGGCAGATTCTATTGTTTTTCTCATTTTACAGATGAGGAATATAAGGCAAAAAGGGGCTGAGCAACTGGCCAGATGTCCTTGTGAGTCCTATTAAGTTCATTATGGCCCAGGTTCAGTACATTGGATTGTTATTCTGTGGGGCTAATGCTGGCTTCCTGGACCATCACAGTGGCTCACAGACTTCTCAGTGCACAACATTCTTAGTTTTTCACAAGTACATTAGAATAGATCCAATGCTAAGGTCTCAAACCCTCTCTTATTTGGCACTGTCTTTATCTTTAGCTCAAGTTGATGTTGCCTGGGAACCAGATGTGATTACCACTTCTTGAAAGGAAATTACAATTTAATTTGTTTTTTTTAAAATATATTTTATTGATTTTTTACAGAGAGGAAGGGAGAGAGATAGAGTTAGAAACATCAATGAGAGAGAAACATGGATCAGCTGCCTCCTGTACATCTCCCACTGGGGATGTGCCTGCAACCCAGGTACATGCCCTTTGACCGGAATCGAACCTGGGACCTTTCAGTCCACAGGCCGATGCTCTATCCACTAAGCCAAACCAGTTTCGGCTAGAATTTAATTTGTTTAGCAAACTGTTTGTTAATCTTTTCATTCAAAAGGGAATCTTAGATTTTCAAATAATTTCAGCAATCAGAGCAACAACCACACAGGCTCTCTCACTGGCACTTAAAGGGCCATTTTCAAAGACAGGTTGAGTTTAGCTACTGGGAATGGTGGAAGCTCTTTTCTATTTACATATTTTCACAGTTATGCAGTGGAATTAATACATAGAGACCTTCAACTCACAATGATGCAAGGGACATCTGTATTTGGAGGAAAGTTTTAATAGGACAAGCTTTCTGCAACCAAGTGAGAAGCAAACCAGTGTCCTTACATTCTGGCATCTTTCTCACCAATTTGAGGCAAGACCACGGTTCTTCTACATACATATGTGCCCATTAGCCAAGATGTACAGTTCAAAGAGGAATTAGAATTGTGACCTCAGAATCATTGTTGATAAAAACTTAGCAATTCTGCCTTTTGTCATCATCACTGAAAAATGATGCTCTGTAGGTAGCAATGTTTGAAGGGCAAAGACCACATTGTATATTTCCTGTTCTTTCCTCTGCAGCAGAATGTGAACAGACACCAAGAGTAGCTGGTTCCAAAATCCCAATTCTCAAATGGAAGCCAAAACAAAATTCATTTCCCTAAATTATCAACTTAGACTAGAAAGAAAACACTGAAGACATATCCTGGGGATATTTTCTGTTAAGGGAAGGATGCCACAGAACAAAAGAGAAACTCAGGACAAAGTCTGGACATTCCTGGGCATGAAGGACCTCCTGTTCTCTCTCACTCTTTGCCATCTTACCTCTGCTATTGACTCTTGCTTCTGGGATCAGAGGTGATTAAAACTTAACAGGAGTTGTTTCAGTGGAGTCTTGGGGACCAATTCTGGATTTGGGTTAAGCAGACGTGAAGAGATAAACAAGCAGAGACAGTGAGTCCTAAGACTCCCCTTTAGAGGATTTTTGCTGTGAAGGGGAATAAATGAATGGACAATAGCTAGAGGGGCTTAAGGGCCAACTGAGGTTTGCTTATTTTGTTCTGGAGGTTGGAAATAATGCAGCTTGTTTGTATGCTGGTAGAATTAACCTGGAAGGGATGAGAGAGGGGGAGAAATAGATGATAAATAGGTGAAAGAGAGAGAAGTAATAAATGCATGAAGAAAGCTACAGTGCAGCTTGGAGCATGTGGTCTGAGATATGAGCAGAGACATGAAACAGCTCACTGCTTTTAACCAGATGGAAGAAGTCCATGGGGACTGATGTACATACACGTAGATGTACTTCCAACTGGCACTCAGGCCTGGCTTCTCAGTCACGGAGTGAGTTCTTCCCATAAGTTACTTTGCTTCTGGCAAAGACCAACAACTCTTCCTGTTCAGCCTGATCTTGTGACCCTCCTATTCTGGAGTCCCTTCACCTCTGATAGGAGGAGCCAGGGCTGATATCAGATGCAGGATGGCAGAGAGTTTGAGAGAACAAGGAAGCCCTTCCTGTTGAGTCTCTCCTTTGTTGCGTAATACCTTCCCCATAATAGAAAAGATCCTCAGGCTATGCTTTCAGTTGTGTCCATGTTGCCAAATCAACGGTCAACTCCCAGCCTATCTTACTCAGTCTCTCCCACAGTATTTGACACAGTTGTTTACTTTGTCTACTTTGACATACTTTTTCCCTTGGCCTTTGGAAGACAACAGTGTCCTCCTAGTTTTTCTCCCAGCCTACTGGCTTTCTTCTTTTACTGTTTCCCTTCTTTCTAAATGCTGCAGGACTAAAGCTTTGGCACATCTTCTCTCACTGGGTTCCTCCCCTTTCCTCTCTGTTCTGTTCCCTTGTGTATACAGTCCCTTCAGCATCATTGCAACACAGCCTGGGTTGGTAATGACGCTTGCATGGAAATGAGAGCCATAAAGACAAGGGAACTATATTCAGTGACAGCATGTTACACTGGGTAATTCCAGGGCACAGGCCATCTGTGACATGGCATCAGAAGATCCAGGCAGGTATAGTTAATATGCCATGGTTTCCCAACATACATATAGAACCAACAATGCAGCACTGTAGAGGAAAGTAAAAAACAAACAAACAAACAAAACCACCACCTAATTATTGCTCCCTGTATCTGCTTTACTGAGAGCAAGGCTGTCCACCCACACATTGTTTGATGGACACCAAGTGTTTTGCAAACTTAAGAGTAGCTTTTTTTGAAACATACACTTTGGTATATTTTTCTACAGATCTTTTATGTGACAGAATTCAAATATTGCTTAGAAATCCTGTTTTCCTTATGAATGCATATACAGTCCTGAGGGGAGATAAAATGAATACACAAATCTTCTTTTATTTTCTCAGATAAGGGTATATTTGTCATGCAATTCATATCAATTTTTGCAACTATCAAATAAGATATTTATACTTAACTTAGAGTTATCAAAGGAAATGTGAGGACCCAAGAAATCTTATTATAAAGAATGCACAGGTAGTGGGTTGATTTTAATTTTATTCATCATTTGCCAAACTGTGTATTCACAATTTCTTTACAGATGCCGATATGTCACAAGGTAGATTCATTTGAATTTGATTATCCATTACCTGCCTTTTGAAACATACATAAATTAGCTCTGAAATAGCCAAAAGCCAAGAAGTCATGAAGAGGAGGATAAAGAGATCACAAAATTGAATAATCCCTGAGTAAGGTTATGGGTGAACTGTGAGCTGAGTCCAGTTGAGGGAGGAATGGCTTCCCTGTGTCTGACATACCCATTACAGTGGGATAACAAGGTATCCTTGTAAGGGATGGGCAACACAGAACAAAGCCAGAATTGTCTGGGCTCTGTTGTCTGTAGGTAAGAAAATGGGATTAGAGGAGGTATGTCCTTTCTTGGGGAGATTTCAAAATAGTGAAAATAATTTGTATATAAACCATGAGAGAGGTGGCCTTGGTAGGGTGATAGAACATGGATTGTAGACACAGACTAATTAGTCTTGAATGCTAGCCTTGCAACTCACCAACTGTGTGGCCTTGACTTTGATAACCTCTCTGAGTCTTACTTTCCTTATCTGTACAATGAAGATAATAACAGTATATACTTCATAGGGCTGTTACAAAGATTAATGAATTAATGTAGAGTTGCTATTGATATTGTTAGCCAGATAATTCCTGATTTAGAGAGAGGGGCTGTACTATACCTTGCAGACTTTTCAGCATCAGCTTTGACTTCTACCCACTAGATGGAGTAGCAACACCCCCACTGAAATTGTGACAACCAAAATTTTTCCAGACATTGCCCATGATTGAGAAGTACTGAGTTACCATTTATAAAATTTATAGATTAGTGTTCAGCATACAATATATAAATATATAAATATTTGTCATGTAAAACTACTAATAAACTGATAGCAAAATTTCAAAAGTAAATGATAGCAATAAGGCAAAAGTTGATCCTGCTCAGTTTAACAAATCATCAAGACACCATTTATTTAAAAATAGTATTATAGAGATCAATTTCTGAAACCTGTGACTGCTGCTATCATTGAAACCTCTCTTTTAGCCACCCACAGCCTTCAATTCCTTACACTACACCGTCTCTCCTCTCTAGAATTCTTCACCTATTATATTATCCACATGGCCTCGGTGAACATCACATTTTCTCTCACATATCTAACTTTGTACAGCCTCACTTTTTAAGTAAGTTGCTCTTCCTTGCTCTTGCTCTTCCTCTTATGCATGGAGTTACTTTGTTCCACTCTCTGGAGGTAGAATTTCCAAATCTAATGCATCAGGAGCAATGAAGATAACCAAACTGGTGCAAGTGGGATGGACCATGACCAATACAGGACCGACCATGGCGAATTGAAAAGCATGCCTGCTGGAAGGGAATGCTATTGAGCTCCGGCAGCTGAGTAGTATTGGAGATGTGGACTTAGTTTTGCCAAATCCAAGGATTCTTCCTAGAACCGACTGAAGTTCTGGAACACAGCTTAGTAGGGCATCAAGTAAGGAGCTTGGATTTTCCAGCAATTTTTTCATTGAATTTTCAGAGGCTTGTAAATTTAGAACCAACATGTTTTTGGAACTTTAAAGCAATTGTATGGGGCATTCTGAGTAAATATGCAAGGATAATTCTAGAACTGTTTTCCATACACCCATTTAGTCCTATATTCCTGAGAAAATGCATTAAGAGTAATTGACATTTAAATAATTTTGAAACCTAGAACTAAGTGAAACCAGGGTATTGATATGCATACACATATCGCTTGCCTTGATACAACCCAGATTTTTTAACCAGTATTTTAACTTTGAGTATTAGAGAATGAATCTTTGTTTAGAGCTGCATTAAGTGACACTATAACATTTTATTTTATTTTATTTTTTTTTAAATATATTTTATTGATTTTTTACAGAGAGGAAGGGAGAGAGATAGAGAGTTAGAAACATCGATGAGAGAGAAACATCGATCAGCTGCCTCCTGCACATCTCCCACTGGGGATATGCGCGCAACCCAGGCACATGCCCTTGACCGGAATCGAACCCGGGACCTTTCAGTCCGCAGGCCGACGCTCTATCCACTGAGCCAAACCGGTTTTGGCAACATTTTAAATAATAAAGATCTAGCTTGCATAATACTCTCTCACTAGAAGGAACTCCATTAATTTTGAATTGTTTGATAGTAACTAATTGTGCAGAACTAATTGTTAAGTGAAGCCAAAATAAGCGATCCAGTTATGCTATGGGCAATTAAGCCTTGTCATCTATACAAGATTTCATAGTCAGTAACTCTGGTCAGGCATCCTCTGTTTGCCACCAAGCAATTTCCTAACCTTGTCATTAACATGTCTCATGCAACTCAGGCTCAAAGAAAGAATAGGACTATTTCAACCATTTTGATAGCACTTACTGAGCATGTACTAGATGCCAAACATTGTACCAAACACTTCACATGTATTATCATATTTAAATTTCAGAACAACCTTGAGGTGAGCATTATAATTTTGCAAGTGAAAAAAACATCTCAAAATGGTCAATTACCTTGACTCATACTACCAGCTGCTAAGTTGTAGGAATTATTTTTAGATCAAAAACTTTCTTACTACACTGAGCTAAATTCCTTCTTAAAATTAAAATACATCCAATGGTGACATGTGTTAGTAAAAAAACAATGATATGCCAAGTATATGTATGTATTTCTCCATGTGTGTGTGTATTTATTTGTAGGCTGCATAAAACAGAGGTGTGACGATTACACAGAAACACCTGAGTTACTACCACCATAGAAGATAGAGGGATATTTCACATAGTAACAAGATTTAGCACAATCCAGGAATAGGAAATGTTAGAAGTAAACAAAATGGAAGTCCCGTCTTATGGAACTCATTTGTTAGTGAGGGAGGAAAGCAATGCCAGAAAAATCAAAGAAGAGGATCCAGTCCATGGCCAGGTAGCTCAGTTGGTTAGAGAATTGTCCAGATATATCAAGGTTGTGGGTTCAATCCCTAGTCAGGGCACATACAAGAATTAACCAATGATAAGTGGAACAAAAATCAAGCTCGCTCGCGCTCGCTTTCTCTCTCCACACAATAAGCATTTTTTTTAAAAAAAGAAGAGGATATAAACTTAGAGGCCAAAGTCAATCAAGCCAAATTTACTTAAGAGTGTCGCCATTTTAAGAAAGGGCTGGACTGGGTATTGAAATTAGAATCAAACTACATTTACATTTAAACCCAAGTAAAGTGGATCAAGTTCATATTCCACAGCTATCTCTGTGTGGTTTCAGATTTAGTAAAGATTCATTCCATTACATTTATAGATAGGTAACAAATCAGAGGATACAACTAAAAATTGCTCTCAGGATTCTGGTACACAGACTGAACATTCCAGATTAGAAATATTTCACACATAATGGCGTCTTAGCAAGAATCAATTTTTTCTAGATGCTAAAGGTGAAATTTTTTTTAAAATAGATGGAAATATAGATATAGATGTAACTAAAATGAGTAAAGGGAAATTACATAGGGACACAAACACACTTAGTTGTTTTACAGGTATAGAATAAGTGCCAACTTGTACAACTCAAATCAGAATGCTTAAAGTCTATGACTTTGAAAGTTGATGGCCCTCTGCAAGATTTCTACTGGATCTTACTTTAAACTTTATGGACTTATTAACCTCCCTCTGTTGATGTATTATTGCACATGGACTGAGCCCACTAGAACAAGAGAAAGTGACAGTCAGTTCTATTCATCTCAATAGCATGGCAACTTTCAAACTCAATTATGAGCACCTAAATGTCAGCTTTGTTAAACATTTCATTTCTGATCATTGTCATCACTGTTAATAAGTTCATTTGGTATAAAGAAAGAAAAGAGAAAATGACTTGTCAGGCTCTGTTAGTCTACAGGAGAAAAGACATGTTAGCTTTTATGAATATTCACAAGTTTAGTTGACTAAATGAGATCCTTTACATTTTATAATTGGGTTGAAATACACCCTTTTAAGGAATATATTTGGTATTTTTGAGTCCTCTGAATTTTTGAAAAAATTGTGAAGGCAGTTTGAATTAATGAATGAATACATTATAAATGACTCTACTTATAAGAATATTTGGTTTTAAAATTTGAGTCCATGATTCAGAGAGTGTATCAGTAAAAAATTTTTTCCATGTTTGCCTGAGATTCAAGTCTATCCTAGTGGATAATTTTATTGGCGATTCAACCAACAGCATTGCCAAATGATTTTGGGGTCTTGGTACAGTCAGTCAGTTATCTGGGTGGGGGCTGGCAAATACACGGAAGCTTATAACTCTGCTCCTGTAGCTTAGCAAAGGGACAATAGATTAAACTGATTGACTGAGGTCCTAGGGCCAAGGGGAAGGACAGGAAATTAAAAACAGAAAGGAGGTCAGGGAAACTAATATGGATAGAGACTATAATGAAACTAGAGGAGTTGTATAATGCTGGCTCCATCCCGACAGCTTTATAGTTTAATAGTATTGAAAAGCACATATATTGTCAATAAGGAAATGAAGTATTAAAAATATGCCAGTTATTCATAAATTAATCCCTGATATTATTACTTGTTTATGTATTTCTCTGTCTTTCCTTATTAGATAGTAAGCCAGAACAATGCCTTCTTCACTTTTGTGTTTAATCATTTATAAGTGCTCAATGTGTGTTAGTTTAATGAAGGAATAAACTTGACCTTATGCCTTCCACCCCTTTTGTAGAGTGGTGAGAAAATATTAAAGCATGAATTCCTAAGTTGTAGACAAATCATTAGCTACACAGCCCACACTAAAAACAGACATTTTGGAAGATATTTGAGAAAAACAACAACCTGGAAAGTTAGGCTTTTATTGGAGGACAATATTATGAAAGAATGAGTGAAGAATAATCTGTTTTATACCAGATTGGATAATAGACCCAAAAGTGTGTTCAAAGAAATAGACACTTCTTAGGGATTCCACTGTAAAAGACTGCAATGTATTAATCTTTGTTCATCTGACTAGGCCTTCCATTCAGTGATCCTTGCATGCAACATCTCTTTGGGACTCCTATTAATAGTTTTCAACACTAATACAAAACACAAATAAAAGTTATGCCTATCTATTTATCTTTCTACAAGGGTATATGTAAGTCATCAAAATTCAGAATGTATAGAAAAATTACAGTTGGAGGCAAACTGAAATCAATAATCCTATTTAATAAAAACCTAATATGCCAATTGTCCCCTCGGGCAGTCGTTCGACCCATTCAACCAGGAGGCTGGGAGTTCGACCACTTGCTATGACATGCGCTGACCACCAGGGGGCGGTGCGGAACATGGTGGGCATCGGCAATGCCGTGCTGGCAGTGGGTAGCAATGGAGGCACTGCCAACCCTGATGGGCCCCAACTAGAGCAGAACCGCAGTGGGATGGTGGAGCAGGTGAGCGTGCGGATGAGAGCAGGGCCTGATTGCCCCGCCGATCGCCCCGCAGATGGAGACCAGTGGCAATGGCAGGGGGGCAAGGCTGCCACCACGCTCCCAGGAACTGAGGGAACCAGGCTGGGGGAGGTGCAGCTCCGATTGATTGCCCCCCAGGCAGGATGGTGGAGCAGGCGGCACCAGGCCAAGGCAGGGTGCCAGGTTGGGCTGTGAGGCTGGGGGTGTGAACTGGGGCCCGATCTCCACCTGAAAGACCCCACCTGCGCATGAATTCATGCACCGGCCCTCTAATCCCAAATAATATAAGACCCAAGGGGAAGGAAATACTTTTCTGTTTTGATCACAGCTATAACCCCAGACACAGAGTAGGCCTTGGTAAGTATACTGTGTTATAGTATGTTGAATTAATGAATACATGAGACTATGTGCTAGGCACTGTGGTAGGTACTTTACATCAAATGTGATCCTCAGAACATCTCATCTATCTATATAAAAGTCTAAGCGACCATTGCAACCGAATGGACGACTGAACAGGCTGCATGGGGTTACCAGGCTGGCAGGGGGGTTAGTGAGGGATAACCAAATGACTGAGCAGCAGGTTGCGTGGGGTGACCAGGCCGGCAGGGGGGGCAGTTGGGGGCGATCAGGCTGGCAGGCAGAGGCAGTTAGTGATGATCAGGCTGGCAGGGGGAGCAGTTAGGGGTGATCAGGCTGGCAGGGAGGGCAGTTAGGGGCAATCAGGCAGGAAGGCAGGTGAGCAGTTAGGAGCCAGGGTCCAGGATTGTGAGGGGGATGTCCGACTGCCGGTTTAGGCAGTTGGATATCCCCCATGGGGTCCTGGATTGGAGAGGGTGCAGGATGGGCTGAGGGGACCCTCCCTGCCCCCCCCCGCGCCCCTCCCCCTGCACAAATTTCATGCACAGGGCCTCTAGTCCTATATAATAAAAGGCTAATATGCAAATAGACTGAACAGCAAAACAACTGAACAACTGGTCACTATGATGTGCGCTGACCACCAGGGGGCGCATGCAGAACATAGTGGGGGTCAGCAGCAGGCGGCAGAGCATGGAACATGGTGGACATGGGCTGTGGCGGGATGGTGGAGCAAGTGAGCAGGGGCACCAGACCAAGGCGGGGCACCAGTCACTGTCATCAAGGCTAGCCTCTGGTGGTTACTGAAAATTCTTTGCTCCCTCACGTCATAGTCCCACCCAGTGCTCACACATGCTAGCTCACACATGCTCACAGAGCTGCCATTCACACCCACTGCCAATGCTGGCCCCGCTTGTACCCGCTGCCGGCACTGTCAGTGGGTGCGAGGGGGGGCAGCACCATCAGTGAGTGGGAGCTGTGGTGTCAGGAGCAGGGCTGCCAGCAGACAGGGGACCTGGGGCCACGGTGGGAGGGGCTAGGCAGGGGCACAGAGGATGGGCCGAGACCCGCCCTGTGCCCACCACAGCCTCGTGGCCCACAGTCCCTTTCATGGTGCACAAATTCGTGCACTGGGCCCCTGGTTATATTAATAGTGGAATATACTAAATCTCATTATAGCACTTAATAAAAGCAGAGGGGGGAAAAAAGAGTGAGGATTCCTCTGTCCCCAGAACTGGTTGGAAGTAAACAATGAGAAACCAGGCAAAGTTCCTTGAATTATGGGCTGCTCTGGTGGGATTTCCTTTGAAGGCCTTTGTACCCACAGGTGTACTTTCTTGAATGTTAAAAAGGAATCTGTTTCCCAAAGCTGAATTGAAATGATCTCTGGTACCCTCTATTTCACAGTATCCAAGGGAGTCAAATGAGATTTTTCTTCTCTAATAGTTTAAAAGGTGAACCAATGCACTGCCCCAGATGCACATGGAAAAAATCAAGTCCAGTTATGTCTACCACTGAAATCACTGAATATGGAAACAGCATCAGAATCCCTACACAAACACTAAACTTTGAGAAACAGAACATGAGAATAGACTTAAGTTTCATTATAAACTTCTTCCATGCTCACCAATTTATTTTCATTAAGCTTCCTCTCAATTTCATTTAGAGGGGGTAATTAACTCCACGAGGTCAAATGTGGTGCCAATATAGAATCCAACTTTTGGACAAATATAAAGGTCTGTAGGAAGACAGGTTTTTAACCTTCTGGAAATATTCCTCACACCTGCCTTTCTAAACAGCACCACTAATATACATTTTTTGGATGGATAAATAAATCTTCCAAATGGCAAGCCCTGGAGAAAGTTAAATAACAAGATAGCTGCTCCAATAAAAAAGGACCTTGAAACGTGGTTAATGCAGGATACAGCACATCTGAGCCAGCAGCACCAGGATTCTTCACCTGCTCTGTGAAATCATGCAGTAGGAAGGCACTGGAAAGGGAGAGTCCCACGAAGATAAAAGAAATACAACACCACGAAGAAAAGGAGACGCCTACAGAAAATAATAGAAGCTGATCAAACAGGGAAGAAGGATGAGAACTAATCTTAATTGATTTCCAGTTATGAAGCTGACACTGCACCAGTCATTTTTCATATGCTATCCCATGATGTAATGATGACACAAATCACCATTCGTGGAGTTTACTATGTTCCAGGCACTAAAATTAATCGCTTCATATGCCTTCACTCACTGAATCCCCGAACAGCTCTCATGTATGAGGAAATAATTTAGAGAGTAAAAGTACCTTGTCCAAGGCCATGCAAGAAGTAAATGATGCAGGCAGGATTTGCTCTCAGGTCTCTGAAGCCAAAGTAGATGGTATTTCTGCAAAATGTCTTCCTATGTGGCCCCGAAGGTAGAGTCTCGTGTAAGAGATGAACCTTAAAAATAGTGGAAGCCAGCAAAAACTCATTACCTGTTATTGAAAACAATGTACTAGTTAGTATACGTCAGCATAGATAACATTACCCTACAAGCAATTTTCTATGGCAAGTGGCAGCGACATGCATCTATATGTGAACTCCAGCCCTCCTAATCAGTCCTGGTTGGCTTCCTGGAGGACCTCAGCTTGGAATCAACTCTAAATACTCAGTTTGGACTTATTCTGAGTTAGCACACTCTCTCTCACCCCACTTGTTACCCACAGCATGCATTTGCGAGATGTCTGGCCAGGTTTAGGGGTACAACTTGTGAATGTA
This sequence comes from Myotis nattereri, assembly GCF_964212035.1. NCBI lineage: Eukaryota > Metazoa > Chordata > Mammalia > Chiroptera > Vespertilionidae > Myotis > Myotis nattereri. Next base: position 55,889,687 of record NC_138080.1, read on the forward strand.
GAGTAGGTTTGTTTTTCTCTCTGAGTCAATTTTTCTGGTTTCTATGGGGAAAGAGCCCATGCTTTTGGCCTTATTAGCTCTACACCAACTGAGCTCACTGATCCAGATAAATATTGTCTGTCTGACATGTGCTTTAGAATAATAAATATACAAAGCAGTAGACTCTGTCTCAATTATTGGCATTCATTGAGAGAATCAGAGATGAGAATCACCCCCAAAACCATACAAAGTAGCCCCATACTTCCTCAAAAATATCATTTATTTGTCTTACTTTCTGTATCCTTTCTTTTCTGTGGTTTTAAGATTCCCATAATGCTTTGGTTAAGCTAAGGTTAAAATTAGTTTGAATTTTCTGCCCACACAGCAACTGATGGCAGGGAATTTATCCTGGGAGCGTGCTGAGCAGTGGGAAAAGCTGGCTCAGACAGTGCCAGAGGTAACCTGGGAAGTGGAAAATGTCCATGCTGATCATTGAAAGGCAACTGTAGATCACTGTGATCACAAAATAATCCTCTTCCTATCCAACACAGGTCAAGAAGTACTAGAAGGTAGGAGTTTACACTATAGGAAAAAAAGAAGCAAGAAGAGAACATTCCATTAAAATGCTGATTATGTGGTAGCAGTAGGGAGTGGATTCTCAGTGAGAATGACATGGGGCCAATCTTCTTCAAAAAAAATTCCAGTACTATTACAATGTACCAGAAACTATAATTTTTTCTTAGTCTAGCTTATTCATCTGGGAGTATAAAAACAATGTCATTTTTCTTCTTGCATTATGAGACTTACACTCATGGAATTCATAGTTAGAATGCTTCTAACTAAACTGCTTTATTCATTATTCAAGACACTTTGCTTCCAAGGCCTTAATTTTGACTTACAATGAAACCATTGAAGTTACACGAATAATGTAAAGAATTAAAAACATAACACACAATACAATATACAGATGATATAGCATTATATACCTGAAACCTATATTATTTTATTATTCAATGTCACCCCAATAAATTTAATAAAAATTTTAAAAACTTAAAAATGTAAAGAATGCCATCAAAAGTGATTTGGTTCCATTGGAATGTTTTTGTATATGGCCTAGATAACCATTGGAAATATGTTTGTATATAGGTAATTTCATAATCTTTATTCTTTATAGAAGAAATGTGTGTGTTTTTATTAAGAAACTAGAGGCCCGGTGCACAAAATTTGTGCACGTGTACGGTCTCTAGGCCTGGCCTGTGGTCAAGACCATCGTCCCAGGTGCCCACAGCCAGCCCCGCCCCCCACCACCACACACCCCTGGTTCCCATTTCGCCATCAGGTGATCAGTGCCTGATGGCTGGGGGAAGGGACTGAGAGGTAGGCTGTTCTCACTGGCTCTCCAGCCCCGCACCTGCGGCAGGTGGCCATCAGGAGATGGGAGCCTGCTGGCCGCGGAAAGGGACCAAGAGGTGGTCAGTGTGCCTCATAGTGACTGGTCCAGCGGTTATTCTGGTCATTCTGCCCTTAGAGTCAATTTGCATATTACCCTTTTATTATATAGGATGAGTGATGTGAAAGCTAAAATTAATTTGTGTTTTTTAAGCTCAGAATGCTAGAATGCGGTAACAAAATTATGAAAAGAGTACTAAGTCATTAGAAATTTCAGAACTGCTGAGTGTGTGAGACTACAAGAGGTCCAATCACCATAAACTAAAATGCATTTTAATAGTTTTCATTGAATGTAAATTCGGGTGTAGTAGCAGGTAGGAGACCACAAGATGTGGTTCTCTGACTGTTGTATTGCTAATCATAAAGCAGCTAGGAAACGAGTAGGTATGGAAAAACGTTCTTTATCTTGGCAAGTTTATGTGAAACTAATCTCAAACTAAAGCACTATAGCCTTCTACTATGGAGACATTATAGGTTTTAAATGTTAAGCATAGCACTTTGATCCCTTTAATGCACTAAGCCCTTCTTGGTTTATAAAAACTTCACCAGCATGTGTGTGTGCCTTCATGCTTGTCTTTTGTTATGCTGATAGTATTACAAAGATGTAGTCTCTGAATATTTAGTGGCCAAGAGCAATTATTTGTCCCTTTGTGACTCAAGGAAGTCTTTAGGAAGGATAACCAGAAAATGGCTTGCAAGAAACTATAGGACAAGAGGTGGTGTTATCGTCTTTTCATTCCAGTGACCTCTCCCAAATGATGTCACCTTTGCCCAGAGACCTCTGGAAGGACTGGAGTGGGGTATCAGGCAATCCGCATGCTCAAAACTCTATTAAACCATGTTAGTTTCTGAACTAAGGCTGCAGTTTGAAGTATATTTTTTTCACTATAGAAGTCAAGGAACATCAATGGGCACAGGTGACTAGACGAGACACCTCTATCTGCTGGAAATGCAGCGGTCCCTGGCTCCCATATAAAAGATGGGGACAGCATATAGGTGAGGAGAGAGAAGGTTAAATTGACTAAAAGAAGGTATTCTATTGTGAGCAGGCAAAATAGAGGCTCCTGGCATTCCTGAGCTTCCAAGGCCACTTCATGTTGGTTTGCCTTTCTTATGATAATGTAAGCTCCATAGGAATGGGAGCTCTTTGTGACACTGTCCCTAGGACTAAGTGCATTATAAGACACACAGTCAACAAAGAACAAATGTTTGTAGTAAACAGGTGGCTATTTCAATTTCTGAGATTAAAAATGAGTGTTAAATGTGTTCCCAACCTTCCTTTATCACAGAGATAGACTGGAGAACGCTGAGTTAAGGTTCATAAAGCCTGGTTTCCGTGCTTCTTAAAACTCCTTGCCCTAGCCAGTTTTGCTCAGTGGATAGAGTGTTGGCCTCCTGACTGAAGGGTCCTGGTTTGATTCAGGTCAAGGGCACATGCCCAGGTTGCAGGCTCAATTCCCTGTAGGGGACATTCAGGAGGCAGCCAATCAATGGTTCTCTCTCATCACTGATGTTTCTATATCTCTCTCCCTCTCCCTTTCTCTCTGAAATCAATAAAAATATATATTTTTTTAAAAAAACTTAAAACTTTTTGTCTAGAACTGCGCTGACAATTCAGAGCCTCTAGCTTCATGTAGCTATTGAGTACTTGAAATGTGGCTAGTCCAAAATGAAATGTGCTGGAAGTCTAAAATACACAAAAGATTTGGGAAGCTTAGTATGAAAATAGAATGTAAAATATCTGATTGCTAATTTTAAAATGGATTATATCTTACATGATAATATTTTGGACATTGGATTAAATAACCCACAGTATTAAAATTAATTTCTCTCTTTTTTTCTTTTTAAAAAGTGTACTAGAAAATACTTTTAATTATATATATGGTGTGCGCTTTTGGCTTGTGTTGTATTTCTAATGGACATCATTGGCCTAGAAGGGACAGAACTTTAAGTTTTCTGTTTCATTTGATGATTGTGACACAGGGAGCAATCATTAAGGAGGCAACAAAATCAGTAAGCCCTGATATTTTGAGTTAGACTGGCCTAGATTTAACCATAAGCCAATTAGAAAGAAAGTATAGGCAAAGGTGCAAAGACACAAGCTAAAGAGGTGGGTTTAATGAAGTCAGTCATCTAATCTTAGCATACTCCTTACTTTGAAAATAGCTTTCATCTACCCTATGTATGTACTATCTGTTCCAGGCCTTTGGTTAGGAATTGCTGACTGTGTATTCTTTTTCCAAAACATCTACATCAACACTGTTACTTTAACAGCTGTGCTTCTTCATCAGTTTATAACCATGGTAATATTCTTCATGAAATTTGCTTTTCACTAAAGATTTTTGCAAAATGAAATTTTGCCAATATATTAGATGTATTGATATGTTATCAACAAAAACTCCCCCTTTTGTCTAAGACATAAAGTTCCAGGAACTTTCTAAATTGGATCACTGATACAGGTGTGTGCGTGTGTGCATTTTCTTGAACTTGTACTTATTGTTAAAGATTGTATGTTTTTAAATTAGCATTAAATTAATTGATCAGAAAAACTGATCACATGCTTCTAAAATCACAGTGTGTTAGACACTGATAAAAAAATTAGCTTTAAAAATTCATTATGGAAAGGAGAACCTACTTCTCTCCCTAATATTACTTTGTAGGTAATAGAACATGAAACAAAATGTTAATAACAATCTAATGCTCAGTAATGTCAAAGAGAGGCAATATATTATTATCCATCTGCAATAGAATTATCATGCAGGAAGGCTTCCATATGAGGCATGTATCCATCTCTCTGTTTATTCTATTCATGGACAAGAAGGCTTATGCATTCATAAGTACTTGAAACTTGCTGTCAAAGATCTTTTTTGATTAAGCCAATAACTTTATGTGCTTTGAAATACAAGTGATAAACTTGGGAAATTTGTGTTGTTTTTTCATAAATTCATAATAGAAATCTATGTTAAACTAAAAAGTAAAATGATATAACTTCATGGTCTTGTATCCTGTACTATATATTGATTGATTCATTCTTTAATAGGCTTTTCTTCCTTATAGCACTGTATTCAGTTTTATCCATATATTATTGACCATCCCTTCTCTGTTTCCTCCAAGATATTTGGATTTTATGCCGAACTTAAAGATACTTCATAATAATTTGACATGACCACAAGGTGAAGAAGAGTGAAATCAGAATACAGGTGAGAAATAATGAGGGACTAAGCTTAGGAGGCTGTTGGTGAGGCAGAGGAAAGGGACAGATTTTATAATTATTAAGAAAATATAACTGTTTTCAGTTCCTAATAGTATGGCAGACTGGATACACTTTTTTAAAAAGCCCACTGAAGAAGATGACTAATAATCTGGGAAAATTAAAAAAAAAAATTAAGATCAAATTTTGGTAAAAAATGAGGTGGCTAAAAAATAAAAAAAAGTTTTGAAGGTGGGAATCAAGAGGGATGAAAATGTGAAGTGAAAGCAGGAACTCTGGGAGGTGAGCCAGTTCCTAAACCATTCTGATGATATCTTCCAAATCCTAGGGACTTTGCATGTTTGTTTTAATGGCTACAGCATGTATGAGAGACAAAACATATAGTCTCTAGAGTCAGACTAAAGTATGGAGTCTAATAGAACTCCCCTACAAAATGCTGTGGCCCAAAAGATTTGTCCAGGTGCCCAGCAGAAAACATAGACAATTATAGGAAATAATTAACTTCATACTTAAAGATACAAAAATAACCTTAAGGGATTATTTTTAAAATGAGTCAATAAATATGAATAGTTAGGTAAAGTTAATACATTCCTGGAGAAATATAATTTACCAACCAATCTTATACCGAAAGAAAAATTTTCACATAACAATTACAAAATAGAAGCAGGAGTTCAAAATATTGCCAAAATAAAATAATAGTATCACAATTTTTACCAAATATTTAAAGCTTAAATTTTATGAAATTTACTAGAGAATATAAAAGTTAATATATGCTGGTGCTTATTTATTAAGTCAACAAAACTCAAAAAGGTGAATACAAGGAAAATTATAGAGCAATTTTTTTCATGTATGCAAATGTAAAAATACTAAATAATAATTTTTATTTATATATTAGATATCAAGCATGATTATAAGTATGTTACATAAATACACTCATTCAGTCATCAAAACAACGCTATGGATCAGGTACTAATATTATTCTCAATTTACAAATAAGACTGAGGCATAGAGAATAACTTGCTCAAGGTTATACACTAAGTGTCAATGCCAGGATTCAAATTCTGGCAGTCTTACTGCAGAGTCTATTAAAAAGCCTGGCAATAATAAATGCTGGCAAGTTGTGGAGGAAAAGGCATGATCGTGGATTGCTGGTGGGAGTGATAAATGGTACAATACTTTGGAAAACAATTTATCAATATCTTATACCTATGACTCAACAATTTTACTTCAGATACTTATTTTAAAGAAATGAAACATGTCTACAAATATCTGTGGATAAGAATGTTCAGCCGACACCGGTTTGGCTCAGTGGATAGAGCGTCGGCCTGCGGACTGAAAGGTCCCAGGTTCGATTCCGGTCAAGGGCATGTACCTGGGTTGCGGGCATATCCCCAGTAGGAGATGTGCAGGAGGCAGCTGATCGATGTTTCTCTCTCATCGATGTTTCTAACTCTCTATCTCTCTCCCTTCCTCTCTGTAAAAAATCAATAAAATATATTTTTTTAAAAAAAAAAGAATGTTCAAAATAGCAGGTTTATTTTTAATATTCCCAATCTGAGAACAACCCAAATGTCCAAAACCAGGTGAATAAATAATCAAATTGCAATATACTCATAAAATAAAATACTTAAGCAATAATAAGAATAACTGGTTCACACAAAAATATGAATAAAATATGTCAGACAAAATATTTTATTTATACATGTAATAATTTTTATCAAATTCTAGGAAGGGCAAAACTAAGATATACTGATTGAAATCAGAACAGCCTCTAGAATGAGGGAATTCACTGGGAAAAAGCATGGTGGAATGTAGTAGTTTTCTCTTGCTGCCTAAGAAGTGACCATAAACGTAGTGGTTTAAATAACATCCACTTAGTATTTTCTCAGTCTTTGTAGGTCAGAGGTGTGGGCATGTTGCAGCTGAGTCCTTTCTCTGGGTCATGCAAGGCTGAAGTCAAGGTGTCAGCTGGGACTGAACTCTCATCTGAAGTCCAGAGTCCTCTTCCAAGTTCCTCTGATTGTTGGAAGAATTCAGTTCCTTGCACCTTTAGAACTAAGGTCCCTGTGTCTTTCTGACTTTGAGCCAGGCATCATTCAAATGCCTAAAGGTCAACCTCAGGTCCTAGCCATGTGACTCTTCCATAGGCAGCTCACATCATGCTTGACTCTCTTACAGACCAAAGAAGACAGTCTGCTGCTTCTGTCTATTTTATGGCTACCTGATTAGGTAGGCCCACTCAGGATACTCTCCCTTTTCATAGAATTCAACTGATTAGGGACATTAGTTATATCTGTAAAATCTATTTTACTATGTAACATAACATAAATCAAGGGAGTGATATTCAGTCATAGTTACAGATCTTGCCTACACTGAAGGGGGTCCGTTTTATACAGGGTGTGTCCTAGAGACTAGGAAACTTGGCAGCTTAGAATTGTGTCTAACACAAGGACTTAGTGGGGTCTGTATACATTTATCAAAAATCATTAATCTCCTCACTTAAAATCTATGTGCTATATTCTGTTTAAAATATACTTCAATAACAATAATAAAAATAATGATATAGCGTCAACATTATATTTAATGATAAATTTTTTTAAAATATATTTTATTGATTTTTTACAGAGCGGAAGGGAGAGGGATAGAGAGTTAGAAACATCAATGAGAGAGAAACATTGATCAGCTGCCTCCTGCACACCCCCTCCTGGGGATGTGCCCGCCACCAAGGTACATGCCCTTGACCGGAATCGAACCTGGGATCTTTCAGTCTGCAGGCCGACGCTTTATCCACTGAGCCAAACCAGTTAGGGCTAATGATAAAATTTTGAAAGCTCGTTATCTGATCTAAAAAAGAAAAAGATGCTTTCTCTGACCAGTTCTATTCAACACTCTGCTCATATGTGCAGGCACCCATCTTAGTTGTCTTCTTCATCACTATGATACTTGGTGGGGTGGCAGGCAGGGAAACTGACACACACATGTTGATATTCATGCTACGTGTTAGGTCATGAGAAGTTAATTTATTTGTCTCTGACCCAGGAGCCTCATGTCATCTGCCAGCATCCATGAAAGAGTCAGAAACTAACTTACTAGTTTTAAAGAAGGTAAAATAAAATTCTAGATATAATAGGTACCAGTAGAAATCAAGTGCACCAACATGTTTACAAAAATATTCATAGCCATACTATTGCTAATAGCCTCAAACTCAAAACTATGTATCAATATTAGAAAAGTAAATTGTGGAATATTACTACAATATAATATCATAAGGCAATGAAAATGAACGAGCTAACTTTGCATTGATGGACCTCACAAATACAATGTTGAGCTAAAAAAATCTAATCATATACCATATGATTCTATTTAAAGAACGTTTTAAAAAAGTAAAGTAATTTATGAATTAGACAGCATGGGTATTTCTGGAGAAGGGAGGTGTTGAGAGCAGAAGCATCCTTCAGGAGTCTTCTGTTCCATGTTTATCAGTTTGTTATTTAAATGGATGTGTTTCCAATGTCATAATTCACTGAGTTTTACACTTTGGTTGTGAACTTTTATGTATTTGTGTCATTTTTCAGTTGGAATTTTATTGTAAAAAAGTACCATTTACATTATTAATAAATACATAAAATACTTTAATACTAATATATAAAACATGGACAAGCTGTTTGTGGATAATATTATAAAACATGATTAAAAGGCAGTACAGAATACTTAACTAAATAAAAAGTTGTGTTATTTATATAGATAGGCGTACATAAAGTCTACCAAAATATTCTATATATTGAATAAAATTTTAATTAAATTTTTACTAAAATTATTTTACATATCTGAAAGAAATTTTCCAAAATGTATATAGAATTACAATGGGTCAGTAATAATCAAGACACTTCTGAGGGGGATAAGATGGAGATGGGACTAGGCTTCCTCTATGAAATGTCAAGATATAATATTAATATTCTATATTAATTAAGACAGTTTGTTATTAGTGCACTCTTGGTCAACTGAACAATCAAGCAAAATAAAGAATCCAGGAACTTATTCATGTGTCAGTGGAAATTTAATTTGCAATGAAGTTGGTATAAATATTTCTGTATAAGGATAGATTGAGCATCCATATTGGAAGCTGGGAGTACTAAATAAATGATGACAGATCTTGATTATTCCTATTGGAAAAAATGAATTTTGATTTCTACATCATACCATATAAAAATGGATTCCAGATGAATTAAGGCCATAATATAAAAAGCTGTTCTATAAATGTTTTAAAGGAAGATTGAGAGGGATTTCTTTATATTTTTAGTGCTGTGCCAGATTTCTTAAACAAGACACAAAAGGCACTAAAAAGTAAAGGAAAAGGACAGTATATTCCATGTATTAATATAAATACTTTAGATTATTATAAGATGCCATAATGTGACTAAAAATAGAAGACAAAATCTAAGTGCCTCTGGCAATTACCAATTTGATCTATTGGGTGCCTAAATCAGGAACAAATATTAACAAAGTATTAAAAATCATATTATAAATTGTAATACAAATAAAATACAGCTGCACAGAGCAACATTGAAAGATCTTAAATTATTTGAAGAAAATATGTTACAGAGGATGCATAATATATTACTACACTTATAGAAAGTATAAAATAAAAAAGTAAAATATAGGTAGCCCTGACCGGTTTGGCTTAGTGGATAGAGCATCGGCCTATGGACTGAAGGGTCTAGGGTTCGATCCTGGTCAAGGGCATGTACCTTGGTTGCGGGCACATCCCCCACAGTAGGGAGTGTGCAGGAGGCAGCTCATCGATGTTTCTCTCTCATCGATGTTTCTAACTCTGTATCCCTCTCCCTTCCTCTCTGTAAAAAATCAATAAAATATATTTTTTAAAAAGTAAATACATGTAATTGAAGCATACACACATGAATGTTAAAACTTTAATGAAAAGCAGGTAATTTTTAAACACAGACTTCAGGATATTAGTAACCTTTGGAATGAAAGAACAGAATGTGTATTGTGGGGAGCAAATAGGGCCTTCTGTACTTCTGATGTTCTATTTCTTGAGCTAATGTGTCAGTGCATAGTTACTATACATGTACATTATATACATTTTTGCATATGTGTGTGATAAAATTGAAAGTAACTTTTATGATAGTATATTAAGAATCCTTGGGTGAATTGCATGTGGTAAGGGAGAGAGAAAGATGTATGTTGAGCTTTTATAGGCCTGGGACTTGAGATCTTTTTTTAACTCCTAAGTTTCTCCATGTGCTGCTTGAGTTTCTTCACAACATGCTGAAGGACTCCAAGAGGGAGCATTCCAAGATATAGGAAATGCAGCTGCCAGTTTATTAAAGTCTGAGCCACAGTCCACACATGACCACAAATTAATTTTTATTTTTCCACATGCAAAATACATTCACGCCCTCCCACTACCCCTCCACTTGCAAAGTCCCATTCCATGACAGGATCAGGATCAGGTCTAAGCCGCAGGTTCATGTCATGGATACCAGGTCTAGGGGTACAATAAGGTTCCTTGGGCATAGCTCCTCGCAAACTGAAGACCTGTGAACTGAAGAGACAGGCTATTTTCTCCACCACCCTTACAACCAATAAACAGTGCAGGAGCACACGTAGGATAGCCACAGTAGACATTCACATTCAAAAATGGCAAAAATGGATGCAGCTTTGGCTGGTGCGTCACACTTCTTTAAACCGTCCTGAGACCAGTTTTGAGTTCCTTGAGTAGAGCCCAGCTCTGCTCCCTGTGAATGTTTCTCGGTGGCACCTTCCAGGCTCCTGCCCCTGTCCTTTGAATTGCTCTTCGTTTTCCATAATAAAACTGAGTTTGCAACTCAACTGTATTGCCTCCTCAGCTATTTCTTGACATAAGAAGGCATAGATTGGGGGGACTAAAAACATATTATAATATTGTACTGTCTCTATTTAAGTTGGTAGTACTTCTTTCAGAACAATTAATTTTAAACCTGTATACATTTAGTTTAAAAATTATTGGGTTTTACTATTCTAGGCAAAGGCTACAACCAAAAATCTATTTGAGATAGAGCTTGCTCTACTGTGGATTACTGGCTCATGTCCTTAATTTTCTTGGAAGCCCTATTGTTTAGTAGGGTCCATGAGGCATGCCTTTAACATCTTTAGAAAGTCTTTTGTCTGTTTGAGAGACTCTATAAGGCATTGCCTTAAATCTTCATAGCGTCTTAACAAGACCTCCCAGCACACCATAGATCTGACTTTTTTGTGGGAAGCCATCTTTTAATTTGAGAATATTTTGTCATCTAGAGAGACTGGGAATAAGGAACTTTATTTGTTGCCTAGCAGATCCTGAGTCATTCATATTTCCTCTAAGTTTTGCTCAAAAACCCAATAGTTTTCTTTTCAGCTAATCTTTCTCCTCTTTCATCTTATAATAAATAGCTAGAGGGTGCCAGGCAGGACCTTCAACATTTTTCTTGGAAAATCCCCTTAGCTAGATAATTGAATTCAGTAGGTATGTTCCTATTTCCACATCTCTGAAGATGAGAGTTTTACCATATTTCTGCCACTATATGAATCCCTTTCCTACCAGCTTTCTTTTATTTTTTTAATTCTTTATTGTTTAAAGTATTACATATAGTATTACATATGTTTCCTTTTTCCCCCATTGACCTCTCCCTGGCCACCCCCACCCCCCAGCACATGCCCTCACCCCCGTAGTGTCTGTGTTCATTGGTTAAGCTTATATGCATGCATACAAGCCCTTTGGATGATCTCTTAACCCCCAACCCCCACCCCCGCCTTTCCTCTGAAGTTTGATGGTCTGTTCAATGCTTCTCTGTCTCTGGATCTATTTTTGTTCATCAGTTTATGTTGTTCATTATATTCTACAACTGAGTGAGATCATGTGATATTAATCTACCAGCTTTCAATGATATTTATTTTAAACCCTCACCAAGAGCACTATGAAGCACTTGAGACTTTCATTAATGTTCGCCTAAACCAGCCGTGGGCAAACTACGGCCCGTTGGCCGGATCTGGCCCATTTGAAATGAATAAAACTAAAAAAAAATAAGACCGTACCCTTTTATGTAATGATGTTTACTTTGAATTTATATTAGTTCACTCAAACACTCCATCCATGCTTTTGTTCCAGCCCTCCGGTCCAGTTTAAGAACCCATTGTGGCCCTTGAGTCAAAAAGTTTGCCCAATCCTGGAACCCTTGAGGCCTTGAATAACACTCTCTTTGAGTTTTCTAGGCTTACCCAAACAGGGCCCTTCCAGCTCTGATAACCATCTAATTCTTAAGTCAATGCACTTGATAGGTTTTGTTACAGTGGCATGTCACTTCCAGCACCACCATCTGTATCAGTTATCCATTGCTTCAAAGCAATCACAAAATGTTTTGGGTTAAAGAATAACAATCATTTATTTTGGTCACTGGTCTAAAATTAGGGCAGTGCTCAGTGAGGACAGTTCACCTCTCACCCACACCATATATGCTGGGGCAGTTCAACTGGAGCTGGTGGCTTCACTTCCAAGATTGTTCTCTGCGTGACTGGAAAAGCAGTGTTGTCTGTTCTTTTCCATATTGGCTTCTCCACAGAAGGGTGCCTATAGTCTAAGAAATAGGAAGTATAAGCTGCCATTGTCTCTCAGTTCTGGAAATGATCACAGCGTATTTTTGTGATCAAGCACTCAGAGAGTGAAAAAAGATTCTAGGGAGGAAACATATCCCAGCTCTCAATGGAGAAGAGTCAAAGGAATTTGGGGACATCATTACATTCCTACCAGTTTCCTACTTTTCATTATCAAAAGTTCACAAATCATTTATAATTATCGCTTTTTCTAATTCCTCATCTCTCTTTGATTCAGTAATCTGGCTCGCATTAATCCTGAGACTCCACTGAAAACTACTCTTTACCTTGGTTATCAATAATCAACATGTCACTAAATCAAAAGGACATTTTACTGTTAAATTCACTTTTTCTGAAAAATCTCTCTTTACTGATTTCAGTGACTCCCAGCCTCTCTTGGCTTTCATTTCTGAATAATGGGTCATTCTCTTCTCAATTTGGGTCTGGTTTATGAGTTACACTATTAAAGGTACTGCAAGACATGTGAAGACATTTATGGCCAATTTAAGTAGAAAAGCTTAATTTTATTTCATCTAACTCTAAAACTTGATAGAACATTATTTTCAACCCATCTTTCAAAGACCAGCTGATATTTAATAATCTCATTGTCTATTTCTGTCTGTCAATTTATTTTTGTTTGTGTGCTAGTTAGGTGGAAAAAAATTAATGACAGTTTTTAAAATTGTCATGAATGTGTTTGACTGAAATTTAAAGTATTTTGATTTAATTATTTTTTTTAACAATAGGGGTGGGCAGAATATAAGAAATCTTCTGAAACAGATTCTTTGCCAGAAGGGCAGAGGCTCACACAAGCCTCAGGAGCTAGTCACTAAACCATTAAGCAAGAACTTGGAAAGGAATTGGTATTAATAATGAGTCTTAGTGAATTTTTCCTTCTATTTCACACTTATTGAATGTTTGTTTGCTTGTGTGTTAAACTGTTTTCTCTATAATAACTAAGACTGCATATGTTCATAACATATATTTATATATTTAATAACATATAAATGTCACAGATGGCAAAAGAGCACATATTATCCAAAGAGTTAATAAGCTATGATCTTTAGTAAGATAAATTCTGAGTTTTAAAAAGAAGTATTATGCAAAGTAAAAGTGGGCATAATTATCATTGGCGGGAAGGCTAACATATGCTAATTTACTACCTTTAACAAGAAACATCATTTTGATCTTGAAGTGATATATCTTCATTAATACTGCAACCCATTAACCATATTTATACCTTACAATTCATTCAACACATTTTTATTGCACATCCAGCCTAGTGCTGGGATATAATAAACAAAATATTTAAGATCCCACCCCTGTAGAAATTCACGGGACAGTTATTAGACATTCTTTAGTTGAATAAAAGAATTAGCTCTCAGTGTTTTTAGCTTTGACATAGACTTTCTCAAATTTTTATTTTATTTTTGTGGTAGATAATTATTTCTGAAATATTCCAATTAATTAATTATACATTTTGAGGTAACTCTCACATGTCACCTTTTTAAAAAGTGTTCTTTCTTTTTTATAATTGCTTTTGACAGTTTTATTTTGTAGTAGAAAATAGAGTATAAAATAAAAATCATATACTACATTAATAATATTACTGCTATGTCATAAGACTTTGCAAACATGCTTAGAGACAAAAAATGTGCTTACCTGGAATGTTCTCCAACTCAAATAAATTTATATTAAAATAGCTTCCATGAATTATTAGCATTATTTCACCTACTTTTTGAGCCAATGATGAGGTCATTCTGTAGAGGGAAAAGGCCAAAATATTATCTTAGATTCTTCAAAGAAGCTAAAATAAAAATTTCAGTATTAGTTAGCTCTCATACTGACTTGGGGAGCCATAGTTCAAAGCAGATGCATTTTCTTTATTTTATTACTTATGGCCTAAGTAAAGAAAATCCTGCTGCTTTTCCTTTTAATGTTTTTCTAAAATTAATCCAGAAACATTCTATATTAAACAAAGCATTCTATTTCAAACACGAGAGGTCCTGTGCATGAAATTCTGCACTTGGGGGGGTGGGGGGAGAGTCCCTCAGCCTGGCCTGCGCCCTCTCGCAGGCAATCTGGGAGACCTTGGGGGGATGTCGGATATCCTTAGCACTACTGTGGAGGCTTCCACCACCACTGCTGCATTCACCAGCTTCTGGCTGAGCAGTGTCTCCCTGTGGGAGCACACTGACCACCAGGGGGCAGCTCCTGCATTGAGCATCTGCCCCTGGTGGTCAGTGTGATTAATAGCAACTGGTCATCCTATCCTTTGGTCAATTTGCATATTATCCTTTTATGCCTGCGGGATCTGGCCGAAACCAGCTCTCCAACATACGCTGGGGGAGCCCCAGATTGCGAGAGAGCACAGGCCAGGCCAAGGGACTCTACTGGTGCACAATCGGGGCCAGGGAGGGACATGGAAGGGCTCCAGGGTATGTCTGGCTGGTCTCACTCAGTCCTGATCGGCGACCCCAGCAGCAAGCTCACCTACCAGTCAGAGCAACTGCCCCTTGGTGCATGTCTTGGCAAGTGGTTAAGCAGCCTTAGCATATCATTAGCATATTATGCTTTGATTGGTTGAATGGACGACTGGAAAACTGAACACTTAGCATATTAGGCTTTTATTATCTATATATTTATATATATAGATCTAAAAAGAGGAAATATGCAAATTAGGCCAGGCCACCATAATGGGTCACAACCAGACAGGAGGAAGTTGCGCGCACAGATGAGGCCCGAAGTGGAGACGGAGACAGAGGGCCAGCAAGCCACTGTGCCCCAGCTCTGGCCAGCACCCCGGAGCTGGACTGGGCAGAGACAGGGACAGGGGGCCAGCCCACAGCCTCCACAGCTGAGCGCAGGCCCGGAGAGGAGATGGTGGACCCGCCTCCCGCGGAAGCCTCACGACTCCCTCCCGGCTCCTGTGGGCACTGGCAGCTTGCTTCTGCCTCCTGCGGAAGCCACATGGCTCCCTTGGAAGCAGTGTGGCTCCCAGCGGCCCAGTGCAGTTCCCGCCGGCTCTCGCGGAAGCATGGGCAGTCTACTGCACGCGTTACGGCGCAATGGGCTACTCGTATACTAGTAAAAAGCCAGCGACTGTAACGGGGTCACAACCATAACAACTGTTAGACCAGAACCACCACGGCCCCTCGCTGGGCTGGCCCCACCGCCCATGGAGAGGTTAGGGTCACCCCTAAGCAACATGATAGGGTGCAAGTTTGATGGGGAAAAGTCAAAGAAATAGGGGGGAAGGTCTTAAGGGTCTGTGGCGTTGGGGTCCAGAGCAGGTTTGGACTCTGCTGGGGAAGGAAGAAGAAAATCCGATTAGAAAGCAGCAGCACCACCAGCCTGGACCCCGAAATGGCGCTGCTGGCCAAGCACCTGCTGAAGCTGCTGCCCGAGGACAAGCAGATCAAGAACAGGTCCTTCCTGGAGGCGGTGTCCCACCTGCCGCCCTTCTTCCATTGCCTTGGGTCCCTAATGTTTACACCCATCAAGGCAGACATACGTGGTAACATCACGAAAATCAAAGCTGTGTACAGCACCCACCCGGCCAAGTTCTGGACCCTGCAGAACATCCTGGAGGCGGAGAAGGAATTGTATGGAGCAGAGTGGCCCAAAATGGGGGCCACGCTGGCACTGATGTGGCTGAAAAGGGGCCTCCACTTCATCTAGGTCTTCCTGCAGAGCATCTGCGACAGGGAGCAGGATGAGAGCCACCCAACCTCATCTGCATAAATGCCACCAAGGCCTACAAGATGGCGCTCAAGAAGTACCATGCCTGGATCGTGCAGAAGACCTTCCAGGCAGTGCTGTATGCCAAGCCCTACAAGTCCGACTTCCTGAAAGTGCTCTCCAAGGGCCAGAACATGACGGAGGAAGAGTGCCTGGAGAAGGTCCACCTGTTCCTGGTCAACTACATGGCCACCATTGGCGTCATCTACGAGATGTACACCAAGGTGAATGCTGAGCTCAACTATAACATGTAGGCGTGCCCAGTGGCTGGCACTCCCAGAAACAGACAAGCCAGAATCACTGTGAAGCAAGCTGGCAGGCTGCTTTGGCCTGCATCCTCCAGAGTGGCCCAGAGTCTGCCTGGGTTGTAGGGGACAGCCCTGGTTTCTGAAAAGTCATTTTTGGGGTCTATCCTAACAGAGCAATAAATAACCACCCTACTTCTGAATCACCTTTAATTTCACAACAGCACAGACTGACTGCCTTCATTTCAGTGTAATAAAAATCAGTTAATGTTGCTACTAAGTCAAGTCCTAGGGTTTTCTGTCCCCATCCCCCCATGTGGTGCATGACCCTGGGGGAGCCCTGTCATACACCTCATTTTAAAAATGAGGATCTGGTGCAGTGATCTTTCGGGCCATCCTGGAGGTGGAGAAGGAAATGAGGAGTCTGATGTGAAATTATACAGGATTTTTTTTTTTTTTAAAGCAGACTGCTGTGTGCTCTCCTGTGGTTGCACAGCCCAGTGTCACAGTGCTGTCAGTATAGACCCCGGTCTTTCCTACTGTCTTTTTCCAGACAGTTTTTTATAGTTGAAAACAACCAGCAAGCCTTTTATGACCTTGACCAAGGGGACTTTATTTTAAAGCTATCAGGTATGAATAACTGACCACAGATGACTGAATTTGCATTCTTCTGCATAAGTATTTTCTTCAGGGACAGCCTACCTCACCTAAGAAATTACCTGTCATGTGTTCTCTCAGAGAGGAGACCACAAGCCCTCCTGATGCCGAGACCCAAGGAAACACCTCGCTGCCATAACGGTCCCTCCTGACACTAATAAGAGCTGTATTTTGAAAGTATTGAGGTGAATAGAGGGACTCCCAAAAATTCATGTGTGTTAAAAACACTTGGTGATTTTTATGCAAACACTAAAAAATTCTTAATAAATAAATCTCTATTTTGGAATCAAAAACCAAAACAACAACAACACACACACACACACACACACACACAGTGAAGACAAGTTTGTCCAGACTGTTGAGAGCTCAGAATTAGAGTTTAATTGGGATAGAAATCCTGCTAATAGCACCTGATGCCTGAAATCTGAACACTCTACTTATAGGTTTTCTAGTTCAAGTTTTTGGAGACTGCCTATTAAAACATTCCTGGTTGGAAAGTGTTTATATAGAAGCCCATAAGTATTAAATATTTGCTATGTTTACCATGCTTAGCGCTCTGTAAGGAGTATGGAATAATGTTAAATGCTTCATGTTCTCAAGAAGCTTGAATTTTAAAATAAAAAATAAGGAAGAAATGTAAATAGTAAAAATGAAGAAAGAAAAAGGTTGAGTTTTAGGGGCAAAATCAGGCAGGCAGGCAAGTGGTTAGGAGCCAGCAGTCCCAGATTGCAAGAGGGATGTCTGTGGGATAGGGCCTAAATCGGCAGTTGGACATCCCCCAAAAGGTCCCAGATTGCAAGAAGGTGCAGGCTGGGCTGAGGAACCCAACCCCTCCCATGCACGAATTTCATGCACAAGGTCTCTAGGTATAGGATAAGGGGCATATATAACTATAATTAGGTTATAATGTCAAAAGTACCCTTGCAGAAATTATATTGACTTTACTTAATTCACAACTTAGAAGAATCATGCTCCATTTTGGTATTAAAGGCAGATTATTAATAACATATTCACACCTGTGTTTCCTTCTGAGCGTTTTATAGTTTTAGCTTTTACAATTAGGTTCATTTTGATCTATTTGGGGTTACTAATTCCTTTTTATATAAAGTTACTTATTTTTGCTGCTAATATTTTGTTTTCTATTCTTTTTCTCTCCATTAGTGCAAATAATTGAGAATTAATTCTGTTCTGAAATTCTTCTGATTAAGGAAGCTTTCAAGAATGCAGGCATAAACACCAAAAAGGAAATTTAAGCATAATGACTTTAGAAAGATACATTTCTAACCCAATTAAGAAACACATTATAAATATTTTAATATATATATATCTACTTTCTACTGCTTGTGTCCTCTAATTTAAGTTTCTCCCTTTTCCCCTCACCAAGATATTTTGTTGGAATGCTTTTGTTGAAATTGCTTGAAAAATGAACTCAATCAAGGTCACATTAGAGCAGCTTAAAAACATAAAATCTTTACTTACAATAATCATGTAGTCAATATTAAAATGTGCTCTGCACTGTAGAGACAGCTCACAGATATGAAAACATAAGTTTAGACACAGTGGCAGAGCCTACTGAGGAATGACATCATGTGAACTTTATGAATGTCCAAGGCTACAGGGATTATAACAGATTAGAGGCCCAGTGCACGAAATTCATGCACTGTGTGTGTGTGTGTGGGGGGGGGTGTTCCTCAGCCCAGCCTGCACCCTCTCCAATCTTGGAACCCTCGGGGGATATTCAACTGCCAGTTTCAACCAGCAGTCAGACATCCCTTTCACAATCCAGACTGCTGGCTCCCAACCACCTGCCTGCCTGATTGCCCCTAACTGCTTCTGCCTGCCAGCCTGATCACCCCCTAATCACTCACCTGCCAGGCTGATCGATGCCTAACTGCTCCCCTGCCAGCCCGATTGCCCCTAACTTCCCTCCCCTGCAGGCCTGATCTCCCACAACTGCCCTCCTTGTGACCACATGGGGGCAGATATCTTGTGTGAGGGTGAGACGGTCAATTTGCATATTGCCTCTTTATTACATAGGATTCTTGAGGTCCATGTACAGTGTGGTTGAAACTTTCTTTGGCTAATTTAGTCTCTGGCAGGCACTGGAGAACATGTAAATGTCTCTCTACATGGGGAATTTTATTTTAACAAATGATATTATAGAAATTAGTTTAATATGAGACTGAGTTCTAATCTCAGATTCCAATTATGAT
Organism: Myotis nattereri; assembly: GCF_964212035.1. Taxonomy (NCBI): domain Eukaryota; kingdom Metazoa; phylum Chordata; class Mammalia; order Chiroptera; family Vespertilionidae; genus Myotis; species Myotis nattereri. Next base: position 55,908,811 of record NC_138080.1, read on the forward strand.
TAATACTGGTTTTTTTCTACATGAATAAAAGCACTTCTGTCTTGATTTTTGAATGTATAGTCTTGTGTCAAATTTTTTTCAAAAATTCTCTGTTTAACAATTGGTTTAATAATGAAGTTCTTTTTAAAAAAATGTGTCTCTGTGTTAGAAAACAACTATTTCTCAAGCCTTTGAAATACATGCCCACTTTTGTTAAACATAAAAATCTACAGCCTTTCTTTATGTTATTTAAAATTTTTAAATAAATATTTTTTCATAGATAATATATAGTTATAATATTTGAAGCATTTTTTCAAACTAGATCTAGAGCCCATAATGCCTCCCTCCCTTTTCCTATTCCAACTACAAGATTCTAATATATAGTACCTAGAAATAGAATATTTTCTAGGATCTGGGTTGAAAATGCACTGTACCCCACTGTATAAAATATGTTTCTTCACATTTTTGTGAATATAAGAAATTCCATTGTGAGTCACAACATCAAGCCAGCCAGTGTTCTGGGAACAGAGATTGTAAGCAATGTGCCTTTGGAGGACAGTGATAAAATGTCTCTCACTATCAGTTTAATAATTCGGTATATTCAAATTTCTAAAAGTAGTCATTTTTAGGTCTTTGATTTGTAAATCTCTCCCAATTTTCTCAAAATGATTTGACTCGGTTGCCAGAAGCCAATTCCAGCATGTCATAATTGCAAGAGTTTCATCAAAAAGTTGATGGAACTTGGGGACTCAACAAGGGCTGAGTCACATATTTTATCACCTGTTGGGAATGGCTGAGGGCATTTACCCAAACCTGAAAAGGGATGATTGCTTGCTGCCAGACAGTTCAGGGCATCTTAATCTACATGTTATTGCCTCCTACTGGCCAAACACCTAAACAACCGTAGGCTAATTCCTCCAATCTGACAATGGCCACTGTATACAAAACCCTGACCCTTTGAAGTGTATATCTCTGCCTCACTTCAGGACAAATTGTGTTAATAAAAAGCATGAGGAGAACTTAGTTTCTTTAACTAGGCTCTTGTGACCCCCAAATGCCTTTCAAAATTATGCTTCATCTCTGGACTCTTACTTAAGTTACACACACACAGCCTCTTTTCCAGATTGCTGAACCCTTCTTAATGCCGGAAAAATAACCCCAGCACTCAGTTACTTCTTGAAGTACTGAGTACACAAAAGATATTTTCTTTTTAACTTATTCTTACTATCCTCTTAATAGGTTCATGTTTGGGGGAAAGGACACATCTAATTTTAATGATGATGTATAAGAGGAAAGATTATCTGCTAAGAGTGAGAAGCTCAGAATTATTTAGAGGGCTTGGGAAATACTGAAGGTAAGAAATGGCAGGTGAATGAAATATATCCAAGTGTTTACTTACCAAGGACAAGCTAAGAATAAAGCTAATCATTTTTAAGAAAATCAATCAGAAATGTAGTGATTTATTTCCCCTAACAACATTAGGGTAACTAAAGCAATGGCAGTTGGATTGGAGAGAAGGGGAGAGACTTTATTTAGAACTTTAAGAATTTTGAAGATGTTCAGTGCTTCCAGGTGGTCACCAATGCCTTCCTTTGAATTTTCCTTTTTATTTTTATCTTAGTAAAATTAGCCTTACCTTACTAAGCCTCAGAATGCTGAGTAAATTCTGGATTACTAGACCTTGGAACTGGAAAGGGCCTCAACACTTGAGCTACTTCAACCCCCATGATTAAATACACATTAAAATATTAGATTCTTTACAGATGATGTAATTAAGCCTCAAAGATTTGCCCAAGACCAATAACTAGTTAGTGGCTGAATAAGAAGTATAGGGTGTCAGGAAGCAAAGGACCACCTGGAAAGCAGGATGAGCACATTCTCAGGGATGATGGATTGCTGGGAAGTTATTTAACAAAATGTGGTTTGGGAAGTTGGAACTGACAACTGCTTATTGTGTATAAAATAATGCAAGGGGATTGGACACTGATCATCCAACACAGGTTAGCTCGTTAAAGTTTGTAAGTGCCTTTTTATTCCCATACTTCAGTTATAACGCCATTTTGAACTTTTTAAAATCTAAGCATTTACCTCCTTGTTTGAAAATGTATTATCTACCAAGGGATGTACAAAAATATCTAGTTATCTGAGCTAAACACTTCTGATAATTAGCCAACATGAAACCAGAAGCAAAAGCAAAATAAGCATTTTATACTGTTTGTGGTCCCACAATAGAGTAGCTACTTGAGCTTCAGTGGTTTTGTTGTAATAGATCTTTCATATGGTCATAACTAAATATATATTAAGGATTTTCAAGAAATTAAAAAATGGAATAAACCTAATGTGCTAATTCTACACAGTAAAAATCCTTGATAAAACAGCTTTCAGAATTCAAGTTATAAATTTACCTAAAATACTAAAATAATCATGAAATCTCCTTGGAACAAGTTGATAATTTCAAGGTAGCTACTACATTAATTTTCTTCCACTGCACTGTGTATGTTAGGGTTTTATTCTGTTAATAGTATTTGCTTTGGTTTTAAGACACACAAGTTCCTTAAAACACCATATGTAGAAGTAAACTCCTGCTGTTTTCAAGGTTTTTGTCTTTTTTCTCCTTTGGAGGGCCTTGAAGAAAACTTAAAAAATGAAAACGTAGTATATATATATATATATCTACATGGATACATAGCACATAGAAATATTATTCATTTGTTCGATGTTATTAATCCTCTCCTCCTATACAGTATTAGACATTTGAGTGTTACAGATTCATTCAATTAAAAAAAAATAACTAGCTACTGTATTCAACATCTACAATAGTCCAGATGTGAGTATAGAGATGATCAATCATGACCTTCATTAGTAGGAATCGGATTGTCTCTTTTATATGCACTAACTGAAAACAAAGTAAAACAATAATAATTGCAGATATGCATACTATAGTCACCCCAGGGTTGTTTGTTTGCATAGCATCTGTGAATGGCTAATTCACTGAAGAACATAAGCAGTTCCCTGCTGGTGGTGAGGAGAATCGTTTTTGGCTGCTGTTACATTGGTCCTGACAGGATATCACAAACGCCTAAACCAAATCAATAGAAGTAGAAATAGTAACATAAGGGCACATTCAGTTAATAGTTAAGTGTTATTATCAATAAGAATTGACGTTGGGTAAGATAGAGACAGTAAACATGTGAACAATTCCTGTTTTGAATTTTTAGCATTTGGGAGCTTTTTAATCAAATTCTAATAGTGACCATTTGGAGGCTAATGAACTACTTTAAAATATAAACATCTATATATAGTCTCAAAGAAAATGTATATACATAATTTTTTTTTCACTTAATATGGGGAACATCATAGTCTCCCTGAAATCGATCCATGATCTCTTTTGACTTGAAACATGGTTTAAACAAACTATGAAGATTTGGGGTTAAAATTTCAATGAAAGACAATTAATATTGTATTTTATTTATTTTTATTATTACACTATGTAACTTCATAAACTTAGATATCTATGTTAAGATTTTCTAAGTTACTCCTAGTTAGTGTACCATGTTTTTTATTTTAATTATTGCATCAATATTCATATGCCACGTACACTACTCTAGGTACTACAGATAAATTAGTGACTGGAACAGATATGATACCTTTGTCATAAAGAAAGCAGTGTTGCCCAGCCGGTGTGGTTCAGTGGTTGAGCATTGACCTAGGAACCAAGAGGTCACAGTTTGTTTCCTGGTCAGGGCATATGCCCAGGTTGCGGTCTTGATCCCCAGTAGGGGGCATGCAGAAAGCAGCAAATGGTTGATTCTATTTCATCATTGATGTTTCTCACTCTCCCTCCTCTCCCTTCATCTCTGAAATATATATATATATATATATATATATATATATATATATATATATATATATATATATATATTTTTTTTTAAAGAAAACCAGGGGACATATATAATACTTTTAACAATAAAGATTTTTTTAAAAGAAAATGAGATTATAAATGTGATATAAACTCTGAAGGAAAATTGAGGCATGGAGTTAGGATTTAGTCAATCTAGAGTTGGAGATGGAGGTAGAGAGGTAGCAATGTCAGGGAAGGTTAATTTGGGGAAGTGAATAGATTTATGAATGAATAAATCAGTGAATGATTGATGAATAAATTGGATTTTAAGCCTCTAAGGCTTGTCTTTAAAAAATCTAACCACTTTATTGGGATATAATTAACATACCATACAATTCACCCATTTAATGTGCACAACTTACTGGTGTTTAGTATATTCACAGAGTTGGCTACCATCACAACAATCAATTTTGTGACATTCTCAAATTTTGCTTATCCATTTATCAATTGATGAACACTTGAGTTGCTTCCACTGTTTTTTGCTCTGATGAATGATGCTGCTATGAACATTCGTGTACAGATTTTGTTTCTATCTAGTAGTAGAATTGTTGAGTCATATGATAACTCTAATCTTAATCGTTAAAAAAATATATTTTGTTGATTTCAGAGGAGAAAGAGAGGGAAAGAGTGAGAGAAACATCAATGATGAGAGAGAATCATTGATTGGCTGCCTCCTGCACACCCTACACTGGGGATTGGGCCCGAAATCTAGGTATATGCCCTGACTGGGAATCAAACTGAGACCTCCTGGTTCATAGATTGATGCTAAACCACTGAGCCACTGAACCAGCTGGGCTATTCTTAATCTTTTAGCTGCCAGACTATATCCTTTACCTTTGTTTTACATTTTATTAAATTTGTCTTATTACTTTCATCTCTTGGTAGTAGATATTTTCTGGAAAAATTCCATTTGAGTTGAATTATTTGTTAATGGAACCCTGATTTATGTGTTTAAAAGGAGCTTGATATTTAATGGTATCTGGATCTTAACACTTATGTAAAAGCTCTGAGTTAGGAAAAGTAAACCTGATTCCAAAGCTGATCTCTAACTCACTCTGTGAGTCACTGTTAACTTACTGTGAGACCTGGGCATTACTATTAACCCATAAGATAGAATGAACATTTTTTTTGAGAAAAATTATCTTGTACAATATATAAATAACCAGTGAAGTAATCAGAAAGAAAAATTATATCAATTGTCATAAATTACATCAGATTTAGACAAGGGTGACAGAAAAACAAAATAATAAAGTATAGATAAATTCAGATTACTTAAGGAAAAGGTTGATTCAGATATTTACCATTTTAATTTAATTTGTAATTGAAGATAGATAACTCGAAGTGAGAATCTCATTTCTATCTATTCACTAACCCCCACCTCCTTCCCTATATAGTCTTTGGATAGAGCTTCAGTTTCAACATTTTCTGTTGCCAGTTTTTATCTAAGAGCCACTCAGAATATGGCAAAAAGTAGGAACTGAATGATCAATTAGTTAATCAGAATTTAATGTGAAATGCAACTTTCAACAGTTCTGAGGTCCCTGGGAAATCAGAAAATATTGAATTCTTGAAGCTTAAAAGATGTAGCAGCTGGTACTTATCGCTGCTATTTAGTTCATGTTTGATTTATTTATTTATTTATTTATTTATTTATTAGCTTTTCTTTCTTTCTTTCTTTTTTATATTTATTTATTTAGGCTGAATCTCCAGCCCTTTATTTAATTTAATTTTTATTTAAATTCTTTATTGTTTAAAGTATTACTTAAGTCTTATTTTTCCCCATTGACCTCTCCCCAGCCATTCCCACCCCCCACCAGTACATGCCCTCACCCCCTTACTGTCTGTGTTCATTGGCTATGCTCATATGCATGAATACAAATCTTTTACCAACCCCCCTCACCTACCCCTTACCACCTCCCCCCCCCCCGACCCGCCCCCCTCCCAGTCTTCCCTCTTAGATTGGACAGACTGTTCAATGCTTCTGTGACTCTGGCTCTATTTTTGTTCATCAGTTTATGTTGTTCATTATATTCCACAAATGAGTGTGATCATGTGATATTTATCAGTCTCTGGCTGGCTAATTTTGTTTAGCATAATGGTCTCCAGGTATATCCTGTTGCAAATTGTAAGAGTTCCTTCTTTTTCACAGCAGCCTAGTATTCAATTGTGTAGATGTACCACAGTTTTTTAATCCACTCATCTGCTGATAGGCAGGCTGTTTCCAAATGTTAGCTATTGTAAATTTTGCTGCTATGGATATAGGGGTGCATATATCCTTTCTGATTTCTTGGGATATAGTCCTAGAAGTGGAATTACTGGATTGAATGGGAGTTTCATTTTTAATTTTTTGAGGAAACTGGACCAGAAACTGGCTAGAAATGGAAAAGGGTATGCTATCAAAATGTGTAATTTTGGGCTATTTCTTCTAGGAAAAAGAGAGAGATGCTATTCAATTAGTATTTATTGTCAATATGTTGGCAGCCTATTGCATGTAAAACTTTTATGTGGTTAAGATGCAGGGTGCAAAGATAAGCAATACCCACTACTTTCCAAAAGTTTATCTAAAGTACATAGATGGCTGTTAATATGTTGAAAATGTCTAAAGGTCATTATATTAGTAAATAAAAACACTAAAGAATTTCAGAGGAAGGAGACCTGACTTATACCAGAAAGACATAAAGAAGGCTTTGGAGGGAGGATTTGGTTCCACTCATACTGAGCCTTGGAGTTGGAGTCCTATTCCATCTGGCAGAGGATGCGAAAATCATTCTAGACAGGAGGCAAAGTCACATCGGGAGCAAAGCCACACAAGAAGAAACTGCACCAAGCCTGCTTGGTGAAGAAGAGTTGTATCCAAAAAAATTTAAGAAAAGCCTTAGATAGGATCATTCACAAATCCCTTAGCTGTATTGAATAATATCGGATTTTTGCAGCCTTTAAGAAACTTGATTTTTTTTTTCTGCATGAATTTTGGGGGCTCTCTTCCTCTTCACTTACCATCCCACTGGAGGAATACAGAGCCCCCAGATCTCCAACAGGATATGTTTAGACTTGCCATACGACTATGTAGTGATGAGAATGTTTCTGTCCAAAGATGATGCCAACATAATACCCCACTATTAGTCCCATCTTCCTGAGGGCAGGGGAATTCAGAAAGTATCTTTTGGATGAATGAATGAGTGAGTTGAGAGGAGACCAGCAGACCATTTTTATGGTGTCATTTAGAGGAACTCTTTTAGAAATGGGTTATAACATGTTCTAGATTCTTATATTGTAAAATCCCTTCAAAGTGCTTTTGGGGTGTGCACATATCTGTTATACTACTTCTATAGAGACATTCGAGTTTTCTTGAAGCTTGAGGCATGGAGAAATCAGGATAGAGAGTCAAGAAATATTTCTGACTGCCAACAGTTGCCAATGAAATTATTTAACTCTAAATGTGTCAGTGTCAATATATGAGGTTTGTTTGGCATTGCCCCTCGTGTATTCAGAAAATCATTAGAAGTTTGTTCAACTTTTAAAATCTTATAATCCAAGAGATTGAAAGTATATATTTTTTGTAAATGAATAATATCTAGAATATAATATATGTCAGGAAGTTTTATATAGTCTTCAAACAATGAAGGAAGCTAAATAAAATAGAGAATTAACATTATTTCATCAATTTAATTATTAAGACTTTTCGTCAAAATAACTTGAACTCTACGGTATACTCATGATGGGCTTGAATAATTTAAGTCATTAAAATACACTGGCAAATGTTAAACATTTGACTGTTGAACATCCTGAAATGATCAATTACAATTTTCAATCTGAAAGATATATAAATTAAGCAAAAAAATAAAAGTGGCTCTCATGGCCATTTCTGACAAAACTGAGACAAAGACATAGTTGATGAGACTGCAAATAATTAACTTTAAAATAATTCATCTTAAAAGACAAATACAGTTTTTTATATCCTACCCCTTAGCTATGGCAGAAAGGTGTCAGAGCTCAATATTTTGGCATGTTTATATCAGATCTTGTCTTAAGGTAATTATTACAGATACAAGTGAGGCCCTGTGTAACTCTTCACAGTTTATTTCTACCAATTCTCTGCCCAGTGGTGACCTGAGTTTAGTGTTTCTTATTTCCATTATGTATCATCCTAATATATAAAAAGAGCTAGGTGCCGTCATGACTGAATGGGCGACCGGTCACCATGAAGTGCATGGAGCACCTCTCCGTCCTCCCCCCTCCCCCGCCCCGAGCCGCTCACCTTGAGCGGGGGCTGGCAGCAGGGTGGGACTGGGGACTGTTGAGCTGGTGGTGGCAGGCTGCTTTGTGGGTGGCTGTGAGCTTAGCAGAGCAGTCATCTGGGTGGTAGTGAGTTTTGCAAAGCAGTTGCTGGGCAGGGGAGTTTCTGGGAGTAGTTGCAGGGTGGGGGGAGGGGGAGTTTTGCTGAGCGTCCAGTCCTGGGGTGGCAGCAAGCTTCACGGAGCAGTCAAGGTGCAGGGGGAGCCTACAGAGCAGTCACAGAATTCGCGGAGCATCCTGGGGTGGGGAGCTTCATGTAGCATCGCAGGGCGGCAGAGGCCATGCGACGGAGGCCAGGCTAGGCCTAGGGACCTTAACCATGCACGAAATCGTGCATGCTGGCCCTGTAGTCACTTAAAAAGTATGTTTTAAGTGCCTGCAATGGCCAAAGACTCTTCTATGTGCTGAGGGATACATACAGCAGTGAACACAGCAGACAACCATTCCCATTCTCATGGACCTTATATTCCAACACAGGACAGGATAGGCAACATGAAAATAAACCAGCACATTATGCCAACAGAGTTGATAATTTTATCTGAAGAAAGGAGTTTAGCTTTAAAATGTATCCTCATTTAAAGTGCCTGGGGTCAATTATACTTATTAGTATTAATATGTGCACCTCAGAGTCAGGTCAGTGGGGTTATTTGTGAATACTGTGCTATGCATCTCTATTTTTTTGTAGTAAAATTTGCACCACCCTGATAATTCCTCAGTTTTTTTACGTAGTTTAATCTTTGGTATATGCAGTCAGATGAGGCACTGAACTTGTACAGTGCCAAATTTTAGTGAGTTCACTTGGCTTGTTGTCAGCAGTCGACATCAGATATCAAGCTTCTGGCAGGAATCTGCATGAAGTCATCTCTTCCACCTTCACTTGACCTCAGCTCAGAGGCTATACAGCTCAGCTGTAATGTTTCATAATATATAAAGACACATCAATTCCATGCCAGCCCTGCCCTCCATCCTTGCTGAGCTTAAATAATAAGAAAGCAAACTTCAATTATGCGAAACAATGTTTTCACCCCATTCAGATGTTTATTAGATTTCCTACTGTATATGTATTATATTTGAGCAAGCAAAAGGCAGGATCTCATCTAAATCCAACACCCTTTCAGCATTAAAAAACAAGTTGTTTTATCTAGGTTAATGGCGTTTATCTGTTTTTACATTCCAATCATTATCAGAGGAAACACCAAAATTATAAAAAAACAAAACAAAAATAAATATAATAGATGTTTTCATGCTATTTCTGACCTGAAAATAAATAGAATACAGTAACAGGAAGTTTGCATATTTCAGATGAAATTAGAAAAAAGTGCATCTGAAATAGGATATCTAATCAATGTACCTGAACACTCATTCATTGAAAACTGTGTTATTGGCTATCACTCTTTACACACAAATAAATTCAGGGCTATCAATCTTGAAACCAGTCTTAATCAAAAGAAATTAAGATGAATTTTAATCTAAACAAGTAAATAAAAAGCAAAACCCCAAACAAAGAAACTTAACCCTAATAGTTTGAACTGATTTTATAAAGTCTTTTCTCTTGGAGAGAATCAAGCATAAACCATTGAGAATCTACTTTGCTTGTGCAAGTCATTTTGCTAGATAGTTCAGGTCAGGTATTATTCCTACTTTAAATATATCATCTTTGCCTGGAGGAACAAGAGGGCTCTACAAAATATTCTGGAAACTCAGAAGCTACCCAGAGACTACCTGCTGGTTTCAAAGTTCAATACATTTTCATTGAAACATCAGGAACCTGGCCTGGCAGCTGTGGCTAAGTGGTTGTCAACCCAGGAACCAAGAGATCACATGTTTGATTCCCTATCAGGGCACATTCCTGGAGTTGTGGCTTTCATCCCCAGTAGGGGGCATGCAAGAGGTAGCTGATCAATGATGTTTCTCATATCTATTCCTCTCTCTAAAAAATCAATGAAAACATTAAAAGAAGAAGAAGGAGAAGGAGAAGGAGGAGAGGGGGAGGGGAAGGGGAAGGGGAAAGAAACACCAGCACTTTGTTTGGAGAACACAAGAACTCTTGCCTTCATTGATCTGTCTCAGCATTCTGAAGGTTGTCCAACTCTGGGAGCTCACCAACTTTCATTTCATCCATTAGGCCTGGAGTTAAGAACAGACCTGCAAATTCTGTCAAAATTGGTGATGTATGGCTGCTGAGAGTTTCAAATTGCTTCAAGTGCAGGAGCCAACAAAGTAATGTCCCACTACAGGATGAGATCACAACATCATGCACTGACTCTCTATTTGAGCTGCATTCTATATGCATGGGGAAGAGCCAAAGCATGAGTTCATTGAAGAAATGGCAGAGAGATTCTCCTTAACCCTCTAGCTACCAAGAATTTAACCAGATTCATCATGACTATGTATCTCCCTTAGGATACCTACCCTTGAATACAGCCCTACACTTCACACAGCCCCAGTGATGATAGACTGATAAAACAGATGCATAGAGACCAAAGTACAAATGTCATTTATATGGCTGATTGGACTGAAATTTCCAAATGCACCATCATCTTTTCAGCCATGATGGCTAAAACACCCCAGGTTTATAAATTTGGCTGCCATTCATGAGTTTAAGAATATAATAGAATATTGTCATATCATCTGCCTTGAGTGAGTTGTCCAAAATATGTGGGGGTTTTTTTGTATGTAATTGTGACAAGCAAGTTTTAGATGAGAGGTCAAACTAAGGTGTTGGTATATGAAGAGGGTTAAAATTCCTTTGAGATTTTTTAAGCATTTGGCAAATGTGAAAGCATTGAGCTCAGGGCACGTTGGAGGCTTCTTTCTCATTGGTCCCAATTATTTCTACGTTTCAGGAAACAAACTGTGCTCACAAGAGAAAATGTATGTTGAATGAACAATTCAAACTGTGTGAGGTCATCAGGAAGAGGTTTTCACAAGGCATAGCCTTACAACAAAGTAATTTGGAAAACAAAATGTAGTAAAATGTATCTGTGGTTCTTATCTCATAATAGGCCTTCAGATTTCTAAGAGAGTAGAAGAGTACTCATGAGGATTCTTCAGCATGGGCCTGAAATAAATGTGGAGAGGGAGGACCACGGAGGGTAGGGCTCAATGAGAGGTTGTTCATGTGAAAGCAGGGATATGACCTCGGCTGCCATGCATTTCCTCTTCCTGTCTTTTTAACATGCTCATCTTCTTCCCTGTGTTCTCTCCAAATATAAGGTTACTTAACAAAATATAGAATGTTCAGTTAAATTTACATTTTGGATATACAATAAACTATTTTATTTATTGAAAAAAAATACACACACTCACAGTGGGGCAAAAGTAGGTTAACAGTTGTGAGTACATGAAATAGTTTATTCTTTTATTATTTATTAATTATTGCATTATTTTCTATACAAAATACTGCAAACCTACTTTTGCCCTACCCTATGTATATATATATGTGTATATGTGTATATGTGTATATGTATTTATATACATATATACATGTATATAGGTGTATAGGTATATATGTGTATATTTGTATATCATATATATATATAGAGAGAGAGAGAGAGAGAGACAGAGACAGAGACAGAGACAGAGAGACAGAGAGACAGAGAGACAGAGAGAGATTACCTAAAATTCAAATTTAACTGAGCCTCTTGTGTTTTGGTTTGTTAAACCTGGCAACCTAGTCTATATCTTATCCACTCCATCCCACCAGAGCTTTACATTGGACAGAGGAAATGAGTGCAATTAATAGCTCACAAGAAAAACATTACCAAATAAATCAGGCTGGCCTTGCTACCTCTGGTTATTAATAGGCTGAGTTTCAATGATGAAATAGTTGCTTGCCATGTACCTTTCTGGCCAGTTCTCACATTCCTACTCTCACCTCCTGCCCCAACATTAACTGCTTTCCCTTAAGTTAATGGTTTGAAGTAAAGTACTGGATGAAGTGGGAAAACTGCCCTCAGGAGGAACTATCTCAGGTGAGGGCTCTACACTGTGGGGACACATCCTCAGAGGGAAGGGTTAATAGGTTCAGCCTTCAGGTTTTTGTTCTTCATTCTTCTTCTTCAGCAGAATCTTCGATAAACACCCCTGTTAGATCACCCACTTGGTTGAGCCCACTAATTTTTGCATGTGAATGCTTTGGATATTAAGTGGAATTTTGAGGTAAAAATGAAAACATTTCTATGTTGCTGCTCTCACATATTCACCATGGAAAAGAAATGTTTTCAAATATGCATTGCCTGAGTCTGCTTTAATGAGAGAGCTATAAGGAGAAAAAAGATATTAAGCTGTATTCTCACTGAGAGAGTGCAAAACTGAAAACTCTTGCTCCAGAGAATCCACAATTGATTGATGCAAGTCATGGCAATGTGTTAAATTTAACAGCTTTCAAGCACTATCTTACAAATTGCACATATTTTCTCTCTTATGTAAAGATTTAAATTGGCAATGTATTACATCTGTTTTAGTCTCAGTAAATTATATAAATAACTTGCATGATACACAAAATTTCTTGCTAACACATCAAGTGTTACAACACATTTTCATCTTTCATATTTCGTATATAGAACACAGAATGCCCCTAGAATGCAAACTGTAAAGCGGATATTGAAACTTAGCACATCCTAGGAAAATAAAAAGCATTCCTTGTAGGTTGGAAGCTATGCTTTCCAAGTGGTAGGACAAAAATACCACAAATCTGCTAATAAATCTGCTAGTAAACTTGCTAAATATATTCAAAGGATACTAGTTACCTTATAGTGAGTAATGCATATATGTGCCTGTTGATTATGACTTGGAATATATCCTCCTTGAGTCTCTTTCACATTCAAATACAGTTCTACCTATTTTTAAGTAACCTTTTACATTGATGTAAATTTATTTTTTTATTTGTCAGACTGTCCCAATTGTGACAGCAACTACATTGATTGATTGATTAATGGATTGGTCTTTAAGACTGGTTTTTCTCACTAGAGTTCATCCCTATGACTTAAATTCTGCTAATAGAAAAGAGCCAAGTTGTTTCCTTTGTAACTTCCCATGTATTCTACTTAGAAAAATATGACTGCTACAAATATATTGAGCATGAACTGATGCCTGCTTAAAACTTCTTTTCATCTTCATTTTAAAATTCTTTTAAGGTTCCATTTAACTGTACTTTAAAATTATAAAAAAGAACCTTTAGTAAAATTGATAAATATGAATATTTCAGAATCTGGTATCTGAAGTCAGTTATGTGTCAGAGGTGGCTGAGAATGGACTATCTAATGCAAATAAGTGATAATTAGATTTAGCTACAAAGGTCAAAAAGCTGAGGTGGAAAAGAGAGAGTGATTTTGTCTCATTAGGAAAAGTTTTATGGTCTCATGGTCACAAATAATGTAGCCCAAGTGTTTCATTTTAACGTTCTATTTTTGTATTTCTTCTCTCCAAGTCTAAAATCTCAGGGAAACTGAAGATCAGAAGTGGGCCTAGGACAGAACTCTTAGAGCAGAGAGAATGCTAATAAAAACAACCTACTTTTCCTGAAGTGGGGACAAGTATGTAGTTAGAAGTAGCTTATTGAAAGGGGTCAAAGAGAAAAAAGGACTTTAAAAACTTACTGCTCTGGACCCATGACACTCTAGACACTGAAGCAAAACTCAATCCCATTTTTTCCCCAAGGAAAAGGCCTTTGCCACCTGAAAAGGATTGTATTTGAGGCATTTGGTGTGGAAAGCCAAAGTTAATAGGTAGTAAGTGTTGATTGTTAAGAATCAATGCACAGTCCTAAATTGTACTTGGGTGCTTTTATTTCTTTAAATATTTCTCTACTTGCATATAGTTGTACAATATAATAGATGATATGATACCTTTACCTGAGCTTAGCCAAGTACTACCCAGAAAGAAATATGCATAACTTACATCTTGATTTTGCAAACCCAAATCTCTGTTTAAAATAAACCCATAGAAATTACTATGCAGATGATATATAAATCCATTACATCCCTTCCCCACCTCGCTCCGTCTGCCAAACTCCAGTTCTATATTTCCACACCCTCAGACATCTCTACCTTAATTCTTAAATATTTGAAATTAAACTCAAGTCTTTGCTCTCTTGCCTAATTTTCCTTCGAGGCTTTCGCCCTCTCCCTAATACTTATATTCTGCCTTGTCTCACTGCGACAATTCTACAGCAACCTCTCCTCTACCTGGCCATCCCTTTCTCATCTGTATTGCTCTATCCTATTTCCAGATCTTACGGGACATCACCTGAACCCTTCTAGGGCCTTCTACTTGTTCTTTCTGACTCCAAAAAAGAATGTGAACATTCTGGTTTCTTTGATTAAAGAATCAAACACATTCCTATATAATTAAGCTGTATGAGCATTTTATAATCACCACCTTTTAGGGAAATATCAATATAAATTCTATTTTTAATTATTTCTCAACAAATAACTACTTTGAGTTAGAAATTTTCAAGGTGTGATTTGTGTGGGTTCTTAAAGAGTTTCTTCCATTTGCTATGTCTGTCATGCCCTATTTTAGTTTATTCAATTTTATTTAAAACTAAACTAAACAAAAATACCATCTTTCTAATATAAGATTTTAAAGAACATTATATTTATAATATTATTTATTAAATAATATGTATGAATAATGTTATTTATGAAATAATATTTATGAATAAATACTATTTTTATGAAAAGGCTCCATGTTCATAAGTATGATATGATAGAAAGAAGTGAGAAGAGATAATATATACTTCATAAATATTGAGTAATTTTATTGAAGGGTGAACACATTTAAATAATAAGCAAGGGCCTGAAAAACTTTGACATAAAGAATACAAATAGCCGAAACCAGTTTGGCTCAGTGGATAGAGCGTCGGCCTGCGGACTGAAAGGTCCCAGGTTCGATTCCGGTCAAGGACATGTACCTGGGTTGCGGGCATATCCCCAGTAGGAGATGTGCAGGAGGCAGCTGATCGATGTTTCTCTCTCATCAATGTTTCTAACTCTCTATCTCTCTCCCTTCCTCTCTGTAAAAAATCAATAAAATATATTTAAAAAAAAAGAATACAAAGAACAATAAAATAGAAGATATTATTATATTTCTACTGACTGACAAAGGTTTTCCACAGTACAGAGCAGCGATTTTCAACCTTTTTTATTTCATGGCACACATAAACTACTAAAAATCAGCGACACACCAAAAAAATATATGTTATGCCAATTTATCAAAAAAGGTGTAATTTTGATTCATTCATACCACACATATATTGTTGTGTTTGCTGTTTTCATTTTTTATTTGACAGTCTAAGAGAAAAGAGGTCAGTGCCCCTGACTAATTAGTCAGATATTACACATTTTAAAAATTCTGTGGCATACCAGTTGAAAATCACTGGTATAGAGTTGAAGAAGAGATACTCATGCTAACATGCAGTAAAATACAGGGTAGATTGACAACTTGAGATGAATATTAATTAGAGAGAAATATGTGATTTCTGGAATCAGTGAGGATTCTGTTCTAAGATCCAAGTGAAAATTGATGAATGACTAGGTATATTTTAAACTTTTTAACTTCAAAGACTATTCATAAAATATAAGAGGCAGACAGGTCAATAATTTTCAGGACATGTAGTTAATTAAAAGGTTTCTGGTCTCATGTAAAGAAGTTCCAACTATCCTTCTGTGTAAAGGAATTTCTTATTCTTATCTATTATGGAGATAGGGCCAGTTAACATTTAACTGTCACACAATTGCAAAGCACTTTACAAATGTAAAATATTATGTAAGTACCATAGAATCCATTACTGCATACTCAATCTTGAAGCAACAATTAATGAACAATGCAGTAATATAGAATAGCCTTACTAATGGAAATTTAACTTTCCTATAACTGTAGGAGATTTCAGAACATTAGATAATTATTTCAAGTCAGATAGAATTTTAATCCATATATTATTTATGCTGTTTGGTTAGGTAGATAGATACATATGTAATATCTTATACATAAAATTAGATATAATTTTTATATTTCCTGCATGAAGTAATAATCTTTATTCTAGGATTCATGTATTTATTGCTTCATAACAAAGCATTTTTAAGCACACTCATTATGCTAAGCATTATGTGCAATTTGCAATAGGCTCAGACTTTAGAAGCTGGTGATGCTAAATGACTTTTTATTAGAAGAATCCTAATTTTTCTAAGTCAGATTTTTGGGGAAATGGTCAAAGAAAGCAAGGTAAGTGCATTCTATTTGTAGAAGGGTCCCTAGGACGGTTTGAGGCTAAAGATAGCTGTGGTGTGACCTGAGGCTCAGTCAGGGGCTTCCGTTATGTCACCTGCAAACTGATTGTCCCATTCACTGTTTTCACATTACTTGGACAGAGGAGATTAGTCTCAACAGCTACACCAAATTTTAATGTTTGGTGCTTTTAGGACACAGACACACCTCATTTTATTGTGCTTTGCTTTATTGTACCTCACAGATGTTGTGGTTTTTCTGTGGGGTTTTTTTTGTTGTTGTTGTTTTACAAATTGAAGGCAAGATCCTCCATCAGCAAAAAGATTACAACTTGGTTTATTACAATACTCACTTTATTTCAGTGATCTGGACCCAAACCTGCAATATCTTCAAGGTATGCCTATACTCCCATTTTTTTAAAGAAAACCATGAGGAAAAGTAGGCATAAAGAACCCAAAGATTTTATCAGTTCTCAGAACTGCAGGCAAATGAAGTAAAAGTGATTTCAAAAATGACTATCCAGGCAAGCTGCCCTTTGAGTGAAATGAAGAGATTTCAGAAGGTATGGGCCTGCCTTTCCTGTCTGTGCCCATAGTGCTCTTGCAAACATGGTGAATATTCCCCAAACCCATCAGACTTTCTGTAAGAGGTATGGCAAGCATCAACCCCACAAAGTAACACAGAAAGGAGGGCAAGGATCCTCTGTATGCTCAGGGAAAGCAGCACTAGGACAGGCAGCACAGTGGCTATGGAGGGCAGACTAAGCCAATTTTCTGCCAAAAGGCTGCAACTACAAAGAAGATTGTGCTGAGGCTTGAATGCATTGAGTCCAACTGCAGACCTAAGAGAATGCTGGCTATTAAGAGATGCAAGCATTTTTAACTGGGAGGAGATAAGAAGAGACACACCAAAAAAATATATTTTATGCCAATTTGTAAAAAAAAAAAAGGTATAATTTTGGTATTTTTTGTTGTTAAATGTATTTTTAGAACTTTTAAAGATGGTAATTTTGTTGGAATTTTGGCTTTGCTGCTAAATTCATTCTCAATTTAGGAAAACTTTTTATAGAGCCTTTAGGCCACCATTTCAGAACTCTGGGAGAAAAGAAGTGAAAGGATCTTGTTCAACAAAGCTCTGAATAGTGCTGTAAGCATGTGGCCAAGTGCCTACAGAGTAGTGAATTTACTTATGCATTCTGCCATTTATTCCTTCAGGAGGCATTTATGAATTGCTACTATGTGCCAGCCATTGTGTAAGAAAGTGAATATGATGGAAATATGGTAGGGAGATCACCACAGAGATCAGCAAATTAACAATTATCATGCAATTGGATTGCTGGCAGGATAGATTTATGTACAATGAGGGGTCTCTAATAGCCTGAAAGTTGCAGTGGGAGAAAATATAGCCATAGAGAGAGGCATATATAAAATCAGGAAGGCATTTATATGTAATACTAATAAATTTGAACTTTATCATGAAAGCATTCAAAAGATACCAAAGAATAGTTGCTGAGTAGATGAATGAATGAATGAACATGCAAGTAAGACAAGAATATTT
This sequence comes from Myotis nattereri, assembly GCF_964212035.1. Classification (NCBI taxonomy): domain Eukaryota; kingdom Metazoa; phylum Chordata; class Mammalia; order Chiroptera; family Vespertilionidae; genus Myotis; species Myotis nattereri. The sequence goes on from NC_138080.1 coordinate 55,926,773, forward strand.
TTAATGCATTTCCAAATTGAAATTGAAATTTGAGGCAGCTTTAATGCTCTTATATAGCTACTAGAGGCCTGGTGCACGAAATTCGTGCATGGGGAGTGTGTCCCTCAGGCCAGCCTGCACCCTCTCCAATCTGGGACCCCTCAAGGGATGTCCAGCTGCCTGTTTAGGCCCGATCCCAGTGGACATCCCTCTCACAATCCAGGACTGCTGGCTCCCAACCGCTCGCCTGCCTGACTGCCTGATTGCCCGTAACTGCTTCTGCCTGCCAAGCTGATCACCCCCTAACCACTCCCCTGTCAGCCTGATCGATGCCTAACTGCTCCCCTGCCAGCCCAATTGTCCCTAACTTCCCTCCTCTGCTAGCCTGGTCACCCCTAACTGCCTTCCCTTGTCAGCTTCATTGCCCCCAACTGCCCTCCCCTGCAGGCCTGGTCACCCCTAACTGCCCTCCCTAGGGTGACCGGGCTGACAGGGGAGGGCAGTTAGGGGTGACCAGGCCTGCAGGGGAGGGAAGTTGGGGGCGAACGGGCCAGTAAGGGAGGGCAGTTGGGGACAATCAGGCCAGCAAGGGAAGAGTTAGGCATCAGAGAGAATCCAAGATGGCGGCATAGGTAAACACTGGAGAACACTGCCTCACACAACCACTTCAAAAATACTACTAAAAGACAGAACGGACATCACCCAGAACCACAGGAAAGCTGGCTGAGGGGAAATTCTTCAACTAGAGGGAAAGAGAAAAGCATATTGAGACTCAGAGGAGGCGCAGTACGGAAGTAAAATACTAAGGTGTGGAGATGCGCGTGGAGCAGGCTGGCGGCTGAGGGCATGGTCGTCAGTTTCAATCAGGAGGGAGTCTCAGGCTCTGAGTTCCAGTTCCACGCCAGTCTCTGGGGACCCAGACTCAAACAGGAGAAACAGGACTGTCTGGCATCGGTTGGAACTCGAGGGCAGCTTTCTCTCCGAGGTACTTGCAGCGGTCGCTGGGACATTGAGAGGCAGAGCCTCTGGGGACAGGACTGAGAGCAGCCATAACTGCTCACTCAGACCGCCCTGTTGATCCCCTGGGACCTACCCCGCCCAAGCCCTGCACAGAGGCATTTGCTGGTTAGCCTCAGGCAAAGGCTAGATTAGCACCTCCCTAGAGGGCAGAAGTTCTCCCACTGCAGACACAGCTGATTCTCACAGCCAGTTGGCCTGGAGGTCAAATCCCCCCCCACCCCCCGCCCCCGGCCCAGTGTTACCTACAACAATCAAGGCTTAACTACAACAAGATGGCGCACAAAGACCACTAGGGGTGCACCAAGAAAGCATAAAAAATGCGGAGACAAAGAAAACAGGACAGAAATGGAGGAAGGCGAAATGCTGGATATAGAGCTCAAAACCACACTTTTAAGGTCTCTCAAGAACTGTCTAGAAGCCGCCGATAAATTTAGTAAGGCCCTTGAGAAGACTGGTGAGACTGCCAATAAATTTAGTAAGGCCCTCAAAAAGACTGGTGAGACCCCTGATAAATATGGTGAGATCCTCAAGAAATCTAATGAGACCCTTGATGTTGTGATAAAGGACCAACTAGAAGTTAAACATACACTGACTGAAATAAAGAATATTACACAGACTCCCAACAGCAAACCAGAGGAGCGCAAGAATCAAGTTAAAGATTTGAAATGCAAAGAAGCAAAAAACACCCAACCGGAAAAGCAAAATGAAAAAAGAATCCAAAAATACGAAGATAGTGTAAGGAGCCTCTGGGGCAGCTTCAAGCATACCAACATCAGAATTATAGGGGTGCCAGAAGAAGAGAGAGAGCAAGATATTGAAAACCTATTTGAAGAAATAATGACAGAAAACTTCCCCCACCTGGTGAAAGAAATAGACTTACAAGTCCAGGAAGCACAGAGAACCCCAAACAAAAGGAATCCAAAGAGGACCACACCAAGACACATCATAATTAAAACGCCAGGAGCAAAAGACAAAGAAAGAATCTTAAAAGCAGCAAGAGAAAGAAACTCAGTTACCTACAAGGGAATACCCATACGACTGTCAGCTGATTTCTCAACAGAAACTTTGCAGGCCAGAAGGGAGTGGCAAGAAATATTCAAAGTGATGAATGCCAAGAACCTACAACCAAGATTACTTTATCCAGCAAAGCTATCATTCAGAATTGAAGGTCAGATAAAGAGCTGCACAGATAAGGAAAAGCTAAAGGAGTTCATCACCACCAAACCAGCATTATATGAAATGCTGAAAGGTATCCTTTAAGAAGAGGAAGAAGAAGAAGAAAAAGGTAAAGATACAAATTATGAACAACAAATATGCATCTATCAACAAGTGAATCTAAGAATCAAATGAATAAATAATCTGATGAATAGAATGTACTGGTGATTACAATAGATTCAGGGTCATAGAAAGGGAATGGACTGACTATTCTTGGTGGGGGGGCGGGGGAAGGGGTGTGTGGGATGCGGGAAGAGACTGGACAAAAATCGTACACCTATGGATGAGAACAGTGGGTGGGGACTGAGGGCGGAGGGTGGGGTGGGAACTGGGGGGGGGGGGTGGAGGAACAAATGTAATAATCTGAACAATAAAGATTTAATAAAAAAAATAAAAAACAACAAAAAAAACCCCAAAAGCTCATTCTTTGAAAAAAAAAAAGAGTTAGGCATCAATCAGGCTGGCAGGAGAGTGGTTAGGGCGTGATCAGGCTGGCAGGCAGAAGCAGTTAGGGGCAATCAGGCAGGCAGGCAGGCAGGAGAGCAGTTGGGAGCCAGCAGTCCTGGATTGTGAGAGGGATGTCCAGCTGCCCTTTTAGGCTAAACAGGCAGTCAGACATCCCTTGAAGGGTCCCAGATTGGAGAGGGTGCAGGCTGGGCTGAGGGACACCCCCCAGTGCACGAATTTTGTGCACCAGCCCACTAGTATACTAATAAAAGGGTATTATGCTAATTAGACTGGATAGACCAGATGTCTTCCAGATGTCCTTCTGGACAAAGCCACAGTGGTGGGGGCCAAGGCAGAGGAGGTTAGAGGTGATCAGGTAGGCAGGCAGAGTGGTTAGGGGCGATCAGGCTGGCAGGGGAAATCAGTTATGGGTGATCAGGCCATCAGGGGAGCAGTTAGGGGCATCAGGCTGGCAGGCAGAGGTGGTTAGCGGTGATCAGTCAGGCAGGCAAGTGAACGGTTAGGAACCAGTGGTCCCGGATTGTGAGAAAGATGTCTGACTGCGGGATCAGGCCTAACCTAAACTGGCAGTCAGACATCCCACGAGGGGTCCCGGATTGGAGAGGGTGCAGGCTGGGCTGAGGGACCCTCTCCCATGCATGAATTTCATGCACTGGGCCTCTAGTACTTTTAAAAAGAAAAGGGTTGAACACAGAACCTGAGGCAAGTGAAAGAGGACTCCATGTAGGAGACAGAAGAAACACCCAGGATGTGGAGAAGAGAGCTGAAAAAGGGTAGGGAGCTGAAGGAGAAAGTATATCAATTTTTGCTATTCATGACAAGTTAAAATATCTGTAAAATGCCGCCTAGAGACTTGAAGAAGAATAAAGCAAATAATTGGTACCTTTCTTCCTTTGATGATTTCAAGGATTAGATAACATTTCTAAACAGATCTTCGGATGGAAAGGTAGCCCAACTGGGATATTCTCTTATCTTTAATTTGAGAGTTCTCTTTAGCCCCATGTCCCTCTAGTGCACACGCTGAGCCTGATGATAAAATCTATGAGCTGTGCATAAAGTGAGACAACAGGGCCTGTGAAGTCTAATTTTCCTCCCTACCTACCCACCAACCCCACCACACACACTTCCCTTTTCAGAACAAGTTGTTTCCCTTTAAACTAATTTATCAAAGTAATGATACCAGCATTCCTTGAGTGCTTGCTCTGAAAATAATTTTTCCCCAAATAACTAGCTTTTTCTCATTTTACATAAAAGGAAACGGAGTCACAGTTGCTTAGTTGGCAAGTGGAAAGGTTGGGATTCGAACGCAAGCAGTTAAATTTTAAAAGCCACACCTTCTATTATCACACCATCCTTTTTCAACATCAGCAAAGTAATGATTAAACACTCCTCTAATCAGAACTCGTCCCCGAAATTTTTGAAAGGTGTGCCTATTTAGTAACATAGTGATCTATATATAATTATACTATTTTGTGCCTTGGAAAATTTAGTTGGGAAGTGCATTAGCTAGAGCTGTATTTATTCTCTATTAGCCAGAAGAAGAAACAAAGGAGCCAAATGCCCATTAAAGGGTAGTAAGAAATTCATAATGTTTTCTTATTTAGTGTCCATTTTCATTATTTAAATTAAGGTTTTCTAGGCATGATTTTATATAAAATATGGTAAAAATGATAGATTTGTATAATGAAGTAGATTCTCTAATTATTATTGTTGTGAAATTTTGTTTATAATTAAAAATCAGAACCAGTCAGAGAAAGATAAGTATTACATGATTTCACTCATATGTGGAATCTAATGAACAAAATAAAATGATGAACAAAAATAGACACAGAGACAGAATCATGAATAGACTCTTGAACCTCAGAGGGAAGATGGGAGAGGGTGAGTGGGTGAGAAGAGATCAACAAATGAACTTGTATGCATATATGTATAATCCTTGGACACAGACAATGGGGTGGTAAGGGCCTGGGTGGGGGTCAGGAGTCATGTGACTGGAGCAGCTGGATGAGATCAATGGGGAAAAGGGGGGGGGGAGCTTATGTAAGACTTTCAACAATAAAGATTTAATAAAAGAAAGAAAGTATTTTTTTTCAAGATTGGTAAAGTTCTAACAGACAGGAGGATGAAGATCTTAGCCAGCAGTTAAATAGTTTGGTATCCATATTAAGCTGAACATCATCATCAGCATAGAGTTAGAGGTCTTATAAACTGATGGAAAATGACTCTAGAACTAAAAAGAATATTAAAGGGACCTAACTCCAAAGACTTTAAAAGATCTGGAGAATGATTTCTTAAAGTAACTGTAAGTAAGAAGATGGGTAATTTACGTAGGCACAACATGGTTAGGATTTTCCCATCTCATAGATAAATTAAGCCATTTTCAATGGATCTAAATAGAGATGAGTAAGAGTAGGAGAGTAGATTCAATAGGAAGAACCACCGATATAAACTGATAAATATTTAATCATGAATACATAATGCATGCATCATGGGTGCTGAATAATGATCTGATGATTCTGGACATGACTAGGAATAGGAGAGGAGTTTTTTCATCCAAAGTAATATAGGAGGAAGCATTATTTGTGGCTCTAGGAGGTATTATTTGCTTTTATATCCTGCTAAGAGATATGCAGCCCAAACTAGCTGCCTCTTGTTTTCAGTGGGGTCAGAGTCCTGAAGACAAAGTGGTGTTGATTCTGCTGCTGTGATTTCTTTTGAGTTTTTACATTGTCACTCAGCCTATTAAAAGGCAAGTGTGTTCATGATCTGCATCTTCAATGAGGGTGTTTCAAATTGTCAGCACATTTAAGTGGAAAAGGACATATAATATCATCATCGGAACTTCTCTGTGATCGCTAAGTGAATTTACCCTTGGATTTAACTCACAACCTCTTTGGACATACACATAACCGTCTGACTCTAGCTCATGACTCTTCTTTGTAGACACCATATTTTTTCTCTCCTTTTTTTTCTTTCTTTTCTTTTTTTTTTTAAGGGGTAGGATCTTTTGCTCCAGAGTCCTATTCCTTTGCCAATGCCCCCTCTCTGCCTACCCTCTCCTCTGTGCTCAAGCTTCTCCCTCCTCAGATGTTTCAGCTCCTGAGGTAGAGACAGCAGGTGGTAGTGATGGAGAAGGTCTGTTGATGTTCAGAACAGGATGAATATCGAAGCTCTTTTTTCTCTGTGTGAATATTTTGGAACTGTTTTCCATAGTTATGAAGGAATCTAGCTTCCTGGCCCCCACTCACTGACGTTTCCCCCGCCATCCGTCTGTGAGCATTGCTTTGTTTCTGTGATCACCGAGCTGAAACCAGTGGAGTGTCAGCACTTATCCCATATGTTCATTAGCAGTGAATCTGTAATTAATTTCTTATGGTTTGAAGTTCATGAGACTGTGTGTGCATGTGTGTGTGAGTGAGCACCGTGTTTGTGGGTTTTACAAGTGTTTAATTATTTTTCTTAGTTTTCCCTGTATTCAGAATGAAGATACCATATTTTGTTTGCCTATTTACCAACAGAATGTTTGCATAAACCTGTAATGTACATATTACATGTGAAAAAGAATCTCACTTTTGAGATGCCTTGTTGAGGTAAGAATATTTTATTGGTACATTAGTAAAATCTTTAAACTATTTCACAGGGAGATTTAGACCTGATTTTACATGTTTCTCTCTAGAGAATGACAGTAAAAATAGACGGAAAAGTTTACAGACTAGCCTTATAATCTTAGATATTGTTTGAAAGCACATCATGTTGTATTTTCAAAAGACATTAATGCTGTTATTTTCCTGTGTATTGTCAGCCATGTAGTACTTACAACAATACCAACTTTCTAATCTAACAAGCATTTGTTGAAAGTGTTCTATTTGCAAAGCAGTTTGAGAAATTCAAAGACAAACATGGCTTGGGAGGGCTGATAAACAGGTGGTGACCATCTGGGGAGGCAATGCCATCAGAGAAGACATGCTCATCCTCATACTTCCATGGCACTTACAATTTTTGAGAAAATTTATATTTAATATCTCTGTTGTGAAAAAAGTTAATACCCACTAGATTTGCTTATCATAAAAGGATAAACTATTGACTCTATAATTCTAGATCTTATGAAAACTGGTAAATGGATATGAAATTTTTAACCTAAATATTTATATTTTAATTAATCAAAATAGGCAGAAGATCTGTTTTATTTATTTCTTTTTTAAACTTTTTATTTTTTATTTTTCAATTACAGTTTACCTTCAATATTATTTTGTATTGGTTTCAGGTATACCGCATAGTGGTTGGATAACCATATACTTTAAAAAGTGTTACCCTCCAATATTCCCAGTACCCACCTGGAATCATACATGGTTGTTGCAATATTATTAACTGTATTTTCTATGCTATACTTTATATCCCATGACTATTTTGTAACTACCAATTTGTACTTCTCAATCCCTTCACCTTTTTCACTCAGCACCCCCTTCTGGCAAACACCAGTGCGCTCTCTGTGTCTATGAGCCTGTTTACATTTTGTTTGTTTTTGTTTTACCTCTTTCTTGTGATTCAGAGCATGGGATTAAGAGTTGCAAAGCCACGAATTTGAATCCTGGCTCATTGTTCACTAGCTGTGTGACCAGAAAGAGGATGTAACCTTTCTACTCAGTTTCAACTTTTTAGTAGTTCCTACTGCATACATTTGTGGTAAGGGTTAAGAGAAAACATATTCTAAAGAATTCATCACAAAGCCTGGCCAAAAAAATTAAAAATAGTCTCAATATCACCAGTATTTGTGTTACTACTGGCTTTGAGGCAAGTGCCTCATAGATCATAATTATAATTTTCCTTTTGTGGTCCTAAAATAATAACTTTCTCATTCTCACAGAGAAAAGGGAGCCATGTGAAGAAAATTTGGGAAAGCAGTACGATTTTGCTGACTCTAAAGAAGTGTTAGGGAGATGACTCACCTTCATGTGCTCATTCTGCCAACCTCTCACTTAACAAAGGAAAAGATTTAGCAGCTCATAGTTCATTCTTCTCATGCTCAGTGCCTCACTTATCTTTTGGGGTCTGAGTTGTTTGGAAGGAACATCATTCTAGGTTCTGGTCTTGAATAAATGTCTTTGACCTATGCTACTCCATTTTGGTGTAGTAAGTTAGATCTGGTCTAGAATGACCAGGGAACATTCACCATTATTTAAAGAGCCCAGATCAATTAGGAGGTCTGTGGACTGTGGAACTATATCTGATTAATGGAATTCCTGTTTGCTAGTTGATGCCAAGGCCATGGAAAGAGCTGAATGTCCTGCATCACTGTTCCTAAAGAAAAGAATAAAGTATCTACCAGCTCCTAAAGCTTCTAAAGGTAATAAGAATAAGTCAGAGTTATCTTGGCTCAGGGAGTTTGGCAGGGACATTTGTTTCCTCTTCTCAGACACACAAGAAGACAAAATTTCTTAGACTCTCTTATTGGGAGTTTGGTACCATATGACTGAGTGCAGGTCTACAGGATGTGGGCAGAAACAATATAAGCCATTTCTAGGTCTGGCCCATAAAAATATCTTACATGATCCTCCAGTCTTCTTTCTTTCTTTGCCTTGGCTTCCTTAGGGAAGTACATGTTTTAAATCATGCAGCTGTGGGATGGAGGAGAGACTGCTGACCTATATGACTTTATGTGAAGAAGAAATAAATCTTTACTGTATTACAGCACTGAAATTTCAGAGTTTATATCTGTTATTTCAACATAACCCAGACTATCCTGACATAAAGAGAGGTGTTAACTCTCCAAGAGTCATGAAGAATGGTTGCAAACACCACTTGTGGAATAATATTTTTGAAACTGTAAATCAGATCATACCTTTTCCATACTTATATGCCCCCCAAGTGTTTTTTTTTTCTTTTCTTATAAAGAGAATAAAATCTGAATTCCTGGCATAGTCTAAAAGACCCTGGAAAACCTGATGCCTATATTCCTGTCTGGTCTCAAAGCCTACATTTCCCTTGGTTAACTACATTCCACATTAATGCACCTATTTACAATCCCTTGGATATGCCACATGTCATAATGTAAGATCTTTGCCTTAGCTGTGACTTCACACTCAAGTATCTTTGCCTGGAATTTTCACATGACTGGCCATTTCTCATTCTTCAGATCTCTGTTCAAATGTCACTCCTCAGTAATGACACCCAAAGTGACTTTCACTTCATATTGATTTTCTTCTGATATCTGGAATGATAGTATCCAATTATTTACTAGTTTACTGTCTATGTACCTTACCCCCACAGGGGGTTAGAATATAAACCCCATGGTGTCAGCCACATCATTTGCTTATCATTGTTCCTAAAACAGTGCCTGACACATAGTTGTATTCACTAATAACTGTTTGCTTAATTAATGTAAGACAATTTTTTTAAATCTTAAGTCCTAGTGGCAATATAAATTCTATATTTCCATAGGGCTGTGTAAGAAAAGGGCAATATTGCAAGGAGATATATTAGCATGTACTTGCACTGGGTTGAATATTGTCCTCCAAAATTTTGAATGCATCCAGATTCTATGAAGGTGATGTTATTTGAAATAAAGTATTTGTAGGTATAATCAAGTTAAACATGAGCTCATACTGGATTAGAATGGGCCTTAAGTCAAATATGACATATCCTTATATAAAGAGGGTAATTTGGACACAGAGACACACATACCTGCGAATATTGGAGTTATACTTCCACAAGCTAAGGAACCCCAAGAACTGCCCACAACCACCACAAGATAGGAAGATGTAAGGATCACCCCCCAGAGCCTTCAGAGAGAGCTTGTTGGTCCTACTCATACACTGATTTTTAGACTCCACCTCCAGAACTGTGAGACAATAAATTTCTGTAGTTTTAAGTCACCGAGTTTGTGGTACTTGGTTGCAACAGCAATAGGAAACTAATACAATACTTAAATCTAATTAAAACATAATTTAGCCTGGCTGGCATGGCTTAGTAGTTGAGCATTGACCTATGAACCAGGAGCTCACGGTTTGATTCCCGGTCAGGGCACATGCCCGGGTTGTGGGCTCAATTCTCAGTGTGGGGCGTGCAGGAGGCAGCGAATCAATGATTCTCTCTCATCATTGATGTCTCTATCTCTCTTTCTCCTTTCCTCCCTGAAATCAATAAAAATATATTTTAAAAAGAACAACTATAATTTAAAGCAGTGTGGTATTTATGTAACGAAATTAGGATTATAGACAAAAAGAAAGAAATTATAATCAATTAAGCTACATAAGGATTCTATATGATGAATAAAATATACAAATAGAGTAGAAGGGATGTCTATTTAAAAAATTGTGTGACTAGAACTGCATAGTAATTGGCAAAAAGAAAAAAAGTTATATAACCCAAGTTGTTTATACTCAATTTATTAAGATCCTTCTGGAACTACCCTCCCCTTTAATTTTGAGTGAACTGAACCTTATTCTGTATGACTTCAGGAAAACTAATCTCCTGCCCAAATATTTCTGAGTATTTTTAGGGCTTCCTTATATAAATATATATGTTCTAGAAGCCAAGTATTCTACTAGACTAGCATTTTTTGATCAACAGCATCTCTGAAACATGAATTTGGATATTTCTTTATTCCTTGAATTGCAGTTGCCTAGATAATATATGGGCTTGAAGATAAATAATGAAATGACACCACGGACATTTTAAAAAAATAAAACTAACTATAAAATATTCTAGCTGTCAGCATCTGTTGGTCATACCAATAGGACAGATCCTCTTATGAGCTGCATTTCTCTACAGTGTGCAGTCAGCTGCCATTTCTGGACAGCTTCTCCTTCCCAGCTGAGAATTCCATTCTCTGACACCTGTAATCTTGTCCCCAAGTGAGGATCCTCCACTCAGTCTCAACTCTGGAGCCAGATGTGGAGACTTCACCAGTGAAAGCCCCAAACCAGTTAATGTCATGACATGTCTCAGCACCAGAAATATGCATCCATCTCTTCTAGAGCAAATCTCAGAGATTGTGGCCTTTTCCTTTACACAATATAAAAATAACAACATTTAACCGAGATTAGTACAAAATGTTTTAAAACTTATGGATGAAAGGCATTTTTATAAGTTGACACAGTAAATTATAGGACAGTGAAAATTATTATATATTAAAATGACCATGCAATAAAAATGAAATTAACATAAAAATAAAATGAGTATATTCAGACCTTTGCTATTAAAATTGATAAGGGATTGCTATGCATCACATCAAAAGAATCATTACATTATCAAAATATCAAGAACTGAGTTGCAAAGAAACTTGTATAATGGTCTCCTGGGTAGACATAACACATAAATCTGGGAGTTTATCCATAGAATAGAAAATAGGGTGCAACACAGGAAGTATTGTTTGATGGAGGATGAAGATTTGCAAGCAAGAGAGGTATAGAATAGTTTTCTGTGGCACAGAGCCATGGACAGAAGAAAGAAGTCCAGAAAGAAAGAAGAGAAGATGGTGACCACCTTTGTTTGATGAAGGAAACAGCTAATCAACCTGTGATTCTCCAGTCTCACACACAAAAAGAAGAAGCCAGTACATGGCCAAGGCTAAGCTTCTGAACTCTCATGGCGTTCCCCAATTAGTGCATTGTGGGTGGACACAACAAAAGCACGACTGCCTGGGACTCACTACCAAGACCAAAAGGCCCAAAAAGAAAAACTCCCCAATATCTAAGGCATAGCAAGCAAACTGAAAGATTCGAACACGTTGTGAATTGACATCACAAGGAGTGGGGAAAATATTTGGCTCACTTTTATAATTTTCCATGTTGTTTTCAGATCATTATAACATATTCATGAATTACAACATAATTGATAGTCATTGTAAAAGTTTCAAAGAAAATGCAGGAACACAGCAGCACTCCTGATCATAGGTCCCTAATTCCCTGGCATGTAAGCCACACTAATACACTCCCTGATCAGGGTGGAAAGCTCAGTAAATCCTTAAATACGCATCTTGTTTTTTGTTTGTTTTTTGTTTTGTTTTCATTGGATTTTTGCGGTTAAATACACTTATAGGCCCTTTGACCCACGCTGAAAAATCTGGCTGTGAGCTTCTCTTCCCATGAAATGTAAGCAACTAGAAGCAAGACCGGCATGTTTCTGAGTATTCACTGTGCGATGAGTGACTGAAAGGTCATTTCCCAGGCACACTGTCACAAGAAGCCCTGAGTTTCAGGCTTTCTGGAGGTCCAATACTAAAGTTATAAAGTGACAGCTCTATACTAAAAATGAGTTATTATAGTCATTTTTAAAAAAATTCTATCACAAATTTTATAAATACCTTCTACTCTCTTAGTATTATAACATGTTTCCAGCTGTAAACATTCATTAGATATAACCTAAAATTTAAATGTAATGGTCTTCTAGCAATGGCTGCAACTTGTATATATTTATAATTAGAATCAGAATGATTAAATTCCATTTATGTCATCTTTGGTTTCTATGTGATGATAATGACATGATATCTTAATATATAGGAGCAATGTTTACGGTTTCTATTAATAGTAACAAAATGGTCAAAAATAAGTTTTGTGACATAGATTTGTTTTGAAACTCAAAAGGTCAATGAACCCTTTAAGAGTATATCCTGCAATTCAAGAGAGCCACCAACAGATGACAGCTCTATTCAGACCTAAAAAGGGTTTTCAAAAAAAAAAATGTACTGCAAATTTCTAACCTTGGATTAATCACTTGGTAAAGTGCAATCCTTAAAAATAAGTCAATGCTTCACACTTATCATTAATAAAATGTAGATAATGTTTCTTAGTCAATCAAGAAATTCGCAGTGATCAAGTAATAGCCTCACTTTTGGAAGTGGCTCACAGACAAAAGCATTCAGATGGTCCATGGGTTTTAATTCTCAGAAGGCACTTTTACTTCCATAGCTTGTCAGTTAATTCAGGCAAATATCATAAATATAGATAATGTGTTTTCATTTGGAAATTTGAAATCAATATATATTGAAAATATTTTAAACCTATGCTTAAGTTTTCAATTTTAAAGCTTATATACAACAAATCAGATACAGTACAGTCTACAAATCAGTATTTTTTTCTAAAAGTAAAACTGAGAGAATACCAATATACAAAAACTAGTATATTAAAATGGAGAGAGAATGCTGATTTACTAAAGGACGCCATGCATTATAAAACTGATAAAATTTCCTCAAACAAGGGTCATGACACCTTTATTTAGAGAGAATAGACATAATGAACATATGCTTTCCTAGAATTTAAGATATTTCTTAATATAAAAGAGTATAGAGAAATGAATGTATAAGTTCAGCAATTATACAAGTATGAAGGAATGAGATATGTGAATGAGGGAAAACTAGCTTATATAACTAAGATGGAAAGTAGTTGAAAATGGTTACTGGTCAGGGCTAACTAATGAACTGCTACAGGTATAAATATTAAGACGAAGTTTTGTTCACTTTATACATCAACGACCTGAAAGAGGGCCTGTACATTAAGAGGATGAAATCTGCTGACACAGGGAGAGTTGGGGTGTTGAGGGGCAGTCGCCGAAGTGCTCAGGCTGACATGGACAGGCTGAAAGCGTGGAGTGATAAGTGGCTTACTGAATTCAGTGCTAAAGAAAAAATTCCAGAAACTTAAAACCATAATCAAAAAAGAATATATACTCCTAAAATCTCCAAAGGATTGAGCTCTGAAAGAAATACATTGAGGTAAACCTTTCTAGGTACGCTCAGATTAAAAAATATAGGAGGAAATATAAAAGTAGGCATTCAGTATATGGAAATTGTTTCAGTATTATAGAAAATTTCACTTCCACCATGAAATTCATGGACCCCAATTTCTCACAATCACCCCCTCATTTTTTTTCTCCTTTCATCCCCAACATGCAATCAATTCATAATGCTGGAACTGTCACTACTTCCTTTTTTACTCTTAGATATTCTGGAGAGTTTTAGGGTAGTGGGCATCCATCTACCCTGACTATACATGTGTGCATGAAACAGTTAAACAAAAAACACAACAGAATGCTCCACCAAAGTAGCCAAAGGGTGTTTTGTCCCTATTGTTATTCACAGTTTCCATGGTTGTCTTTGCTAATAAGAAACAGTAAAAAGGAAGCTGAGGAGCAGAGCAATATTTTCTAGCTAGCACACATTTCACTTATGCTTTTGGAAGACTAACAGTCCCTGATTACTCCTGTGCTCAGGGGGAGGGATTAGACCATATCTCCTAACCCTTGATGCTTACACTGTGACCTTAGAGTAACCTGCGTTTTTCACATCTGAACAACAGCAAAAGAAATAGAGCAATAAATAATATACATCACTAGTTACTGATGAATTCTTCAGTTAGGTCTAAAAAAAGCCTCTATTCTCTATATAGAAATCAGAAGCAAGGCATAGTATCCACTATGCAATTCCCTTCCCTAGAAATCTGTAGTCACTTTGCATTGTTTATAGGATGATACTTGTACTCGTAAATAAAAAATATATTGAATAGTTATTATTTTTAAATATATTTTTATTGATTTCAGAGAAGAAAGGAGAGGGACAGAGAGATAGAAACATCAATGATAAGAGAATCATTGATCAGCTGCCTCCTGCATTCCCCCTAATGGGGATCGCATCTGCAACCCGGGCATGTGCCCTTGACTGAAATCAAACCCAGGACCCTTCAGTCCACAGGCCGAAGCTCTATCCACTGAGCCAAACCAGCTAGGGCTATATATTGAATAATTATTAATTAAGGCACTGAGGTTTGAATTTATTTAGTCCTCATAATCTGCAAGTTAGTGTTCTCCCAATTTTACAGGTAAAGAAATTAAGACCCAGAGATATCAAATAATTTTTCTGAGATCTCAGACCTAGAGAGATGAAGCCTGGATCCAGGTCCATCTCAGGCCAAATTCCATATTGTTTTATTCACAACCTGATGCATTTGTATTTACACATACATCACAATAAGCAGATGGTTAATAGGAGGCTGGATTGTGGAAGAATAATGCATAGAGGATAAGATGGTCTCACACACACACACTCACACACTCCTTCCTCCCAATTCAAGGCCTTCACCAACAGGGACAATATCGTCTTGCAAATCCTTCATCTTCATGCACTGGATGCACCTGGTGAACCACACTACCATCTGTTTTCCTTGAATGCTCCTCTCTTTCTTGCTGCACAATGTCCCCCATCTCACACATCCTGCTCCCCACAGGGGGAACAACTCTCTCCCTCTCCCAAGCACACTGTCTGTCCTGGTCTTTTGCACAGCAGCTGTTCATGTACCTTTCATTGCCTCTTATGTCTGTTAGTAGTTTGATTGCCATTGTACACTCTGCCCTCATCACTAGCATGATGGCCCTGCATATGATAATTGCTCATTAATTGTTAGTTGAATGAATACACATGCATGAGCATATAAAATGCCAACTGGTATATAGTTTACCTATAGTGATGAATTTCTGTTGTCAAATCCTAGATTTCACTTTTTTGTTATATTATGCAAATTTGTAAAATTTATGAATATTCTTTAGCTCTTTTCCTTCCTCCCCGTGACTTTTATAACTTAGTTTGATATCATAACAGTTTGGAGGAAACTGACTCTTCAGTTAAGAGTGCAGGATCTGTCATTAGATTACCTGGATCAAATCCTGGCCCTAACATTTAACATTGTGACTCTAGGCAAATTGCTTCATATTTCTCTGCCTCAGTTTCCTCATCTGTCAAATGGGATGAATAAGAATACCTACCTGCCTATAAAATTGTCTGGAACATGAATAATCACAGAGAAAATATTAGCTCATACTGAAATGATTGTAAATCTGATTACCTTATTTCCCCACACATTACTCTTATTTCACTTTATTTATAATCTTTCTTTCAGGAAAATGGAAATTTAACGTAAGGTTATAATGAAAATTAAGATGGACATGCTTTCCACATTGAGTTATATTAAGCTCACAAACAATTATTGATAACCTACTAGAGGCCAGTACTGCCTGGTGCTGAGAGATACAAAGTGGACGAGACATAAATATCTACTGCTGACCCTGGTGAACTCACGGCAGTTATAAGAGCAGAGAAGCACCTTTAAAATAACACTATTTGGTGCTCTAAATATAGAACTGTTTAGAATATGTTCTCCAGATGCCAAAATAGAATTTATTACCAGAACTCAGTTTTTTACTAAATAAAGTGATTACTTTGTGAATCACTTCACTGCCTTTCACCCAAATATCAGCAAAGAGCAGAGTAAAACCCTGGGTTATCACAGCTTTTACCTGACAGCATACACTGGCCTTCAACTCTAGCTCAGGCTCACCTACCAGAGGAACCAGGGACAGTCCTCTGCTAAGGGCAAGCACCTACTTTGCTAAAAATATTTGGCTCTTCAACTCCCAATCTAGATTTTGGTCTCCCTAGGCTATGGAGGAGCACTCTATCCATTCTTTTAGACAGATTCTATGTGAAACATACTAAACCTATTCAAAAATTACTACTTAATGCATATCTTAAAAGCATTGTCTGGAAGAGTATATTTGGAGAGCAATATATACATTTATTGTTAGAAATAGTTTAGTAAGCTTCCTAAATAAAGTATACTGAACATATATATGAATACATAACATATTACATAATAATGTGGGACAAAGTTGTAACTGAATATATCAATATTTTCTTATATATTTTCTCAACTTCAAAGCTAAATACAATGAAACATCTATGTGTGTTTGCATAATTCCCCCATATATACATACACACACACATATATAAGTATATATGGATCCCCATTTGTTTTAAGGAGTAAATTGCTTTGTGTTGCTTATTATGTTATTATGGAGTGGATACAATTTTATGGAAATTGTGAATTACAGAAAGCAAGACAGATTGTACATGAGCGCGTCTCTTGATGACCTTCCAGCGTGGCTGTCCTCATCTTCCCCTGACATCTCAGGACAACCAACACAGGTTTTAGATTCAAGGTCTCCTCTCAGGAAGAGATAAGAGGAAAATAGATAGTTTAAGTCTCATGTAGCTTATTACAAAAAGGTTTTATCATGTTTAACATCACTTAGTAAAATTGTATATTTCTTGTATGATTGCATAAAAGAGTGTCAGTGGCAAACATCTAGTGAAATTGTTAAAATATTTTATTTTTATTCTAAGCAATAAAAATAATTCTCATTATGGTTCCCATTGGAAAAAATACTAAGGCCATATATATATGAGAAAAGAATATTAGTTTAATTTATCTGAAAACATAATATTCAGTGACTAAATTTAATTTCTGGTTAGTGACTAGTAGTGGTTATATCTATAGTATCAATATGATAATATTTGTTGAGGCTCAGCTAGCCCAGCTATCATCACTAATATACATTGGACATTATTTGCTTAATGAGAATATATTGAGCAACATTTAAGACCAGGATTCTAATGTATAGGTTAATTATATTAATAATATGATTAAGGTTAATTAAGATTAATAATATTTCCTCAAGGAGCTTACATTTTGGTGCTTTGAGGAGAAGGAGGCACAGATCTCAACACAGGTAACTAAATACAAGCCATGGTGACAGGTGTATTAGAGCAATATGAGTGTAGGATTTCAAATTGAGGAAGGAAAATGAGCTGCACATTAATAGAAAAATATTGTGGAATGGATAAAAAGTTTGAAAGGGGGTGGAAGGAGGAAAATATAAGACAAAAGAGGAAGAGAAGCTGCTTTACCAGCATTTATCTTTAAAAATAAGACAAATATCTAGATAATGAACTCTTAATATATGTGCCCTATCAACTGTGCCATGAGGAGAGAGATAATGTCTATTTTTATTCCCAATCTAATCTCAAGCACCTGGTACAGTTTCTTGACATACAGAAATAGGCACTCAATAAGTTTGTTGAATGACTTCTCCGTATCTACTCCTGCTCTCTCTCTCTCAATCTCTGTCATGCTTCAGGACATTTACCATGTTGATTAAGCTCCCTATTTTTCTTTTCCTATTTTTTAAAAAATATATTTTACTGATTTTTTACAGAGAAGAAGGGAGAGGGATAAAGAGTTAGAAACATCAATGAGAGAGAAGCATCAATCAGCTGCCTCCTGCACACCCCCTACCGGGGATGTGCCCGCAACCTTTCAGTCCCCAGGCTGGCACTCTATCCACTGAGCCAAACCTGCCAGGGCTCTCTTCCTATTTTAATAAGGTTATATTAGGTTGAGCCAGATGAAATTCTGCTTTTAAGTCAATGGTTAAAAAGAAATAATTTTATATGGTTCAAGCTAATAATTCAAATGGTGTACAGGAGTTAATCTATTCACTCCAAGAAAGGTGAAGACAACTGACTATTGAACTAAAATAACATGATATATTTTCTCAGAAACAATCTTAACAGGAAGCCTTCCTGGAACCTTAATCAAAATGGCCCCATTGGACTAAGTGATAAGGCTATTAGTAGTGATACTTATATCATCAATTGCATATTCCCTCGAAACTGGAGGCTTTGAGTATGTAACTGGACCTACACTAGAAATTGACTTCCAGCATGGTGACACTCAGTCTAGATCAGCCGTGGGCAAACTACGGGCCGCGGGCCGGATCCGGCCTGTTTGAAATGAATAAAACTAAAAAAAAAAAAGACCGTACCTTTTTATGTAATGATGTTTACTTTGAATTTATATTAGTTCACACAAACACTCCATCCATGCTTTTGTTCCAGCCCTCCGGTCCAGTTTAAGAACCCATTGTGGCCCTCGAGTCAAAAAGTTTGCCCACCCCTGGTCTAGATGCTCTGCTAGGTGACCAAATTGATTGTGATGTCTGGTTTTGGTTCAGAATTATGATAGAGCCCTATATATTCTCAAGACAAGGGCTTGTGTCCTTAAGTGACAGGATGATGATATAATTTATCACCCAAATATAGACACCTTTTGAGAGTGAAAAGGTGACTTATTAATAATTTTATTAGGACAATAAACCTAAAAAGAGACCGCCTCAGGCAGAGACATATAGTTACACTATAATGTGAGCATTTCCTAAAAACACGTTCTGTGAGGTGCTTTATGTATAAAATGGGTAATAAAGTGAAATGACTGATTCACTAGAGAGAGATTTAGATATCAAGAATGAAAAGTCAGCTCTGGCTTCTGTTGCTGAGTGGTCAGAGTGTTGGCCCAAGCACTGAAGGGTTTGATTCCCAGTCAAGGGCATATACTTGGGTTGCAGGTTCGATCCCCTGCTTGGTCTAGGCATGTGCAGGAGGCAATCAATCAATTGTGTCTCTCACATAGATGTTTCTCCTCTCTCTTCCTCTCTCTTCATCTCTCTTCATCTCTCTTCCCCTCCCTCCCTTCCACTATCTCTCAAAAAAAAATCAATGGTAAAAGTATCCTCAGGTGAAGATTAACAACAAGAACAAAAAAGAATGAAATGTCACATGTATTTATTATCTATACTAGAGACCTGGTGCACAAAAATGTGTGCACTCAGGGGGTCCCTCAGCCTGGCCTGTGCCCCTCGGAGGATGTCCACCTGCTGGCTTAGGCCCACTCCCCGGGGGATCAGGCCTAAGATGGCAGTCAGACATCCCTCTGGCAGCCCGGGAGCCCTCGGGGGATGTCCACTTGCTAGCGGGGAGCAGGCCTAAGCTGCATTCAGATATCCTTAGTGCTGCTGAGGAGGTGGGAGAGACTCCTGCCACCACCGCTGTGCTGGCAGCCATCAGCCTGGCTTGTGGCTGAGCAGAGCACCCCTGTGGGAGTGCACTGACCACCAGGGGGCAGCTCCTGCATTGAGTGTCTGCTCCCTGGTGGTCAGTGTGCGTCATAGTGACCAGTGATTCCCAGTTGCTCTGCAGTTAGGGTCAATTTGCATATTACCCTTTTATTATATAGGATAGCTTAACTCTATCTTTTTCAATTTCATATTCCTGATTTTTTTTCTGTAGAACTTTGTGGTAGATTCTGCACATTTTGTTTCATGACTAATGGCAGAGTACTAATTTTTCTGAAAATTTTTTCTTGTATTTTCCCAATTCATTTGGAAGGGAGGAAATTTTCCTCCTTGAGATCATATATTGCTCTTTTACTTACATAACCCTTTGTCCTAGATCACGCTTCTTCAACTACAGTCCTTTCTAATTTGATTAGAAAATGAGTAAATTATAGTCATGTGAGAATATTTGGTAAATTATCTTTAATTGTGAGAAGCAAGGTATAGAGTGTACCAATTCAGACCAAAAGTCAAAACTCTCATATTTTAATTGTATCTTTGCTGATAATCATCTATGATGTTAGTTAAGCCCCCATATTCTCAAAGAAACACAGTAAAGGGCATTCCAAGTGCCTTCTTTGTGGTAGGATTGTATGAGGCTGTGTATAAATCTTATTTCCTCCCTACAATAGACCTGTAAAAGTAACACTACATTATCCGTTTGCAAGTTCATAACTGAGGCTCCTAGAAATTAAATAATTTGCTCCAAACTCTCATCAAGTAATGGTAGGGCAGGATTCAAACTCATCTCTGTCTGTAAAGTCCGTGCTGCCAGCCAATCATTCATTTACTTACCTTAAAAATGGGAATCTTTTCCATGATTCAAAAGATTGTTATAAAGATTCAAGGAATATATGAATGCTAAATGTTTAAAAAATCTACTGCATATTTGTGTATTACAAAATCCTTGTATGTATTACAAAATCCCTTATATTTTTCCATTCATTCTTAATTCTTTAATTCAGGATTTAAATACAAATTTTGAAAAATTTATAACAAGAAAATGCCTCTCAAACATTTTCCAAAGTAGTGTTTAATTTCCTGTGATTCCAAGTCCAGGGCATGGCCACCATGCTGGAACAGTATCTGTTCTTGGGGGCTCTGTGCCATGGACATTTGCATCTTTCTATTATCACTACCCCAGGTCACCTTGACATTTCAAAACAACTGCTTCGTCTTATGTTTTATTGGGATCCTTTATTAAACTAAGGTACAATTTGTTTTTAATTATTATGTCATTTGACCTTCATCTATGCTAGTTAGATGACATTCTAGCTAATCAGCTACAACATTACTATTTAAGATAAGAGAAGAAGGTGAAAGGAGAACAGGGCAATTACAAGGTTAGTCTCTATTTTCAAAGCGTTACCTGAGGCTTCATTCAGGTAATTTTAATTAACTTTTATGGAAGTTACTCAGCTAAAACCCCAGCAAATACTCTTGTAACTAGATTCAGTGCTTTAGAGCTTCACAACTGCTGAAGAATTTAAATTATAATTTTTTAAAATGTGCCAAAAATATTGCTCCCAAGACTGACCTATGTGACATGTTCCCCATGGTCTAATGTAAATTAAGATGATGGTGAAATAAATATCTCGGAGACCAGGATCATAATACACACATTAGCAAACCCTTCACTGCAGAAGTCCTGCAGGGGGCCATTAAAATATTTTATGGAAGTGCTAGTGCCAGCCAGAAAGCAAATGACAAAGACAGGGAAACATAAGTGACTGTCCAAAGAAAACAAAACAAAACCCAACAAGACACAATGAAGACATCATTAAAAACATAAAGGCAATGAAAATGCCTATGGTGTGTTTTCCATTACCTGTGCCCTTGGGTTTCAGTGTTAGCTCTGTGTTCATTATCCATTTTACAAAATATTGCAGCCTGGCTGGCATGGTTCAGTGGTTGAGCATCAACTTATGAACCATGAGGTCTCGGTTTGATTCCCTATAGGGCATGCAGGAAGCAGCCAATCAATGATGCTCTCTATCTTTGATGTTTCTATCTATTTCTCTCCCTCTCCCTTCCTTTCTGAAATCAATAAAAATTTTAAAAAAACACACCTTAGACTCCCATGATTCCTTAGAAGAGGAGGAGCAAAGCCCTAAAATAGCTGTCAAAAAAACAATTTAATATAAATTGTAAGAAGTAAAAAATCCTATAAGAGTGTTCCTCTGCAGTCTTCATTATTTTTTTCAGAGAATCCACCCAGAAAGACAGAAAGATAAAAATTAGGCCTTTTACACTGTTTTCACTGTTTATATTTAAAAAATTCAGTTTTCTACCTCATAAAGGCAGAAAATATCCCCATTTCTTCCATTTGCTTTGCATATATTAATGCAGTCTTTACATATTTTTTATAGAACACCAAGTTAAATGTTGCCAAGAATTCAGTATTTTTCCAATATTTAGTTGATATTTGATGAAAAATTTGGCAACTTAATTCTCATAAAAATGATTAAGTAGAATTATATTGGCAAGACTCAACTATGACATAATGGAAAAGTGGATAAAAAGTAAGATAGTAAATAGGAAAGTCTCTCTCTCTCTCTCTCTCTCTCTCTCTCTCTCTCTCTCCAAATAACATTTCTATAAAATTCTTCCATAGTGAAAATTTACATCCTAAAGAATTAAGCAAGAACGCTATTGGGATTTACTCATTGTGATTAGTCTAAAATAGATAGCATTCTGGTCAAGGGCATGTACCTTGGTTGTGGTGGGCACATCCCCAGTGGGTAGTTTGCAGGAGGCAGCTAATCCATGTTTCTCTCTCATTGATGTTTCTGACTCTCTATCCCTCTCCCTTCCTCTCTGTAAAAAAATCAATAAGATATATTAAAAAATAAAATAGCGTTGTTTTTCCTTAGAAAGTGTTACTTTCCAGGTAAATTGAATTATACTAATAATTTTCTACTGGTGTAACTCTAAGAAAAACATTTACTTTAAAAAATAATTATATTAGATTCAAAATATAAAAATTATTTGCAGAGACAATTGTATTTCTGTTCATTTTTAAAATCTTTCCAAAATGACCTATAGCATTCTTGAGGCTTATATTTAGGTAATATTTAAGGATTTCTCTTTGGGGTTCAGGACATGCTAATCTAAAAATATGTGGCTTGAGATATTGAATATTTTAAGCTGAAGGAGTTTGAAAAATGACAAAGGCAGGAAGATCACTCTGACCTTCACCTCACTCCCGCCCTTCTCCCCTGAAACAGGTCATAAAACCCTAATGTGAGAAATTCCCTCCCTGTACCCAGAGGAAAAGAGCAACCTTATCTTTAAAGTCGAAAGGACCCCAAGAAGAATCCTAACAATTTCCCCAGGTTTACTACTTTCCTCATACTCTCTTGGGGAAAAACTTCAATAAAAGTCAAATAGAGAAACACCTATGGTCCTGGATAGAAGTTCATTACATTATGCAGATGACAATATTTCATATAGTATTCTAGAAATTGAATACAAACTCAATTTAAGATCTATTTAGATTTTTCACAAATTTAATTGAAAGTGACTTGGGAAATTGTGGTCCATCTTAACCTTAAAAATAAAGAATAAAAAGCGAAACTTGTCCTACCATCTTTTAAGACATACATTCTAAAATGCAGGCCCTGGAACCTGAGCTAGATGTACCTTCCCATGGTGAAAACATCCAGGTAAGGATCCTATTAACTTTCTTTTATGCCCCCAACAAGGGCATCTGAAGGAAAAGAGAGAATAAAATAAAGGCCTAAAACTCTGTCCCTAGTTGCAAGGTAAAGTAATTTGATACTAGTGAAACGGTAAACTAATGAAGATTGGCTTCTTACTGACAAGCTTAGCAGTTCCTCCAAATAAGACACAGAGAAGAAGGCAGAGGTTCCCTTATAAGCCAAAGGGTGGAAAAGATGAGGGTGAGAATCAGAGCATGGAGACTAGGGAAAAGGTTTCCCATCTGTAAAAATATTCTATCCTGAGAACATATCTTTGTCTTTGAGCCATTTTCAGAATCTTAGAAAATCAGTCTGTGTCTAATTTTTAACACAAATGATACATTTCTATACTACTAAAAGCCTATGTGGTCATCACGCCCTCACGCCATGATGCCCTCATGCCCTTACACCATAACAATCCATCACCAGGAGGCTGCGTGCGCAGTGGGCATGCACAGGTGGGCAGGGACTTGATGCTGCGTGCGTGGCGCAGAGGTGTGCTTGGTGCATAGGTGGGTCCCACAGCTCTGTGCTGCGATGCTGGGGGCGGGACCCCTAGCTCCGGCCTACTTCTTTGGGGCAATCCATCGAGGAGCCCCAGATGGGTGGGCGGGGCCTACCTCTTTGGGGAGATCAATTTTGGGGCTCCCACACTGTGAGAGGGTATAGGCCAGGCTGGGGAACCCCCCACAAGTGCACGAATTTCGTGCACTGGGCCTCTAGTGTAAATATAAAGCATTTGATACTTATTTCTATCTATCTATCTATCTATCTATCTATCTATCTATCTATCTATGTATGTATCTATCTATCTATATTTATCTATTTACTTTGCTTGCAAAAATGTATTTTAAAAAACCCTAAACATTTTTTCACATAAGTGTTTGTAAGATGAACATTTACTTGCCCAATGAGCAGGCTCACATTTGCACTGAGGAAGACTAATGTACTCACTTTGCACCTTAGCTTTCTTTCCATTTGTTTACCATCAATATTGACTCTGAAGTAAATAGGATAGAGTTGACCATCAGTAGGCACCCTTTTGATTCACCAATTAGCATTTACATCAGTGGTTCTCAACCTTCCTAATGCCGCAACCCTTTAATAGAGTTCCTCATGTTGTGGTGACCCCCAATTTCATTGTTACAAATTGAACATAATTAAAGCATAGTGATTAATCACAAAAACAATATGTAATTATATATGTGTTTTCCAATGGTCTTAGGAGACCCCTGTGAAAGGGTCGATCAACCCCCAAAGGGGTCGCGACCCATAGGTTGAGAACTGCTGATTTACATAGACAACTGAGAACTGCTTGGAATCTCAAAATGTTTGCGATGAGAAGACAGGACTCAGAGAGGACACCTCCTTAAGGCCAATTTTCAGATTAAGGATTTTGCTATTTTTTCATCCTTGTTCTAGAGTTTGGCCTAAAGATTGCAAAAAAAAAAAAAAGTTTTTTTTATAGGCTGTTCTATCCACAACTCAGTATGAAAGTTGAACTCAGATGGAAGCAATTGTATTTCCCATACTTATTTAAACTCCATGACTTTCTTTTCTCAATAATTCCACCCAAAGTCTACCATTCTCAGCTTCACTGTTTGTGGAAAACTATTTTTAAATATTCTAGAGCAGCCGTGGGCAAACTACGGCCCGCGGGCCGGATCCGGCCCATTTGAAATGAATAAAACTATTGAAAAAAAAGACCGTACCCTTTTATGTAATGATGTTTACTTTGAATTTATATTAGTTCACACAAACACTCCATCCATGCTTTTGTTCCGGCCCTCCGGTCCAGTTTAAGAACCCATTGTGGCCCTCGAGTCAAAAAGTTTGCCCACCCCTGTCTAGAGGCTGCTTCCTGTTTGCCTTCTCAAACAGTATTTGTATATTACAATGGTGATTAGTTAAGCTATTAATACCTGTTTTTTTATTTCATTCCTTTACTAATTCATTCAACAAATATTTATTGAGGGCCTTCAGTTTGCCATTCAGCATTCTTGATCCAATGGTGAGGAAATGGGTAGGATCTGTGTCCTTTGCAGTTGATGTAAACCAATAAATTAATTATAAATTGTGATGAATGAGGGCTATGAAGTAAATTTAAAAGGAGTGCCATAGAAACTAATGGAAATAAATTACTCTAAATGGGGCTTTTTCATTGGCAAATCTAAGTGGGGAAGACTATGTGAAATTTTTTTATGCTAATACATTCATTTAAATTTTAGTAGCAAATCAGCAAAATGTGAATATAGTACATGCATATTATTTAATAAACTAGGAGAGAAAAAATCATTGCAATTCTATTAAGTCATCTTTGTGCATTAAATAAGTTTCAAGGTTCTAAACAAAGACTTGTCTTAATGGTATCATTATTAGTAACTGGCAATGGCAGATGTGGGCTGTCTCATTCTAGTCATGTCACTAAGTGGGACTCATTCTTCTAGAAGCTATCTTCTTGACGTGGAAGTAGCACCACGTCAAGAAGATAGAACTGCTATGGGAAGGAATTCTGAGAATGGAACACCCAAGGACTAGGAGCCTAGATGTTTAGCAGAGAAGCTCTATGGCAGAAGAGCTAAGTCACCAGTCTCTACTTCCTAACCATGCACTTGAGGAGTGTGTGTGTGTGTGGATGCACACAGACAAGCCATTGGAACTATTCTCTCTAAGTGTCATCTGAAGACAGTGTAAACCTGACACACTTTCGAAAAGACAGTGTTTCCTGTCTGCATCCAAAACTATTTTAGCAAAACAGTCATTTGTAGATAACAACATTACATCTTTCACAATTAATTTCTTTACCTAAATACTAAACATGAAGCACAAAAGATGCCTTAATTCATGCCAAATCCATTTAAAGCTGCAAAATGTCATTTTTGGAAGACAAATTACATTTGCTCTGAAGCTTTCCACACACATGCAAAAAAAACAGCCCCAGCAAATGTCTGCAGCCACTCAAACACAGAGCATCTCCCTTGTTTCTCCATCTATTAAGTGCAGCTAGGGTGATTTGAAGATTATTTGTTAAGAATGCATCTAGTCCACATTTTAAAAAATATACAAGGTCTATCCAATAGATAAGTTAAGTACTCTTTATTGCCACACAGCTCTTGTTACCGCTCCTAGAAATCAGCAGTGTAAATATTCCACCCTGTGTCAACTAACAGAAAGTGGTACAGCTAGGCTGCTGGAAACTTGGCATGGTGTGTAAATTCACAAAAATCCATCAAGCTCTTCTATTATTCATACTGTAAGATTTGTAGGCTGTCTATAGAGTAACAGGTGTAGCCCTATGGGTCAACAACTATCTGAATTATGCATGAGAAAAGGAAAGCAATACCATATACACCACAGTTTGGTGTTGTTCATTTGAGGGGGAATAACTTTTCCTATTTTGGCTGTCTGAAAATCTCCCTTAGTAGTGGTCGGAATGCTGTATGGTCATGAGTGATGATTAAGGCTATTTCCTTTGTGCTTGACAGACCAAGAGTTTAATCCTGGTGTCACCTTTTATTCTTTGCTGTTTTTTTGTTTTGTTTTGGTCAAGACATTTTAAATTTGGTTACACTAAATGTCAGTTTCATTATCTGAAGAATGATTAATTTATAGTTAGTACAATACTAATATCTGGATTCTATCATTATTGAATACATATCAAGGTTAATAATTAAATAGAAGGTACAGAAATAGAAAGATAGTTTTTGTTAGTTTTTTAGGATTTTTAAATTGATTTTAGAGAGAAAGGAAGGGAGAGAGAGAGCGACATCAATGTAAGATTGGAACATTGATTGGCTGCCTCCTATATACCCCCTATCCAGGATTCAGCCAGCAACCTGGGCATGTGCCCTGACTGGGAATTGAACCTTCAGCCTTTAAGTGCACTGGACAATACCCAACCAACTGAGCCACATAGGCCAGGGGAAAGGCAGCTGTTTTTATTTGGAAATTTCTGCAGTCAAAACTATGCTACTGCCATGAAAGGTTGTATATTATAACTAGAGGCCGAGTGCATGAAAGTCATGCATGGGTAGGGTCCCTAGTGACTGCCAGCAGGGGCACCTCCCTTCCCCAGGCCGCCTGCCACCTCTGCTGCCGGCCCTGCCCCCTGGGTCGAACTCCTGGGTGAGGGGACGAGTTGCATATTAGGCTTTTATTGTATAGGATAAGCCATTGTGATTATGTCTTAGACCCTGGGTATAGACCCTGGGTATCAACAACAGAAATAAGGAGAACCATGACACCTTGAAGTTTCTTTTTTAATTCAGACTTCTGACCAGAGAACTAGCAAATCAATGAACCTCTGTAATTAAATATAATTTGAACAACATAATCCTATCTCAAAATAGTTTACTGGGGGTTAAGTAGCTATTATAACCCACTATGTAAAAAAAACAAAAAAACCCTCACATATAAGAACATATATGAAAAATAAGGAAGGCTAAGTGACTTGACTTGGAGGAAAATTACACTGATATTCAGCAGTTACAAAAAAATGGAAATGCACAATGATCACAGCAATAACATTATCTAATATTTACTGGTAATTTACTCTGTGCCAGATATGCTGCTAAGTGTGCTTTATGAGTAATTTTCTCATTTTATTTTTATAATAACCCTAAGAGATAGGCACTGATGTTATTCATCTTCAGACAGAGAAACTGAGGCCTAATGAGAGTGCATAAGTTGTTTAAGGCTGCACAAGGAACAAGGGACAAAATCAGATCTCCTTGACTCCAAAGTTCAGAATTGTGTGGCTCTTTCAAATTATTTAGTGTAAACTTAACAGGATCCTTTGCTTTTCTGTAAACAACCAGATGAACATTTTTTGCCATGACACTCAATGCAATCGAGACAAGGACATACAAGAGAGATGAATGTCTACTTTCCTCCAGTAAAAGTGTTTCTTTTAAAAGTAATGGAATAAAATTTCCATAAATCTTGTCAGCTGTGTTTTTAAATTTTCTTACTATGACTTATAAGCATAAAAATCAAAGCTGCCATGAAGGATGGAGAATCTAAACACATTTAGAAAATAAGCAGTTTTTGAGCTTCAACAAAACAGTTACTTGCTTTATTTGTATGACCTTGATTTCTCTAAGATATAAATATCATGTTTATATCTATATGGTAGGTACCACATAGGTGAGCCACATTCTTATTTGTCTATTTTTATCCTCATGCAAGTATATGTTTATTGATGAGAGAGAAAGAGAGAGAGAGAGAGAAACATAAATGTGAGAGGAAAACATTGATCAGTTGCCTCCAGTATGGGCCCTGACTGGAGACTGAACCCACTACCTGGGTATGTGCCCTGACTAAGAATCGAACCTGCAACCTTTTTGGTGTATGGGACAATGCTCCAACCAACTGAGCTACCTTGCTAGGGGTGAGCCACATTCTTTATGAGAAGTTCATTTTACCCCCAAATGATAAATTATCTCCTTTTTAGCATTCTCACTGATCTTTAAGTTTGAAGTTTAAATTTCTTACAGAACCCATGCTATAGTTAGTTAAGAGTTAAGGAGCAGCAAGTTCCAAAGCATCATTTCTGCTCTAACTTCACATTTATGATGTCTGGCCCATTACCACTAGATGAGTCTTAAAGGCAAGGACAGGAAGCCCCCAGAGCTAAAGGCTGATGGTTTGCTTGTTTTTTGTATGTTTGTTTACTAGAGAGAAATGCCAAGAAGCTAATTATTTTCTCTCCTAAAAACAGTCATGACTGAGAAATGATAAACAGCCCCTCCCATTATATTATACAGAAAGTTGGTGAAAATCTTGTAGAGATATAGAAAAAGTTGAGCCCAGGAGCCTGAATACAAATGTTGGACATGACAGCAGATGGAAGTGAGGAAAGATGGGGTCTTGGAGGGGGAGAAAGAAAACAGGGAGAGGAAGAGGAGGAAGCAGTGATGAGAGAGGAAGAAGTGGCACAAGAAATAAGGAAAACAGTGAAGAAAATGAGAATAGGAGGTGCTTCAGGAAGAGAAGTGAGTCTCGATGCCCTTTAAAGATCTACCTTTGTGTGGTGCCTGAGCACTCTTGCAAAACACAAAGGCAGAAACAGAGATTGTGAACACAGCAGGAATCACAAAGATGGAATGAGACTTCTATAGAGCTCAGGAGAAACTAGCTGAGCAATAAGTGTAGACAGGAGAGGCTAAAAATAACCATCCACTCAGGGGAGCCTGCATTAGTAAACAAAATTGAACTCTGCCATACATATGAAATTAGACAGATAAAGCCTGAAAAAAAGCACAAGAAACCCATCTGTCTTAAGCATAGGAAACAGTTGATAATATGAGAAATGATTAATTAATTAGTAAACAAACAACCTTGGCTGGGTGGCTCAGTTGGAGCATCATCCAAACACCAAAAGGTTGCAGGTTCAATTCCTGATCAAGGCACATTCCTATATTTTAGGCCCTTATGGGAGGTAACCAATTAATGTTTCTCTCTCATGTCAATGTTTCTCTCTCTCTCTGTCTCTCTCTCCCCTTTTTCTCTCTAAAACATATTTTTAGCTAAGGATTAAAAATAACAATAATAAGTTAACAAATAACTATAGACAGAAGGATTTCTACCTACTGGGTAAGAATCTTCCATTCAAACAAGAAAATACTGTTTTTCTCTTAAAGCCAGGGCAATCTATAAAATCTCTACCAGTAAAATTGTAATATGCATATGGGAAAATACTTTTTATTTTAATTTTTGTGATAGTTTACTAAAGACTTTAACAGAGACAGACATTCCAATTAGTGGAGACATTCACTTCCCAAAGTTCATGTTTTTGCTCACAGCTCACAAAAATAGAATATTAGAAATATAACTTGAAAACTGTAATTGAAACCTATCATTAAGCAATTCAGGCAATTAACTGTGCCATTAGCACCTTGGTTACCAGAAAGCTAACAGAAGTGGACCAATGAAGTCAGAGAAGAATAAAAATAGGATATTTTGAAAGAAAAGTATATTTAAATGTTGAATTCCAACCAATTGGCATTGTCATTATCCTGTCTTAAATATGAAATTAGGTAGATAACCCTGGAAAACAAAAAGCATAAGAAACCCATCTGTATTAAACAGAGGAAACAGCTGATAATATGAGAAATCATTAATTAATTAATAAGTAAACAAACAGCCCTGGCTGGGTAGCTCAGTTGATTGGAGCATCATCTATACGCCATAACTATGGATATATTGTCTTGACTTGGGCTGTCATAACAAAGTACCATATAGTGGGTGGCTCAAACAACAAACATTTATTTTCTCCAGTAAGTTTATGGTCAGGATGCTATCATGGTCAGGTTTGGGTGAGGGTTCTCTTTGTAACTTGTAGACAGACACCTTCTTGCTGTATCTTTATATGTCCTTTCCTCAGTGAGTGAGTACAGAGAAAGAGAAATCTTCCTCTTTCTCTTTTTATAAGGCCAGTAATTCCATTTTAAGAGCCCCACCCTCATAACCTAATCTAACTCTAATTACCTCCCAAAGACTCTATTTCAAATGCTATCACATGGGAGATTAGGACTTCAGCATAGTAATTTGGGAGGAACACAAGTATTTGGTCCACAACAGATATCCTATATAATAAAAGGCTAATATGCAAATTGTCCCCTTGATGGGGAGTTAGACCTGGAGTTCGACCAGGGGTGGGGCCGGCCCGCCAACCGCCCACAGCCCCTCCCTCCCGGCCAGCTCTGCCCCTATTCCCCCCCTCCAATTGGGAGTAGGGCCAGCCCACCAACCTCCAGCATCCCCTCCCCCCAGCCAGCCTGGCCCTTTGGCCCCGAACAGGGCGGGCCTGCCAGACCCCACCTATGCAGCAATTCATGCACCGGGCCTCTAGTATGTTTATAATCATTCAATAAAAACTAAAATATTTTCATTGGTCTCTATAATTTCCTGTTCCACTCCTAATACTTCTTATCCTTATACTCAGCATCTTACTGTTTCAGCCATGATGTCTTTGAATCCTCTGAACATACTACAATTACTCTCATCTTACTGTGTTTGCACTTGCTGTTCCCCTAACTTGAACTGTTTTTTTCATAGGTAGTCAACTGACTCACTCTCACTTTCTGAAGATTTCTGCTCAAATGTTCCTGTATCTGAAGGATCTTCCTGAACATCCTATGTTCACCCTCACCTGACCTTGGCATGTCATCCCCTTACCTACTTCATTGTTTTTCTACACTTCTCAACATTCTGAGAGAGAGATATTTGTTGATCATCTTAGTGTCCCATCAGAGACCAATGTATTTTGTTTACTGCTATATCTCTATCTCCAGTCCTATATTGGCTCACAATGTAGCATTCAAAAAAATCATTGCATTAAGTATTATTATATGAATAAATTATTAGCTGTGTGTATTTTACACACACATAATTAATGAATCCTTGTGCTAACTATTGTTACATAAAGGCCCTGGACTATTCTTCTTTTAAATATACCACTGTGCTCTGGGGAGTATGTTTTAGAAAGCAGTTTTTTCCCACATACCAATCTTTATAGCTGTAGCATGTTACTCACTTAATCAAAAAGTCACCCAGGCAAATCAAAATTTTGTAAGAGTGTTGTTTATGTGGTGTACCACTTTGGAAGCAACAGGTTCTTAACCATTGTTGTTATTTAAAGTTGAACATCCCATATAGTGAATTAAAGCTACTTATACTTAAAGTGTCTTTTAGTTCAAAATTTAAAAAGGATTGCATACATAATCAAGTGATAATTCTCTACATGTACTTTATTAAGGAGGTAATAAATTATAGGAAACCACAAATACTGAAAAAAAATAATAATGATGAAAACTTGCAATTCTTCCTCCCAAAGAATGTGCAGAAACTCAGCTAGCTCAGGGTAGGTAAGTAATACCCTGTCAGTCCTGTTCTGCTTATCTATTGCTGCTTAAAGAACCAACCCTCCTCTAAACTTAGTGTCTTAAAATAACCATCACTTATTTAGTGCAGAATTTGCAGTCTGGGCAGGGTTCAGTGGAAAGGACTAATCTCTGTTCCATGTGCTGTCAGCTCAACTGGACATCAGATGATTTATCTCCAGAATGGCTTGCGTATTTGGCTGGCAATTTTATGTTGGCCACCAGCTTGAGCTCAGTGAGGGTTGAGGGCCCAGATCTTCAGTTCCTCTCTGTATGGTTCTCCTCATATAAAGGTATCTGGTTTTAAAGAAAAAGTATCCTAAGAGAACAAGGAGAACAGGGCATTTTTAAAAATAACCTATACTTGGAAGTCCCATAGCCTTACTTCTGTTATATTCTTTGAGAAGGCAGTCACAAAGGTCTGCCTGAGTCCAAGGGGGAGGGGCAGAGATCTTCCCACTTGATGGAAGGGTTGCCAATGTCATTGTAAATGGAGCATGGGGGATGGAGTCTACTGTGGTGTTGGTCTTCAGAATATACAATCCACTAGAACATATCCTGGTTTTTCTTCTTGCATTATTCAAATTGTTGTCTCTGTTGGTGTTTCCTACACTTTTTCTTTTTTCACACCTATCTGCTCTAGTGGTTGCTTACTTGTATATTGAGCCCTTATTATTAACTATAGACAATTCATCTTTTCCACTTGTATGTATCAAACCTTTATCAACAGTGTTCCTTAGGAGGTTGGTTTTCTCTGTATAACTGGCAAGATTTCTTCCATTAAACACTTAGTACTCTGAGAATTGTTTATTTGTTTATTTTTATTTTTTATTTTTTTTGGTGACCCTAACATTCTACTTGATCTTTCCCTTCTTATTTTGTGTTCTTTGGCTATCTGCTTCTGGGTTCTGTGTTTTCTCTCCTCTTATAGCAATAAAGAATGTCTTAATCTTCTCCCTACATTGATGGAAAAATAAATAAAAAATACTAGGTTATTTGCTGATAAGGGTTTGAGAAGAAAATGAATGTTTCCCTCACATGAGCAGAAATGTGGGTGAAATGACATTGTCTCAGAAACTGGATTAACTCACCCATACTCAAATATTATGAACACCCCCACCGGACTGTTTGACTTTTACAGCTAATTGGACACCACAACGTCTCTAAATTGAACCAAAAGAAATGGTCCAGGAGCCACCTAGCAGTCTCAGGGTCCACTCTTTTCTAGTACCCTTCGTGATCCTTTCCATGCAGCTGTGGAAACCACTGGCGTCTGTGTCACACTATGGAGGGTCATAAAAGAATTGGAATAGGGTAGGATTAGCACCATCTTCCTCCCAGCTACACTACACCACCATTCTTTTAAGTGGTGCTGATATGGATGTTTTTGTTACAGACAGCTCAAAACAACACTCCATCTCCATGTAAACTTCCTAACTTCAGAGACACATTTATTCTTCCTCATAGTGGCTAAAGAGGACAGCAAAAGATAAGGCTCTAAGCTTCAGATTTCCAGACACCCTTCCAGAGTCTACTCTCTCTGACTATGTTCAGCATTAATGATGGTACTTAAGAGGAAGTTTGTATTCTGCAGCCAGAACACATCCTGCTGAGATTTGGGTTGCCAGGCTCCCCTTGCAAGCACTGTCAACCATTATGAGATCCTCCTGGAGTGCTCCCATTGAGCTTGTACAAGGGGGAAGTGGTGCTTTGATTTCAGAGTTCTCTCCTCAACTCTGCTCCCTCCACAAGGCTTACCACCTCTCTCCCCACTCAATCTTCCTCTTACTTTGACTGGGATGATGCTGGGGAGCAGGGAGATTTGGTGGCTGCATATTTTCTGAACTGACTCACTAATCCTTGGTAGGAAGATGCTGGGCTTTCTCAACATAGAATATGAGGTTCATTTGGCTTTGAATCTTAGCAAAAATTCTGGAAATTGAGTAACCTATTTGACATCCTATTATATGTATTATAAAGTTTAACATACTGATAGTACTAATCTATGTATTTTTTGTTAAGAATTTGGGCTATGAAACTACTAGAATATCTCAGGCAATATGAGTCTTTAAATATTCAAATGCATCTCTTATAACCATCATACTGGGTTCTCTTACCTGATTCCACAAACAAATACTTTGTTGTATAAGCTGCTTCTATGGTTTCACACCTTTCCCCTGAGGTGGACACACCTCCATTCACAGCATTTCTTCTCATGCCTGAAGATGACTCCAGAGACAGTAGGGAAAACCTCTCTCAGATTCACTCAGGATCTACCAACTCTCTTCTTTGTAGTTCCTAGATTCACAGTGTTTTTTTCTCATCTTTTCACACACATGAGAATTTTGTCTTTTTATGAGAAAGGGTTATAAGAAGTTAGAATTTTCATAACACTCCCCTAGAAACAAACCTAGTGAAACTTTTCTACCATATTTTCTTTTGGGTGGCATAAACATGGACATAGACATGAAGGTATGGGTAAAGATATAAACGGTGATATGTAAAAAATATGCCATGAAGCTCATCCTTGTGTACATTCTATGTTGTTTGTCATATGAGATTGATTTGGCTTTCATTTACCTTGCTATTGTTTTGTCTACTGCCACAAAAATTCCTTCAGTTTCTTCTAAAGGAGAACTAACTGAATGGGTTGAATTTATCCAAATTTGGCCCTGAGATCAGGCAATCTAGGATTGAATTCTGCTCTGCCTTGGGGCCAACTCTACCCAATGAAGAAATAGTTAATTAAAAAGTTGTTTGCATGCAGGTGGTTGTTAGAAGTACCAATTTCACTTTGAAGTGCTCTCCTTGAACGTGTAATGGGAAAGTAGAAAGTGCACTGGGTAGATGCAATTCCCTCACTCAACAAATATTGATGTGAGGCACACTTTGAGGGTTGAGGCAATAATAATGAGCAAACGAGAGAAAAATTCCTGCTCCCAGGGAGATCATGTTCCCACAGGAAGAGGTAAATAATAAATGAATTAAAGTAAAATATATAATGTGTTTGATAAAAATTAAACATGGGATCTTCACTGATGCTTATCAATAATTTGATGACTTTGGGTCTATCATGCACACTTTGAGATTTGTTTTGTGGTTTTTTTTTTCTCCATGAAAGATTGTCTGTGTGGATGATCACTAGGTGGCCTCTGGCACTGACATCCAGTGAGACTTTTCTTTAACTCTTTTCTCATTTCAGATAGTTCTTTGGTGTAAATTCAGAATGGCCTCCAAATAGGCAACACTCCAGCTCCACTCACTAAGGGAGAGAGAAATTTAGGTCAGGAGACTGACGTCTGGGCAACTGTATGTGATTCATAAATTTTCAGTAATTTTTTGTCCTAAAACTCAGACCTGAATAATCAAGTAACTTTACCCAACAGACCATGGACCACCTGTCTGTTTCCTGTTTTCCTAGCCAAGTACCCCTTCTGGGAAAAGTTAATGGGAAACACAGCAGGATAAAACTCATTTCTCCCCTTTTTTGTTCCATCTGCCTCTCTTCTCTTCTGGGAGATCTCTTGTTCACTTCCCAATTACTTCTCACATTTAAGGCTAAATTCTCCACCTGTGCTCCTGATCCACTGCTTGCCATTTTCTTCCAGATGTTGCTCCTATGGCAAATCCTACTCTTCCCTATCTCCCTGCTATTTTAGCTCTCTCCCTCTAATGACTCCTTTCACACAAACTAAAAATATTACTATGTCTTTTCCATTGAAAAGCCCCTCATTCCCTCTGGGAGATGCTATAATATTAACTTTCCCTTCACCAAGCAAGTTCCTCTGAAAAATGGGCTGCATTTCACATGCCCTCCCACTATCATCTCCTATTGTCTTCAAAGCATATATGCAGGTCTCCAACTAGAACTGCATTTGAGACGGGTTTCACCAAGGTCTTTAATGATGTACCAAATATTGTCACTACTCTTGGCAGCATTTTGACATTATCAGTCACAGTGTCCTTGAAGCTCACCCCAATTCCTTCTTTTCAAATTTTATCTACTTACCCAACTCCCACTATTACCTAATAACTCTAACTCTTCAGATCCAAACTCCTTTTTTGAAATCTTTTTTGAATAGTCTGATTGCCTCCTGGAGAGTTGCATATATGACTATGGGGCGTGGTCCTTTCCTTATCTTCAATACTGCCTACTCCTAAATGAACTCATGAAGATTTCTTCACTCTTAACAAACGCAGTCTATTGTTATATTTCCTTTTACATTCAAGATTAAGCTTTCAATATTTTCCAAACTGATGTATATGAATCAAATTTATTCATATTAACTGCTATTTAAATACAGGATTCAAACCTTATCTCTTAATAGACTTGTGACCTGGTAAATTATTTAATTTTTTTTGCTTCAATATTTTTCATCTGAAAACTTACACTTAGGTATTATATTAGATTTCTGTTTTATATATATATTTACATATATGTATATACAGAAACATACATAACACATAGCTTTATGAACACTTATTATTACCAGATCTTTCCATTTTGGCTTGGTTTATGGGTATGGAATAGGATGAAATTGCTGTCTCAATTCAAATGTCCAACCCACATAGGGCTTTTTGATGGAAAAATGAATATATATTGGGCAAGTGCTTAGCTGAATGCCTAGCACATAGTAATACATTCATAAATGTTACATATTACTCTTATTAGTAGTAGTATATAATATTCTATTATAATGATATAATATAAAATGTTATCCATTTGCTTATTAATGAATATTTAGTCCAACTTTTTGCTAAAACATATCTTGCTTCAATGATTATGTTATTCCATTCTCTTTGTCAATAATTGATTTGAGAATGGGCGCATGATGAATGCTGACCAAAGAAACACGAGTTTCTAAAAATGGTTTCCTCAATCCTAAAAAGAGGTTACAGGAATATAGAGGACTTATTTTTCTTCTGAACATTGTCTGTCTGGATGAGATCTATGGAAAATCTGTGGCATTCTTATCAACAAAAGAGAGAGACTAGTCTGTGATAGGAGCTGATATATTAACAATTATAAGAAGAGAACTGGAAAGCACTCGGTTCTTAAAGACTTGTTCATCTCCTGATCATTATAGGTATGGTTTTTACCTAAACTCTAGATTCAGGCAGTAATAGATGTTATGTTAAATAATGTTATAAATCAATCTGAAACAAGAATTCCATTGCCTAGAGTCAAAAAATTCTAACTATATACCCAGTGAAATAGTTTCAAAAATTTATATTCCCACTAGCAATGTGAGGGTTTGTATTTTTCCATGACTTTATCAACACTTTATAGTATCAGACCTTTTAATTTCTGACAATCTCATGGGTGTGAAATTATAGCTTATTATTCGTGTTCCATTGTTAATCTCTGTGATTTTCTATGTATATAATTATATAATTCTCCAAACCTCAATATAGGCATACTAGAGGCCCAGTGCATGAATTCATGCACCAGTGGGGCCCCTCAGCCTGGACTGCAGGATCAGGCTGAAACCAGCTCTCCGATATCCCTTGAGGGGTCCTGGATTGTGAAAGGATGCAGGCCAGGGTGAGGGACCTCACTGGTGCACAATAGGGGCTGGAGAGAGACGCAGGAAGTTGGCCAGCCGGGGAGGGACTGCGGGAGTGTTCCAGGGCACATCTGGCCCAACTTGCTCAGTCCCAATCAACCAGACCCCAGCAGCAAGCTAACCTACAGGTCAGAGCATCTGCCCCCTGGTGGTCAGTACATAGCGACTGGTTGACTGTTCTACCTTCTGCCCCCTGGTGGTCAGTATACATCATAGCAACTGGTCAACCAGTCAACTGTCTGCCCCTGATGGTCAGTGCGAGCAGTTGAGCGGCCTTAGCATATCATTAGCATATTATGCTTTGATTGGTTGAATGGATGACTGGACAACAGGACACTTAGTATATTAGGCTTTTATTATATAGGACTAGAGGCCCGATGCGCAAAAATTCGTGCAAGGGTAGGCCTTCCTTCCCCTGGCTGCCGGCACCAGCTTCCCTCCAGCACCCAGGACCTGGGTTTCCCTCCTCTGGCCACCCGCAGGCACCCAGGACCCGAACTGGCTTTCCTCTGGCCCTGGCTTTGACAGGAAGGACATCCAGAATGACGCCCAGAATGATATCGAGTCTAATTAGCATATTAACCTTTTATTATTATAGATTATTTATAATTTATATCTCATTTATTTTTATTTTCTCATTATATTTGCTAGTACTTTCCAGTACAATGTTATGGTAACAACGACTAAAAGAAAACAGTTTCTTTCTTAAATTTCAAGAAGTCTAGCAGCTGCGAGTTTAGAGCTGATATGGTGCTACCAGTTGTTAGGGATTCAGATCTTCCAGTTCTGTGAACACCGAGGTTCCGAGCAGCCTCCACCTCAGCAGTGACAGGAAGGAATAGAAAAGAAAAGGACCAAAGCCTCATGCCAGGTATTTATTAAGGAAGGCTCTTGGAAGCTGCCACATAAAATTTGCACTTATATTTTATTGGTCTAAATTTAGACTTAGAGAGAAACATGTGGAGGCTTAATTAAGGTAGGAATGCTTCTAACATTTCAACATCATTGCATTTTCCTACTTTTGGGGTAGGTATAACAATCAATTTGGAAATTTACCTTGTATTACTCCTTGTTCATTATTCTTTCATAAGTTGCTTTTGAATTTTATTAAATGATTGATGCATTTATTGATATAAAATGTTTCTTTACTTTGTCAGTTGTTATGTTACATTAATATTACCCTTTCTAAATTTATGTCATCTTAATAGTCTCAGGATAAAACATATTTAGTCATGAGGTTTTCTTACCTGTGTACACATATGCACACACACACAGTTTGAATCAGCTTACTATTTTATATTGTATTTTTGTGTCTATTTCATAAATTGTAGTTGCTAATAATTTTCCTGGCTCTATTTATTTGCAGTGTTGCTAGCAAATTCATACTAGTTTCGTAAAATGTTCTGAACTCTA
This sequence comes from Myotis nattereri, assembly GCF_964212035.1. Classification (NCBI taxonomy): domain Eukaryota; kingdom Metazoa; phylum Chordata; class Mammalia; order Chiroptera; family Vespertilionidae; genus Myotis; species Myotis nattereri. The sequence continues at coordinate 55,965,794 of NC_138080.1, forward strand.
GAAGAGTTTTATAAGAAAAGGGTTATCTATTTTTTGATAACTTGACAAAGCACACCGATTAAAACATCAGGACTTGTTGCTTTACTTGTATGTAGATTTTTCTGTAATGATTATATTCTTCAATTGATATAGGTCTATTTAGATTTGTTATTTATAATGAGTACATTTTGTTAATTTACCTATTTTTAGATAATTAATGTGTCTTTAAATTTATCATAAAGCTTCTCATACTTTTAACAAGTTTGTAAAATGCTCAATATTCTCTATAGCAGGGGTCCTCAAACTTTTTAAACAGGGGGCCAGTTCACTGTCCCTCAGACTGTTGGAGGGCCAGACTATAGTTTAAAAAAAAACTATGAACAAATTCCTATGCACACTGCACATATCTTATTTTGAAGTGAAAAAACAAAACGGGAACAAATACAATATTTGTATTTGCATGTGGCCCGCGGGCCGTAGTTTGAGGACCCCTGCTCTATAGTTCTGGACCTCTTTTCAGTATCTATCTATCATTCATAGTATCTCTCCCCCACTCCCCCTGCCACATTCTCACTCTCTTCCTGTTCAATGTTGGCAGACTTTTGTCTATATTAATAGTATTTTTCTAGAATTGAGTTTTTATTTAATTGTTCTCTATATTTTTTGCTTTCATTTTTTGTCTTCCATTAGACTAATTTCTTCCATTTGTTATTTTTTGTACTTTCTTTAGTTTCACTTTATTATTTTTCTAATTCCTTGATTATAATTTATATTGTTGTTTAACCTGTTAATTCATGTTTAACCTATTCAATTTGCTATTAGTTATGATTTGCTCTGGAGTAATATAATGAGAGAAACTACATTTTCAGAAATATTTTGAATTGGAGTCCAGGCTTAAAGGCTTTGGGGCCTGAGATCCTTCTGTTTTGCTCCCCTCTTATTCCTCGGAAATTGCCCTCATATGAATAGGAGAAGATTACTCAACAGCACAGCTGCATTTCAGCCTCAAATCATAACATCGCTTCTATTCACCGATATCTCATTCTCTGAATCTGGGATAACAGAACTATACTCTCTGCTCCTTGGCTGGCTTGAATAGGTTGCCTACCATATGCATGCACATGCACATGTACATATGTAATTTCAAACATGAAATAAATCGTCATACATATAGAGCTTCACCTCTAGTTCCAGGTTCAAATCCTGGCTCTAGCATTGCAAACTATAGCATCCAACAAGTCATTTAAATTTTCTAAAACTTGGTGTTCTTCTCTGGAAAACAAGGGCAATAAAACCCAATTTAAAACGTTGTTTAAAAGCTTAAAGTAGGGAAAGTGTACAGTTGAGTGTCTAGCACCTAGTATCATTCAATAAAAGGGCACCGCTGTGCACTTACAGGAAGTGCCTCAATAAAGGGATCACCAAACATAATTCCAAAGAAGTTCAGGAGAAAATGCTTTGCAGTTTCCTTGTTATATTTCTGCTTTGGGCACAAAGGACATTGTTTTTTAAAGGTGATAATTCTCTAATGGTGGTAAAAGGAGATAAATACTCAGTTTCCCTTCAGGGAAAAAAAGAGATGCAGTAAATGTGTAATGGCATTTTCTTCAGTGCCACCAAGTTGGTGACTATAAATCTTGAACACAAGTTGAATTATTGTTGACTTTTTATTTCCTTAGGGTGTTTTTATCACATCATTAAACTGTGTCACCTTCATTGACCTAATTTTATCATGGAGTTCAAGGCATCAAAGGGATACTTAAGTAAAATAAAATAAAATATAAAGTTTATTCCACGAGATAAATCTGATGTTCTTGCTAATTCCTATAAATTGCTATTAATACATTTTTTGTTGCTCAGAAAAGTATACATTAAGCTAAATTAGTTCTGGCTTTCCTTTCTGACATATTATCTCCCTAAGAGGAAGGAGGCTGGAGAAACTGAGATTAATTGTTTTTATTATTTTATTTAATATTTATCAAGAGCAATATCTAAGAAGAATAAAATGGGCGATGTTATTCTTCACGATGTCATTTCAAAGAATTTTGAAAATATAGGGGTGGGCAAAAGTAGGTTTATATTTGTTGTGAGTACATGACACAGTTTATTCTTATATTATTGTTGATTATTCTATTTATTTGTATTACTACTAAAAACCTAGCTTTTACCTCACAGATCAGTATACCTAAACCTTGGAATTCAATGTCATCCCTTACACAGTGCTTAGAACAAGTGATTACCACACAAAACATAAATCAGTTAGGATGTGACATTTTCCCCTTGACTGATTATGCAGTGAGGCCTGAGAAATATATCTTTACCAAGCCTGAGGAGCAAGTAATATAATGTTTTAACCCATAAAATCTTACCTAGAAAAATAATCAGTTAGTTCTAAAGTTAATATTATTGCAGAGGAAATATGAGAAGAGACTGTGGAAGAAAGAGAGCCAAAACAAGAGAGAGAGAGTGACAGAAACAGAAACAGAAACAGAAACAGAAACAGAAACAGAAACAGCCAATACAAATAGAGAACGAATCAGAAAGAGAGGTCACTAGAGAGAAAGGCATTTTCCCCTGACAACTACTTGAAGCCATCTGCTCATGTGGTTTGAATCTCCAAGATACTAAATCCAGAATGGAGAACAGAGCAAGTGTAAAAGAATTAACTTGACAAAATACCCAGAAATTCATTTTAATCAAAATTTAGCTCTTCTTTCAAAACTATTTTCTTCTTCTTAAGATGAGTGATATATTCCATGTGAAAAACTAAGACATTTAATGTTTGCCTTCTTTGCCTTCCTTATCTGTCTATGGGAAGGTGCTATTGCTCAAAGAAAAATGCTCAGTTCCCCAAAAAGAACAAGAAGAACAGACTCTACACAATGCCACATCCTAGATTATCATCATCTTACCAGGATGTTGGGTCTTTTTTCCCCCAATCAAATGTATCTGGCTTCCAAAAATTAAATATAGCTTATATAAGCAAAGTATGTTCTTTATTTCTTTTCCTCATACTTATTTTATATTCATAGGTATCATTACTTGATTTTCCAAACAAATCAGATTTTCCCAAATTAAATGTCAAGCTTTGTTGAGTGATATCTTTAGCACAAAATATCATAAAGGAGGCCATTTTTGAAAAATATAACTAACTTTCCCAGTAGTGATGCATATACCTTGAATTAAAGAAAAAGCATACTTTGAGATAATGATGAAGAGGGGAGAACCTAAAGGAAGCAGTACTTTTACCTGGTAACTTTCTTAATTTGCATTCTCCTTTTGACACTATTTGCAACTCAATAAATAGTTCTCTCTCATAGCCACAATGTCCTTCTGTTCATCCCTGCAGCGGAGGCAGAATCCTGTGTGTGCGACACTGCAATCTGTCACATGGCATGACTGTAATCCACAGACATTCAGCGTTAGCCATACCAAGTGTAAGGAAAAGAAGAACAATATCCTCCACACTTCGTCAAAATGTCATGGAAAACTGTGAAAAACACACACACAAAGTGTTCTGTGTCCATTTTGCAGCATGATGTATTTTTAGTTTTCTGCAGCCGGCAAGCCTTAATTCAAACCAAAGAAAAGTATCAATGGACTGCATATGACACACTTCTCATACTCTGTAGACATTTTTGAACTAAATATCATCATCCTTATAGTATTTTCCAGGACTAAACTGCTCACATTTGTAGTGCCAATTCAGGAAATGGAAAGGCACCTGGAAGAACCATTGATGGGTATTCCTATCTTTCTGGATGCTCTTTCTCAGTCTTTTTAAAGATTCTTCCTCATCTTCCTCACCTCTAATTGAGGGAGTGTCTCAAAGTCCAAACATTGGACCTCTTCTCTTGTATGGTCTTTCATATTTACACTCCCTCCCTAGATAATCTCACCTAGACCCATGTCTATCATCTGTATACTGATGGCTCCAAATTCATATCACTGGTAGAGACCTCTCCTTGAAATTTGCATTCATATATCCAGCCACCTCCTTGACACCTCCACTTGGATGTGTCAGAAGCAGCTCTAACTTAATATGTCACATATGTCCAGCCACCAATCCCCAAACCTGCTTTCCCATCAGAATTCATGGAAACTTCATTTTTCTATTGATCCTGCCTCAAACCTCTTTACATTGCTTAACTCCTTTTTATTTTTCATACAACCTACATCAAATCATCAGCAAATCCCATTGGCTTAACAAAATATATCAAGAACTCATCTACTCACAACTGATCTAACTGGTCTCTCTGATTCTGCCTCCCCCTACCCCCAGTCTATTCTCATCACAGCAATCAGTAATCATTTTAAATGTAAGTTAAATCATGTTGTCTTTCTGTTCAAAACCTTCCTTCACCCCAGTATCTTTCCAACTCTTCCAGCCTCACTGGCTTCCCTGAAGTACATTCCCAAAGTTAAGACCTTTGCTGTTCCTTCTGCCTGGAATGCCCATACCTCAGACATCTGGAAGCCAGTCTTTATTTCAGATACCATTGTAATAATCTTGTTATTATTTAACAGAAAAGGAGTAAAAGGGGAAACCAAATAATATAGACAAGCCATTTATTCTGCTTTACCAAAAAGCTGCATTTAACACTCCAAGTCTATTCCCCACTAATTGATGGGGGAAAGGCCTAGACAGAGGCAGTTTAAAAGCATGCCCAGTAAGGTCTAAGTGACGTGGGAAGGTGCCTACCTGCCTGCCAATCACACCTGCTTGTCAATCACACCTTCCAGGGAGTAAGTGACTAGAATAGGCATGGCCATTGCAAGCTCCAGAAATCTAAATATATAAAATTTGAAACAAAAGAAATTTTCTCCCTCCTCTCTCTTCTCACTCTTGGGACTCCTATGGCAAGGGATGCTCTGCCCTGTGCCCACAAGGCGCACAGCCATCTTGGACTCCACACATGAACTAATGGACTTTAATCTGGCCTGAATGCTGAACCACACCCAGCTGCAACATGGAAGAAAACTCAGGCCCTGTTTCTCGCTCCACTAAAGTCCCAGCTGCCCCTCTTTCAGGACTGGCTTGGGGGAAATGGGACATTGCAACCCAAGAAATGTAACTCCAGGCCAGTAGAATTTTCCACATCCTATCCTCCCATGCCAGTCTTAGAAAATTCATTTTCTGAATATAATCACAAGAACTTCATTCCCACTCGTGTCTGGGAAGTCTGGCCGATTATTTTCTCAGGCATCAAGTGTTCCTTCCTTCCTTCCTTCCTTCCTTCTTTCCATCCTTCTCCAAAATATCCTTTCAAAAGTCACTTTCTCAATGAGGCCTTTCCTTACCAAGATATTTAAATCCCGCCTCCCTGCTCAGAAATGTCATATCTTCCTTCTCCTTTATATTTTTCTACACAAAACTACTATCACTTAGCACTAACATAATTTATTTATTTTTAACTTAACTTTATTTGCTGACTATCCTTGCCAACACAAGGGAATATAAGCAATATGAAAGCAAATATCTATCTATCGATCTCTCTTTCTCTCCCTCTCACTCCTCAGCACTGAAAATAGTGCATGGAATATTATGAGAGAGAGGGAAAAGGACAAATAAAAAGAAGAAAAGAAAGGGAAGGTAGGAAGGAAGGAAGAAAGGAAGTAAAGAAGGAAGGCAGGCTGAAATTATTTTCCTTTGGTACTTGAAAAATAGCCTACTAAGGAAAGGTGATATTTTAATTGGAGGTGTACTTTTCTTTACTTTTCCTCTTTATGAGAATATTCATGATGTTTTTAAATGACTATTATGTGTCATTTTATTTGTTTCTTCATTTTCCTCTCTTTTGTTTTTCTCTAACTTGTTTTTATCTCCGTTTCATCAGTCTCTCAAAATAGCCAATGAAAAGTATTGGAGGATGAGGAGGGGCAGCAAAGCATGGAAAATGGTGCAGGGCTGAATGAAATTATGATGATGTAGTAAATACCACACACACACACATGCACACACACACACCTGATTCATTTTTCCATTAGGGCAAGCTCTATTCACAGTAATCCCTGTAAAGTCCAAAGAGTCTTGTTTTACTTCTAAAACTTCCATAAAGTCATACGTTTAAAATATATTCTTAGTTAGTAATCCCTGATGTCAAAAGCACTAGAATCATGTGTTGCAAGTTGCAAAGGAAGCAACAAAATGGAACCCACAAACTGATAGGATTATTAAAGCACCCAAAGCTTAACACTTATGCAGCAGGGCGCAACGAATGACAGCATAGATGAATAAATAGAGGACTGTGTATTTATAACATATTCATATTTAAAGTATAGTCACCATTTGACAACATATAAAATGGATGTGAAAATGGAACAATTAGCCCTGGCTGGTGTGAGGCTCAGTTGGTTGGAGCATCGTTCTGTACACCAGAAGACAGAGGGTTTGATTCCCAGTGGGGTCACATATCTGGATTGTGGGTTTTATCCCCATTCCAGGCACATTTGGAGGCAACCTATCTATATTCTCTTTCATATGCATGTTTCTTTCTCTCTCTCTCCCCCTTCCTCTTTCTAAAATCAATGAAATAAATATATTTTTAAATGGAACAATTAAACCTCTACCCCTTAACCCAGGAAATCAAAAAGTATTTTACTATCATTTCTTTGTCTTATATTTTGAAAACTCAGCTGGATAAATTGACTCAAATAAATGCATTTTTTTTCAATCTTGAATAATAGCTAGTACAAAGTTAGTAAATAAAAAACATCCCTTAGAAAGAAAAATTTCCCCCAAAATGCATACATTGCTGAAATTATATACCTAGTTAATGTTTATTAGTAAATTAGCTTTAAGAATCTATTATTTATCAGTATGTAGTCATTGAACTCACATTATAGTATATAATACATAAAAACTGGTAGAGAATTCTCCAAAGTGTTCCTTTGTCAAGGTAAATGTTGAATCACAAACATGTACAAAATATGTTGATAAGTTGGTTTAGGCCAAAAATAATTATCTTTTCAGACTGGTAAAGGCAAAGGACATTGGCTTAGAATAATGTTTTTAGTAAATAAAATAATACATTGCATTATATAGAAAATCTATTTATGCTAATTAGGCCAGACGAAGCTGGGGCTGCGAGGGAAGCCTATGCTGGCAGCTGGGGGAAGAAAGGCCTATTCTTGCATGAATTTCATGCATCAGCCCTCTAGTCAATTATATTGAAACTAGAGGCCTGGTGCATGAAATTCATGCAGTGGGGAGGGCCCTCAGCCCAGCCTGCAACCTCTCCAATCTGAGACCCTCAGGGGATGTCGCCAGTTTAGGCCCGATCCTGGGGATTAGGCCTAAACTGGCAGTTGGACATCCTTCTCACAATCCAGGACCACTGGCTCTTAACTGCTCACCTGCCTGCCTGCCTGATCGCCCCTAACTGGCCCTCCTGCAAGCCTGATCACCCCTAACTGCCTCTGCCTGCTGACCTGATTGCCCCTAACTGCCCCCCCCCCCCACCGCTGGTCTGGTCGCCCCCAGCTGCCCTCACTGCCAACCTGGTCACCCCCCAACTGCCCCACCTGCCAGCCTGGTCACCCCTGACTGCCCCCCCCCCACCAGCATGGTTGCCCCTTACTACCCCTCCTGTCAGCCTGGTCGCCCCCAACTGCCCCCACCACTGACCTGGTCACCCCTAACTGCCCCCCTTGCCAGCATGGTCAACCCATGCAGCCTGCTGTTCGGTCATTTGATCACCTCTTACTGGCCCCCCTACCGGCCTGGTCACCTCATGCAGCCTGCCATTCATTCATTTGGTCGTCCCTCACTAACCCCCCTGCCAGTCTGGTCGCCCCATGCAGCCTGGTTGGTCGTCCGTTCCGTTGTTTCGAATGTGATGGCCCCTGGCTCTTTATATATATATATATAGATAGGGTCAAATATTAAGAAAATACTTGAGACAAATAATTTTCCTTATTTAAACATTAAATAAAAAACAAGATCTAGCAGTTGGTTTAATAACTACCATAATTTCAAAATAGTGACAAGAATGAAATTTCTATATATCTATAATACATGTAAATATGACATTCTGAAAATACCTTTAATTTTTGTTGTGGACAAAGTTGTAGATATTGCTAATAATAATGTAGTTGGTTGCCTACATTTATAATGGAAGGAGGTGCTAAAATTTGAATGATAGTTTAGCAAAAATAAAAAATGTACTTTTTTTCCATCTAAATGTGCAAACCCCCTTGAGTACTAACAGATCTCTAGAGGGCAAATGGTCCCTATGTAAGAATGTGTGGTTTAGCTCTTCTAATTACGGGCTTTTAATGCATCAAAATGGTGTTTTATGAGCCTGTCAAATCATACTTATGTTTTTCTTTTTCTCTTTGAGGATTGATGTTAGGATAAAAAAAATATATATCCCTTTTGTAAATATTAGCTGTCATCTTTAGCTGTGATGGATATTCACTGATCCCAGGATGGCATATCCATAAATATATTCATGTTTCTGTGTTTCTCCTCATATCCCTAGTAAAACTTTTAGTCTACTGTGTCATTTTCAAAATTAGTTAGCAGACAGCATTTGCTCTAAATAAAATTCTCATTTGTTATGATTAATCAAAAAGGGGATTTTTCCCCCCATCTTTTTCCACCTTTACACAAGAAATAGCTTAACGTATTTTCAAGGAGACTTGTGGTGTTGCTGATAAGTATAGTGGGCTGCTCATCTAGGGGGATAGATAATTGCTTCTGGTGTATCATGAAGAGGAGCTCTGCCAAATTTAGGAGTTGTTTCACCTTTATGTGGTTGGTAGTTTGGAACAGAAAAATGAGGCTTTGGGTGTTTAAATTTGTTTGCATGTGGCAAAATACATCTCAAAAGACTTCCTAGAGATCCTATAAATCTTAAATATTAACCTTGATGACTTCAATGACTCAAATTGTATTAGAACTTTCAGGGTGTTTTTGCTTTTAATGAAGACTAATCCCCTGGCAAAATATGTATGGGCTTAAATCAAGCCTTGGCTGTGCACATGTTATTTTGAGATCTTCAGCATCCCAACACAGTTCTAAGTCATTAATTCGGGGTTGATTTGGAGCATAAAGAGCTGCCCTGGAATTGAAAGGCTTATGTATCATCTTACTTTTATATTTGACTAGAGGCCCGGTGCACAAAAATTTGTGCACTGGTGGGGGGGGAGGGGCGTGTGTCCCTCAGCCCCACTTGTGCCCTCTCACAGTTTGGGACCCCTCTGGAGATAACGACCTGCTGGCTTAGGCCCGCTCACAGGTGGCAGAGGGCAGGCCCAATCCCTAGGTGCAGCCCCTGGTCGGGCTCAGAGCAGGGCTGATTGGGGAGTTGGGGCGCCGCCCCCTGTCAGGGACAGAGCAGGGCAGATTGGGAGGTTGCGATGCCACCCACAGTCACGCTCAGGGTAGGGCCGATTGGGGGGTTGGGGCGCCACCCCTTGTCATACTCAAGGCAGGATCAATGGGGAGGTTGCAGCGCCATCCCCTGTCATGGACAGAGCAGGGCCCATCAGGGGGGTTGGGGCTCTGTACCCTGTCACACACAGAGCAGGGCTGATCAGGGGGTTGGGGCACCACCCCCTGTCACACACAGATCAGGTCGGATAGGGAGGTTGTGGCCCCGCCCCCTGTCACACACAGAGTTGCAGGGCGATCAGAGGGTTTGGGTGCTGCCCCCTGTCATGCTGCTCTAGGGGCCAGGAGGCCTCGCGGCTCCGCTTGACACCTGTCCAGTGAGGCCTCGCTGCTCCACTGATCCCGGTGCTGGGAGGCCTCATGGCTCCGCTTGACACAGGGGCAGTGAGGCCTCGCTGCTCTGCTGATCCCAGTGCCGGGAGGCCTCACGGCTCTGCTGACCCGGGGTTCTGGAGGCCTCGCGGCTCCGCTGATCCCGGTGCTGGGAAGCATATTACCCTTTTACTATATAGGATAGAGGCCTGGCGCCCAGGTGGGGGCCAGCTGGTTTGCCCTGAAGGGTGTCCTGGATCAGGGTGGGGGTCCTGCTTGGGTGCCTGGCCAGCCTGGATGAGGGGATGATGGCTGTTTGCAGCTGGTCACACCCCTTCAGGGTGGGGTCCCCACTGGGGTGCCTGGTCAGTCTGGGTGAGGGCCTGAGGGCCGTTTTCAGACTGGCAGGTGACTGAAGCTCCCAACATCTCCTTTTTTTCTTTTTTTTTATTCTGGGATTTATTTACCTTTTATGGCTGTCACTGGAACTGAGAGCCAGCTTTAGCTCTGAGGCTCAGCTCCAGCTCTGAGACCTTGGCTGCTGAAAGCAGGTATCTGGTTTGTTTGGCTTCTATAATTGAAACACTGTTGCAACCTCAGCTCGGCCAGCTGGCTGAAAGCATGGGGTGTGTTTACCTTCTATAATTGCAACATTGTTTCTTAGAGTGCAAGCTCAGAGCCCAGCAGCAGCAGGCGGGGAACCTTGGCTTCCTCCTTCACTGGAGCAAGCAAGCCTCCCGTTCGCTTCAGCTGCCTGGCTGCTGGCCGCCATCTTGGTTGGCAGTTAATTTGCATATCACCCTGATTAGCCAATGGGAAGCATGTCGAAGGTAAGGTTAATTACCATGTTTGTCTATTATTAGATAGGATAGTCTTCAGGGCTTGTCACTTAATTACAAGGTGTCTTAAGTGTCTGCGATTGTAAAATAAACTGTATAAGGTCTGATAACTAACACAGTTTTCCTTTGGCAGCTCACTGGGAACTAACAAAGGAAAGGACTTTCAACACATACATCAAGGAAAGATGGAAGTTAATGTTGAATGAATATGACAATTTATTTAAGATCAATTATTTGCTGAATGCCAACAGACACAAAGTACTAATTGGGAGTTTGGTATATAACTTAAATAAGTTACAGATATCTTTCCAATGTATTCACTGTAGATTGTGTTCCTTTGAAAAGTTTAATGCTTACTGTCATCTTCATTCATTCAACAAATATTTACTGAGCACCTACAATGTAATGTTATAGGCATCAAGCCAGGTAGGCAAAACATGAAAATGGGAAACTTTGGCCTTTTTCCTCAATGAACTCACAGTGTATAAAGGATGTAACCAATAAATATTCTTTAAGAAGACTTGTTCTATTTTAAGGTAGTTTCCTTCCATCTTTAGATATAATATCCTTGTTTTTTCTGTCTTTTTCTTGGAACCAAATAAGAACTCCAAAAGAAAATTAAAGACATCTTTAGCACTCTGCTTTGTTTATTTCCAAGATAAAATTAAAGAATTAATACTAAGAAACACATTTTTCATTCTTATAGAAACTTATTAGTGGTGTGAGGCATGGACTAAGATAAAAATTATTCTACCTACTAGAATCCTTTGACATAAAAAAATGCTTCCTCAGTTTACTAGCATTCTTCCACTTTCATAACCAGTTACTTCCACATTCTAAGAAACAAAATTATCAAAAAGGAAAAAGAGTTGAAATTTTAATAAATTCAGTTCTTAAAAGGGGTTTGACAATGAGGGCAAAAACCTTGAGATAAACATTGTATTGTCAAAAGCGGATATTCTGCTGCTTTATTTAGCCATGCTTTGCTTTGATTTATTTTTTATCTACACAGTTAATTAACAATTGCATTATGTAATCCAGCCTTAAAAAGCTACTAATCCATGAAAGACTGACAAATTGTTCCTTACTGTTTATGAATTTTTGTTTTTTACCACAACATATTACTGTCACCCTCTATAATAAGCCAATACTCTGTGAAAGGAATTATGGGTGAAAATGATTTTGGAAATGCTTGGAATGGATTCTAGCCATGATACAAAAAATAAATAAATAAATATAAAAGAAGAAAGAGGGAAGACTAGGCCATGAGACAGGAATGATGGAAATTAAACAGGAATAAACAGAAAGCATAATGATGGAAGAAGAAGAGTGCAAAAAGAGAAAAAACAAAAAATATAAATTAGAGCATTCAAAGTGCCTGAAATTAAGTGTTAAAACACAAGACGGAGTTTGAAAAAATTAAGTTGGGAATCCTTTTACTATCATAGACTTAAAGAAGCCTTATAGGACTGAGAGAAATAAGAAGAGCAAAGTTCAAAAGAAATATGTTTCTATTTCCCTTTCTTATGTAAAAAAATTATTTGAGAAAACCATTCCTTTAGCTAGATCAGCGGTTCTCAACCTGTGGGTCGCAACCCCTTTGGGGCTAGAACGACCCTTTCACAGGGGTTGCCTAAGACCATCGGAAAACACATATATATTTACATATTGTTTTTGTGATTAATCACTATGCTTTAATTATGTTCAATTTGTAACAATGAAATCGGGGTTACCACAACATGAGGAACTGTATTAAAGGGTCGCAGTATTAGGAAGGTTGAGAACCACTGAGCTAGATAATAAAGAACATTAGTAGTCACAGTGCTTGTAGAACAAAAGACAATTGGGAGGGTGAAAAAGTAGGGAGGTGAGGAGGAGAAACTGTGTGAGTAACTTTTGAAAGTTTGTTTTGAAGGACAAGAGTCCAAATGAAATTCACTTTTAACTTTATCTATATATATAAAAACCTAATATGCAAATTGTCTTCTCGAGAGTTCAACCAGGAGACTGGGAGTTTGATCACTTGCTATGACATGTGCTGGCCACCAGGGGCGGTGTGGAATGAAGGAAGGCCCTGGCCAGCAGCCAGCAGCTGGGTTAGGGAGACCCTGGCAGGTAGCTGGAAGGCCCAGATCAGCCCTGATTGCTGGCCAGGCCTAGGGACCCTACCTGTGCATGATTTCATGCACTGGGCCTCTAATTATAAATAAAAAGGAAGAGGGTAAGTTTTCTTGATTTTGAAGAGGCTATTAAAAGACTATGTGCCTCAAAATGAAATCAGTTTCAGTTAACATTGGGTCACCATAAAAAAAACAATTATTTTGCTCTTTGTGTGGGGGGTCTCAATTATTAGGTTGAAAGAGTGCAAAGTACATTTTTCAAATCATCAACTACAAAAATTTATATGTGACATGGTTTACATTGACACAACCCACATTTCAGTTTAAGTTATTGTTATCTTATTCCTTAATTACTTCTTTTCCTTCCCATAGCTTTCAGAATTAAAAAAAAAAACACAAAAAACAAAAAAACCTGCTGCAAACACACATACACACACACAAAGTTCTGTGTCAAATAGATTTTCAAGTGCAAAGATAAAGAGAATATGAAAGACATTTGTTAGAAAATTTCCATTAGTTCTTCAGTGTCATTTCATGAGCGTTACCCTGAGCCCTTCTGAGGTCTGGCCCTGTAAAATGGCTCTTATTTTGAGAGTGAATCAGTCTCCTCCAATGTTTTTCTCTCATTTTACGTATTTTGTAATGAGCACTAAATGGATTAAGTACATTGGAGTTTATTAGCTTAGAGGGGGAATTTTAATTTACTTCTTTCAGAAAATAAAAACAACTGGGCGTGGTTTTCTACATGACTGAGGAACTATTGTGGTGTCATAGTCTGGGCTTCTGTAACAGAATGAAACAGATGTCTCTGGCCAGCTCTATCAGAGCACTGTCTTCTAGGGATCTGCCTATGCCAGCAACCTGCCTTGCCCTCTTCAAGAGTTGCTACTGTTGCCCTAACCCAGTGGTCAGCAAACTGTGGCCCCTTAAGTGTGGCTCTTCCACAAAATACCACATGTGGGCGTGCACGTACAGTGCGATTGAAACTTCGTGACCACACTTACCGGGCCAAAGAGCCGCATGTGGCTCGCGAGCCGCAGTTTGCCGACCACTGCCCTAACCGGTTTAACTCAGTGGACAGAATGTCGGCCTGCTGACCAAAGGGTCTCAGGTTTGATTCTGGTCAAGGGCATGTACCTCAGTTGCAGGCTCCTCCCCGATATTTCTCTCTATTTTTCTCTTTCTCTCTTCCATTCTCTCTAAAAAGCAATGAAAAATATACTCAGATGAAGATTAAAAAAAAAAAAAAGTTGCTACTGTAAAGGAATGGCACATGAATTAAATTAAGTTGGTGTGCTGTCAACCTCAAGGACTCCGGAGGTAATTAGAACATTTGCCACTTCAGGTGTGGTTGTCAAGAATTTTGTACACTTACTTTTTATCATATCACATATATTAGGCTTAAATCCACAGCAGTATTTTTAATAGATTTAACCATTAGGACCAAAGGCTTATTTAAGGGGGTGGGTTTCTGGCTAGAGTGTAATTTCTAAGCCAATTCACTCATAATCTGTCACAAGAAAGTGAAAAGTTCATCATATTCAACTTGAGCCTTTTTAGCTAATCCCTGGAGTGAGTCTTTTCACTTAGGCTCAACATTAAAGCTTAAACAAGCATCAACTGACATCAATTTTAAACATAATTCTACTTAGAGAATGTTCTTGTGTGCAGCTGACAAGAAACAGAGGGAGTGTACCCTGTAGCTGCTCCTCCCTGCCTGCTCAGTCTTCAACAAGGGAAACTCAGCTGACAGAGTTGTCTGTTTCTTTTCAAAATCAATTTCCCTCAGTGTCTTCCCATCCTTACATTTATAATTACATCTGGTTCATTAAGACATGGAAACCCATAGAGGATGTGCTGTTTTTCTCAGAGGGGAAAAGGCAGCCCCGTGCGATGTGCAAATACCAGCCTGTCTCTCCACTCTCACTTTGCAGTGAGGTGCTCGGAGTCAACACCTCGTCTGCAGTACTCAGTTTCTCCGTCTGTAATTTGGCCTCCATCCCGAGAAATTGCGACTCCTGGAATGAAAAAAATAAAATATCTGTGGAGTTATGATCTATGAGGGAAAAAGTATTAGATATAGTTTGTGTTGGGGACACAGAGCAAGTGGGCATTTTAGAAGATGCGTCTATGTTTTGCTAATTTCAAACATTGTTTTCCATTGAAATATGAACAAGCCCTCTTCTAATCCAATCACAGTTTGGCTACAGTTTATTGAATAAGTCACACCATTATCAGCAGATTATTTGATGGTTGTTGGAATGAATGGATGAATGGCATTTGTCAGAGTTCCCACCACTGCTGCCCCCCTCTCACTTCCCAAGCTCAGAAGGAAGATTGAGCTGCTCTGAGGATTTTCTCCTTCCACCAATTCTGAGATAGATGACTGAGAGAGACAGAGACAGAGGAAGACAGAGAAATTCCCCTTCCCCTCAATTATAGGCAACTAGAAACTGTGTCACAAAATGCCCATCATTCATACTATTCTGAGTCCTTGCAGCTGTGAGGACAGATCTCAGCAATTTTCAACTCTAAAAAATAGACATGCTGGGGGAGGGCAGGCCTAAGGTAACATTTTTATTCCCACCTTCACTGTCCTGCGACCCAGCCTGAACATGATCCAAGAAACACTAGTTCGTCACATTTATAACACAGCTGTGCATAAACTGGGCCAAAGCTTCATACATCCAGCTCTGGCCTCTCTCTTTGGAGGTCTCATGTTCTTATATCCTAACCTCCGGGACCACCCCTTACTCCCCTGAGCCATCTCACACAATAGCACGACTGTGTCTTTCACATGGAAAGTTCCAGTGCTTTTGTCCTGTGGAAAGTGTTGCATACAACATGGCTTGTTGTTTTGTTAAGAGCTGTGGATATATACAGTGACATAGCTTTCCTGGATTGTATTGGACGTGAAGGTGGACTCTCTCACAGATACATTACCCAAGACAGACTCTTATATAGACAAGAGAGCAGGAGAATATTTGAACTGTGTTCCAAAATGTATAGCAAAACCCTGGCTTTAAGTCAAGAACAGCAGGGGCTGAGGGGCAGGGAGGAGCGGATGTTAGAAGGAGGTTAAGGCTCCCTCAGCCTTTATAATATAGACCAGATCTGAATCCATATGGCATTGTAGCAATAATCATTATGGTTTCATTCTCTAGCCATTTGTGATTTTAACAGGGAAGGAGTGTTTCTTTTGTTGGGTGGGGCCTTCTGTTTTCTGAACCTTGGGGCTTGTATTGCCTATCAAATAGTTGAAAAAGTGGAAATGTTTAGTTTTTGCTCCATTTCCATAAAAGTGTTGAAGCTACCCAAAATCTATTCAGTTTTTAAGAAACCTCTTTAACATTTATTGTTGAGGTTGATTAGTGATGATGAATTCCTTTAAGCTTCTGCTTGTCTGATAAACTTTTTATCTCATTTTCAATTCTGAATGATAACTTTGCTGGGTACAGTATTCGTAGTTGAAATTTTTTTTCTTTCATCACTTTGAATAGATTGTGTCACTGACTTCTGTTGAAAAGTCTGCTAAGAGTGTTATGGGGGTGGGGTCCCTGTATGTAATGAGTTGTGTTTCTCTTGATGCTCTTAAGATTCTCTCCTTGTCTTTAACTTTTTTTTCTTATTTCTTTTTTTAATTTTTTTTTATTGCTTAAAGTATTACAAAGGGTGTTGTCTTTAACTTTTAACGTTTTAATTATAATGTGTCTTGGTGTGGATCTCCTTAGGTTTATCACATTTGGAACTCTGGGCTTTCTGGTTATAAATGTCTGTTTCTTTCTAGGGAAAGTTTTCAGACGCTATTTCTTCAAATAAGTTTTCTTTCATTTTCTGTCTTCTGTGCATGTTAACT
Organism: Myotis nattereri; assembly: GCF_964212035.1. Classification (NCBI taxonomy): domain Eukaryota; kingdom Metazoa; phylum Chordata; class Mammalia; order Chiroptera; family Vespertilionidae; genus Myotis; species Myotis nattereri. Next base: position 55,982,297 of record NC_138080.1, read on the forward strand.
TGCTTGATGTTGTCCGATAAGTCCTTTAAGCTATGTTCACTTTTTAAAAAAATCACTTTTCGTTTTGCAAAATTCTTCTGCCTTGGCTTTGAGCTCACTGATTCTTCTGCTTCATCTATTCCACTGCTAAACTCTAGTATATTTTTCAGTGCCTTGTATTTTTTAATGCTATGACTTCTGTTTGTAACTTTCTTATATTTTCCATCTCCTTGTATGTAAACAGAAGCCTGCCTCTCTGGCTATAGCTATGGTGATGAACTAATAGGCTTCTTAGAAAGATTGATTTCCTAGGTCTCATGACTTTTTGCTGTGCCCTAGGAGTAGCAGCTATTTAAGAACTGTTTTTCTGTTGGTTACAGCCCTGTGGGACCTGCACCTATGAGCACAGCCCGTTAGTCTCAAAGCCAGACAATGTACAGGTGTCCCCTGGCAGCAGTCACAAAATTCAAGGCACTAGATCAGGGTACAGGCTTCTTTCTGGAAACAGCAGAGTGTCGGGTGAGGCAGAGGGAGAGGGCAGAGATTGCATCCCCAGGCTCCATTCCCCAAGAGACCTTCCTAGGCTCCTATAAGTGTGCCAAACCAGAAGCCTGTTCCTCAGGCCAAAGCTCCGGGACAGGCCCTGGCTGGGTACTGCAGTTGGTTAGAGCACTGTGCCAATATCAAAGTTGTGGGTGTGAGAGCTTATACAAGAATCAGCCAATGAATGATAAATAAGTGGGACAACAAATTGATCTCTCTCTCTCTCTCTCTCTCTCTCTCTCTCTCTCTCTCATCCCCTTCCACTCTCTCCCTCTCAAATCAATTTTAAAAAAGCTTCTAGACAAGCAAATACGTCTCTTTCTTGTAAAGACTGAAGGTGCGTTTCAGTCTACTGTCTGTGCAGTGCCCGGCCAAGAACTGTCTCTCCGATTGAGATGGTCCTCCGAGACCAAGGAACACAAGCCCACCTGTCCTCAAGAGCCAGGTGTGTGCAGAGGCTCCTCTCTGGAAGATAACCGCATGCCCCAGTGTGCTGAAGGGAAGCAAGAGGATGGCACACTGCTTAGAGCTAGGCAATGGTTCTCAACCTTCTGGCCCTTTAAATACAGTTCCTCATGTTGTGACCCATCCATAAAATTATTTTCGTTCCTACTTCATAACTGTAATGTTGCTACTGTTATGAATCATCATGTAAATATCTGACATGCAGGATGGTCTTAGGCGACCCCTGTGAAAGGGTCATTCGACCGCCAAAGGGTCGCGACCCACAGGTTGAGAACCGCTGAGCTAGATGGCACTTGGTGAAAAAAAAGGAAAAATAAAGGAGAAAAGGAAATGGAAAAAGGGGGTGCGGTGGGGGTTAATAAGATGGCACCTGCCAGTGTTAGCAAGGCAGAGGGAGAGCCGGGAGACGGCCACCAGCCTTCCCCGCGGAGTGTATCCCAGCAGGCACCAGCTCCTCAAACCAATGCTTTACGATGAGAATGGGAGACCCTTGCACAGGGGCAGGTGAGAGTGTGCGCGGCCCCTTTAAGAAACTGCTGCGTCCAGCACAGCCTCATGGGTCTCGCGGGCGCCATGTTGGCCCTCAAAGCCAGCTTCAGGGCTCCTCTCTCAGGCGCCGCTGGTCTTACAAACCGGGAGTGCCCGAGGTGGGGTACGGACCCCTTTTTCTTCAGAGAGAAGCCGGGGTTTTGAGTTTGCTCGTGGTTGTGAGTCTGGGGGCGCTGAGGCGGCTGTGTCTCGGCCTCTCGCACCTGCTTCCATGGGGCTTCCCTCTCCTTGGCTCTGAGTGCGAACAGGCCCGGAAACACTGAGGTAAGATATGAAAGGACAGTCACGATGTCCTGGACGCACTTCCTCTGTTCTTGTCATGCCCGCGGGCATTTGAGTGATTGGCTATGGGAAGGAAACACAAGTTACTTGTTAATTAGTAAGAGAGAGGGGGTTTGGGGGGAGAGAGAGAGAGAGAGAGAGAGAGAGAGATTAAAAGGGAGCCAGGCATCCAGGCTCAGAACAGGAAACAGAGAACAATGTAGCAAACATCAACAATAGCCCCCAGACAACCCACTTTCCTGCTTAGACACTGCACAGCCTCTGTGCTCAGGGGAGTGGGAGGCCGCGGGGGGGAGAGACCATCCCCAGGCGGGGGTGATAGCGGGAACCTTCTTAGGTCCGCTGGCAAGGCTTCCGTAGGAGAAAAACACGCATGCGCAGATCGGCGTCAGCACCTGGTGCCACTTTAATCGCCCATGCTCTGGTCCTTCTCTGCCACCGGTAGGAGATAATTTGGTTTTAATATATATATTATTGATTTTTTACAGAGAGGAAGGGAGAGGGATAGAGAGTTAGAAACATGGATGAGAGAGAAGCATCCATCAGGTGCCTCCTGCACACCCCCTACTGGGGATGTGCCCGCAACCAAGGTACAGGCCCTTGACCGGAATCGAACCTGGGACCCCTCAGTCCGCAGGCAGACGCTCTATCCACTGAGCCAAACCGGTCAGGTGGGTAGGAGATAATCGTGTTCTGGAGGACTCTCTCCCGTCCCCTCTCCCCCTTTCTCTCTTTCACTCCCTCTCTCTCCCCCTCCCTTCCTTCTGCCCTCACTCCCTTGTTGTGTCCACGTGATCATAATTTTAACTTCACAGTGTGCTTCAAAGTAACCAACCACAAATTATTGGGGCAGCAATCATATCCATGCTATTTAGAATATAGCTACCCTAACTAGTTCTGAAAGCTTTTTCTAAAAAAAAAAAAAAAAAAAAAAAAAGTCCTCAGGGAGCTTCATTGTCTGCTGATTTTTCACACTTGCTTGTTAAAGGTCTTCAGGTGAGACAGGAAAGGGGGCATTGGTGGGACTTTTTAAAATCTAATAAATTGACTTTAAAAGAATTTATTTGAACCTGCCAAGCTTTTAAGAAAAATGGGGTAGCCTTTTATAATAGGCAACAAATGCTATTATTTCCCCGGGTGTTGCTTCTGAGAATCACATTATGCCCCAGCAGCTCTCCAGGTATTCACGCAGCTGTGAGGTGTAATTCCATAGCAGTTTAGACACTCCGTTGTAATTTATAGTAACAAGAATTAATATTCATTTACTATGAAATGTTGATGAGAAAAATATATGTGGAAGCTTCGTGTAGTACTGTATTCTTTAAGGAAAAAAAGAAAGCCTTACATACAGTACCATTTTCCCTGGTTATTCATATTTTCTTTTCCTTTATTCATAATGAAAATTTACTAAATTGCCATTTTCTAGCAAATAATCTGAGGTTACTTAAAGCTAAGGACACATTAACAATTGATGAGATATTGGCGACTTGGTAAAAATCCCTCAATTGATTGCATCAGTCAAATAATTAAAAAGAAGCAAAACAGAGTTGATAGAAGGTTTCCAGGAGATATTTGATTGCAGTGACTTTTGGGCCATCATAAAGTCTCCTTTTTATGCCTCTACCGTTATATTCCAATAGAGCTCCTTCGTATGCATGCCTACCCCATACGCATTGACTCACAGCATGGTCATGACTTGATTTGGCCAATGGATTGTGGTAAGTGACCATGTGCCTTTTCTTTTTCCCTCTGTCATGAGTTCAACAGTCCCAGATTGGGTCTGTTCCATCAGCCTGGGTCACTGAATAAATAAGAGAAGTAGCAGAGGTTTTCCAGATAAGCCAACCCACAGTAGATATGGACTGAGAGCAAGCAAAACCAGATGATACGGACAGTTTTTCATTACTGCAGCTTAATTTGTATAAAATAAATGATACATACTATTTCAAAGAGGTGAAAATTCCTTCCACCTAGAAAAAGGAGATGATTTAGGTTGCAGTCATGTTCAGCTTATAACACAAAAGGCCGTAAATGTTTTCAAAATTAGCTGCCAAGGAAACGTTCTTAATATTTCCAAGACTACAAAAACTTCCTTTTGGCCATGTGCAATTTTTTTGTCTTTATTTCAACCAAAATATAAAAGGAATATAATTAATTGATAGTTGTGATGTTATCTGTGGTAAGATATTAGATGTAAGTAAGAATTCAAAATTAGTGTTAACACACTAATCAGCTGCCTCCTGCACACCCCCACTGGGGATGTGCCTGCAACCAAGGTACATGTCCTTGACTGGAATTAGTGTTAACACAAAAATCTCTTTGTGGAATTCACAGAGAGATTTCAGTTATCTTCATGAACAAAGAGCTGAATTCGGGGACAATTTAATTTGCCTTTTAGACAAGAAGAATAGTGATTAAAAACTCTAGGAAGGCAAAATAAAACCATGAAGCCCTAACCAGTTTGGCTCAGTGGATGGAGCGTCGACCTGCCGACTGAAAGGTCCCAGGTTCAATTCCAATCAAGGGCATGTACTTTGGTTGTGGGCACATCCCCAGTAGGAGGTGTGCAGGAAGCAGCTAATCGATGTTTCTCTCTCATCGATATTTCTAACTCTCTATCCCTCTCTCTTCCTCTCTGTAAAAAATCAATGAAATATATTTTTTAAAAAATTAAATAAAATCATGAAGAGCCTCAAAAAGGAAAAAGCTTTATGTTATTCTGGATGCAAAATGCTGGGTGTGTCTTTTAGGATAAATTTGTACCTTAAAATGATATATTTTAAGGAAATCCCACATGTTGTTTCTACCAAATAATGGAGCCTTCTACTAATTTTTGATTTAGTTGAAAAAGTTATGAAAATAGAACGATTCCATTGAATTCCAATAGCGATGTCTTTTCAAATAAGTTACCCACACACACCCAAGGTTATTACATTACCCAGTTCGGCAGCCTGGATGCAAATTTGCTGATCAGTTTTGGGGGAATAAATAGTAAGGTAATATCTGATACTTTGTTCAGATGTATAGGCCCTGATTCTTAGTCATTTCTGCAGCGTGAAGGGAAATATATTGCTGTGTTCGAGAAACCAGCATGGGAGATATGTTTCCACTGCAGCAATGAAAACCTGTGCTTGCCACTGGGCTATCCCTCAGATCTCTCTCTCTCCCCCTCTCTCTCAATTAAGTGCTTGCTGTTTTCCAAGGAAATCAAACAAATATAGTTCAAATTTCTAGTGAGAAGATAACTTATACAGTAGTAGTCTTTCATAGACAGGAACTTTAAATAAGAGTTGTTTCCCACCCTCTTTCCCCAAACAATGCTACAGTATCACTGCAACCTGGATACTTGGTGTGTTCATACAGCTCTAAAGATTAGGAACTTAGTGTCTTGCATTTCTGCGTAGCTGCAGCTATTGGAAAATATTTCCTTATACTTAACTATCTCTTTTTTTAAAAAATATATATATTTTATTGATTTTTTTGCAGAGAGGAAGGGAGAGGGATAGAGAGTCAGAAACATTGATGAGAGATCAGCTGCCTCCTGCACACCCCCCACTGGGGATGTGCCTGCAACCAAGGTACATGTCCTTGACTGGAATCGAACCCGGGACCCTCCCGTCCGCAGGCCGAAGCTCTATTCACTGAGCCAAACCTGCTAGGGCTACTTAACTATCTCTTGTTTTACACATTGACACTAGTATTATCCCTGCAGTCACAGTGAATAAGTTTGACTCCTCTTCTACACAAAGAAGCTGAAATAGTTACTGCCATCTAACATATCTTCACCTTCATCACCAGGGACTCATGTTCCCAAACAAGTCTTCCATTTTCTAAACAAATAAGTCAGCATTTTTCTATTCGTTATTTGAAAGGGTTCATAATCTACTTGCTATTTTGACATTCTTTCTAGAATATACTAAGGTTTTTTTTATTTTTCTTAAAATTCTAGTCTAATAATCTATCTATATAGAACCTGAATATGCAAATAGATTTAACAGCAGAACAACCAAACAGCCGGTCACTGATGGTCAATGATATGCATTGACCATCAGGGGGTTCGCGCAGAACACGGCAGGCATTGGCCATGGCAGGATGGTGGAGCAGGTAAGTGGGGGCGCCAGACCAAGGTGGGGCGCCAGTCGCTGTCATCAGGGTGAGCCACTGGTGGTTACTGAAAATTCTTTGCTCCCACACGCCGCGGTCTCATCCGTCACTCAAATTTGCTGCCAGCGCTGACCCCACTTGCACCCTCTGCTGGCACCAGAGCCGCCACTTGCACCTGCTGCCAGCACCTAGCGCCAGCCCCAATTGCTCAGCGCTGTTGGTGGATGCTAGAGGCAGCTTCCAGCCCCGATCGCCCCTCAGGGCTTCTCCACCTCCCCCTGTTCCTGAGGGGCAATCGGGATAAGCAGCCACCTCTTGCACCAGCTGCCAGCTCCGGCCCCACTCACACCCGCAGCCAGTCCCGATTGCTCATCACCATCAGTGGGTGTGAGTGGCAGCTGCCGGCCCCAATCACTCCTGAGGGCTTCTCCACCTTCCCCTGCTCCTGAGGGGCGGTCAGGGCAGCAGCTATTGCTCATACCCACTGATGGCGCCGGCCCCGCTTGAACCGCTGCTGGCCGTAATCGCTCTTCACTGTCAGCAGGTGTGAGCGGGTCTGGTGCCATCAGCATATGGGAGCAGCGGCGGCGGGAGCAGGACTGACGGCATATAGGGGATGGGGCCCACTGCAGGAGGGCCCCAGCAGGGGCATGGAGGGTGAGCCAAGACTCACCCCTGTGCCCACTGCAGCCTCATGGCCCACAGTTCCTTTCAACATGCACAAATTCATGCACTGACCCCCTAGTCTATATATATATAAAAGCCTAAGTGATCATTCAATCTTTCAACTATTTGACCAGTAGCTATGACATGCACTGACCATCAGGGGGCAGACGCTCAATGAACAGGCATGGAAACATGGAATAGACTGATGAATCTCAGAGGGAAGGGAGGAGGGGGGAGGGTGGGAAGAGATTAACCAAAGATCTTATCTGCATACTAGAGGCCCGGTGCATGGATTTGTGCACCAGTGGGGTCCATCAGCTTCGTCTGCAGGAATTGGGCCAAAACTGGCAGTCTGACATCCCTTGAGGGGTCCTAGATTGCGAGAGGGCACAGGCCAGGCTGAGGGACCCCACCGGTGCACGAATCCGTGCACCAGGCCTCTAGTAGTTTAATAGGTGTCTACTGGTTCCCAGTACTGAACCCAATTATCTGAAAAATGTAGAGCAAAGTAAGAGCATACCCTTCTCATTTTAGGTATTTCATCAATGGATTATATGAGCAACCATATCACATTACTGATCTGTTAGTGCTCTTTATTAAGGAAATTCCTTAAATTACATTTATATGTGTGGTTCTAAATTTTTCTCCATTCTAGGGTAGAAATTTGGGAATATTTTGATCATAAGTTTCAAATCTTAATTGAATAACATTAAACTTTACCTTGCTAACATGGTTGAAGAAATCAAAAGAGATTGCTAGATAGCAATAATTCCTACAGGTCATTGAAGATAAGCCTTAGGTATTAGGTTCTTTAATGGTATCCACCTGCCCCTGTAGAATTATGGAAGGGAAAGCATTCAGATCTGTTATCACAGAAGGGCTATTCATCCTTCTTCAAATCCCTTGTACCCAAAATAAGCAAAGCTCTGTTCACTTTTGTCTGTTTATTCCCCTCCCATGAAATAAATATTGTAAATGACTGGTAAGTCATCTTGTCAAGCCTCTGGTTAGACAAGGAACTCCCAGCAATAGCAAACCACTACTCCACAAAGAGAAAGATGACATTTTAACACTACTCCTTACCATCTTATTTCCTACAGAAATGTGTAGACACTGATTGTGATTTTGTAAACATGACAGTTCCTTCAAATGTGAGCTGAATTAATTGACTTATGAGGAACAAAATAGCTATGTGGGCTGGACTAAATTGGCTTATTAAGGATTCAGTTGCACTAATTGCTTGCATAGTAGTAGGCAAAAGAACAAAGGGAGGAGGGAAGGTGCCTGCCAGAGGGACCCTCATTAGTCAGCCCATAGTGAAGGAGAATAACCTATACTTTGGTGTGCCACCTGTCTCATCCTGTGTGTGCAGATATTTGAGCACAAACATTGAGAGGAAATGGGGCTCACCTTTCTTATAAGAAACTAAGTTCTCTGAGATGAAAAGAACCTGGGCTCTGAGCTGAGGGAAGCAGGAGATCATTGGGTGACTAGGAAGTGTATACAAGCAAACCTCCTGCAACCCCTTCCCCCAGCTGGCCAACCTCCTGCAGCCCCTCCCCCTGGCTGGTCGGCCCCCACATCAGTTCTGACCATGTGCATATTTGACTGCTGGCCAGCGATTGAGGCCTTTCGGGGTTCCTCCTCCTGGCTGGCCAGCCCCAGATAGGCCTCAATCGCTGGCCAGGCCAAGGGACTCCACCTGTGCATGAATTCATGCACTGGGCTTCTAGTGTTATAATATCTTCAGAGATCCTGTAAAAATCAAACTATGTCTTGAAAAGAATTTTCTTATCCTTGATTGCACCGAAGACAAATATGTCAACCACATCCTCCCTGGATATCACCCTTTTTTTTCTGAAGAAAAAGAACATGAAAATAAATGGAACTTTTCCCCAAAAGAAAAAGGTTCTTTCTGTAAACGAAGCAGAGGAGAAAAGAAGGTGCTTATTATGTAAGATCTCTCAACCAGGAGAGATACAAAATGAAGGCCTTGGCCCTGATATGGTTATTGTAGAAATCCAACAGACCCAGGGCTGGCAGCCCTACCCCATGTGCTTTTCCTCTCTGGGGCATTGCAGGAGAAATTACAACAGAAAATGAAGGCTGGGTTGGATTCAGGGATTATAGTGGGTTAGAAATAAGCCAGTGTTTATGTTGCCTCTGAAGAGCTTAATAGCTGTAGAACCTGAATTTTTGTGTTTGTTTAAAAAATGCCAGGGAACAACATTTTTTCATTTTCCTTTTGCAGTAACTGTTGGTTGCTTCAAATCCCTCCATGAATTTATTATGGAAAACTGGGACAGATTTTTCTCCTTGTTAGCCAAGTGCATGCCTGCTGAGGTTTTATGTTAGAAAATAATTTTTTTAAAGGACATGTACAGTAGAAATTTAAGCCACCAAGCACAAAATCATGTTATCCAGAAATGCATGCCAGTACCTACCTACTTTTTGGCCAAACTCTCTTCTACCTTCCATTAATTTATAAAACATGATAAGCCAAATAATATATTTTATAATATTTTAATGGGTTCAACTTTAGAGCATTTACCTTTCTGTTGAATTGAAATGAATTCATTTCACAAAAAGGACTCTATGCCCAGCTGGTGTGACTCAGTGGATTGACCATCATCCCATGCACCAAGAGGTTGCCCAGGTTGCAGGAGGCAGATGATCAATGTTTCTTTCTCATCATTAATGTTTCTATTTCTCTTTCACTCCTCCTTACTATCTAAAAATCAATAAAAAACTTTTTTAAAAAAGTGAACTTTATTAGGTATTTATATGAATTTTTATTTTTTTAATCTTGTTTATAATTTGATGCTCAGAATATAGTTCTGAAAAAATATATTGAATATTATATTTGCCTGCTTATGTTAATAAAAAGGGGGGGGGGAATCTCTTAGTCTATAAAGCATGTTGAAAATACCCAGAAAGACTTCTAGTCCCTTAAAATGTATAGATGTTCTTATTTTGACAGCCAGCTTTTTGGTACCACATATTAGTAAAGAGGCTCTCAAAAAATGCATGAGTAAGGTAATGTAAATTGTTTAGCTTTCCATCCATTCAGACTCACTAAAAGAGGCATTGTTGCATTGTAGAAGTGCATGAAGTTTGGAGTTGGACTGAGGTTCAGGTCTTGTTTTGGTGTTCATATAATCTTGAGTTCCTAATCTATTAAGTATATATACCAAGACCTACTTCATAAGGTTGTGGTGAGTATTAAATCAAGTAACTGGTACAGAGTTCAAACTCACTACTGGTACCTAATGGGCCATTAATCAATAGTAGTCATTGCTAATATTTTCAAAGATTTGCTCTAAGGATCTATTCTGAAACCTATGCATACTTCTATCTGCACAAACTCAGCCCTGAAATATGATGGAGAATGACTCATTAAAATATTCAGGAGTCCTTTGAAAGGGTTTTCAGTAATGGATGTTTAGAAGTCACATATCTGAAAGGTGTTTTTTTTCCAGTATTGGTTCCTCTAACTCAGGGGTGGGTAAACTTTTTGACTCGAGGGCCACAATGGGTTCTTAAACTGGACCGGAGGGCCGGAACAAAAGCATGGATGGAGTGTTTGTGTGAACTAATATAAATTCAAAGTAAACATCATTACATAAAAGGGTACGGTCTTTTTTTTCAATAGTTTTATTCATTTCAAACGGGCCGGATCTGGCCCGCGGGCCGTAGTTTGCCCACCGCTGCTCTAACTAATGAATACAAGCTTTTGTGTTATAAGTCACATGTATTCTAGCCAAATATTTCAGAAATACAGCATTGTAATAGTTCTTATTTTTCAACTCTATGATGTTTTAATTTTTCTGGTTCTTGGACAAGTTCATATAGTATTAAACACAAATAATAGTTCATGGAATTTTAATCTCTCCAGAAGAGGAGTAACTTGTAATTGCTCTGTGCTCTGCAACTCATATGGTTAAAGAAAATCCTTCCTAACCCCAGCCGGTTTTGCTCAGTGGATAGAGCAGTGGTTCTCAACCTTCCTAATACCACGACCCTTTAATACAGTTCCTCATGTTGTGGTGACCCCCAACCATAAAATTATTTTCGTTGCTACTTCATAACTGTAATTTTGCTCCTGTTATGAATCGTAATGTAAATATCTGATATGCAGGATGTATTTTCATTGTTACAAATTGAACATAATTAAAGCATAGTGATTAATCACAAAAACAATATGTAATTATATATGTGTTTTCCGATGGTCTTAGGCGACCCCTGTGAAAGGGTTGTTCGACCCCCAAAGGGGTCGCGACCCACAGGTTGAGAACCGCTGGGATAGAGTGTCAGCCTGTGGACTGAAGGGTCCTAGCTTTGAATCTAGTCAAGGGCACATGACCCAGTATGGGGTGTGCAGGAGGCAGCCAATCAAAGATTCTCTCTCATCATTGATGTTTCTATCTCTTTCTCCCTCTCCCATCCCCTCTGAGGTCAATAAAAAATATATCTTATTCCCACCAGCAGTGCAGGAGGGTTCCCTTTTCTCTATATCCTCGCCAGCACTTGTAGTTTGTTGATTTGTTGATGATAGCCATTCTGACAGGTGTGAGATGGTATCTCATTGTTGTTTTGATTTGCATCTCTCGGAAGATTCATGACTTTGAGCATGTTTTCATATGTCTCTGGGCCTTCTGTATGTCCTCTTTCGAAAAGTGTCTATTTAGATCCTTTGCCCATTTTTTTATTAGATCATCTATCTTCCTTTTATTAAGTTGTATGAGTTCTCTGTAAATTTTGGAGATTAAACTCTTACCGGAGATATCATTGGCAATAATGTTCTCCCATGCAGTGCTGGTGCAGCCACTGTGGAAGATAGTATGGAGTTTCCTCAAAAAGTTAAAAATGGAACTCCCATTTGACGTAGTGATCCCACTCCCAGGACTATATCCCAAGAAACCAGAAACACCAATCAGAAAGGATATATGCTCCCCTATGTTCATAGCAGCACAATTTACAATCGCTAAGATTTGGAAACAGCCTAAGTGCCCATCAGCAGATGAGCGGATTAAAAAACTGTGGTACAACTACTCAATGGAGTACTACGCTTCTGTAAAAAGGAAGGAACTCCTCCTATTTGCAACAGCATGGATGGAACTGGAGAGCATTATGCTAATCAAAATAAGCCAGTGGGAGAAAGATAAATATCACATGATCTCACTCATATGTGGGATATAATGGTCAATATAATTGGATGAACAAGAATAGATCCAGAGACAAATGGTGGGGGAGGGGGGTGTTAGAGAGCAACCAAAGGACTTGTATGCATGTGTATTAGCATAACCAGTGGACACAGACACCAGGATGGTGAGGGCTTGCCTGGGGTGGGACTGGCTGGGGAGCGGGGGGAGGATTAATAGGGGGAGAAAGAGACATATGTAAAACTTTAGACAAATATATATATATTTCCTTCCTAGAAGGCTATTTTATCAATGCAGACGTATGGGAATCACAGTTGTCCTCCCACCTTAAAGAATGACTGGAATTTGACATAAATATAAGTTTATCAGAAGATTTTACCTTTTGAGGCAAGAAGTTGCTGTCATTTAATTTTTTAAAAATATTTTAACTTTAATGTTAGCTGTACATTTCACATGACTCCTGGCATTTTTGACGCTCCCCTTCAGGACAATAGGTGGATTATTAAGTGATAAGATTACAGTGTGACTTTTTTTTAAAAGCACCATATATTCTGTGCATCCCAAAGACTTACCCTTCTAGAAACCATGATCTTTCTGCTAGAAATAAGCTCTATGTAGGCAGGGATCTTTGTTTTATTTGCTGGTGTGTCTCATGTACCTGTAACAGCAGTTTCTAGCACATCATCGGTGCATAAAATTACTCATTGAGTGGATTACTAAATCATCATTTAGATCAGGATGCAACTTTATATTGTGTGTAAATTATCAATAGTCTATTAAGGGAAGGCAACAACTCTTGCTTTATTTATCTCTCTGTTCTTAAATTTTTCCTGCTATTGCACTTGAAAATAACAGAAAGGAGATCTGTTTGGCGTGACCACACAGCCCTCCAGCTCCACTGTGGAAGTCATGCTCTGCCCATTCCCATCGTCATCCTGGGACCTAACTAACTGTTTTAGTTTATTTTTTCAAATTACAGATTCTCTTACCAAACATACAATAGGTCTATTAAAGCACAGCAAAGGGTTGAAAAGCAAATTTGAATTTCCAAAAGCACCAAATATGAATCGAACTTTACAGGTTTTATTTTTTATGTTTCATCCTCTGTCTAAATTCCACAAATTAATTTCAACATTTGCTGTAAACCAGACATATAGCAAACATTGTGCTAGACACAAATGAACTCATATAATCTTAGGGGGAAATTTTTCTGTACATCTAACAATAGGCCATTTTCAGAGCTCCTTGGTGTTTAGTTGCAGAGTTTGATGTTTCCTTATTGTGTGGATGTACATTAGCAAAGGCATGTATATGCATAATATATATGTGGTTATTTCCTCCAATTCCGCTGTCTAAGAACAGCTGATTTTCATGTTTCTTTTAATAAGTCATAAAGGTCCTCAAATTGGAGGGCTTCATATATTGAAATGTAGTGATATAGTGAAAATAAAACAAAACAAAAAACCGTCAACAACCAAGAAGCCATTTCACCAGCAACTTTAAATCTTAATCTTTAGGGTATTAGGGTATTTTTTTTCTCTCCTTGGTGTTCAAGACATTTGTATTCTTCTCACAGCTTCAATTTCTAGTCATCTTCTGTACTACCAAGCAGAGAAATGTTGGGAGTCCAGAATCATTAGGCAAACTACACAGCTGCTGTCATATCCTTTGCTCTATAATTTCCCTGATTGATATATTTGTGCTCAGAATGGGTAATCTATCATTGAAAAAGGTTAATATAAAGTGCTCACAATGGCAATTTTCTCTGTAGTTGGGTTAATTCTATCTCCTCTTACTCTTCCTTATTTTTTCATGTTCTTCAGGATTGGGCTAGCTTACCCCCTCTAAAAAGCACAGTTGGAAATATTTGGCTGTTGCCCATCAAATGCAATATGGTTATAGTGGAAACAAAGGACATTTATACACAAAGATGACTGGGACAGACACAAAGACAAATTTCTAGTGAATTGGGACTAAGAACAGTAGAATAGATGAGAGGTTTTTTTTGTGTTTTTTTTTTTTTTTTTTCAGATTGACCATGAATTAAGTCAAGAATTTAGAATGCCATCTAGCCTCTTTCTCTTCTTTCAATGTGAAAATCTCAGTTCCTCATGTATTCATTAATAAATCAGCACACTTTTGTGAAGTGCCTCTCTTGTGTCAGGAATTGTGGAATATACTGGGGACAAGGAAAACGGTAAATAGGATATGTTTCTACCCTTGAAGAAATCAAATTAGTAGGAGAAATACAGGGGTGGGCAGAAGTAGGTTTACAGTTGTAGGTATGTAAACCAGTTTTTTCTTGTATTATTAATTATTGTATTATTTTCCATATAACAACTGTAAACCTACATTTAATCATAATATGATTTTATAAAAGCAATGGTATTGTAGTAAACTACAGGGACATTGCACCAGAAGTAATGAAATCTGCCCAAAGAAGTCAGGGAAATTGCCAGACAAGAGGTGGTATTGAAATTGACTTTACAAAGAAGGGAGAATAATAACGCCAGTAGAAATTGCTGGTGCCAGGCTGCTGAGATAAAACAGCTAGAATGTTAGTTTTGGGGGAATAGACAGAAACGATGCTGGGGAGATGGAATAAAGCAGTATTGCATTGCTGAGGCGTTTTGACTTAGATGCAAAATCAAAAGTTATGGAGCAGGGACCAATTTTAACTTTTCCCGGAATAGCTTTAATACTGGAAGGAGAAGAAAAGAGGGAAGGAATGAGGAACTGCTGGGAAGAAGAAGTGTTAGGAGGGATTCTTTTTCTTTTTTTCCAATGTTGCCATTCATTAATGAAGCATTCTCAGATGTTATTTTATCAATTTCAGTCAGTAGAGCCTTCTTGTAGAATAAAGCAAGATTGTCATATTTAATGCCCAAGCCTGTCATGGAGGAATGAGTTGTCTCCTCTAAAATTAAAATCTCAAGGTAATATATATATCCATTAAGAACCATTTACGGATATTAGTCAATTCTTCTAAGGTAACAGCCTCTGGAAGGAGCATTGCACAGATCCTGTTTCTACTACCTCATGACTCCCTCAGGTAGTATCTGATATTTGCCAGGATGATCTACAAATTATTTTCAGATACTTCCCAAACTTTCTCAAGGACCTCAAGAGATCTGTTGCAGGGTAGATTTAAGTCATTCTCCTCCATCTGCCCTGTCCTCTCTCCCCTTTCTTCTTTCCTGTGATTTTTCTGTCCTTCTTTTGTGGATTTTAGAGTTTCTCCAGCTTTCTCGTTTGTATTCCTTTGGGATCTCTTGACTGTGCTGAGCAGTAAGGCTTGAATATACACAGCATCGATTGGAGAAAAATGTTCTTCTTCCTTTTATTGTTTCTTTATATTTGTAGACCAAAGAATGCAATAATCAAGGTTTCACTAGAGAGTTCTGTTAAGTGACTAACCATTACCCTATAAAAACAAAATGTTCTATGTAGTGGTTTTGTGTGTGTGTTTTCATATTTGCCCATCCATATCTGTGAGAAGATTTTTTTGAAATTTCCCTGGGGTTGATTGCATGCTCTGAAGAAGGGTATTTCTACCTACAAAGTTTGCCCAAATGTCTGCTTCATTATTCTGGGCTTTGAGAAGGGCACACAATGTGTGACCTCTCTCTCTGCTTCTGGAAAAAGGGAGAAGGTGCTTGTTCCCCTTCACCATTTCCTGAGAGCAAATCCTGAAATAAACAAATTGCTAAATGATGCAGCCATTTTGTTGACAAGAATTTCCTATATTGACCTCTCAGTGTCACAACATATTATTTATTGTCCTATTTATTTATGTTTGTGTTTCTTTAATTTTTCTAATTTAAACATCACAATCCTGTTTGCTGGAGAAGCAGTGTTTTAGTAAAATTCTGTATAATGTAATCACACAAATTCACAACTCCCCTTTTTTAATTATTAGGTTTATTATCAACAAAATTATATGTGAACATAAAAATGAAAATCAAACAGTTCTTCCAAGCTTACAATGTGAAAACAGTGGTTCCCTCCCCCCAAGCCTTCCAAAGAAGCACCATATCAGCCCAGTGATCTTGGAAATAAATGAGAGAAATTTATTTATCTTTTACTTAAGTCATAGTAAGTATTCTTAGGCTTAGTGTTTTCATGGTATAATATTTTTCTGTTCTTTTCATTTTAACCTACCTGCATCTTCATAGTTAAAGTTCATTTCTTATAAAAAGCAAATAGCTAGGTCCTGTCTTTATATTCAGTCTATCAGTTGACTTTAAATTGAAATTAAAAAGGTAGAAAAATATAGCTCCTGTGGCTATATTAATATCAGATAAAGTAAACGTCAAGAGCTTTGTCAGAGTATTACTGGAGACCAAAAAGGAATATTTCATAATGATAAAAGAGCAATCCTCCAGAAAGAGGTCATAACAAGTGCATATGCCTTAAAAGCAAAGCTTTAAAACACATGGAGTGAAATTTGTTAGAACTAAACAAATCACAAACATAATTGGCTATTATTTTTGTTAATCCTCACCTGAGGATATTTTTCGGATAGATTTTCTTAAGAAAGAGTGGAAGGGAGGGAGGGAGGGATGAAGGGGGGAAGGAGAGAGAGAGAGAGAGAGAGAGAGAGAGAGAGAGAGAGAGAGAGAGAGAGAAAACACATTAATGTGAGAGATACATCAACTGGTTGCCTCCTGCATGTGCCCTGACTGAGGCCGGAATTGAACCTGCAACAGGGTATGTGCCCTTGACCACCTGGAATCAAACCCAGGAGACTTTGGTGGGTAGATTGATGCTCTAACCACTGAACATACTGGCCAGAGCCATAATTGGCTTTTTAATACCCCTCTCTCAGAAATTAATAGAACACACAGGCAAAAATCAGTAAATATTTAATATTTGAACATTATCATGCAAGTTGATGCAATTCTTCTTAAATGTGCATGGAATATTCACCAGAATAGACCATATGCTGGCCAAAAAGCAAATCTCAATACATATTAAAGAGTTAAACTCATGCACACAATGATATCTAATCACACCTAGACATCAATAAAATAAGATAGGTATATTTCTATCTACTTAAAATTAAATTATTCCTAAATAATGCAAAGGTAAAAGTATTTTAAGGGAAATAACACACTTTAACTGAGTAATAATGGAATTAAAACTTACCAAATTTGTGAGAATTATAGAATGTTTCCTATAAAGAATTTTACAGTTTTAATATTAGAAAAGAAAATCATACAATCAGTTATTTTAAGTTCTCATTTTAAGATGTGGTTTTTAAAAAGGGGAAAGGAGAAGAGATTAGTGGTTGCCAAAGGTTAAGGAGGGAAGGGGGAGCAGAAGGATGTGGACTTGGTCTATAAAAGAGCACAGTGAGAGGTCCTTGTGGTGATGGAGATATTCTGTATCTTAATTTTATCAATGTCAAAATCCTGCTTGTGATATTGTAGTGTAATTTTGCAGGATGTTACTATTGAAGGAAACTGTGTACAGATACATGGACTTTCTCTGCATTATTTCTTTTTTTTTAAGTATATTTATTTTTTACAGAGAGGAGGGGAGAGGGATAGAGAGTTAGAAACATCGATGAGAGAGAAACATCGATCAGCTGCCTCCTG
Organism: Myotis nattereri; assembly: GCF_964212035.1. Classification (NCBI taxonomy): domain Eukaryota; kingdom Metazoa; phylum Chordata; class Mammalia; order Chiroptera; family Vespertilionidae; genus Myotis; species Myotis nattereri. Next base: position 55,999,647 of record NC_138080.1, read on the forward strand.
CACACCTCCTACTGGGGATGTGCCTGCAACTAAGGTACATGCCCTTGACCGGAATCAAACCTGGGACCTTTCAGCCCACAGGCCGATGCTCTATCCACTGAGCCAAACTGGTTAGGGCATCTCTGCATTATTTCTTAAAACTGCACATGAATCTATAGCCATCTCAAAATAAAAGTGTAATTAAGGATATCATATGCAATATGTTTTTGACTTAGGTATGATTGTAGGTGTATTTTGAATTCTGGGAACAAAAGGAAATGCCTCCACCCAAAAAGCAGTAAGTCATACTATAAAGTTTGTCTTAATGCTTTTCTGTTTAACTGAGAAAAATAGTATATATTCAGAAATAAATGCATAAAACATAAATATACAGTTAAATATTGGAAAGTGAATACCCATATACTACCACCGAGTTTAAGAATTAGACCATTGCTAATACCCCAGAAACTATAGGTATCCACTCTTTGGATTACTATTGCTTTGTCTTCTCTAGTGATGATCACCTCCTTGACTTTTATAACATACATTTTCTTTTTCTTTTCTCATACATTTCTTATCTGCTATACATCACTAAAGAAAATATTTTTAGACTATTTTGAATTTTACTTGGAGTTTGTTAATGTGGGGTCAATATTATATATTTAAGGTTTCTACATTATTTTATATGCTATACATTTATTTTTAATTTCATTGCTGATAGTATTCTACCTTATTAAAAAGACCAAATTTTAATTCATTCTGTTGCCGATGGACATTTAAGTTGTCTTTCATTTGGGGCTAATGCAAATAATGTTGCTGTGAATATTCTTGCACATATTTTTAACAAGTATGTATGCCTTTCTATTATGTATGTAAACATTTCTATTTACCTGTGGGTAGAAATGTCTACTCATAAGTTACTTGTACTTTCAACTTTAATAAATAATGCCAAACTAATTTCCAATATGGTTTCACTTGTTTATACTTCCACCAGTAGTTTATGAGAAAAATATTAATCCATATCCTCGCCTGTGCTTGGTATTAACAGATTTTTTTTCTTAACATTACCAATCAAGTAGGCGCATAGTATACCATGAAACTTAGATTCAATAAGAGCAATAAAACACATATAGATTTCTATGTTGCCTTGATGGTTTGACTATTTCCTATAGAGACCTCCTGATAAGTTAATGTTTATTCAGATATCTCTTGGGGAATTTTTTTGTGCCCTGTTTTTTACTGGGTTCCACCTTAAAATGTTTTATTTATAGTCATTTTAAAAAATGGAAATTTTGTAGTTGAATTGTTTGAAGAAGAAAGCCAAATGTTTGATGAGGGGGACACGGTTCTGATTATTCATGGTTCCTTCCCTTATGCCCATCCTCTAGCTGTGCCTCCAAAGCATGGTATGCTGAACCCAGAGAGGATCACTTGTGAGATTGGCCCAGAACATCCCAAGCACAGTACATCTTTCCCACAGAAACTGCCTGCACCATAAGTAAGGTAGGGAAGTACTTCAATTTTAAATTCTACCATTTAGGCTTTTGTCTTAGAAAGTCGGGGTTCATAGAGGCAGTATGAGCTGCTGACCTGGTAGGTGTTCATTATCTATAAATACAGATGCTCTTCAACTTATGATGAAGCTACATCCTGATAAAGCCATGGTGAGTTGAAAATATCCTAAGTGGAAATCCATTTTCTAACCTAACCTTCTGAACATCATAGTTTATCCTAGCCTGCCTTAAATGTACTCAGAACATTTACTAGTACATTAGCCTATAGTTGGGTAATTAACTTGAGTTTCATCTTAGAAGTAATTGCCTTCCTTTTCTTCTCACTAGTTGCAGGAGACACAGGTAGGTGTTTTGTGGACATCAGAGATGTGAAAATACAATATCCAAAAAACACTGGCAGTACAATACACAGTAGAGAATTGGTTGTTCACCCTTGTAATTGAGTGGCTGACTGGGAGCTGTGCTTACTGCCACTGCCTAGCATCAAGAGAGAGTATCGTACTGCATATCACTAGCCCAGAAAATGTAAAAATTTAAAATTCCAGTTTCTATTGAACATGTGTTGCTTTTGCACCATCATAAAGTTGAAAAATTATAAGTCAAACCAACCTAAGTCTGTACAAGATTTGCCTCAGGTAAACTGCACCAAGTAGACAACTTGCCTGGAAAGTGTGAGTTAGCCAAACAAAACATACCCCCCAGACAAATATAACCCCTACCATAGAGCTATCAAGAATGAAAACATATTTTGCTAGTCTCTGAAAATTTCTATTGCTGATCTCAAGTTCCATTGACCCTTAGTGCATAAAACAGTAGCTTTTGACACAAAACATAGTAAGTGCTGAGAAAGGGTTACTCCCCATGATACTGATAGTGATCAAACTGTCGATGGATAGTTATACCTAAGAATGAAATCTCTCTTAGTTATTAATATATCCTGGTTTCATGTGTATGTGTATTATATTCGTCACATACTTTGACAACTTGGGAAATTTCAAGGAAGAAATATGTCATAGATATACTGGCTCATCAAAAGTTATCATGAAAAAACAAAAAGAAGCAATATGTTAACAGTAATAATAATTTAGTTATACAGTGGCTGTATTTTCTTTGCAATGTCTATCATTAATACTTAGCTCTAAAGCTATTAATGACTAACAATAATACTGATATCCTTTCTTCCTGAAACCATAAAATATAAATTTAAATTATTTAAAATGTGTAAAAAATTATTCCATCTTTGAACTAATTCATTTATTTTCTACATCATGTCTATTCCATAACCTGTTGCTCACATCTTCAGCCACTCAACTGCATTGGAGATGTTTATGCCTCTTCAAGATCAGAAAGAAAACAGCAGATTTCTTTTTAGCTTTTGAGGAAAACCTGTGTTTGTGCAACTTTGTGACATGGTTATACAATACCAAACTATTCTTTAACTCAATAACAAAACATCAATAAAATTGATCTTTGATCAACTGCATTTTTCAATTAAAAACATCAAGATGTTTAAATAGCATACAAATGCATCTTAGAAATGAGAAGATATAAAACTTCTACCTAATTTCAAGAAATTGCATGGGAAAGCAGCATCATGATACCTACACAGCCTAATTTTTGGAGGTTATCCAGGGTTGACTTGGTTTTATTGCTTGTTTCACTTCTGTGGATAATTTAGTAATCCTTTAATTGTCCTGAGTTGTTTGTTTTTTTTTACTCTACAGTTTCACTTTAAAATAATTTTGTGATGTCCATGTACACCAAAAGTTGTCTGAACATATATACATAATATTCTAAGACACATAAAAATGTTGATGACATATTTCAGCTTGTTATTTTTTAGAAGTGAGAATGTTTTTCTAAGTTAGAATACAAATGACGGAGTTTATATATAAAAAATGTCTAAATGTGTGTTTTTTTAATGAGGCATTTCTGTATTTCCCATGGCAATTTGAGATAATCACTGTGTACAATCTTCTAAAACAATTTTCCACATTTATTTTTAATTAAACTTGAGTAGGCTGCAAAATTTCTCATTTTACCTTCAAATGAATGCTATTGAATTCAGCTCTCCCTCTCCTCCCTCCCCAACTGCTCCCCTACCCATCGCCCCCAACAATAAGGTGAACAACATTCTCATTAGTTTTTAAATATGGATGTGTGGACAGTTTATCTGCAGTACAGGAAAAGTTATAAATCTTTACTTCTGGAGTTGTGATAGTGATATTTTAAGGATTGTTCTTGAGTAGAATATAGCATATGATTTTTTGCCTCCTTTTAAATCAGAATTATAAATATTCTAGAGAAATCACATGCATTTATTGTGACATTCTAGTCATATTTATTAATCAAATATGAAACATAAGTATAATTGTTGTTGAATGGACTCTATTATTTTCTGTCTGGTTTTTATATACAAACTCGGGGGGCGGGGAGAGGGCAGAAGGCTCATTTGATCATTGTTATGTAAAAGGGAAGATCAAGGGGAAATTTTGATATTGATCATTCTTATGCATCATAGCTTTTCAGTGAGGTGGAAGTAAAAGCTCATTTTACAGGTGGAATAAATGGTATAGAGAATATATGCAGTTGATGTCAACAATTTTAAGCACAAAGTCTGAGGAGATAAAATTTCATCATATGCTATCTCTGTGGTCTATGTGGCTGCAGTTGGAAAACTATTTCTCCCCTAGTAATTACTGGCCCAAGCAGCACAGCCCTCTGAAACTAAATTCTATGACTTTCCTGTAGTTCAGGAGAAAACTGGAGGCAGAAACATAGCCCCAGAGTTCACAGCCCATCCCATAGCCCAGGGAAACTCACTGGCTTTCCCATGGCTTGCAAAACAAGAAGTAACAGATCAACCCTTGCCTCACAGGTAATTGGTGTAATTACCTGTGAGGGCAAAGAATTGATGTGACTGACCAGGAGCCGCCCTTTGTTCTCTAGGACAGGAATTGAAACAATTAATGTGATTTTTCTACATAACAACAAGGGAACCACTTTGCATTCAGAGAGGCTTTTTATCTGAAGCCCTCCAAGTGCACTGCTCCAAGGGAATGGCTCATAATTACTTCCTTATTATCCTCATGTCAAGAGAATATTTGAATCATGATCAAAGGGAAGGCAGGTTGGTAATTAATCCATATCAACTATCATCCAACAGATTCATGATGTAAAATATTACCTGAACTTTTAAAACAAATAACTGTAATTTCCATTTAATTGATTTTTGACCTTGAACTACGTTTTTTAATTGTCATTTTAACTGAAGTTAAAGCAAAACTGAGCTAGCAGGTGATTATGAACCAGCAAAGAGGGCACTGCAGGGAAGAAGAGACTCGATTTAAGCAGATGAACATTTCTCCACTTTCACTATTGCTTTAATAATATGTTTCCTTCTAACAAAATGTCTGTAATTAGTCTATCTATTAGTCTTAAAGCATAAGTCTTCATAGAGTAGAGCTAAAATAGACCATATAGTCACCTGATCTAAACCTTAACTCTGACAGATGAAAAGACCAAGACTCAGTTTTGTACAGTGTGCTCAAAATTACACCGTTAATAAGTGACAGAAATAGTAGTGAAAGTAAGTTCTGCTACTGTATATAACTCACCCTCCCCGCCCCCCTAAATTAGAAGTCATTTGTTCAAGCTTAAGTTGGCTGGTGGAAGGGCCAAAACTAAAGCTTGGGTCACTTCCAGGCTGTTTCTGATATATTCTGGATTTGAGGCAAGAGTACATATGGAAGCTACAGGTCATAAAGCTAAAGACTTGAACATCATTAACCAAGCTCACAAATTGTTAAATGATATATGCTCTATACTTCTCCTTCAACAAGCATACCTCACCTTCACCTGAAATATCAGGTTTGAATGAAATTCTTAGTTGTGAATTCCTTAGAGCACATAATGACAACTAGTCCTTGGCATCCAGCTCCTGGTCTGCAGCCCACCACCATTTTTCATCCCTGCCTCCATCCCACATCATATAGGCCTCATAGACAGACATACTCGTGGACAACACAGTCTGCATATTCAGGCATGTCTGAGACCCATTTATACTCTCTATACACTCTTGGCCATCTGTAAGGCATAGGGGAGCGCTTGCCAGAGGTTGTCAAGTGGCCTGCTCAGTCCACAAGAGATAGCTCATAACAGGTGCTCTGAATATTTCAGAACCACGGCTAACCAGAATGTGGTCTAGTGGTGGTGGTGGGTGCTGCCTATGGCTGGGCACATTCTGTTGGCCCTATGGACTATTTGTCTTAGTGGCATGTAGACAAAGGAGAGCCAGAGTTGGTGGCTTGTGACATGAGAGGCACCTGCAGTAGGGGCCTCTCTTGCCCTGATCTAAAGGAAACAATAGTCTCTTTACCCCTTAGTCCTGTGTTTTCCTCACTTTACCAGAATAACCCTCTAGGACAGCAGTTCTCAACCTGTGGGTCGCGACCCCTTTGGGGGTCGAACACCCCTTTCACAGGGGTGGCCTAAGACCATTGGAAAACACATATATAATCACATATTGTTTTTGTGATTAATCACTATGCTTTAGTTATGTTCAATTTGTAACAATGAAATTGAGGGTCACCACAACATGAGGAACTGTATTAAAGGGTCACGGTATTAGGAAGCTTGAGAACCACTGCTCCAGGGTATCATTATTCAAAATATTTTATTGTCCTTCAAAAAGTAAATTCAGAATATCTTAATTTCTCATCCCATTTTCTATTTTAATTGAAGCAGAGATCAACATTGTTGAGCTGATAATTCTCTAACTCTTCTCAAAATAGAATTTATTACACTTGCTGACAACCTTCTTAAATCTCAATTATATATACCATTCTCAAGAATATATCTGTTTTTTATTAGACATCTATGAGAAAAGTATGCTGATTTCCTATTTCAAGTATTTAAAGGGATTTGTAAAACTTAGGAGTATTTTTAGAATATTTATTAAAGAATTTATAAAATATATAGTGAAAAGTTAAAAGTGGTATTTGCCTTATCTTAGAGATAATAGGGCTAAAGATAAATTAGTAATTGTCTTCAAGTGTATGGTTGATACTAAATGAAGGAAGAGGACTAATTATCTCTGGTTTCAACTGTGGGTAGTGCCAAAAATTTGAAAAGCAAAAATTGAATAAATGATCTTGATTTTCTAACAGTATAAACATTTGTTATAGACATCACCCACGCATCTACACATACCCACACACATGCTCATATCTCAATAATTTAATCTGTTATTTTTTTCCTGAATATTTTCTGGTATGTAGCTATCACTCTATCCTTTTCAGATATGATTTCTTTAAAACATCCCACTTCCTCTTACCTAGAGGGGATAGACATAGAAAAACTGTATTAAAGATATTTTCTTCATTTCTTCCTTAACTTTATGATACCTTATGAAGTAAATATTGTTATTCCTACTAGTGGCCCGGTGCATGAAATTCGTGCACATTAAAAGGGGATTAATTAGAGGAAATACTTTAATATTGCTATTTGTCCTTTCTCTATAATAGAAGTGTCAGAGATGAAAGAAAATTAGTAAAATGTATATGAAAATCTTCCTCCTGTCAGAGTCTGGGGCGTGCCACAGGACCCAGAGTCAAGTTCCCACCCACCCACAGTGCCTCAAAATTGCGTGAGAACTGGACCCAGCCAGCCCAACCCCCATTGGGCGAGATCCAGACCCGGCCGGCCCCACCCTTGTCAAGCCCCACCGGGCGGGGGGTGCAGCCTCAGGTCCCTCCGTCAAGCCCTGCTGGGTGGGGGGCACAGTCTCAGGGCCCCCGTCAAGCCCTGCAGGGTAGAGGGGTGCAACCTTAGGTCCCCTAGTGCACCCTCAGGTCCTCCGGCCTGGTGCTGAGGGGGGGCTACAGCCTAAAATCCCTCAGCCGGTGCCATGGTGGGCAGTGTGACCTGAGGTACCCTGTCAAGCCCCGCTGGGCAGGGGGCGTAGCCTGAGGCCCCCCATCAAGCCTCACTAGGTGGGAGTGCAGCCTCAGGTCCCCTGTTGCTGGGCTGGGGGGCGCAGCTTGAGGTTCCTTGGCTTGGGGTGGGGGTGTAGCCTGAGGTTCCCCAGCCCAGCACCGGAGCTGGAGGCACACCTTGAGGTTCCCCGTCAAGCCCTGCCGGGCAGGAGGCGCAGCCTCAGGCCCCCTGGCCCGGTACTGGGGTTCAGGGTGTGGCCTGAGGTCCCCCATCGAGCCCCGCTGAGTAGGGCGTGGCCTCAGATCCCTTGCCCCGGCCCAGCGCCACACAGGCTCAGGTCCCTACTGATTTCTTGTTAAGGTTCCTTTCGGGAACTGGGTCTCTGCTGTGGGTGCAGCCATCTTGTGTTACGGAAACCCCACCTCCATCTTTATGATGGCATGATGGTCAATTTGCATAATCCCTCTTTATTAGATAGGATTTCACTTTTGAATAAATTGAGCATTAATGGCATGAAATAAATTGCATATGCCATAGAACAATAATATGGGAGTGCTAGGACTCAAGCCCAATATATGAATATATACTTAATGCCCTTTTGTCTGCATCATGTGTCTTCCAAACAGAAATAATCAAACCCTGATTTGGCACCAATAATTGACATACCAATAAATGGGGCAAGAAAAGACAAGTCATTCATGCAGAAGAATGCCAAATAATGCATGTAGATATACTGCCTCCAGTGAGTTGACTACACACTCTGCAAGTGTAGGCCAGGCATAATGACTTCCTTCCCAAGAGTACTAGTACAGTATGAAAAAGAGGGAAAACAAGTAACTTTATAGTGGAAAAACCTGAAAAACAGGGTAAGACATTCTTGGTACACATATTTATTCATGGACTCCTTTTAATAGCTCTAAAATTCCATGACCTGCAGTTTGGATACTCCTAGTTTATAGGGAAAATAATGACAATATACTGAGAGGACTTCAATGATCATTTAAAACAAGTATGGCAACTTTGACTTCTAGCCATGATTGCATAACTGGTTTCAGACTTGCCTTCTCACCATAAACAACTGTAAAACTTGAAAAATTACATGAAGCAACTTTTTCTTAGGGGTTGGATAATAGACAACCCAAGACTATAATCCTTTAGATAAGGAGACTACAGGCATCAACCCCATATTTGTCCTTGCTTTTTGCCTGTAGGGGGGTAATTTCTGGAGGGGTAATCAAGGAAAGATCACAATTCAGAGCTACTAAAGTGCCAGAAATGTGTGGAGCAGGGTACCAGCATGTAGAGAACTGTGGAAAAGTTGGCCCAAATCCACATAGGATTTATCTCTGGGTCTTAAGCCCAAGGCTTGTCTGTGCAACCACAAGTGCAGACAATCTGAGGCTAGCAGCGTAGTTTCTAGGAGGTTGAGAACTGAACAGAGACAGCAGAGGTATGATAGAACAGATAGCAGAGGTAATGCAAGTCGAGGAGACATTTGTGTTCCAGCTTAACCAGAGTGGAGAAACCATATTGAGATTTTCAGTAATTCTTTTTAGATATCAGAAAGATCATGTCTTAAAAGTAAGAAGCAGCCAAAACTGGTTTGGCTCAGTGGATAGAGCATCAGCCTGCGGACTGAAAGGTCCCAGGTTCGATTCCGGTCAAGGGCATGTACCTGGGTTGCGGGCATATCCCCAGTAGGAGATGTGCAGGAGGCAGCTGATCGACGTTTCTCTCTCATCGATGTTTCTAACTCTCTATCTCTCTCTCCCTTCCTCTCTGTAAAAAATCAATAAAATATATTTAAAAAAAAAAAAGTAAGAAGCAAATCCTTAAATAAGGGCCATGCCCTAGGATAAAGAACAAAAACATAAAGGATTCCAAACAAACAAGCAATAAAACCAAGCCTGAAGGGCTCTGAGTAATCCAGCAGTCATTTTTTTAAAAATTCCAGTTTAATTGAGATTTAATGACATATAACATTGTATTAGTTTAAGGTATACAACTCTATGTTTTTACAGGTCTCACATGTTTACATTAGATCCAACCAGATAATCTTCTTTTTGTCTAACTTATAGTCAACTGATTAATTACTTTAATTACATCTGCACAGTCCCTTTTGCCATTTAATGTCACATAATCAGAGTACTCTGTTTCATCCTATTCACGTTCCAAGAATTAGACTTAGCAAATCTTGGGAGGTAGGTAGTATTTTGGAATTCCACTACTAGTACACTACAAGCCAGAGAAATATTACATAAAGATGAGTAATTATGCCTCATTCCTTATCAGAATAACGTGTGACAGTAGACAATGAAATGACATTTTAAAGACAAAAAGGAATAAAATAAAATAATAACAACCCAGATTTCCCTACCCAGTAATATATTCTTTGAATATGAGATAAAAATAAAGAATTTTCAGGTAACTAAAAGCACCACAAGAAGTGTTAAAGGAAGTTATTCGGGATGAAGGGAGATGATTGCAGCTTAAATTCACATTTGCAGGAAGAAAAAAAGAGCATTAAAAATGATAAATATAAAATTAATTTTTTTCTTAATTTCTTTAAAAGACAACTGAAATTTTTAGAATAGAAGCTGGCAAACTTCAGGAACCAAGGGCCAAATCCAACTTATATTTTATATGGTCTGATAGCTAAGAATGCTTTTTACATTTTTAAAGGGTTATAAAAACAAAAGCTAGAATGAACCAAACAACAAAAAAACGAATAATTTGTGACAGAGACCGCATGTTGCCCCTAGAGCCTAAAATATTTACTATTTTGTTCTAAAAGAAGTATGCTAACCTCATTTTTAGAGGAAAAAAAAGCATTGTATTATAGGGTTTATAACAAATATTGTAGTTAAATATATGACAAAAGTAGTTCAAAGGATGGGGGGAAATAAATGGAATTACAGTGGGGCCTTGACTTATGAGTGTCCCGACTAACGAGTTTTTCGAGATATGAGCCGTCTCTCGGCTGATTTTTTGCTTTGAGTTGCGAGCTAAAATTCGGGTTATGAGCCAACTTCAGATACCCCACTGCTAGTTGGCGCAGCGAATGTCACAGTGAACGCCACAACATCAGCCCAGCATTTCAATTCATTTTAATGGTGGAAATTGATTTGACATATGAGTAATTTGAGTTACGAGCTCCATCACAGAATGAATTAAACTCGTAAGTCAAGGCCCCACTGTATATTTTCAGAGATTCATGCATTTTTAAGTGAATGTTAGAATAACAATATTAACTCTTAGAACATTGTAATAAGAAAGCATGCACATTGTACTCCTGAATAATCACTAAGAAATACTAAGTGGTATAGTTAGAAAGCCAAAAAAAGATTCAAAATAATCCTAATATATAAAGAGCTAGGGTTCGTCATGACCTAAATGTCTGGATGGATGGGCGACTGAACACCTGGCCAAGGTCCCAGCCAGTGCGGCAGAAGTCAGTCCTGGGTCCCGGCGGCCCGCGGCGGGAGTTAGTTTTGGGTCCCGGCGGCCTGTGGTGGGAATCTGTCCTGGGTTGGCAGCAGGCGGGAGCTGTGGGCCCCAGCCACCCGTGGCGTGGGGGCGAGAGGGGACTGTGGGAACAGAGCCAAGCTGCCATCAGACTGGCCTCTTGGTCCCACCCCCCACCTGCAGGCTCTAGGGAACCGGAGCCATGCTGCAATCAGACTGGCTTCTTGGTCCCTCCCCCCCAGCCCACAGGCCCAGCGAACCAGAGCCATGCTGTGATGGGACCTACCTGAGGGGTCCTGGACTGTGAGAGCATGCAGGCTGGGCTGAGAGACCCCTCCCGAGTGCATGAATTTTTGTGCACCGGGCCTCTAGTAAAAATTTTTTGAATAACAAAAATAAAATGCAGGATAGGAAGAAAATAGAAGACAGATTGGAAAATTAAAAAAGCAAATAAAAGAAAAAATATATATATTAAAAATAAAGATATAATAGAACTAATTCTAGCCATAACAAATATTTTATTAAATATAAATAGACTAAACTGCAATTAAAAAGTAAAGATTATCAGACTGCATGAAAATTAATGTCTAATTATATGTTGTATACAAGCAACATGCTTTAAATGTAGAGGAATAAATATGTTGAGAGTAAAAAGTTAATGCTGTGGTTGTGCTTCCCACCCCTAAATTCATATGTGGAAGCCCTAACCCACAATGTAACTGTCTTGGAAAAAGTTATTTAAAGAGATGATTACTGTCAAATGAGGTCACAGGGGTGGGGCCCTGGTCCAATATAACGGATGTCCTTATAAGAAAATGAAGGGACACCTGAGATAATTTCCCTATCAAGGTGCCAAAGGAGTTAGAATAATATTTTTAATAAACAGTGTTTAAAAAATAGATAAAGCATATGGCAGACAATGAAACACAGATCTTATCATTTACCATAACCAAACATTAATTCCAGAAGGATTATGGATCTAACCATTAACTCTAAATCTATAAAATTTTCACAACGAAGACATAGGCAAATATCTTCACAGAATTGAAGTAGGCAAATATTTCTTAGGGAGCATGAAGAAACCAATAACTATAAAAAATGATAAATTAGATTTCATTAAAATGTAAAACTCTAGCCCAGTCAGTGTAGCTCAGTTGGTTGAGCATCCTCTTGTGCACCAAGTGGATGTAGGTTCAATTACCTGTCAGGGCACATGCCCAAGTTGTGGGCTCAATCCCTGGTGGAGGCGTGTAGGAGGCAGCCAAGTGATGATTTTTTCTCACCAATGTTTCTATCTCTCTCTCCCTGTTCCTCTCTCTCTCACTAAAAAAACCTATTTTTAAAAAATTTAAAGCTCTGTTCATCAAAAGACACCATTTAAAAAATAGACAAGCCACTAACTGTGAAATACATATATAGAGACCCGAGAAAGCACTTTTACCCACAATATACAAAGAATTCTTATAAGTAGAGAATAAAAATAAAAAGAATAATAAAAATGGCAAGAGATTTAGACACTTTGCAAAAAAAGATAAACAACTAGTGGAAAATGTGCACAAAAATGTTCTCATTATTAGGGAAATGAAAATGGAAACCACACCTGCTAGCACCACATTCCTCACACCTGCTCCAGAAGGGTAAAATTAGGACAAATTATATCCCATGTCAGTGAGAATGTGAAGAAAAACTGGACCATCCATTCATTGCTATTAGGAATATTAAATGGTACAGTTTTTTTGAAAATTCTTTGGTAGTTTCTTTCAAAATTAAATATACACTTACCCCATGACCCAGCATTTAAAATCTTACATATTTACCTCAGAGGATTTAAAATGAATATCCAGAAGAAACTTGTGTATGAATGTTTATAACAACGTCATTTATAATAGCCTCCAACTGGAAACAATCCAAAAGGTCCATCAACAAGAGAATGAATAAACAAATTACGGTATATTCACACCATCGAATTCTTCTCAACAATAAGAAAAGAATAAACCACAGTACCCAATAACATGTATGAATCTCAAAACTGTTATAACTAAAAGAAGCCAGGCACAAGAGTATATATTGTTCAGTTACATTTATAGAAAGTTCAAGAATGTGGAGATAGTGATCCAAATAATGGTTGCTTATGAGTTGGGATTTATTGAATAAAAAGTAGAAGAAACTTTGGATGGATGATGAAAATATTTTTTTATCTTGACTATAGTGTTTAATTTGTTGGAATGTGTTGAACTGTACACATAAGATATATAAATTTCTCTCTATGCAAAATTTACCAAATTAAAAAGACAGTAGAAAAATTGAATAAGAACTGTCTCCAAGGCCTTTAGTAACATATTCAGACATAAGGATACATGTGAGCAAAGTAATAAGCTGAAAAATCTAAAAAGACTAGGCAGGAAAGTTAAGTAGTGTCATGCCAATACCACCCAAGCTGTTTACAGCCTGTCTGTAAGAGGTTCTCACAAGTGGAAAAACAGACAGCCTTGCATTTGCACTGCCAGCTTTGATTATGGAGGACATCATGGGGATTGGACAACTGCTGCCATTATCATCCATCACCAGCAAACTACCTCCAGGATTATCCAGCAGGTAATCTTTGAATACAGAACAAACATTGCAGGAGAAACATTGACAGTTCTGGACCCATAAAAGGATGTATAACGAACCACTCAATAGGCAAAGTTGTTGATGAATTTAAAAGACTGTTCAGAGTATCTCGGGAGAACAGAGTGAGTCCAGACGAAAGAAGTAAATCAAAGTACATGACCAGATTGAGATTTTTAAACTCTGAACCATGAAGATGGCTTGAATCTTGTCTTAGGAGAAAAGTGCTGTAACCAAAAAGGCCTCTGAGGGAAGTTAAAGACACATACCCAACTCTGATGAAAGGAATTAGCAAGAGAAAAATGTACCACAATTATTTTTGAATAGCTTTACCAGTGACATAAACATCTATTGTCACTTCAAAACTATATTTTGAATATAAGGAACTTATTTGTGGGTGAGATCTATGGCAAAAGCAGGACATTTTCAAAACTGACTTGAATTAGTGCTGTGACCGGGAACAGAAAAGGATGTAAAATGTCAGGAGATAGTGGAATTATGCAATCAAAGCATTTACTAGGCTAAAAAAAATGAGTAAAACAAGATGGTGACAAAAAGATCCTATATAATAAAGAGCTAATATGCTAATTAGACTGGACAGCGAAACGACCTTCCAGAATGATCTTCTGGAATGACCCGTGGACAGGGCTTCGGGGCCCAGAGGCAGCCGGGGCAGCGAGGGCCCAGGCAGCCAGGGCCATAAGGGCCGAGTCCCTTCCACAAATTTCATGCATTGGGCCTCTAGTCCATTTTGAAGAGGCTTTAAGTAACATTATTAGAGATCCACTGATAATGGGAGCAGTTTTTTATAACATGCAGGCAAGTTTGCATGATTTCTGGGTTTTGGATTCTTAATGATATGACCAGGCTGCACTTCTTCGTGGCGATGCTTATAAAAAAATTCACCTAAATGGTAGTCTACCTAAAGCTGTATTTCAGTGAAAATTAAAAAGAAAATCATCTCTCATATCTTTTTTCTTTGCAAAGAAAAAAAAAATCAGTGCATTTGAAGATGTAATCAGCACCAACAGGTTCAGTTAACACCTCTCCCATTCATTTTAAGCAAATCAAAGGAATAAGCTTGACATTAAAAATTACATTTGTAGTGTTATGTAATTTTATTCCATTGTAATAATCACATTCTCTACATTTTTTAAATCTAAGCTCCAGAGCCACTAAGTGAGGAAGGACAGCTATACCTTATTAAAATACCTTATTAAAAAGCAAGCAAGCCACAAATGCATTGTCAGCACAGTCTTCATTTTGATATATTGTGTTACTGACATTTTAAATGGGCATATAGATGCCATATGAATTTCAGGCTAGAAGAGTTAGAGTTACTCAGAAGTCAGGACTCCACTGATGGAGAATGAAATATTTTATAGAACACAGGTGAATGCTTTCTGTTAGGAGTAGTGATTAGGAGGTGGCCCTCAGAGACCTTGGTCACAAGCCCTTGCCTCTCTCTTTCTTGAGGGCTTGAGGTTAAAAAAAAGAGAAAAAGTGGAGTGCCACTGTATGACCATGACCACTTGAATGTTCCTAGCCAGCCCACAGACTAATGAGGCTCCAGGAAACAGAATTGTAAGGCTGTCTCCTGATTTTCTCCACTACCAAGTAGGATGAATGCAGCTTTGAATTGTTCAGGGTTAAGGATGTTTTTTAGAGACTGTGTTAGGTGGTAGAAGCTTTCACTATGTTAAGAAGCTCAAAAGTGAACAACAGGGAGGTGGGAAGGAGGCTGATATTTTTTTCCCTTTTATATCTTTAAACCCTTTCTCTTATACTTCAAGAGAGGTAAGGCAAGACCCCAGATCTGTTCTCTCTTGGAAACCACTTGTGTTTCAAGGTAATCTATATCTGATGCTCTTTGAAGCCCTGATGCAGCCTGCTCTTGGAATCTGAGATCTCTCTTTCTCTTTCAATATTCTGTTTCTTTGCCAGCACTTGAGAGATGTGTTACTCCTGCACCATCCCCACCAAACATTAAAAATAATATTAGCCTAAGGCATGAAATTGGGCTAGCTCTGATCTAGACACTTAGCGGAAACTTTCTGATCTGCTTTCTCTCCTGTCTTTTGTCTAGTCTTCTATATGAATCTAGATTACCTCACTATCAAATTGCATTGAGATCTAGGTCCCAAGTGTCAGTTACTAAAAAAAAAAAAAAAAAGTATTTCTAGGCCTAGAGTATCCTCTAGACCTCTTATTTGAACTCCACAATTCGAAGGTTTAGTTCATCTTTGACATCTCCACTTGGCTGTCTCATGGGCACTTCAAACAATATATTAAAAATAAAACTCTCATTATCCCCACCCCACCTAGTTCTAGCTTGCTCTTTCCTATTTTAGTAAAGAGCATCTAGTTGTTAAAGTCAAACTTAGAAGTTGTATTTGATCTCCTTTCTTACCTACCCCATATTGAATCCCCCAATAAGTCCTGCCCAAAATACCTACAAAGTATATCTTGAATTTTCCACTTCTAGATCAGGCTTGTGATACATTTTCTCCTGTCTTGTCTTGACTATGGAATAATAATTTTTTGTTATTTTAGGCCGCTAATTTTTGTGGCAATTTCTTACACAGCGATAGATAACAGACAAAGTTACTCACCTATAAAATGTGGATAATGATACTTAACTTGCAGAACTATTGTAAGGATTAAAAGTAATATATCATGATCATTTCACACATCATAGGTCTTCAAGGTCTGAACCCGAACATGGAATATATTACTGTGAGAAACTGGAAAGGGATGCCACCATAAAAATCAAGGGGTGGTCAATAATTGCTTTTTGATAATATATAAATATTTTCCATCTGGAAAGAAAAATTTAGAAAGTATTCTGAAAAGCTCAAGGAACAATATGTTTTATTTTAGAATATGTGAAATAAAACAACTCTTTGGACATGATCATAATCCTATTATCTTCATCCTCATCATCATCAAGTAATGTCAGCAACAGATATTTTCTATTTTATTCATAGAAATACTTCAGGCTACCACCCAGCTCCTAAGTTCCTTCCACATTAAGAAAGCTCATTGTTGCCCTAGCTGGTTTTTCTCAGTGGTTAGAGCATCAGCCTGCCTGTGGACTGAAGGGTTGCAGGTTCAATTCTGGTCAAGGACAAGTACCTTGGTTTCAGGCTCAATTCAGGGCTTCAGTGAGGACACTGTGGGAGGCAACCAACCAGTGTGTCTCTCTCACATTGATGTTTCTCTCTGTCTCTCCCCCTCCCTTCCATTCTCTCTAAAAATCAATGGAAAAAATATCCTTGGATAAGGTTTCACAACAATAAAAATAATGCTCATTATTCATAGCTCATTTCCAACAACCAATATGTTCCCTGTTAAGGCTGTTTAAGACTAGTGGCAATCAGTGAACTCATAGAAATTGTTCTCTTTCTCTTCCAAGACTCCTTCCATTTATTTTGGACAAGGCAACCTTTCTTTTGAGGGAATACTCCTCCTCCCACCCCTACACAAGTGTCTGCCTTTTTCCTCTTCCCTCAGCAGCGGTGGGAACATGACTTAGATGGATCGGAAGTCTTTAGTATTGCACAATGAGACACAATGATTGGAAGGGACATTAAGAAAATTTCTCTGGATTAAGAAAAGAGGAAGATAATTGTCTGGTATTCCTTTACTTGTTCGGTTTATATTTACTATTTATAATTGAAAAAGCTCTGTTCTAGCCATAGGGACTTAGCAGCCATCTACATAGCCAAAGCTCTTGTCTTCATGGATATTATATTCTAATAGAAGGAGGAAGATGATAAATAAGCAGTAATAACTTCTATGAAGAAGTATAAAATAAAATAAGGCAATGAGATAAAGAATAATGTGAGTGAATCTCAGAAGACCTCTTAAAGACAATGAGGGAATATGATGAAAAAGCTTTTAGCCAGAGAGACCAGCAAGTGCAAAGCAGGAAGGAATATGGAGTATTGAGGAGAAGCAGGGAGGTTATTGTAGCTTGGAGCAGAAGAAAAGATGGAAAGAGTAATTAGAGATTGCATTAGAAAAGTGGCTAAGAATTAGATCATAGAAGGACTGTAGATTATAGTAAGGATTTTAAATTTTATCCTGCCAGGAAAAGCCACATCTATGTTTTAAGAACTAGAATGACATACAAAGATTTATATTTTTAAAGGGTCCCTCTGGCTGCTCTGAACAGATGGTAGGGGGTCTTGCACAGGAGTGAGGAGACCACTCCCCCAGTAACTTCTGTTTGCTACTCCAGAGCCACTCTCTGGTTGGCTCCATTCTGGGCCCCTGGAACCTGACCTTTTCTGTGCCACATCAGAAAGTTTCTTTGACCACTAGCCTCCGATTCTATGCACCCAGAGGAGTCACCTGCAGACAACTAGGAATGAAGTCAGGATATTCAATTCTGTAGCTCCTACCTGCAGGGTTGCTGAGGGCTGACTGCATCTCTCTACCAAAGGCCACAGCTCAAGTCAGGTAGCGCCTCATTTCCCTGAATATTGGTACCTGTTCCCTCCCTTTGTCCCTTCAGGTCTTTGGGTGGAAATGACTCCCCATTAATGTCTTTGGGTGGAATGACCCCCCATATTAGTAGTTCTGGGTTATAAAAAATTTCTTTGTTAGTTTATCTAACCCTGCTTATACCTGTTCAAGTAACTTCTTACTTAAAATGTCTCCTAATTCATCAGTTTGAATGTACTACCTTTTATTCTGGCCAGATACTGACTAGTACAGTAATCTGATGTTGTCAAAGACTACCACATAAGGTAGTATTTGCTGTTTGGGTCATTGTTAGAGATGATATTTTCCTTTTATTATTCCTTTTCCTCATATCTCTACAAGGTTATACCATATTCAGCAGGTCTGCTGAGGCCTCTAAAGTTGTTTTTATTTGATTATTCCTAGAAATTCCTAAATAAGTTGACTTTGTTCAAAGATAAAGTTTGCTGTTTTGATTAAGATCATTTGGAATTGATTTTGCAGATGGTATAGGGGTAAATTCTTAAAGGAAAAACAACTGAGAAAAAATATTCCAAGTTTGTTGTGATTGTCTCTGGGTTATGAGAAGTTGAAAAAGAGAGAAGAGTGAGAGAGTGAGGAAGAAAACAAAAGATAAAGCAAGGCAGATGGGAACCACAAAGCCATTCTGTATACTCCATAAACAAGAAGCTACAATCTGTGGATCTGGGTTTGGTCTGTGCCTTAAAAAATGGAAAGAAACTGAAGTAGAAGGAAAAGACAGTTGACAATTTTAAATATATCAGACTATTTTCAAATTGATAAATATGAATATGTGATTTTAAGCTGTTCTTCATACTGATTTAAGTCAAAACAGAAACTTAGCTGTATTTTTTATTCACTTTTTCAGTGTCCCTAATGATAGTTTTGTTTTCTGAAATTATACTATTCTTCTCTAGTTTGCCTGACAATAGACATATTTCACAGCATATTTCTAGCTATTTAATCAGTAGGCAATTCTACCAGTGCATAATTTGAAAGCATAGCAGTTGTATCACTTTGCCTGTGATAGTTTTATAATTTTCTCTTTTCTTTCTTTGTCTGGTTTTCTATTTTTTATTTTTACCCCCCCCCCAATATATCCTTTTCTCCCTATTCATTCCTTCCTTCCACTCTCTCCTTCTATCATTCTGATTCCTCTCCCTTAATTTTTACAGTGATAAAATAATGTCTGATGCATTAGAGGCAAGCCTCTTCTTTTGCCTCTTGTTTTGCAGGAGGATGCAAAAGGGAAAGAGCTAGCAATCACCCATTGCATTATGAGAATGCAGCTAATCACAGAGTTCCTTCACTAGCAGCAAACATAACTGGAATTGTAGAGAATATGGTAAACTTAAAAAGAATACTTTCAAAAAGAGTCATGCTTTTATTGGTTGAGTTGAAAAGACACAGTATTATATATTCCTCCATGGTAATTCCCTAAGGCACAGAGTGGAAATTCCACTTTTTTAAATATTGAAACTGTCTCTAGTATTAAGCTATTTTAGAAAACTAGAGTTAAGCCCTTTATCTAAAGATTCAGTCCATAAAACATCCTGAGTCATATAGGATGGTCTCCATTGACCCCTTGATGGTGGAAATGTACAGTAAAAGGAGCCTGGATCTTGAGTTTGCTGCTTGGAAAAGAGCCACCCAGGAGAACCCCTAATCAGGAACATCATGAGACTCAGTGTGAGTAAGAAAGAAATCTTTGTTGCACTAAGTCTCTGAGAGTTTGAAATTGTTTGTTATAGCAGTTAGCTGATCCTGAATAACACAGATACAAATCATGGAAATACCAAGTTAGCTTATTGCAGTCAATTTCATTTTTTCTTTACTTTTCAGAGCTTACCCTTAGAAAAAGGTTATGGGTATAATACCCAATGATTTCCTAAAATGTCTGTAGCAGAAGTATTATAACATGAACTGTAAAACAGTCTAATTGTTCAGCAATATGCATTGGTTAATACAATGATATATTTTTAGGATGAAATATTATACAGACATTAAAAATGGCATGGGAAAATGTTCACACATACTTGACTAAGTTCATGCTATCTAATGCCTTAAAATTACATTTACTCATGGTAAAATTATTCTAACTATATATATGTAAAAATGTTAACTGATTACTCTGGTTGATGGACTTAGGAGTGATTTTTATCTTTGTTATTTGTTGAGTTTTCCAGTGTTAAAAATGGTAGCCACACACACACATGTAAATAATATCTATAATCAGGCATTTTATGTTATTTTTAAAGAGTCTCATAGACAACAACTAGTTGGACTTAAAGAGTTGACACACTAGAGTAGCGAATATTCAATGTCGGGGAAATGGCCAATGGGAATCCCAGACCAAGAAAATGCTCACGCAAAGAAGAGATATACAATATAGGTGATCTGTTGCCCTTATCCTACCTGTCTCTGTGTTCCTCTCACTTTTAAAGTATATACTGACCCAGTTTGGGCATTTGCTGTTGATATTTATAAATAGCTGAGTAGTAAATTTAGAGACCATGATCAGACAATACTTTGGCAGAAGCATTTTCCTTAAACTAATCCTGCTTATGGGGTAAAAAGTAGGATGGTGGACGAAAATCTTGGAAGTCATTTCCATGTATTGCCAATTATCAGTAATCTTATTTAATTCAATGTTTCTTGATCTAAAATGATAATAAACTTTTTAATGTCTACTCACTGGGATGTACACCTGAAATTAATTTAATATATGCCAACTGTAATTGAAAAAAATTATTTTAAAATGAAAAAATAAATAAACTTTGAATCTCAAAGGGAAACAGAAAACAATAAGAGATTCCTTTCAAATGTTAGTTTTTTCAGTTTAATGCTAGATCAACAAAGCAGTTTTTAAACATTCACTATCAGATTCATGTTTTTTTTAAAATATATTTTTATTGATTTTTTACAGAGAGGAAGGGAGAGAGATAGTCAGAAACATTGATGAGAGAGAAACATCGACCAGCCGCCCCCCGCACATCCCCCCACCGGGGACGTGCCCGCAACCCAGGCACATGCCCTTGACCTGAATCGAACCTGGGACCCTTCAGTCCGCAGGCCGACGCTCCATCCACTGAGCCAAACCGGTTTCGGCCAGATTCATGTTTTTTAAGTCTTTCCATAACCTTCAAAATTTGGGCCTTTGCAATTTGGTTGCTTTAAGAAAATGAAATTGAAAGTTAACAAAAATGTCTCAATATTCCCAAATTGCATACATGGCACTTAATATATTCAGGGTTTCTTCATTGTTTCCTTGTGTTTTTGGGTATGTTTTAAAATTGATCTTCATTTGACTTTAGTTTTTTGACTAATAGGCTTTGTGCTTCCCATTCTTCTTTGACTTATTAGAGGTTTTCAAAAGTGGTAATCCAGAAACAAAAGTCAGAGAAATCAGACACTCTAACATTTCAGTGAAGGATTTAGCTAATCCCCTTTCATAATGTTCAGAATTCTGGCAATGAAGAAAGAAGCACTGCAGGCTGAATTTCACCAAGGAGGCATTTTTTTAAAAAATATATGTTTTATTGATTTTTTACAGAAAGGAAGGGAGAGGGATAGGGAGTTAGAAACATCGATGAGAGAGAAACATCGATCAGCTGCCTCCTGCACACTCCCCACTGGGGATGTGCCCACAACCAAGGTACATGCCTTTGACTGGAATCGAACCCGAGACCCTTGAGTCTGCAGGCCGACGCTCTATCCACTGAGCCAAACCGGTCAGGGCTAAGAGGCATTTTTATAAGAGTTATAGCTTGACTATGTTTGAGTCTTTAGTCTATCCTTCGCTCATATGATTTCTGATTGTATAGTAGAAGACGCTTCATTCAGGAATCCCATCATGGGAAACATTCCAGACCAAAGAAACATATTCTTTAAAGCATTAGAATTTTGTTTGGTTTTTAAAAGCATCCTTTGTTTAAATACAACTTCTGTAATCATTTCAGAGAAAGTTTCTATAATCTATTATACATGGTAATGGTATGCCCCATCTGATGTACTAGTGGCCTAATGTTTTCAATAAGTATTATAGGAAGCAAGGTTATATAGATCCCCACTAAGCAATCTCTGTCATCTTGAGTGTATCTTATGATTTGTTAAAACAAATTGGGTGTTTTACTAGGTACCAATTGTTTTAAATCATTAAAATGAAATTGTGCCAACATGTGTACTGTCTAAATATATATACTTTTCAATCATTTTGCTCTTGGAGTTAAAAAACATCTAATGTCCAGAAATAAATCCATGCCTCAGATATTTTTAATTTTGAATTCATTTCTAATGAAATTTAATGAAAAATTTAATCCATGCTACCTTATATAACTTAGACTGATTATTTCACTGGAAACAGTGTGGCCAGCTCTAACTTTCTGACCTAGAAGTACAGCCATTTTTTATTTTTATTTTTGCAGGGGAGGGGCCTGGAGGAAGGCTTTTCATTGAAACCAAAATGAACCATTGAGTCACTTGTCTGAACAGTGGTTCATGTCCAGACTTCAAAATAAATGTATTGACAGAACTAGGCTAGAATTCCAAGAAAATATAACTACAAGCAAGTCCAAAGTCATAGGGTCACTTTCAGAGTCAAACTGAAATATGTGAGCATACAGGGCAAATGAATAATTTGGCAATCTTTCAAAATAATATTATCTGAATATGAACATATATTGGCAGACAAGCTGAACACTGAGAGGGGTAGGAGCAGAGAAGTATTGGTTCAGAAATCAACCTCTCCTCTAATGTTTAGAGCAATTTAGCTTGCATTCCCCGGGACTCAAGAAACATTCTTTACAAGGCATTTTAGAATGAGAGCAATGTTCCTTAGAGGGACCCCTCTTTAGAAAACATTTCACAGACCATAAAGTGATCATTTCCCTCTTGAACGTGGCTCTGGAGGTCATGCTTCCCATAATTTCTGCTTCATGAATATTATTTCTAGAATATTATTTAGCACCTACTTTGTTTTAAGCACTCTGCTTGGCTGAGACTACAAAGCTTAAAGAAGCACCTTCTCATGGCAATTATTTGCAGTTCTCTCTGAGAGGAGTCTGAAAAATGCAATTTGCTACAGCTCCCAGCATTTTCAGTCACGTTACCACGGTCTCAGTAACATTTTATTGCCCAGGTGCTAGCTCTGCTGGCCTGTGATTCCTTATTCTGACTCTGAACTACTACATCCCTAAGGACAGAAATAGCTTGACCTTCAAAAGACCATTCACATATTTCCTCTCTGCCAACCTCATTTTCATAACAACCCAGGAAAGAAGCACCATCCCTGTGTTTTACTAACCATTGAAGCTGGCCTAGCAAAGCTCCCTGATATCAGACAGCAAGGATGAAGTCCAAGGTTAAAGAGAGTCCAGGAGCAGAGCTCTGCTCCACCGCTGGCGTGGCTGGACTGTGTAGGGTGTGAGGGCTTGCCGATGTCCATTGCATTTTCTCTTCCCAGAAGGCATAGACAGACAGGCAATTTTATGCAAGTCACCATTTAACTCCCCGATTGTAGGCTGCTCCTTTGATGTCAACACTTTTACTAGAGGGAGACTTGAAATGTGTTTGTAAATTTAACATCTGTAACTTCACCGAAACTCAGGAAGAATAAAACAAACAGATCAATAAACAAAAAAGCCTAAAGCCTATTCCGCCCTTGGATTTCAGAGTTCAGAGCAGAAAAGTGGTTTACATAACAGGTGTTTTAGAGGTGGTAGAAATACTTTGTACTGTATCATATTGATTCATTCATAGAGTATAATACCAACTGACACTGTTTGCTAGAGTTGAACCTGTTTCTGAGGTGTCTCAAGCCATCCTGTAGAGCACAAATGCATTGTTTTGTGTTTCGCTATTTCAAGTACACTCTTTTAACCTTAAAGCAAAGGTTAATTTACTTCCTTTATATCATGTAGTAATCATAGTTGTTTTTTATTGCCATGACTGAATGGAAGAAACATAACATAAGATTCCACATCTGCAGTACAGAAAATATTTTCAGTCTATAGAAGGAGGCCAGTTTTGTGGGTTTTTTTTAAACTAGTTTATCTGTACTACTTGGGTTGCTTGAAAAGAACAAAAATGCAGCATACCTATAAACTAGCAAAATTGGAATTTCCTCCTTCTTGAGAGAGTAAATAAAAAAAATATTATTGGGCCCCAGGGATAAGTGTTGTATATATATTTTTAGCTCAAACATACCCCAGTATTGGTCATTATAAAGCAACAGGACATTACTATTACAGTTGAGTGATCTGCACATGCCTTACTTTCTGATTTCCACTAATCTCTCACCCAGTTCCTCCCTTATTTCTCTCTTTCCTTGCTGCAACTAAGGATCCAAGTTTTCCAATTGTTTTTTTTTTCTTTTTCTGATTTAATTTTCACCACTAGTACATTTAGCTTGAACTCAGAGGTCAAATAGAAATGTGAAGATTTGGAGACTGGGTTGGGCTATAGCATCAGGAATGTACATTATCAACCAAATGACAACTATTAACTGAAGTTTCAAAGAAATTATGATTAACAGCTAGGTAGCTAATAACTATACTTATCTCAACATGCCTCGGGTTTTTATTTTTTGTTGTATACATAGAGGATAGGAACAATAGAAAACAATTTTTTTTTATAATGTAGCAATTATTTTTCAATAGTTGTGTTGTTCTATGTGTTGTGTTATTGTACTTCCCAAATTCTAGATAACTCTGTTGATGTCATGGGAATTTTTTTTATGCAAACAGATGGAGTAATTGAAAGAATAAATAAAAATATTCAGTAAAACTTCCATGTAGAAGCAGCATGTTTTCCTTCTGCAAGGCTTCAATAATGATGAATATTATAAACTAGTGGCCTGGTGCACAAAATTTGTGCACGGGGGAGGGTGTGTCCCTTAGCCTGGCCTGCACCCTCTCCAATTTGGAACCCCTTGGAAAATGTCCTGCCAGTTTACAGGGATTGGGCCTAGCCCAGCAGTCGGACATCCCTCTCGTAATCTAGGACTGCTGGCTCCTAACTGCTCACCTGCCTGCCTGCCTGCCTGATTGCCTCTAACCACTCTGACTGCTGGCCTGCTCGCCCCCAACTGCCCTCCCCCCTGCTGCCGGCCTGCTTGCCCCCAAATGCCCCCCCGCCAGCCTGATCACCCCAAACTGCCCCCCTGCTGGCCTGCTCGCCCCTACCTTCCATCCCTGCTGCTCTGCCCATCCCTAACTGTCCTCCTGCTGGCCTGCTCACTCCAAACTCTGCCCCCCCCCCACTGTCCTGATCACCTCCAACTGACCCACACTGATGGCCTGCTTGCCCCCAACTGGCCCCCCTGCTGGTCTGCTTACCCCCAACGGCCCCACCCCCCACCAGCCTGATCACCCACAACTGCCCTCCCCTCTTGGCCTCTAACTGCCTCTACCTCAGCCCCGCCACCATGGATTTGTCCTGAAGAACATCTGGAAGGTCTCCTGGAAGGTCTCCCAGTCTAATTAGCATATTACTCTTTTATTAGTATAGAATATATTTGTCTGTAAATATGATTATGATTGCAGATATGAGTAGGACCAGGTAAAATTTTATAGAATGGGCCTTTTATTACAGATGGTTTGCCATGTATGCATTTTTTCTAAAGAAGTAAAAATTACTTTAAAAAATGTTTCAGGAAGACTTTGAAAAATTTACAGTATCTGCTTTTCTTCCAAGAAATTTGTCACTTTTATGCCAGAGTGAGAATTATTTGTATGTCAGCATTGGGCCACTGTGACTGGGGGGCACTTAGCTTGACTTGAGAGTAATTATCTTGCTCACTGGCTGGGAGGGAGGGTGTGTGGCAGAGGAGATAAATACTGGGTTCTAGATTATTCATAGATTGCTGACTTTCTGGATTGATTGTGCAAGCCCTTCCTTTTATTCATGTCCACCTTCTGAAAACAGACATCTACTCTGGGAGAGAAATGAGATGAAACTCTCTTTCCTGTCATTGTAAAAAGCATTCGAATTCCTAAGGTGTGATAAGGCCACCCAGCCATCCACAGTCAAGGTACACATTTTCATAGAGGATGTTCCCACTCTTGAATAAATTAAAACAATTTTTTCCTTTTAATGTAAACTTTCTTTTATAACTGTTTTCTTGTTACTTAAAAGCTAGTTTTTTATGAAACTACTTCCAAAGCTTTTCAAGCTGTATATGTCCTTGGAATGAATTTATAAATAAGAATTGAGCCTGGCGGGTGTGACTCAGTGGTTTAGCATTGACCTGTGAACCAGGAAGTCACAGTTTGATTCCAGGTCAGGCCACATGCCCAGGTTTTGGCCTGATCCCCAATATGGGTTGTGTAGGAGGCAGCTGATCAATGATTCTCTCTCATCATTGATGTTTCTGTCTCTCTCCCTCTCCCTTCCTCTCTGAATCAGTAAGAATATATTTTAAAGAGAGAGAGAGAGAGAGAGAGAGAGAGAGAGATAGAGAGAAGAGTGTATGTGTTTGTAAATAAGAAAACATGTATTTGATGCTCTTAGAAAGTCTTATTTTCTTTTATTAAAACCTGTGCAGTATAGGGAACTCCATAGATTCTCTTAATTTGAAGAAAGTTTGAGGGAAAGGTACTAATTCAGAGTTCCTTGGGAAAATGTATCACTTATATATATTGTTTATGTTTATTTTTTTTAAATCAAAAATTGAAATATTTTCTTTTCAGAAAATATATTTGGATCTAAATATCTTCTATAATTTTAACCCTAAAATATCAATTTCAATATTTTAAAAATGGTTGGGATGTTTGTTTTCTTAAATAAGTTAGGTTACTGGAGTTCTACATGTTATTGGATCACCTGGGGTAATTTTCTGATTGGAAAATTAAAAATTATAGTCAGAGGGAAGGACATTAGAATTTTAAAAGAACATATTCAATTTACTTTAGAAGCCGACCCGCTCTTATCATGTGACTTGTTTTGTATGTCTGTTAAACTATATTATCACATAAGCATTGCTGCTATTGGGACAAACAGTGACAGTTGATTCAGGCTCTCTCTCCCTCTGATCACCATGGCGATCACAGGGCCGCAGGCCAGCCGGCAACCCTGGCCCCCGGGGTCTGGGGTTGCTGTCTGGCCTGTGCCCGGGCTCTCTCTGCCTCCGATCGCCATGGCGATCATGGGCTGCAGGCATCCGGCACCCCTGGTCAGGGGGTATCGCCTGGCCTGCTGCCCGGCTTTCCGATGGCAATCACCGGCTAGGGGGTGGGCAAAGGCGGCCTTTGTCCACCCCCCAGCTCTTGCCTGCCGCCTGGGTTGCTGATCACCATTCTTCCGTCTTTCCCCTTATGCCTCCCATCATTGCGCGTATGCAAACTAACCACCATCTTTCTTGACAGTTAATTTGCATATCGCCCTGATTAGCCAATGAAAAGCATAGCGGAGGTACGGTTAATTACCCTTTTTGTCTTTTATTAGATAGGAGGATATCAGAAATGATGAGATCTTGTCAATAAAATAAAAATTATATTTTGCTTTAAAATAAGAAAAAATACTTTAATTATTTGACTTTGGCAGATTATAGTTAATGAATTTTAAAAATGTAACACAATATACATATTAAACTTGACACATGACCTCTGAAAATAAATAAAGCAGCCAAAGTACTCCTATATCTTCTGATCTCATGGCATAGGTACAAAATGCAGAGCAGCTGGTAGAAATATTTCATTGCTCCATATTCACTCATGAACAGAGGAATCCCCTGCACCCCAAGAAACTGCAGGACCAGTAGGGAGCCCTACTCTGTATTCATATTTCAGTAGGTTGATGAGTGTGTGCATGTGGACTCAAATTGTTTAAATAAACCAGTCCATGCACTTAACACAGTGCCATATACCCAGTATGGAAAGACCAAGTAAAACCAATTAAGGTTGATGAGATGGATGGATACTAAGAAATAATTGACTGCTGATTAATGAATTGATGTCTCTGCAAATAGATATCTGGGGGGAAATGTATATTTCTGTCAATTAATATCTACATATAATAGCTCAAGTTTGAATCAGGATATTACATATAGTCAAATGGTATATAGTTCATTTTCATATTTCAAAAGTAAAGTGAAATTTCTGAAATTCACTGTTGTCTGCTAAAACAGAATAGGCATATCTTTTATAATAAAAGGCTAATATATAAATCAACTGAATGGTGGAACAACCTGTCACTATGACGCATACTGACCACCAGGGGGCAGACACTCAATGCAGGAGCTTCCCCCCTGGTGGTCAGCGCCACTCAGCCAGAAGCCGGGCTCACAGCTGGCAAGCACAGAGGTGGTGGCGGGAGCCTCTCCTGCCTCCACAGCAGGGCTAAGGATGTCTGACTGACGGCTTAGGCACGCTACCCTGTGGTGGGCCTATGCCGTCAGTTGGACATCCTCTGAGGGCTCCCAGACTGCAAGAGGGCACAGGCTGGGTTCAGGGACCCCTTTCCCACCTGGAGTGCACTAATTTCATGCTCTGGGCCTCTAGTAAGAAATAAAAGATACAGTCCAAATTTTGTAATTACTGTGCTACTGAATGTTTATGAATAACATTAAAAAAACAGATTTTCAAATAGATTTTGTCACAGCCTGAGAAATTTATGTGGTTGCATTTCTGTCATGTAAGGGAAATAAATGCTGAAATATTTCAAAATGTAGAAAATTTACATCAAGTATATAATGAAGAGATGATAGTAAGATTGTGAATTCATAGTAAGAAAAGTGTATTTTGTGAACAAAACAATCTTGAATTGCCTGGGTACTTTTCATGTTTGCCTCATACTATTTAAAACATCAGATTTTAAAGACAATGTGATTGTATCAGTATCTTTTCATAGATACATGTCATAACCATAGTATTTTTGGAAAACCTTTTATGTAATTGTTTGTGAACTGACAACCAATCATGTACTGAGATAATTTTAAATATATAAGCTTATCCTATATAATAAAAGCCTAATATGCTAAGTGTCCAATTGGCCCGTCAGCCATTCAACCAATCAAAGCATAATATGCTAATGATACACTAAGGCTGCTCAACTGCTCTCTATGACGTGCACTGACCACCAGGGAGCAGATGCTCCAACAGGTAGGTTAGCTTGCTGCTGGCGTCTGGCCAATCAGGACTGAGCAAGACAGGTCGGACATGCCCTGGAGCCCTCCCGTGGTTCCTCCCCATCTGGCCAACTTCCTGCATCCCTCCCTGTCTCCGATTGTGCACCAGTGGGGTCCCTTGGCCTGGCATGCACCTTCTTGCAATCTGGGACCCCTTGGGGGATGTCAGAGAATTGGTTTCAACCCAATCCCACAGTCCAGGACAAGGGACCCCACTGGTGCACGAATTCGTGCACCAGGCCTCTAGTTTTAAATAACATTCCTTCGTAAAATAATCATAGGAGCATATGAGTGAGGGTTTATAACCTTCACTTGTGATCATTCTCAGTGTTTTGTATATTTAACATAGTATAAATGCTGGTTTCACTCAGAAAAATTCAAATCACCATGAAATTACTATAATATGCATCTGTACTTAATGATGGACCCCCACTGTCTGCAAGAAACTGTCTGCAAGAAACGTGGAGGCTTACGTTTTACAACTTGATGTCTTTGTGATTCACTTACTGCTCAATCCAAGTCACTGCAGAAAAAGCCATTTCCTGAATAGCACACACCTTCTGTGTGCAAGGAAAGCCCCTGGGTTGCCTGTGCTAGAAGTTCGGGTTGCACCACCTCATTGGCTGTTTTGTTGTTGCTTTCCATTCAGTTGTGTGAGCCATTTTATTTTGATGTTTTAAATATCAGCCTTCCTAAGACAAAATGTGACTGGGTTCTTTGGAGTGCTTCCTGGCATGGATCCTTTTTGTAAAATGGATGTGCATTAATAATATATACTATTATGAAGCTACTGCTGGGCTCCCACCTTTAGCAAATGTCCTAAAAGAATTACAGACCTTCAATTTGGTAGTTGCCCAGGCTGAGCACTGACCAACTTGGAGAGACAAGGAGAGGTGGGGTATAAATATGCCATAGGTTTACTTACTTATTTATAAAATGGGAAGAAAAATACTATATAGAGTCCTAAATTATTGCTACATAAGACCAAGTGGCTGCTGCTCTCCAATTCAGCTTTTAAAGCTAATAGAAGCAATATATTTTTAGTCTGTTCATTTGCCTCTGTCTGGTAGTTGTGTGAATGTTCTCCTGTTTGAACCACAGAATCACTGCCTAATGCTGCAATGGGATGTCTGATAATATTCATAATTTAAAACCTCATATTAAGAGTAACGGCTTGCTGACACTGCTCACATAACATGCGTTATTGTATTTTCTGAAATATTAGTCTAGAAAAGCAGGTGCTGGAGACAGCATCCAGTGCTCCCAATGTGAAGATGACAGATTGCTCTAATACATAACTGACATGCAGTGTAATTTCTGAAAAATCTAATCTCATGCTGCATGTGAAAGGAGTATACAGGAGTTACCCAAAGGGCAAACAAAGAAAAAAAGAGAGGAACAAAAGAAAATCTTATGAAACATTTTTCACAGCCCTTTTTTGAAGCAACAGCAAGGAGAGAAAGCTATCATCCTGTCATGAAAAATAGGTCCAAAACAAGCAGTGGCTGTGGAGGGCTGTGAAAATGCAATAGAACATCAGGCATCTAAGGAGACTAGGGTAACACTTCTGGAATAGTAAGCAGATTGGTTAGATAGTAACCAAGGTATAACTGAAGACTGTTCTGAAGAGCCCACATTTTACTTGCCTCTGGGTTGCACTCCCCCTGTACAGAGCACACAGTCACCATTGGTCTGTGCTGAGCAGACCCAACACTCAGGTAACTGACTTGGACTTCTTCAACTTTGAGAGTCACCCTAAGGAAGCTAATACTAGATAGAATGAAAAATGTTATCAACTCTAGATCTCACTGTCTTTTCTGTTTCTTATTTTCTTAACACAATAACTTAACACTGGAAGATTTTATTAACTCACTTTTCATTTTTAAAGATATGGATTATTTGAAACTATGAAAATATAGTGCCAATTTTCTGTTATAAATACTACATTTGCAAACATTTAAAATAAGCTTGTGAATCGTGCTTAAATGGGTATTTTAAATGCAACCATGGGGCAGGAAGGGGAGTATTTTTATTAGTAATACTGCATACAATCAAATTGTCAAACATTTTTCAAGAAGAATTTGGGGCTAACAAACATAAGAGGGAGATTGCGGAGAATGCAGAAACCAGGTATTAACAGATAAGAACTATGCAACTCACTTCTAGATTTCATGGACCTACAGATTTCTAAAACCCAAACTTGCATTTTAAAAGCTGTTTATTTTCCATAGCCATCGTGGGTCATCACAGAGACTGGTGTCCTCACATACATTACCAGGAATTGATGGAACTGTGGGAGGACAGAAATGAAACCCACAGTCCTTTCAACCTCGTCAACCACAAGGCCGGCAATCTGTTGATGGTTGAGCTTGTATCTTCCTAGCTGTCTCCTTGAAATGAAAAATCATTTTCATCAAAAAAGAGAAAGCATACAGTGTTCATAGGGGAGAAAGGTGGCTACTAGAAAGTGTTTTCCTTAAAAATACAATTTAATCTCTAACACGGGAAAAGAAAGGGGAATCAGATAGCTTTGATATGACAAGAAGAGGCAATAAAGCTTCTTCTAAATACTAAAAAAAAAAGTTACTTAAAGCATTATACTTTCCCTCAAAATTAAGCTCTGAGTTTATTTTTGATTCCCTACCTCTGGTTTGTTCTTTTCATTTGCAGTGGGGAAGCTAAGAGCTAAACTTTCTTTGGCACCTAAACTCAATTCAAACATATATTGAACCAGTGTGCCTGGCAGGATGGAGGTGATGGAGGAGAGGCAGCCACAAAAGGGCAGGAAAATATACAAGAAAGAATAGGAATGATTAGTGACCTCATGGGCAGGTAGATCTCTGCCCAGATATAAAGGAGCCCTGTTCACACCCAAGTATATCATCTCCTTCTTGACCAAGACTGACTCTGGAACTGTTAACCTTGGTTCACTTTTAGACTCTTGTTCACCTCAATGAAGGTGCTCAAAAGCAAGTTCCATGATCAGTGAGGAGGCTGTGAGATTAAAGGAGCCGGAGATCCTATTCATCCATAAATCAGACAAGCATTGTTGGAATATTTGAAATTTTTTTCACAGCTATTTCCCCCAGAATGATAGAAAGAAAACAGTTTCACATTTCATACATAAGTTTAGATTATACTGTTGGGAAAATTAAATATTGTAACAATGCCAGTTCTTCCCAAATCATTTTGCATTTTCAAAATGAAATCCCAATGGAATTTGTTTTGTAACTTTGAGAAAATGATTCAAAAATACATCTGAAAAAAATAAACAGTGGGAACTGTCCAAAAATAATGAATTAAATAACAAAAAGACTTATTCTATTATAAGAGCAAATGATTAAAAACAGTATGATATTGGCATAGAATAAGCTGAAAGATCAAGGAAACAGAGACGATAACCCTAAAACAGATCCTGGAATACAAGAGGCAGAAAATACTGCAAACTACTGGTGTTAGTTCATGGCCTCCTGGGGTAAAATAAATTGTGTTTCAGCCTTTCATCATACAAATTACCTTTCATCAGATAGATGAGAGATAGATAGATAGATAGATAGATCATACAATCTGAGTTGAATTCTTGATATTAAATGTGAAAAATAAATTCATAAAATTGAAAAGAAAATACCAGTGAATACTTAATTAATCTCAGCATATGAGAAAAAATTCAAAGCATGAAAGCATTTGAAGAGTTTGCATCTTACAACTAGGTATGTTCTTAATTGTCCTAAAAATAAAAAAAATACCAGCCAATCACTAAGAGAACTTAAGTAAAGATGTATAGTTTGCTAAGGACTACCAACTAGCCCTAACAAAGAAGTGCAAATACTGAGTACATGCCTGACGCAAAGGATATAGACACAACCGCTCTGTGATAGTCGTGCTATAAAAATGCTTGGCCAAATCTGACACACAGATGAGAAGCCCAGATTTTAGTCTGTGATTTTCTCAGGGCCATGGAGTTTGCAAGTTGTAGGTTATACTCTATAATAACAGTAGATACCTTAAAATAAGTAGAGCTTTAAAAAAAAAAAACAGGGCAGAATCTGTTATTAATTGTTCAAGCATTTCTGAATCATGTTCTGAAGTAATTGATAACTGAGTACAGGATCTTGCTCAGTAAATTACTCCATTTTCCACTGACTTGGAAAGTTTTAGTTTGGCTGGAAAGAGATTCAGACTATATAAGCTGATATGTTTAGACTTACAGATTTAACACATATTTAGCATGTGAATAAAATAAATTTAAAATAATGTCATATAGATCAAGTTACTAACTTCCTAATGCAAGCCAAAAATTTGCATCAGTTTGACATTGATTTATAAAGTACAACAAAAGGAGAAATTTTAAAAAATGTTTCTATATCATGGTACTTACTAGTCCTACTTTCCTAAGAAAAATAGTAGGGAAGGGAAGGAAGGAGGAAAGAGAGAAAAGGGAAAGGAAGGGAAGGGAAGGGAAGGGAAGGGAGGCATTATTATGATGATTCTTATGATTATGATCATTATTACAAAAATCAGTTAAGTATCTAGCCCTGAACCTGGCACATTTCAAGTACTTAATGATAGTTATCCTTATTATTAGTGAATCAACAGACATTTATTAAGCCTCACCTCTCAGTTCTCACTATCTTTCACCTATCTAGTGAACTTGGGAAAGTCTACATATTATCAGAGACAGAATCTGCCTTCACACTACTATCTCAGTCTTAGTTTATAAAATACAACACATGACATGAAAAACTCATTAAGCAGAATAAAATAAATTTAACCTGGGGAAATTATGTATTATTGGATGTTCTGAAGAGAAAAAAAACCCCACAAAACCTTAGATGTTGTGACTATAGAAATATGCCCAAAGCTATGACAAATGACCAAGGGGAGGAGAGAAAGGGCCATACCCCTGGAGGAGAAAGGCCTGAGAAAAGGTGGGGGAGTGGTATTGAGCACCCTGCAGGAATGCTGAGCATAGGTCAGTGGTGAAGGGCAGAGAAGTGGGAAGCAGGAGAGAAGTGAAGAAAGGGATAGAGGACAGGTCATGTGGGTAAAGGAGCTGTGGTGCACACTTAAGCTCTCTGTCCTTTGTTCCCCTGAAGGGCAGACTGTGTGGAAGTAGAATTATAGAGAGTTTCCTTCAGAGACCCTTTCCAATTTTTTCTTCATTTTATTTTATCTATCTTGTTTTGGTTAAACACTGAAATGAATTAAAATCCATTTACAATTATCAGCATTTTCAACAACCAAGCAAGATACTTCTCTGTTAGATATATTTTTTTAGTTTATGTTATTGTTGAGGGTATAACAGATATTCCCCACTTTTATATTTTAAATCTTGACAAGGACTTTTTCCAGTTGCCTAAATATATGGCCCTTGAATAATGTGCTTTATTCTCTAGAACACTATTATTTTCTAACACAAAAGAAGTATTCCTCTTCTTGTTCAGTATATTTACAAAGATATTATAAATATTCCCTTCTTGTGTTCATCTATTTAGTTTATAATTTGCCCCCCCCCCCACATCCTCCTTTATCTTAAATTCTAAGGCTTAACGTTTTTATAGCTATTTTTCCTTACCAAATATACTTCCCTCTCTCTTTTCATAGCCTCTCTTACATAGCTTTATATTCCTAGTTGAGATTTTATATGTATATCCAAATAAAAAAGAAATCTGAAAAGGTAATAAATTTCTGAAAATCTGAAAAGGTAATAAGAATCTGAAAAGGTAATAAGAAATTATATATTTCTTTTTTAAAAAATATATTTTATTGATTTTTTTACAGAGAGGAAGGAAGAGAGATAGAGAGTTAGAAACATCGATGAGAGAGAAACATCGATCAGCTGCTTCCTGCACATCTCCTACTGGGGATATGCCCGCAACCCAGGTACATGCCCTTGACCGGAATCGAACCTGGGACCTTTCAGTCCGCAGGCCGACGCTCTGTCCACTGAGCCAAACCGGTTTTGGCTATATATTTCTTATAATCTCATTTTACACTCCCGTGAATTAATTTGGGGCTGAAATAATCCTTTTTCTTGGCATGTTATATCATGTCTACCTCAAATTCACTATTGAAATTTAAAAATCTTATATTTTCCTTTAAAACATGAACTGGTGAATAGGGCAAACGATGTTTAGGAACCAGTGAACAAAAGGGACAGTGACCCTATTACCTTCTAGAGATCAGCTCTGGTGTATGTCCCCTCATATTGAGTTTGTTCCCCTGCATCCACCACCTCCTGGCACTTACTGATCTTAAATGTCCTTTAAGTGAACCATGTTTATTTCTTCTCAGTAATCTAACTGCTTTAATCCTTAATTACTGTCAAGTGAATAATTTGTTGTCTACAATTTTCTCTCTTTATCATGGTGGATCAGACAATACATAAAAGTACAAACAGGATGTTGTAATATTGTTGAAAATGAGTTTAGAGAATGACCCAGCCTCTTCACCACTCATCAGCTTGTACAGTTTTCAGCTATACTTTACCTCTATAGACGCCGTTACAGTTGCCACCATCAAAAGTGCTTTGCTCATGTGGCTGTAGGGCAACTGCTGGTGAAGAGCTGGTCTGAAGCACACACAGATATTTGAAAGAGTAAAGGTTTAAATACTCGTATCAAGGATTGCCTCCTTTTTGCAACCCCAAATAGATCTCTGCCTTGGTAATTAAACAAAGAAATATACTTTACCTGATCATAAACCTTCATTTTCCTGTAACTAGAAAATTCTCATTTTAATCTTAGTCAAAGATGCAGTTTCTCAACTATGGTGATCAATATATATAGGTGTGTATGCAGGCTAGAAGAGCAGATGGAAAAAACTAGTATTCTTATTGCTGTAATCATGGTTTGGCACAAGCATAAAGCTACGGAATTCCCGAGTGCTCAGAATTCCACTTTGTGGAATAAAGTAGCTCAAACTCTAGTTGAAAAATATAGATGTGTAGAAATTAAAACAATAGATTTGCCAGTTCTCAAAATACATTCCTTTAAATAATTTGTAATTAAATATCTTCTTATCTTACATCAAGAATTTCTTAATTTTCTTATAGCATTGAAATAAACTTTAATAAAATATTTTGTTGTTATGTATAAAGGAGCCACATCACTAATTATAAATTTGTATGAACATAAAAATTTCCACCATGCCCAAGGAAAGACATGTCTTATCTTCAACAACATAGAAAAACAAAGTTCAGAATTATGTTACATGCAGTTATGAACTGTGCATGCGACATAATTGGCAATTTACAGAGACAGTGTGGTCTAGCTGATAGAACACCAGATGGTAAGGCATGGGACCTGGTTTCTATTCCCAGTTGTATCACTGTTAGAGATTTGGCAAGGGATTTCTCTCTGTGTCTGTCTTATGTCAAAGTGCTAATAATCCCTACTCTCACTTTTCTCCACAGGTATGACATAAAAGTTTGTCCAGAAATTAGCTAGTGGATCTCAGAATAATATAAATAAATAAATAAATAAATAAAAATGTTTTAGTGTCAGAGTGTTATCTGAAGCTACCACTCACTCTCTTTGAGCTCCAAACACTTTCTTACCACAGCAGGTGGTTATGGTGGCTATTGACAAGCTTGGTCATGGTAACATTGGCTTAGGCTTAAAAATAGTTCTCAAAACTCTGCAGTCTTCAAATTTGTCTTATTCCCTTACATTGCACTGTTTTTCTATCATCTTCATAACTCAATTCCTTTCTTTACTTACAATATCTTCCTTCAAAAATGCAAGCAGGGGAAGGAAGGTTTCTTTACTTTACAATCAATACTAAACTTACTAAGTTGTGCTAAGTCTGTGACACTGTGCAGATACAATAGGGAATACAAAGGAAGTCCAATATATGCTTTCAGTCGAATTTGAGAGGTAAATCTAACACACATGAAGCATTTAGGTAAATGACCTGATATCAAATATAAAATATGAGGAGTCATAAAAGCAAAATTGGTATGGACTAAAACGAAGGCTTTATGAAGTAGTGGAATTTTATCTAGTCAAAGTTAATAGGATTTAGATTTTAAAAGAGAGCAGAATGAGGACCATTCTGAACGGGCAATATTGGAAGTAAATTCAGGATCGCAGGTATGGGGACGCTAACATGATTGTGTGAAGAGTCAATATTAAGGTTGGAGGGAAGTAGATTGCACATAGATACTATAACTCCATTATAGAATGCCTAGTTAAGCATGGAGAGGCTTATATTTAGAAATTCCAAGACAATTAGAAGCTTTTGGAGCTTTAAAAAAAATGTCCTCTTAAAAGGATTGACTTGGGTAAATTAGCCTTGGGGAAGCCTGAATGTAAGGAGACCAAGCACAGGGGAGATGGAGAAGGAAAAAGAAATAGTCAGTGGACATTTTTAAAACAAGAAATGACCCTATCATTAGGAGGTGTATTAAAATAGAATGTGGCCAAAAAATGGACAAAGTGCCAAGAATTCCAAGGTAAGATGGGTAGCCTTTCCCATCAGGGAGATTATGTTTTAGGTAATGGTGTAAGGGATGGAGAACCAAGCTGATAAGTTTGGTGGGAAAATTTGATCATTGGCATAATTAGAGAGGGGCACTCCAAGGAAGTGTTCATCTGAGGAACAGCACTAGGTGGTGGTCTAGTGGGGAGCCATGCACACGTACAGCTATCAGTATAAAGTGGACAGAGATTTGCAGGGTCACATGAGACTGAAGAATCCCACCAATGTGAAGTCAGTAGGAGCAATGACAGGGAAGTGATTCATGTCTTTTCTTGAGCATGAGTTCCTAAAAAAAAAGCAAACCAGAATAGAAAAGAATGAAGAAAAGTCTGATTGAAATTCTCTTAATCTAATACTTGATTCTTATTAAATTACCATCTTGATTTTACTGAGACCCTTTTAATTTCCTTTAGATCTTTTTCACAGGAGACAGATATATTTTGGTGAGAACACTGGCTGAACTGATACATATATATCTATATCTATCTATCTATCTATCTATCTGTCTATCTATCTAATGTCTGTACATATATCTATCTATATTGTTACAAGAATCAGTGAATAGAGTTAAAAATGAGAGAGAAAATTTAATAAGGCTGGGTAACAGCCATCCATCCACCCATTCACCCTGCTTCATTTATTCACAAAGCAGTTGTTACAGTCCATAAATATAGTAGTAAACAAGAGAAGCACGGTCCTGTTCTCATGGAGCTGAAATTACATGGGAATAGTTTTACAGAAGGTGAAGTGAAAATTGCTATAAGAATCTGTCAGCAGGATGTTTTGCTAGCCCATGGTTTCAGGAAGGGTTCCAGGGCAAAATATCACTTTTACTAATTATTAGGGAAGGAGATTAGTATAAGGACAGCAACATAAATAGAGAGAGAGGCAAGGAGAGGGATAGAGAGATAGAAACATTGATGAGAGAGGAAGTCATTGATTGGCTGCCTCCTGCGTAGTCCCCACGGGGAACTGAACCTACAACCCAGGTATGTGCCCTGCCTGGGAATCGAACCTGTGACATCTTGGTTCGATCAACTGCTGGGCAAAATCAGCTGGGCCAGCTATAATCTTGAAGATCTATTCTTAAACATTATAAGGAAAGGAATTCCTCTTCTTTTTTCATATTTTGTATTTCATTGAAGAGGAGATTATTTTCTTTCTGTCTTTCACTTATACACAGTATAGAATTTGAACTAGTTTGTATACATATGGGACAACTATTAACACATTCATTAACTAAAACCTTCTTTGTTGACTTATTGCTATATATTTTTAAAATATAAAGAATTTAAAGTATTCTGAGAGCTGTGATGAAAATACCAAGAAAACATCCTCAACAGGAACTGTAAAAATATTAAACAAAAACAACAAAAATTCTTTTCTACTGAGGTCAGTGAGGGTCACTAACTAAAGTAATAATTAGGATAAATTAAACATGAGGCTTAATAATGGTTTTATACATTGTAATTCTTCCTACAAGGAGACCATACCAAATTTCACTTTTAATTATAGTATCAGTTGGGGTTTAATCCAGAAAGCAGAGCCATTATGAGTGATATTGAGTATAAATTTATTAAAGAGGCAAGATCATAA
This sequence comes from Myotis nattereri, assembly GCF_964212035.1. Classification (NCBI taxonomy): domain Eukaryota; kingdom Metazoa; phylum Chordata; class Mammalia; order Chiroptera; family Vespertilionidae; genus Myotis; species Myotis nattereri. The sequence goes on from NC_138080.1 coordinate 56,038,839, forward strand.
TTGTTGAAAATATCTATGGAAAGATATTGCTGCTGCATCGATTTACGGTTCTGAAGTAGTTGTAGGTCATCAGGGCTGGCAGTCGGGAAGAAATGCTCCATGTGAAGCAGAGTACAGCAAGGACCCACTGGGACCTGCAAGGAAGAACTGGAACACACATCTGTCTCTTACCACCTCAACCCTAAATGACCTAGGTGACCTGAAGAAGCAGACACACTTTCCCGCAGAGGTGCACATGCTCCTCACCCAGGACTTGGAGAAGCTGATGGAGGATATCCGCAAGCCCAGTCGCTGTCCTCTGCCAAGATGAGCCTGCAAGGCCAGTGACGCCTGGCACCCTACATCAACATCAGTCTTGAGAGTGTAATGGCTGTTGCTTCCTTTTCACCTTCCACATCTTGTATAAATTACTCTGTGGCTAATCATAATCTGGAGCCATAAAGGCAAGAGCATCCTCAACAATGTATTTCCAGCTCAGTTAAGTTTTAACTGAACACAGAGCCCACTCCTTGTCAATTTGGTATCCCTACATACCTATTTTAAGCATGTTTGACTACCATGCTTTATTAGCTGTTAAATGAGTTCGTTGGTCAGAAGTAATGCTATGTGGACTGCCATGATAGTGAATAAAGTATATACAAATTATACTTTTTAGCAGAACAAATGTATACAGTGAAGAAAAATCCATATCTTGACCAAGTGTCTGTTCGAGTAAGGACAAGTACTGTGCCTTCTCTTATGGAAATAGTCCAGTATAATCAACCTAAACACATAGCTGGCTGATCTCTCTGGAGAAAGGTGGTGCCAGAAGATATTGTAGGCTTTTTAGTAAATCAGATGCAGTTTTGGCCAGAGGGAACTCATACCTATGGTTGATAAGGAGGAGGCCATGTAAGAGGAGTATGGGCCATAAGCATCTGGGCAGCTTGCTCATGAAACTTACTTATGCCTTTATGACTTGCTCACATTGGATATCAAGTCTACTTGATAAAGGAGTGCTGCTGTATATATCCAACTTCATGCTTTGGTGGTCAGACAACACCCAGTTTATGCCGAGTACCTCAGGGAGCATGGCAAATTGATGATCCCTTGGTCTAGCTTTCCATCTCTATTGGGACCCAGTAGCAGACCAGAAATTGGTTATTAAAAGGAAAATTTATGTCTCCATAATATGACATAGACTTATTCAAAAATGCTAAAGGTCTCCACAGTCATTTACCTATAAATTCCCGGTAATGACTTTCAACATTCCCCCATCCTACAAAGATACTTCAAGCACTGTAAGATGATCTAGGTCATATGGCCCAAGTGGAAGGGAAGAATGCATATTAGCCTGGACCTGTTGCAGAGATGTGTCTGCTGTTCTAGGATTCACATAAAACTGTCATCATTTTGAAGTAATTTGCTAAATGAATATATGAAGCGTGTACAAATGAAACATATACTTCCAATATCTAAAGAGATCTCATTATGCATTGTGTCTCTATTAGTATAAATGTAATATGTAGAAACTTTTCCTTAAGTTTGGGAAATATATCACACTAAGCTTCAGACACTGTTTTCCTAGATATATCTAGGGATAGCAGGCCCTAACTTTTATAGGATTTCTCACTACCTTGATGCATCTACCTTACCCCCAAGTGTCTAGAATAGATACCACTTCATAATCAGCATTATGTCAATAAGATAACGGTCTAGCATGATGTTCTTTGAAATAGTGAGGCAACTAATGCTTCCCTAGACTAGATTATGACATAGGGCTAAGGAAATAGTATAGCCTTAAGGCAGGATAGTGAAGATATAACTCTGGCCTATTCTACTCAAAGCAAACTGCTTCTGAGATCTTTGCTAAAAGGCATAGAAGATAAAGGATTTTTCAGAATAATAGTTACATACCTGCAGCTGAGTTTTGAAATAGCAGCTGGAATAGCTGTCATTATCTGATTTTGTGGGTACCCACTGCATACTTCAAAATACAGCTATCTTCTGCACTAGCCAAATAGGCAAATTGAATGGGGATGTGGTAGGAATCACCACCCCTGTACTTTTTAAGCATTTGATATTGTCAAGAATTTTTATAATCACTGCAGAAACTTTTATCGTTTTGTTTTACATTGTTGGCAGAGTCACTTCCAGTGACTTCCAGTTGGCTTGATTTATAATATCAGGTCTGGCTGCATGGGTTAGGGAATCAACATGGGTAGTCTGCTTGTTATTAAGTATATTAGTTCACCTATACATTCATAATCCCAGCATAGGTTTGGGGAAACACAGGGCCCACTGTGAGATGAATCTGACCAAAAGTGTTCACCTGACTGCAGCAGACTTTTAATCTGACTGGTGAACCATAGCAACATTCTGTCTCTCCAAGAATTAAGGTCAGTTCACAGCAAGTAGCCAACAATTCCCAAAAAGTTTAGGTTGTTTCTTGTTCTGAAATGCGCAGTCACCTTGAGAAATGGCCACAAATTCTATTTATTTATTTATTTATTTATTTTTATTTTATATTTTACATGCAATCAACATTAATATTTCAAGAAAAATAAGTTTAAGTATAATAATGTTACATGCAATAAAATTAATATTTCAAGAAAAAAGGATTTTAAATATAATATTACCAAAATTGTACTAACATAGTATAATATCACAAAAGTTGTAGGAAATATTAAAAATCTGCAAATAACAGGATTCTATTATATTCTAAAATATTTTTTTTTCTCTGGCTCTACTTGGGTTCATCCATTTATGTTGTTCATTATATCGCACAAATGACAGATCATGTGATATTTACCTTTCTCCGACTGACTTATTTCACTTAGCATAATGCTCTCCAGGTCCATCCATGTTGTTGCGAATGGTAAGAGTTTCTTCTTTTTTACAGAAATGTAGTATTTCATTGTATAGATGTACCACAGTTTTTTTTATCCACTCATCTACGGATGGGCACTTAGGCTGTTTCCAGATCTTAGCTATTGTAAATTGTGCTGCTATGACCATAGGGGTGCATATATCCTTTCTTATTGGTGTTTCTGATTTCTTGGGGCATATTCCTAGAAGTGGGATTACTGGGTCAAATGGGAGCTCCGTTTTTAAATTTCTGAGGAAACTCCATACTGTTTTCCACAGTGGTTGCACCAGTCTACATTCCCACTAGCAGTGCAAGAGGGTTACTTTTTCTCTGCATCCTTATCATTTATTGATGTGTTGATGAGAGCTATTCTGACAGGTGTGAGATGGTAACTCATTGTTGTTTTGATTTGCATCTCTCAGATGATTATTGACTTTGAACATGTTTTCATATGGCTCTTGGCCTTCTGTATGTCCTCTTTTGAAAAGTGTCTATTGAGGTCCTTTGCCCATTTTTTGATTGGATTGTTTATCTTCCTTTTGTTAAGTTGTATGAGTTCCCTGTAAATTTTGGAGATTAAACCCTTATCTGAAATAGCATTGGCAAATATGTCCTCCCATGCAGTGGGCTTTCCTGTTGTTTTGTTGATGGTTTATTTTGCTATGCAGAAGCTTTTTATTTTGATGTAGTCCCATTTGTTTATTTTCTCTTTAGTTTCCATTGCATTAGGAGCTGTATCAGTAAATATATTGCTATGACATATGTCTGATATTTTGCTTCCTATGGATTCTTCTAAAATTTTTATGGTTTTTCATCTTAGGTTTAAGTCTTTTATCCATTTGGAGTTTATTTTTGTGTATGGTGTAAGTTGGTGGTCTAGTTTCTTTTTTTTTTTTTTGCATGTATCCATCCAATTTTCCCAGCACCATTTATTGAAGAAACTATCTTGACTCCATTGTATGCTCTTGCCTCCTTTGTCAAATATTAATTGAAAAATATGGCTTGGGTCAATTTCTGGTTCTCTGTTCTGTTCCATTGGACTATATGTCTGTTCTTGTGCCAGTACCAGGCAGTTTTGAGAACAGTGGCTTTGTATATAGCTTGACATCTAGTATTGTGATCCCTCCAACTTTGTTCTTCTTTCTCAGGATTGCTTCAGCTCTTAGGGGTCTTTTTTTATTACACATGAATTTTTGGAAAGTTTTTTCTAGGTCTGTGAAATATTTTGTTGGCATCTTAATGGGGATTGCATTGAATTTATAGATTGCTTTGGGTAGTATGGACATTTTAACGATGTTGATTCTACCAATGCATGAACATGGTATATTCTTCCGTTTGTTTATGTCTTCCTCTATCTCTTTTTTTCAATGTCCTATTGTTTTCCAAGAATAGGTCTTTTACTTCCTTAGTTAAGTTTATTCCTAGGTATCTTAATTTTTTTGTTGCAATGGTAAATGGGATTGTTCTTTTAGTTTCTCTTTCTGTGAGTTCATTATCTACATATATAAAAGCCTAAGTGACCGAATGACAGATTGACTGTTCGCTATGATATGCACTGACCACTAGGGGGGCAGACGCTAAACACAGCAGCTGCCCCCTTGTGGTCAGTGCACTCCCACAGCCAATCTCCTGTGGGCAGCTAACCCCCGATGGTCCTCCTCCCGGCCGGCCCTGATTGGCCCTGATAGGGCCGGCTGGCCAACCTCCCGCAGTCCCTCCTCCCAGCTGGATGGCTCCGATGACCCCAATCAGGGTGGCCAGCCAACCTCCTGTGGCCTCTCCCCCCCGGCCAGGCTGAGGAACTCCATTGGGGCCAGATGCTCAATGCAGGAGCTGCCATGATGCGCACTGGTCATTTAAAGAGACACAGCACTGCAGACCTGGTGGCCACAAAGCAATACTCGGCTTCCCCCAACTGGGACACAGGCCCTGCCACCACCCTGGAGCCCATCAAATTACAGCCAACACTGCCGAGACCCCATGGCACAATATGCGGCCCACAGCCCAGCCCAGCCTGGAAATGGTGGCTGTGGGTGCCAGGTAATGATATCATATAGCAACACCTGGATTCCTCTCCCTAGCAACGACCAGACTCCTTGCAGTTTCTTCATCCCAGGAACAAAAGTTGCTTTATTGCCAGATGGAAACATTTCACACTTTAACCAAATGTCTGTGAAGAATTTTCCCGTGCTTCATCTCATGTAATCCTCACAGAAGTCCTGGAATAGGTAGATAGGAGACTCAGTGGAATCCTATTTTCTTTTCATTAGCCAGAAAATGGAGATTTAGAAAGCTTAGAAACTTGACCCGACTGAAAAGAAGTAAGAAATGGTGGACCTTGAAAATGACTTCAGGTTTTCTCACTGCGCAGGATATAGTCAAACACTGCTGCAGTTAAATATTTTACCCTTTGTTCTCCCTGCGTGATCCACAATAATAATCTGCTTCATGTTGATATTTACTACTGTGTTGCTGACAATTACCTGAAAAAGAAGTTAGGGTAATTCACTGGGCTGGAAAAATTTTAGCTAAAAAAATCAGCAGGTCTAATTAAGCAAGTTTATATATCTATCTATCTCACTGGTGTGGATTGCACGTGTGTGTTTCAATCTGTCTTTGTCAATTGTGAATTTGGTTGACACTTATAGAGAAAGGGCAAATAGTAACATTAAAATATTTCTTCTAATTAATTTCCTTTAGATGTGCACGAATCCATGCACCATGCTACTAGTTGGTGTATAAAAATGCCAAAGATTTCTGGGGGTTAAGTTTGTATGCTGTTATGTTGCCAAATTCATTTATTAAGTCTAATAGTTTTTTTATGGAGTCTTTGAGGTTTTCTGTGTACAATGTCATGTCATCTATGACTAATGACAGTTTTACATCTTCTTTTCCAATTTGGATGCCTTTTATTTCTTCTTGTCTGATCGCTATGGCTAGCACTTCCAATACTATGTCGAACAGGAGTTGTGAAAGTGGGCATCCCTGTCTTGTTCCTGTCCTTAGGAGAAAGGGTTTTAGTGTTTGCCCATTGAATATGATGTTGGCTGTAGGTTTGCTATATATGGCCTTTATCATGTTGAGATATGCTCCCTCTATTCCAACTTTGCTGAGAGTTTTTATCAAACATGGGTGTTGGATTATGTTGAATGCTTTTTCTGCATTTGTCAATATGATCATGTGATTTTTTTTCTTTCAATTTATGTATGTGATGTATCACGTTTATTGATTTGTGAATATTGTACCAGCTTTGCATCCCTGGAATAAATCCCACTTGATCATGGTGTATGATCTTTTCAATATATTGCTGGATGCGATTTGCTAATATTTTGTTGAGGATTTTAGCATCTATGTTCATCAGGGATATTGGCCTGTAATTCTCTTTCTTTGTAGTATCTTTATCTGGTTTTGGAATTAGGATAATGCTGACCTCATAAAAAGAGTTTGGAAGTGTTCCTTCCTCTTGGATTTTCTGAAATAGTTTGAGGAGTATAGGTGTTAGTTCTTCTTTGAATGTTTGGTAAAACTCCCTGTGAAGCTGTCCAGAGCTGGGTTTCTGTTTGGTGGGAGTTTTTTGATTACTGCTTCTATTTCATCAGTAGTTATTGGCCTATTCAATTTTGGGAGATTGTATTTTTCTAGGAATTTGTCTATTTTATCCACATTGTCCAGCTTGTTGGTATATAGTTAGTTGTTCATAGTATTTTCTTACAGTCCTTTGTATTTCTGTTGTGTCAGTGGTTACTCCTTCACTTTTGTTTCTGATTTTATTTATTTATTTATTTAGGTCCTCTATCTTTGTTTCTTGTTGAGTCTGACTAATGGTTTATCAATTTTGTGTATTCTGTCAAAGAACCAGCTCCTGGTTTCATTGATTTTTTTTTTCATTTTTAATTTGAACAGTTTTAGTTTTAATTTCCAAAATCTCTAATAGTTTCTTATTGTATGATTAGGGGCCCAGTACACGAATTTGTGCACCTTGAATGGAACTGTGGGCTGAGAGGCTGCTGTGGGCACAGGAGTGGGTCTTGGCCCATCCTCCCGGCCCATGCTTGGTCCTTCCCACCACAGCCCATGGTCCCCTGTCTGCCAGCAGCCCTGCTCCCGCTGCTTCCGCTCCCACATGCTGATGGTGCTGGCCCCGCTTACACCCGCTAATGGTGCAGAGTGATTGGGGCCAGCGCCAGCAGCGGGTGCAAGTGGCGGCTGCTGCCAGATCACCCCTCAGGAGCAGGGAGAGGTGGTGAAGGCCTCAGGGGTGATCGGGGCTGGCAGCGGGTGAGAGCAGCGGCTCTGGCTCTGGTGGCAGCTGCATATGCTAATGGGGCCAGAGCCAGCAGTAGGTGCAAGACATGGCTGCTGGCCCCAATTGCCTCTCAGGAGCAGGGGGAGGTGGAGAAGCCCTGAGGGGTGTTCGGGGCCTGCAGCAGGTGTGAGCGGAGGCTCCGGTGCTGACAGCAGTGTGAGCAGGGCCAGCACTGGCAGCAGGTGTGAGCTCCCAGTGGGACCACAACGTGTGGGAGTAAAGAATTTTCAGTAATCACCAGAGACTCACCCCAATGACAGTGACCAGCGCCCTGCCTTGTTTTGGTGCTCCCACTCCCCACTCACCTGCTCCACCATCCTGCTGTGGTCAATGCCCGCCATGTTCTGCACTCTGCTGCCAACATCCACCATGTTCCACACGCGCCCCCTGGTGGTCCACGTACATCACAGCGACTGGTTGTTCGGTTGTTCTGCTATCCGGTCTATTCACATATTAGAGTTTTTATATATAGATAATCTCTAATTAATGGATTCATGTTCTTCATTTATATTTTTGAGAAACAAATGAAATAGTTATTTTAAAATTATTTCTAAATATACTCTTATTCTTCTTTTGCTTTGTGTATTTCTTTTTTTCCCCTTTATTGATTAAGGTATTACATATGTATCTTTATCACCCCATTACCCCCCTACCCACTCACTCATGCCCTCAGCCCCCTGGTGTCTGTGTCCGTTGGTTAGGCTTATATGCATGCATACAAGTCCTTTAGTTCATCTCATTGATTTTTTTGTATTTTTTTTGGTCTCTATGTTACTTATTTATGCTCTAATCTTTATTACTTCCTCCCTTCTACTTAGTCTTGGCTTTTCTTGTTGTTCCCTTTCTAGTTGTTTAAGTTGTAGGGTTAAATAGTTTATTGATGATTTTTCTTTCCTTTTTAAGGTATGCCTGTAGTTCTATGAAGTTCCCTCTCAGGACTGCTTTTGCTCTGTCCCAGAGATTTTGGGTTGTTGTGTGTTCATTTTCATTTGTTTCCAGGAAGTTTTTTATTTCTTTCTTAATCTTGTTGGTAACCCATTTATTGTTTAATAACATGCTATTTAGCCTCCATGCGTTTGAATGTTTCTGGGTGTTTTTACTGTAGTTGATTTCTAATTTCATTCCACTGTGATCTAAGAAAATGCTTGATATGATTTCAGTCTTCTTGAACGTGTAGAGACTTGTTTTGTGTCCTAACATATGGTCTGTCTTTGTGAATGATCCATGTGCACTTGAGAAGAAGGTATATTCTGCTGCATTGGAGTGAAATGTTCTATAAACGTCAATTAAATCCATCTGATCCAGTGTGTCCTTTAGAATCTCTGTTTCCTTGTTAGGTTTTTGTCTGGAAGAGCTATCCAATGAAATCAGAGGGATGTTACAGTCCCCTACTATGACTGTATTTTTGTTGATCTCTCTGTTAAAGTCCTCTAGAAGTTTTTTTTTTATATATTTAGGTGCCCCTATATTGGGTGCATATTTGTTTACCAGGGTTATATACTCTTGTTGGATCAATCCATTTAGTATTATGTAATGACCTTTGTTGTCTCTTGTGATGGCCTTTATTTTAAAGTTTGTTTTGTCAAATATGAGTATTGCTACTCCAATTTCTTTTTCTTTTCCATTTGCATGGAAATATTTTTTCCATCCCTTCACTCTCATTCTGTGTGTGTCTTTTGTTTTGTTTTGACGTAGGTCTCTTATAGACAGCATATAGATGGGTCATGCTTTTGTATCCATTCAGCTACCCTACACCTTTTGATTAGAACATTTATTCCATTTACATTTAGGATTATTATTGATAGGTACTTATTTATTGCCATTATATTTCTATATGGCTAGGTTTCTCTCTCTGTTTTGTTTTCTCATTACAGCAATCCCTTTAGCATTTCTTGTAATGCTGGGTTGGTGGTGATGTAGTTCTTTAGCCTTTTTTTTCTGGAAAGTTCTTTATTTGACTGTTTATTTTGAATGATAGCCTTGCTATATATTAGGCAGATCCTCTATACCTCTCAATCTCTAGTGTAGGACAGTGTTAAAGGCTTTTTCTGACTAATTAGATCAGGCAAAGACTCAAAGCCTCCAGAGCCTGCCTCTGCCTACAGACTGATAGGATTCCAACTTGAATTGCCCTCCAGGCAATTGTCCTCAGGTCCTGTGAGAGGTGTTTTTTTTTTTTTTAACAGGGTGGGGCAGTTGCTTCTGCCTGGATGCTAATTGTTATTTTTAATCTCTTAAATGGCCTCAGGCCAAGGTGTTTTCAATAGGGTGTGTCAACTGTCTCTCCCCTCCACCCATCCCTACCACAAGGCGATGTCTATGTGGGAAAGATGTACTTTGTTGCCTGAGAAAATGACTCAGCCCAGGAAATTTGGGGTATCTACCCTCTGGGCTCTATCCCCTGAGTCCCCAGTCTTGGCTTCTGCCCTCACAGCTCCAGTGCACTTCACCCTCCCTCTGCCAGAGTACTAGGTGGGTTGCTCCACAGGGAATTTTGTGCATTGGCCCTTTAAGAGGGTGCCTGAATTTTCAGCTGTTACTCTCTGGCAGATAGTGCCCAGCTGCTTTTCACAGCCAGATGTTATGTGGGTACCCTCCTCAGTTTTGGTGCTGTCTTCTGGGGGGCCCAGCATGGGGATTAGGTCCCAAAGTTGTCTGTGACAATGCCCCACAGCTGAGATATTTCTCAGGGACTTCAGTTGCTGTCTGGGGGCGCCTGGCCAGCCCTTTCACACCTCTGCCCCTCCTACCAGTCTCTAACCAGTCTCCACTTTTGGTCCTTGGGTATCATGGTTCTTTCCTGTGAGATTTCCATTGATTATTCAGTATGTTTTTCTGTATTTTAGTTGTAATACCAGTTTGTTCCTGGGAGCATGTCCATGCAGCATCCACTTACTCTGCCCTGGCCACAAATTTTTTTGCGGCAAAGCTTGATAAGAACATTTAGAGTTTAAATTTTTCGCTATGAGACAGGATCTTACCTCATGTATGACTTGACCTCTGCTTCATTCAAAGAAATTCTAGGTTGTAATTTAGTTCAGTGCTGAGAAGTGGTTGAGAGTTGTGACCATTATAATGATTAAAGTTAGACTTCCATTCACCAGGAGAAATCTGTATGTCTTATTCATATCAAGAAGTACTTTGAAGGCTCTCAACCTATTTCTGTGTTAAGGAAACAGTATTCACCAACCCACAGCTTTTTGTGGACCAAACAACCTGATTTCTAGCCATGGAGTGCCAAAATTTGGTCCCTACTATTGCAGTATCCCATTGTCCCTGCTGAACTCAAGGAGTCTAGTTTGATTGCAGCAATTCCCACTGGACAACTTCCCTGTAGCTCCCTCACAAATATATGCTGGAAAGCCTTAGTGTAGAGGATGTTCTTTAAACAGTGATTAGCAAGTCCTCTGTAGCTTTATAACCTGAGTTGGGTTAGACAATTCAATTGTCTGTCTAATATGACTGTTAGCTAAAACTAACACATTGAATCTAGTATCTTTTTTAAGTACAATTATACCAAAATAAAAACTGGCCTAATCTGTTTTTTCGACCTTTATCCATACAACTTAGGATCCACTTTTGTATATGTTCCCAGGCATGTCAATATAAATTAGAAAAATCCTGCATTCATTTTTGTCTTATGGGCAGTAATGTTGCTTGTTTGTTGCTATTGGAAATCATTTTGTTCATCCTCCAGCTCTTGCCCAAGCTCCTCCTGCAACTCTTCAAGTTCTGAATTAGTAACCATGGTTTGTGGCAAAGCTTCTTCAGTGGGTAACCCACATTGTCAGTATCAATAATATCCTCCTTTGTGTTCCTGCCACTTGAGTAAATCTATATTCTTCCAGAATGAGACCCTTTTGAAAGAAATTATGATATGTGGGTCCCCATCTATGACTTTCTTTATTTTGTGACCAGATCAACTATTTTGGCTATTAATTTATTTAGAAAATGAACCCGTTCAGGCAGAAAAAATTAGTTAAAGCAATAGACCTACTTAACTAGTTTTTTTTTTTTCAATTTTACATCTAATGTTTTTCAATTACAGTTGACAATATTATATTAGTTTCAGGTGTACAACATTGTGGTTAGACATGTATATAACTTATTAAGTTATTCCCCCAAAGTTTAGTACCCACTTTGCACCATGCATAGTTAATACAATATTATTGACTATGTTCCCTATGCTATTTTTTATCCTGTGACTATTTTATTTGTTGGAGAGTAAATATTATTTATTTTAATTCAGGAATGTTTCCCCAGAGTAGAAGAATTTTAGAGAGAACATTTCTGTAAGAGAGGACAAAAGTATTTTAGAGTGAAGATGGAAAGTTACCTTTATTTTTTTAAATAAATTAAAAAATAGTTGATACATGATGTATTCATGGCATAGTATTTTTTTTTTTTTTACATTTTCAGTAATTGTTATGTATTGGATCCTGTCATATACCATAACATAGTATTGGGAACAACTGTTTCTTCAGTTATACAACTGTTCAACATAATCTTTAAAAAATAATTTTAAAAAATTAATTACAGTTGATGTACAATATTATATTAGTTTCAGGTGTATAATACAGTGATTAGATATCTGTATAACTTACAAATTGATCACTCTGATAAATCTAGTATCCATCTGCCACCATACATAGCCATTACAATACTATTGACTATAGTCCCTATGTTGTATCTTACTTCCCTATGACTATTCTGTATATCCAAATTGTACTTCTTAATCCCTTCACGTTTTCACCTATCCCTCAAACTCCCTCCAATCTGTCAACCAGGAAAATTTTCTCTGTATCTATGCATCTGTATATATGCACCATTTCTTCTTTATTCATTTAGCTCTTGATGGATACTTAGGTCACTTCCATATCTTGGCTATTGTAAATAATGCTACAATAAATATATGGTGCATAAATCTTTTTAAATTTGTGTTTTGAGTTTCTTCATATAAATACTCAGAAGTAAAATTGCTGTGTCCTTTTTTTATCGTTATAGCCTTTGTTTTAAAATCAGTTTTCTCTGGAGTAAGTATTGCTGCCACAGCTTTTTCTTTGTTTCTGTTTTCATAAAATAATCTTTCTCCATCCCTTTTCTTTCAGTCTGTGTGTGTCTTTCAATCAGAAGTGAGTCTCCTATAAACAGCATATGTAAGAGTCTTGTTTTGTTATTCACTCAGCTATTGTATATTTTTAAGTTGGAGCATTTAATCCATTTTCATTTAATTGTTGATATGTATTTGTTGCCATTTTATCATTCATATTTTTAAATCTTTTTTCTTCTTCTTAAAAAGATCCTTTAACATTTTTTGTACTACAGGTTTGGTGGTGATAACTTTAGCTTTTTCTTGTCTGAAAGCTCTTTATCTGACCTTCAATTCTAAAAATAGCTTTGCTGGTTAGAATAATATTAGTTTTGGTCCTTGCTTTTCATCACTTTGAATATAACTATTTTCCTCTTGATGTTTTGATGTTTTAAGATTATTTCTTTGTCTTAATCTTTGGCATCTTAATTATTATGTGTCTTGGTGTGCACCTATTTGGGTTCATCTTGTTTGGGACACTCTGTGCTTCCTGGACTTGTATGTTTATTTCAAGTACAGCAAGAAGGTGCACAGGTGGCCTATGTGTACCCTCTTGTTGTAGTTGAAATAGGCATACATGTCCAGGGAGCACAGAATTAGGGAATTTATCCATAATTATTTTTCACATTGGTTTTCAATTTCTTGCTCTCTCTCTTCTACTACCAGCACTTCTATGATGTGAATGTTGGTGGGCTTGAAGTTGTCCCAGAGACTTCTTGAACTGTTCTCATTTTTGGGGGGTTCTTTTTTATTTTATTTTCTATGGGTGTTTTCTATTCCTTATCTTCCAGTTTGCTTATTTGATTCTCTGCTTCATCTATTCTATTGTTAATGCCCTATAATATATTATTAATTTCAGTTATCACCAGTCTTCATTCCTGACTGGTTCTTTCTTATGTTTTTTTTAACTCCATTTTTATGTTTCCTATCTCTTTGTTGAAGTTCACATTGAGCATCTTACTTATCACGAGTGTTTTGAACTCTTCATCTGGTAGATTGCTTGTCTCTGTTTTGTTTAGTTCTTTCCTGGAATTTTTATCTGTTCTTTTATTTGAGACATGTTTATTTGTTTCCTCATTTTGGCTGAATTTCTGTGTTTGTTTCTAAGTATTAAGTAAAGCTGCTATGTCTCCAAGTTTTGGTAGAATGACTTACATTGTAGATGACCTATAGGGCTCAGTTGGTACAGCCTCCCCAGTCACCCTAACTGGGTTCTCAAGGTGTGCCTACCATGTCAGCTGTGTGCACCCTCTTGTTGTAGTTGAGCCTTGATTGCTGTTGATACATCAATGGGAGGGATTTATACCTAGGCTGATTGGCTGAAAGGACTAGCTGCAACCTCCATGGAGGAGCTTCTATGCAGGGGCTGATGCCTCACTTTAATAGGGCTCTGGTGCCTGATGCATCTGTCCATTGAGTGTGCTTCTGATGGAGATGGTATTGTGGTGCTCCAGATAGTCTGAATCTGGCCACAAGATATGCTGGCTGTGGGGCCTCCTGGAAGGTGCAGGCCAATATCAGCTGCTTTTGGTGCACTGCCTGGGCAACCCAGCATGAGCTACAAAGCAATTTGCAAATGACTGCTGCTTGTGCTGGGTGTAGAGGTGTCCAGTAGAGGCCAAGCTGAGAACCAAGGCCGGTAACCATTATTGGTGGGCCTGGGATCACTTTGTAAGAAGTACAGGGTATGCTGAGGCCAGATGCTGCTTGTTGGGGATTCTGAACCCTTGAGAGGTTTTTAGGAAAGTCCACAACACGTTTGTTTGGGAAAGCCACTCGAAACATCTTGGGTGGACTGCAAGTTGGGTGGGCAGGGTTTCAGGGAGTCACCAGGGCAGGGTAACAATGTTAGAAAGCTTTATGGAGTCTCAGATATGGCACCTGCCTGTGGGACCTGTGTGTGTGTGTGTGTGGCGGGGGGGAGGGTTGTAAGGGGGTGCTCAGCAAAGGAACAATGGCCTGTGCCAGAAGTTTTGTCTAGGAGAAAGCTGGCCCTTCAGCCATCACCCTGAAGCCAGATAGCTTAGTTCCTCCCCTGATTCAGCTTTCCAGCTGCTGCACCAGAGCTGGATCTCAGAGTAAGTCTAAGTATACCATGCATGGGCCCTTTAAGAGGAACTCCTAGGACTCCAGCAGACCTTCCATGTCACTCAGCCATAATCTCCTCTGGTTTTTACAATTGTAAGCTATGGGGACTTTTCTTCTTGGCATTGGAACCCCAGACTGGAGAGCTTGGTGTGGGTTGAGACCCCTCACTCCTTAGAGGGGACCTCTGCAGTTGAGATCGCTCCTGATTTTTAACTACCACATGTGGGTGTGGGACCAGCCCACTTGGCATTTCCACCCCTACTACCAATCTCAGTGTGGCTTCTTCTTTATATCCTTAATTTTAGGACTTTTGTTCAGCTAGATTTCAGGCAGTTCTCAACGATGGTTATTCTGTAATTTAGTTGTAATTCTGATGTGGTTGTGGGAGAATTTGAGTACCACATTTATTTATGCTGCCATCTTGACTAGAATTCACCCCCTATCCCCATGACTGTTTTGTAACTATCAATTTAAAGTTTTTAATTCCTTTACTTTTTTAAACTTGTTCCCCAAACCCCCACCCATCTGACAGCCATAAGTTTATTCTCTGTGTCTATGAGTCTGTTTTCAGCTACTTTTATTTTATTATATTTTGCTTTAAGATTTATTGAATTGAGCAGAGAACATATTTTGGAAAAATAGCCTAATGAGTAATAATGTAGGTTCTGTCAAGAGGACTTTTCCATGTAACAAATATCATTTGTGCTAAACAGAGTTTTTCCTTTGTTGTAGTTTCCATTCTTGAAGTAAATGAGTATGTCTACCCAACAATCCATATCTGTGGACAGAAGCAAGTCCCCAAACATCTCTAAGTCATTACTAGAGCCAGTGGGGATTGTCTCAGCCCTTTCCCCTGATGCCCAGGCAACTCTCCTGCCTAAATCCAAATGAGGCCAATTAAGTGACATCTAACAGGACTTGAGGATTAAAATTGATACTGTAAACCATGATAACTCATGCATCTGGATTAGTTTCTTAGAGACATTCCTCAGAGATTTTCTGGTTTTGAGTTCTGAAGGGTGATTCCTTCAGTGGATGTTCACAAACTGCAGATCTTTTAAAGAAGTAATTGCTTTGCTCATAAGAACCTAAAAAAAGAAATGTCTGCCTTCTCTACTTGGCATCACTGCCACCTCATGGATTAATGATTTCTGTGTCCATAATTGCCTCATTACATCCTTCTATTTTATACAAATAGCCAAATGTATCAGAATTCACTTTAATGAATGTGAGTCATTCCTTATATTTTTATGACTTAGTCTCACTGGTTTGTAAGTAAGCCATTAACTGGGCTAAAAATAATAGATACTACCTGCTGAAAAGCTGTGTCGTAAAAGAGCTCATTGCTAAGGACCCCAAAGAAAGGGGTGAGGAGAAGAGGGTCTATGATGCTGAAAAAAAATACTCCTACCAATTTTTTTAAGGTTAAAAAAACAGTCCTTTTACCAGAAAGCTTAATTTTATAGTGCTGTGGATTCATAGAGCCAAACAATTTTGTGACCATATTCAGAACCACACTCAGTCTATTTTATAGTAAAGAATTCAAAATATCCATGTTTGTTTTCTCAGAAAAAGAAGCTCAGTCTTTCTATGCCTCTCCTGAATTCTTGTTAGGCATCCCCAAGAGGAGCAAACAGGAGTCTGTGGTCTGAATTAGGTGTTTCAGTATTTTAACAGCTCCTTTAGATAAATGATAGCTTCTTCTTAATAGTTAGTTTCAACTTAAGCCCAAAGTTTATAAAATGCATTTCTTTAAAGAGAGTCTCTGTCTGTATATATTTTTGTCTGGTTTAGTATCAGTCTAACCCTTTAGAATGTAAGTTTCATGAAAGCAAGTATTTTGATTATTCCTAGTGCCCAAAGCAGAGAGGGTTTGGCACATAGTGAATTATCAATAAATATTTGTTAAATAATTGGCCAGAATATGGATTTAAAATATTAAAACTATTAACATAATTTTATTAAGGTGTAAAGGTTTCCCTTAACTGGATTTTATGACATGGTTATAAAATATACAGTTTGTAAATGGAAAGCAGATAAATTAATTCCATGATTTTCATTTAAAAGGTGTAATTTAAATGGACTTCTGAGATCAGATTTATTTCTAGATAAAACACCATGAGCTCTCTCTCATTATATTGATTAGCTTCTTTGGCCAACTAGTTTCTGTAATGGTATAAGTCAAATGCATTAGCCAAATTCATTCATTCAACAAATTAGTATTAGTACCTCCTCTGTGAAATGTTCTTTGCTAAGTATTAGGCACATAAAGCTAAAAAAGATATGATCTTTTCCTCAGAGAAGCTTGTGATCTAAAAGAGACACAATAAGCCAAAATCATGGCATCACATGTTAATCACATGATAAATATTCATATAAAGCGCCACCTGAGCTGAGAGCGTTGCACACTAATGATTTTGGGGGAGTCCAGAGAATGCTTGCTTCCTTGAAGAGATGATGATAGACCTTTATCTTGAAAAGTTAGTAGAATGTGTTAAAATGAAGAAATGGCAAAGGGCACTTTAGGCAGAAGAGATGTTTGATGAAGGCAGAGTGGCCTGAAACAGCATAATGCAATTTGAATGTTGCTAGTAGTTCCCTGTGACTGAGAAAATATCGCTTCAACAAAAGAAAGGAGATAACCTCACGCTTCCAGTGTGTACAGTCTTCCATAATCATCCTATGGGGCCCAAGTAGGGAACTCACAGATACATAAAGTCCTACTTTTGTTTGTTTGGGGTATCATTTATATAAATAAAGAAGGAAAAACATGCTTTTTCTCATTTTTTAAATTTTTGAGATGACATTATGTCTGAGGCATTTTATATGTATCATCTGTTGAAATATTGTTAGGTATTTAGTTAGAGCAAATAAACTTACATAAACTAATTCTACTGCAAAATCAGTGTACTATATACCTCAGAATGGACTTCACTAATAGGATATTAGGTCAATCTCTCCACACGGTTATTCTTCCAACCCAATTTACCAGTGTCCTAATCATGAGCTGATCACAAACTCTAGTTTTTCAGTTATAATTGCAACTACACTTTATATGCAGTATAAATGAATTAAAAAGACAATTATATTTAGTTATTTACAAATCATAAAATTATAAGATTATATTTAAAAAGAAGTGTCTTGAAACAGGAAAGAGTGTAGCAAGTATAGAAAATTTGTATCAAACTATGCAAAAAGGGAGAGAGAGAGTTAAAAAAGAAAAGAAAAAGAGGATGAATATAATAGATGGCAATTTGCATCCTGTATCCTGGAATAAAGTACATATGTGGTGTCCTAGAGGGAGGTTGGACTAGAGGTATTGTGGAGGACCATAGACTTCACAGCCATGGAGATAACTTATAGTGTCTTTAATAATTTGCAGTAGTACGCTTCACTGTTCATTTAAAATTCTAATGGTAAAAGAAAATGCTACCAGAAAACGTATTTCCATTAAATAAATTATTTTCAGCATTTTCTTTTACTAGTGTTTAACATCAGACAGCACTTGCCATTATGCACTACTATCTAAAGAATATAAAGTATTTCTCTATTATCCTTAATATAATTATTCTTGTTTTACATAGTTACATATATATGTAATGGAATAATCCTATATAATAAAGAGGTAATATGCAAATTGACCATCACCCCAACACACAAGATGGCCACCACCATGTGGTCAAATATGGCTGCCCCCATGTGGACACAAGATGGCCAGCAGGAGAGGGCAGTTGTGGGTGATCAGACCAGCAGGGGAGGGCAGTTAGGGGTGACTGAGCCGGCAGGAAAGGGCAGTTGGGGGGCGACCAGGCCTGCAGGGGAGGACAGTTGGGGGGGACTCAGGGAGGGCAGTTGGGGGTCACCAAGAGGGCAGTTGGGGGGTGATCAGACCAGCAGGGGAGGGCAGTTGGGAGGACCAGGCCTGCAGGGGAGGGCAGTTGGGGGTGACCAGGCCAGCAGGGGAGGGCATTTAGGGGTGACTGGGCCAGCAGGGGAGGGAAGTTAGGGGCAATTGGGCCAGCAGGGGAGCAGTTAGGCGTTGATCAGGCTGACAGGAGTGGTTAGGGGCAATCAGGCAGGCAGGCAGGCAGGCAAGTGGTTGGGAGCCAGCAGTCCTGGATTGTGAGAGGGGTCCCAAATTGGAGAGGGTGCAGGCTGGACTAAGGACACACACGCCCCGTGCATGAATTTTGTGCACCAGGCCTCTAGTACCTTTTATAATATCATATAGGGTTAATATTTTTTTAAGCTTTTATGAGATTTCTAAATAAGATAATTTGATTTTTTTTGTTGTGGCAACATTCATGCCTCCTGATACATATATATTTAGACCCAAGCAATATCACCATTGTTTTTGTTTTCTTTAAATGCAAAAGGAGTTGGAAGGAAAAGCTCCCCTTCTTTCTGCCAGATAGGTGCTTTTGTACTAAAAGACATTTGTTGAAGCATCTGTAAAAATCTTATATTTAATTAAGCACATTTTCATCACAATGAATAAAACAGGAGAGGCAGGGTTTTTCAACCTAAGGAAAAGTAAGAAAATAATAAATAAAAACAGAAGCATAAAAGCTGGTCTTCTACCCACCCACCTAGGCAAAATACTAAAACAATGACAACTAATTAATGTTGGCCCTGGTACTGTTTTAAGAAGCCAAAAATGAAACACCCACAAAAGAAAATGATTCTTTGTTCACTGCATCTAGTTTGTTTGCACTTTTGAATAATGAATAAATATGTTACAAAAGATTATGAAGAAAATATGAAAGTGGAGTGGGGTCATAACAAGAAAATGTTAAAAACTCATCCTTACTCCATAACCAAACCTGTAAAAATTTTAATTGAAAAATTTAGCATGTTCTAAGATTTTCCAAAATGAATATTTAATACTTTTCTTTATCAAGTGATTTAGCAAAATGAAAGAAATTTTGGAAATAAGTTTTAAAAAGAAAGGAAATAAATCACTCTTCTACATGATATAACACTAAAGAATATGGCTGTTCTCTTGAAGCAAGAACCCAGTTACCTTGGGCGCGCTCCTAACATACCTCACAAATATTGTGTATTTCCTGCTTCCTCTGACATACCATGGGTGGTACACAGAAATCCTCTGAAAAGCTGAAAAATTGGATGACTTTAGTTATTGTGTCAAATGTATTACTTTCATTTCCAAGTGAAGGTTTGTATCCAATGTCATTTCCTGTTTGCATTTTGTTTCTTTTCTTTGGTCCCTGTCCCTTGTCTGTAACCCAGCTGAGGAACCTGCAAGTCAAAGTGGGGATAAGATCTGAAATTTTTAGAGAACAGAAGAGGCATAGGAGAGCAGTTTATTCACTGGTCCTAAGAGAAAAGTCAGTCACCTCAGAAGAAGATTAAATCTAAGGTGACATATTTGGGATGGATTCACTGGGAAATGGTATAATATACAAGCTTTAATTCATTTTCCAGCTGAAAGTGAGGATAGTAAAGAAAGTATCTTTATGTGTATATTGTCAACCATAGTAGTATACATTAGTTCTCTTTAAGAAAAATGAAATAAAGCACAAAAATAATTTTACAAATGAAATAGCTTCACACAATTGCAGGCACTCAGTCAGCACTCAATAAATATTGATTGATGATGCTGATCATCAGAGAAACCCGCTTACACCAAACCCCAGGGAACTTAGGAAAAATAGCAATGTCTCCTTTGCCAGAAGCAGGTTAAATGCCATGTCAGGAAAAAGTATTAACAGTGCTAACAGCAGTAAACCTGAACATTGTATTTCATTTGAAATTTAACCACAGCCATCAGTAAAATACAACTTCCAGATTGTCATATATCCTAAGTGACAGGGACTCAGGTTTTATTCTTTAAATATACATATTTAAAGACTAAAATGAAATCAATTATATATATATATATATATATATATATATATATATATATATATATATAATTGATTTCAGAGAGGAAGGGAGAGAGGGAGAGAGAGGAACATCAATGATGAGAATCATTGATCAGCTATTTCCTGCACCGCCCCCCCACTAGTGATCAAGCCTGCAACTCAGACATATGCCCTGACCAGGAATCATGATCTTCTGGTTCATAGGTCAGTATTTAACCAATGAGCCACACTAGTGGGGCTTGGGTTTTATTCTTAATTCAGGTTAAGCATCAAACTTAAAAGGTTCTTATTTCCTATTATAGTTTTTTTCTCCCATCATTTTTTCCTCAGAGCTTTATCAATTCCTCCTTTCTCAGCTGTGAAAATGTTGGTTCTCCACTATACCAGCTAGTTCCCTGTTAAGGGAACACACATGTGGAAAAAAAGGGTATTTGCTCTTTGACAATTTTCTTTAAATTACCTGAAATGATTCTCACTATTGGCATACAAAGAAACAAGCAATTATTAAAGCCATTTGCAAGTTTTTCCCCAATTGAATGAATAACAAAGATAGGTTTCCCTCTGCTGAAAGAGATAGAAAGAACTGGAAGTCTTGATGTTGAGAATTGCTGCAGCCATAAATCATTTTCATAAAAGAAAGTCCCATTCTTCAGAAGCAGGTCATATTTCAAATCCTGCTGCCAACTCAAGTATGAAAAGGAGAAGCTCCAGTCAGCAGACTACACAGCATGAACTATGAACCTAAATGCAAAGTGGACTCTGCTAGAATGTATCTTTGTAGAGTCAGCTTGTCTTTGACAAGTTCAGTTTCCATAGATGTTAGGATTACTATGTATTCCATGCTGGTATCATAGCTTCAGGAAACCATACTGTATGTTTGAGAAAACGGTTACTATTTGTACTAAAAAAATAAGTAGATCTGAGTGCAAAGGGCCACCTCGTTTCAAGCCCAGTGTAGAGGCTGCTTAGCTATGTTGGCTCTGAATAGTTTGTTCTGGTTCAACATAGTCTTGGAACTGTATTGGAATTTTCTTTATCATTTACAGATTTCCATTCTGAATATACTCAATGCTGTTTGGGAGTGTTTTCAATTCTGAGAAGCAACAAAATGCCAATAAATAAGCAATATGATTTGAGGTTATATAAAAAAAGTGAAACAATAAAGCAAAGATTAAAACTGCACATGACTATAGGGCTCAGCAGATGAGGAAGCAGGCCAGGTATGAGTGTGCGTGATGGCGTGGTAGAAGTGGTGTGGCCCACTGAGACCATCAGATCACTTGGACTCCAGCAACTGCCTCTTTAGACAGTTATTGCTATGTCAGATGCAGTGTTGTGTAGGAAAAAAATCTCCTGATATTTTAATATTGTGTATTATTTTTCTATTTCTGCATAACAAGTAACCAGAAACTTGGTGTGTTAGTTTCCTAGTACTGCCATAACAAATTACCACAAACTTGGAGGCTTAAAAAAACAGAAATATATTTTCTCACAGTTTTGGAGGCCAGAAGTCCAAAATGAAGGTGTCAGCAGGGTTGATTTTGTTTCTAAATTCTGAGCCAGAAACTATTCAGTGACTCCTTCCTAAGAACCTTTAGTGTTGCTTGATATGCAGAACTTCAATCTCTGCTTCCATCTTCACCTGGCCTCCTTTCTGTTTCTCTGTGATGTCACCTTTTCTGCCCACCCTCATCCAGGATGATCTTATCTTGGGATTCTTACCTTAATTATATCTACAAAGACTCTCTTTCCAAAACAGATCACATTCTGAGGTTCCTGTGGACATATATTTTTGTGGCCACAATTCAGTCCACTACACTTGGCAGCTTCAAACAACACAAAATTAATCTTTCATAGTTTCTGTGGGTTAGGATTCCTAACTGGGCTAGCTGAGTTTTCTGCTCAGGCTCTTACAGGCTAAAATCAAGGTATCAGCTGTGACTACAGTCTAGTCTGAGGCTTTCAGTCTTCTTCCAAGGGCACTACATATTAGCTGATTTCCGTTTCTTTTTTAAAAAAATATATATTTTTATTGATTTCAGAGAGGAAGAGTGTGGGAGTGATAGAAACATCAATGATGAGAGAGAATCATTTATCAGCTGCCTCCTGCATGCCCCACACTGTGGATTGAGTCCACAACCTGGGCATGTGCCCTGACCAGGAATTGAACCATGACCTCCTGGTTTATAGGTCGATGCTCAACCGCTGAGCCATACCAGCCTGGCCTGATTTCAGTTTCTTGAGGGTGTATGACTAAGGCTCACTTTGTGCTAGTCTTCAGCAAGGGGTCACTCTCAGCTCCTAAAGGCTGCTTGACATTCCCTGCCACATGGTAAACCCCCAGACAAGGCAATTTCCTTCTTCAAAGCCAATAGGAAAATATCTGCTGCAATATGGACTCTGTCTGACATTGTCTCTGACCTCTAGACTAAGATTTAAAGGGCCAGGCCCACCCAAGGGAATCTCCCATTTGATTAACTCAAAGCAGGGGTTCTCAACCTGTGGGTCGCGACCCCTTTGGCGGTCGAACTACCCTTTCACAGGGGTCGCCTAAGACCATCCTGCATATCAGATCTTTACATTACGATTCATAGCAGTAGCAACATTACAGTTATGAAGTAGCAACGAAAATAATTTTATGGTTGGGTCACAACATGAGGAACTGTATTTAAAGGGCCAGAGGTTGAGAACCACTAACTCAGTCATCTGATTAAGGATCTTAAAAACATCTTTGCGCCGAGACCGGTTTGGCTCAGTGGATAGAGCGTCGGCCTGCGGACTGAAAGGTCCCAGGTTCGATTCCGGTCAAGGGCATGTACCTGGGTTGCGGGCATATCCCCAGTGGGGGATGTGCAGGAGGCAGCTGGTCGATGTTTCTCTCTCATCGATGTTTCTAACTCTCTATCTCTCTCCCTTCCTCTCTGTAAAAAATCAATAAAATATATTTAAAAAAAAACAAAAACATCTTTGCCAAATAACATAATCTAATCCCACAAATGATATCTCATAATAGTCACAAGCCCCTTCATACTCAAGGTGAGAGGATTATACAGGTCTAAATACCAAGAGCAAAAGTCTTAAGGGCTATCTTAGAATCCTACTTACCAAAATGGGCTTTCTGTACATAAAGCAAAAAACTACATGCCTATTTGCTTTGAGATTTCCAAAGCAAAGACATGGGTTGTCTAATCTGCTTCTTTTAATATACTTTTAGTATTTCAAAAAATGGAAGTATTGTAGAAACAATGTAGCTAGACTTCCAATGGACTTAGAATAAAGAGAACAATTTTGGATGATAGTTTGAGAATAACTTGGAGTTCTGTAAATACTTTTTGGTACAATCTATAATTGAATATTATGATATGCCATTTGTCCATAATACATTATTGGGTGAAAAGCTAGCTAGAGGCACTATATTGTATAATTCCATTTTGAACAAAAAAATCCTAGTAACAACACCACAGCCATACATATTTCTATATGGTACATGTGCTTGTGGTTATGTATAGAAAAAAAAAGGTTGGAATGCATGTATATTAACCTGATAACAGTGACTAAGAAAGAAGAAAAACTGTGTGTGTGCTGCATTCAGTGAGCATGGGATGTCCTGAGGCCAATAGATGGAGAATTACTTGATTTTTTATAAAAGCGTATCTCATTTTTTGGGGAAAAATTTTAAATAAACAAAAAAACCTGCTTGGCCACTAGGACCTGCTCCCTAGAGCACCTCACAATCCTCCGAACACATTAGAGGATTATGAATTGTGAGAACTCTAAAGACCTTAGGAAACCTGATGGGTCATTGAACATTATTTGAAAAATAATGGCCTTTAAGTTACCACTATATATTAAGAGTTAATAACTAACTGAAACCTCACTAATCACCATGATTTTATGGGCAAAAATCTCAAACAGAAAATCAATTTTCTTGTTCAAGGTGGAGAGTTTGTTTAATTAGAATCAGCATTTAATAAGGGATAAACATTAACATCTTGCACAAGACCATCATTTTTAAAAGCCAAGCCAAATGAGTTGATTCAATGAACTTCCTTTCCAAAGGAAAATAATCAGAAGAGAAATGTCTCTGTCATTAAGCATCTTTATCATTGGAGAGCTGAAGCTTTCCCTGGGTTGGATATGGACAGTTTAGAAAGAGGGTCTCTGTGTCCAGAGGCTGAGCCTGTGAGGCACATTCTCAAGGCCTTGCCTTTCCCCACACAGGCAGGCTGTGTGGCACCCACAGCACAGCATGGCATTCCTCACCCTGCCCCCCACTCCCTCCTGCCCCGAAACACAGAGGCAAATAATGTGGCCAGAGGAGATGTCTCCAAAGTTCGTATTTGCCCTTTGAATATAAATGAAACTGGCAAATATTTTAAGAGGGTAAATTCTTAACTTAGGTGCCAGAAAGAAAAGGCAAATCAGATCTTGTGAAGGTATTTACAAAGTGGTCAAGTTTTCCATAAAGCCTTGAGTCAAACACTAAGAATGCAGATTGAATGGCTTTTCCCCTTGGAAGCTGCAGAAAGTGAAAGAACTCAGAAAGATGTAGTTGCCACTTACATATTACTCTGGAGAGTTCCTTGTAGAAGGGCCCTTCTGTCAGTGAAGTTATATTACCACTGATTTTGGGTCTAATTAAAGTCCTGGACCCATCAGAGAAGTTCCCAGAAACTCTGGAGTGAATATATAGGCACTTTATACGGAAGCCTTGGCTAATACAAATCTAAGCAACTGCATTGTAAAGCAAAGGCCAAAGTCATGCATGCACAAACTTCTTAGAATTGGCCACAAATGAGAAGCATGAGGTTTTGTTTACAGAACACTAGGTAGAACAACAATTCCTCATTTTTGTGACTGACATGACCCATTTTAATATATGTATGTCTCTAAGAACCAAATTAACCATACATTTTCCAGTTCCTTCTATCAAGTTGCTATGTACAGCTAAAGTCTGAAAGACAGCAAGTAAATTTATGCATACTTCCTTTGCCAAGTGTGATTAATTGATGTAATCTGTCAATTCCCTTTATGCAAATGTTAAGAATGCATTTTTACTTATATCCATATATATTGTAGATAAATGCTTTCAGAAGGGATGATCTCACTGTTGCAGTCGTGAGCAGTAGCTTCTTCACGGTTCAAATATTTATTACACTTATTATTCAAAAGACACTGCTTTGTGCTATGAAAGAAAGTAGATAAAGTTCTTCACTGCTCTTAAAGAGCTTAAAATCTAGTAGAAATTATCAGCTTTGCCCCTTCCAAATCTGAAGCCTGCATCTTCCTGTCTTCTCTACTACCTCAGTAAATGGAACTACTATCTACTATGTTACTAATGCCAAAAAATTTAGGACTCATCCTTTAGTCCCTCTTCTTCACTCCCCAAATCCATTTTATCAGCAAATCTTATAGATTATATTTCCAAATAAAACATGAATCTTACCATCTTTTGTGTCACCAATTCATTTTCTATCTATTGATAAAAACAAATTACCCCCAAACTTTAGTTGCATAAAGCAACTAATTTTTTAATGTCTCCAGGTTCTGTGGATCAGGGCACAGCGGGGACAGGCTGGAGGCTAAAGCCATCTGAAGGGACATTCATTCACAGGTCCAGTGGTTAATGCTGGCGGGGGCTGAAGGTCTCACTTCCTGTCCATTTGGTCTTTCCATGTGGTCTTACTACATAAGGTAGTTTGGGCTTTCTCCCAGTATGGTGGCTGGCTTCCAATAGAGTGCGCCAAAGAGAAAAAGCATGAAGGAGGCTGTATCCTTTTTATTGTCAAGTCTACAAAGTCATAACATCACTTGCATAATACTGCAATGTTTGGACCCATCACAAGTCTCTGTTCAGTGCAAGTGGTATAATCATTGACCCAACTCTCCATTCAAGCAGAGTTAAAACATGTTTGATACAAAATATTGTCATGTAAATCTGTCATATCAGGATGACTATACCATCCTTCAATTTATTCTTCCCCATTCTCTACTATCTCCCTCAATCTATTTTCCCCATTAAAAACAGACTGATAATTTATTTTACGTTGCAATGATTAAAACAGATACTGTGTGTTCCTCATATAGTATCCACCAATGGCTTTCCATTGCACTTATAATAAAATCCAAACTTCTTGCTTTGGTCATCAAAGCCCTGCATGCTCCCCTCTTGCTTTATACACAAGTAGTCTGTCATTTTCCTCAAGCATGCCAAGCTCTTTCCTCCTCCTCACCTTTCTTTCTGTCTGCAGTGTTCTTCCTCTGCTCTTTCCATAGCTGCATTCTTACTTATTGCTCAGATTAAATTTCATCTTCTCAGGGAGGCCCTCCCTGACTACCTGTACTGGTTGTGTGTTAACTTGACTGGGTCATGAGATTCTGAGATATTTGACTAAATAATATTTCTGGGCGTGTCTGTGATGCTGTTTCTGGATGAGAATAGCATTTGGGTAGGTAGACTTCTCAATGTGGGTGGGCATCATCCCATCTCCTGAGGGCCTGAATAGAACAAAAGGTGAAGGAAAGGAAAATTCATCCATTTTCTGCATGACTGATTGAACTGATTGAGCTGGAACCTGGGTCTTCTGCTAACCTTCAACTGTGATTGACTCCATCTTCTCCTCTGGTTCCCAGACCTTCAGACTCAGACTAAACTACATCATTGGCTTTCCTGGTCCTTTAGTGTGCAGACATCAGAAAGTGGAACTTCTCATCCTCCATGATACTGTGACCCAATTCCTAATAATCTCTCTCTCTTTCAACTCTCTCTCTTCTGTTTCTC
Organism: Myotis nattereri; assembly: GCF_964212035.1. Taxonomy (NCBI): domain Eukaryota; kingdom Metazoa; phylum Chordata; class Mammalia; order Chiroptera; family Vespertilionidae; genus Myotis; species Myotis nattereri. The sequence goes on from NC_138080.1 coordinate 56,065,836, forward strand.
TGGAGAACCTTTACTAGTATATTCCTATCTAAAGTGTCTTGGCATCTGTGATAGTTATAATATCAGCCCTTTGTTTTCTTATAGCATTTCTTACAGTATATCATTTCTTTATTTGTGTTTATTTGTTTCTTTTCTCCTCTCTATTCTTGTCCTTTTACCTCTACTTCTTTTTTTTTTTTTTTTCGTTCTGTTCCTCCCAATAGAATATAAGGTTGATGAGGTTGTTCTCTTTCATGTTCTAATACCAGCATTGTTCCTGGCATATAGTAGGCATTCAAGAAATATCTTTGAAATAAAAAAAAAGGAAAAATATTTTGACAATTATAGAAGAATTTATAATGTGAAAGTTCTAAAGAAAAGCACAAAGTTTAAAGTGTAATGGATTACATTTAACCAGAAATATCAGAGAAGGTTTCATGAGGATAGATTTGAGTTTTGAAGTATGTATGTGAGAGGAGAAGGAAGATATGATGGGGAAAGAGAGTCACTCAAATGGGGAAAGCAGAGATATTGAGGAAAATTCCGAGAGGCCATGTAGACAGAAAATAGGACAGTTAAAAAATTAGTAAAGGAAAAAATGAGGAATAGTAAGGAGCTAGATAATGAATGACCTTAAAGACTATATTAGGGAGTTTTGACATTATTCTACAATCAATAAGGTCCTATTTAATGGTTTTCAGCAGAGATTGAGACTCTAAGTAAATTTTATCAACAAACTGTCCTGGCTATATATATATATATATATATATATATATATATATATATATATATATATGGCTAATATGCTAAGTGTCCCTCCAACCATCCAACCGGTCACTATGGCATGCACTGACCACCAGGGGGACACTGGCTCAATCAGGACACTGGTCAACACAGGAGCTGCCATGATGTGCACTGGCCATTTACAGAGAAACGGCACCGTGGACCTGGTGCCCACAAAGCAACACTCAGCTTCCCCTAAGTGGGACACAGGCCCTGCCACCACCATGGAGCAATAGCGAACCAAATCACAGCTGACACTGCAGAGACCCCATGGTGCAAAATGCGGCTTGCAACCCAGCCCAACCCCAGAAACGGTTGCTGTGGGTGCTGGGTAATGGTGTCACATAGCAACGCCTAGCTTCCTCTCCCTAGCGACTAGCCTCCTTGGAGTTTCTTCAGCCTAGGAACACAACTTGCTTTATAGCCAGGTGCAAACATTTTACACTTTAACTAAAGTCTGTGAAGCATTTTCCCATGCCTCATCTCACTTGATCCTCACAGAAATCCTAGAGTAGGTAGATAGGAGACTCAGTGGAATTCTGTTTTCTTTTCCTTAGCCAGAAAACAGAGATTTAGAAAGTTTAGAAACTTGACCCGACTGAAAAGAAGTAGTAAATGGTGGACCTTGAAAATGGCCAGGTTTTCTCACTGTGCAGAATATAGTCAAACACTGCTACAGTTAAATATTTTACCCTTTGTTCTTCCTGCATGATCCACAATAATAATCTGCTTCATGTTGATATTTACTGCTGTGTTGCTGACAACTACCTGAAAAAGAAGTTGGGGTGCTTAACTGCGCTGGAAAAAATTTCAGCTAAATCAGAAAGCAGGTCTAATTAAGCAAGTTTATATATATATAAAAGGCTAAGTTGACTTGCACATATGTGATACATATACAGCTCTCACTGGTGCCACTTGCACGGGTGTGTTTCCATCTGTCATTGTCGATTGTGAATTTGGATGATACTTCTTTTATAGAGAAAGGGTGAATAGAGATATTAAAATATTTCTTCTAATTAGTTTCCTTTCAATGTGCACAAGTCTATGCACCAGGCAATTAGTAGTGTATATTTTAAAGGGATGAAATTAATTGTCATTCCCCGCCCCCCCTCCCCCCAGATATGTTAGCTGCCAAAGGCCTAAGTTACCTTACAGTACTTTTAACTAAAATGCAACCCAGAAACCTGAGGCAATTATTCTACTCTACAAACTAGGAATATGACACCATTTATACTTCTAGAAAGCCAAGAGACCAGGGATATTCTGAAGTAGAACCTTATTTTCCATGGAATTAACCACCCAAATACTAAAATTTCTCCCTCATAACATGGGTAGGATTGGGTTCTAAAGGTAAACGTTATGATTTGACAGCTTTCTCTTAGACAGTAACATCATTTGCCTAAAGGAAACATGAGTTGTAGAAAATTATTCCCCTCAGCTTTAGGCTTTAGTACCTCACTGGAGGAAAAAAGCCATTGTGGTTAAAATAAAAGAGAGTGCTGACCACTATAATAATTAAGTATTTTAAATAATTAATTTAAGGTAAATGATCTCTAAATTTGGAAACCATGCGATTTCCAAGTTCATGGAATGGCAATTTGTTATGTCCCATTTTGATTAAGCCAACTCAAGAAATACAGGTAGTGCTTCTTCCCATAAGGGACAATTCAGTTTTCTCTATTGCAGTTTCCAATGTAAAAACCTTTGCAGAATCTGTTTACCTAATGGTAGGAGACCTGAGGGCTTGGGGCAGTAATGACAATGCCAAAACTATAGATCTTCTCAACCAGGAAGATTTTGCCCCCTGGTGCTCTTTTCTGAGGACAAATGTACATCCAAAAGGCAAAGAGGTACTCAAATACAACAACTGTGAGTAGCAGTTCCTGGGCAAAGCCCTATTGTTGGTCTCCACTATTTAGACCATTTTTATTGTCACACTTTGGAAGAATATTTTTAGATTTGTCTTCCCACTGACACTCATTATAGCTGTTGCTGCACTTGGTTTTACTCATCAATAAACTCATAGCATCATAAGAGGAAGTCAGCTAATATCTAACAAATTGGTGTTTACTGAGAAAATCTTTTTTTTCTAACTCCTCCTGGGAGAGACTTTTCTCTTACTACTAGTTTATTGGAAGAATAAATTTGCTTCTGGATGTCCCACATTTTGATCAACAAGGTCCTTACTTGCTGGTTGTTGGTTTGATAAAGAAATTTTAGAATCAGCCAAAAATAAAACAAAACAAAACAAAAAAACCTGATTAAGTTGGAGTATAAAAACTTAAATTGGGGTATAAAAATTTCCTAAGATCATGTTGAGTTTAGCAAATGCCTTATTATCTTTTTAAAAATCACAAAACCTAGAGTATAATAGATTCTAGTGGGAAGCCTGGATTTCACAGTTAGGACTAATAATTATGGTAGATTTTGGAGCATAGTTGCTGACAGCATGGCTCTGAGTAAAGTTTCTCTGTGAGCACAGATCTCTGTTGACATATGGGAAGCTCATTCTCACAGCTCCCTGCCCCCGTGGCACCCCACAAATCACCATTATGCCACTATTATAGCATATTGTCTTAGAACTGTTTATTTGTCCATCCTCCCTACTAGACTGTGAACTCTGAAGCTAGATATTTAATTTTATCTATCTCTATAATCCTAGTAACTAGCATAAATCTGATCCATAGGAAAAAAATTGTTACATATTTAACTGTGTATATGTGGTTTTTAAAAATAATCAGGAAAAATCATCTCTAAAGTTATACAATAAACTGCTTTTTCTATGTGAGATCAGTAACATTTTTAGTCCTGACTCATGTTATTAGGTATCTGATGAAATAAAAATCCAGGTAGAATTTCTTTGCCCTCAAAGTTGTTTAAATTTAGATGGATTTTAATCCTTGTCAATCACTTCCAGTAGTTCCTCAGGCATAGTAACTCTTTATTCATGCAATGGGTTTTTCTTATACTGTATATTTGCTGCATATTCTTTTAAGAGATTAATCTGTTTTCCACTTCCTAAAATATGAAATTAAATATTTCAAATACATCAATTAAAGTAGAGAATAAGTAAAACACCAGTGTATCCACATCCAGTAACAAATCCTCATATTGTTATACTTGTTTTTCATAATTCTTAAGGTAGACATCATATATACCTCTCCTAGTGACGTCTAGTGACTTCTCTCCTTCCCTAACATCCTATAGATGTTTTTATACTTTTCCCATATACTTTGTAAGTACTATAGCATAGTAATTTGTAGATTTAAATCTTTATATAAAATATAAGATGTTATATCCCATTTATTGCACACTCGTTTAATTTCTTTATGCAACTAACATCTATTGACTTTCTACTATGGGCCAAGCAAGGTCCTGAAGATAGAGCGTTAAAAAACATCAATAAACTCCTGCCTTCATGGTACATTCAAAATGGTAAAGAAAAATAATGAAGAAATAAATATGCAGGAATCTACTATGTCAAATAGTGATACTATAAAGAAAAATCAAGCAGGAAAAAGGAAATACATAGTACTTGGTATGTAAGGTGATCCAATGGTTGTTTTTGCTTTTTAACGGAAAACCTTAAATGATGAGATATTAGAGCACAACGATAAGGCCATGAAAATATGAACCTGGAAGACAAAAGGAGAATGCAATTCCAGGAGAGAGTACATCAGTGTAAAGACTGAGGTAGAAAATTTCCTGGTATGATTGAAAAACCATAAAAATATATTGTATTTGGAGCAGGGAGCCACATTATGAAGGGATTTGCAGCCATTATGAAAGGACATGGGTTTTACCATGATGAAGCAGACAGACTTTGAAGAATTTTGAAGAGAAGTGATGTGATAATACTGGCATTAAAATGGTATTAGTTTGGCTAATAGAAGAGAAATGGCAAAAGCAGGGAAACCAGGTAGGAGGACATGTCAGTAATCCAAGCTGACGTGTTGGTAGCTGATAAGAAGTGTTCAGATTCTGGATATATTTCTAAGGAAGAGCTGACAAAATTTGAGGGTGACTAGATAGGAAGTGTGAAAACCAGAGGGATAAAGAATCACCCAAGTTTGGGACCTCAATAACTATAAAGAGTGAGTTTTAATTAACTGAAATGAGAAAGGCAGTGAAAAAAATTACAACTTTTTGCAGATGTTATACTTGTATATCTAGAAACCTGATACAAACAAGACAACTTCATCAGGTGACTTAGCATAAAATTAATATTTGAAAAGCAGATTTCCTATATACTGACAATCAACAATTTGGAACCATATTGAAAAAATACATTTTTCATGAGCCATAAAAAGTAAAATATCTGGGAGTAAAAGGATATATGCAAAATTATATGAGAGAAACTTGCCAGAAGAAATATGCAAAACCAGATGAAGGAAATGTTGCTCAAATGAGTAACATACCAAACTCCTGTGTTAGAAACTCAGTGTTACAAAAATGTCAGTTCTCTGAAAGTTAATTCATAAAGTTAATTCATAAATGTAATGAGTTCCCAATAAAAATATCAATGGTATTTTTGAGGTACTAGAAAAACAGATGCTATATTCATGTGGTAAAAATAAATAAGAATAGCAAAGAAATTCTGAAAAAGAAGGGCAATGACGATTAGCCTGATTAGATATTAAAACCTCATATTTAAAGCCTCAATCCTGCAATTAAAACAATGTGATACTGGTTCATAAATAGGCAAACAGACCACTATAGAAGAATAAAGAAATCTAGAAATAGCCCAAAGTTGACATTTGAAGGTAGAATCTTCTATAATAATAAAAGCATAATATGCAAATTGACTGAGCAGCCGAACAGTGGAACAACATTCTGGACGACCTTCCAGAAGAAGCCAGGGCTGTGAGGGCTGAGGCAGCCGGGGCTGCAAAGGTCTACTCTTGCATGAATTTTGTGCATTGGGCCTCTAGTATTCAATAAATAAAATAACTTGGTAGCTAGCCATCTTAAAGGGGGAAAAATGAATTTATATACTTATGCCATATTCTAAGAGTAAATTCCAAGGGATCAAGATATTTAAATATTTTAAATAACCAGTCAATAAAAGCACTAGAGGAAAGCTTAGGAATAATTTATTTTATAACCTGATGTGAGGCCAGTTTTAACCAAGGTATAAAAGCAACAAGTAAAAAGGACAAAGAACTTCTGCCTGACAGAAAAAAATAGTAAACTAAGCTAATTGCCAACTAAGCTAATGCCAAGTTTGCCTTATCATGACCTACCCAGAACTAAAGACTATTTTTCTTTGTGATTGTCAGAATAAGGTATAACTCAAGAGTGCAGACGGCAAAGAGGTTGCTATCTCAAACAGAGGGTTGAAGTGAGCCATCAAATATGTGTTTACTAGAAAAACTCATTACTGTCTTACTCATCAGACCTGTGTGTACAGGGGAGAGAAATGAGAAACATCATCTCAAATTAGATATCCCAAGCTGGACAGAAGACTTTATTTTCTTTTCAAAATATGTATTTATTGATTTCAGAGAGAGAAAGGGAGAAGGAGAAAGGGATAGAAACATCAGTGATAAGAGAGAATCGCTGATCAGCTGCCTCCGGCACCCTCCTCTATTGGGGATTGAGCCTGCTACTCCCAGGCATGTGCCTTGACCTGGAATTGAACTGTGACCTCTTGGTTCACGTGTCAACACTCAACCACTTAGCCACACCCGTGGGGCTGAAGACTGTTTTTCTTAATGAAGATAAGAGAACCTTGTACTTAACATTATTTATTGCTATAGGCATTTGAATAATTTGAGAAATTGTATATATTTATTGTCCAATAATTGGTCAATTTGTGTCTATCACAAAGAAAGGCCCATTTAAGGAGAATATAGTTGCCTGTGAGGGGTATCTGCCTTGTAAGGATTTCTGGTGCTGTAGTCTGTACCATTGCACGCTTACACCTTGTGCAATAAACGGGTTGCCTATATCATTGATTTTGATATTACTTGGCTTGTTGAGAATATCACCCAGATGCAATGCCTGTTTTTATGGAGAAAGATGTTGAACCATGTGAATAATATGTTTGCAGCAGCATCTAATGGAGGCTATGAGGAAAGTTTTAGAGCTTAGTTGCATTTTACAAGACTCAGCAGGCTACACAAAACACAACAGATTCTCCCTCAGATCTCAGTGGGACTTTTCAGCTTGTCTTATAGAATATACAATGTGTGGTTGCATAGAACCCCAAAATGTCATATCAGGGACAATTGGATCACAATAGATGGCTTTAATCATATAAAATTCATGGGTCCTACTTTATATATAAATATACAGTGAAAATGTTGAATGTTTGACTATATTGTCATGAACAGGACATGACTAGGCTATGAAATTATTATAATTGGTTTCTAACTTGGAGCCAGGTTAGCAATTTAGAAAATTATATATAGATGATAACTTCTTGGCATTTAACTGACTAACAGTTTTTCTGGAGACTTTTCAAAATGGATGCCCTTAGATAAAATGTGATTTTTTAAATTGTTTTTCCTATTAAGTTACAACATTATTAGCCTGAGTTCTTTGATAATTGGCCCCACCATTCATTCAGATCATTAACTGTTTTGGGATTTATTCTGACCAAACCAACACTAACCACCATTGTGAATAGACAATGAATAGTATAAGGAAAAAGGAGAATATAAGTTTAAGTCCAAATTCTTGAGAATTTTTAATGAACTTATTTTTAAAGTCAGAAAGGTAGTATATGTTTATTATAGACAAACTAGAAACAATGTATAAATGTTTAAAAATTAAAATCTCCCTAACTTAGAATTGATGCTCTATATTTTAGTACATTGCCTTTTGCTTAATTTTTAGTACTTTTGTACAATCAAATCATATAATGTACTCAATATGATATCATTTAGGTCACTTAAAATAGTGACATATAAATCAAAACCTTCTTCTTGAATATATTTTATAATTATAAGGTATTATTTAATTCTGTCGATGTTATAATTTTTTCAACAATTTTTTTGGGGGAGGTGACTTTATTTTCAGACTACTTTTAGTATTATTCATTTATCAGGATATCAGGAAAAAAAACAGGTCATTTTTTAATGAAATTTCAGGCAAAAATGAGAACAGAATCTAACTTTAGAAAGAGATTAATTACCCTTGCACTTGACAAAAACATTTAATAGATTCTTTGGTTTAAGAGAAAAATATGTCCCCGCCAAAGATTAGAATGGAGATGTCAAAATTAAGATTTCTAAACTGCTCTGCAAAATAAAGTAAAAGTGCATTCTAGAGCCTAAAATTTTCCCTGGTACTTTATGAGGTAATGATTGCCCACTTGTTCAGTCTGGTGACAGGATGCAAGTTTCAGGCCAAAGCAGGACAGAGATTTTAGTTACACTGTACTGAGAAGGTTTTGTTTCTTCCAGAAACTCTTATTTAGAACAGCTTTCAGAAGAAAATAATCAAAGAAAGTGTGTTTTTTTTAATGCAATGTCTAAATAGAAGGAAAAAAATGACAAGAAAACAATATTCGTTTTTGGGGAAACATATTTTTTATCAAAAGTTGTATGGTAATACAAGATAATGTAGACAGTTTTGTTTTAGCAAGAACAATTGTCAAAAGTTTAGCAACTTTGAACATTCATAAATCATTTCAGTTCCCCGAGGCTTTTATAAGTTTTGATTGTTCAAGGATAAGAAAGATCTGGCTCAACTCTAGAGACATTTGGTGTTTTGTATTTGGTTTAGTGTCTGAATGATAGATGTGTGAACATGGGTGGTTACTACAAGTCCCTAATCATGCATTTGGACATATGAATGGGATTTAAAAAATTGTCTCCCATGGGATGGGCATATTCTCATGATGCCAGTCCAGTAATGGAGTTTCCCAGGATGCCAACTCACTGCTCTCTCCCACCCACCTCTGCATAAACAAAAATTGAGGTTGCCTTGTGGAAGAGGGGCAAACCTCAGTTTTTGCTCTGAGCCCCTTTTGGGTCTGTGATTTAGCACCAAAGAAAGAGATCCAAATAGTTTTGTATATGTCTGGGTTTTTCTGTCTTTATACATATCCGTCCTCCTTCACTCACCACTTCCAACTGTTCTTCATCCTCTAAGTTTCCTTGATATTCAGACCTCTCAAATGTCACTTATACAAGAAAAACCTGCCTTCCTCATTTAAAAACAAATGTTCCTATTAATTTTTTTAAGTCAGAGAGTAGATGATCTCCAGTCTTGCAAGCTATCATATTCTCTTTACTTCTACAGCATGAATCAGGGAACATATGCCCAAAGCTTGTCTGCACAGAAATGCTTTCCTTTAGTTTAATTTGTTGGTTTTTTGTTGTTGTTGTTAATCCTCAACTGAGGATATTTTTCCATTGATTTTTAGAGAGAGGGGAAGGGAGGGAGAGAGGCAAAGAGAGAGAGAGAAACATCAATGTGAGAGAGACACATCAATTGGTTGCCTCCTGCATGGGCCCCCAACCAGATCCATGCCATTGACTGGAATTGAACCTGGGATCTTTCAGTCCACGGGTCTATAGTCTATCCATGAATCAAACCAGCTAGGGCTCCTTTAGCTCTTCACTGTCAGTTTTTGTACAAAACTCAATAAAGAGTGATTGAATAAATTACTCTCATTTAATTTATTCTCTAGCCCACCAGAGTTGACTGTTCCGATTTTCTTATGCCACCATGTCCATCCTCACATTATATTCGTCTATATCTAAATGTATTTCTAATAGCCCTGACCGGTTTGGCTCAGTGGCTAGAGTGTCGGCCTGTGGACTGAAGGCTCCCAGGTTCAATTCCAGTCAAGGGCATGTACCTTGGTTGCAGGAACATCCCCAGGCGGGGGTGTGCAGGAGGCAGCTTATCGATGTTTCTCGCTCATCGATATTTCTAGCTCTCTAGCTCTCTCCCTTCCTTTCTGTAAAAAATCAGTAAAATATATTTAAAAAAATAAATGTATTTCTAATAAAGAGAATTATATCCACATTTTTAAAACCATGAAAGTTGTGCATAGAATAGTTTTGGTATATATTTTGTTTTCCCAGAATACCTCAAACAGAAAATGTCTTATTCATTCATTTGAATATTGTCTGTTCTAAATAATTAAATGTTTTACCTTTGGTATGCCAGGTTGTATTGAAAGCCATCATTGAGATGTTCAACCTGATAAGAATGCATATAGCAATTGAGGTTATTCCTTTAAGTTACTCTGAAATTCTTGCTTTGGGAGGAGAGACAGTGAGACATCCAGGGGTTACAGGAATATGCTATGACCTAGAAAGATGGGCTGTTCAGATAAGTCTGTCAGCTTTAGAAATGGGTGGTACATCTGCCAGTACAGTAAATACATTCAGTTCCAATTTCCTCACATCATGCATCATTCTGTCTCCATCTCATAAGAATCTTCAACACAATGCTAGAAGTGCCAAGGAAATAATAAAAAGAGTGAGAGGGGAAACACCCCAACACCCAGCAACAACATAGCAGCCTATAAGTCATTGAAGCCTGTTTGATGAGGGCTTTCATGAGTGCTCCTGCAGGCGTGGACGTATCCACCTGGGAGTCTGGGACTTGACACAGTGGTTTATAAGCACAACCAACTCCCTTTGTCATTTTCTTGATCCAAAATAAAAGAATGGAAAAAACCAAATGCACAAAAGGAAAAAAAATGATGATTTATGCCATCTTCAGACACCATATCCAATCAGTATCCCAGGAGTGTTAACTAAATAAATATGAAACTTGTTGACAATACCTAGTGAAAAATCTTGAGAACAATTTATCTGGAGATGATAGAGACCTATTCCACAGACCACACTTACTGGAGAACCTATAAACAGCCAAATGATTGACATTCCTTCTGTTTCTTCTGGAGATGGAAGCCCTTATTAAATTTAAAGGGATCAAATGTTAGTCTACTGATTGACACCAAGAACCTGAGTCTGAATATCTTCACCTCTCCCCTGTGTGTGAATATACACAAGCACATACCCACACAGTTATATACAAGGTCATTGCTTTTATTTTTACACTTCTCTATGGAGAGTCGTGAGAAACTGCCATTTTAGTCAAATTTTCTGTTCAGTTAACATACAAAATTTTCCAAAGGCATTGGAAGGTGAGGTGTTTGGTGATTGTTGTTATACGCATGTTCACATCAACAAGAGCAAGACCACTTTACATTCCTCTGTAGAGGCAGGAATTGCAGTGTGCACTGGTTCATGCTTAGTATCTCTTCCAGCACTTCTATTTCCCTGCTGCCTGGAATCATGAGCCGAGAGACTCCTGAAAGCCAAGAGCTTGCTGTTAGCTTGTTATTCATTTTCTTTCTTTTTTTCTCCATTTTACTTGAATGTGCTTAAACTGTTGCATAGAACAAGCTATTAGTTGTAAAAATGTGAAGACATTTGACCCGGAGTTCTTTAATTTATTTTTCCATATCATAAGGGAGAAGAATAGAAATATTAAAATAAAAAAATTGTTAAACTAGCTCACACAAGTTTGTGTGTGTTTTAACTTTTTAGATTAAGGAAGAGGTCATGAGCAAAATATCTCAACATACTATCTAAATGCGATCAATTCCCTGCAACTAACCTCAACAATAGATCTAACTAGCCAGAGTGAAGAAATAGTATGGGCTGGGACCAGGAAGTGGGTTTATCATTTATACTTGAAAAAAAATCTAGGCAGTATAATCATTTTATGTTTGAACTTCCCAAAAGTCATAAAGCATCCAGTTTAGCTTTCCAGAAAATAAAATCAAAAGCCATGCACAAAAGAAAACCCAAATGATTTAGACAGAATTTCAGGTCTTTTCCATCAGTAACAGAAATTGGACTCACTCACTTTTCACAGCTTTTCAGTGCTCTTGAGATTCCAGTTGTACTCCTTAGGAAAATGAATCATAAAAATTCAGACCTAAAAGTGGACTTAGAAGTCAGCTAGTCCCCTTCTCTATAGCTGGTCAGCAGTGGAACCTGCACTAGACTTCAAGTTCCCTGAATCCTGATCAAGGTCTCTTACCAGGGTGCCTTATTTTTCAATGACATTTGTTTGTATTTTTTGTTTTAAATATTCATGTCCCTTCTTCATCTCTTGGGTTTGCCTCCCATTATTGAATGTCATGACTCTTTACTAGATGGAATACGCATGGTGTATTTAAGTCTTCATGTGGTGATATCCAAAACATTCAAGACTCCGATGTCCTTAGGAATTTAGGGCATAGTTCTAGTTTGGTTCATTCACATTGAATTTGAATGAGAGTTATGACTGTTTTTTCATTTTCTTGGTGCAAGACTGCTTTCCCAGATAATATTTTGGTCAAATTAATAAGTTTCAGATATTGAGGGGGAGACAGAGCTCCTATTTTCACCGTTTAATTCCACCTTCGAGTCATGCTTCAGGGTCTTTGCTTTTGTCATCTCTCCTTGGAGTGGGTGGCACCTGTACTTGGGTACTTCCCTCATCAAGGTTACATGCCCTCATGCCTATGGTCATAGAGTTTCACATCATACATCAGTGCCAGTCATTGAGTAGGGTCTATTTGACATGCTTATTCAACATGGAAGTCCTTAAGAATGCCAGTGACTAGCAAGGTTATGTTAAGTGTACTTTTTCAACTAGCCAAAATGCCCCATAGCCCAGTTAGTTCCTATTACAACTAAATGAATTAAAATATATTTATGAACTTGGTAAATGAAATTTAGCACAGTAAGGAAAAAGGACCAGAATTCATTTATAGCACAAAAATTATATTCTTGCTGTTTTAAAATTTGCCTGTGAAGCCATGCAATATCTTTGCTCCTCGCTTTTGTTATTCATGACATTTTCTCTACTCATTCCAATCTTAAACATGCCCTGATAAATCTTCTTTCCTCATTTTTGTCTCTCTTGGTCTCAGCTTTCATGAACTTTCCTTCTCTCACTAGGTAGCTACATGCAGAAGTTCTCTGCCACATGGCACTCTGATGGCTTATAAATTCTGCTCCCCAAGTAAAGCTTTCAGGTCAAGATTCCCAGGCTCCACTCCAGACAAGCAGACAAAGCAGCTGAGTCTTCTGAATATCTGCCCCCACACAGATGACATTCTAAATTCCTAACAGGGTCAGCCGGTTACCAGGAAATGTTTCCCGTCGGTTTTTCTCACTTCCCTCAGTTCCTCCTGATGTTGTTTTTATAGACGAGCCAGATTTTCAGCTTTAGAAACATGTGTGACCTAAAGAAAAGCTGAGCCTGCATTCAATTGCATATCCCACTCTTTCCCTGATCTGACATCTATCCTGACAGCTTGACAGTCATCCACATTTCCTATTTCCAAAAGAATCTGATCACTGCAACCCAGGGCCAGGCAAGGGTCTGGTCAGGTGTTATATCAGAATTCCTGACCATGTCCCAGAGAAGAGACAGACATAGAATTCTCTATCATCAGGTTTCCTTTTACTTCTCTGCAACTCTCATTCTAACCCATACCAGAAGATTCTGGAAAATTGTTGGCTCTTCCAACAGTAAAACATTTATAAAACATTCCTCCTGGGTAGGCTAAGCATCCTAGACTTCCCCAAGCCACATTTCTTCGGTTACTGTCAATCAATGCCCATGGTAGCCTGTTTTTTTGTTTGTTTGTTTTTTTTAAAAAAAGCAATGAATGAGGGAAAGGGATAGGGCAGAATCTGAAACCTGCCAAAGAATGAAGACACTGCTAAGAACTTCTTAATAAGAATAAATTAATGAAAGCAATTCAATGAGTGTTTTTCTGTATGTCACCATTGATGAGGTTTTATGGGTGTGATATCATAATTTGGCTGTCTTTGACCTGCCCCTCCTGGCCATTCTAAATTCTGCAGACATTATGCAGATATCTTGCCAGCTAAGAGAACTGAATGCCAAAGGCATGCTTTATTTGGGCAGAAATCAAAGGCCCTGTGGTTTAAGGAAAGGCAGGCACAGTTACTTTTCCCAGCTCCACACTGCTCAGCTGTGACTGGAATCTGTTTGTAAATATAGCTAGAGTTTGAACTAGTCTTCCCCCAAAGACAAATGAATTTCTAAGCATGTTTGTACTTGTAAATGCATAGTGTTATACACTTCATGCCATCTTAATCCCTATTAAACTAATCTGAAGTCATGTCAGGCCAGCCTTCCACAGTCAAATGAATTAGACATTCCAATTGATCAAATATAGGAAAAGACTGAGCACTTTTCCTGTCTGGCATCCATGCCTTTAAAGCATAATTTTTACACCAATATTTGTTCTTTTCCATTCTTTGGGAGTTTAGCATATTCATAAATGAAATTTGTTCCTTGTGAATGATGACAAAAAAATAAGGCAGAGTCAGATTTATATAATTTTTAAATACTTATGAGGAAAATAAAAATATTATAAAACACTTAACTGGGTTTTAAAGAGCTAAGGATATCTCATGAAAAAAAATTGGAAAACATTCAACTTAAAGCAATTTGGCATCTACCCCTGTATTTTCCTTTATTCTTCCAATGCAGGACAATGGAAATCTGCAGGGATTTGGCAAGATCAGTGGTGAGTGAATCCAAATAATACAGTATTTTTACAGTAGTCCCTTTGTGTTTTGTTTTGCCTTGACTGTTTCCCTATATGTTGATGCCAGCACAAAGGACAAGTCAAAACCCATTTATTAGTGTCACAAGCTACAAATGCCATTACCCATGATGGAAGGTGTGTCAAAGCAACATGCACCTCACCATATTTCAAATTAAAAAAAAATTATTGGACTTTTATTTAAAAGAATATTGTCCTCATCTCTGACTTATTATATTAGTTCCTACCACCTGATTTTTTTTTTTTGGCCTCCAACCTCTAAGCTCTCTTCCCTTCAGCCAGTTCAATCTGCTAATAAAATATTTAACTGCTGCATCACCACCTTGTCCCTAGTCCACTCATGAGGATTCTACTGGCTTTCCAATTAAAACCATATTTTTGTGAATCTCATGTATATATTCATTGTGGCCAACTTCATTCCCTAACTTATTTCTAACCCCCCTTTTTACCATTTGTCTTTCTTTTCCACACTTATTCTCAAAGGAAAGCTTTCATACATTATTATGAGTTTTGTTATTAACTTTCCAGATTGTAAGATCTTTGAAATAACTGGGCAAACCAGGAAATATGGACAATCAAAACTCTTTGGGGATTGAGCAAAGGAGGAAGTGTCAGCAATCAATAATTTGAAGAGCCAAAGAAAATAATTTTAAGATAATTGTTAAATTCACAGTCCCCCTCCCTGGAAAAAAGTCATGCAATGGTTAAAGCACAAAACCCAAAGCTGCCAATGACAGCTTTAACAACCCTGCTGCTGACAAAGCAGCTGCTGAATAGTGGAACCTAGGAAGTGCCTGAAGAATAATGGTATTTTACACATTTCACGTGGTACTGGAAGCCCTATTGAGGTGGCACTCAGCATAGAAGTTTTATTCTTGCATAAAGTTAAGAAGATATTTGAAGTCCCTTCTATCACTTCTGTGTGCAGACCAAGAAGATGTTCCCAAGCAGCATTGCCAGACATATTTGGCAGGGCAGGCTCTGGAGAAAAGCTGGACTTTCATTGATGAAAATTCTGTACTTTACAGCCTGATTCTGAAGCAATTATTGACAGATGCTTAAGCTTCTCAGCAGTGGATCTATCAGGCAGAGCACATGGAAAGGGTGAGGGTAGATCTGGGTGGGACATACTTTATCAAAGACCCAGAAAAGGATGAGTGAATGGCAGGACAGGGAAAGGAAAAGTCTGCTGCAGAGCCTAGCAGATATCCCTCCCTTTGCCAGTCCTATCTACACAATATTTTGGTGTAGCTGGCATTTAACAAGGGAATTGTATGTTTGTTTATTATTTGAAGTTGTAAAAAAAGTTTTTTAATAAGTCATGTAGGATTCTTTCCATATGCTGGTTCAGATTTCAACTTCTTGCTTTTATTACCCCTCCAAAGTCCATTTTTAAGTATCTCCTTGTCTCTGTTTAAAGTAAATGAGAGAATAAACTACTTGAATTCAAATTCTGACTCTACTGCTTATAACCTATATGATCTTCTACAAGTAATTGAAACTTTATAAGCCTCAGATTCCATAAAATTGAGGTAATAATAGAATCTACCTCATATGGTTGTTTGAGGAGTAAATGACATAAAATATGTAAATTTCTAAGTACCATGCCTAGAACAAAAGTATGTGTTCATTCATTGGTGTGACAGATATTTTTTGAGTCTTTTCTACAAGCTAGATACTGGGCTAGGAACTGAGTCTGCAGTAATGGACCAGACATGCTCTCTGACTTGACAGTGCCTGTTAATTAGAGATGGTAATTATAACTTTGAAGAGAGATGATGTTTCCTAGGGAGACAACCTAACATCAGTAGAGAAGAGAACTTAAGTTTTTTCACTATGAAGATAAGCAGTCATTTCAAAAGTCTGGAACTTGAGCTGGCTTCATGGGCGTGTGACGTGGAGAGTCACAGGGGGGCCTAGTAGTCAGAAGGGCCCCATGCCTGGTTTTATGCTCTATGGTCATGATCTTGAAATGTTTACCAATTTTGTCTTTGAACTTGTGTTTGGAAACAGGTCTGATAGGACAGTGTGGCATATGTGTGAGCAAAGGATATAAGTTCAATACATCTTTTGCCATTCCTTGCTGTCCCATTCACATACAGTGTTTGTGATGCCCTATGAACACAGAATTCTTGTGGACTTACAGTGTATAAGAGTTCAGTGAGACTCAAAGCAAATGCAAGTTAAGTATATAATGTTTTCAATTGAGTAAGCTGACAGCCTGTTTAGGCCATGCTGTCTGTTGGAACCAGATTTTATTTTTGTTTTCAAATACAAGCAAAGTTTATTTAGAAAGTCACAGAGGTAGAAGAAGTGAGAACCAGCTGGGCTATGTGGGCTTAGGAAACAAGTTACAGAGGCAGAAGAAAGGCAAAGAAAACACACCTGGAAGAAGGAGAAAGGGAAAGATGGGTGTGCTCCAGAGAGTGAAAACTTGTTCTGGGTCCCTGGTCTTGAGGGGTTTTAACTGAAGGTGTCAGCGGAGGAACTCAATAGAATATTCATCCGCTTTCCAGATGTGTCCCCTCAGGGTTGTGATTGGTCAGTGCCAGAGTAGGGAGTCATTAGTCAATGCAACTGATCCTGAGTCAGCCATGGTGCTGCTGTTTTTCTGGGCCTAGAGCTGAAATACAACTGAGGCCTAGATGTTATCTTTAGGGCTAATGCTTAAGGCAATGGTCATGCAAGGGCTTCTATGGGGGTCTTATGAGGTTATCCTCTGGCCCCCTTTTCCTTCCCTTAGGGCAGTGGTTCTCAACCTTCCTAATGCCATGACCCTTTAATACAGTTCCTCATGTTGTGGTGACCCCCAACCATAAAATTATTTTCGTTGTTACTTCATAACTGTAATTTTGCTACTGTTATGAATCGTAAATATCTAATATGCAGGATGTATTTTCATTATTAAAAATTGAACATAATTAAAGCATAGTGATTAATCACAAAAACAATATGTAATTATGTATATGTTTTCGGATGGTCTTAGGCGACCCCTGTGAAAGGGTCGTTCAACCCCCAAAGGGGTCGTGACCCACAGGTTGAGAACCGCTGCCTTAGGGGGTCTACTGCCAGGGAAGGAAAGGTCAGGGTAGGGTCCAAACTGAATTACCAATGATATGAAAGGTCAAGGGGTCTAAACCACATGGCCAGAATTTGCTTCAAATACGGAAGAAGGCAGTGCTATTCTAGGAAACATAAATAGCCAAGGCACCTTATCAATCTTTTCTTATTTGTATTATTTCCTTGTATTAGCCAACCATTTAGGCTGAAAATGATGGCATAGCAGGAAAGGGAAAGATGGCTCCTTTTCCTTTCAGTCCTTCCTTATTCATAGAACGTGATTATATCACAAAGTAAGAAAAAAGATCAGTTGAGTTAGTTGTGTGCATCATTTCTACTGTCTGGTAAGTACAAAATACATATGCAAATACAAACGACAAAACAAGACTTGTGTAAATTCAGTGATATGACTTCAAAATGCCTTTAAAACTGGAATTGGTTAATATAAAGGTGAACAGTAATATTCTTACTAATTATGTTAAGTTTTAATTTTTTTTCTCTACGTAGGAAAACATTGAATAACAAATAAAAAGGGCCATGACAAATTGAGAAGGAGCCTAGGGGGAAAATGCAAAAACTTTATATTGGAATTTTTTTAATGGCACTTTTTTTGTCTTTGGTGCTTTTGAACAAGGGGCCCCAGGTCAAACTTATATAGAAAAGATGGGCACCAACTATTTGAAAATTATATAGGCAATCTACAAAGTTCAGTACTCAGTAGAGTTTGGTGTGGACAGGCTTAAAACTTTAATTAATTAAGACATATCCAGAATAGTTGAAAGGGAATTAATGCCACATTTGAGAAAAGTGAAAATGACAAAGTAATCAACTCATCTAACTAGACAGTTGACATGTGTTCTTGAGAAGTTGCATTTTTTTTATTAAAAGCAAGCAAAAATATGCAGTAGTCTATACAAATGCTAATAACCTAAATAATAAAAATGAGTTTAAATGATGGGCAGCACAACAAAGTCTTAAAATAACTTGTTACTAAAGACTTGATATATGAGAGGACCCAGTTAGACCTGTTGCTATTTATTTACAAACTCTAAAGGAAAATTAGTAAAAGTTACATGTAAAGCACACTTCTTATTTGCATCATTGATGTTTTCCAACATCTGAGATGTTTTATTCCAGGGTACATGTGACTATTCCTCATTTTTTACAAGAAAAAATGTATAATGTCCACCTCTTTTGGTGAAGATTGATTGGGGTCATTTAATAGGACAACAGAGTTTTATGGAGTTCTGCATGAGAAAGTCAGCAAGTTTATCCTCTGGCCAAGTGACTCACTTGTCACACCAGCCTTGCAGCACTGTGATCCTCTTTTAGGAATAAATGCATGCCAATATTTGCTACCAGGATGACCATTGGCACATTATTTTTTTTCAATAAATGAATATATTCATAAATATTTAAACAGGTGATCAATTAAACAAATACTGGTCTATCCATAAAATGGAATTCTATATCTATAAAAATGGCATTGTAGGTCATACAAAAGATATAATAGGAATATTTACTGGTTTCAAAAGATTTTATGCCCTGTTGAAAGTAAAGAGTAACTTAGTCAACATTATTTATTGTATGAGCACATTTTAAAAAATATACAATAATTTCATTGAAAGACAAAAACAAAACAAGGCTAAGTATATATGCCTGCCCAAGTGTAAACAGATTATCACTTATGATAGTGTGATTAATGTGTATTTTCTTTTTTGCTTTTATATATCTTCTAAATTGTACACCATAAACAAATTTTAGCTTTATAATTTTTCCAAAGAATAAAAAAAAGTATTTTATATTTGAAAAATATCAACAAAGTGCCTTGGTATTGTTTCCAAAGGCTACATATTTTTCAGGGTGTTTTTTTTTTTTTTATAAAGACTACAATTGC
This sequence comes from Myotis nattereri, assembly GCF_964212035.1. Lineage (NCBI taxonomy): Eukaryota > Metazoa > Chordata > Mammalia > Chiroptera > Vespertilionidae > Myotis > Myotis nattereri. Next base: position 56,085,125 of record NC_138080.1, read on the forward strand.
AAATATTAAATCCACAGTGGCATAGAGTTTCCTGCAGGAGTTGCAAGCTTGAATACCTATATGGGCTACAAAGATAGTAAGTGATGAATGTGGAGAACTAAAGAGAATGTGCCCTTTCAAAAAGCATTTGAATAGTAGCCCACTATGCCACCCCCAAATTTGCCATTTTGGCATAAGTATTATTTGAGCTGAAGGTAGTTAAAAAGAAATAAACACAAAAAAGCTCCCCTTATTTTCCTGAAAACAGAACATAAATTTGTAGAAGTCCCCCCTTCCATTTCTACTAGGAAGGACAGAAGTTAATCACTAGAGATAGCTCTAGATCCTTATCACCCTAGGGACAGCACCAGATGAATCTACATAACAACATTTACCAACTAACCCTTACCTTCCATTAGTTTCCTTATATACTTACCTTCTCACAATGTTGCCACCCTAGAAAAACTTAGTCTTTTTCCTTTGTCTTATCCCTTTCACTTCTCTAAAAATTAATCGTTCTTTGTAAACCCCATTTTTAACCACCCCTTTGAGTTATTCATCACTGAGTATATATGTATGTACTCCCATGTCTACCTATGATGTGCATGTTAATGAACTTGTTTATTTTTCTCTTATTAGTGTCTTTTGTCAGTCTAATTTACATGGTTCCAGCCAATGAATCTAAGATGGGGAGAGGAAAAAGAAAAGTCTTCCTTTTCTACACATTCAAATTCAAATGTTGCTAAAATACTGAAGACTAAAACAAGTGTCTCATCTATACTGCTAATTCTCTCATCTTCAAAAATAAGTATTGACCCACTTTCCCATTCAGCCCCTTTTCTATATTTCTGCTCCTTTTGCTTTCCCATAAAGAATTTTCATACTTTTTGATTTCCAAAAACATATGACAAAGTTGATCAGTCTTTCTTGAAACATTTTTTCCATGCCTTCCTAAGTGTTTCCTCCTACCTCATTGGCCATTACTGACTGATTCCTTATAGCAGTGATTTTCAGCCTTTTTCATCTAGTGGCACATAAAGTAATTACTAAAATTCTGTGGCAAACCAAAAATTATGTATTTTGCTGATCTGACAAAAATATAGTGTAATTTTGATTCATTCACACTGGCAGCTATTGTGGTGCACTGGTGTGCAACAGCACACGGTTGAAAATTGTGGCTTTGTAGGTTTCTCCTCTTTTGGCTTTACAATGAAGCACCCCAGTGCTCAGTCTTCAGACCTCTTTTCTATATTAACATTCTGTCTCTTTTTAAAGTTTCCCAGCATCATGGCTAAAAAACCCAGAGGCTACAAGAGTTCAAGCTCCAGATAATTCTTTTACCTGAACTCTACTTTCTATATCCAATTGCCTATGTAACACCTCTACCTGCCTATCTAATGAATGTCTCAAGCTTACCCTGTGCCAAAGTAAACTCCTAATTTTGATGCCTTGCAGTTAATAGCTACTCTATTATTCCAGTTGTCCAGACCAGTAAAAGTTGGAGTAGTTTTGATTTGCATCTCTCAGATGATTAGTGACTTTGAGCATGTTTTCATATGTCTCTTGGTCTTCTGTATATCCTCTTTCAAAAAGTATCTATTTAGGTCCATTGCCTATTTTTTTGGATTGGGTTGTTTATTTTCTTTTGTTAAGTTGTATAAGTTCCCTGTAAATGTTGGAGATTAAACCCTTATCAGAGATAACATTGGCAAATATGTTCTCCCATGCAGTGGGCTTTCTTGTTGTTTTGTTGATGGTTTCTTTTCTGTGCAGAAACTTTTTATTTTGATTTAGTCCCATTTGTTTATTTTCTCTTTAGTTCCATTGCCCTAGGACAGTGATGGCGAACCTTTTGAGCTCACCGTGTCAGCATTTTGAAAAACCCTAACTTAACTCTGGTACCATGTCACATATAGAAATTTTTTGATGTTTGCAACCATAGTAAAACAAAGACTTATATTTTTGATATTTATGTTATATATTTAAATGCCATTTAACAAAGAAAAATCAACCCAAAAAATGAGTTCTCGTGTCACCTCTGACACGCGTGTCATAGGCTCGCCATCACTGCCCTAGGAGCTGTATCAGTGAAGATACTGCTTCAGCATATGTCTGAGATTTTGGTGCGTGTGGATTTCTCGAGTATTTTTATAGTTTCCCGTCTTATGTTTAAGTGCTTTATCCATTTTGAGTTTATTTTTGTGTATGGTATAAGTTGGTGGTCTAGTTTCATTTTTTTGCATGTATCCAATTTTCCCAACACCATTTATTAAAGAGACTCTCTTGACTCCATTGTATGCTCTTGCCTCCTTTGTCAGATATTAATTAAGCATAGTGGTTTGGGTCGATTTCTGGGTTCTATATTCCATTCCATTGGTCTATATGTCTGTTCTTGTGCCAGTACCAGGCAGTTTTGAGAACCGTGGCTTTGTAATTACAGCTTGATATCTGGTATTGAGATTCCTCCTACTTTGTTCCTCTTTCTCAGGATTGCTGCAGCTATTCGGGGTCTTTTTTATTCCAGATGAATTTTTGGAGAGTTTGTTCTAGGTCTTTGAAATATGCTGTCACTAATCATAGGAGAAATGCAAATCAAAATGACAATTAGGTACCATTTCACACCTGTCAGAATGACTATCATCAACAAATCAACAAATGACAAGTGCTGGCGAGGATGTCGAGAAAAAGGAACACTCGTGCACTGCTGGTGGGAATGCAGACTGATGTAGCCACTGTGGAAAACAGTATGGAGTTTCCTCAAAAAGCTAAAAATGGAACTCCTATTTGACCCAGCGATACCACTACTAGGTATATATCCCAAGAAACTAGAAACACCAGTCAGAAAGGATATATGCACCCCTATGTTCATAGCAGCACAATTTACAATAGCTAAGATTTGGAAACAGCCTAAGTGCCCATCAGCAGATGAGTGGATTAAAAAAACTGTGATACATCTACACCAGGGGTCCTCAAACTACAGCCCGCGGGCCACATGCAAAAACAAATATTGTATTTGTTCCCGCTTTGTTTTTTTAATTCAAAATAAGATATGTGCAGTGTGCATAGGAATTTGTTCATAGTTTTTTTAAAAACTATAGTCCGGCCCTCCAACGGTCTGAGGGACAGTGAACTGGCCCCCTGTTTAAAATGTTTGAGGACCACTGATCTACACAATGGAATACTATGCTGTGGTAAAAAAAAAAAAAAAGAAGAAGAAGAAGAAGGAGTTCTTATCATTTGCAACAGCATGGATGGACCTGGAGAGCATTATGCTAAGCGAAATAAGTCAGTTGGAGAAAGAGAAATATCACATATCTCACTCATTTGTGGAATATAATGAACAGTATAAACTGATGAACAAAAACAGATCCAGAGAAGCATGGATCAGACTGTCAAACCTCAGAGGGAAGGCAGGGGAGGGTGAGGGTAAGAGGGAGAGATCAACCAGAGGACTTGTATGCATGCATATAAGCCTAACCAATGGACACAGACACTAGGGGAGTGAGGGCATGAGCGGGGGAGGGGGGGGGGGCCGGGGTGGGCATTGTGGGGATAAGGACACATGTGTAATACCTTAATCAATAAAGAAAAAAATTGGAGCAGTTCTCTGTCTCACACTCTATCCCCAGTTCATCAGAAAATCTTATTGTCTCTCTCTTTAATATATATTTTTCCCCCAGCTTTTTAATTCTCTATTGTTGCCACCCTGGTCCAAGCCACCGTGGTCCCTCACTTGAATTGTTGAAATAGTCTCCTAACTGATCATTCAGCTTGACATAGCTCACACTTGAGTCTTTTCTCAACTCAGCATGTTACTTATCTACTTGAAATCTCCACTCTCTCCCTGTTTCAGACAGAATCAAAGCCTCTCTTATCTTTCCCTCTTACACTTCCCCTTTGTTCACTCTACTCTGTCCTCCTGACCACCTTGCTGTTCTTTGAAACCATTAGGTATGGCCCTGCCTCGGGGATTTTGCTCTATCTCTTATACGTGAACTATTCTTACCTCAGATTCTCACATGGCTTACTCCCATACTTCCTTCAAGTCTTTGACCAAATATTGCCTTTTCATTAAGGTCTGTCGTGCCCATATAAATTAAAATTTTACATACATAGCCCCCAGCACTCTGTATTCTTGTTACCCTCTTTTATTACTGTTTATTGTGCTGTTAATCTTCTCATATGTCTTATATTTTTCTTATTGCCTTGCTCCCCCTCTAGAATATGAAGTCAATGAGGAAAAAAATTTGTGTCTGTTTGGTTCAGAACTTTACCTTAGAGCCCGGAGTAGTGCCTGATACATATTTTTTAACATAAAAGTATTCAAAAAAACCTTAATGAATGAAATAATTAACTTACCAATTTGTGATACTTTAACTACTGTATATTCTATCTCCCAATTTAAACTTTCAGCTTCTTAATTTTTAAAAAAGGATATTTTCTCACATTTCTTTGTATCTCTACACCAGTGGTTCCCAACCTTTTTTTGGACATGTCCCACCTAAGCATCTCTAAAATCCTGATGCCCCCTCCCCATGACATATAATTCTTACTATTAAAAAAGTGAATTCCTGTTCATGTGGAGGAAGCCTAAAAGGCCATTAACTTGATCTAAACCAGCTTCCAAAGAGCATCTCATCCATGAAAGAAAAATAAAAGAACGAAAGGACAATTGAAGTACTGAGGAATAAATCACTAAGAAATTGTTAAAAAATAATAATATGAAGTGATATGAAAAAATAGCAAAGTTTCAAAACATATAATATAGAACTCAAATGCATAAATATGTCACAAAATATATTTATATACTTTTTATGAGCCCCCCTAGAACCATAGGAAATGCAAAAATTCACTGTTAATAACTCATTCTCTAATTGCTCCCCTTAAAAATCAAATTGCCCCCCCCCCATGGGCAATGTGCCCTATGTTGGGAACCACTGCTCTGCACACAGTACCATGGAGATCATAGACTTTACTAAGGGATATGTTGATGAGAATGACAGTGGAGATAATGCTGAAAGACAGAGTGAAACAATGTTTCATGAGAGCAAAACAACATGAGATTGCAGTTGGCAAAATTCCATTCTTAAATAATATGCATGTAATAATAGAACTAGAAATATTTAATGGGGTTGGGAAGGCTTTAGAATTTATCTTAGTAGTTATAATAGGGCATTTTAAATTGGAAGTAAAGTAGGTGACTGCTTCCTGTCAAAGCCAAAGTAAAGGGAAGATACTTGGCTTCTTAAGCAGTAAATAGAAACCAATAAAGCTAATAGCCCTGTATGAATCACTTCTTCAGTTTCCAATTTCTAAAAGTATTTTAAAGAATATTGCCGATTGGGTGTTTGGAACTCAGTAAACATCTGAATCTCCATTATTTAACTAATTCTCCCTGCTGTATTACTAATACTGTCCACTATCATTTCTCACCTGAATTGTTACAATAGATGGGTGATTTTGGAAGTAGTAATTTAGTTTTCAGGATAATATTTTTGTTCCTGGAAAATCAAACAGAGCTATTAATAAATGTTAAAGAAATTAAAGTTTAACAAAGTTGCAAAATCATGTGTATGGTATGAGTCTGTCTTTGGTTACATATACATGAAAAGGCATGGAAAGACAAAACCCCAACTGATAATAATGATGTTGTGGTGATGGGGTAAGGAAAATATTTAGAAGAGAGGGATAAAGGTTTTTTTACTTTTTACTTATATACAGGATGAAATGTCTACACATTTTAACAGCTGATAGCTCAATTTAGAAAATGAAATGTATTTTAATAAGCACTGCCTTTATAATTATTCAAAGTGTGTGTATATATTTTTGGGGATACCCAATATGTGCAAACTTTTTAATGTTTTAACAAGTAGCATGTGTTACCTTTGTAATTGAAAGTAAAATAAAGTAAATATGTCAGAGTCACTCATAAAGAGTGCTCTAAGCACCCACAGTGAGTCAGGAATGTGGTCTCACAGGTTGGGACACCTTGAAGTCAAGTCAGAAAAAAAAGCTAATGAAGCCATGTTCTTAGAATTCAGTTCTTTGTTGTAGCATTTTTAGTGGACATTGACCATGGTGATGGGAATTTAAAACTTCCACACTTTCTGAACCAGGGTTATCACAGCCAGGTGGGGCATGTGATAAATGCTGTTGTGGCAACTCTTCTGTCTTTTTATCTGCCTCCAAAGCTGATGCCTCTGAAGTTGAGTCCTCCTGTGTTTGCCTCAGCTCCTCATTAGATCCCTGTGACATAAGTGTCTCCTACAGATGGTGTAGTGACTTGAATTGTGGTCCCCCAAAATATGTATCTCCGTCCTAATCCCTATAATTTGTGAATGTTATTTTATGTGGCAAAAAAAAATGTGATTAAGAATCTTGAGAGAAGGAGCATAGTTGGAATTACGTTGGTGAGCTCTAAATACAATCCATGTATTCTTATAAGAAAGAATCAGGGGAGTTTGTGAGATAAGCATGCAGAGAAGAAGACAACAACAGAGGAAGAGCTGATATAAAAGTGGAGGTAGGGATTAGAGTGATGCAACCACAAGCCAAGGAAGCCAAATCAAAATAGTTGCCATCTATATTTAGATGCTGTAGTGGGCTAAATAGCATCCTCTCAAATTCATATCATCCTGGAACCCTAGAATGTGGCTTTATTCAGAAATAGGGTCTTTGCAGAGGTACTTACGGTTAGCATTAAGATGGGATCATACTGCATTCTCATATCCAATGAGAATATCTTTCTAAGAGACAGAAAAGGATATGCAGAGACAGAGAAAAAGGTCTTGTGAAGGTAGAGGTAGGCAGAGAATGGAGTGATGCACCTCAGTTACAAGCTAGGGAAGCTGTTCCTTCCCTAAAACTTGCAAAGGGAGCATGGCCCTGCCTTCACCTTGGTTTTAGACGTCTGACCTCCAGAACTGTGATAAAGTTCTGTTTTAAGCCACCAAGTTAGTGGTAATTCGTTACAGCAGCCACAGAAAACTAATGCAGATGCATAGTGGAGAATTACAGAAGCAAATAGCATGCCATCAAATGCTCAGTTCCAAGTCCCAGATTAAAGAAATAAATTACTACTTTCTTCCATGCATTGAGCATAACCAAAGGCCACAGACAACTGAATAGTGAATGGAAGTGTCCAAAATTCTCTGAGATTCTCATTAAGCCTGTTATATCATTGATCCTCACCACTATCTTAAGTACTAACATCTCCCCTGCTTTTGTAGACTCTGGTTCCAATGACAATTTAATTTTTGAGCCTTTGCAGTGCTATTGTGATGTGTTTGGTTTATTTGGTGCTGTGAGGCTGCCACTGTCTTTGAAGATGCTGCTTGAGGAGAGAGACGGAGCTTCTTGCTCTGAGTCACCTGGTACTACTAGGTAGGGGAAGGATGTCTCCAGCCCACAAGCCAGTCTGTTTGTGGTGGTGAATTCACCTTATGGTGCTGCCCAGTTGCTGGATGTCTCTCCATAGGAAGAGGAGTCCCAGGAATGCAAAGACAAAGTCTTCATGGGCTGGAAACTTGCTGTGAATCCTCTCTGCTGACAACCCCTGACCTTGTTAGTGTTTCTCAGTGGGGAGGGAAGGATGGCACTTTCTGCGAAGCAACTTTTTAATTACTTAAGATAATCAGTGATATTGTTTCAATTGAAGTGTACTTCTTTCCAAAAATGAAATGATCTATTTCTCTAGATCAAAGTTAACGTTTTTTTTTCTGTAGAGGGTATGATAGTACCTAAATATTTTGGTTGTACAGACCATAAGGTCTTTGTCACAACTACTCAACTCTTCATGAATTTTCCAATTCATAAAGTTTTCCCTTATTGGTTTAGTTTCTGTTTTATGAAAGTTAATACCATGTTATAGGGGGAATTTTAGCATTAGCACTATAAGGTCTCCTTTTGTGTCTCTTAATGCATTTGGTCCTAATTTTACTTTCTCAGATATCTAGTATTTATCATAGTATTCAATTATAACTTGTTAATCAGTCAAAATTTTTTTCATTTCACTGGATGAATTAAGTTTATTTACATTTATTGACATGATCAATATATTACTATGTTTTGCCTTAGTTCTGTTTTATACAAATAAATGTATATATTCATATATATGTAAACACATACTAATATGTTCAAAAGCTTACTTTAATATCTTTTTATAGAAATCTTAATTTTATTTCTATTCATTTACTGATTCCCTACTTTGATCTATGTTGAAATTAGGCAGTACTCTTTCCTTCCATCTTACCCTTTGCACAATATCCTATATGAAGCAATATTATTTTCCTCTCAATTAATACTTTTAAAGAAATCAGCAAGCTTATTCATATTTTCATAAACATGCTCCATATTCTCTCCATTTTTTATCATTGTTCCACATCTACATTGCCAGAAAATATAGCTGTTATGTTATAAATTCAAAGTCTCTCCAATCTTTTAGTTAGCTGAAGCTCATTCTTTAGTAAATTATTCAGGTTGAGCTCATGGTAATATTTCCTAAATTACTACACGGTCATAGCCATATCTTTTCAGCCTTTGTGTTGATGGTTGGTTTGCCTACTAGGAAACTCATTTTACATTTTCTTTCATTTGAGTATCTCAAATGTTACTTCATTGATCTCTGAAATAAAGTGTTGATGTTGAAAACTCCAATGACAATCTAATTTTCATTCATTATGCATGGTTTTGTTTTTTACCTCAATGCCCAAGGGATTATTTTAATCCAATATTATTGCTAGACAATACCTTGATGTTTGTCTTTCTGTGTAGATTTTCTGAGGTATATATTTTTTATATATTTTAATACATTTCAAATAACCTTTCATTTCAAGAACTTGTTACAATTTTTAGTTGTTAGAGTATATTCTGTTCTCTTGATTTGCTTTTCATATAATGACTACTATCAAAAATATGTTGAACCTTTTCTATGAACCTCTATCTCTATCACTTTTCTTGGAATTCATTTTTAATCTCCTTCCTAATTTATTTTTTTTCTCCTTTCTGTCTTCAAATTTCTATTAAGGTGATAACAGTAATTTTATTCATTCTTGTAATTTCTGTGCTGAATGCTTTATGAGATACATTTTTAATTCTTTATTTTTTCTGTATCTGTAATTATTTTTTCAAAATTTAAAAAAGTAGTTTTTCTTTCATAGCTTCTCTAATTGTATTACTTTATTTTAGATAATCTTGAAATATTCATGCATTAGCTTCCCAATCCTGCTGTAACAAATTTAATGGCTTAAAGTAATACATATTTATTATCTTACAGTTCTGGAAGTCAGAGACTAGGCTGGAATTAAGGTATAAGCCAGGCTGAGCTTCTTATGGAGACTCCCAGGGAAAATCTGTGTCCTTGTGTTTTCCCATTTCTAGAGCTTACCCACATTCTTTGGCATAGTCTCATTCATCCATCTTCAAAGCCAGCAATGTTGAACTGAGTCCTCATGTGCACATCTTTTGGGTTTCCTCTCTTCAACCTCCCTCTTGCATTTATAAGGGCCCTTATGATCACATTAGGTCACGTGGGTAATCCAGGCTAAAGTCCCTATTTTATGAAATTTGAATCTGATTGGCAACCTTAATCCCATCTACATCCTTAGTTCCATATACAACCTAATTCTTTATAGCCAGGCAACCTAACATGTTCAGAGATTCAGTGAATTAGGATGTAGATATCCTTAGGGGTCATTACTCTGCCAACACAATTAGCATACAATTTTCAAATGTTTTGTGGGTTTGCCATTTTTGCATGACTTTATTTTCTGTAGGAATATTACCCTCCTTATCTCTTGTTTAATAATCATATGGGGTCCAACCATAATCCTTTTTTGTAAAAAAGTTTTTGTAAAGGAGGTGCAGGCCAGAGAACTCTTCTAGGTTCCTGGTTCCAGAGCTTCCTCTCTGTTGTTTTCACACAAAAACTATATGATCTAGTCCATTTTGAGATCTGCCTCTTCCCTCACCTTGTTCTGGCCTGTCTAGTCCTTTGGCCCCACTGTCTCTATCCTACTCAGTTTCAATTCCAGTCCAAGCAGTTTTTCCTCAGTGCAGGGCTTTGTCTGGGAAGATAGATTTATCTTGATAATACTGAGTTTAATGGCCTCCAGCACCATTAGAATTGGTAGTAACGCAATCCATTGTACTCACCTTCAAATTGAATACTGCAAAAACCTGTCATAGTTTTTTTTACTGTTATTCTCAAATTAGCCCAATGCTCACCATTCTCAGAACTAACAGAATCCCAGTAATCTTTCTGCTTCTCTCCACACAGATATGGACACAACATATTGTAAATTGTTGGTGGTTTGTCACCACTCACATTTGGAGGTTTGGGAAGATGCTTTTTCATATAGTTTTGTATGTGGTCTTTGGTTTTGCTATAGTCATTGCTTTGTTTATTTTAATGGGTAGGTTGTGTGATTCCAAAGCTAGGCCACTGCCATCTTAGATTCCTCTCTCCCTTTTAGGGATATCCGCAGAACTAGGTACAGCAGGTCCAAACTCCCTGTGAGCAATACAGGGAGTAGTAGTAGCTCTGTAGTTTATGCCTGTTGTAATGAGGAGAGAATGGTATCTGTTACTATGGAGCTTCTATTTCTTTAACTCTGTCTCTTTTCTTTCAGGGGTGCACATTAAGGTAGGAGAACAAGAGTTGGCAGTTGTGGAGAGACAAACAGTTCATTCAGAAGGGATGCTTATCTGGTGTAACCTTCCCTCTTTCCCACCAAAGGAGTTCTTACCCAGTTCATAGCTTGGATTCGTTCATCAATTTGTTAATTGTTCATTTATTCAAATATTTATAATTTACCTCCTATGTGCTAGGTTTATTCTAAGACATACAAAAATGACTGAAACTTGGACCCAACTCTCAAATGTCTTAAGTCTAGTGTGGAAGATAAAATGATTCTACAAATAACTGTAATATAAAAGCTATAAAGGTATGTCCTCAGAAGAGAGGGCTAATTAATAATAATAATAAAGCCAAAAGAAATAGCAAAATAACATTTTTCTCTACCTCATTTCCATCTGAATTGTCCCAATAACTCAAGGATTTACTTTTAGGTAGACCAGGAAGCCTTGGTTTTCAGCTACCTCCAAAGAGGGGACATGATGGCTTTGTTCATTCATAGGGATGTGCAGAATGGAGAATTTGTCCCTTAAGGAGTGCCTGTTTAACAGCAATTACTATGTGATTAATTTCAACATTCTGGCAATAAAGGAAAACCAAAAATATTTATAATGAAGTTACTCAGTTTCAGAAAATGGAATTATTACAAAATATGGGCTTTTCTTTAGGGCAAATAAAAACCCGAAAGAAATAGTTTTGCAAGTAAATAACCATGAAGAAGCCTGGAGACTGTATAAGAACAGCTGATTGGAAACTCAGGAAAAATGTTTGCCTCAGCCCAAAAAGAACAGGCATTTGAAAATAAACACTAAATGCCTAAGTGGCAGAGGAAAGAAGCTATTTTAAAAAAGGAGGGAGTGGGTGAAGGAATCTTTATAGGGAGGAAAAGAATTTTCCAGGAAGAAGAGTGGGAATCCTTTAAATGTGATAGGTCAAATTTACACAAAATTATACAGGTCAAAACTGCTTACCTACTTGCAAGAGAGTTCAAGACCAAACACAAAAGTCTTCAAAGAAGGAAATAAAGCCCATAGAGGATTAATGGAACTACTTGCGATCCCAGGTTTAAAAAATTGTACTCAAGCACATGAAGGCAGTAGCAAAAAAATAAATTTGTCATAGTATGTATTATAAAAAGTAGATCTTATGGAACTTTCCCATTTTATTTTAATTTTTAATAGTCTGAAGAATTTTATAGATTAATGCATGTTATAAATGTTTCTGAGGGGACATTGTATATATAGCATATACTTTAATTTTATTTATATTTTATTTTTTAATATATTTTTTGTTGATAGTATTACAGATATCTCCATTTTCTCCCCCTCCCCCTTCTGCATTCAACCCCAACCTCCTAGGTCTTCACCACCCTATTTCCTGTGTATTTTAAACAGAGAATCTATGCCAGTTAGCTTTTGCTGCCTAACAAAGTACTCCAAAGCTTAGCTGCTTAAAACAGTTATTTAATAGATTATGAATCAGTGGGTTGGCAGTTTGGGCTGGGATCAGTTGGGCAGTTCTGTGGGTCTTCTCTGTGTCTCACTCATGTGGCTACAGTGGATGGTCAGAATGGCCTCACTCACCAGTCTGTAAACCCTCAGTTTCTTCACCCTGGTTCTCCTTCATGTGATCTCTCCAGCAGGCTAGCTCAGGATTGTCATATCCTTGTTTGAGGATGACAAGTGCAGCCACAGAGAGCAATTCCTAATGTGCAAACATTTATGAACCTGGGTTTGGGTTTTATTTTCCTCATTTCCCATTACCCAAAGCAAATTGTCTGGCTATGCCAAGATTCAAAGGAGCAAGAATGGAACTCCACCTCTTGTTTCTTAGAATGGCAGTTACCAAACAGAGAGATGTGTATATAAAGATAGAATTATTGTGGCCGTTTCTGTAAACAATCTACCACAGTTTGCCCTCTGGCTACAAAATAAACTTTCTTCCCACATGCAAAATACATTCTCTCTCTTCTCCGCAAATTATATCTTATTATGGTATCAAGCTTGAAGTACAGGATCTTTATCTAAACAGGTCCAGCTAGGGATGAGGGTCTTCAGGTTCAGCTCCTCGGGTGTGGCTCCTTTTTATCCAAACATTTATACATTAAAATTATTCATCTACTTTACACACACAAACAACATATAATAGTGAGAAGGGACAAGTAACACTAATAGATACTCCCACGCAAAATGGGAAGAACAAAAGTACAGAGCAGTCACACTGGTTTACAGTCGTGAAATCTTGTCAAGCAAATATTAACAAGGCCTCTACTTCTAGAGCAGGGAGTGGTCCTTAGTTGGGGACCAATTATAATCCCCAGGAATGGTTCCCAAGTCCATTGTTCTGTATGGCTCTTAGCTATGACCTCTAGAAGCCTGAGTCCTATTCATAGACAGTTGGGGCCCAGAAGCTTCTTTTGGTTTTGAACTGTTTCTGTTATTTTCAGCCAAACCTTGCAGTGCTTTCATCAAGCTTTAGAAGTTCCCCCAGGAAGCAGAATAGAGCCCTCTCCATACCCAAAAGCTATATCCACAAATTCATTAGAAATAGACACTGTCTGTTTGAGCTGTCTGTGGAACTGATAGGGGAAAGTACTATTAACATTACTAAAACATCTTTTGTTCAAGTCTGTTAGGCACTACCTTAAACCTTCCAGAGGACTTTTAAAAGGATCTGTTAGCTGTAGCCTCAATTTAGCTTTTACCAAGAATCACTTCTTATTTTGAGAATCTTTTGCTGTCTGGATAGACTAGAGATGAAAAACAACTTTATTTTCTAATCCAGAAAATTTGGCTTCCCTGCATATCTCTAAATTCTGCTTGCCAAATCTTTCTTTAGCTTATCTTTCTCTCGCAATAGCATATTCAGTGCCACTAGGAGAAGCCAATGGATGCTTTAACCATTTGGCAATAAAAGCATCTTTGGCATATCTACAAGTTTATTGGGTACACTTATTTTTATATGGTGACAGTTTTGCTGATTGTTTTGCAGCTACATAATATGGATCTCCATCTTCTTAGCCAGCTATTGCTGTTTCCTCACCCTTTTCCTAGCCTCTGCTCACAGCTCATTTGCCTTTTCCCCCCATATTTTACCAGCAGTTTCTTCATTGCTTTTTCATACTCCACTTGCTATATGATCCCAAACACATTGCTATATATATGTTCTGAGTTTTGTTACAGCAACCTGACACTTCTGGTCCCAATTTCCATATCAGTTTAATTTTACTGTATAAATAAACCACTCCCATAAAAATATTGGCTACTAGGAAACAAGAATTTATTTGAGCATGATTCTGTGGGTTGAGTAGGCAGTTCTTCTAGTCTCTAGATCAGTTCACTGGAGGCTGGAAAATTTATGATGGCCTTCCTTAGATGACAGAGGCTGAGCTGGCATGGACCTCTCTACACATTGTCTTTCTTCCTCAAGGAAGTGAATCAAGCTTGTTCACATGGCAACAGCTTCCCCAGCACAGGGAAAGAAGATGAGCCCCAATGTACAAACACTTTTCAAGACTTTGCATAATTGCTATTATTCTATTGGCCAAAGCAAGTCACATGCCAAGCCATCTTCAAAGGGTGGCGAAATAAACTCTATATCTTGAAGAGAGAAGCAATCAAGCCACATTGCAAAGAGATGTACTTATAAGAATGAAAAGAATAATTGTGACCCTCTTTGTAAACAGTCTTCCACACAAGCTAGTAATGATGGTTCTAACAACAGAAAATACACCAAACGTGCTAGACTGGTTGATAGACAGTTGAGTTCACAGTTAGGGACACATAGGATCAATGAAAAGCAGTATTTTATATGCCCCCGCTATACAAATATTCCCTTAAATGTATTCAAATGAATCAGGTCAAAAGCCAGATGAAGGGCACCTTAAAAGAGAAAAGAAAACAGTATATCCCAAAATGACAACCTGAAGTTTAAGGAATGAGATGTGTGGGTGGAGTTAACCTAAAGGAAGTGGAAGTCCTGTCTCCCCTGATATCCCTAACACATCAAAATTATATCTGCTAAATGTAACCATAGAAATGTTTTAAGTAATTTTAGCCCCTGTTTAGGATTAAATACCTCCTTTTCCTCTTCAGTTATTTATCATAAATTTCAGGAATTTTCATGCACCAGGCCTCTAGTATGTGTGTGTGTATATATATATATATATCTCCTATCTAATAATAGACAAACGTGGTAATTGACTGTATCTTCACTACGCCTCCCATTGGCTAATCAGTGCGATATGCAAATTAACCACCAACAAAGATGGCACCCCAGTGGGGACCCCCACCCTGATCCAGGACACCCTTCAGGACAAACCAGCCGGCCCACACCCGTGCACCAGGTCTCTATCCTATATAGTAAAAGGGTAATATGCCTCCCAGCATCAGGATCAGTGGAGCCGAGAGGCCTCCCGGCACTGGGATCAGCGTGACAGGGGGCAGCGCCCAAACACCCTGATCGCCCTGCGGCTCTGTGTGTGACAGGGTGCGGCGCCCCAACCCCCTGATCGGCCCTGCTCTGAGTGTGACAGCGTGCGGCACCCCAAACCCCTCCCCAGGGGCCCTGCTCTGTGTGTGACGGGGTAGAGCCATAACCTCCCCATCGGCCCTGCCCTGAGTGTGAGAGTGGCGGCGCCCATCCCCCTGATCCGCCCTGCTCTGTGTGTGACAGGGGGCGGTGCCCCAACTCCCCTATTGGCCCTACTCTGTGAGTGACAGGGGGGAGCTCCTCAACCCCCTGATCGGCCCTGCTCTGTGCGTGATGGGGGAGCTCCCCAACCCCCTGATGGGCCCTGCTCTGTGCGTGACAGGGTATGGAGCCCCAACCCCCCTGATGGGCCCTGCTCTGTGCGTGACAGGGGACAGCGCCCCAACCGCCTGATTGGCCCTGCTCTGCGCATGACAGGGGGTGGTGCCGCAACCTCCCCATCGACCCTGCCTTGAGTGTGACAGGGGGTGGTGCCCCAACCCCCAATCGGCCCTACCCTGAGCATGACTGAGGGTGGCATCACAACCTCCTGATCCGCCCTGCTCTGTGCATGACAGGGGGCGGCGCCCCAACTCCCCAATCGGCCCTGCTCTGAGCCCGACCAGGGGCTGCACCTAGGGATTGGGCTTGCCCTCTGCCACCCGGGAGCAGGCCTAAGCCAGCAGGTTGTTATCTCCTGAGGGGTCCCAGACTGCGAGAGGGCATAGGCCAGACTGAGGGATCCCCCCTCCCCCCTGAGTGCACAAATTTTTGTGCACTGGGCCTCTAGTCCTATATAATAAAACCCTAATATGCAAATCTACCAAATGGCAGAATGACCAGTTGCTATGATGCCCACTGACCACCAGAGGGCAGACACTCAATACAGGACCTGCCCCCTGATGGTCAGTGCACTCCCACAGGGGGAGGGCCGCAGCAGTGGTGGGAGCCTCTCCTGCCTCCAATGCAGCGCTAAGGAGCAGCAAGCCAGCTTCTGGCTGACCACGGTTATGGTGGCGGGAGCTCTCCTGCCTCTGAGGCAGTGCTAAGGACCCGTTGGGGGATGTCCACCTGCTGGCTTGGGGAGCAGGCCTAAGCAGGCAGGTGGACATCACCCAAGGGGTTCCGGACTGGGAGAGGGTGCAGGCTGGGCTGAGGGACCCCTGCCCCCGAGTGCACAAATGTCGTGCACTGGGCCTCTAATGTAAAATAAATGAGTTCAGCATGCCAAATGGTAGATGGTTAGGTAGGGCCTCTTAACACCAATTCTACCCTTCCTCTATTTAAAGAGATTGGAAAGCTGATTCCTGCATTTTTCATATGTGCTTAAAGCTAAGTGTCTATGTCTGAACTTAGATGCACCAGATATACTTGAATAACAGTTTAAAATGAATGTGTGTTTGGCAACCATCTTTCTGCCTCTATTAATACTAGCAAGCAAGGTCAGCAGGTGTGTTTGTGGTGATAGGACTCTATGCCCCAGAGTCTAGTTACTAGCTTTATGGCCATGGGAGAAAGTATGATAGTAGCAGCAATTTCTGACCTTTGGGAAGCAGTTATGGTGGTGTGACCTTCAAAGCCATAGTCCAGTAGTGGCTGAATTAAACACTGCTTGAAATCACTAGTATTTCCTATCTTGCAATGATCCCAGTTGATCTACCTGGTATGGTACAAATACATGGATAATAAAGTAGGGACACTAAAAAGAGAGCAAGTGGCTGTCCCAGAGGTAAAGAGTATTTAGGAAAATATTAATGGAAAGATAATTATTCAACTGAGCCAGGCAGGTGATGGGAGGAAACATTCATTGTAACCCTGAGCGCTACTAGTAATTCAAGAATCAGAGAATGTTTATTCCAGGACACTTAGAGAAGATTCACTACAGCCCTTTACTTTAAACTGAAGGAAAAAGACACTTAGAGAGGGACTTTACCTGAAAACCAGAAGGTGTGAGTCCAATGGACAGCAGGCCCCAGGGGAGAACCAGACCTTCTGATCTTCTAGTCACAGCAAAAAAAAACCCCAAAAAACAAAACAGGAAATAAAAAAGTTTGTGTGTGTGTTTTTTTTAACTCACTGTTGTCATAATTTATTATTACTGAGTATTCATCACATGGATGTATTATATAAATAGAATTCTACTTAAATTATAAATCAGTTTAATTATTTGAAACTTTCAAAAGGAGAATTAAATTTTATTCCACTTGTGACAAATATTTTTGATCTACCCTTCATCTTCCTCATCAACCTATACAAACAAAACAATTTTTTAAAACAACAGGTTACCAGAATGTCTTTTGCATACTTTAGAGACAACTTATATGAACATATCAATGATTGTGCTTGGCAAAGAAGAGGCACATGTTAAAGATGTGTAAAACTTTCTGGATCAAAAAAGAAAAATTAGCATTCAGAAAGGCCCCTTTGAATTTAGTCATTCATTTACTTGTATTAGTTACTGTGGTTATGATTGAAACTATCATATCTTCTGGATCTTGAGCTTATTTACAACTGTCCTTGATTTTGAGCATGCAGAAAGAAAGTTATTGGTGATGTGAAATTGTTCAGGTTAATGAGAACATGATGGGGTCATTTTGAATGTGAAGAAAGGGGCTATCAAACCAAGGCAAATGAACTTGAATCTGTAAAATAAAAAAAATTTAAAAGAGAGGAAGAAAAAAGGAAACATGTATTATCACAGAGAAAGCCAAGAACAAAGACTGTGTAAGAAGAGTAGCAGAGAAGCTAACATCCAGATATGACTTTAAAAACAAAACTAAAGTTCACAAGAAAGTGAAAGTGGTGCCTGGAGACAGAGGCAGGGGCCTCAGGGGCACCTCCCATTTTCTCTGCAGAGTTCAGGATAGCTCTGTGAACTCTAAGTGACAGCCAATCAGATGGACTTGTAAGCATGGCCTAGTTTGACATTTGTATCAGTTACATGATTGGGAATATAGGGGGAAAGATCTATGAAATGTGGTGATGTCAGAAAGTTGTGATGGCTAAGAGAGGATTCAAGCATCAAATGATGGAAACAATTAAAAAGTATACCGGTTGGCCAGGTCGTTGTGTATAAACTTATACAAAGAGTATAAAGTTTCATATTGGGTTCAAAAAGTCAATCTCAGCATGGGTGAACTACTTACAAGAGACATTTATGTTCTTATTTATGTTTTACATGATCCCCAACTTATATAATAATTCAGGCACACACGCACGCACACACACACACACTCACAACCACCTGAGTTTACATGTAAAATAAAATATTTCCCAAATTAAATCCTCTTATTCTACATTCATTCAGACTTCCTATGACTCTAGAGTGCCCTGTTCTGAATTTATTATGAAGTCCCCTGAATGATCTGGAAGCAAGGAGTTGGAAAGGTTTTACCCAGAGGAGAAATCAATGCAGGGAATTGGTAGTGTCCTCAAACAGCTGAAAGTATCACGTGGAGGAAGGATTTGACTAATTATGTTATTACGGAAGGTAGAAAAAAGACAATGGGTGAAAGTATAGGACATACTTCACTTGTATATAATGAATCATATTCTACCATTAAAGCTGTTCAACAGTGGTCTGCCTGTTTTAGGAATACATGAGAGCTAGTAGGGGCTGGATGACTACTGACAATGAGGGAGAGTGGATAATAGATTCTTTATGTCATTTTCTGCTCTAAGGTAAATAATATAGATGATAGAAAAATGTGAAATAAGAGAAGCATATATTCACATACATACCGTCTCTATAATGCCAGACAGCCTTTTAAATCTCTGTAAAAACTTTTTTCAAACCTTCTTTGTTTTTAGGAGAATTAGATTAAATAACCTCTATAAAGCACGTGCATATAGTGTATGCTAAATAAATCATGAAAATATATATAATTATTTTGATAGTAATGATATAGTCTCTACAGAGTAAAACTGGCAAGTATCAAATATCTACCACTAGATAAAGGAAAAGAAAGACAAAGAAGTCAGGTAATGTTCTTGGTGTTTTCTGATTCTACCTTCGTAATGCACAACTAAAGGTCACCCTCTCATTGCCTTCTGACTGCTTAACCAAGGGATCGTCTAGCTGTAGAAAACATTACATTTACTTGAATAAAAATATTCATACTTCACAGAGGAGTCAGCTTTGCCTGTAGAAATAAAAAGCAAAACCAATAAACTGAGATTCAGAATTCTAGTTTCAGACAAGCACTTTAAATATAAGGACATAAAAAATATGCATTTGAGGGTGTGGATTTTTTTCTTAAATATTTTTATTCCTCAAAGCAGTATCTAAAGAAGGGGTCCTTTACAGAAAGAGAAATTTATCATCCTATATAATAAAAGGCTAATATGGAAATAGACCAAACAGCAGAACAAGTAAACAACCTAACAACCTGTCGCTAAGGCATGCACTGACCACCAGGAGGCACGTGCAGAACATGGTGGGTGTCAGCAGCAGGGGGCAGAGCACAAAACATGGCAGGCAGAACATGGTAGGCATTGGCTGCAGTGGGATGGTGGAGCAGATGAGCGGGGACGCTAGATCGCTGTCATACGGGCAAGCCTCTGAAAATTCTTTGCTCCCGCATGCTGCAGTCCCCCTGGAACTCATACCTGCTGCCAGCGCTAGCCCTACTCATACCTGCTGCTGGCACCAGAGCTGCTGCTTGCACCCACTGCCAGCGCCTGGCACCAGCCCTGATTGTCCTGAAGGCTTCTCCATCTCCCCCTGCTCCTGAGGGGTGATCAGGGCAGCAGCTGCCACTCACAACTGCTGCCACTGCTGGCACCGGCCCCAGTGACTCTGAGCTATCAGCAAGTGTGAAGGGCACCTTCAGCACGTGGGAGTGGCGGTGGCAGGGGTAGGGCTACAGGCAGACAGGGGATCGGGGCTGTGGCAAGAGGCCGGGAGGGGGCGTGGAGGATGGGCCGAGACCCACCCCTGTGCCCACTGCAGCCTCGCGGCCCACAGTTCCATTCGTGGTGCATGAATTTGTGCACTGGGCCCCTAGTTTAAGATAGTCTTTTGAGGTTAACTAAACCATGAAAGTTGATGCTTGATTAATAACTTTGGAAATCTTTCTACCTTTTATTCTAGAGAAAAACTTGCTTGAACACAGTGCTAAGAAGGAAAAAAAACACACACAACAGAATTGCTCTAATGTGGACAGAGTGAAAAATATAGCTTTACTATCTTTTAGCTATCCCTTAGAAAAAGTGGACAGTCTTTTGGATAGTTTAGCATATAGACTAATTTTTTTTAAATGAATTGAAATGCCCTTTAAGTGTTGGTGAAATATGATCTGCAATTAAAAGTATATCCTAGAGCAGCGGTTCTCAACCTGTGGGTCACGACCCCTTTGGCGGTCAAATGACCCTTTCACAGGGGTCGCCTAAGACCATCCTGCATATCAGATATTTACATTAAGATTCATATCAGTAGCAACATTACAGTTATGAAGTAGCAACGAAAATAATTTTATGGATGGGTCACAACATGAGGAACTGTATTTAAAGGGCCAGAAGGTTGAGAACCACTGTCCTAGAGGGTCGGCCTGTGGACTGAAAGGTTCCAGGTTCGATTCCGGTCAAGGGCATGTATCGTGGTTGCGGGCATATCCCCAGTAGGAGGTGTGCAGGAGGCAGCTGATCGATGTTTCTCTCTCATCGATGTTTCTAGCTCTCTATCCCTCTCCCTTCCTCTCTGTAAAAAATCAATAAAGTATATATATTTTTAAAAAGTATATCCTTATGTATAAGTGAAACTGTGCCGGGTGTTCTGATTATGAACATACCTAATAAATCATAACTAAAATACTCATAATAAAAGCATTTATTTTAGAGAAAAACTTGCTTGAACAGAGTGCTAAGAAGAAAAAAAAAGAATTGCTCTAATATGGACAGAGTGAGAAATATAGCTTTACTTAGAGAATTTCACAAAACTGTCTAAAATTATGCACAAAAATTATTTGAAGAAACTTCACAAACTTTTAAAATTTGTTTTGAGAGCAGATGAAAGACATTTGCAATACTGAAAGCTATAGCTGATCAGTGTTCACCTGGTCTGTGAACTCTGCCAATTCCAAGGTTCTAGGTAAAACTTGTGTAATGAGAACTGGTTCCTGGATAACAGAAGACATAAAGTTTCTCCAGTGATCCACAGAGGCAGGCAAATAGGAAGAAAATAAGGAGGGAAGGTGCAGGCGGGAGGGGTACACAGGGGGAAGGGGTAGAACAGTGACATTTGGTGATGAACCATATGTGCGTGGTTTGAAAGACATGACTGAATTGTTTTTGGTGCAGTATTATTCTGACATTTAGAATGAGGCAATTTTCCATTTCCATTAATGTACTGCCAAATAGAAGGGGAACTGTCGCGAATTAAAGACTAAAGAAAGCTGTTCCTCAAAGTTGTATTAAATCATTGCTGATGAACTCATTAAGAACAAATTAATGAGGTAAATTGTACTAGGATTAACCAGCAAGAAAACCCAAGTAAAATTCTACACCTTCACTAGTTGTTGAAGGGCCCCACATTAAGTATTGCTAGCACATGATGGGAAGTGAGGGATCTTTAGGCTCTGTAAATTTCTCAGTAGCCTTAGAAAGGACAGGATTAGCTCAGAGATGAGAGCAAATTTGATGTAGTATCTCAACAGATCCCCTAACAACCAGAAAACATTAGGGGAAATACTGCCTGCTTCCAACTCACCCCAGGATTCAATAGAGAAACAAGCTAAAAGTTGCCTACTTTGTGTGCAATAAGAATAGAGGCAAAGGTAGGTTATGAGCAAGCCATGCACTCCACTCCTCTTTCTAATGTCAGCATAGAGATTATTATAACAAGTCAGTCTGCTCATCGTACTTGAAATCAGGTAGATGTAGTATTTTGCCTTTCTCAGAGGAGGGTGTAAAAATCTTCTCTGTGGTCTTCAGAGACCTCTAATGAATTTCAGGTTTCAGATGGATGGCCTGAAAATTATCTTTAAGGTACTCCTGGTCTCAAGATGCGGGATTCCCAAATCCTCCAGCATGATTAGCCCTTTATATATCTGGGTACAGAGCAATTTAGACTTACCATTTCTATATTCTCAGCATTGGAACTCTTCGTATTGTAGACCTGCTGGGGAAAATAGAAAAAAAACAACAGTTAGAACACGTCACAGTATGCTCCTTAATTTATCCATTGGCTACATTCCACATTTTCTTATCATGAGTCCATGTTCTAGAACTCAGCCATATAGTCCTGGAAACATTTCATGTGATGATGCTCTGTCCTCATATCATATTCTTCAGTAGTATTTTGATAGGTCTTCTGTCATGGGAAATGGGGACTCAAATCAGATCTTTATGATGGCCTGCATGTAGGCCCTAGGCCAGTGGTCGGCAAACTGCGGCTCGCAAGCCACATGCAGCTCTTTGGCCCCTTGAGTGTGGCTCTTCCACAAAATACCACGTGCGGGCGCGCACATACAGTGCAATTGAAACTTTGTGGCCTGTGCGCAGAAGTCCGTTTTCGGAAAAGAGACGAAACAAGTATACAAGACGAGTGTGGATGGGAGAGTTGAAAGGGGTCAACCTCAGCAAACGTACCTCAATCAGATTGAGGACGTTTTTAGCAAAGGCCAGCTTACGAGTATCCTAATTAAGTTAATAACAAAGTACCTACCTATATAGTTTAAGTTTAAAAAATTTGGCTCTCAAAAGAAATTTCAATCGTTGTACTGTTGATATTTGGCTCTGTTGACTAATGAGTTTGCCGACCACTGCCCTAGGCCATCTCTTTGTTTCCATTCCGCAGTACTCCTAATGTCTAGCATGTTGCTTAAAACACAGAAGATACATTATAAGTGATTTGTTAAATTTTAATGGATGACCTAAAAATGTTCTGTACTTAAATTATAACCCAAATGCAGAATTCTACCCACAAATCAACCATCATTTGAAATTTCTGGAAATACTGGTTCTAACTTGAGATGGAGAAAAAAACAGTCATATCTTAAATACAAGTTAATCTATTGTCTTTTATCTATTTTTTCATAGCCATTAAAGTAAAGCTTAGCTTCTCAAAAGTAATTTCTTCAGAGTATATTGCAATGTGTGCTTTTTTAATTTCAATTGATTCAATTCATTTATAAAACCCCTTTTTAAAAGTATAATTTCAGTTGAATTTATTTTAAGTGACTGAATCATTTTCATTGTTAATCTCATGATCTCAAAGTCCATTTACAAGTTATTTATTTATAACATAGGGCAGGATGGACTTATTATTTCCATATTACATACACTGTATATAATAAAATACCTGTATATATGTGGCTTTCAGTAAATCACTCAGCCATGGGAAATTTGAAACGGAATCAAATCCATTCATTTTCTCCTAAGAAATCGCATTTCTTCCCTGGCCGGTTTGGCTCAGTGGATAGAGCATCGGCCTGCGGACTGAGGGGTCCCGGGTTCGATTCCGGTCAAGGGCATGTACCTTGGTTGTGGGCACATCCCCAGTAGGGGGTGTGCAGGAGGCAACTGATCAATGTTTCTCTCCCATCGATGTTTCTAACTCTCTATCTCTCTCCCTCTCTATAAAAAAATCAATAAAATATATATTAAAAAAAAAGAAATCGCATTTCCATCTCTTTGCTTCTTAAAATTTTATTCTTCTATTGTAATTTAGTTTCCCTCATAAAGCGTCTAACCTCTGTTTACTAAACTTTAAATGAAAATGTGAATGTGAATTACTACATCTACTCCCCACCAATTCTCAAGGTCATTGGATATGGTCAGTTGCTGTTAAACCATTGTTAAAGAAAGTTCTGCTGTAGTCCACAGGACAAAAAAGCAGGCATTTGTTGAAAAGTTTGAAGCCTATTTATTATCTAGGCATCTGACTCTAAAAGCCAAAGCCCCTTTAAAATAAAATTTTTAAAATTATTGAATGCTGACAAAGACATGCTGCCTAGCCTTTTCCATATTGAGAGACAGCAACATGAAAAATTATCATATCTGGACATGTTACTCCAACTTGGTTTATAATAACATACTAAGTTTAATATATCATCATCAAAATGTTCAAAAATGAGATGACCCACTTTTGCTTTTCAAATAAGATAATTCCATTTGCTTTTGCTAGGGTTCATGGTTGCAGTTTACTGATCTGATCATTATACCAACAGAAAAAGTGACCTTAGCAAAGGAGAAGGTTCTAGAGAAGAAACCTAAAAAATCCCCTTTGTTTTATTTTGTTTGATATTTTTCAAACTATTTTTTATCATTTGTCTTACAGACAAACCCAAAACTGCTTGTTGAAACAAACAAACAAACAAAAACATTTAAATAAAAGAACCTAAGTCAACTGGACTGAAAATGTTCTGACCTACTAGCAAGAGTGCAGCTTTCCAGCTTCATTCCTTGTCTGCACAAGGGCAGGCCTCCTATTGAATGTTATTTCCTGAAATAAGGCTGCTTCATTTGTAATCTAAGTAAAGTCACCGAGGACCATAAATAGTCTGACCTCCTTGGGGCTGAGCTCCATGCTCTGTTTGCTGGCTAAGCAGAGCATAGTGAAGCCCCTTCTAACGCTGCATATGCATACTTCCAATGATTATTGCCTAGATTCATGCTTACAAGGAGACTTGTAAATGGAAAGAGGATCCCCTTTGACTTTATAAGCACCATCTTCATCAATGCATTGCTACAATTAATACCTTTTTAATGACCCTTTTATACTTTTCTTCATGATTACATTTACATTTGCTTACTTTACCATAATAACTTTCATAATTTTAACAAAAATAAAGGTATTAGAATTAGATTATTTTTATTAAACAAAAAGGTGTATTTTTGCCTCTAGTATCAGATCATTTATACAACTTCATTTATATGTGATTGTTTCTTTACTTACATTATGAATGTAGACAGACCTCCCTCTAATACTGGACTTGGATTCTATCAGTTTAAGAATAAAGAATTTTTACTTTCATCTTTATGACTAGAGGCCGGATGCACAAAGATTCGTGCAAGGATGGGCCTTCCTTCACCTGGCTGCTGGCGCCACCTTCGCTCTGGCCGGAGCTGCCTTTCTGCCTTCGTTCTGGCCTGGAGCCGCCTTTCCACCTTCCCATGCTGCCCAGAGGCCCAGAGCAGCTGGGGCAGTGCGGGCTGCCCCACCCCCGGCCGCAGGGCACCTGTGCAAATTAAGCTGCCATCTTTGTTGGGTTAATTTGCATACTCCTGATTGGCTGGTGTGTGTCACAAAGTTGCAGTCAATTTGCATCTTTCTCTTTTATTAGTGTAGATAGCCCAACATTTACACTGATCCCAATGGTGTATGTTAGTTGCAAATATTGAAGAAGAAACTTATGTCCATTAAATTTGCTCCTGATCACTTTGGTCTCCCCATAGCCTTTCAGGCCAATTGCCATGGCTTACTGTCTAGCATAATTATATTCTATACATTTTTTCAACTTTTACAAATTAAGTCTCACCTACCTCTTCAAAATACTCTCCAGTCTTCTCACTAGTTGCAACAATCCCCAAAGATTTTTATATTCTTCTTCTATCATTTTCTTTAACAAGTCATAGCTATTTCCATATATGATTATCATGTTCCATGGGATCTAAATTTGAACTTCTTTACAGAAAAATAAATTTTGTTTAGTTTCATGTTTGGGAAATCTGGTTTTATTTTGTACATAAGTTGCTGTGATTTTTAGCTGACTTTGGCACATAGCTTTCCTTCTGGCTCCTCTACAAGTACAAATCTTCCCATTGAGAGGCATTCCTTATGACAGAGCTCAATCTTGACTCCTCCCCACCTGAGACTGATGAATCTTATTCCAGGTATTTTATTCATGTCTCTTGATAACCACCAATTCTTTTCCTTAGATTTGGCTCATCATCCTACATTGTCAAGACAGCTCCACATTCATTCTCTAGTTGCAACCTCTATGTTTTCTAATCAGTACATACTATTTCTGCTAAAATAAATCTTCTTTAAAATCTAACATTTAGTTTGCTCCCCCAAATTCTTGTGTTATCTTTTCAACGCTTTCCCAAATTTATGAAACCCATACAGGTGAGGTTACTTCTTCCTGCTTTATATCTGCAACCCACTATCATGAACTGTCTTTCTAGGGGCCATTTGTATATTTGCATAAGTCTATGTCTGTCATGTTTGTCCCACAGTAATAGAGATAAGAAGGTAATATCCTTAGAGATAGAAGAATACAGACCTCACTGGTTATTTGCTATTGCTAAGCATGGTGATAATGTACTACCAGCCCTCCTGCTTTGAGCTCCTCTGAAATGCAAGGCTTAGTTCTTCACAAATTATTTTGCTCCCATCTCTTATTCTATATCTCTTTAGATGAGTAACACACTCAATAAAGAACCCAAGCCAGTTTCCTCAGCACACACTAGTAATGGACATGTGAAGCTCACCAGGTATCCAGAAATTGTCCTAAAGGAAGGAGAGGCAGAACATTGAAAGCCATGGTTGTTAGAATCAGAAAAACTTCAGATTGAATGTCAGTTTTGCCACTTACTAAGTATATGATGTTGTGAAAGTGACTTAAATTTTCTGAGCTTCAATTTTTATATAAAATGAAATAATAAAGCCATATTATATGCCAACATTTTGCATGTAAAGCACATTTAGCATAATACCTTCCATGCAATAAGTATAAACAAATATTACCTCTCAATAACATGTCATAGACTACATTTGACCATCTCCCAATGGATCTAAAGTCATATATTTTAGGACAATTTAAAATATTATGACCAAAAATGTTCCCAAAGGAATATTTTCAAAATAAATTAATAATCAGAATATCATGGGGGGCGGGTCAATGGGGGGGGGGAGACATATGTACTACTATTTGTAGTACCTTAAATAATAAAATAAAAATAAAAGAATATTATGGAAAATATAGTTGAAAGAGGCCGAGAAATTAATTAAGTAGCCATTTGAAGCTTTGTTATAGAGTCTGGACAAGAATTCAGAGTGCCTGACACCTGGTCAGCTGCTAAAATAAATCTTCTTTCAGATCTAACGTTTAGTTTGCTCCCCTAAATCCTTGGTTTTACAGAACTGGAGGTGATCTACTTTTCCCTAAAAGTTATTAATAGTTTTCATTTCAGGGAAAAGGACTTATTTTGGAAGTAGAAATAATTTTGTATTCTTAACCTGAAAGGCCAACTGAGTTTCTTGGAGGAAAAAAATAAGTCAGGTTTTAAGGTAAAATGCCCATCAGCTTCCAGAGCAACTTCAGCTAGAAGAAATGTCTGTGATCTGGAAAAGACTCCACTGTACCTCCTCCACTCAGCATAGACCTCTGTCCATAATAGAGTCATTTCTTATTGAACTTTTCCTTTGTTGCTATTGCTGAGCATTATAATTAAACATTCCTTCTGAATCTGCTTGGCAGCTGCCACTGTGTTCTAAGGAACCATTCAGAGCCCTGTATATATATTATCCTAATCCTCTTTTATAAAGAAAACTACTTTATGCCAAAAATTAGATACAAATACTGAAAAGGCTTTATATTTTATTATATTAGAATGAGGGGTGGAGGTGGGTCCAATTCTTTAAGACATAGGACCTCTGTTAGGTTAAAATAAGCATGCAATTTTGAGTTCTACTTGATTATATTCAGCTTATGTGTTAACAACATAGATTGGGAAGTATTCACTGCATTGAATATTCATATGGCATGCATGATACACACATTAAACCCAATTTAGTAAATGAATACTTGTAATTTCACCAAATCCCCACCGAGATATTATTATGCAGATTTATGAAGGAATAGCACTGAAGCAGTTCTTGGCTCTATATCTTCAGTCACCAAAGGCTCAAAGTATATAAACCTCAAATAATTTCCATGTATTTTCTGATACCAGTTTTATCTTCTGAACTTTTCTGACATTACTCTTGCTCTCTCTTTCATCTCTAATTTCCCTTCAGTACTCTTGCCCTTGAGCAAAGAGCCAGCATCATAACACCTA
Source organism: Myotis nattereri (assembly GCF_964212035.1). Classification (NCBI taxonomy): domain Eukaryota; kingdom Metazoa; phylum Chordata; class Mammalia; order Chiroptera; family Vespertilionidae; genus Myotis; species Myotis nattereri. The sequence goes on from NC_138080.1 coordinate 56,113,209, forward strand.
TGAGCACTGCCAAGTTCCTCCTGACAATATCCTGGCTGCCATAATGCCAGCAATCTGTTCCAATCCTGTCACTGCAAAATCTTGTAAAGGCAAAAGGAGGCCCAGTCACAAGCATATAGGTACACAGTAAAAGTAGGCTCATGTTTCCAGGAAATGCTATGCCCTTTGCTGGGGCCTCCTGATGTTTTCCAAGAAATTATATGTTGGCAAGGAGTTGAGCTCAGAGAGCAGAGGCTGGTGTCAGTTGCACAAACTGTAATTTGGAGACCTAATGTACCCATTCCTTTAAGGGGTGTTTAATAGGTAATAGAGACCAAATTCTGGACCAGCACGTTTTCCCAAAGGTAAGTACAAAGGGAAATGCAACATAACCTGGTTGAATAAAACCTGGAGTGAATGTCACAAGACCAGGATTCTGGGTCAAGTCCCAAACAGTCACTGGTCACTGTAGAAAAGTCACATCGATTTTACCAGGCCATTGGGATATCCAGATATTCAATTCCATTATAATTTTCTATATGTTACAAGTGAAAAGATTAATCTTCCATTTTTAAGTGACAAACCCCCACTCATACTTCAAATTAGCAGGACATCCAAAAATGTATAATACCACCTCATGTAATTACAAACACTTAAATTCACATAGTAGTTCATATCTGAAAAAGTATCATCACATCTCAGTGAATATATGTTAAAAGTTTATAGAAAACACCAAATACTTGGGGGCAAATCTCTTTAGTACAACTTACAAAAGTATCTTACTAACAACCATCTCTCTCTCCTTCTTTCTGCAGCCCACTGGAATTATCTTTATTTTTCTAGGATTAAAACAAAAAAAATATATTGTTGTAGCAATATATACCACAACATAAGGTTAACAGCTTGGGATTTGGAGTGAGACAGCCTATAATTCTAATCCCAGCTTCTTTTATTCCTTAACATCTCTGAATCTAAATTATACTATTACCGCCTCTTGGGTAGAAGTAAGATTAATAAGATATTGAGGATATTATAAAGTCCTCAGCACTTAGTAATGCTTAATAAACTTAAGTTGTTATTTTTGTTATTGTAGGCAAGCAATTCCATGACAGTCTTTGTGAAAATTGGGCTTGGATGTCAGGTGTGAGTACTGTTGCACTAGCAATAACCCTTAGGGGGAAAAAAGTTGAAAAGAGATTGGACAGACTAGGTTTTTTTCTTGGTTTTGATATGTATAGCTATGTAACCTTGTTTGGGTGATTAACTTCTCAAAGCCTCAGTTTCTTCATTGGTAAACAGAGGTAATATCATTAAAGTTTATTGAAGATGATGGTGGTAGATATGAAAGAAGACACTGAAACACATTGAAATGATGTCATCTCTGAACCAAGAAGTGAGCTTTCACAAGTCACCTTGACCTTAGACACCTAATCTCTAGCACTATGAGAAATAAATTTCTATTGTTTAGAAGTCACCCAGTCTATGGTACTTTGTTATAGCAGCTCAAACAGAGTAAAACAGTCCGAAGAGGAATCACTTGAAAAGATTAGGGTCTCAACCAGAAGGGGAGTTGACATTTTATTTATCTATTTTTCTTTATTGTTAAGGTATTACATATGTGTCCTTATCCCCCCCATTTCCCCCCATTCCCCCACTCATGCCCTCCCCCTCCCCCCACTCTTGTCTGTGTCCATTGGTTAGGCTTATATGCATGCATACAAGTCCTTTGGTTGATCTCTCCCCCTTACCCCCACCCTCCCCTACTTTCCTTCCCTCCTTCAGAGGTTTGACAGTCTGATTGATGCTTCTCTGTCTCTGGATCTGTTTTTGTTCATCAGTTTATGTTAATTATATTCCATAAATGAGTGAGATCATGTGATATTTATCTTTCTCTGACTGGCTTATTTCGCTTAACATAATGCTCTCCAGTTCCATTCATGCTGTTGCAAATGGTAAGAATTCCCTCTTTTTTACCTCAGCATAGTATTCCATTGTGTAGCTGTACCACAGTTTTTTAATCCACTCATCTGCTGATGGACACCATTTCCAAGTCTTAGTTATGGTGAATTGTGCTGCTATGAACATAGGAGTTCATATATCCTTTCTGATTGGTGTTTCTAGTTTCTTGGGATATATTCCTAGAAGTGGGATAACTTTCTGATCCATTTGTGACTACTTGACACAAAAAAGAAGGAACTGAGAGGAAGTAGTAGAGTAGACAGGGGGATCACCCAGCAGGGCAACTCTGTAACCTATATTTTGAGGGGCTCAGATACCTGAGTTTCTATATGTCAAGCAACACTGCTAGAGCTAACCAGGCTTGAGCCTCCATCTGCCATCCAGAGTGCTAGCTAGACACAGAGCAAAGACTAGGAGGTGGGAGCTGAGGAGTATGAAAGTTGTTCAGTCAGACTCAGTCCCTGGCTCTTCCACATCAGGGAACTCCATCATGGAGCAGTCCCTACAGGGCCTTCAAAAGAAGTCTCTTGAACTCAAGTTTGAGTTTTAAACCAGGAAGATATTTAATGAAAATAATCAGAAATTTACAGAATTTTCTTTGGATCTCATGCATAGAACTGCTGTGTAGCAAAGAACAAAGATCTAAAATAACAAGTTTGGGGAGAATGATTGCATAAAAATGAATTTGTTCCATGTCAAGACCTAGCGAGACTGCTCAATAAGCTTATTGTTTAATAAAGTGCATGGTAGGCTGTAAACAATAAATGGTATATATTATAAAAGAAAATGATTAAAAACTATACAAATATAATTTTCAACAATAAGATGCCAGCTAAATAAATTATGGTACATAATATAAAAGAATATTACACTGATCAATATTTTCATGAAAACTGACATAATACATGGATAGAGACAGAAAAAGACAGACTAACACATTACATATTTAAATAAGTGGTTTGATATTTACCTTGGTATTTACATGTGCCTACTAAGTTTGGGAGGAGAGATTACATGGTATAAATATAATGTTATCAGTGTTTGACTTTTTGAATGAATTTTATTTTGTAATTTTTTTATCTGTACTTTTAAAATTTTTGTCAATGTAAGTGTTATTTTGTAATTAGAAATAAGTGTATTCTCAATTTTCAAATATCTTGCTATAATTTTAACTCTATCACATATCTTAGAGCATCCTCATTTGGACTCATAATTTTGTTTGTAGTTACAAAACATTCGTGTGCTGCAGGAAGGGACCAATAAGTAACAACATGAGAGTCAATGCATGCATAGATGAGATCCTTGCACCCCATTGTATGAAAAATAATCTGCTAATTTGCCTTTTGTTCTAAAATGAGTCCATTATATAGGCCATATCATCATTGCTTCTCAATATCTTTTTGTATCTCAATATGTTTTCTGTTTTAAAACTATCTGATTTGCCTTAGATTTCCTAGTTCTAGAAACACCAAACTTGGATAACTTGACCCCCATTTTCTGTTTCATCAGTAAAACTTCCTTTCCCTTCTTTTTCTACTCTTTGTGGATGGAAAGATAGGCTGTGTATGACCTATGAACCCTGTGAGTATAAAGAGTGTTCCAGGCTAACTGGGCCTTGGAAGGAGCTGGGAGAATTTTCCACTGGGACTTTGTCTGTGAACCTGAGGGAGCCAGGATGACTAAGCCTGAATTTTCCTACTTTGTTATGTTTGGTCATTTCTAAGATTTCTAGATTGCAATCCTGTATTAAAAGATGACATCGTTAGAAGTGAAGCCATGATTTAGTTCTCATAGTATGCTGTACCACACCTAGCTCAGTGTTCGGAGTAAGCAAAGTATAGGCTAAATTGGTGTGAATTAAACTGAATTCTTAAGTATGTGAAAACACTAAAGCTTTGAAATTTTATATGACCCTGTACTAAAGCAGATAAAGATCAGTATAAACATATTGAGAGTCTGGAATCAAAACAAGAAGAGATCATTATAGAGTAAGGGTGCAAATAACATTTTTATTTATATACAGAATGTTTTTAGTTTCTTCTTTTTATAACCACAACCTAATGGTTCAATGTCAATGGCCTTTACTTAAAAGTTGAATCCTTCAAAATCATTGAGTTACGTTATTGCTTTCTGTCTCACGTGCAGGAAAACACATCTAGGATGAAGAACTCAGGAATATAAGGAAAGCTGTATTTTCAAAGGTCTCCATCACCTACTTTTTCTGTTTCCTTCCAAATCACAGATCCTGAATTTTGAATTACCAATAAAATAGAAGGAGCTCAACTTGGCTCTACAACAATAGTTAAAATAACCTTTAGCTAACAGCCCTTTAATCAACCTATGTCCTGTTGGCCTCCCTTCTGATATAACATGTTTAAGAGTAAGTTTGCAGAAGGATTGGCATGAATCAAAGACAACCCACAAAATTTGTTCTGCATGACACCATTTGTGAGCATTTCCAAATCTGTGAGGACACAGGAAATACACACTTCATTTTTAACTACTGTATTTTTACTATCGTTCTGACCCATTTCTACAGCAAACCATAACTTCCACAACCTTGCTGTCTTTGTCACTGTCTCTAATTGCATTGCATGATAAAACAGTAAGAGCAGAATGGATGTATTTATATTCTATTTTCTAGGACCCTCTATATTTGAGCTTCTCTTTTCTTTCTCCAATAATTTCAGAACCTGCTCTTGGGAATTCCTGTCCCTCCTTTGTATTTACTGGGTGTGTGAGAGGGTGTGTGTATGATGGGTTAGTAGTGAGTAAGGGGGCATGGGAAGCACCCAGGAAACTGCTAGCAATTCCTCTCAGAGCCACCTTTAGCTAAGTAGTAAAAAGAAACAGAAGATGCTCCACTTCCAAATGAGTGTAGCCTACTTATTCTGCAAGGAACTTTCTGTCCAGCCCACCCCTCCATGGCCAATTACAGAGGCCCTGCTAATGACTCTCAGAGGTTCAGAGCTGGCATCCAAGAGATCTCATACTGCTTATTCTAGTACACTTTGCTAAGTACCACATGGATCCATACCCTTAGAGTCATATCACTAAGCAAATGAGAAACAGTCCCCCTAAACAGAAGTGTTTTAAACATAGGACAAAAGGGACTTAACAGAGCAAGTGCATAAGGAAAGAAGTAATTTATATATCTAGGGACACTGCACACACACACACACACACACACACACAAATCGTTTTTGGAAATGTACAAGAAACTAATGAGAAAGAAGATAAAGGAACAAACTTGTTACATTTCAAACAAAGAGAGAGTGCTGAGAAAATTTTTAAAAAGCACAAAGCAGGGTTTTTAGTTAAAATGAGCATTTCTATATAGTGTTCTTGACCTAAAGGAAATTGGTATTAAGGATGAAAAACATTAATTAGAGGAAAAGGAGAAAAGAAACAGGTAACTTTTTAATTAGAGATAATTATTTATTTATGCTTTTATTAGTGACATTTTTCTTCACTTTTAGAATTCAACCAGAATAAATAATCAGACAAGACCAAATTTAGAAGTAGTCTACAAAGTAATTGACCTGTGATCTTCAAAAGTATCTAGGCCATCAAAGTCAAAGAAAGACTGAGAAAGTCTTCCAGATTAAAGACAACTAAAGTGACAAGGTTCTTGAATGCAAATCATGATCTAGTACTTTCTTTTGTTATAAATGACAATGTTGGCACAACTGGCTTTTGCCCCAATATGTCTATAGATTAGGCAATATTGTGTTGATGCTAAATTTCTAAGTTTGATATTTGCACTATGGGATGTCCTGATTTTTAGGAAACAGCGAAGTATTTAGAGTAGAAAGAACACTATGTCACTGCCCTGGCCAGTGTGGTTCAGTTGGTTGGCATCGTCCCATGAACCAGAGGGTCTCTGGTTTGATTTCCAATCAGGGCACATACCTAAGTTTTGGGCTTGATCCCTGGTGGGGAGTGTACAGGAAGCAGCTGATCCATGTTTCTCTCTCTGTTTCTCTCTCTCTCTCTCTCTCCCTCTTTCTCTCTCTCTCTCGTTTCTTTCTCCCTCCCTCCCTCTCCCTTTCTCTCTCTATGGAACCATTAAAAAGACATTTTTTTAAAAGAACACTATATCACTGTATCAGCAACTTACTCTTGTAAAGTTCAGGAAAAAATATACATGGGTTGAGATGTATGTATGCACCTGTATGCCTATAGAATAAAAGAGAAAGAAGGAAAGGAAAATGTAGTAAAATGGGATGAAATATATATTGGAATTCGGTATACTATTTGGGTGAATTTTCTGTGTGTCTGAAATTATATAAAAGTTAAAAGTAAAAATAGAAGATAACTTGAATATTCTGCATTCCCCTTAAAGCTTTCTATCAGGTTCTGTTGGAATTTTCAGGAAAGTCAGAGAAACTCAAAGTTCTTGTCTCATCTCCCACCCAAGACCTAAGCTACATAATCACAGCAAGGGATGAAATTTGATTGGCAATATGTGCCAAAGATGTGCAAAAATGCTTTTTCCTCCAGTCACCTCTTTGCTCCAGAAGATGGGAGGGAGAGCCAGCAAGGATGTCTCCTGTTCACATCAGACATATCCTGGCTGCCAGTACAGCTTTTCCCATGCTAACCTCTCCTTCTGCAAACAGGGAAAATTAACCTCATTTTGTGCTAGTCTATTTCCATTTTAAATGTTCCCCAGTTAAAAATCTATAGGTTTTACAGTGATGTACTCACTTAGCACTTTCTCTGTGTAAGTGAGGCAACTGTGAAAAGGAATAAGGATGCCAGGCTTTGTTTCAGAAATCCTGAATTTGTGCCTTTTCATCCCAGCTGTTCATTAATGAGCTGTCTTGCTTTGTACAACTCATGTGACCTTTTTTAAACTCAGTTTCCACATCTGGAAAACAGAGGCAGCCATACCTATTGTTGCAAATATGAAATGCTGCATAAAAATGTATATGAAGCACTTCACAAACTGTAATATACTGTGTGTTACTATTTATTTATATGAGTGTACCAAAGAAAGAGCACTCATCTCTGTCACTTTTAACATGGTTAAGGGGAACAGTAGTGCAAACCAGGTGTTCTACTGCTGGCTCTGAATAATGACCTTGTGGCTTTAGTTGGTCTTTTACATCAAGAGTGAGTAGGGGAGGAGGCAAGAGATCAACTGAAGGACTTGTATGCATGCATATAAGTATAACCAATGGACACAAGACACCAGGGGTGGAGGGTGGGGGCTGTGAGAGCTTGTGCCAGGGGGTAGGGGAGGCTGGGGGAAGGTCAATAGGGAAAAAAGGAGACATATGTACTACTATTTTTAATACTTTAAACAATAAAATAACATTAAAAAAGAGAGAGAAGCAAATTACAATTTTTTATGACTTATAAGCTAAGGTAAGCAGTGTGCTCCTTAGGGTCAAACTTTCTCTGTTCTCTTCCTCTAAGAGTAAAATAAATCTTAGTGCACAGCTATTGCTCAGAAAATGTTATCACTTGAGCTAACAATTACCTGAGCTGGTCATCAGGTAAGCACTAGTGTTTTATGGTTCACTAAGCTGCCTTGTGAGGAGCCTCAAAATAGCCTTTGATGTCTGAGACAACAAAAGGTTCATCCACCAATGACTAAAGATGACTGGGAAAGATACCTTTAACAAGGAGGTCCACTGGGCAATAGTGATTCATCATAATGTCACTGATATTCTGTGGACACTGATTTCATTCTCTTGCTTTCCTTCTGACAACATGATTTTCCAAAAAAATATTTTCTTGCCTCTGCCCAAGAGTTTTCACACAAAACAAAACAAAACAACCCTTCAGTTTCCAGGCACATAAATAAATAATATCAAGACAGAAAACCCAAGTGAGTGGCAATTGGCAAAGTTCTGTGACCTCAAAGAGCCCCGGCTGTACGTGGTAGCTTGCAGTATCCATGCTTTCTCAGAGCACATTTGCATTATCATAATGGTTTTTGGTCAGAGTGTGAGTAGGGCCAAATCTGCTAGGAAACTCAGTCTCTGCACCCTCTCCAGCCAGCTAACCAGCTGGTCAGCTGGCAGTATCCAGGTTTTAAGATAAGGAGCTGTGCAGGAGATTTCTCAGTCCTATGCAAAGTCACCTAAAGTGAGGTCAGGTTATTCAGCTCGGTCCTTGGCTGCATTTCTCAAAGCCTTTTCCATAGACACAGACCTCTGACAGTGTTCTTCCTACCAAGGATTTATGCAGGCACTCTGGAAGCCCACGCCTTTATGACCAGTGGTATGGGCATACACATTTCCCCATCCTCTTTAGGCTGTCTGGGTCCTGGGTTTCAAACGCAGCAAATGCTCCCAACAGACTGTTTAAATGAACTGGCATCCCCACCACACTGCTCAGACTGGGAACCTCTTCTCACTAGACTGGAGAAGCATGGGTGTTCCAAGAGTTGGCACAGAGCCTTGTAAAACGAGGCTGTTTCTCTATCTTTGACTTTAAATATTCTATTTGAATATCCTCCTCTCTCCCCCACTGACCCCCAAAATGTAATACTGCTGAAGAGACCATCTGCCACAAACACCCATAACCAGTGATCAAAATATTTTAGCTTCTTTCCCAGCTTGGTGTCAGCGACAAAATATGTGAGGTTTGCAAACTGGCCTATCAGTGTTTAAGCCTCTTCAAAAGCCAGGTGACAATACTATCCTATTTGGCTTTGCCAGCCATGTCCAGAAGACATCATGTTTTATGGTAAATTTCTCATCATCAGACAAAAACCAAGTTTAAATATGAAAGGATTTGAGAAGAGGCACAGCTGTGGTCGTGTGCTTTGCCATATTATATCAGGAAGATGAAAATGAAACAAATGACAAATAATGGTCCTGGCAAGCCCACAGAGCCTGGGAGGAATTTGGATGTCAGGGAGAGCCACTAGCTTTAGAAAGCCAACATCTGTTCTCAGATGGCCAGCAAGTCACACACATACCCACATAATGTTATGCTTAGAGACGCCACAGCAAATGGGCTGCTCTCCTTCCCAACAAACACAGATGCCCATCAAAGCCTTTCTGCATTTCTCAGTGGTCAGTGAATGTCAAACTACAGGGTCAAGATCACCTCTAACTGGACTCCACTCTAACATTGTTCTTTTAACTTAAATATCTCCTTCTGGTACGAAAACTGTCATTTTGAACTTTGACCCCAAGGACTGGTCACCCTGGGTTATGAAACAGCTCTAACAGACCCTAATTACAGTGCGATGACTTCCGCTCAGTAACATTTGAGGCTTCTCCGGGGCTTTCTCATTTCATCACTGGACAGTGCCTGTGAGGTGGGCCTCACAGAGCATAATTTTTGACAATGAGGGAATGTATACAACAACAATTCAAATTAAATTTACTACATAACATCTGTATCAAACCCCATGAGGTATGCTGTTCAACATTCTCTGCCTGTTTTACAGAGAGGTTCCTGATGTGTAAACCATCATTTATGCTGTCTTGGATTCTTTTCCAATGACCTTTTTTAGAGTAGTGGCAATATAACTCTCTCACCATGGCAGTTTCCAACACTATTCCAGAATAGGTCTCATAAAGTCGGCCTTTTACATTAATCGATCACCTTATTATGGGAGTAAATCAAAGCAGTTAAGCCCAGGTTTCCCAGGAATTAAAGGTCAAATTGGGGGAGGGGAGACCAACCTTATTCTAATAGAAAATTCTGTAAAAAAAATTCTTTCAGGCATTTTTCCCTATGTCCACTGGCTTTAACAATATAATGTATATGACCTGTAAATAACATGTCTCAGATTTCCTGGATCACTTTTCAGGTAGCATGAGAGAGACAAAGTGTCATATAAGTTAGTCTACACGTGCTGATGCTTAGAACAGAAAATATGATTATCATCTGGGTTGTTGTATGTATTGCAATATATACTTTTCAGAAAAGTAAATGTGGGGCTTACCGTAGTTACAGTAAACCCTTGGATTCAGTTTCACCAGTCAGTTCAAACAACCTCTAAAGGTCCATGATGTAACAAAGTATCATTTGGCAGAGGTTCACATGTCTATTTTATGATACAAGAAGTTGCCCCAGAGTCACTTAGCACTAGGAACCACTTTGTTAGTGTGGGAGCCTTGTGGTTGCTACACATCTCAGCTTGAAGAGTCTTTACATTGAAAGGCAGCTGAAAGCAATGGTTAAGAACATGCATTCCGGAGCCAGATTGTATGGAAAACTAGTGCTGTCTCAAAGTAACTTTGTGACCTTGGGCAAGTCATGTAAGCCCCTGTGTCTCAGTTTCATCATTTACAAAATGGAGAAAGAGTAGTGTCTACCTAAGTAGAGTTTTTACGAGGACTAAAGCGGTTGATGTATAGATCTTAGCTGGAGTCCTCTGGGAAGATAATCCAGAGGAACACATTATGGTGAGGGTGCTCATGTGGGAGTTATAAGCCTGAAGTGGTAACAGTGAGGGTAAAAGGGAGTTGAAACAAGAGAAGGTACAATGCATTGCAGCTTGATGTCTTAACATGTTGGCTAATCCACCAACAGCTAAGGAAGCAGCACATTGCTCAGCAGGTGTTCTTTCCACACAAGACTTTAATGGGATTTGTGTGGAAAGGTGACAAAAGGAGCTGCACTTCACAGCTATCCTCAAATGACATAAAGGAAGGGGATTTACCAGTCTGGCTCCATTCTTGAGTTGCAGTGGTTCATAATGGATAACTCCCCTATTCTACCAATAGCCTCATCTGGTTCCTTGACAGGCATTTTTAGAAACCCCACCCTCTTCCCCAGCCAAGTCTGAAAATGAAGAGGTACCTAGTGTAAGTTGAATGTTGAAAGATAAATACACACACACACACACACACACATACACGAGGCCCAATGCACGAAATTCGTACAAGAGTAGGCCTTCGCAGCCCTGGCTTCCTCAGCCCTTGCAGCCCAGGCTTTGTCTGGAAGGTCGTCTGGATGGTCGTTCTGCTGTTGGGCCGTTTGGTAGATTTGCATATTACGCTTTAATTATTATAGATTAACAAGGAACTGTGTTTTTAAATATATTTTTTTTTATTGATTTCATAGAGGAAGGGAGAGGGAGAGAGAGATAGAAACATCAATGATGAGAGAGAATCATTGATCGGCTGCTCCTGCACACCCCCTATTGGTGATTGAGCCCACAACCTGGGCATGTGCCCTGACTGAGAATTGAGCCCAACCCTCCTGATCCAAAGGTCAGTGCGCAACCCCTGAAGCCATGCCTGACAGGCAGTGATTGAGGGATTTGAAGAGGCACATAAGCTTTGTACACCTAATAGTCTGCAAAGTACTTAGAACAGAGCTTGGCACATGGCAAGCACTGTCCAAGTGCTTCCCATCTTTGTTCACTGCTGCTTGCCTCAGAGTAAACCACAGAGAGATGAGACAAAACAAGCTCTGAATAGAAAGTCAACCGATTGTGCTGGTAATAAAAGAAAATAAAGCCAAAGATCTGGGAAAATGACTCATTCTTGGTGAGAAAAAAAAATCCTGGATAAATTATAGAGAACATAGAAATCAGTAGCTGCTCAACTCTGTGATAGGAGCAAGTCCATCCATGCTTTACATAGAAATAAGAAGCTGCTCATAAAAACTTTTCAGTACCTGCTTCTCCCTAACAGCCATGTGCTCTAGTGGCATTCACAAAAAAAAAATCTACATCAGGGAGCACGCTGTTAAGAGGAAAAAAGTGGTAAGATAGTGAAAAGGAAGTAGGAAGCTATAAAGTAAGGAAGGAATCCATATTCTTTCAAACACTCACATGACAAAAGATTAAAAAGTTGAAATGAAAATCTTTTTAAAATAAAATTACTGGAAATTATTTTAGGTGAATGTGGAGAATTTTTGTTTGGGGGGCTGAAGGAGGAAGCAGATTAAACATTCACTCATGGAGACTGTGGTACATCTACACGATGGAATACTATGCTGCTCTAAAAAGGAAGGAACTCTTACCATTTGCAGCGTCATGGATGGAACTGGAGAGCATTATGCTAAGTGAAATAAGCCAGTCAATGAAGGAAAAATACCACATGATCTCACTCATTCATGGATAATAGAGACCATTATAAACTTTTGAACAATAATAGGTACAGAGGCAGAGCTGCCTCAAACAGATTGTCAAACTGCAGCGGGAAGGCCAGGGAGGGTTGGGGGGCAGGAGGTAGGGGGGTAAGAGATCAACTAAAGGACTGGTATGCATGCATATAAGCATAACCAATGGACATAAGACACTGGGGGATAGGAGAGGCTAGGGGACTGTCTAGGGTGGGGGGATAAAATGGACACATATGTAATACCCTTTGTAATACTTTAAGCAATAAATAAATAAATAAATAAATAAATATATAAATAAAAAAATAAACATTCACTCATGGATCAATGCAAAGCTCTTAGAACAATGCCTGGCACATACTAATGCTATGGGAATATTTGCTACTGGTATTACTTCCTCTACTTTATAAAAAAATCTCTTCCTTAACCCAAATAACAAAAGCACATATCATTAGATGCATAGGTTCTTAACAAAACAAGCAGCTTATATTTGGTGATTTGTCTACTAACATTCATATATAGGAAAATTTGCAATATCTTTCAAAATAAATGTACTTTGCGTCATGACTTAACAATTCTGCTAGGAATTTATCCAATTGAAATGGATTTTCACATGTGGATGAAATAACCAGTGTGGAGAGTTATTTATCATAACCTTTTTTTTGTAATGTCAAGTGTTGAAAAGAGCATCTAAGTGTCTATTAACAGGAGACTGGTTAAATTATGATATATCCACACAATGAAATACTCGGCAGCCATTAATACATAAAGAACTACTTTACATAATGAAAGGAAAGAGTTCCAAGTTCTGTTATAAATTAAAAAAATCAAAGAGCAGAACAGCATGTATAGAATGCAATAATTTGTGAATAAAAGGTGAATTAAGTATGTGTGTATAAGTATATATATATATGCATACACACATGCACACACACTAGTATATGTATAAAATAATTTTGAAAGAATGCATAAGAAAATTAATCTGCCTACAGAGCGAACTGGATGACAAGGAAGGAGAAACTATAAAGTGCTTCTTTTAAGTGAAAAGGTACAAGTTTTTTACTTATACGGAAAGAAAAAAAAATTGTATTCTGAAGTTGCTAAGACGTAAGGTAAAATAAGTATTCTGTCTGTGAAACTGTGAAGAAGGGAAAGAAATTCATGCTAGTTTGCTGAGAGAGAGACTACCTCCAGCAACCCAGGCATGTGCCCTGATCGGGAATTGAACCATGACCTTCTGGGAAAAGGGAGGGGGAAAGGTTCCAAGACACCCATTTGATCCCTAAAACTGCAGGTAGTACTGAGCCCTATATACAACTATGTTATTTTCCTATACATATATATGGGTGCTAAAGTTTACTTTATAAATTAAGCACAGTAAGATATTAACAACAGGCCCATCTTTTGTGGCCCAGTGATTTAGCGTCGACCTATGAACCAGAATTTCATGGTTCAATTCCAGGTTAGGGCACATGCCCGGGTTGCTGGAAGTAGTCTCTCAGCAAACTAGCATTAATTTCTTTTCCCTTTTTCACAATTTCACAGGTAGAATACTTTTTTACCTTAGGTCTTAGCAACTTCAGAATACAATTTTTTTCTTTCCTTATAAATCAAAAACTTGTACCTTTTCACTTAAAAGAAGCACTTTATAGTTTCTCCTTTGGCATACTTGAATTGCCAGAATCACTACTCTTGCACTTTGAAGCCATTATTAAGTAAAATAAGGGTGTCCTGAACACAAGCAATGCAATACTTGACACTCCTTAGTACCCAAGGAGGGTACTAAGTGAATAATGGGTGGAAGCATCTGCAGCATGGAGATGCTGGACAAAGGGATGATTTACATCCCTGGCAGATTAAAAATGACAGCATGAGATTTCAAAATTTAGGAATTGTTTATCCCTGGAATTTTTCATTTAATATTTTTGTACCATGGTTTACTGTGGGTAACAAACTGTGGAGAGCAAAACCGCAGATGAGGGGGGACTACTGTGTACTTTGTCTTATTTACTTTTCAATGTCTGTGAACCATCATGTGAATATATTACTAATGCCAAGTAATAGAATGAAATTAAAAGAAAGTGATTTAAGTTGTTTATTTTAAAAATAATTAAAATAGAATGAATGTGCTTACAGCTCCCTTTCCTCACCTGGAATTCTGAGTTCCTTGGGAATTCTGAATGGGGATGAGCAGAGCCATGATTGCTTTGCTTATGAAGATGGATGAGGCATCTGAGGCCTGTGGGGATTGGTACTAGCAAAAGAGGGAACATATACATTTTATAAGATGGATAAAAACTTTATCTGCCCTGAAATAGTTTCAGATCAATGTTGAAGTTGGGTATAGGTCTCCACTAAGTTTCTTACCAGGTAAGGCATTTGATGATGATACCGGAGGTGAAAACTATTGATAACCATAGTCCTATCCATGGCAGAAGTCTATATAACTCATAAAATGTAACTACCAGTATACTGCAAAATGAAACAATAATAGAGATGCTGATTTCTTCTTAGATTAACACCTTCATTCTGAGTCTGAGTCCTGTGAAACAATATAAGTATCACAAGCAGATATTCAAGCCTCAACTCAGCCCCTAAGTGCCTCTGTCAGTCCCTTAACCTTCCTTCTTCAGCCCAGCTTTCCTTTTAACTTGAGCTCAGCATACTCTTAATTATCAAAGAATCAATCACAAAATCAATGGTACATGCTTCCCATTAAACAAGAGCAAGCCCAAGCTCCCATCCAGCATTTATCCAATGATCAATTAGAATCAAATGGCGAAGTTTTATTAAGTCCTGAATTAACTAAAGGGTGCTGGACTGAGATCCCAAAAGCAACGGATCTCTCTTTATCCTGACATCACCCCAAATTCATTGGGTGACCCCAGCCAGTCACCCACTTTCCTTGACCTCAAGTTCTATAAACAGAGAGAATCAGACTGCATAAAGTTTCCTCCCATTTCTAAAATTCTAATTTTTGAGATACTTTTATATATTCATTTAACCAGTATTTTTTGAGGATCTATGTACATAGCACTGTTGCTTTATAAACCTCAATTCAAAGCGACACAGAGTTATAAAGGCAATTCAATGAGTGGCAAATTTAAATGTAAATATTTGAATTTATCTTCTTTTTTCAAGTTATTTGAGAACTGATGATCATGGAAATGAGATTAAGTTACCAGTGAAAAAATATCAAGTACTCAATTATACCAAGAAACCAAACTTATTTTTAGAATATATTTATTATCATCATTATTATTATGTTCCTTTGCTACTCATTTAAATGTATTTTTAAAATGTGCTCTTTCTTTATTTTGCAATCACTCTCACTCCCATTTCCATTTGTGGAGGTGAAAAGGCTGTTCTTTTGCTTGTGCCTTGCTCTCTAATTTTGTTAAATAAACCCACAGGTGACATATTAGGCCTTGTTCTAGAGCCATTAATCTGTCATGGGGACACAGTGCTAGATCTGCTGTGCATACAGGAAGATGAATAGCAATCTAGTTATTAGACATATCTAAAGGAATGGAATGTTTTATGTCTTTTATCAGCTTTTTTTACTCATGATGTTCTAAGAGTTCTTTTGTGGCTTGAAATTTATGGCATAAACAATGTCAAGAGACAAATAAGAAATGGAGAAATATACAGTTAGTATAAAAAAACAAACAAACCTTAACACCCCCAGTATTCAAAGAACTTCTACAAATTGATGAGGAAAATTCTAAATTTTTAGATATTTCTTAAACTGTTGGGAAATAGTTATCTTTTAAATATGTTTTTATTTCAGAGAAAGAAAGAGAGAGAGAAAAGGATAGAAACATCAATGATGAAAGAGAATCCTGAACACCCCCTGCTGGGGATCACGCCCACAACCTGGGCATGTGCCCTGACCTAGAATCTAACTGTGACCCCCTGGTTCATGGGTCATGACTGTCGCTCAGCCATTGAGCTACAATGGCTGGGCAAGATATTTTAATTTATGCATTCAGCCAGTATTAATGGAGACCCCATGTGCACAGCACTGACACTTTATAAAAAGGGTATGAATAATCAGCAAAATAGGAGAAGTAACTGGCCAATAAATGTGTGAAAGATGCTCAACCTCACTAAAATACAGAAAAATGCAAACTTAAAGTAAAATGAAATAACATTTTTAATGTAACAGATTGGCAAAATAATTAAACGAGGGATTAAGTTCAGTGCTGATAAAAGATGAGGGGAAAGAGGCACTCTTTTCCATTTTGGTGGGAATGTGAATTGCTATATACCACCCTGTAAATTTTTTGTTAATATGTATTAAGAGTAAAAAATTCACATAAAATACATAAAAAGTAAAAGTATACATTATTTTATCTACCTGTGTGTATACACACTAATACATAAAAATATATGAACAAGTGTGTTAATTACAGCACAATTTTATAGTGTTAAAAAAATACTATAAATAGACTTAGAGGACATAATAGGTTGAACAAATAGTGGTGTATTATCATTGGATAAGGTAGAGCCATTAAAATAATACATTATTGTCCAAGAATACCACTATGATTTCTAAGTGAAACAAGTAAATTGTAGAATGATGAGTTTAGTATAGTCCAAGTTTCATAAAAGCAAAACAACCCCGCCCTAACCGATTTGGCTCAGTGGATAGAGCATTGGCCTGCAGACTCAAGGGTCCCAGGTTCGATTCCGGCGAAGGGCATGTACCTTGGTTGTGGGCACATACCCAGTAGGGTGTGCAGGGGGCAGCTGATCGATGTTTCTTTCTCATCGATGTTTCTAACTCTCCGTCCCTTTCCATCCCTCTCTGTAAAAAATCAATAAAATATATTAAAACAAACAAACAACCCCCCCCCAAAAAAAACCCAGCCCAAAATGAACATGTGTATATACTTTTCCTGTACATATAGATGCATAATATGAAGAGAAGTATACAAAAGATGCATTCTAGGCTGTTAACATCACCACTGACTAAAAGTTGATTGTGGCCATCAAGAATGGGGTGCAGAGAGAGAGTGTGGAAGATATTAATTATTCATTTTCTTTATGTATAATTACATTGTTTCACTGATGGCAGAAAACATAGATTTCTCTTACATTTTTTTTCAGGGAAATTTGATAAAAGAAAACACAAAAATTACAGCAAAAATTAGCATAAGGGCCAGAGAGAAGAAGATGGGGTCTAAAGGACTTAAAGACAGAGGGCAGAATACAAGCTCTCACATGCATTGGCCTCCCAGACAAGATTGGCCAACACTCAGGTATGGAGCAGAATCCTTATCTGGCTACATATCACCTGTATAATATGTCCATATGACTTCCAAAGTGTCTGCATCTGATTTAATAAAAGACAGGATTTCTTTCCACTGAAAATTTCATATAAACCCGGATCTATTTAACTATCTCCTGTTATCACTCCTGGCTCTATCCACAATTATATCCAGTGGCATTCCATTTGTAAAGGACTTTGTAGTTACGAACTGCTTTCATCATCATCCTATTCCTATGGGGGGATAGGCACTGTGCTTCCCACTTTACAGATTAAATGTAAGCTCTTTACTTAACAAACTACAAATGATAATTGAGTCACATTGGAACATTTCTGGGGTTTTTCCTCCTTTATCCTAAGGGGACAAGGAAACACAGCTTTGCATTTCAAGTCCCCACACTATGATTCTGACTACACAGGAAACATGGCAGGATAAATTAAAGGATAAACAAAGTGAAATCCATCAGGAAAGGCTGCTAGTTGAGCGATTTCAGATTAAAATCAATCACAAATTCTTTAACAGGTAGCTGTATTTTTCACGCCAAATATTACTCAGATATTTCCTGAAATCTCCACTTCATTTTATTCATACAGACTTGGACTCAAAAATTCTATAAGGAAGATGAGAAGCAATCCTTTCAGTTAATATATTATTTCTGCACAATTTCAACTATGAGCAGAGCATATTAATGCATTCACTCACCATCTGTGTCTGTTGGTACCATGGCCAGTTGCCCCAGAGAACTAAGGCGCCCCACTTTGTGATAGGCATTTGGACAATAATAGGGACTCCCAAATGAACAATGTGAGGTCTACATTATGTGCAGATGGAAGATAGATAAATACGCAAACACTGCAATTCAGCAGTTTACTCAGAATCCTCAGTCCTGGAGGATTAAGATAGGCACACAGAAATGTGTCAAAGCTGGTCTCCATTCTTATAAAACTAAAAGTCAAGCATAGAGGATATTTTTATATTAGCTTTTCCATTTGTACCAACAAAGAAAACTGTCAGATTATTTAGAAGTACTCTTTCTTGGGGAAAGCTTGGCTGCTTGCTCATTCACAATGTCCTTTAAACATTTTATTTTGTTTTCTCTGTGGGCAGCTTCAGGTAGGGGGAGGGGGAAACACCTCATTGATGGAGGAGCGTACGTACAAAGCATGAATGAAAGATTGGAAAACAAAATGGCTAGGCAGCTCTTCTCTTTTGGCATTTAAGTGTCTACTTAAAAAAAATACATTTAAATTTAAATAAGTAATTTTTTTGGCAGATTCATCACTTTTAAAAGAAACATGAGGATAATCACCACATTTGTATATTTTTTGTTTTAAAATGGTGAACTTCTCTGCTCTCGAAACCAAATGTTGTGCTATTTAGTCATGCATCGTTCTCATTGGCTTTGTAGAGAATTGTGTACAAATAATTAAGACCTAAGGAGCCCTGAACATTTTTGTGGGCTGCATTATCCTTTGCTTAGTATAAATGACTCACTATTATATTACTTGGTCCACAACTCCAAGATCTTTAAGTTTTTTGTTTACTATTCTATCAATTTCACATAGGTAAGTTATTATACTAGTAAAACTTAAATATGCATTTCACATAAATACTAAAGGTCCTCCCTGCAGGTTTTCAGATAGCTGGATAGAATGCTGCAGAGTTCATCTGCAGAATCTTCAATCCAGAGCAATGAGCCCTGCTTCCCCAAACGAATATATCTCAATTATTCTCAATAGCTTAGTTATTCATTTATTCAATATGCATTAATTGAGTACTTATTATGTGCCAGACACTGTAAATACACTGGAAAAAAGTTGATAAATTACTTATTATCTACTGTGGAATATCCCATAGTCCAGAGGAGGACAAAGGAAGCATATTAGATAAATTACAACTCAATGTAATAGGAACCAAAGTAGAGTTATATACAAAGTACTACGATGAAAACACTGCGAAAAAGTAATGGATCCTAACTGAGGAAGTCTGGTAGGGTTACATAGGAATGGCAAAATTTCACCTGGGTCTTCAAGGATGTAGAGAGGTTGGTCAGGCAATGAAAGAATGAATGAATGAATGGTTTGACAGGATGTCTGAAAAAACAGTCATCATACTGATTTTGTTCTAGGCAGTCTTGGGAAGATTTTCCCAGTTAAGGAGAACAGCATTTGCAAATGATGTAGAGATGCATTAAAAAATACAGCAAGCTTATGGAATGGCAATATATTCAGCTTACTTGAACAGAAGGTTTGTGCAGAAGAAGATTCGATGAAATGAGGTAGAAAGCCCGGTTGAGGTCAGTATGCAAAGTGTCTTAAATCCAATGTTAAGATGTTTGTACTTCATCCTGAAAGAAATGGAAAGGCAAGGTAGATTTTTAATCAAGGAATATCAGACATTCACATGTATTTATTGAGAACCTGGTATATGCCAGACCTGTTCTAGGCTCAGCTTTAATAGCCATAAAGAAACAGGCAATGATTCCTGATTTCATGAAGCTGATAAGTCAAATGGGGGATGACAAACAATGAGCAAAATAAAATAAGAAAAATATAAGGTACATTTAAAGCCAGTAAGTGCTAAGGAAAGAAATAAAACAGGAACAAGTGAAAAGAAATTGTTTAGAACAATTCTTTTGGATCATTTGAAGATATTAGAGAGAGACTGGAGACAGATATATAAGTTAAGATTCCATTAAAGCATTCACGCAGATCTGAAGAGGCTGAGAACTGCGATTATACAATGGGAATGAAGAGAAGGTGATGGACTTGAAAGGATCAACAGGCCTCCATTGGGGATGTATTAGATATTAAATTGAAGAAGAAAATGAAGGATAAGGATTATGTTGTTTTCTCATCAGAATTTGAGTCATCATTGGAAAGTGAAGTTAAAGAATCAAGTTTTTGTTGTATAATTTTATTATAGTTATATGTTGCTTGACTTCTGTTAGACCAATGGAGGATATTCCAAAAAGTACCAAATAGATTAAATTGCTTGAAATAGTTCAGTATAGCCAACAATATCATTGTTTCTGGGAAATGGCTTCTTGGCAGCTGAATGGTTGTCCAATGATGTTCATGGGTCATCTTGAAAGAAATATTTGGAATATTTTTGTACATTTTTATAATTATACTGTGAATCCTAGAGTTAGAGACCTTGGCCCCAAGAAGATACATTCTGTCTTAACTCTGTAAATCAAAGAAAGCACTAAAGTCTGGTGGTTTACAGCGAAAACTTATGGTAGGTTTTCAGTGAGTGGCAACTGATATTACATTTGTTAACATCTCTGTGAATGTGATGAGCACACTTTTTGGATCAGTATCCATCATTTGGCTCATATTTCCTTAAACGAGTCAAGATTGTGATGCCTTCAGATGCATCCCATCCCCATAATGTCTTCTCTGAATCTCCTTGGTGACTCTCAGTGCTCCCAACCACCTGTGTCGTCTGGCATCAGTGCCTGTTGCCACAGTCCTGGCTGCCGTATCAATGACAGTTCCGTCCTTGTGTGGGCGAACTGTGGAGACAGATGGTTCCTCAGTACAGGATAGGGACTGTCGGGTGGGGAGGGGGGAGGGCTGAACACGAAGCTGGAGTGTGGCATGTGGATCAAGCGCACTAATATCAGAAGATAAACTGGAGCAACTCCATGTCTATTCACTTTCAAAAAGTTCCTGGATCAATCTGAAAGACTGTTGAATTTTTCTTTAAACTAGAAGTAGAGAGAAATTAACAACTAAATAGGGACTACCCTGTTCATTGTGCTTCTCTTCTAGCCAGGACCCAGTTTAGATTTGCCATTCATTGGTCACTGAGGAAGTGTTGTTTCTAATGTAAAAGTCCACTCTGGATGGGTACCAGATTAACTGCATTTCTTCCCAGGTAGAAGGAATAACCACTCCTCTAAGGTGAGACTGGAGTCTAGAAAGGAGGCACAGAATTGCAGAAGAGAGAGTCCCCTTGGAGACTGCTTGCAACAGGTGTAAGAGTACATTCTGTAAACTTTACCTGACTGAAGCAGTAGTAAGTTTTTTCTGAGGGGTAGGAGTAATTTGTAGTAGTGAAAGTAACATAATATTTTATTTCTTTTACTTAGGAAGAGTGCTTGAACCAAATCTCCTTTTACTATGACCATATTTTTTCACTTTCTGCTTTTGCGTATTAGTTATGGGGATAAGGAGAAGAGAAAGATTCAGGGTAACATAAAGACACCTTAAGTGTGAATATAGAAGTGCATCTGAGAAAACTCATTCTTGCTCTGAGTCTTCTTATAGCAGAATGAATGAATGAGTGAATGAATGAATAAATGAATGAAAGGAAAAAGAAACTCATCCCTGGTCTTAGGGAGATGAAAGGCAGTTTCTACAGAATATTTTCTTTGTGCAGGGTAGGTCTTTGTCACCTCTTGGTTACCTAGCTAAAGAAAGGCTTGCCCAAGGTAAAGTGGTTTTCTAGAGAGGAAAACAAGGATCTTGGGTAGAACTGAATTATTAAAGTGTCAGTTTGTCCTGAGGCTGGAAATTGTCTCTTCATTTGAGTTTTATCATCTCCCTTCTCTTTTTCATACATGTTATGTGTGTGTTTGCTTACACATGTATGCACAAAAACTTGCAGGCACATGCAAATGGGATTGGAGAACAGGAATACAGAAAGAAACATTCTGGGTGTGCACAGAGCTGCATAGACTAATACTCAAGCCTCTAACAAGGCCAGAAAGATATAGCCAAACCTGCCCTCGTGAAACCCAAAGCTCTGCTCCTTTTCACCATATAAAGATGAAGGTAGACACAAGAAAGTTGGACCTAGAGGAAGTCATATGAGTTTGGTATGCCTCTCATCCACCTTGAAATGTATTGCTTGTAAAATCCTGGTATAATCATTCAGCATTTAGGATTATTTTCTTCACTGAGAGAGATTGAGAGATCATATGCATGTAGTACTGATACCCAAGAGCAAGGCAAGGACAGGAAAAAGGCAAATTTGGGGCAGTAGAAACTGGCAAGGAAGAGGTGAGAGGGAGGAAGCCAGTACTTTACTGATGGTGGGACTCCCTGCAGCCCTCTCCAAATCAATACAACAAACTGAGGTCTCAGCAATTCCTTTTCTTGTGTTAATAAATGTACAGACCCCGAAGCAAGAGCTTTGGGAGGCATATTATCGGTTTAGATTCAACAAAAGGGACAAAATAAATTAAAACACACTCATATGTTGGCCAGAGTACCAACAAGAAGTCTCCCTGAGATATTTCTCACTCCCTTCCCACCTCATAAATTATCTGATAAGCAAGAACTTCAAGGATTCTGGGAAACTCCTAGGGAATTCCTGAGTTCTACCCTTGGAAAATACTTAGACTTTATTTGTTTCAAGGTGACAGAAAACAGTACTGACAAGTGCCTATTTGGTTTGCACACCCATTCTAAAGAATTAAGTCCAAATTCTGTACTGATTATTTAAAAATATTACAATAGTAATTTCAGAAGGTTACAGCCAGATGCCTCATTTTCTGTGCCATGGTGACTACCTGATTTCCCAGCCTTTTAAGAGTTTTTAAAAGGTAGAGAGCTGCATATCATCAATCCTGAGATAACCTTTACAAGTCAATCCCTCACACAAGCCTCCTCTCTGGTAGACAGATGCATCATGGAGAATTTGGCAAGGTTCAATCAATAACTGCAGTAATGCAAGTAATGACACCAGTGTGAATACTGCTGGCTTAGATATTTCCTGTTTTTCAGAAGGAACAAATACCCACTATTCCTGTCATTTTAAAGGAAAGAAACAAGGACTATTTTTTCCTTGGCTTAATATTAATATTAAGTGGATGCCCATGGAATGTCATCAGTGAAAATCTGTGTTTAAAGTAGATAATATATTCTAAATGCTTGGCCCAGAGTTTTCTTAAGAAACGGCTTTTAAAATCATGAACTGTATGACAGCATTTCTGAACATCCTCAAGTTGTGGGCATTTGGGGAAGTTATCCACTTAATGTGGCTACTGACAAATTAATAAATTAATGGAGATCCACTTTATATCTGCATGATTCTCATTGATTGGACAGGACTCACAGAAATCTTACTGTTGAATGGAAGTCAGGAAGGAAGAGTGTGTGCTGTTATAAATGGTTGGCCTGCAGGGGGCTGGCCTCAGTCACATGCCAATGCTATTTTTATAGTTTTCAAAGTCATAAGAGTGGTTTTTTTCCATGAGGGATTTTTACTTTCTTTGTGGTTAGAAAAACCAACCTGCAAGATAGTCAAAAAAAGATTAAATTTTCAAAGAAAGCTGTCATATAAAACTAGGTCATCATTTTAAATTGATAAAAGGTTGTGAGTTTGTTTGTTTTTTATTTTAGATGATAATTTTTGGGAGATAAACAGCTAAAAATTTCCTAGTTGGCAGGAGGGTTTTCTTGGACCTGTTTTTATTTCAAACATGGCTTGCATGGAATACATACATACATACATACATACACACATACATACATAAATAAAAACACCCTAAGTATTCTTATTCTAACTGGATGGGAAAAGGACATGGTGAAAGAACAATAATGGATGATTGACAAGGTGACTTAGGATGTACCTGGAATCTTGCTACCAAATTGTGGTTTGCAGATCAGCAGCATGAGCACCATCAAGGAACTTGTTAGAAATGTGGGATCTCAGGATCTACTATAGACTTACTGAATCAAAATCTGCATTTTAACAAGATCCCCACATGTTTTGTCTGCATATTAAGTTTGTGAGAATTTAATTCTACTGTTAGTGCTGTCTGTAGAGAAGAACAAACATTTTCATGTGGCGTATAACTGAAGTCATTACTACCTGTAAAATATCTAATAAGGGAAAGAGAGAGAGAGAGAGAGAGAGAGAGAGAGAGAGAGAGAGAGAGAGAGAGAGAGAGAGATTCTGCAGGTCCTTTGCAGAGCACATTTTGCAGCAGAGCTAATTTCTTATGGTTCTAACTTTGCATAAATCTGCAGTGGCTATTAGAAGTCCATAGGAATATAGATATACGATTAGTGTAGACATTTACTTCTTTATCTCTTTTTATTTGTAAACATTTAACAACAATTGAGAGTCTCTGTAAATTAGTATAATATCCAAGTCCTCTCACAACTCTGAGGATAATCAGTAACTAACAGAAAAAGTAAAGAAAAATAAGATAAGGAACCAAGCTATAAAAGTGCAGCTCCTTAGCCAAAATTGGTCCTCAAGTTTTACCAGTATTTTGTTGAACATCAGCACCACACCACATTTTAAGTGAAAAAGGAATTAATAGTTATTGGGCATCTACTATATTCTGGGTTCAACTGTAGGCTCCAGAATAGGTTTGTTTGATTTTATTTTATTTTTTTTAGGTCTCATAGCAACCCAAATAAGGAATAACTTTCCTAATGAGGAAATTGTGGCTTAGCAAAGGTAAGATAATTGCTCAAGGTCACAAAGCTAGTAAGTGAAAGAGTTTGGATTTTAAATCTATTTAATCTGACTCTAAAACCTCTCCCAACCATGCCATGCTGCTAAGTATAGTTATTGTATAAAAATGTTAAATATTTAGTAATGTATGAACAATTATTAAGATGCTCTGATTTACATGAAACCAAACATTTCTTTTGCCTTTTTTATAGTCTTGAATTTAAAAAAAATCTTCTGTATTGTTAAAAATAGATATCTGAACTAGGTGGGCCCAAATGATAATTTTAGTAAAAACTCCAGTACCCACAGCCAGAGAACAGATAGACATCCATTAAAGCATTCTGCCTGAATCAGGCTTTCTCACAGTTGGGTGTACCACCCTTTATTTATGGAAGTGTGATCTCCAACACAATTTGAAGGATCATTATTGTTCACTACATCAATATTAACCCCCTTTCATTTTGAATTGTCAAAGGAATTTCCAGGAAATTGCAGGTGGAACTCTAAAGACCATTGTCATGTATAATCCACATAGGACATGTATTGATCCAAGAAATAGTTAATGATTTTAAGGTGCTAAAAAGATGTGTGTGTGCCTGTGCATGTGTGTATGGCATGCACTTGTATGCACACATTGGTGCACCTGCACTATTTGAAAGTTTGAAGGAGTGCCAAGCCTTTGACATAATTAACACAAAAGAGCAAGAAAAGTGGTTCTGGGCTTTCTGCTTTCACTTCAGTCAGGACAGTTTAGCTTTTAACTGTTTAATATATCCCTATTCCATGTAAACTATGTTGCTGTCATACACATAAAAAAATCTTGAACACTACTGTGTTATAGAAACTCCTCACTTCATGGGTGAGGAAACTGAAGAAGATTCAGAACCCATGACCACTTCATGTGTACCTGCTGTGTGCTAGGCGATGTGCCAGGAATTTCCAATGAGATCTCATGTCTTTATCCATATGCTGACTAAGAAAGTAAATCTGGTAGAGATGAGTTACTTTTCCCAGGTCCCCCAAGTAGTCAAGATAGGCCAAAGGCTAGAGGCCAGGATTATTAACCACTGAATTCCATGCTTTTCCCAGAATACCTTATTGGTGGCATAAAGATAAGACACTTTGACTTTTTAATCTTATTCCCAGGTTGGATCATTGAACTCTGTTTTATATTCTTTCTCTCTACATAAAGGTTACAATACTAACTGACAACCCATAGGATATACATATGCTTAGCTGTTTTTCCAATATTAAACATAGATAATGCATAGAGTCATACTTGCCTATTTTTTTTTTCCTTATGGTCAAGAATACCAATTAACAGGATTGTTAGTTGATATCTAAGCTGCCATTTTGACTCTGGAACATTTTTATTTTACCCAAAAATGTAGAGATATACTGTGGGGTAGGAAATTCTTATTATTTCGATAGACCTTAACCCAGCGGTTTTCAACCTCTGGTTGCAACACCTGAAAATACATCCTGCATATCAGATATTTACATTACGATTCATAACAGTAGCAAAATTACAGTTATGAAGTAGCAATGAAAATATTTTATGGTTGGGGGTCACCACAACATGAGGAACTGTATTAAAGGGCCACGGCATTAGGAAGGTTGAGAACCACTGTAGCCCATAATAAAATGGGCAATAAAATGTATCTCATCTTCTTGTTTTACATTTAAGCAGAAAAAGTGATTCTTCGCCATATGGATAAGACATTAAATACAAAGCTACTTTGCTCATTTACTTCACATATGGGAAATGAATAAAAATATGTGAATGAATTTCAAATATATTCTTAAACTTGACCCATGAGCCTGATGTTACAATGGATTAAGTCTCTTCACACTATATTTTTCCATGAATTTTTCCCCAGTTAAACCATAAAAGAATCAAGGCAACAAGAGGGAAAAGGTGTCCTAGTTGGCCACCATTTGAATTAACAGTCAGTGCAGTGTGAGATACAAGTTAAAGAGGAAGTGTGATCCACTCAATATTATTGGGTAGACAGTGATCAAATTAATTATAATCTGGTAAATTCCTGGTATATTTACCTTCTTTTAATGGCGCCTTGCAGCTTAAAGGGGTAAGATAATTAAGAGA
Source organism: Myotis nattereri (assembly GCF_964212035.1). NCBI lineage: Eukaryota > Metazoa > Chordata > Mammalia > Chiroptera > Vespertilionidae > Myotis > Myotis nattereri. The sequence goes on from NC_138080.1 coordinate 56,139,990, forward strand.
GAGAGAAGTCAAAAGAGAAGGAAGAAGAGAGTTCTGTAGGAGATAAAATAATGAACTTTTTAAAGGGTTCCTTTTATTTGAAGTTTTGGAAGATTGAGCATTTTTGGTACCCAAAATGTCTGGGTGGTTGACTAAATCTTATGATTGCACCTGGATTAGAAATATACTTATGAGTTAATGTATTATATATATCCTTATATTCTGCCCAGGGGAAAAAGAGGAAAGCATATATGAGGGGAAGTATAAGGACACTAAATGAGATTTGGAAAAATAAGCAGTGAATAGCTCTTCCTTTCCAAAGATCAGCAACTAAAATTTTAATTTGACCCTCTTTCTATTATGACAATGACAAAGCATGTTCCAATTCATAGAAGTTTTGAGTGGCAGCAGTAATTGCTATCTCAAAGAAAAAAATAGAAAATTATTAAGAGAAAACTGTTTTCCTTAATTTTTTTTCTTATTCATATTTTCAGTAGCAGGAAAGCTATACAGAAAGTTAGCCTAAGTATAACTTAATGTAATAGATGCCAATGAACTTAGAAGTTCATTGGAATTTTACAGATTTGCCAGCATCTGTTAGTGGACTATTGCCCCAAGTGTCTAGTGTTTCCTAAATGAAAAATAGGTCCTTGGAGGACTTTTAGTTACTTCTCAGCCATTAGGGAAATAAAAAATTATGACATGCTCCAGTGGGAAGGAACCTTTAGTATCATCTAATCCAGTATCCTTATTATCACATTACTAGAGGCCTGGTGCATGAAATTTGTGCATAGAGTAGGGGGTCCCCTTAGCCCGGCCTGCACCCTCTCCAATCCCTTGGGAGATGTCTGACTGCCTCTCACAATCTGGGATCGCTGACTCCTAACTGCTCGCCTGCCTGCCTGCCTGATTGCCCCTAACCCCTCTGCCTGTCTGTCTGATCACCCCTAACCACCTCTCTGCCTACCTGATTGCCCCTAACCACCTCTGCCTGCCTGCCTGATTGCCCCTAACTGCTCCCCTACCAGCCTGACCACCCCTAACCACCTCTGCCTGCCTGCCTGATCGCCCCTAACTGCTTCCCTGCTGGCCTGATCGCCCCTAACTGCCTCTGCCTCACCCCACACCCAGGACCCTGGATTCCCTCCCTCTGGCTGTCTGCAGGCACCCAGGACCGAGGCAGGCTTTGCCTAGGCTGGCCACAGCCACTGGCACCCAGGACCATGTGGCGGGCAGCTTATCCCTCTCCCGGCCCCAGGCACAGCTGCTGGAGCCCAGGACCACAGGGCATGCAGCTTGTCCCTCTCCTGGGCTGGGCCATAAGCGCAGATGCAACCACTAGCATCCAGAACCACGGGGCAACCACAGCCTGGCTAGTCCCCATTCCTCTCTTGTGAGCTCATTTGTGCCTGGCTGGTCCCCATTCCTCTCTCCCCAGTGTTGAGTGTTTGAGCTGTTAAGGCGTGAGGGCATGAGGACCATTTACATATTAGCTCTTTATTATATAGGATAACTAAAACCCAGGGAAGATAAGTAACTTGCCTGAAGTCAAACAGGATCCATTTTAAAACTTCTTCAGTTTTTTTCTACCTTTGTCCTCTGACATATTTTATATTACCTGAGTGATTTATGCAAAGTTAGAGTTTGAAGAAAAATTAAAGATTATCTAATTTCTTCTTTCCAATGAGTAGCTACAAGCATTTGCTTGACAACCTTTAGTGAGAATAAATTCACTATCAAAAGATTGCAGGGCAGTTTTTATTACCACATTGAATACTTTCTGAGAGATTCCTCACTATTATTTAAATATACAGGCATTATAAAAAGTAATTAGTTGACCCATTGCCAAATCATTTTTAACCTTTTGATTAAGATAAGAACAGGAGTGGTAAACATTATGATTAATATAAAATTGGAGCATCTAGTGAAACAGATCATGTTTAATAATGCATTAAAAGGACACTTATCAACCAGCAAGAGTTCATTTACTGTCCTAAAGAGTGATCGGGCACTGGGAAAAGAAGGGCTAAGTTAATAGGATTATTTAATGTCCCAAATTTTTCTTATTTCTATTCAGTATTACCAGTTTCTGTCTCTCCTAATTGAACTATGGAAACAGCAACTGCATTGGCAATAGATCAATATCTAATTTTCAGAAGTTAATTTTTTAAGAGAAACTTGGGTACTTTTAGGGGGAAAGGCATAATGATACATAATGAAAAATACTGTAACTATCCTGGCAAATTTTCTATGTGAAATTCCAACAGAATCCATCAATTATAGTAAATGACCAATAAAAATGTTCAATCAAAAACTCATTTTAAGATACATTGTTAATGAACTGTATATAATGGTGCTTAATCAAAACTCGACATGATTGCACAGGAGAAGTTCCTCAGGACCTCAGGAGCACCATTGTTCCGAACAAAGATAACCATAAAACTCTATAATTAATAGCCTACAGTCATGTGGTGCTCTCTGGGGAAACTCAATTTCATAACAAACTCTATTGTTTTTCAAAGCACAGGAATTGTGTTTCATAATAGCACTAATGCCATAAGCATCATTTTTCAGACTGTTTTTATTTGACATGGAGCTTTTGATGGTCTTTCCACAAAAAATCAGTAAATGAAGCTGCTGACCACTAATGTTGAAACAAATAAATTCAGCCTCTTATTTTACATCATTTACAATCTAAAAATGACACACTATCTTTAAAATATATGTATTCTTAATAGTATATTTGTGTCAAATAAGTGTATAGGGAACATTCATCATTTCCTGGGTTGACAGTGTAATAGTGACAGGTAACATAGGACAAAATTTTGAGATACAGAGCCCTCAAAGTACAAAAGCATATACAAAAGAAAAGTTTAGAATAAGAAGCTGTAGCTTTCACATGAGGTACATTTGTTGTAGACTTAGGTCTTATCCAGAACTCATTGTGAAGCAAGCATGTTTTTGTTATCTCTGCTGCTACTATAATGTTCTATAGCAAATTCTCTGAAATGGTACCCCTTTTCTACTTCTGGCATCAATGTACAGGCAGTGGAAATAAGGTTGTTTCTCTGTTGTCCTAATTGTTTTTGTGGGTTTCTTGGTAGACCTATTTAAATCCACATTGGGGATACTTTTGTTAGTCATTGCTTTTTTTCCTCCTAAGGTTGATATAGTGTACTATTTACCCATAGTAACCAAGGGCGATGATTATTTTCAATTCTAGAATTCATCAGTTCTGCTTCTCCATTTTTTAACTATTACTTTTTATTCTTTCTGTACCCTGCAGCATCTCATGAAATATAAAGCATAATGAAACATTCAGACATTTGACATTCTCCTTACGGATTTTCAGAGAAGCCAAAGCTTTAGCTTTAGCTTTCATTTCATTAGTTACCTCCACTCTCTGACAGCATTCTCAGAATCGCAAAGCAGATCCACCTGTACTTGCTGGTTGGCAGGGGCAACCTGTTTTTATCATTGTCCTCATGGTCATTATCATCATCACCACCACCATCATTCTACTTCCTCTTTCACGGGGGATTATACAAAAGCCAGATTAGCTGTACTAACAACCATTTATTGTAAACCCCACTTCATTCATTCCTGGTTCCAGGTCAGCCTTAATGGAGGTGGAGAGATACAGACAGGACGTGGAAGGTCGGAAGGTGACCAGTGACAAAGTGAGGGCACTTAGTTCCCAGGAACTTGTAATGCATAATGTTCTCTCTCCCAATTCTATGCTACAACTTTTAGAATTTCCCCAGAAAGGAATAATTTCATAGAAAAATTCATGTGCATGCACATGATATTCAGCAAATATAAAAATAACTAGTATAAAAATTAAAATTGAAAGTTCCTCAATTAGTGTCCTTGTAATGACCTCAATAAATTGGTACTTGGAGACATTTGTGCCCACACAGAGAACCAAGGCTGGGTCCTTCTCAGTCCATAATCCATAGGAAGGCATGCCAGGCTTCTTTAGAAATAAGGTAATTTCTCAAAGGCAGGATGGTGTATAGGGAAGAAGAAATATCAGAAGTCAGGAGACCCCTATGCTGAGGATCACTTCTGTTACTGAGTTGTTATTTCAACCTGAGGACCTTCAGGTCTCCTGCATGTAAAGAAGAATGGACTTTTCTACTAAGATGCTAGAATCTCACCTACAGTCCCATGGGTCCTAGGCCTCACCCGTGGCTTTTAGCCACAATGCAAATGTTTGCAGAGCTTAAGCTGGTATGCACCACTGCCCTTGTCGTACAGCTTTCTCCTACTTTCTCAGAAAAGAAAAGCCTTTATTTGCTGCATTCCTGGCCTGTCTGTGGGTAGCAGGGATTTCCCAGTAGCCCCAACTATGCTACAACATTTAATGTGGCACTTCCAGGTGACCTTCAAGCATTTTCTCCTTCAAGGTGGCTTGAGGTTGCCATGAAGGATTCTGCAGTTGGTGTTTTCCTTCAGGACAGACTATTTGTGTCATTTAAGTCAGGATAGGGTTTTAATGTTCACCTTTGTCCTTTGTAGCATCTGAGTCTCCCATCATAGGGTCTTTTATTATCTGAGAGAACTCACAATTTACAGCTCAAGCAATTTGTTCATCATTATTATTTTCTGGCCAGAGTTGAGTGTTAACAGAGTCTTTTTCTCCTGGAATTTTCAACCAGGCATCTTAGATTCAGAAACTGTCAGCATCCTTTTTTTTCTTTTTTCTTTTTTTTTTTTTCTAACAAGTCTACAAGTGAACCAGTGAGAGAAATTGAGGCCAGAGCTGGAATGGAACAAGAGTGAGGGGGAGTGGGGGAGAGAGAGAGAGAGAGAGAGGAGGGAGAAGAGAGAGAAGAGAGAGGGAAGAGACAAGAGAGAGTTATGCCCTGCCTGAATTTTAGTATTAACCATCCCACTGATCATATGCAATAGCTCAAATATTTTCAGTAACTTCCTCTTTTGCCTAAGAGGGCACTATTGGGGTCTGTTATTTGCAAGAAAAAAGAGTCCTAAACAAAACATAGCCAGAAGAGATACGTCATCTAGTCTGAAAAGCCTCTCAATGCCTAGATTTCCTTTGCCCTGCTTTCCAGTGAATGCCCTTGGACAAGAACTAGCTACTCCCTAAGGCATCACTTTCCACCCATTCTATCCTTTATTATTAAATTACTAGAGGCCCGGTGCACAAAAATTTGTGCACTGGGGGGCGGGGGGGGGGGGGGGCCTCAGCCCGGCCAGTGCCCTCTCGCAGTCTGGGACTGCTTGGGAGAAAACGACCTGCTGGCTTAGGCCTGCTCCCGGGTGGCAGAGGGCAGGCCCAATCCCTAGGTGCAGCCCCTGGATGGGCTCAGAGCAGGGCAGATTGGGGAGTTGGGGCGCCGACCCCTGTCATGCACAGAGCAGGGCGGATCAGGAGGTTGCAATGCCACCCTCAGTCATGCTCAGGGTAGGGCCGATTTGGGGGTTGGGGCAGCGCCCCCTGTCACACTCAAGGCAGGGTTGATGGGGAGGTTGCGGCGCCACCCCCTGTCATGCACAGAGCAGGGCCAATCAGGTTGGGGCGCTGCCCCCTGTCACGCACAGAGCAGGGCCCATCAGGGGGTTGGGGAGCTCCCCCCTGTCACTCACAGAGTAGGGCTGATAGGGGAGTTGGAGCACTGCCCCCCTGTCACACACAGAGCAGGGCGGATCAAGGGGTTGGGGCAGCGCCCTCTATCACCCACAGAGCAGGGCCGATCAGGGGGTTGGGGTGCCGCCACTGTCACACTCAGGGCAGGGCCGATGGAGAGCTTATGGCTCTACCTAATCACACACAGAGCAGGGCCCGTGGGTGGGGGGGGGGGAGTTGGGGCACCGCCCTCTATCACCCACAGAGCAGGGCTGATCAGGGGGTTGGGGTGCCGCCACTCTCACACTCAGGGCAGGGCCAATGGGGAGGTTATGGCTCTACCCCATCACACACAGAGTAGGGCCCGTGGGGGGTGGGGGGGTGGGGGTTGGGATGCCGCACCCTGTCACACACAGAGCCGCAGGGCGATCAGGGGGTTGGGGAGCTCTGCCCTATCAGGCACAGAGCAGAGCTGATCAGGGGGTTGGGGCGCCTTCCCCTGTCACGAACAGAGCAGGGCGGATAGGGAGGTTGTGGCTCCGCCCCCTGTCACACACAGAGCTGCAGGGCGATCAGGGGGTTTGGGCGCTGCCCCCAGTCATGCTGATCCCAGTGCCGGGAGGCCTCTCGGCTCCGCTGATCCCGGTGCTGGGAGGCATATTACCCTTTTACTATATAGGATAGAGGCCTGGTGCATGGGTGGGGATGGCTGGTTTGCTCTGAAGGGTGTCCTGGATCAGGGTGGGGGTCCTACTGGGGTGCCTGGCCAGCCTGGATGAGGGGATGATGGCTGTTTGCAGCTGGTCACACACCCTTCAGGGTGGGGGGTCCCCACTGGGGTGCCTGGCCAGTCTGGGTGAAGGGCTGAGGGCTGTTTTCAGGCTGGGGGTGACTGAAGCTCCCAACTGCTCCTTTTTTTCTTTCTTTTTTTTTTTTATTCTGGGCCATATTTAGCTCTGGCTCCAGCTCTGAGGCCTCACCTGCTGAAAGCAGGTATCTGGTTTGTTTGGGTTCTATAATCGAAACACTGTATCAACTCCAGCTCTGAGATCCCAGCTGGCTGAAAGCAGGTTTCTGGGGTTTTGTTTAGCTTCTATATTTGTAACAATGTTTCAAACTGCAAGCTCAGAGGCCGGCAAGGCAGGCGGGGAACGTTTTAGTCCTCCGTCACTGAAGCAAGCAAGCCTCATGTTAGCTTCAAGCTGCCTGGCTGCTGGCCGCCATCTTGGCTGGCAGTTAATTTGCATATCACCCTGATTAGCCAATGGGAAGGGTAGCGGATGTACGGCTAATTACCATGTTTCTCTTTTATTAGATAGGATTATACTGATTTGAAGCCTTTCCCATGAGCACTTTCCTCCTATTATCCCTTGCGCTACTCCTTAGACAGAATAAATATACCTTCCAAATGGCAGTTCTTTAAATAGTCCAAGGCAAGTAAAATGACATCTCTTCCTCAAGGTGTTAACTTGCTTTTTCACAAACTCTATATATCCAATTTCTTTTCATTTTAAATATATTTTTATTGATTTCAGAAAGGAAGGGAGAAGGAGAAAGAGATAGATACATCAATGTTGAGATAGAATCATAGATTGGTCGCCTCATGCACTCCCCCTTCTAGGGATTGAACAGGCAACCCGGGCATATATGCCCTGACTGGAATCAAACTGTGACCTCCCGATTCATAGGTCAGTGCTCAGCCACTGAGCGCCACCAGTCAGGCCAAATATCCAATTTCTTTCTCTCTTTCTCAGATGATGTCTTTTGAAATTCCTCCTGATAACAGTTTTCAGACTACCCAATGTAGTGGGTCCCAGAATTAAACCCAATACTCCAAGTAGGGTCTGAGCAGGGCAGAAAACCGCAGAATCCCCTCTTCCCTGATTCCCAGGCTGCACTTTCAGCCTAAGTTTGCACTCACCCTCTGAACTTATTATTGACTAACATCTCTGATTGCTTTTACTCATGCTATAGATCTGTTCCCATCTATTCAGCTTTGTGCTTATGAAGTTGGTTTTTAGATTCAAGTGTACAATTATATGCACTGTCCCTACAAATTTTATCTCAAATCCAGTGAATCAGAAATAGAAGATGAAGATGAAAAAGTTCTATTATTGGATGATGGTGATGATTGCACACAATAACATAGAAATATTGAATGCCACTGTACCATATATGTAAAAATGATCAAAGGGGCAATGTTATTTATATTATGAATATTTTATCAAAATAATAAAAGGAAATTTGAATATGGACTCGATATATTATCTAGGGAATTATTGTTAATAATTTTCTTAGGTATGATTAATAATACTAAAGTTATATTGGAGAATGTATTTTTAGAAGATACTGAGCATTTAAATTTTATGTAACTTGCTTTCAAATGGTTAAAAAAGATATTTAGGAAGATATATAAAGAAAATTGATTAAAAATGTGAACAGTTGTTTAAACTAAGTACTCAGTATATAGTTTTCATTATAGTATTATTTCAAACATTTTATGCATGGACTTTTTCTTATTAAAAAGTTGGAGAACTTTCAACTCAACTTTGAAAAACCATGTCAGTGTGTCTGCTTTAGAAACAGCTTATTTACATATTTCAACTAACAACAGCTAGAGCTCTGTGATGTTCTTGTAAAATCTGCCCAGTATCTGTGACGAGCTGGAGCAGCACTTTCTACATACAGCACGATAATCTTAGATTGTCCCTGAAGCACACACTAATTGAGATCACTTGGAAAATATGGCCACATTTTTGTGCCTCCTCTTCACTCTCTTCTTTGAATGAAAGATGACATAGTGGCATATAAGACTTTCAAAAAGCATTATATGATTTGCAGATATTTCTAAGGTCAATTTCTCATTTCTAATATCCCCAAACAGTTGCATTTGCCACTTTGTCTAAGTCTACTTTTCTTTAGGACTTCTTAGTCTCCACCAGCTCAGATTGCCTTTTACATAGCCCATTTTACAGATATGCTCTCCAGATCCCTTATCCAGTAGCAAAGCCCAAACTAGACTGGCTCCAGTAGGAGTTCCTGTTCGCTCCATAGACCTACTGCTCAATCTAGGTCACACTATAAAGAGCTCCCACTTCCTTTTCTGGTTGCCTCTAGTTATATTTCCAGTCTCTGTGTACTTCCCAAGTTTGACCCATACTGCTTGTTCTCTTTGTTCCACTCCCATCCCTTAATCTTTCCCTCTGCCAAGCCCTCAAGCCCAGTTTGAGATCTGGTTCCCTCAGTTTCCAAGAAGAAAGTTTCTACTTATTGCCATTGGGAAGGTATCTTCTCTGATTAGTTATACCTCTCCCAAAGGTTTAGAAAAGGCCAGTAAACCTTGGAGACATGATGCTAAGTAAAATAAATTAGTCACAAAAAAGACAAATACCATATGATTTCACCTCTATGGCAGATCAAGGGCAGTCAGGCTTATGGAAACAAGTGATTGGCAGGGGCTCAGGTAAGAGTGAAATGGGGAGTTGTTAATGAGCATAGTTTCAGTTTTGTAAGATAAAAGTTCTGGATGTCTGTTTCACAATGATGTGAATATACTTAATGCTACTTACTAAACAGTACACTTCAAGCGATTAAGATGGTAAATTTATGTCCATTTTATTATAATTTAAAAAAGGAAAGAAAAAGGCAAATAAATTACTTGTAATTCCAGGCAGCATTTCCCAAAACTGCTACTTTTCTACCATTTGCAGCACCTCATTGTTGGTTTCCCTTTAATCTGTTGGAAGTAAATGGCTCTCACAAGTCCATCAGGGAAATGTATGACTTCAGAAGTCCTTCCTTTACTTGTGCCATTATTGTAACAGTGGAGTACACTATTTCACTTTGGAGTGATCTGTTACACTTTGGATTAGGATTTACCTGTTTGAACAATGCTTCTTGATTCTTCTTTCCCTTAGATTCCTTTATTCCCTTTTGTAACTTTGCTCTGCTTCCCTGAGCACATGGGCAAACAGCCTTCTTCCTATTTGCATTCCACTTCCACCCACAGCCAAACCTTCTCCCAAGCTGCACTCTAAATGCAAAACATCCTCTCTGTCTACACTCATCTACTTTTCCCCCTCCCCTTACTTAAATTGCTCATAAAAAAACTATTTTTCATAAAGGCTTTCCAAAACAATGAATACTGTGTATTTAATAGTTTATTTTCCAATGTCTCCCAAAAGAGAATTTATGGCATATATGATCAGTTGGGAAAAAATTATTCTTATATATAAGACAAATTATATCACACTATCTATTTACACTTTTCTCTCTGACTTAAGTAACTTAAAATTTCAGTTAATTATATTATTAATATCAATTTATTTATTACAGGTACCACTATAATCCCATATTACACATTTTAGAAGATACTATGGAATAATAAATAGCACTTATGAATATTTACAATGTGTTAAGTTATAGTGGTTATTTTATATAGTATCTAATTTTCACAATAACCTTTCAAATTTGGGGAAAATAATTAAATGATTAATTATATATCTCTTAATCTAAAAAATGAGAAATAAAACTTTACTCATATTTGAAGTACAGTTAATACTAGTCTCTAGCTTAGATTTCTGAAGGACATGAGTTCTGTTTTGCTCTTTATTATGTTTAGCACCTAGCACATAATGAACATGTATTATATACATGGTAGATAAATTAATAAAAATAAGTGAGGAAAATTGCTTGAGGTTACATAAAAGATAAATAATAAAATTTGAATTAGTTCAGCCTTCTAAGACATAAAAGTTAATGTTTTTTTGTGTGTGAGGTTTTTTTCCCCCCGAAAGAAATGAAGTCCTGGTCCTTTCCATTATCATATTTATTACTACTTTTACCCAATTTTACTATACTATTACTAAATACCTTTAATTTTACAGATTTTGAGTTGAGTTTAATGACTCAAAATGATAGACCTACAAAATAGGTGAGTTTCCAAAAGGTGGCAGTAGCATGTCAGTCACATGACCCAAGCTTTAGGCTTTAAACTACAGGCTAATTTGCTTGACAGAGATAAGTAAACATTTTTCTTCTTTTTTGATCCAAAAGAATATAGTATTAAAATAATTTAACTTAAGCAATATTCACTACATAGTAGAAAATATTTTAGAGATATTTTGAAAGGAAAAAAAATCTAAGGTGCACTTTAAGAGCTTTTTCACTATTTCTACCCCTTCAGAAAGTCAAAATCACTTCTCAGCAGTTGGTTGTCCAATGTGAAGCTTGTTCTAACAAAGTTTTCCTGAGCTGCTTGTTTATTAGAAGTCTTGGTTTCCTCTCTTTTCTCAGCCAAGTCACCTTTCTTACACTGGCATACTAATAAAAGAGATACCCCCAGTTTACCTTTTTAACTTCCTTTTTTTAAAATATATTTTTATTGATTTCAGAGAGGAAGGGAAAGGGAGAGATAGAAACATCAATGATGAGCCCTAACCGGTTTGGTTCAGTGGATAGAGCGTCAGCTTCTGGACTGAGGGTCCCAGGTTCGATTCCGGTCAAGGGCATGTACCTTGGTTGCGGTACATCCCCAGGAGAGGGTGTGCAGGAGGCAGCTGATTGATGTTTCTCTCTCATCGATGTTTCAAACCCTCTATCCTTTTCCCTTCCTCTCTGTAAAAAATCAATAAAATATATATATTTTTAAAAAAGGAACATCAATGATGAGAGAGAATCATTGATCAGCTGCCTCCTGCACGCCCCCTCCTGGGGATCAAGCCCGTAACCTAGGCATGTGCTCTTGACAGGAATCAAACCCGGGGCCCTTCAGTCCACAGACCAATGCTCTATTCACTGAGCCAAACTATCTGGGGCCTTTTTAACTTCCTTTCTCTCAGTTTGGTTTATTTTGTTTGTTTCTTTATTCCTTCATTCGTTTGTTCATTTGTTCCTTTGTTTTTGCACATTGCAGAATCAGAAATGGAGAAATAGCCACATAGTTGCATGACATTGTTGAGAGACTGTTTTTACCCAGTTAGAAGACAGTATTTACACCATACTCGTGTTCCTTTTCTTTATACCACCTGTTAAGATTCTGTCTCCCCAACCCACAATGAGCACAGCTCATTAAAAACACACATGGCCAAGCATCTTGAATGAGTGCCAAGGCAGAGTTCCATACTGGAAAGGACATTGGAAGTTCAATGAAGTAAGACATTTATTGAGCCAATTTCAAGATCCATTACAGAAATGGAACCGGAAAAATCAATGTCTACAAAGACACAGAGGAAAGAAAGATTGTGTCACCTTTAGGAAGCTGGAAATAGTTCAGAATATCTAGATAAACATAAGATGTACATCAGCACCTACAAATCCACAGGTCCTTATTAGTGAGATTTCCATGCCTAAGGTCTCTTGTTGCCTAGTCGGCAATGTTTTGTACCATATAAACTTTTAATCCCCATTGACCAGAACTAGCCAAACCAGGGGTGGCACTATCTCAATAATAGCCAGATCTTCCTGCTAGCTTAGCATGGACAATAAACTGGACCAATAAGTTTCCTTTCTCAGAAATTTGAACCAAGAAACATTAGAAAATGAGCAAGATATGACTGAGAGTTAAAACTATGTATATGATTGGACATATACAAGGTAAAATTATGAAGGAATGAAAGTTATTAGTAACGATAAAAGGTTAGTTGAGATAATAAAATGTAACAGATATGCAGAAAGCAATACACACTCCTCTCAATGCTTTCTCTAAAAAAAAATTGTATTTTTAAAATCTATCCCATAATTTTACCTTCATAAGCATTAACAACAAGGCTATGTGGTTGACCTGGCCATGGTCCCTTTCACCACCTTTGTTTTTCCATTACTTTTATAGCAACATTCTCAAAGTGTGTTTGCATTTCTCTTCATATTCCATGGTCCAAATGAGCCCATTTTACAGATTGTAAAATTAAGCACTAAGTGGATAAGTGACTGGCCCAAGTTAATTTTTGGTGACCCTTCATCAGAACTTACATGTTTTATTCCTTTAGCATCATTTGCTTTAATGTGCCATGAATGAATCGCAAGACTATACATTAAAAACATTCAGACGCTACATTTGCACTGGCCAGATATTTTTCAGTCATTCCCTGCTTTTCTTCCAAATTTTAGTTGCATAGTATAAATTATTTATATACCTAAAAGTATAAACGATATTTTTAGTATTTGCTTAATGACTTTCCAGTGTATGCCCCTATTCTGATGCTGCCATTCCACTGAGCTTCATTTAAATGGCATTATTAAATTGTACTGGCAGTATAAAATTACATTATTTTAAATCATATGCTTCAGAATATTTTATTTTAATAAAACCTTTGCAATAGAAACCTTCCACCACCCACGAAAAAATTTGCTCTAGGACTTTAAATGAGGGCCAATTGAAAAATTAATTATCATTGCTATAGTAGTGACAAAGTTGCTTTGAAATGCTTTTTAGTATTTAATTGACTATCCTTTGCAGTAAGCATCAAGTCATGAAAGTGTGATAGAAAGAGGAGGAACCTAAGTAAGTACATATCCTGGTAAATTTCAAAATGACAAAGGATTAGTTAAATTAATTTGTCAAATTTTGTTAATTGCTCTATTTCATCTTCAGTTGTTGCCATGGAAACACATACATAACTAAAACACACTTGCAAACACACAAACTCACAGTACTCACAGTATTTGTACTTAGACGTTTTTCTACATTCCCATTATATTCAATATGTATGAAATATTCCTCAGGTGTCTCATTGCTGTTGCTATCAGATGTCTGTAAAAGGTAAAGTAAAATATGCAACTGGCAGCGAACCATAATGAATCTTTTAAAATATAGCATATTACACAAAACTCAGATTTTTAAAATCAGCATGTGTTGATATATAATGTGAGATTCCAAATAATGTTTTATTCAGATAACCTAATTAGAGAAAGCCTTTGTGGAGTAGGTTGGATTTGAGTTACAGTATCTGTGTTTTCCAGGTGCATCTTTACTGAACTTGAAGGTAACAAATAGGTGTAAAAGACATCCAGGCTCCTCCACGCCCGCATTATGAGTTCTTTGTGATTGTGCAGGAGATGCATTAGCATGGCACTGTGGCTACAAGACTGCTACTGCAGGGGAACCAAAGGCCCACCTCTTTGAAATTATTGCATTATAGCTCTGGCTGACACTTTGGAGGCAGGAAGCTAATGGAGAACATAATATGTTTTTAAATTTCCAAAACTTCATTTTTCTCCCAAAGGGAGAAAGTTCTAATGAAGAGCCACCATTGTCTCTTCGATTGTTCCTCTGGACTTTCAAGGAAGCTGCTGGTAAACTGGCCTCTCCTATGAGCAGTTTTCAGTTCTCAGGAATCTTGGCAATAGAACAATTCGAGTCATTACTGTTCGAGGAAAACCTGGCTACTGCAGCCCAGCCAACTAAGCCAGAGAGAGATTGCCTTCCTGATATGGCTTGAGAACCCCAGTAATATCTTAACCCACGATTGCCGATAACCATTTACATGCCACTCACTTGGGGGTCAGTAGTGTTTTTGAGTTGGATACTTAATTTTATTTTTCTTAACACTAAAGCCTTCTGGCTATGGGGGTGACAGTTGGGGAAGACAGGGCAGAGGATAACTTGTTCTGAAGAGCTAGAGAAAGTTTATAAGTTAATGACATTATTAATCAAATCTCTCTCTCTCTCTCTCTCTCCTTTCTCCTTCCTTCACTTTCTCATCAATTCTCATAGAATCTACGTCTTCTAAGAATGTTTCATTTTCAGCCCAACTGGTATGGCTCAGTGGTTGAGCATCGACCCATGCACCAAGGGGTCACCATTTCAATTCCTGTTCAGGGCACATGCCCGGTTTCAGGCTTGATCCCCAGTGGGAGAGGGCTGTGTAGGAGGCAGCCCATTGATGTTTATCTCTCATTGATATTTCCATCTCTCTATCCCTCTCCCTCCCTCTCCCCCCCCCAAATTAAATAAAAGAATGTTTAATTTTTAAAGAATTTTCCACATATTAAATACATATGTCACCAAATTGTCCCCCAGAAAGATTGTGCCAAGTGACACTCCTGCCAGCAGGACCTGAGAGAGCCCACCTCCCAGCAGTCTCCCAAGCTTTGTAACCAGGCTCTCTCCATCTTTGCCACTTTCATAAAGAGATATATTTATATGTTTAATTAGAGAGACCATTTCATCATTGGTTTAAACTATCCCATTTGTAAATCTAACCTTTTAATGCTTATATGAATATGTTTCACAATAGTAAATCTATCTTGCATTCTTAGGATAAAATCTACAGAATGAAGATGAATGATTCTGTGAATACCCTGGCAGTGTCAGTTTGAACTCATTTCATTTAAGATTTCAACATCTAGGGAGATTGGTATCTGCCAGTCTTCAGTAGGTGAGAACACTAAAGCACACAGTGCATAGAATACTTGGGGCCATACATTTCCTAGTTATTAGGTGTACAGTATGGTGTAGAAAAAATAAGGGAGGGTGTTTCATATGGTCAATAAATCACAGAAACTTATAATGCATTTTAGTATTCTATAGACCCTAAGATAGCCTGTACTAAAGAACTCTTGTTAAGATTTGCTTTATTCATGGCTTATTAAATTTATTTGGCTAAATATACAGAATGCTTTCTATATAGAATAACTGTTAGCCTCTGACAGGAATCAAGTGTTTCATTTAGCATTTGGAAAAGAGGACAGTTTTCTTTCTATGCTATGTTTGGCATAAGTTTTATGTTAGCTTCACAAAATTAAACCATCTTTTCCTGCTCTCTGAAACAGTTTAAATGGAAAGCATTTAATTTTTTCCTTGACAGTTTGAAAAAAAATCCTCTTATTAAATCAACTAGTCCCAGTGATTTTTATTGATTGTTTTGTTCATGTTTTTTTTTTTTTCCAATTTCTTTTATGGTTATTGATGTTTATTTTTTTCTTCTTAATAATTTTGGAAATTCTTTTCTTCAAAAGAATATATATACCATTAAGATTCTCATATTAGTAGGAAAATATTATATACATAATGTTGTTTTTGTAAATATCTTTGTCACCCTGGCCAGGTTGCTCAGTTGGTTGGAGCATTGTCCCTATGCCAAAAGGTTGGGGGTGTGATTCCAGGTTAGGGCATATATCTAGGTTTCAGATTTGATTCCAGATCAGAGCGAATAAGGGAGACAACTGATCTCTCTCTCTCCCTCTCTTTCATCAATAAAAACATATCCTCAAGAGAGGATTAAAATATTTAATTTTATTTGCCTTTTCTCTCTTTTTATGAGATTTTCCAAAGTGTTTTATTATATTTCCTTCTATATGATTTTATTATTTAATTATCAGTACTACTTAAACTTACCTATTATTATCCTTTTCTTTTTTGAATGCTAAAAAGGTCTTCCTTATTGGCTAATTAATATAAATTTAAGTCTCTGGATTTGTTTTAGAGTGAGATTTTGGCAATCTTTTATAAAGTTTGGCCTTGAGTTTTACTTCACTTGAATTTTAATATTGTACTCATAATTTGTGTTTGATTATTTTTAGTTTTTGGGGTTTTTGTTTTTTTTTTTACCTGTAACATGTTTTTAATTTAATTTTATTTATTTTTAATTGAATTATTGGGGGTGGCATTGGTTAAGATTATATAGTTTCAGGTATACAATTCTACAATTGTACCACCCCAAACTGAGTCTCCTTCTTTCACCATTTATCCTCCCTTAATCCTCTTCTACAACCCACACTCCCCAACTCTGCCTCTGGCAATCACCAACCATATTATGGTCTGAGTCTATGAGTCTTTTTTCTTTTTCTTTGTTTAATCCCTTCACCTATGTTACCCAGCCCTAGCCCCCTCCCCCTGATAGCTGTTGATCTGTTTTCTATATACATGAGTCTGTCTCCATTTTGTTAGTTTATTTTGTTCATTAGATTCCACATATAAGTGAAATCAGAACCAGCGATTCCACTTCTGGGAATTTATCCAAAGAAACCCAAAACATTAATTCAAATGAATATTTTCACCCTTATATTTATAATAGCCAAGATTTGAAAGCAGCCCAGGTGCCCATCAGTAAGTGAGTGGATAAAATAGTTGTAGTACATTAACACAGTGGAATACTACTCAGCCATAAAAAAGAAGGAAATCTTACCTTTTGTGATGGCATGGATGGACCTAAAAATTATTAAAACTTTATGTTTAAATCCATGAGTCTAAAATGTGGTCTAGGAACTCCTTGGAGTCCCTGAGACCCTTTCAGAAACCTCTTAAGGTCATTTTTTTCAGAATAATTCTAAGATGTTATTTGCCTCTTCACTCTCATCCTCTTAGGAGTGTACAGTGGAAATTTTTAGTCTATATGATGTATGGCTCTGATTCAGACATATAGCACATTCTGATAGCTAATAGTATGTGTGCTTGTATATTTTTGTGTTTTAAAATTTTCTCAGTTTCTAAAAACTTCTAGAAGAAAGTAATTGTGACCCTGGATTAGGCAAAGATTTCTTAGAAATGATGTAACAGTATGAACCATAAAATTAAAAATTGATCAAATAAAATTCAATATTTAAAACTTGAGCTCTTTGAAAGATAGTGTTAAAAAAAGGAAGGAAGGAAGGAGGGAGGGAAGGAGGGAGGAAGGGAGGGAAGAAAGAAAAGAAAGAAAAAAAGGAAGGAAGGAAGGAAGGAAGGAAGAAAGAAAGAAAAAGAAAGAAAGAAAGAAAGAAAGAAAAAGAAAGAAAGAAAGAAAGAAAGAAAGAAAGAAGAGGGGAGGGGAGGGGAGGGGAGGGGAAAGGAGAGGAGAGGAAGAGGAGAAGGAGGGGGAGGAGGAGGGAGGAGGAGGAGGAGGAGGAGGAGGGGGAAGAGGAGGAGGAGGAGGAGGAGGAGGAGGAGGAGGAGGAGGAGGAAAGAAAAAAGAAAAGAAAAGAAGAAAAAAAAAGAAAAGAAAGAGGAAGAAAGAAAAGACAAGCCACAGGCCCTAGCCGGTTTTGCTCAGTGGATAGAGCATCTGCCTGTGGACCAGAGGGCCTGGGTTTGATTCCAGGCTCTGGGTTTGATTCCAGTCAAGGGCACGTATCAGGCTCCTTGCCCTGGGCCTGGTCAGAGCTCGTGCATGAGGCAGCCAATCGATGTGTTTCGCTCACGTCTATTATTCTCTCTGTCTTTCCCTCTCTCTTCCAATCTCCCTAAAAATCAATGAGGATTAATAAAAAACAAAAACAAAACAACAACAACAACAAAAACTAGAATGGGCTCACTGCACAATCCATACCAATAAAATCATGCCTCTGATATTTTTCATTTTCTTAGTTTTCTCTTTAAAATATTTCCAGGGTCTCAAAATATAGATTTAGAAGAGAATAGTGATTTCTCTGGGCCCTGAAAAAAAGCAGTAAGCAACCCCACAGAGGAAATATATGGAGGCTTATTTGTCATGAAATCATAAGACTGGAATAAAGCCTAAGAGAGCCCAAGATCCATTCCTCTATCACTAAGCCTTTCCTGGAGATAAGAAGTTATCTTACAAAGGAAGGTAAGAAGGCAATTTTGTATCTCTCTTCTCTGCTATCTGCTACTTGGAATTGCAAAAGAGAGAGGAAAAGATGTAAAGGCTGAGGAAATACATTAATAACGCTAAAAACCCACATTCATATGTTACAAAGTGATTTTTGTACCTCTTTATAGTATCCTCACAGCAGCACTATGAGGCAGATACTATTATTATCTTACTTTTACAAATTAGCAGACATGAAGCTCAGAGCTGGCTCAAGTTTATACATCTAGTAATTACCTGCTAAAACCTCATATTCTGAACTCCTAACCCCAAATCTTATTTCCACCAAGACATGCTGGAGATAAAGGCAGCAAAGAGAAAGGCTGGGTAATATAGAAAGGGAAGGGAAAGATTTATGTAAGGAAAGTGGACTTCCTCATCCTGGGAGCAGAATTAGTCTGGCCTGACCTTCTCTGCAAATAAGACTGCCAAGCTGCACACTTCCTTTTCAACTCTTAATGATTTTAGTATCATTATTGTCCAGCCTTCACTCCAGGCTTTATAATCACTTTCCCATTAGCATGTCTTCTTAGGCTTCCCTTTCCCACCTCTTGGCATATTGTGTCTTTTCTCTGAACCTTCTGTATATTGTCTTTATCCCCCCTCAGATGTAGAAGTCAGAGCTGGATGACATCTTTCAAATCAGTTTTACCTTCTATCTATCACTTTCTACCTCAAATGAAAAAGTCTGTGAACAGATTAAAACATGATCTAATTCAACATACATCAGTTTTAAGTAAACTACATTTCAAGTAATGAGATGTATGCCTTGGGACCAGTGTTTTATTTAGCTGGTTTCGTGTTAGCTGTCTCTCCACTTACTAATAACACCTGATAATCTCTCTATATAAAAGCCTACATGACCATCCAACCGTTTGACCATCCAACTGGTAGCTATGATGCACAAAGACCACCAAGGGGCAGATGCTCACCAGAGGAACTGCTGAACTATGGTGATTTGGCAGCTGAGATTCTCAGGTGACACACCTGGAACCAGAGAGGAGGGAGCCCAATTCCGGGGTGCATCGCCTGAGAACTGCCCTCTCCCAATCCAGGACCTCTTGTGGGATGTCGGAGAGCTGGTTTTGGCCCAATCCCCACAGGCCAGGCCGAGGAACCCCACTGGTGCATGAATCCTTTAGTTAGACCATAAAAGAGGAAAATAAATTATATTGATTCTAAACAATACTATGTATCCCCATTTCCCAGATTGTCTCTCATCTAGGGTTATTATTTTCCATTTCAGATAACAATGAATCCTAAAAAAATAAAATCCCTTCTGATTTAAGCCTTGGATAACTTGGATTCTAAACAAGGTGATACTGCTGTCAGAAGATTATCCTATATAATAAAAGCCTAACTTGCAAATTGTCCCCTCGACCAGGAGTTCGACTAGGAGTTCAACCAGGGGCGGGGCTGGCCGGCCAACTGCCCGTAGCCCCTGCCCCCAGCCTGCCCTGCCTGATAAGCCATGATTGGGGCGGGCCACCTGGACCTCACCTGTGCACGAATTCATGCACCAGGCTTCTAGTTTTCTAATAATAAAAGTAATTGTAAAACAGAAAACAAAGGTAAGCCAAAACTTTCCATTAGTGATGGGAAAAAAGGCTTTTGGCCACTATGTTACACCCCCAGGATACAGGAGGTATACTGGACTGCCTAACCAATAGAGAACAAAATGCTATTGTAAGGAAAGAGGAAACATATGTTTTAAAGCTTTCTAGAATAAATAATGCTAACTTTACAAATGAGAATATAAAAGAATGACAAGAGAAAATTTTTCTTTAGAGTATTGATGGCAAAACTAATATGGGTTTGATAATTGGGTTTGATATATGGGTTTGATAATTTTACCAGACTAGTGTCTTCATCATCCTGTTTTTGCTGTCCCTCTCTGAACCATGCATGATAGTGGGGCTCATATTTATGTCTCAGTTAACCAGAGCATAGAATAGTCAGTCTGGCTATTTTAATTAACTTTGATGGCTAAAGGGTAGGTCAGTTCAATCACTAAGCAATCCAATTGATAGATGAGAGTAAGTAGCAGACTGAATGTGCCATGCTAATTTCATAGTTGCCTGTTGACTTTTTTAGTAATTGCCCTGATCTATCAGGCCGCTGACCTACTTGGTTGTTAAGATACTGGGAATACTGTGCACAGCGTTCTTGCTATTTCATTAATATAATATGGCCTTGAAATGCCTCTTTCTCAAAAAAGAACCAGCCTGGAATGAAAGCAAATATGTATTAGACCTATCTGATTTTTTAATGGATTCTATATCTGAAATAAATATAATCTTTATCTTTTATCTCCAATATGAGAAATATGTAACCACAAATTAAATTGCCTTAAGTGATTGCCTTGTACACTAGAGTCCTTTGAATTGTCACACTGATAACTAACAAGCAATATTGGTTATTATTAATTAATTATTTATAGGGTTTTACCTGTTATTTTCACATAAGATATTCTACCTTTACCATGTTATTTTTCATTAAGACATTAACAAATCTCCATTATCATAATTCTATCTATTAAGGCTTCTGTGCAAATAAAATAAATTTATTAAAAACAACTAAAAAGAGTGGCTAATGATCCAATAAAACTACATGGTTTTATTTTTAAAATTTATCTTTATTGTTGAAAGTATTACAGTTGTCTCCCTTCCCCCCCTCCCCATGAACCCCTCCACCTTGCACATACCTCCCCTGCCAGGCCTTCACCACACTATTGTCTGTGTCCATGGATTATGCATATATACATATAAATTAATCTCTGCCCCCCTTCCCTTTGAGTCTGTTTCTTGCTTCTGTCTGCCCAGCAGCAGATAAGTGGATTAAAAAGCTGTGTTACATTTACACAATGGAATACTATGCAGCTGAAAAAAAAAGAACTCTTACCATTTGCAACAGCATGTATGGACCTAGAGAGTATTATGCTAATCAAAATAAGCCCATCAGAGAAAAATAAGTATCACATGATCTCACTCATTTGTGGAATCCAATGAACAAAATTGTTACCAGGGGGCCCCCAAGTGGGCTCGGGCTGCCTGTCGCAATGTCCAATAATGAAGGCAGTGTTGAATCAAGGTGTTTATTGAGAAGGCCTTCAGGTGCTCTATGTATCAGATTATAAGTCGCCTCTATCAAAATAAACTGATGAACAAAATAGATCTAGAGACATAGAAGCATGGAACAAATTGACAGATTTCAGAGGCAAGGCAGGGATAAGGGAATGGAAAGGGAGTAATTAACTGGGGAACATATATGCATATGCATAGCCCATGGACACAGGCAATATAATGGTGAAGGCCTGGGAGGGGTAGGTGTGGGGTGGAGGGGGTCAATAGGAAGAACCAAACATACAAATAATGGGGACATCTGTAATACTTTCAACAATAAAGGTAATTTTTTTAAAAAAATACATGGTTTTAATGGAAAGCCCACTGCTCCACATTCAGGAAACCTAGATGATAATTCTACTACATCATAGACTCACTGAGCTCAGAGAAGCCAGAGTCAGAAGGAAATATATTCTACATGCTTTTTAGTTTAACCCTTTAAAGGAGAAATTCTGAGGCTCAGAGAAGTTAATTGTCATATCTCCTGATTCTTATACCTATAAAACCTCCACGTGTACAAGTCGGAAAAAAATCATTAAAAATAGAGAGTACATGTTACAACTAATTAGATTATGGAAATATGTCTTGATTACTACAAGTGAATCTTCAAAGTACAGTACGATTAAGATTATATAGTTAGTGTTAGCCTTTAAATTTTGAAATATAAATGTAAACCCAATTTGTAAGTATATCTTGAGTGAGACCAATTATAGCAAGCCATTAAATTTTGACCCATATACTTTCATTACATATTCCACATTACATTTTTTTTGGTCCTAATATTACTTTTTAGTAGTAATAGCTAAATAAGACTGAGTGAGTATAGTGAAAGTGGGTGGAGAGTATAATGTGTGAATTCATAGATTTACATCCTGCTATCAATTATTTATTCATTGCTTCACCTAATTATTCCATACATATTGATTGACTGTCCATAAACTCTAGGATACAGAAATAAACAAGACATGGCTACCTCCAGGTCTGGAGGAAACTTACATGCCAGCCTAGGATTACAGTGCGGAACAGGGTGTTCTGTGAGCAAGGTAAGAACGACGTCTGACAGGCACACAGGATGATGCCGATACAGGCTGCTTAGGAAAGAACAGGCTTCCAGGAGGACATAACACCTGGATTTAAAGGCTTAAAGGATTAAAAAGAACAATAATAACACGTAATATTTTATTGATGTTCACAACATGCTACGCGCTATTCTAAGCACTTTACATCTATTGATTTATTTAATCCTCACCACAACACTTTGAGGTAGGTCCTATTATTATCATCATTTTATACATGAAGCAGCCAAGATTCAAGGCCATAGAGTGATCAAGTGGCAGAACTTGAATTTGAACTCAAACAGATTTGGGATTGTGACAAAGAAATGGGAATGAGAGGGAGCAAAGACATAGAATAAGATAAGGTCACAGACTTCAGCAACCTGCAAGTCACAAAAGCTTTGTGTGACGTATGAACAACTGTGAATTTCTACCCGGGGCTATAATTATGCAAGGCTCTTAAGTGTATCAAAAGTATAACTCAAACACATACTCTCTCACTTCCAGCCCTTTGCTCATGATGCTACCAGACTACACCCCTGCTCTTTAATTTTTTTCCATTCTTTACAGTTTATCTACTCTGTGACATTTTCATTCCATAAATCTATTCACTATTCAACTCTTCCAGCACATAGCCCTTATCACATAATCCAATAATTCTGTCTGTTATTGTGCACTAATTTTCACATGCATTATTCCAGTCACCCCTTTGTCCTATTCCGCTTCTGTATTCCCACAGCATCTAGTTCAGTTAGTGGGCATCTAGAAGTTACTCATAAAATAAAACTTACTTTTGAATAAAAACTGATAAATTGTTAAGCTTTAGGAACAGTGCAATCAGTTGCTATTACTGTTGCTCAAAACAGAAATTAACCAATCTCTCTACCAGGTCATTCTGGGTGCTTGTTGCATAATGAAGAGATTTAAATCTCAACAATAGATAATTGTAACTTGCTTGGCAAATGCCCAAATTGCTTCCCAGATTAATGGGGGGAAGAACTGTATAATAAGAATAAATCACAACACACATATTAGTTCTCAATGATTTTCTAATATCCTACTTTGAAACTATTATTATTTTTAAGATAATTATCATATATTCAGACTAGAAGGGCTCCTCAAGGTTTATGTTTTTCTCCTACACCTTCCAATTCACTACAGCTATTTAAAATTGAAATTTTTAAATTAGCCTTGACACTTGAGAGACTATTTTTAAAGATCTCCCAAGTAGGAAATTCCATATCCTTCCATAGTAATTCGTCCCACTCAGCCACTTCTCCCCTGTAGTTAATCTGAATCCCACACATTGTAGTAGGGGCTCATTTCCTCTTGTTTTGACCCCTGCTGTGTAAATGGAGAATAGTGGTTACTATCAATTATTACTAAACCATTATTTTTTAAAGTACTATTAATAACCCAGGCCTCTCTTATTTAGTTAAGTGATCATTGTTATTTTAACCTGTATATATAGATCTTATTTTCTCATTATTTTTATCTTTCAAAACTCTGTAAGTCCTCTACATTCTTTAGTGCAGAATTTAAAGCTTAAAAACGAGTCCTAGGGACTCTGGCTGCTAGTCATAAGCCTAACAAGAAGATGACCTTAGGTTTTCTGATTTCTGCACTTCTATTCCTGCCTCTCTTTATGGTGCCTCCACCTTTCCCTTACAAGGCTACTTTCATGTTTCATTGCTTGATTATCACCTGTAAAATATCCATCAGACAGACTGAGGAAGATTGTAGAGCAAGGATTCTCTCTTAGTAATTACTGCTCTGACACTCTTAATGGAAATTCTCAGTGAATCTCCTACCATTTGTCTACATCAGCGGTTCTCAACCTGTGGGTCGCAACCCCTTTCGGGGGTCGAATGACCCTTTCACAGGGGTTGCCTAAGACCATCGGAAAACACATATATAATTACATATTGTTTTTGTGATTAATCACTATGCTTTAATTATGTTCAATTTGTAATAATGAAATTAGGGGTCACCACAACATGAGGAACTGTATTAAAGGGTCGCGGCATTTGGAAGGTTGAGAACTACTGGTCTACATGAATAAGGAATTTACATTAGTAATGCTGATTCTATCCTTTAATATCCACACTATTATTAGCAGTAAATTTAGTATGTTTTTTAAAATATGTTTCTATTGATTTTAGAGAGAGAGGAAGGGAGGAGAGAGAGACACACACATTGATGAGAGAGAAACATCAACATCAACTGGCTGCCTCCTGTACAACCCCTACTGGGGATTGAGCCCACAACCCCTGCATGTGCCCTGACCAGAAATCAATTAGAGACCTCTTGGTGCATGGGTAGACACTCAACCCCTTAGCCACACCAATGAACATTAAGTATGTTTTTGTTTTTTCTAAACTACTGGACACTTTGTCTTGACCACCCACCCCTCTTCCATGTATTTTCTTAACCACACTCTATGTTTAGTTCTCTGTTCAGTCAGCCTCCATACAGTTGTAATCTGATTTCCTAGTAGAAAAATGAGTGTATATTATTACATCACTACATATAATATGTGTATATTATATTTCTTACAAAATGTAATTTTAAACATGTTAAAGTCAAAATAGACTGCGAGTCTTCCATAACCACCTTTGAAGGTCATAATGAATGAGTTTATAAAGTTTTTTTCTCCATGAGTACTCAGTAATCTGTCCAAGTTAAAACAAACAACAACAACAACAACAACAAAACTTTAATTGGTCACCCTTTTTTTACCTGAAAAATTGTATTAGTCTATTGTCTGTTAGGACTGTCTTAACAACATGCCACAGATCATATGGCTTAAACAGAAGTTTATTTTCTCATTGCTGTTTAAGCTAGAAGTCCAAATATCAAGGTGTTGGCAGGCTTGGTTTCATATGAGGCCTTTCTCCCTGGCTTGCAGATAACCATTTTCTCCCTGTGTCTTCACATAGTTGCCTATCTGTGTTTTAATGTCTTCTTAATAGAATACAAGTCATATTGGATTAGGTCCCACCCTAATGATCTCATTTAATCTTGATTACTGCTTTAAAGACTCTTCATTAAAATACAGTTACATTAGAGGCATTTGGTGTCAAGACTTCAACATATGAAATGGGGGCAACACACTTCAGCCCATAACAAAATACATACTTATTCATTACTATCTTTTTCCCTCTGTTAAGTTATCATATTGACAACTTTCTAGAAATGTTTTTTGCATTGCTTTTCCCCCCACCCAAAATTACTTCCCAAGCCCTAACTTGGATTTTTGTTGTTGTTGTTATCCTTACAGGCCTCAGTAATTCTCTATTTTTCTTTTTTAAAATCTCTTCGATTTTCTTTTTTTTTTTTTAATGACAGCAAAGCAGCTCATCAGTTCAGTCAAACTGGGCAATTCACTGAGAAAAAATGGAGCTGATTGGTCTACTTTGTCAAGATCTCTTACACCAGTGAAAATATAGCCTTGACAATGTTCCAAATTATTTCTATTTCAAATGTAGTTTTGTGTTCAGGACCTTCTTTTTTGTTTCCACCTTTCATTATGTTTTATGGCATTTTTAAAAGCTATGCTTAGCTCTTTTGTACTGCTTTGCTCCTTAAGCCCTTTCAGTATAGAGATTTTTAAACTAATTCCCTAAAATTATTGAAACCAGATTTCTGAAACACATTAATTTTACTTAACTGGTAGAAAAGAATCTGTGAAGTAACTGTAATCGCCAAAGATATAAATAATTGAATTAAAAGACTAAGAGCCAAGATTCCCCAGTTACAGATCCACTGGAATTGCTGGTTAAAATGCTGAGAGGTTTTTTTTTCAACATTGTCTGATCCTCTTCTTTTAACCAGTTCCCCTTTACTAATTTTTTTAATGCCCCTGTTCAGATTATTCAAGTCTTATCTTTAAAATATATATATATATATATATATATATATATATATATATATATATATATATATTTATTTCAGAGAGGAAGGGAGAGGGAGAGACAGACAGAAACATCAATGATGAGAGAGAATCATTGATTGGCTGCCTCCTAAACATCCCACACTGGGACTTGAGCCTGCAAACCTGGGCATGTGCCCTGACCAAACCATCGCTTCCTGGTTCATAGCTCTATGCTCAACCACTGAGCCACTCCAGCCAGACATAAGTTTTACCTTACATATCCATGTTTTTAGCTTTATTTGGGGCATCTCTAGCTAAATATCTCCCCACATCAATAATGATCATTTCAAATCTGCTTCTGGAATTTCCATTTTTCTTGATCCCCACTCTCTTGGTTACCCAGGCCGGAAAGTTTATGAACCAGGCTGTGGGTTTTCTCTTCCTTCATTAAACAATCTTTCATTTTGCCTTCATTTCTATTGTCATCACACTCTTTAAAGTCTTCATTACCTCTGACTTAAACCATTTGTTGTTTATATAACAATCATCTTAGTTTGAAAATTCCTCTCCCACCACCATAATCACAAATTCATCCCTACTCCTATCTACACAGGTGTTTCCAGTAACAGGCAGCATAGAGAAAGTAATGCAGATAAAGGAAGACCACTTTCTTTGAGATGAAGGGAGATGTTAAAAGAAGGAAAAGTTGATTTCCTTAATTAAATACCTCCCAGTTCAAAGAGTATATACATAACGCCTTCTAAACCCTACTAGGTAAAGTTCATATTCTTAAGATACTCAGTGCCTTTCATATTATGGCTCTAATTACCCCACAATTCTTCTTTGATGTTCCAATATAATGGACATTTCATTATTCCTCCAGCATCCCCCGTGCTTTCATGACATATATATGCCATCCACCCTCTTCCAAATGCTTACTCTCCAGTTTCTACTCATCATTCAAAGTTAAGTTAAGTTCTTATATGAAGTTTTCACCAAGGGGATTCATATCCGAACCATCCTTTACTCTAGGGCAGCGGTTGTCAACCTGTGGGTCACGACCCCTTTAGTGGTCAAACGACCCTTTCACAGGGGTCGCCTAAGACCATCCTGCATATCAGATATTTACATTACAATTCATAACAGTAGCAACATTACAGTTATGAGGTAGCAACGAAAATAATTTTATGGTTGGGTCACAACATGAGGCACTGTATTTAAAGGGCCAGAAGGTTGAGAACCACTGCTCTAGGGTCTCTGAACTGATATGCACACACTCTAGGGCAGGGGTGGGCAACCTTTTTGTGAGTGTGTGCCAAAACCAGCAAAATCTCTGACTCAAAATTCTTCTGCGTGCCAACCCTAATTTTTTGAGAACAAGTTACGCCTACTTGATATCTCTTAAGGTGTATGTATGTGAAGAATCTTGAAGAAATAATAAAATTCATTCGAGCAACAAAAACACAGTATATGATGATGAAAAATACATTTATTTTTAATGTATACATGTACACTGATAGTCCGACAGAAAACTTTATGACTCCGCTTGATATTATCAGTGGGACTTTTGCTGCTGCATCACTGATGACAGAGATTTTACATCAGGTTTATATTTCGTGACCTTCAGAGATATGCACGAGGTACCACTTTCATCCGTCAGGCTACTCCTATTACGAGACTTAACAAAATTCATCACTGAGAACAAAGATTCACAAGCATATGTGGATGAAACCAAAACACTGGTCGGATCTAGGAAGGCAGGAAGAGTTAAGGCAGAGGCATAGAAATTGCTCTTCCTCCCCTCTCATCAATCCATGTCTATGGTCTTTAAGATAACTTGTTATGTAAAATTATTTATCTAAGATGCACCTATACTGAATTTATCTGAAAAATAAAAAAGTCTATATTGAGAAAAAAGTTGTAAATGGAAGATTCTAAGAGAGGGTTTCGCTTGCCAGCAAAAGTTACTGGTGTGCCATGTTTGCCATGCGTGCCAGGGGTTGCCCACCCCTGCTCTAGGGGGAGAGCCAATGATCTACTAGAGTGTGGGTAGAAACTATTTGAACATCTGTTATAAGTACTTTAAAGAATAGGAAGTAAAGTAAGGATTACTTTTCTTTAACATACAAATTGTCATTAGGACCAACACCAAGCCCATGCATTAGACGTGGATGCCATGGAAAGTAGCCACTGGGAAGTCTGGAGTTCCACAGTGAGGAAGCATTTGCTGTGACACAGATCCATCAGTCATTTTCAGTATATTATGACATATTGCAGATTATGTAGGTATTCAAATAGCCTTACCTAGTTGTTAAACTGACTCTCACAACATGCTTTTTTTTTTTCCAACAAGAACCTGAAATTTTAAAAATAATATTATATAGTGTAAGCACCAGCAAACAAGAAATGATGGATATAACATTCCCCATTCTCCTGATATGAACTTTATTTCAATCACATTAGATGCAAAGACAATAACTGTTGAATCATATCTGACATAAAAATCATATTACCATCACCAAAAATTTTAATAGTATATTAAAGAAAGTAAAAAAATTATATTGTTCAATAAGATTAAAATAATTTCAAAAATATTATCTATTTCATATTTACATTATCTT